>NC_044386.1:81265750-82465750 GCF_006542625.1 Nomascus leucogenys
AAGTCTACAACGTTCTGGGTCATTTCTAAGTCCAATGATTTTATATTTACAATGGGTACTGTTACATTTGTAATTATCTCAAAATCTCCTAACAAAATTTATTTGATTGCCTTCTTGGTGAGCATAAGATAGAAAAAGTGGGAAATGTCCCTTTAACTAGCATACCAGAAAGGGACTGTCTGTTCCCTAAACCTTTTCTTCTCTACATTTGTACTAATTATCCCCCAATCTCTCATAAAGGTCCTAGAATTGAGTTTTTTATATATTACTCCCTCCTTTTACAGATTAGGAAATTTTTTTTAATTTTTAAGAAAAAGGGCAACTCAAGGGCACCCACAAATATGTCTAGCTCTTAGAAAACCAAATCACACCTGAGCTTAACCAGCCACACTGACCCTACAGGTTAGGTATAATATTTTAACCTAAGGAGAAATTTAACAACTAATATAAATGCTCTGTAAACCAAAAAAAAGATAGATAAAGACAATATACTTTGCATACTTATTTGTAAAGGGTCTCTCATAACTCAATGGGTAACACTGAAGGAAGCCATTAAATCTTTCTGTATTTTAAAAGCAAAAAGAACAAATTCTGAACCATTAGAAAACCTCCTCCAAAATATAAATCTAGTTGTAAGAATATAATAAATAATGCAAAATTTCTTTAGTCAGCTATAATTGATCTAAGATACTGGAAATACAATTTCAATCTATGTTCTAATTTTAGACGTCTATAACTTCCTTGAAGACAAAGATATCACCTTCATCCTTGCATCTCCCATAGCACTTGCGTAGTAGTCTTGTACATAATATGTGCATAAATATTTCAAAAGTAAAAGAACAAATGAATGGCTACAACTTCTATATTCTAGGATTTCAGTTAAGCATATAGGGCCACAATACTTCTAGAGCACTGCTACACATAACCACCACATTCAGCGCTATCTAACAAACAAAAAAGATGACACATGCCTAAAGATGCTTTCAATCTAAGAAAATTTATCCTGTTTCAAGAGACAAAAACATAAAAATATCCTTACATATTAAAAGGAAACATATATGTCATATAAAATGACCCAAATGAAAGTATCCAAATAATTGCCAAGAGATGCTAGAGTAGTGAAAGACAAAGCCTTCCTATAATACAGAATATTGAATAAAGAATAAAAGTGATATAGTGTAATAGCAGGGTGATAAAGTTGGGAGAAAGGATGTAGCATAAGTAAAATTGTAAGAGTAAGGCCATCTTGGGTTGTAATTTACTTATTTTTTAAAGGAAATCCTAAACATAAAACCTGAAGCTATAAAATTCCTAGAAGAAAACAGGAAAAACTCATCTGGACATCAGCCTAGGCAAAGAATTTATGACAAAGACCCTAAAAGCAAATGGAAGAAAAACAAATTAAACAAGTAGGACTTAACTAAGAAGCTTCTAGGCCAAGCGTGGTGACTCACACCTGTAATCCCAGCATTTTGGGAGGCCAAGGCAGGTAGATCACTTGAGCCCAGGAGTTCAAGAATGGCATGGGCAACATGATGAAACTCTATCTCTACAAAAAATACAAATATGAGCCGATCATGGTGACACACCCGTCGTTTCAGCAACTTGGGAGGCAGAGGTGGGAGGATCCCTTGAGCCCACGAAGTTGAGGCTGCAGTAAGCCATGACTGTGCCACTGCACTCCAGGCCGGGCAACAGAGCAAGACTTTGTCTCTGAATTAATTAATTAATTAATTAATTTTTAAAAAGTAAAAATAAAAATCTGCACAGCAAAAGAAATAATCAACACAGTAAACAGACAACCTACAGAAAGGTAGAAAATATTTACAAATTATGCCTCCAACAAAGGACAAATATCCAGAATCTACAAGGAACTCAAACTGAACAAGAAAAAAACAACCCCATTAAAAACAGCAAAAGTACATAAACAAACATTTCTCAGAAGAAGAAATACAAGAAGCCAACAGACACATAAAAAAATGTTCAACATAACTAATTATCAGAGAAATACAATTTTAAACCACACGGAGATACCATCTTACACCAGCTAGAACGGCTATTATTAAAAAGTCAAAAAATAACAGATATTGGCATGGATACAGAGGAAAGGGACCACTTGAGTACTGTTGGTGAAAATGTAGACTGGTTTAACCTCTATGGAAAACAGTTCGGAGATATTTCAAGGAACTAAAAACAGAAACAGCAATCCCACTACTGAATACCTAAAAGAAAATAAATCATTATATAAAAAGACACCTGTACTCATATTTATCACAGCACTAACCACAATAGCAAAGTCACGCAACCAACCTAAGTGTCCATCAACAGCTGACTGGATAAAGAAAATGTAATACACATATACCATGGAATAGTATGCAGCCATAAAAAAGAATGAAATCATGTCCCCTACAGCAAGAGGGATGAAGCTAGAGGCCATTATCTTAAGTAAATCAACTCAAAGGTGGAAAATCTAATATTGTATGTTCTCACTTACAAGTAGGAGCTAAACAATGGGTACACATAGACATAAATATGCATAATAGCCTTTGCAGTACACAGCTCCACAGAGACATTGCCAGGACAAGTAAGAGATAAGGAATTAATAACCAGAATATATAAGGAACTCAAACAACTCTATAGGAAAAAATTCAATAATCTGATTTAAAAATGGGCAAAAGATCTGAATAGACATTTCTCAAAAGAAGACATACAAAGGGCAAACAGGTATATGAAAAGTTGCTCAACATCACATCATCAGAGAAATGCAAATCAAAACTACAATGATATACCATCTCACCTCAGTAAAAATGGCTTTTATGCAAAAGATAGGCAATAACAAATGTTAGCAAGAATGTGGAGAAAAGGAAGACCTTGTACACTATTGGTGGGAATGTAAATTATTATGGCCACTATGGAGAACAATTTGGGGGTTCCTCAAAAAACTAAAAATAGATCCCCCAATCCCACTGCTAGGTATATACCCAAAAGAAAGGAAAACAGTATATTGAGGAGATACCTATACTCTTATGTTTAATGCAGCACTATTCACAATAGCCCAGATTTGGAAGCAACCTAAGTGTCTATCAACAGATGAATGGTTAAAAAAAATGTGGTAAATATACACAATGGAGTACTATTCAGCCATAAAAAAGAAGGAGATCCTGCCATCTGCAACAACATGGATGGAACTGGAGGTCATTATGTTAAGTGAAATAAGCCAGGCACAAATACACAAGCTTCACATGTTCTCACTTACTTGTGGGAACTAAAAATTAAAACAATTGAACTCCTGGAGACAGAGAGTAGAACAATGGTTACCAGAGGCTAGGAAGGGTAACAGGGGAGAATGGTTAATGAATACAAAAACATAGTTAGATAAAATGAGTAAGACCTAGTATTTGATGGCACAACAGGGTGACTACAGTCAACAATAATTGATTGCACATTTAAAAATAACTGAGTATTAATTAGATTATTTGTAACACAAAGAAAGGATACTTTGAGGTGATAGAAACCTCATTTACACTGAGGTGATTATTACACACTGCACGCCTGTATCAAAGTATCTCATGTACCCCATAAATATATATACCTACTATGTATCCACAAAAATTAAAAATAAAAAAATTTAATGGAAATAATAGACATTGGGGACTCCAAAAAGGGGTAGGGATTGAAGGAGGGGGGTGAAGGTTCAAAGATTACCTATTGGATACAAAGTTCAATATGTGAGTGACAGATACACTAGAAATGCAATCCCCACCATTACTCAATATATCCACGTAACAAACATACACATGGACCACCTAAATCCAAAATTTAAAAATGTATAAATTAAATAAATAAATAAAAATAAAAACCAGATAGCATGGACTAGATGGGAAGACTTTGTAGATTAAATTTCCTATTGAAAAAATTTATTCAACAAAGATATATACTTACTTACAGATGGTCTTACTGTAGGAGTTTAACTGCAGACAGAGAGACTTTGTACTTACCAAAACATATCCTCCATACCACATTGCTGCATAATATATCAAGTGAAAATGGCTGAACAAAACATGAAGGAAATAAGCTACATTTACAGTTTATCTACTAGAGTTTGCAAATTATACTACTTTCACGTTTAAAGAAAAAGCACATAAAACTTGGAAATCTAATTTGAAAATGAAGGTATATTTTGTGTGGTGGAACCAAAGCCTGAAGAATGCAATTGTAGTTCAAACAGCCTTCCATTTTCTACCTTTTGTCATAAAAAAATAAGAAGTATGTACATTTTATATATAATATACATTAGGTTCAGAACTCTACAAGCTTTAATTAATGTAAGCAAAAAAAAAATCTCTCACACTTTTAATCAAAGATTTTTTTAGGTTAAATAACACAAGCAAAATAGAAAACGATAGGACTAAGAATAATTCAGATGAAGACTAAAGTACTTACCAATTTGGCCAGCCTTGACTTTAAAAGGAACATCCAATTCACTCTTCAGAAGAAAAAGAAAATGTAAAGGACATCTTAAATTATTAAGCCAACCCAAAAATCAGTTTTGTGGGATCATTTAAATACACATCTCTAAAGAAAAACAAAAACCAAATTTTCTATATTTGAATAACTCATAAAGGACATGTTTTATAGCCAAAAAACGTTTTATAGGCCTGATGTGGTGACTCACACCTGTAATCCCAGCACTTTGGGAGGCCGAGGCGGGTGGATCACCTGAGGTCAGGAGTTCCAGACCAGCCTGGCCAACATGGTGAAATCCCACCTCTACTAAAAATACAAAAAAATTAGCCTGGCGTGGTGGCAGGTGCCTGTAATCCTAGCTAATCAGGAGGCTGAGGCAGGAGAATCGCTTTAACCCAGGAGGCAGAGGTTGCAGTAAGCAGGGATCGTGCCACTGCACTCCAGCCTGGGTGACAAGATGAAATTCTGTCTCAAAAAAAAAAAAATTATAACTTAAATTTTGACTTTAAAGAAAGAATTCACAAGAGAAACAAAATGATAAATAGTAAAAATAGAAAAAGTTTGTAAATAACCAGGTAAACTGGTTACTTGTTTTAAGTAAACCAAATCAAACGGAAATTCAAATCAAATCAAATCAATTTAAACACATAGACAATGTTTATCTGAAATACTAGAACAGAAAAAAGAATAGAGTCTTTTTGCATAAATTAGTTGAAAACAATACTGAACATTTCTCTCTCAAATATTTAGTAAACGAATAAATTTAAAAATCTTTAAAAGAAAAGCTAGATTCCCAATATATTATTTACCAAATTAGTATTTCGTTTAGATAACTTACAGAGAGGTACCAACAAATAATAATAAACTTTCACTTACCTATATTCCAAACAACTAGAAAGTTCAAATAACTTTTTTATTCACAGAATACTAAACAATAACTGATATCCATAATGATCACCTAAGTCTTTAGAATTATTAAAAATTAAACCAGTCAGTACAGCCTTTCTGTTAGGTGTGACTTAATATATACTAACACTATAAAAATCTGACCACCAAAATATAGGTAATAATTAACTGAAATAATCAATTTACCTGATCATCTGATTACGTGTCAATGCTACGTAAACAGGAATTGAACAGAATACTATTATAATAGCTTTAGATAAAAAGTCTCTTTTAGACCAAAAAAAAAAAATCTTTGCTGCCAGTAAGAGCAGCTCTGTCCTCCTGGGGGACAGGAAAGATAAATTCAAGGGAATTCGCGTTATACAGTATTCAAACTACAAAAAGGTGGTGTCATGATCATTTTAATCCTCCTGAAATAATTTCCACACAAAATAAATGTAAATAACCCATATCAAAGTAAAAATTCATCAATTTGGTTTAACTGGGGAAAGGAGCTACTTTGAATAAAAAATGTAAATTACAGGGGCAAGGGATAGCATTAGGAGATATACCTAATGTAAATGACGAGTTAACGGGTGCAGCACACCAACATGGCACATTTATACATAGGTAATAAACCTGCACATTGTGCACATGCACCCCAGAACTTAAAGTATAATAAAATATATATATATATAAAAATTACAAAATAGTTTATTATATTTAATTATAACCAAAACTTGAATTAGGCTAAAACAGAGTTCAAATAATTTGTCTCCTTAGTATGTTAGATATATATCCTGTCACTACAATTCTATTTATATTGTCATAAATAGAGAAAAAAACCTCTTTTCCAATCTATAACAACAGAATCTGAAGGTCTAAATTTTTGTTTAAAATTTAAAAAGTTGTAGCATCCTATATAAAAAAGAGAAAAATATTTAAATTTTTGAGTACCTACTATGTGCCAGGCTGTACTTCTCATCTTACTCAAGCCACAAAGACACAGAGATATTATATTGTTTTATAATTAACTCCACTTTATAGATGGTTAAACTCATGCTAAAAGATCAAAGAAATTAAGAAGTTAGGCTGGCCGAAGTGGCTCATGCCTGTAATCCCAACACTTTGGGAGGCCAAGGCAGGCAGATCACCTGAGGTCAGGAGTTGGAGACCAGCCTGGCCAACATGGCAAAACCCAATCTCCACTAAAAATACAAAAATTACCCAGGCGTGGTGGCACACACCTGTAATCCCAGCTACTAGGGAGGTTGAGGCAGAAGAATTGCTTGAACCTGGGAGGCAGAAGTTGCAGTGAGCCGAGATCATGCCACTGCACTCCAGCCTAGGCAACAGAGTGAGACTCTGTCTCAAAAAGAAATAAAAATAAAAATAAGAGGTTAGAAACCTGAAAAAATTAATTAATAAACTCATTAAGTGACTTCATAAACTCACAGTTAGCCCAATAAGCTAAACAGAAACCTAACTGGGGGGTGGAGGGCATTGTTTTGTTTGTTTTCAACTCAACAATAAATGACACAAATTACTTTCTGGAGCTAGAGTCCAGAAAATCCTATTTTACCTCTTAATATTACTATAATAAGGCTAGACCATCAATATATTTCCAAAATTAGGTATGTTATTTAAAATCAAGCCCTCATTTATCTCAAAAATATGTAAAGACACTACTGAAGAAAAATACTTCTATAAGGAAAAAGTCAACTACAAAACTATACAGTCAAATTAGATCAAGGAAAAACACTCTGTTTCCAAGAGATACTATTTTGATTATTAGGGGAAAAAATTTCTACATCTTTAATCTCAGATTTTCCAACAGCAAATAGTTAAACAAGTAATCCCTTGAGTGATTCCATCACTTTATCTAGTACCTGGTATCAGATGCCTAGTAGGCGAAGGTTTCTAAGAACTTACCAAATTAAGTGAGTTATTAGCATAGTTTAAAAAAAACTTACCAGGGCATTTTCTTTTATCTGTAGACTATCTAAAGCCACATTTCCTTTAAAAAAAGAAAACAAAGAAAAATATTACAATAACATACCAATTAGTAAACCTATCATAATGTAGTACCAAGCACTAAGAAACTATGCCAAGTGCTGAGAATACAATGATAAACAAAGCTGACTTAAGAGGCTACTGGCACAAAATAGTTGCTACATATGCTCAAGAGTTATTAATTGTAGCATACTATAGGTTAACCCAGTGTAAAAGAAATTATAAAATATTAAACTAGCTAACATTTAAACAAACAATGGGAAAGAAGTTGGAGCTTTTTGGACAGAAGAACTTTAAGACCAAAGAAAGTAGCCATCATTTTGAATGATTAAGCCAAAATCTCAAGATATAAAGAGATGATTACAAGGTCAGATCAATCATCCTGGGTTCTTTAATTATGGTATCAATTAACATTTTCTTCAGAAACATGGTGTTGGTCTTTCATGTCTCCAAACATTCTACCTTCCCAATGATTACTGTATGTGCTTCTAATATTCTTTAATCAGTCCAACTTGTATTATATTCATATGCTGTTATAAAAATACTATTACATGACTCAAATTTTAAACACTATCCCTGTATTTATTGATATACAATAGTTACATATTCATGCTCACATAAAAACTTAAGGAAAAAGTTTTCATTTCACTTAAATTATATTAAGGCTAATAAAACTATAGTTTCAACATTAAATGCAGGCATAAATTACTGTTATATATTTTCTTAATCATTTATGACACATTTACTTTTTTAAAACTATAGTAGCTATACTCCCCATTAATATTTTTCAATCAAGTAACCTTTTCTTCCGGGTATTTTAGAGTGAATTTAAAAGTATACTTAATTTGTTTACGTCATCTTAGAGATCTGCTTTTCCCAGATCTCAAAATTATTAAACATTTATTAAGCACCCATTATATGTTAGGTGCTGGAAAGAGAAAGATTACGAGAACAATATTCATTAAGGCACTCACAGCTTAGTAGAGGGGACTGTGCAAAAGTAACTGTGGTTTTTGCCATTACTTTTAATGGCAAAAATGCAACTACTTTTGCACCAACCTAATAATTTTCTAAAATTTTAGAAATATTCCAATAGAAGCGTACACAAGATGAAAAGGAGGAGCCACCTAACTGCCTAGGGAAATCAAGAACACACATAGGTTTAGGCTGGAAGGTTTAAGTAGTATTTACTGGGTGGATAAAAAAAGAGAGCAAATAGATAAGTCTGAGTAAGGCACATTTTAGAAAGCACATATGGTTTGGTGTAACTGGAGGGTATAAGAAAAGGATACAAAATAAGGTCAGAAAGGTAGGCAAGGGCCAGACTAATGAAGAGCTTTCAGGATAAAAAATTCCAGACCCACCAAAACAAAGAGACAAAATATATATAACAGAGATTATGTTATTTTAGAATCATTACTCAACTGTCCTAAGGAATAACTATTGATCTGTCCAAACAATTCAGCTACAAGGATATTGCAGTATTGGGAGGGAAAAAAGGAAGGACAGAAGGGGGGAGGAAAGGAAGGAAACAAGGACCTAAAGATCTAAATGTCCAGCAAGAAGGCATAACTCACAATACATCTATATTATAAACAAAAAAAAAGTAGAAAGACATGGGAAAATCTTCATAGAATATTGAGTTTTTTAAAAAGTAAAAGAATGCCCAGATTGATCTAATTTTAAAAGTATCTATATATGCACAAGTGTGTGTGCATTCCACCCATACGTAGAAAAAAATAGAAAACTGTAAGATGCCATAATGCTCACAGTGGTTATTTCTATGTAATAAAGTTCTTTTTCTGTGTACATACAGTTCTCAAATTTTCTAAAATAAATTGTTGAAAACTATAATGAAGGAAGAAAAGGAGGAAAGAAACTTCACAAATGGTAAGAAAATACTATAGTATATAGTAGGAGGGAAATGAAAGAATACAGGCAGTCAGGAAACTTCTGTAATACACTGAAAAGAAAGTAAAACGGAAAATAAGGCAGTAACTTCAAGATGAAAGAGGTAGAGTCACAGTAAAGAGTTATTTTGGAGGCAGAATTGACAGGATATCATCACTGTCCAGATGTAGGAGTAATAAAGTAGTCATGGAAGACTAGCGTGTTCAGCAACAGGGGGAAAAAAGTCCTTACGTATTATATATGCACTAAAATTACATAAAGACAAATATTCCTAGATTCAAATCTGTCACATGATGAATTACACAAAATTACAATTGGGAAGTCTATTCTAGCCCACAGGGTAATCTGCACAGATGCTAGTGCCTATCTGAAGCCATCCAAACTAGTTTAATAAGATCTAAGGCCCACATGCAGACTTTCAGCCCTGCTCATAAATTTTGACTGTTCTACCTAGTCATTCTCAATTGGTGGGCCAAGAGTCACCAGGAGTGATCAGAAATCATCTGCGTTAGAGATGAAGTCTTTACAACAATTGTTAAGGCACTACCACAATGTTTGTAAAAATATAAATATACTTATAAAAAGTGGGTTGTTTCTACTGCAGTGACACTTTACTTGTTTGATCAAGTAGTAGGATGGCAGGTGGTAGTTAAGATGTGAAATGTTGAAAACTACCAATATGGCTAACAGAGTTAGACAAGTATATTTAGACAGACTGTCAGACAAAAAGAGATTGTACTTATTATTGCTGGGTGGTAGAATTATAGCTTTTTTATTGATGTTTTTCAGTATTTTCTAGTTTTTATAATAATTAGATATTATTTTTAAGTGAAATTATTATGGAAATTATAAGAAGGAAAATGGGGAAATAAAACAAAAGTAAATTCACATGTCAATACGATTTAATAATATTTTTTATATAAATTTTTTCTATATCTAGTGTTACCTTACCCCTAGACACGTAAGAACAACAAAGAAATATTGGCCGGTGTGCGGTGGCTCACACCTGTAATCCCAGCACTTTGAGAGGCCAAGGCAGGTGGATCACAAGGTCAGGAGTTTGCAACCAGCCTGGCCAACATGGTGAAACTCCGTCTCTACTAAAAAAAAAAAATCAAAAATTAGCCGGGCATGGGCATGGTGGCATGACCTTGTAATCCCACCTACTCAGGAGGCTCAGGCGGGAGAATTGCTTGAACCCGGGAGGCAGAGGTTGCAGTGAGCTGAGATCATGCCACTGCACTCCAACCTGGGCGACGGCAAGACTCCATCTCAAAAAAAAACCCAAAAAAGCAGTATCTATTTCTGCCACCCAGTCTGACAAATGCATACTTCCTCTTTGAAAATGTGAATGTTATCTAACAAACAGTAACTGTAACAGTGAAATAAGAATAATACATTCTCCAAGTTATTTGCACAGAAGGAGGAGCTCTAGTTCTAATACAAAGAATAGGGAAGGACTAAGCAGTATAATTCAGATTAACACTGGCACCAGTGTAAAGAGGTAAAAGTGCATTCATTCATTCAAACAGTAGATGAGTACTTATCTTGGTAAGGCACTGGACTAACAAGTACTCTCCACTAAACTGCATGCTATTCTGACTGATAAATATGCAGCAGTGTCATTACATATCCTATGAATTCCAGAAATCCTGTTTAAAGAAAAAGAATTTATAAGACCAAGATTAAACCAGATCTCCCCTAAAAATCAACCATTTTATATTTAACTGAACACCGATAAAAAAGATTTCATTTTCCTTTTCTACCTTAAAACAACATAATAATTCTATACAATGTAAATAACTTTAGTGCTATAGCCAGATCACCAGGACTAAGAACACATAGAAGGCATAGAAAGTTCTCAACTCATGGACACAGGAAGGGGAACATCACACTCCCGGGACTGTTGTGGGTTGGGGGGAGGGGGGAGGGACAGCATTAGGAGATATACCTAATGCTAAATGACGAGTTAATGGGTGCAGCAAACCAACACAGCACATGGATACATATGTAACAAACCTGCACGTTGTGCACATGTACCCTAAAACCTAAAGTATAATAATAATAAAAAAGTGAGCCAAAAGCATCTTGTAAGCAGTCAAAATATTAATTTATTAAATTACCTTCTAAGTCTGAAAAAAAAAAAAAGAAAGTTCTCAAAAAAACTGAAGGAAGGGTAAATATTTGTGTCTAATCTTTAAAAACAAAAAACAAACAGGGATATCGTGACTAATAAACTTAACTCTGCCAGCAAGGAAAGCTCTAAAGCCAATCCCACAATCAAGTGGCTCTAATCTTACCAAATCTAAACAGACTAAGGTGATAGACAAGGAAATTCTGTGAAGCGATCTCCCTTATGCTGGACTGACAGGCCCGCAAGAGGAGGGTAGACAATATGCACAGTAAGTAGTCTGTGCTTCAGAAGAGACCCCATATGATTCTCATTAATAAACTACAAATATTTTGGATGTGCATACACTGCTAGAAAGTCACCATAGTTTCAAAGCCAATCTTGAAAGATATTTTAAGAAATACACTAAAAGGGCCAGGTGCAGTGGCTCATGCCTGTAATCCCAACACTTTGGGAGACCAAGGAGATTAGATCACTTGAGCCCAGCAGTTGGAGACCAGCCTTGCCAACATGGCAAAACCCTGTCTCTACCAAAAAATACAAAAAAATTAGCCGGGCATGGTGGCAGGTGCCTGTAATCTCAGATACTCGGGAGGCTGAGGCAGAAGAATCACTCGAACCAGGAAGGCAGAGGTTGCAGTGAGCCAGGATCATGCCACTGCACTCCAGCCTCAGTGACAGCCAGAGCAAGACCCAGTCTCAAAAAAAAAAAAAAAAAAAGGATAAATCCTGGATATCAAAATTTAGTATTCTTCATCAGTGAACCAGAAGATGAAAATGGAAGTAAATTAGCAAATGACATGAAGAGTTGGAGTCATCGCAAAAAAAAAAAGTAGAAATAGTTGCTAAGTTATAGAAAACAACCAAGCTAGTATATTTATAAACAAAAATCAAATAGTACTGGCACAATATGGAAAAGCCTGCCTAAGTCCAAGAATGGCTTTTTAAATACATATTGGCCTACAAAACAAATGTAAGAAATATAGTCCTATTGTTAAGCACCTCCAACCAGAAATAATCTTTCTAAACTTTTGCAGAAATTTAGGCTATACCTTTCTTATGGTGCTTAACACTTAACTTTATATAAATCCCCAGTCTGATTATAAACTTCTTACTGATTCTCCTCAGAGTAGGTATTCAATAAATATTGACTTAGAATGCATATTGTACTGGGGTGGAAACAACTACAATAAGATCATAAATCTTTATATTTTAGGAAACACTTTCAAATATATAACATTACTCAATCCTCACAGCCTCCTGGGCAAGAAACAGGTTGTATACATTAAGCAACAGAAGTTGAGGCTTAGAGAGGTTAAATGACTAGCCCAAGAATCCTATGGCAACCTAATAGTAAGTGGTAGTCTCAAGGCTCAAATCTTATTAACACTCAATGCTATGTTCAGAATAACACTGTTCTCCTGAATAGCAGAGCATAAAGGGTATAGGATTTTAATTCAGAAGGTAATTCGACCTCCCTGGACAACAAAAATGCCATAAAAGAATCAGATTCAGCATTCACAGGCCAGTGTGGTTGTTGGTTCCACTTTTGGTCTCTGTATTTTCAAAGAGATGTAAAAAAATCCAAAACAAAAAGGATAACTAAAATTAGTGTAACAAGGGCACAGGCAGAAAGGTAGGATAGAGTCAAGGGGGTTATGTTCAGAGCATAACCAGAAGAAAAGGTAGTGCCACAGGGGAAAACAGATGCAGGAGATAGTATTACAAAATGGTCATTTTGGTACTTTTTAAAAATCTATTTTTTTCTCAAAAGACAGAAATTCACAAGTTATGATTTAGAACTATTTGGGACCATAAAGATTTTCAAATCTAAGCCCCTCTCACTTTATACACGAAGAAATTAAAGTCTAAAGAGATCTGGTAGTTTATCCAAGGTTACACAATTTTTTTGTGGCAGTACTAAGAATAGAATCTATGTCTCCCGACTCCTAGGTCAACGTTCTTAATATAAAACATAGAGGTTAATCCAAAACTGTGATTAAACACAAAAACCATCCAACAAACAAAAATACCGTGCCATAATCCATGAAACTAGCTTTGCATATAAAGAATAGTGAAATAAAGAATGCTTTGTACTTATTTTTTAAGATTTTATGTATCTATAACATAAACATTATTTATTTGAAAGCATATCCGAATGTTCCGACACAATTCATTTTCCAGGGAGGTGAGCTAAAGTAGATGACTGAGCAGTTTTTGAAAGCAAAGCATGAATCAAATTATTTTAATGATTTATGTTTAGTAAAGAATACAAGGGCTGGTGCAGTGGCTCATGCCTGCAATCCCAGCACTTTGGAAGGCCGAGGCGGGTGGATCACGAGGTCAGGAGATTGAGACTATCCTGGCTAACACGGTGAAACCCCGTCTCCACTAAAAAATACAAAAAAATTAGCCAGGCATGGTGGCGGGCGCCTGTAGTCCTAACTACTCTGGAGGCTGAGGCAGGAGAATGGTGTGAACCCAGGAGGTGGAGCTGAGATTGTGCCACTGCACTCCAGCCTGGGCGACAAGGCAAGACTCCGTCTCAAAAAAAAAAAAAAAAGAATACCAAAGAAAATATTATAGCTATTAATTTCAAATGAATCTAGCTAGTCAACCCAAATTAACCAATCTAGACTCCTTTTAATGAGTTCACTGTGACTTTGTCTTCAGAGAGGAAGACAGGAAAGAGAAAGGAAACAACTCTCTCACTCTTCCCATTTCCCTACTGAAACAGGAAGTTTTGGGAAAGAAAGGTAGAAAGCTGCAACATCACCACTGAACTTTCTCCCTTTCAATTCACTTCAGGGATCCCATAATATTGAGTAATGTGGTAGAGCTTCCTAGCAGAATGGTTACCAAAGTACCAATTCTCAGTTTTAGGTCTAGAAAAGGAGTTAATTTTTAATTAGTAATGCTACTTAAATATGTGAAAAGGTGCTTAAATTTAAATTTTTAAGCACTGCTTTACTTGGTAGTAACTGAGCCTAAATATATATTACACTAATGACCTTTTCATTATTGTTTATTTTTATATGCTATAGGACAAGCTAATGAGAAATGCGGACTCCACTACACCAAGTGTTGGCTGGGAGGAAAAGACTAAAGAAAATCCCTCTACAGGTTTAGAAATACCTAGATACTGCCATCTTTTATGTGTCAAAGCCAAAAAAAGCAAAAAGAGATTTTTCTTTCATTCTCAAGCTGCCCTACAGGTACCTGTTAAGACAATATATTACAGTATATTAGACTTGGACCCACAAATATCAGCATGAGCCTGGAACTTCATTTATCTTGTCACTGTCATTGACTGTGGCTCTTTACTCACCAATATCGGGTGAAGAGCAAAAAGGAAAGATAAAGATACATTATTTAACTACCTTTTCTCACTATGAATGCAGAGGAAGTGGCAGTACCACTCATCCAATGAAGGATCTCACGTTGTTGTTGCCTTGCTCAAATCACAGAAATTTAAAGACAGAAGAGATGACCTTGTCTAACCTTTTCACTTACAGATAAGCAACCAATGGTCACTTGTCAGAGACATGCCAAAAGCCACACTAGACAGAATCAGAGATGGAATAAGATTAAAGAGGTTTGCTCATTCCCAGTCCAGCGTTCATTCTCCTTTCTTATGCTGCGCTGCTCCAACAATATCTGGCAGCTCAAGGGGAAGTGTCAGGAGTGGGATAAAGTATCAGCAGTGAGATAAACAGCACAGGTTCAGTCTGGTTTGCAGGGCCACAGATTCTGAGGGCATTGCACTTGGCTTCTATTCCTGGCCACCAGAGTCACCCTTGTATCTAACACATCACGGCTCCTATGTTGATTCCACCTGTCCAATGGAATTGAGAACAACAGAGCTCTGAGTTCTGGAGGATTTTCCTGCTGACTCTCCACCGTAAATCATTTTGAAAAATCAAATTGACAAAGGTTCTACATTGCAACAATACTACTCAAATCATATTGCAAAAGATGTGGCATTTCAACATACCTTTTCAAATATATGTTACTCATAAAACAATTATATCCTGGACACATCTCAATAGCTAACGGCTGTGAAATTTATCTATTGATACCAGTTTGTGGGGAACAAAAATCTAGATAAACCTTCCTACTTACATAGGCAGTATGTACCCACCAGGCACTTTTCTGAACCTCTGAAAGCCTGACTTACAAACTAGCTGGCAGGTAATACTGTAAAAGCATAAGCATAATTTCAAAGGCAAATAGGGTTTTTTTTTAAAGAAATTTGTTTGGAAAATAAGAAATGTTTAGATATGTAATGATAGCTCTATACAAAATTATCACTCAATAGAAGATTGATACCTCTAAGAAAACCAAACACCACATGTTCTCACTCATAAGTGGGATTTGAACAATGAGAACACATGGACACAGGGAAGGGAACATCACACATCAGGGCCTGTCAGGAGGTGGGAGGCAAGGGGAGGGAGAGTATTAGGACAAATACATAATGCATGCAGGGCTTAAAACCTAGATGACGGGTTGATAGGTGCAGCAAACCACCATGGCACATGTGTACCTATGTAACAAACCTGCACATTCTGCACATGTATCCCAGAACTTAAAGTAAAAAAAAAAAAAAAAAAAAAAAAAAAAGACGAAGAATATTAATACCTCTGAAAGTCTGAAGTTAGAAGAAATATCCTTATGAAAATAAAACAAAGACTGTTTTCCATCACCCAGCCAGGTTTGTTAATCATTATTATTATCAATATTATCAACAATGACAAAGGATTTTGACATAATCTATCTCACCAATACACTGAGTGTTATATATCCACTTTACAGATTAGGAGACTGAGAATTGAAATGTTTTGCCCAGGGTCCCACAGCTAATAAATAATCAAGGTCTCAATTATCTATAGTGGCAAAGATTTTTAAAAGGAAATTCTGCTTAAACTACTTTTAAAAATACATAAGAATTGCTTGGCATTAAATAAAATATTTAAAGAATAGAAACAGAAAGACAATGGTAGGCTGTGTTTGCTTTGCTTCTCAAATTTAAAGGCAACATCTAAAGTATACTTCCTGATTCTGGACATTCCAGTAATTTTCCCCAACCTTCTCAACCTTTTTTTTTTTTGAGACGGAGTCTCACTCTGTTGCCCAGGCTGGAGTGCAGCGGCGCAATCTCTGTTCACTGCAACCTCCACCGCCCAGGTTCACGCCATTCTCCTGCCTCAGCCTCCTGAGTAACTGGGACTACAGGCGCCCGCCCCCATGCCCGGCTAATTTTTTGTATTTTTTTTTTTTTTTTTAGTGGAGACGGGGTTTCACCGTGTTAGCCAGGAAGGTCTGGATCTCCTGACCTCGTGATCTCCCCGCCTCAGCCTCCCAAAGTGCTGGGATTACAGGCGTGAGCCACGGTGCCTGGCCTCTCAACCTTTTTTAATTGTAAATTTCATTATGAATGCCTATATATACATATATGAATATATGCACAGTATGATCTTTTCCAAATCATGTTAACACAGTATTTCGATTCTTAAAACTACTTCCAAAGATCACCCAAGCAAAGATTATGCATTTTTATCGACATGATACCTTGCAGTCACCTAAGATACCAATTTATCTCTCGAATTACAGATTTCATAAGAGTAATCTACTTCTTCCGTGTCCTTTTTAACACCTTACTACAATTTTTTCAGCACCTAGCAGGTCCCTTGCAAATGCAGAAGATAATCTCAGTCTTCTCCTTAGACTAGGGCTTCTCAACTAATATTTTGTGCTGGACAATTCATTGCAGAAGTTGTCCTCTGCGTTGTAGAATGTTTAGTACTCCAGGGTCTATCTGCTACATGCCAATAGCACACCTCTTCCCTCAGTGTGACAACCAAAAAAGTCTCAGACACTGTCAAATATCCTCTGGGTACAAAGTCACCTCCCATTGAAAATCGCTGCTTTAGGCTAGCCATTCCAGTTAAGATGTATCAAAGTAGTTTATCAATTGATTGCAAAGAACAGTAAGATCAGGTATGTGAAATATTTACAAGATGAATTCTTCCCTTTCTCAAGACTTGAAAATTCAACAACAACAACAAAAAACCCTGTGAACTGTAAACCTTATCTGCTAAAGCAAATAGTTGTCAAATAAGATTATACAGAATTTTCAATTTTTTGTAAAACTTGTCAACATCATGGATATCATAAAATATCAGCCATTTTATTAAATTAATATTCCCATTTGTTTACCCAAAAAAGTTTAAGACAAATTTCTTTAGCAATATTTTGAAAGAACAGGAAAAATCAACTCAGATACCTTGCCTTCCAATTTTATTGAGAAATTAGGGTCATCAACAACAGATTGTGCAATAACATAAAAGCTCATGACTTCTAGCTTTCTTTATAGCAACCACAAAAATAAAAGGCAGCAAAACTTTACAGAGGCAGAGTTGTGAGCTGATAAAGCTAGGAGAATCCCTGATTGGATGTTCACTGGACACAATATGTGAAAGAAATGGGTTTATTTGCTCAGGCCTATTATAAAGTTAATGTTGGCCACTGGCAGAATACCTTATTCTAAAAATTTAAAAATGAGACGAAAGAAAGTCTCCTTTTCTAGATTTCACCAAAAAAAGACAAAAGGGGAAATAACATAAAATTATGACATTTTTAATTTCAGTTGTGAAAACCTTCAAAATCTTCAAGCAGTATACTCCTCAATGTCATGGTAAAACCATTATTAGAAGAACAGAATATTGGCATCACCTTAGATGTTACCTAGTCCAACCTCCAATTTTAAAGATAAAAGAGAGTAACATTTGATGGCAATGGAATCTTTGACTATATACGTACGTTTTATCTTTTTAAAAAGAAAATGTCTGAAGTAAATATGGCATATTATAACATTAAAATATGAGTAATTACATGAAAATATTACATTATCTAGTATGATTTAAACTTTACAGAATTTAAGAATATTTTCTCTATAAAGTTTAAATTAAGATGAAGAAACTAAGGCCCAATAAGGTAAGTGGCTTGTCCAACACAGCACACCATTCACTAGGCCTATTCAGATTTCAGATTTGCTACTCCAATGCATTTTCAAATTTCTAATGTTTACAAACTATAAGGAATCACTGGAAATAATATTGCCAGTATTCTGAAGAAACACTTGATTTCTGCAGAAGATGCTGGTCATTTAATTCCTTAAATGTGTCTTTCTTTACTTCCCTTTCTTTTACATTGTACTGAGTGTGGTGGGGGGGATGTAAATAAAGTGTGTACAGTAGGCCCTCCATATCCACGGATTGAACTAACTGCAGACCAAAAATATTTGGAGGAAAAAATAAAAAATATCAATTCAGCAATAAAAAATGCAAATTAAAAAACAACAGAACAACTATTTACATAGCATTTACTTATTGGGTATTATAAGTAATCCAGAGATGACCTAAAGTATACAGAAGGATGTGCACAGGGTACATACAAATACTAGGCCATTTTATTTAAGGGACTTGAGCAACCTCCAATTTTGGTATGGTCAGGGGTACTGAAACCAATCTCCCGTAGATACCAAGGGACTATTGTATTGTTGGGCAAACCACAGTGAACCAATCAAATGATCAGCCACCTATTAAAAACAGGCTTTTGGCCAGGCACTATAGCTCACACCTGTAATCCCAGCACTTTGGGAGGCTGAGGCAGGAGGATCACTTCATCCCAGGAGTTGGAGGCTGCAGTGAGCTACTATCTTGCCACTGCGCTCCAGCCTTGGCAACAGAGCAAGACCCTGTCTCAAAAAGGCAAGTCAAAAAAAAAAAAAAAAACACACCAGGCAATTCCGTAATTCAGGGTATAAACAGCATTGCCCAACATATGTTCCATATACGTAATTATAAATTTTAGAAACCAGGTTTAAAAAGAAAAAAAGTAAAACTAAAAAACACAGGAAATACATTTTAATATTATATTTAATTTAACCCAATTTATTCAAATATTACTTCAACACATAAGCAACATAAAAATTATTGCGGTATTATATTTTTTCTCCTACTTCATTAGGAGTAATACTTACTCAAAACGATGTTTTAATTCATACAGCACGTCTCAATTAGCACTAACCTCATATCAAGTGCTCCACAGCTACAGTGGCTAGTGGTTACCCTAGTGCACAGGGGAAGTCTATAGCTATTTGTTGTTGCTTGAATTAAAAGCAGATCCATACATTTGAGTCGTTATTTGAATTTTCCTCCAAAGCTGACAAAGTTCCCAAACCTTTTGTGGAGTGAGAAAGTCCCAAAGTCCTCAAAGCTTAACACGTAATTCATGCAAACGATTAAGCTTGTTGAAGAGTGTATGTTTAAGTACACTATTTACTGAATACTTCTATACACTTAATCTCCAGGATAAAAACGTTGGCATAAATTCCTGAGCATGCAACCAAGCAGGCACTTAATTAATGACGATGCTGGTCGAGGCTTGAATTTCTCTCTACTGCTCCAAAACAAAATTCAAAATCCTCTTCGTATTGACGGAAAAGTAAATATTAAAGGAAGAAATCATTTTCACAGGAGCTGAAAGCATTAAGAGTAAGAATCCCTAAGCACACGCCTTTCTTAAAGATCTCCTGCCTATTCCTCTCCAAACCCGGTAATCCTAAAGAGAAGGAACCCAGTTCTTGCTCCCTGTAAAATGATAGAAGATAACTGCGAAATGCAATTTCCTCCTTCTTTTTTTTTAGTGCCACTTCGAGCGTAGATGACCAGACAACCATGCTCACTCGACGCGGTACCGAACCAGAAAGGGCTGTTTTTATGCCGTAAAGAGGCCACCCTGAGTGCAGCGAGAGGACCACAGAGACGGGCAGGGCGGGGACAGCAGGGCCAGGGCCTGGCCTCGGGGGACTAGAAAGGTGGGAACTGTGGCAGCGCGGGCGGGATCCCGCCGCATCTCCCCAGCCGGGGTCGGGACTGGGACCCCGAGAATCCGCGGGCGGCAGAGGCTCCCGCATCCAGCACCTGCTGCACCGGGATGGGGAGTCTCGGGCGGCGGAGGGAGCAGGGCCCGGGCAGAATCCCGGACGGAGCAGCCCTCGCTTGGGCCCTCAGCGCCCGCAGCCCGCTGGCCGCGCCCCTCTCGCTTACCGCCCCAGATGCCCAGCTTCAGCTGGGACTTGTTCAGGTTTTCCACATAGTCCCCCAGGAAGCGGTTCAGCAAGTCCGCGACCACCGACTCCAGCACCATGGTGGGGCTGACGCACCAGGAGAGGGAGAAGCCGGAACCGCCCGGCGCAGCTGAGGGCGGCGACCAGCGCTGCGACTGACAGCCCCTCAGGCGCCCGCCCACCCCCGCGCCGCGCGCGTGACCCCGCCTGTGCGCAGGCGCGCCGTCGCCCGGCCGGTAGTTAAGAAGGCCCAGCGGTGATCCCGAGGCCTTGTAGGCGTCGCAGCCCCGGCCCTGTAGGGGCCGACGGAGGGGTGCAGGGGAAGTTAGCTTGAGCCTGTCTCGGCAGCCGTGCACGAGAAAAAAAGGACCTTCGAGAAGAACAAGGGAGGGCAAGAGTTACCGAGTACAGGGACATCTATGTGGCCGCTCTGCTTTCCCGCCGTCACCTGCTGTTGACCTCCGGCCGCATCGCGGTGTCCGGAGCGGCCTGGCCTGGAGTATGCGCTGAGCGTCACCTAGGCAACCACCCCTGCACCTGTGGATCAGGTGGGGGGGAAAGGACCGACCGCGTTCTTGTCCTGCTAGAGTTCGACTCCGCCTGGGGCTTGGTCTCTTCTGCTTCTTGAAAACACACTGGTTTTTTATTTTGTTTTTGTTTTGTTTTGTTTTTTTCGAGACAGGGTCTCCCTCTGTTGCCAAGGGTGGAATGCAGTGTTGGGACCATAGCTCACTACAGACTTGACATCCTGGACTCAAGAGATCCTCCTGTGTCAGCCTCCCGAGTAGCTGGGACCACTGGCGCGCCACAAATAATTTAAACGTGGGAGGAGGGGAACAGAACCACATCAAATGGCAGATATCATAGAATGAGAACTGAATATACGTGTTTTGTGGGAAACGCATTCTTTTCCCCTTTCTCTAAGATTCGCTTTTAATTCACCGGCCACTAGCTAGTTACCTATCTCATTACAAATACAAAAAACAAAACGTAGTAGTGCCTTTTTAAGTATGAGTTACTTGTTATTTATATATCACTTTCTTCCATGCTATCGTTGAACTGTCTTTGATGTAGCACGACCTTAAAAGCAGAGCTTTTATACCACAAGGTCTTTCAACCCTTGTGAAATTTAACCACCCATTGACATTCACCTCTTTAGAGAACTAGAAATTTTTTCCTAAAATATATTTCAAAAAGTTGTTGAGATACAGTACCCAGAAATAAACCTAAGAAATGCTGATTATTTGTAGTCACAAGCATTAAGTGCTTTGCTACAAGGAAGCGTCTGAGAAACTATTTGTGTATTTTTCTTAAACAACCTAGGCTTGCACAGGTTCACAAAGAAAAATCTTAAAGTCAAGGTCCGCTGGAGAAGAAAGAAAATCAAAATGGCCACAATTGGTGTTGTGTATTAAATAAAATTGAAGGTACAAAGAAAGACCCAGTCAGTGCTAACTAGTACTGTCAAGATCACATTCCTCTCCCTCTCCTGCACACTCCACTCTTCTTTAAGAAGATAAATCCTTAACCATCTGTTTTTCCTAGCTGGTCACACAGACAAAATACCAGTAAGTACTTTGGATTTCTTCACCATCCACAACCAAAT
This sequence comes from Nomascus leucogenys, assembly GCF_006542625.1. Taxonomy (NCBI): domain Eukaryota; kingdom Metazoa; phylum Chordata; class Mammalia; order Primates; family Hylobatidae; genus Nomascus; species Nomascus leucogenys. Next base: position 81,287,897 of record NC_044386.1, read on the forward strand.
AACAGCCCAACCTGTCTATTTTGCTTTTGCCATCTTTCCTAAATTCTCCGTGTTTTTCTTCTGGACCATGCCATCCATCTCCTTGAAATTCACTTCCTAGCCTCCAGTTATTCCTTCCTCCAATCTATTCTCATGAACACCGGACTTGTTTTCCCAAAGCACAGGTGAGCTTAAGTTAGTCACCTGCTCAAAAACATCCAATAACTTCCCAGTGTTTAGAACACTCTCTTCAAACTTTCTTCACGTTCTTTCTAGTCATACACCCTCACAATCCCGCTTCCTTTTTACATTCACACTGACTATGCTCCAAGAGGAATGTAAAGAAGCAATATATGTTCTGGTTGAGATAAGGCATGTACCATGAAAAGTTAAGAAAGAAACCAATCCAAGGATGTATGAATAACAGTATAAGATGATAGGAAAGATGGCACAGGCAACATAGCTTCGTCAAGCAGGTGGAGCAATAGGCACAATCTTTTGGGAGAAGTGAGTAACACTAATGCTTTGTCTAATAAAGTAATTCCTTACAGTTCTATGGTAGAACTTTGTAATTTTGAAAGAATAATGTGTAAATGTGCTTTCATATGCATCATTCAATTTTATTATGTTTCAGTTATACTTCGTAAGGCGTCATGTCATTATTATGCGAAGGTAGGCATTTTTGTGTAATCCTCACAAAAGAGCTGTGAGGTAACTAATGCAGGTAGTAGTATGATCCTCATTTTATAGAAAAATTAAGCTCGGGAATGTTAAGTGACTTACCCAAAATCACACAGCAGATATTAATTTCCTTTGATTCCCTGAGCACTGCTACCCTTTTCTCTTCCAGTAATTATACAATTTAATCAACACTGGGCTATTAGTCATTTTCAGAGATCTTACTTTGAAAGGTTCATGACAGAAAAAATAAATCTCAGAGTGGAAAATTTGGCTCTAAATTTTTGGTACAAAAAAATTCTATTACCATGTAGTATAAAAAGCTTTAAATTTTACTATTTTCCATTTTCAGCATGTTTTAAGGGATTGATTATGTGCATTCAGTAATGCCCCAAATCTTCCATTATTTAACAAGTCAGAAATATACAGTACCAATTTAAAACAAACTATAACTAATGTCAAGAAACACCATTAGCACCCTTATGTATGGCATTATATCAGAAATAATTTGGATACAGAGGTTAAAGAAAATGAGCGTTCTAATTAATTACAGTTCTTGCCTTCATTCTGGCTTAAGAACAATGAGAATGACAACAAGGGAAATTACAAAACTAAACTTCAATGAGGGACTAAACAATAAAAACAGATGAGCAAAATATTATTTCTGTTAAAAACAAAAGTATAAGTTAGGGATGCTTAAAAATTAACTCAAAAATGTTTAAAAAAAAAAAACTTCACACTTACCGCCACCCATACCCTATTCCCCAACCCTAGAGTTTTTGGAGAAAAGCAGAAGGAATTTGGGGGAAAGGAAATGGAGGAGAAAGCTGGAGTATAAGCCATGACACCATGGACTGCAGGAAAAGTTAGGGAGGTTAACTAGGAGAAAGCACGGGAGTGGATTGCAGAATGTTAGTGCCAGAGGGAGGATCATCCTGTTAATCCAGCCCCCTCAATTGACAGATGGAGACGCTGAGTGCCAGGGAGAATTAAGGGTTTGCCCAAAGTTCCACAAGTTAGTGACTGTCAGAGCAAAAACCCAAACCCAAGTGTCCTGACTCCCTGCTCTGTATTCTTTCCAGTACTCCATACTCTTGTTGTGTTGAACAAGTTGCATAAGTCAGAACACTGGTGTTTTATTGGTTGTAATCTCTCTTCTTGCTTTCCTTGACACTCAACCTCCTATATTTTTGTAAGTATGCTTTAAAATGTTTAATTTCCTTTCACTCTTAGAGCACCTCTGGCCTTGATGGTATGTGGTCTATTTATGCTCACTTTACAGAATTGTTTTGCAGCTCCAATACTGGATGTTCCCACAGCTACAGCTGGGAGCTTGGAATAGCCACTGTCTTCCTGTGAGTAGATTTGTGTGTTCCGGGCACCCTGTTACACCATCCTCCCAAGTACTGGGTGGTTGGTTCATGCTTCCAAGTTAAGTAAAACATAAGGCTTAACAGGGTCACAGGGACCAGCCACGCAATGGCAAATCTCTGCTATTTTCAAGAAATTATGTACAGGAAATGCTATTAAGGTGTTACTAAAGAAGGTGAATCATTAAAAAAAACAAAGTTGATCTGCTTTGCTTGCCTGAGGAGAAAAATATTTTCAAAGGAATCCATGTATGAATCAGCTAATCCCTGCCCAAGCAAACATTCATAATAAAATAATGATAGTAATAATAATAACTGTTAGCCAGTGTTTAACTGCCAACCAAGCATTTTCATGCGTATCTTTTTAACCCCCACAACAATCTTATGTGGTCGGTATTATTACCCTCATTTTATAACTTGAGCTCAGACAAGTTCATTAACTTGCTTAACAACTTTTCAGCCAACTTCTCAGACTGTAAACTCTGATCTGTGCTCCTAATCACTTTAACCAAGAGCTCTCAACAGGGCTAACAACATTCTTGTCTCCCAGGAAAAGCTGAGTCAGAACACATGCACATGGCCCTCAAGTATATAATTTGATAAAACTTTTCCCATAGATTTAGCCCTGGCCCAAGATTTTGGCAAAGAGTAGAGGTGATTTCAAGACAAAGAAGTAGGCTGGGCTTAGTGGCTCACACCTGTAATCCCAACACTTTGGGAAGCCGAGGCTGGGGGATCTCTTGAGCCCAGGAGTTTGAGACCAGCCTGGGCAACATGGCAAAATCCCATGTCTATAAAAAATATAAAAATTAGCCAGGTGGTGGTGCATGCCTGTAGTCCAAGCTACCTAGGAGGGTGACATGGGAAAATCACCTGAGCCTGGGAAGTTAAGGTTGAAGTGCCCATGATTGCACCACTGCACTCCAGCCTGGGCATCAGAGTGAGCCCCTGTCTCAAAAAAAAAAAAAAAAAAGACATAGCTAGCCAAGGACACAGTAAATCCAGAGACCCACCAATCCTGCCCCCTACTAGAAACATATAAGTAATGTTCAGGCCAGCTACAGTGGCTCACACCTATAGTCCTAGCACTTTGGGAGGCTGAGGTGGGCGGATCACTTTGAGCCCAGGAGTTCAAGACCAGCCTGGTCAACATGTTGAAACTCCATCTCTCCAAAAACAAAAAAAAGTTAGTCGGGCCTGGTGGCTCAGGCCTGTAGTCTCAGCTACTTGGGAGGCTGAGGTTGGAGGATTTGCTTGAGCCTGGAAAGCAGAAGTTGCAGTGAGCCAAGATCGTACCACTGCACTCCAGCCTGGGCAAGAGAGTGAGACCCTGTCTTAAAAATAAATAAATAAATAATGTTCAGTAGTCTCTTCTCACGCCTGCCTCACCCAGATGGAATTCAAATAGTTTATCCTCATCATTTTATTCCATCATTTATGGATTTACATAGCTGATATGATCTTGTACAGGCAACCTGTATCCACTTGCCTAGCATGGTGGCTGGAACCTAGAAAACATTTAGTACATATTGCTTTGAATGAATGAACTAATGAGCATTTGCTCTCTTCTGTAATAATAATATTATATCTGACATTGTGTATGTCAGGCCCTATGCTAAACTCTTCATATTCATTATCTTACTTTATACTCATGATAACCCTATAGGTTGACACTATTATGAATTTTAAATTTGATACTGTGGCTTAGAAAGGTTAAGTAACTTGCTCAAGGTCACATAGCCACCATTCTGGCATTAACAGTAGATCCGATTTCAGACCCAATTTTCTTAACCACTATACTTTACAACTTTCCTCCTATCTTTATTAATAATCAGTTCTATGTATTTAGCACTTACCACGTTACATGGTGCAAAATATTTTACATTATTATTTCCCCAAACAGCTCATTTATACCCATTAGTAGGTATGATTTCCTCCATTTCCCATCATTATGTGACTTGGATAAGATACTTGACCTCTGAAACTCAGTTTTCATCTATAAAATAAGGATGATCCGAATATGCAGAGTTTCTGTGACAGTTCTACAGACTATGTAAGTCATCTAGCACAGTGCCTGTGTGTCCTGGAAACAAAATGCACATGCCCTATCCTGAAATCATTTTTGCATGAATTCAATTTAATTCATTAAACATTATTTAAATAAGTGAATAATTTGCAAGGCAGTATCTTAGGCAGAAATGTCTGCCTGAACGCTGAACAAAATGCCTCAGATCTCTTTCAGCCTGAGCTAACTGGAAGCAACTCTCTTACAAAATGAACACAGGTTAGTTTTCAAAAGGAAGGAAAAGGGTCTCTCTGGTGGGCACAGCCTAGAAAGGCCAGATGTAGTCAGGGCGCCTCCAAAGGATGATTCCAACTCTCCAGATGCATGCAAGTGTACATTTTCCCAATAAAAAATCAGCACACATGGCTTAAGAAGTAGATTGTGATTTTTTAAATTGATGTATAACATACAATAAAGTACTCTAATCTTAAGTGTACACTAGTTGATTTTTTTTACATATGGATACACCTCTGTAACTTCACCCTGATCAAGACATGAAATGTTCCCCCTAACCCAGAGGGGTTTATAATCAGAAAAGAACATCTAAAATCAGAACTGAAAACCGGAAAGCAAATAAAGAACTTCGAAAGCTGGGCAACTGGGAAGCTGGATTTGGGGAAGGGTATTAGGAAAAAATAAGACAAACTGGACTTGTCTTCATTTTAATGGTGAATGTAGAGTACTTCTACGTGCTCACATTCTTTACGGCCATCGATCCTCACAATGACTCTGCGGTATAGTAGAGACTTAATACCATTTTGCATGTGAGGAAACAGAAACTTGTTCGGGGTTTCCAAGGAAAACACCTCCACCCGAAGCCGGAGACAGAAAGAACTGGGTCTCCAGACCTTGCTCGGCAAATCCAGCCACTTGGCAGAGGGAAAGGGAAGGGCCTGGCGTCAGGTTACCAGGCAGCGCCCCTCTGCTCGGCCCACTGGCAAGCGCTCCCAGCGGCAGGTATAAAAGCTCAGGCTGGCAGTCCTTGAACACTGGTGCTGAACCCCGCAGCGCGCGCTTTGAATTTCCCAGCGGCTAAGCGCCTCTCCTGGTCGGTGTCCCAGGCAGAAAGGTGCAGAGACCCATCTGACGCAGGACTCCAGGTATTTTGGGAGGGACCCATCGGCTTGCTTAATTCCCTGGGGGATTCGTCTGAGGCTCTTTGCCTCTGCAAGGGGAGAACAAGCCACAGTTCCCTGGAAGGAATAACAATTATTTTAATTCTAGCTGAGGACTAGACTGCTGTAGTCCAAAGAGTCAGGAAACGATTGCAAGGCAATCGTTGGCACAAAGAACAGAGCGACCGAAGTTACAATCCAGCATTTTGTGAGTCTCTGCCTTAGGCCAGCGAGGGCGGAGAGGGATTTTAAAAAGCTCCGAAGTGTGTATTACAACAGAGTTGAGATAGGACAAGAGAAAAACAATTGTTTTTCGCTCATGAAAAATAGTTTGCAATAGCGGCAAGCAAGAGCAGTTTGCCTTGTTTCGGGAAAGGCAGGAAGAAACACCCCGAAAGTATTAATAGGAGAAAAGGGACAGGAATTACTGCACCTTGCGGGGCTCGCTCTGACGATCCTTGTGCCTTTCTGCGTTGCAGGTAGACAAGCTCCAGCAGAGGGTGGCCAGATGTGGTGCCTGGAGAGACTTCGCTTGGGTCCTGAGTGCCTTCGGCGGAGCGGAGACTGGCTTCTCCCGGGTCGGGCCCGCGGAGCCAAGTCTCGCACCACCGCCGCGTGCGCAAATGTGCTCACTCCGGACCGCATCCCCGAGTTCTGCATCCCGCCGCGGCTCATGCCCCGTCTGGCCTTGGCTGCACTCCGGAATTCCTGGGTCGAAGAAGCAGGGACGGACGAGGGCGCCGGCCGCACGGACTGGGACCCGCGCTCGCAGGCCGCGCTGTCACTGCCGCACCTGCCCCGTGTGCGCACCGCCTACGGCTTCTGCGCGCTGCTCGAGAGCCCGCACACGCGCCGCAAGGAGTCGCTCCTGCTCGGTGGCCCGCCCGCGCCCCGGCCCCGGGCCCACACCTACGGCGGTGGCGGCGGCCCGGACGCCCCCCTGGGGACCCTGTGCGTCCCGCGAGCTCCCGGCCCGGCCGCCCCCGCGGCCCCCGGCTGTCCCCGCCCGCCCCAGGACGCGCTCGCCCGGCGGCCTCGCGGCTGCCGCCTCCTGCGTGTCCCCGACGGGCTGCTGAGCCGCGCCCTGCGGGCCGGGAGGAGTCGCCGCCTGGCCCGCGTCCGCTGCGTCTCCAGCGGGAACGAGGACGAGGAGCGCCGCGTGGGCTCCCAGTCCCCGGCCCGGGCCCCCTCCTCGAGCCCGCCGTCGTCCCGGGTCCCGTTTCCCGAGCGCCTGGAGGCCGAGGGCACCGTGGCTCTGGGCCGCGCCGGCGACGCCCTGCGCCTGGCCGCCGAGTACTGTCCGGGAACCGGGCGCCTCCGCCTCCGGCTGCTCCGCGCCGAGAGCCCGGCCGGAGGCGCCCCCGGGCCCCGAGCCGTCAGCTGTCGCCTCAGCCTCGTCCTGCGGCCGCCGGGCACCGCGCGTCGGCAATGCAGCGCTGTGGTGGGGCGCAGCCGCAAGGCCTCCTTTGACCAGGACTTCTGCTTCGACGGCCTCTCGGAGGACGAGGTGCGCCGCCTGGCCGTTCGAGTCAAGGCCCGGGACGAGGGCCGCGGCCGGGAGCGGGGCCGCCTGCTGGGCCAGGGTGAGCTGTCCCTGGGCGCCCTCCTGCTGCTCTGAGGGCCCAGCCCTCCCCGCGGCGCTCTGCCCGGGGGACTCCGGACACTGACAGCCGCGTGGTACAAAATAAACGTGTATTGGTTATCAGGCCTGTTTCAGTCCAACACTGGCAGAGATGATTCTAGATTAACTCTCCCAGTAAAAGATATGATATTTTCCATAGATACCTCCAGAATTCTTTTCAGCAAATGGAATAGTTCTACAGTGTTTCCCGATATAGACAGCCATTTGCATACCATATGTACCACGCACGCCTGGGAAATAATGAATCACATGAAGTGTTAGAACTAGAAAGTGTCTTGGCGATCTATTTGCTCCAATCACCTCGTTTTAAAATTGGTGCTTTCCACAACATGCATCGAGACCATCTTGGAGCATTTACTTTTGAAGCATTTTGTTTAAGACCCCGGATAAGAAAATGAGGGCAATAGAGGCTGAAGTGACTTTTCCAAGATCAATAGTGAGTTATTAGTTGCAACTCCAGTCTGTACTCCTAGCTATATCTTACTGGAAAAGCATTGGAGAAAATGAAACCATTTTAATGTTCTAAGCTTAAATAATAGTTATAATAGGGTAGGGGTGGCGGCTCACGCCTGTAATCCTGGCACTTTGGGAGGCCGAGGCAGGCAGATCGCTTGAGCCCAGGACTTTGAGACCAGGCTGGGCAACATGGCAAGACCGCGTCTCCATAAAAAATACAAAATTTAGCCGGACGTGGTGGCATGCACCTGTAGTTCCAGCTACTCTGGGGCTGAGGCGCAAGGATCACCTGAGCCTGGGAGGTCAAGGCTGCAGTGAGCCGAGATCGTGCCACTGCACTCCAACCTGGGCAACCGGAGTGACACCCTGTCTGCAAATAATAATAATAATAATAATAATAATAAAAATAATAATAAATAGTTTTACAAGTGTTCATTTGTTTATGTTTTAATCCCCAAAAGGAGGCACTGCTATGCCCATTTTACAGATGAGGATATTGAGGCACAGAATAAAGAGCAGAGTCAGAATTTGAACCTAGACAATCAGTATTTCACTCATTACTCTTATGTAGGTAATACCACAGTGTCTAAAGGGCCCGCTATTAAAGTTGCGAGAATTGTGCAATTTCTCTCTGAAACTGTTGACTCTGAAGTTCATGTCTACTTGTATTCCTCATCCTGCTTTTGGTGAAAAAGCAAATTGGTTGAAATGAATAATTTATTATCTCATGCTAATAACTTCAGGCATTGAGATGAGCTGATGGGTCTAAAGCTCTGAGGAGGAAGCTAACTGGCCTCAGAATCACAGAAATGGGTGCCAGCCTTGTTGTAACAGGCGGTGGAGAGTGTACACATAGCATGGTTTTACCTCTGGCTTCTGATAATAATTCCAGATTTAACAATCCTGTTTTAGAGGACGATTTTCCCTCATCCCTTGAATTCACTGCCAGCAGGGCATTTCTTTTCTTTTTTTTATGCAAATAGGAAAATGCATCCTAAATGAGGGTTAAAAAATTGAAAATATTTAAATATATAGGATGGTGTTAAATATGACTCCATTATCAATCTGGATTCAGAAATGGTTTCTGCTTTATTTCATTTTATCTTTTAGAAACAAGGCCTCACTCTGTCACCCAGGCTGGAGTGCAGTGGTGCGATCACAGCTCACTGCAGCCTCTACCTCCTGACGCAAGCTATCATCCCAACTTGGCTTCTCAAAGTGCTGGAATTATAGGAGTGAGCCACCATGCCCGACCAGTTTCTGCTTTTATTAAAATTGTTCACAGTTTTATCCATTCATGTTCATTAAAAATGCTATTTAGAAAAGAGTTTGATAAAATAAATATTATACAAAATTCGAAGAAAAAAAGAAAAGAGTTTCTGTTTCAGTCACAAATTAGGGTTATTGTGATGTGTATTTATGATGACCCTTGAACAAATGTGAAGAATACTGTGAATTCTATGACTCTATCAAAATCAGCCACATCCAGAAGCTTGCAGTTGTTGACCAAATGAATGACAACATACAGTAATTCAGATCTATCATGTGCTCTTCTATCTAATCAGTCAATATTTCCTTGGCCCTCAAGCCAACTTTCATTTTTTATGTATAACCTTCTTCATGATTTTGAAATTTTGGTAGGGTAACTACTAATGAGTTCACAAATGTAGCATTTTAAAAGGAAAATAAATGGAGAGTGAAAACAAATTGGCTACGTATAATTGTGGGTTTTAATTTTTCTGTTTTTAAAATAAAAAATGGCATTGATAGTTTAAATAGCCCAAGTTTTTATTCCAGAAGGTGTTGCAATAACTATTGTCACTAGAGTATATACATGTCATTTTATTAAGTAGATTTTTTTCGTGAAAGTAAATCAGTGCATTTGAGGGATCTAAATTTTTTATGAAATAGTGGTGGTGATTTCCAAACAGAATCTCCATTAATGGCAAGTTATGGTTGATCAAATAATCCAAGAGTCTAATCAAAAAGGTTTTAAAGGGGCTGAGATAGAATTATAAATGATAAAATCATAAAATTTTAGAGTTGAAAAGAACTTTAATAATCATTTTGTGCTGGGTGCAGTGGCTCATGCCTGTAATCCCAGCACTTTGGGAGGCCGAGGCAGGCAGATCACAAGGTCAGGAGTTTGAGACCAGCCTGACCAACATAGTGAAACCCCGTCTCTATTAAAAATGCAAAACAATTACTCGGACGTGGTGGTGCACACCTGTAATCCCAGCTACTCGGGAGGCTGAAGCAGGAGAATTGCTTGAACCCAGGAGGTGGAGGTTGCAGTGAGCCAAGATCATGCCACTGCAGCCCAGCCTGGACAACAAAGCGAAAGTGTCTCAAAAAATAAATAAATAAACAAGTAAATAAGTAAATATTTAAAAATAATCATTTTGTGGAAATCTATATCATAGGAGTGGACCAGAGAAGCAAATTTTAGGTTGCCCCAAATCACACAATCAGTAAAAAGAGTTGAGACTAGAACCAATTTGATTTTCATTTTGCTCTTCAATCTAATGGCCCTTTGACTACTAATTCCAGGAAAAGAGAAACACTGTACATCACTAATCTAATCTAATGTTTGCATTCAAGAAATCTTATTTGCAATACAAATGTTTGGGATAACATTAGCCTTTCCGGGGCAAATTTAAATTTCATTTAGACTTTACTGCCCTCTAGTGGATCCCTCAAGTGTTTTGTCAATTGGCTCTACCCCTATTATTAGCTATTAGACCATTTGAACTAAAGGTCAATCTAATGCCAGGACCCTATTTTCTTGAAGACCTTTGCTAATATTAGATTGTAGTGAAGATTCACATTGCAAAGTAATTTAATACACCTATCTGAGAGCACAAGGTGCTAAAAATATTTTAGATTTAAATAAAGAGAGGAAAACTTTTTCCAGTAATAATGAAGTTGGGAGTGTGTGGCAACAACATGTTGGTTACAGAAAACTGCTTTTAATATTTCTCATGTTTCTTCTCATCAAGCTTTAGTACTCACATCTTCTCCATAAATGATATGGCATGATCTTGCCTCTTTGTGGTTTAAATATCTTTTCTTTGAACATATTCAAAGAAAAGCCCTACACAATAAACAGAATATGCCAGTTTAAATAGCACCAGTTGAGTCAAAATTTTAACACTGCATTGTCAGCTGGTTTTACAAAGATAATGTATTCTAACCTAAAATACTAGCTTCAGTTTGGATCAAATATTCCCAGATGATAATTTCTTTGAATCTGATTTTCTTTTATACACACCTCAACAATTCACGTTCTCCCCATAGCCATCCCCAGCACTTAGTTTAACCATGGCATGCAAGAAACTGTTCTGCCTCCAGGCTTTTGAGTTCACAGATAAAACAGATGCACGACAGCCCATGGTGTTTTGAAACCCAAGTTTTACTATTCTGTAAATGCACGTAGCAAAATCCCATCAAATTAATGTCATAGACATTATAGGCCCATAATAGAATTCTTAGCTAAGAATTCTCCATGGCCCTACTGATTCTGCTTTCTATTACTGTAGATTAGTTCAAATTTTTTAGAATTTTATATACATGGAAAAATTAAGTATATATTCTTTTTGGGGGAATCTGGCTCCTTTCACTCAGCATTATTGAGATATATCCATGTTGTTGCCTGTATCAATAGTTCATTCTTTATATTGCTGAATGGATGACTGTCGAATGTCTAAACCCCAATTATTTTATCCCTTTATTTGTAACTGTTTTCCTTGCACTCATCATTTGTTTCTTTTTTCCCTTCTCCTCTTCTTCTGATTTCTCTGGTTTTAATTGAACATTTCATAGGATTTTACTTTATCTTCTTTCTTAGCATATCAATCATAGTTCTTTTTAAAATTTCTTTAGTGGTTGCCCCAGTGTTTGCATTATGCATTTGCAAGTAATCTAAATCCCTTTCAACTAACGCTATACCAAGCTTGTCCAATCTGCAGTCCGTGGATGGCATGCGGCCCAGGATGGCTTTGAATACGGCCCAACACAAATCTGTAAACTTTCTTAAAACATTATAAGATTTTTTTGTTGCTTATTTTTTTTAGCTCATCAGCTATTGTTAGTATATTTTATGTGGGACCCAAGACAATTCTTCTTCTAATGTGGCCCATGTCAAAAGATTGGGTACCCCTGCACTATACTGCTTCATGGGCAGGTAGCTATATTATAATAGGGTATTCCCAATTCCTCCCTCCCTTTCCCTTAACACATTGTAATTTATTTTATTTACCTGTTCTTTGGTGTCTGTCATTCATTTGGAAAAACTTTCATCCATTTTTACTTCATTTGCTTCATTCTCTCTTTCTTTTCCTCTCAATCACTCATATGTTACATCTTTTGGAATCATCACACAGTCTTGGATATTCTGCTCTTTTTTTTTTTCTCTTTGCATTGTAGTTTGGGAAATTTCTATGGACATGTCTGCAAGTTCATTGGTTATTTCCTTGGCCATGCCAAATCTATTAATGAAGGCACTTTAAATTTTCAACATTTCCTTTTGATTCGTTTTTAAGGTTTTCCTCTCTCTGTTTACATTGCCCACATGTTCTTGCATGTTGTCTGCTTTTCCCATTCTAGCCCTCAACGTATTAATTATAGTTATTTTAAATTCCTGGTCTGACAGTTCTAAAACCTGTGTCATATCTGAGTCTGGTTCTCTTGCTTTGTCTCTTCAGATTGTTTTTATCTTGTCTCCTAGTGTGCCTTATTGAAAGCTGGACATGAATAATCAGATACTAGGAACCGAGGTAAATAGTGTGAGGTTTTATGTTTATCTGGAGGAGTTATGCTGTGGTTGCTCTTTGCTATAGCTGTAAGTATCTGCGGCCAGTTTCCCTTAATGTCCATGTTTTTATCTCCTCTGCTATCTTGAGTATCCCTAAGAGCACCTTCTTACATAAAGTATCTGCCTTGAAACTCTTTCAGCTGTTATCCACTGATGTCCTGACCCCTGTTGATATGGTGGTAAATGTTGGGAAGGGAAAGCAGTCTATAACTCTATGATTAAATCTCAGTCTACTAGTGGACCATTGTCCCTTGGTTGAGACCTTCACAAATGTTTCTTAGCCTTTTTTCTCCAGGTGAGATGGGAAGGATAGCAGGGCTCAAGTTGAGGAATTGCCCCTCTCCTAAGCTCATAAGACTCTGGTAAAGTCCTTTTCTCAAGAAGAGTAGATTTTTGTTATGGAAAAATGCTTTGAGAGTATTTCAAAATGATTACTGCTAAGTTTTCTCTTAGCTCTTCACCATGAGAACCTGGTGGGGCTTCTGGGAATAACCCATGAAAGTGTGCCACCTACAGCACCCTTCCCCCAACCACAAGACTGTGGATCCCAGGAGTATCTCATGCTCACGTTAGTCCATACTCAGCCTCCAGGAACTTGTCAAAATAACCATTTAGTATTCCCATCAGTTTATGTCTCCAGTAGCTTCTGCTCCAGGAAAGCTGATCTTGGCTTGACTCTCCATGTCAGCCTGTTGCTCCAGACTTCAGGGTGGTGGTTTGCCTTGCTACATCAAATCTGTGATAGGTCTAAGAAAAATTATGAATTTTTAGTTTGTTCATTCTTTTTTTTCTTATTGTAAGAATGGGAATGACAACTTTCAAGCTCTTTATATGGTGGAGTTCATTATAAGATAAGCTTAAAGGGAGGCTGACCCCATTCGGGAAGTTAGACTTCCAGAATCAGTATCCATTTTCCTAATAGATATTTAGATTAAGTCCAATTTCAAGCTTTTATGAATAAAACTGCTACAAAAATTCATGTACAAGACTTTGCATGGATGTATGATTTCATTTCTCTTGGGTAAATACCTACAGTGGAACAGCTGGATCATTATATGGTGGCTGTATATTTAACTTTCTAAGAAACTGACACACTCTTTTCCAAAGTGGTTGTATCATTTTACTTTCTTACAAACAAGGTGTAAGAGTTCTGGTTGCTCAACACCCTCACCAACACTTGCACAATAAGGAAATTTTGAAGGAAATATATACAGATGGTCCCCAACTTAAAATTGTTCTACTTAACAATTTTTTGACTTCACAATGGTAAGCAAGCAGTATGCATTCAATAGAAACTGTACGTTCGAATTTCGATGTAATGTAATCATCATTATCTTGGTATAAGATATTCAGAAAATATGCGGGTCCATTAAAGAAACCTGGAACATCAAGATTTTTAAATATTCAGCGATGATTCCACAGCTTTAGTGTTCAGTAAGAGTTACTGTGTTTCTTTCCAAAAGTCATTAATTTAGCCATTTAAAACCAATACAGACAGGCCAGGAGCGGTGCCCCACATCTGTAATCCCAGCACTTTGGGAGGCCAAGGCAGATGGATCACGAGGTCAGGAGATTGAGACCAGTCTGGCCAACATGGTGGAACCCTGTCCCTACTAAAGACACAAAAATTAGCCGGGCATTGTGGCGTGCATGTGTCTGTAGTCCCAGCTACTCAGGAGGCTGAGGCAGGAAAATCACTTGAACCCAGGAGGCGGAGGTAGCAGTGAGCCAAGATCATACCACTGCACTCCAGCCTGTGTGACAGAGCGAGACTCTGCCAAAAAAAAAGAAAAACAAACAAACAAAAAAACCAATACAGACAAAAGAGATCTATCATACATCAGGATCAAATTTTGTGAGAGTCAATTAAAGGAGATGACAATTACATAATCTGAGAAAAGTCTGACTAGAGATGGGGCTTAGACACTCTCTTGCTTTTCTTTGAGGTAGATTGATAAAGTTCACTTTTGTCAAGGAGCCGAGAATCCCTCCTTTCCTTTCTTTATTATCCTGCAGTTGGTGGAGCAGAAATATGAGCCATGTGGTGACATCAGAGCTAGAATACGGCTGCAGAGCCAGTTGCTAACAGTCATGAGTCAAAGGCACCACTCCACCTACAAATCTGGGGTTGGATTGTGGGCCCTGGGCACTCTGTGGCAACTCTACAAGCATCATTGTCAATAACAAATTCTTTCTTAAGCAGAGTTTAAATTCAAAAGCAGAGGAGTGTGGGTTACAGATCTCAGCTGTCATTTATTAACTGTGTCTTTTGGTCATATGAATTAGCCTTTCTAAATGCCATTTCTTCATTCGTAAAGAAGAGTAATAAATATTACCTACCACGTGAAATTTTTGTAAAGGTTTAAGGAGATAATACATTAGAAGTCCTCAGCACAGTGGCTAATATTTAGAACCACGCAATAAATATTAGCTCTACTTTTTGCTTCATAATAGATGATGTTACTAGATTTCTCTCCAAGCTTCTAGCATATACAATGGATGCTGATCTTACAGCCAGGATCTTATAGCAAAGAGAGTTAGTAGACTAGTTATATGAGTCATTTGAGAAATATATGTGGTGCCAAAGTAAGTGTTACAAATAGTACTATAGACAAGGAGTCTTAAAAGAGGGAATCAGAAAATGAGCAATTTCTCGACATTTATATTTATTTATTTATTTATTTATTTTTGAGATGGAGTCTTGCTCTGTCACCCAGGCTGGAGTGCAGTGGTGCGATCTCGGCCCACTGCAACCTCGGCATCCCAGGTTCAAGCGATTCTACTGCCTCAGCCTCCCAAGCAGCTGGGATTACAGGCACCCACCACCACACCTGGCTAATTTTTGTATTTTTAGGGGAGATAGGATTTCACCATGTTGGCCAGGCTGGTCTCAAACTCCTGACTTCAGGCGATCTGCCTGCCTCAGCCTCCCAAAGTGCTGGGATTACAGGCATGAGCCACCACGCCTGGCCTCGACATTTATTTAATACTCACCAAGTTCCAGACACTGTACCAGGACATTAAGTATTAGATCTCTGTGCCACAGCTATGTGAGGAAGGGCTTGATAGGTAGATCATGATCCTCAGAGAAGAGCATGGTCACACAGCTGGTGAGGGGGAAGGCAATGATTTAGAGCCATGTCGATGTGACCACAAAGCCTCTGCTAGGCCTTAGATACCCAAAGGGTGGGTTTGACTTGCATCTGCAGAGGAAAGGGAGAAGGGCAGCCTTAGAAAAGGAACTAAGTTTTGGAGCCAAGCTAAGTAAAATGTGTTCTGGAAACAATGATTCTTAGGTCCCCAACAGCTTCCTAGCAGCACCTTTAGGGAAGGTTCTGTTGATGAACATACTGCCACTACTGGGGATCTGTATTTGCTGACTTGTTAGCACATAAAACGAAAATACACATATCACTGTGTCTTGCAACAATTAGAAGAAGGCAGTCAAACTTCCATTTATTCACTCATACTATCAGATTGCCCTTGAATAATACTATTTCTCCATCTTCCAAAGACATTTTTCTGCCTGGTTAATTATGTAATCGGTAGCAGGCTAAAAGTATGAGCTTTTCTGAAAAGTGGGTAAATCAAATTCTTAAGCTAAAAAAAAATGACCAGTTTTGAGACAAGACAGATGTATTACTTTTTGTTTTATGTAACCCATTCCGCTAAGCTTAAAACTGAAAACCACGAATTTCTTTCCTGGGACCAAGACCCTGAAATTTAACAAATATTTGCCATCCTTAAACGTTTTCAAACACTTTCAAACAACAACTTGAAGTAAGTAAATCCATGAAAGATGATATGAGTTAAAACTACATAACTTAGAAATAACTTGCTCCTTTTTTTTTTTTTTTTTTTTTTTTTTGAGATGGAGTCTTGCCCTGTCACCCAGGCTGGAGTGCACTGGCATGATCTCGGCTCACTGCAATCTCCACCTCTCGGGTTCAAGCAATTCCCCTGCCTCAGCCTTCCGAGTAGCTGGGATTACAGGTGTGCACCACCATGCCTAGCTACTTTTTTTTTGTATTTTAGTAGAGATGGGGTTTCACCATGTTGGCCAGGATGGTCTCAGTCTCCTGACCTTGTAATCTGCCTGCCTTGGCCTCCCAAAGTGCTGGGATTACAGGCGTGAGCCACCACACCCAGCCTAACTTGCTCATTTTATAGATGAAAAACATGAGATCAGAGAGCAAAATAACTTTCCAGGTTTACATTACCAGTTAGTAGCATTTTCTGACTCCTAAACTATTGTTCTTTCTGCTTTCATATATTTTCAGTAGAGACAGGGTTTCACCATGTTGCCCAGGCTGGTCTTGAACTCCTGAGCTCAGAAGATCTGCCCACCTCAGCCTCCCAAAGTGCTAGGATTACAGGTGTCAGCCACTGTGCCCGGCCTGAATTTTTTCTTAGAATAAATTCTAGGAGATGAAATTTCAGCCTCAAACCCTATAAACATTACTACGGCCCCTATGAACGTTACTATTAGAGTTATTCATAAATTGACTTTCCTGATTGGTCACATTTTCTTTTACGAAATGAAATGGGGTAAGAAAGGACTTGTGGGAGTAGGGGGTACAATTCTAAATTTCACAGGCCTGAACCTGTCTGTAGAAGTCACAATACCCACTATTTTCCCAGAGTTAACGTAGGAAGTCAAAGAGAGTGAGGATGGCTTGGTTACAATGGTAAGTAACAGCTATTATTGCTATGGACTAATGCATATTAGGGACTCTATCTGAAGGAATTTCGTGGTCTGGACTTTTACTGAGCATACTCCCTTTCTCGAGACATTGAGATTTAGTTCACAACAACCACCTCCAAACAGCAAAAATGCTATTGGTATTGGGGTTTAAAAAACATACTGCCTTTAATAATTGGTTTGTTAGGTGCCCAGTTAAGTGCCAGGAGAGAGAACTGAGAGGAAAATTTCACTCAGATGCATCAAACTCAGTCTTAAATTACTGAGAGGAGAATAAACTAATTTCATGCAAATATATTTTAGACTTACGCTTTTTACATTGAATTTTCATTATGAATGTGATTAATGTATAATTCACAATCATGAATTAAGCTGCCACCGAGGCAGACCCAACAATATTAAATTACAATGTCAACAGTATTGTGGAAATGCTCTGTTTTCCAAATACCTGAGTAAGCTCAGCCCTAAGACAGCCACAAGTGTTTGAGCACTCAGTATGACCTCAGCCACTGTGTCAGGCACCTTGGGGATATTGACAAGCAGCATGTGGCATGATGTGGAAGAAAGAGTGATGACAAGGAATAGGAGACATGAGTTCTCATTCTGACTTTGTGCTCCATGAGTAAATCACTTCCTCTTTGGGTCTTAATTTCCTCTTTCGGAAAATGAGAAGATTAGCATAGATCCACCATAGCCGGTAGGTTTTATCTCAGGTATAATACCACTGAACTTATAGTGGCTGCCTGGAGTGCTATGATGGAAATAATCCTAAGGCAATGTGTGGACTTAGGAAGACAACACTCTTCAATAACATAGCTACGTCTCTATAGGTTCACAATGGAGCAGGAGTACGTGTGCTATTACTTATTGACCTTGGTCTCATGAGCTCTGCAGCTCTGGTATTTATTGATGTTAAAGAAGACAAAATTCTTGCCTAAAGTAAGCTAAAATCTGGGTTGGGAGATAAGATCAACAACCACAAATTACAGTGAATAATCAAGATAGAATAAGTATAAGGGCTAATTTTTTCAGTAAATATGATAAATATCAAAACCCAGAAAAAAAGAAGATCAATAAAGACTTGAGTAGTTAAGGATACTTTCTTGGAGGAAAAAAAAACACTTCAGCTGAGAATTAAAGACCAGGGCATGATAATAATATAAGCACTAAAACAATACTAAATACTAAAAAAAAGTTAATATAAATATTCATAATTATATAGTGCTTTAGAGTTTCCACACCATTTTGGCATATTGTCAAATTTTAAGAGGATTTCAAATGTGTTTTACGCTTTCGGAATGTTTTATAATTTACAGTGTTCACAATCATTATAATATTTAATCTCAGAATAATCTGAGAGGTAGGCAGCATTAGCCCTATCTGATGAATGAGGAGTTTAGTAAAGTTAAGTGATTTATTCAAGAAATGTCACAAAGTTAATAAGGGGCATAGTTTGAAAAAGATCTAGTGTCCAAACCTAGACTAAGGTAGGTCTATCAGTCAGGGTTGAACGCAAAAACAAAGTAAGTGTTCAGTAATCTAGAAAGACTGATTGTTATATAACCATGGTAACAAGAAGTCACCAAAACTGATTTTAAACCTGTTCTATTGATCAACAGCTTGTCTCAGTGACTGCTTTTGCAAGCCAACCAGTCAGTGTCAATCCTCACTTCTACAAGTCGACCAGGCAGGATGGACTCATTTCAATAAACATGCCTCTGAGTGCCAATCAACAAGTCTCAGAGAGTGCTTCTACAGATATTAACACACTTATGTCTCTAAATGTCCTCCTATCCCTGAAACCCATGCTTCCCCAGAGCCTTATTTAATAATATTAACAGAAAGTTCTGCTCAGAGAGAATGTGCCTAACAAAGCTCTCCCTTTCAATAATAAGCAATAAATTTACTTCCCACTCACCCCAGATATTGAGTGTTGGTCTCATCACCCTTTGACAAGGTCGAGTCATGAAAACAGAAACCACTCTGGGTATTTCAAACAAAGTTAATAGAATGAATTGCTTACACTGGGTTGGAAGGACTGTGACAGCACAAAAGGGATAGTGAGGTAACCCAGAGATTAATAGCTCTAGGTGAGCAAAAAGCTTATAAACTATTGGTGAAATGAAAATGTCTACTCAACTCATGACAGGCCTTCTTCCAGGCACTGCTATACAACAAGGAACAAGATAAATGAGGTCCTGGCTCTCACGGGGTCCACATTCTAGGTGGGGTTAAAGATAGACAGTCTAGACCAGGCATGGTGACTCACGCCTGTAATCCCAGCACTGTGGGAGGCCAAAGCAGGCGGATCACCTGAAGTCAGGAGTTTGAGACCAGCCTGGCCAACATGGTGAAACCCCATCTCTACTAAAAATACAAAAATTTGCTGGGCATGGTGGCGCATGCCTGTAATCCCAGCTACTCAGGCGGCTGAGGCAGTAGAATCCTTGAATCTGGGAGGCAGAGGTTGCAGTGAGCCAAGATCGTGCCGTTGCACTCCAGCCTGGGTGACAAGAGTGAAACTGTATCTCAAAAAAAAAAAAAAAAAGGTGAACGGTCTAAAACATTAGACGAACAAGGTAAATTCACATGCAGTCACATGACAGTAATACAAGAGAGTAAGATGATGGAGACTGGGGATCAGGCAAGGCCTGTCTCAGCAAATGGAGCTCATGCTAGGCAGCTCAGGGCCACCCTGCCAGGCCTGGGGCCAGAGCATCTGGGCAGAGGAAACCGTCACTATGAATACCCTGACCACTGGTACCAGAGAAGGTTTTGCGCTCTTCCCTGTCACCAGTCCTTCTGTGTCAAACTGTTCCTTCCTAAACACCAATCTCACTGAAATAAACATTAGCTACATCTTTTCTTTTTTCTTCAAATACTGGGTTTATTCCACATGTTATTTTGTCTTCTCACCATTTCCGTGTCTGACCATCGCTACTACTATGTCCCATAGTGACATTTCACACATACTTAAAGCCAAGCAAAGGGCAGAGTTCTATCTTTAAATACTAAACAGGCGTTTCAGACAACACATTCTTGGCAATGGAGTCCAGACATTTCTCAAACATGGTAGAGAAAGTTCTCACTCTGCATTATAAAAAGGACAGCCAGATATCAACTGTTACACAAATGAAGTAAGATGAAAAATTTTAACAACGTGTTTAAACTATTCTTAAAGAGGCTTCCTCCACTGCCAGAGATCTCGAATAGCCTCCTAATCAGTCACCCGGAAGCAATTCTTCACAAAATTGATGAACTTGGCCTCCACTTTGGGAAGAAAACCACCTTTATCTATTCTTGCTTGCATTTTTGCTTTAATGTCTTCTACAGAGCTAGGTCCTTTTGGTGTTTTAAAAGTTTTTTCTCATGCTTTGAAGGATTCTTGACCTTTTAATCTTGTGTTGATGGTTTTGAGTCTTTTCCATTCTGGTTTTGTTGTTTTGCATTTTGGGTTGAAATACCTCCTGTAGATTTCTTCACTGAAGATTTTTCTTCAGTTTCCTCTTCAGCAAAATCATCCTCATTATCACCTTCTTCATCATCATCATCCTTTGTCAGCAGCACGTTTTACTTTTCTCTGTGGGAGCTTGCTACCACCTGCAGGGGCAGATCGATTTCCAGATATACTTAAGAGTTTCCCATCCTCATCCTCTTTGCCTTCTGACTCTGCAGCTTCCTGCACAGCTACTAGGTATTGTCCACTCATATGCACTGGCCCTGAAACATATTTCAATGGTAAGACCATGGGTGGTGTTATTTCAAAGCCCCCAAGGGAAACTGTTGGCTGTACAGATGTTTTCAAAGTTGCCAGTGTTACCGTCATTGGACTGCCTTCATTATTCATTATCTCTGCTTCAACAACGTCCAATTCATCCTTTGTACCAGCCCCTAAACTGGTGGTTCTTAAAGATAACTGGCGCTCATTTGTATCATTACCCACCTTAAAGTGACAACCTTTGTTGCCTTTAGTTCACAACTGAAAAGATAGTTCTGGGCCTTAGGAGGCTTAAGTACATGTCCATCAAATCTTCCATAGGGTGGTGGCACACACTTAGATGGGAGAGGAGGTGGGTGGTGATAAAGGATTACTGGTCCAGAGAACAGCTGCACAGGATGGAATCACACCGGTTTCTTTTTCTTTCTTATTTAAATCTGGAAACTGGACAAAGTCCATAAAGTGTGTCTGTGACTCTGGCTGGACGATTGGCCAACTGTTTCCCCCATAATATACCATAAAGGGGAAAAGAAAAGGGGAAAAAAATACCTGCTGGGGAGTAAAATACAGAACAGATGGTGATGTTTACCCCTTCATTCACCTTTGCATATGTGAGAAATGCTTGCGAAACTTCTAGGAACTGGGTGTTGCCAGAAGGAAAAAAACACATAAAAGCTAATTACTAGTAATAACAGCATCAATAAACCTAATCACACCTGGGGTGGTTGAGCTGGAAATAGAAAACCCAGCTTATCACATTCTTACAAGGCTGTCACTTGTGGTAATCAGAGCTTAAAAAGGAAGAGGGGCTTTTCGGGGTACTGTCCTGTTATTAGTTCTTAGCAGTGATGGTCTTGTTTAGGCTAATTGTGAAATACTGCTTCTTTAAAAGCAGATGTAAAGCTTTATGGCAGGAAAAGAGAAAGACATTTAAGTAGGGAGGGTGAGTGTGAAACAGACTGAAGAAGGCTGAGCATAATCAGGCGAGATAGGTTATCTTTCAGTTCTGCTTTAACCAGATGTGTGAATCCTCTGGGCCCAGACTCTCCCCATCTGTGGAAAGGGAGGTATTGGGCAAAATTCACCCCCGATATTTCATGTAGGCTCTTTTCTAGTTTACCTAAGTGTCGGCTGGTCTGAGAAATAAAGGGACAGAGTACAAAAGAGTGAAATTTTAAAGCCGGGTGTCTGGGGGAGACATCATATGTCGGCAGGTTCCGTGATGCCCTCTGAGCCATAAAATCAGCAAGTTTTTATTAGTGATTTTCAAAAGGGGAGGGAGTGTACGAACAGGGTGTGGGCCACAGAGATCACATGCTTCACAAGGTAATAAGATATCACAAGGTAAATGGAGGCAGGGCAAGATCACAGGACGACAGGACCGGGGTGAAATTAAAATTGCTAATGAAGTTATGGGCACGCATTGTCATTGATAACATCTTATCAGGAGACAGGGTTTTAGAGCAGACAACCGGTCTGACCAAAATTTATTAGGTGGGAATTTCCTCATCCTAATAAGCCTGGGAGCGCTACGGGAGACCGGGGCTTATTTCATCCCTACAGCTGTAACCATAAAAGACAGCCGCCCCCAAAGGGGCCATTTCAGAGGCCTACCCTCAGGGACACATTCTCTTTCTCAGGGATGTTCCTTGCTGAGAAAAAGAATTCAGCGGTATTTCTCCCATTTGCTTTTGAAAGAAGAAAAATATGACTCTGTTCCGCCCGGCTCACCGGCAGTCAGAGTTTAAGGTTATCTCTCTTGTTCCCTGAACATTGCTGTTATCCTGTTCTTTTTTCAAGATGCCCAGATTTCATATTGTTCAAACACACATGCTCTACAATTTGTGCAGTTAACGCAATCATCACAGGGTCCTGAGGTGACATACATCCTACCCAGCTTACGAAGATGACGGGATTAAGAGATTAAAGACAGGAATAGGAAATCACAAGGGTATTGATTGGGGAAGTGATAAGTGTCTATGAAATCTTCACAATTTATGTTTAGAGATTGCAGTAAAGACAGGCGTAAGAAATTATAAAAGTGTTAATTTGGGGAACTAATAAATGTCCACGAAATCTTCACAATTTATGTTCTTCTGCCATGGCTTCAGCCGGTCCCTCCGTTCCGGGACCCTGACTTCCGCAACAGGAGGATTGGACCAGAGTGGTGGTTTATAGTGATTTTCAATTTGTTGCTGAATCTTTTCTTTAAGTGGTATCTTATACAGAAACCCTACATCAAAGGTAATTTTATTTTTTTAAAGGTAGTGTCTTGCAATATTGTCCAGGCTAGAGTGCATTGTCTATTCACTGGCCTGATCATAGCTCATTGCAGCCTCGAACTTCCTGAGTTCAAGCAACCTTCCTGCCTCAGGTCTCCTGAGTAGGTGGGATTACACATGAGTGTCACTGCACCACACAATAATCTTAAAGATGAAGTTGCTCTGATTAATGATGGGGTGGCAGACCCAGAAACCTATTTACTCATTCACAGATAACGCCAAGACAGCAAATTTTTTTTTTGAAATTTTTTTTAGTATTCTTACTGCCTGGGAAACATGGTGGGAGGGCAGATGATAAATAAACATAGTAAGTCAACAAATCCTATGATATGTTAGAAGGCGACATACATAACAGAATAAAGAAAATAAGGGAAGGGAAGTCCACAGTGTCCAGTTGATGTGGAGGTAAATGCTATAGAGAAAGGAATCAGGGAAGGCTTCAGGGAGAAAGTGAGGTTTGAGCAAAGACCTGAAAAGTGGGTGAGGGAACTCCCAAGCACATATCTGGGAGACAAGTGTCCCAGGCAGAGGATGCAGCTGGAGCAAAGGCTCTCCACGTGAACATATCTGTGCACTGGAGGAACAGCAAAGAAGTCAGGATGGCGGGAGTGCAGTGAACCAGGAAGTCAGTCATGGGAGATGAGTAGAGGGGAACCGGGGGCTGGATGATGCAAGGCCTTGCTGAGTCTTGTCAGGAATTTGGCTTTTATGTTCAGTGACATGGAAAACACTGCATAGTTCTGAGCAGGGGAGAGATCTGATGTGACTTCTGTTTTAACAGGCTCACTTTTGCTGCTGTATTGAAAATAGACTAGATAGTTATGAGAATGGAAGCAAAGAGGCCAGTTAGGAGGCTAGTGTCTGATTCAGGCCAGAAATGAGGTTGCTCAGACCAGGGTAGTAGCAGTAACAGGCAGTGAGAGAAATGTGTCCAGGGTCTGGATAGTTTCGAGGCCCACCCCTCAGCCTCTTCCTCATTCCCATAGCTGCTTCTGGGGGCCTCCTGGAATCCCTGAGACTTCCAGGAGCACAGTTTGCAAATCCATGGATCTGATGACCTGCAAGTCTCCCTTCTGGTTCTGGACTCCAGCTCCAGGGGAGCCAGAGCACTAATGTTCAAGGAGCTACATGAGGGACGGCGTGATCTGCTGGGCCTAATTTTTTTCTTTTTCCGGCCAAAACATTTACATTTTGAATAACGATAAATATTTTGGCTGATAAATCATCATCGGTTTCTAGCCCAAGCCCATTTTCACACCAGCTGTTCTGGCCTCCAGTTTTGGCTGCAGGCAAGAAGTCCAGTGAAGGCCTCAAATGTGCAGTCGTTTCCTTATGCCCGTGTTCAACTCTCTTCTCTGGATGACAGAAAGAGACGAGAGTCCGCTTGGGACCCCAAGACCCAAATCCCTCCACAAGATGACCTCTGTGCTGTCTGCACTGTGATATTCATAACTTAGGATTTTACATACAGTGGGTTCTCAAAGGAAATAGGTAGTGTTGATTCAAATCTATGACAATAACTCCACATAAAAACAATATTATAAACAGCAAAATTGCAAAGAGTTGCAAGGTGGATGTATGTTTCTATTCACTTTAGCCAAACCTTATAGGCAGCTGCCTGTGATATGATCTGAGGGGCACAGAGGGCCCACCTACCTAAATTATCTCCTCCCACAGTCTTCTATTTCTGGAATCATCCAAATTTAGGCCAGGATGCTGAACAGGATTTATCTCAAATACCGAATGTGATCAATTAGTAAAGTCTGTCTGGAACAATGTGTTGAGGATGGAAAAGCCACATCCAAAATCAACATAACAAAAAAGAACTGTATTTGATTGGTAATGTCTGCTATGGCCACAGGGTGAGAAAATATTATTATACATTTTATCCCTATTTTAAGCTTTTATTTTATGTTAAAAGTCCCTGTATTCAGAAGGTGCCAGTTAAAATATAAACATGAACAGGAAGAGTTCCAGTAATGAAGCAAGTTGAATATCCATTCACATGTTCTGTATATCTCAAAGAGTAAACTCTATTTCTTAAGTATGTACCTGAATCTTTAATTGGAGGTAGCCTGGCCCAAATCTGCTTTGTTAGGAATTGTTATATGCAAATCTGATAACATTGTTAGGAATTGTTATATGCAAATCTGGTAACATTCAACCCAGCTGTTTTGTCTGTTGCTTTTTGTCATCATACAAGTTATTTTTGAGCACCCACTATTTGCAAGGCACAATTAGGTGCTTTCTATATAATATCTCAAATTCTCACCACAACCCTGCAAGTAGGTATGATTTATGTCCATTTTCCAGAGAAGGAACTGGGATGTCACACTACTACAGGTGGCAGACAGAGGTTCTGAATCCAGTTCTGGCCACCTTCAACACCTGGCTCTTCCCCTCTTTTAAACATTTGCAATGGGATCTCTGAGCTCAAGCACAGCCTCCTGTAAAGGGGAGATTACCAGCAAATGGTTGTCACCAGCTGACAAATGATGAAGCTGTTCATCTCAAAGACGACCCTAGTAGCTAGCCTAAGCCTGGTGATCTTTGTGATTTCAGTAAGTAAAACCCCAAGGGCAATTAACACTGATTCAATAAAGGCCAAAGCCCTTACCCAATCGTTTGTTTGCATCCCTTCAATAAAATAGAAATGTCAGCTGGATGTGACGTGCCTCATACTGCCAGTGATATTTTGAAAGAAATGACTGTTTTCTCAGAGCTCACATTTCCTCTCCAGCCTCCTCCCTTCCCTTCCCTGTTGCTCCCCAAGCCACCTCCTGTCAGAGTGGTTGCTGGGAAAAACATCAGGTTTCCAAATGCTGAGTCAGGAGTGGAAAGTTCCCCAGAAAAAGTATCAAATTTTTAGATCTGCATTTCTGATCTTTATAGGGAAGGAATATTTAGTTGCTGGTTTTCACTGGCATGCATATGATGAATTTAGGGTGTAAGAAGCAAAATTTCAAATAAGCATTGTTGCCTGATGCATCATTTGTAAAGCTCGCAAGAGGAGACACTGACAGGTTTCACCCACAAGTTTTTAACCCACAGTACTTATTATTGTGCACACAGGGAGATCAATATGGCCTTTGTAATGAAGGAGGGCGCTATGGAGGAGGCACGAATTCTTGTGTTTGCATCTCTCTCTCATTGAAAGTTTGGAAACCTGACTGAGGTTCTGGGATCAGACTTCCTCAGCTTGAATCCCAGCTTTACCTCTTGCTAGCTTTGTGACCTTGGACATATTTTTTTAACCTCTCTGTACTTCAGTTTCCTCAATGGTAAACCGGGTATTGTAATTGAGCCTACAAAAATCCTGGAGTGGTTGTAAAAACAAAATATGACACTGGGGATAAAAGGTTTAGCATAGCTTAGTATTATATTGTATAAGCTCAGTAAGTAGTTGCTGTTATTATTATTACTCTTATTGTTTACATTTGGGTATAGGATATGGACAACTGTCACCTTCACACTTGCAAGAGGGGTGCACAAGGGTATTGTCAAGCAGGGCAAGAAGTTGGATCTTTAAAGTGTGCTTGGCCATAGCAAGTCCCTGGTTCTCTCTCTCTCTCTCTCTCTCTCTCTCCAGTCTACTCTCATCAGACATCTTCTGTGAAGTGGAGGGACTATTAGGCAGAGGCCATGCTGCAAACATTTCCAACTTATATCAAACTAGCCTAAGTGACCTCAGAGGAAAGAAAAGCAACAGAATCTCTAGGGAAGCCTCGACTGGCCCAGCTTGATCATGGGACCTTCCCAGGGCCAATTACAGTGGCAAAGGGAAGAGGGTACTTCTGTTGGCTGTTGAACAAAACCTCACTGGGCAGTGGAGGGGAGCTCTTCAGGGGATGGGAATGCTGTCCTGGAAGAGAGAGGACAGGTATGCTGCCAAGACAAAAACAACAGATGTTGGTCCTCCAACATTCACCCTCAGTACATAAAAATAAGCTGCTTTGGCCACACATGAGTACATCACTTTATTAATAACCAAATAACATTCTTTGTGATTAAAAAAAATTGTTATATAAACCAACTTGGAAGCTTAAAACCAAAAGCCACAAAAAAGCATATATATATGCCATATATATCATACATATATATATATATTCTGCCAATAGGTATAAAACAAATTATATTTTAAAATGTTAATCAGATCATTGTTAATTTTATAACTTTATTTTTTCAGTTTCATAGGCTTTTATTCTAAGTTGTGGTCATGTTAAATTTTCTTGTCCTATGGAGTTCCTCAAGCCGTTTTGTTTTTATGTGGGAAGGGGGAAAACATTCCGCTACAGATACGGGATGCAAGTTGACAGAAACAAAATTTGTAAAGAGTATGCTTCCAAAAACTCATTTATTGGTATATAATGCTTTCATAGCAAATTTGCAAATAATTTAATTTATCTTTTTGACGAGTTGGGGTAAGGTGGTCATATAATCCAGGCAACTTGAGAATATTTCTTGTACCCTCTGTCAAATATTTATTAGTTGATTCCCTAAATATTTCTTGAGGTTCTACTATGTTATTTTTACCAATCTGAATGAAAGCTGTTGGAGTACGAAGTACAAACAAGTCGGCACTGTTCCCAGTCCTGGAACTCTGATGACTCGTTGGGTGGTCTCCTGACTTAAAACTTAATTCCAGATACCTGATGGCAATCAGACTGGATTTAAGCCAAAAAGCCAAACAGGTGAAGTAAGACATTTAAACTGTCAATGAATAAATGATGACCTCTTCAGGCAGAGGAGAGGCAGTATCTGGGAAGGGGAACAGCAAGGCTTTGGGGTGCTGGCCATGTCCTATTTCTTTTCTTTTAATTTAATTTTAAAAATTATCTTACAGTCAAATTGACTTTTTTTCTTTCTTTTCTCCTTACTTTCCTTACAGTTCTATGAATTTCAACACATGTATTGCTATGGTCTGGATCTGTGTCCCCGCTGAAATCTCATATCAAATTGTAATCCCCAGTGTTGGAGGTGGGGCTTGGTGGGAGGTGACTAGGTCATAGGGGTGGTTTCTCACGAACAGTCTAGCACCATCCCTCTTGGTGCTGTTCTCGTGATGGTGAGTTCCCATAAGATCCGGTTGTCTAAAAGTGTGTAGCACCTCCCTGCTTTCTCTTTCTTCTTCCTGCTCCAGCCATGTGAAGTGCCTCACTCCCCCTTTGCCTTCCGTCATGATTGGAAGCTTCCTGAGGCCTCCCCAGAAGCAGAAGCCACTATACTTCCCGTATGGCCTGCAAAACAATGAGCCAATTAAACCTATTTTCTTTCTACATTACCCAGTCTCAGGTATTTCTTTACAGCAGTGTGAGAATGGACTAATACATATATATATTTGTATAATCATCACCCACACACAGGGGTTTTGGGTTCCACCAGCCAAAAAAATTCCCTCCTGCTGGCCTTTACAACACACCCTCTCCTATCGCTTAACCCCTAGCAATTACTCATCTTTTCTCCACCACTAGAGTTTTGTCTTTTCAAGAACATCACGTAAATGGAATCCTACGTTGTGTGACCTTTTGAGACTGGCTTCTTTCACCTCCCATAATCACTTTAAGATTCTTCCAATATTAACAGTTTGTTCTGTTTTATCACAGAGCAGTGTTCCATGGTATGGGCATACCACAGCTTGTTTATTCATGCACTAGTTGAAGAACATTGGTGATCACCAAGAGCTACTATAAGTAAGCATGTATTAGTTTTTGTGAAAACATGTTCCATTTCTTGAGCGGGGTAGTGGGTAGACATGTAAGTTTGCCTTGTGACTAGTCATTGAGCTGTACCTTTTTGTCCTCTTGCCCTTTTCCCTATGCATGTTGTATTTTACAGTAAAAGGGGTTTTAAAATATTGAGTCTGGTACATAGGAGAAAATTTTCTGTTGTAGGAAACGTTTGAAAAATAAACTTTCATTTGACCTTAGAACAGCCTCGTAGACTTATATAATTCTGACAAAGACCTTCCCATCCTCTTGACTAAAAAGAAGACAGATGTGAAAGGACTATCAGTTATTATGACAGGTCTTTATCTTTGCTGATTGTGACAAAAGCTTCTGAGGCCTCTGCTGAAAAGACTGACAATGACCAAAGCTTTTTTTTTTTTGAGATGAAGTTTCATTCTGTCGCCCAGGCTGGAGTGCAACGGCGCGATCTCGGCTCACGGCAACCTCCGCCCCCTGGGTTCAAGTAATTCTCCTGCCTCAGCCTCCTGAGTAGCTGGGATTACAAGCAATCGCCACCATCCCTGGCTAATTTTTGTATTTTCCGTAGAGACGGGGTTTCACCATGTTGGCCAGGCTGGTCTCAAACTCCTGACCTCAGGTGATCCGCCCGCCTCAGCCTCCCAAAGTGCTGGGATTACAGGCGTGAGCCACTGCCCCAGACTGATCAAAGCACTTTCATAGAAGCTCCGGACTTACTGGTAAAACTGATGTATGATCTCTTTGAGCATTATAATTACCCAAATGGGCTATATTCTATTCCAATAACCTGAGAAGTAATTAATAAAAGAGGAACAGCTTTTGGCAGAAGTAGAAGAAATATGAATTGTATGAAGTAATACAGTGACCCATGTCCATATTAACTTTTTAATTAGTGGTGTATAATTTGATCTTACAACTGCTCAGCCGTTTAGGAATTAGGGAGGAAGGACTTAGGTTACCACGCAACTGACTGGATGATTTATTTCCTGTAGGCCACTGGAGTAGAGCATAGATGACCTTTCACATTTATGGTATTTCCCCCACTTCATTGTCATAAAAGAATAAAGCCAAGTCAAAATGTGTTTAATAGGGCCATGATGCTATACCGGATATTAAAGAAAATCTAACTTAAGTTGTTATCTATTCAAGTACGATTTTGTTTCTGAACTAATATAATGAATACCATACTCACCCCAAAATGCAATAACCTATTCAGTGGTTGTGATTTATACAATTGAAATGTCCAGATCACCTTTCTCAGCCCACAGGCCGAAGCCTAAATGTTGGCTACACTAGCTTCAAGTCACTTCTGTGGCCAGCTTTCTTTTGGGGATATGCAGAGGAAAGCTACTGTAGAGTTCCCTGAAGAAGTCACCTCTTCAGCATCTGAAGAGTGGTTTAATGGGGCAAGAGTCACTGACAGACTGGCAAGTTTCCATGCATTTGGGGGCAGACTGGCCTGTTGGGACTGGGTGCTCCTTGCAAAGAGATGGGAGGAGCTGAGACTCACCGTTGGTGGCAATAGAGGTCACTTTAAGTTCTTGACCAGGGTGAATAAAATTATGAAAGACATAGAATGTCAATAAGAAACCCTTTGTCTCAAGTAATCTTGGCTTCTTAAGCAAGGGAAAAAAGATATTTGTTTCCAAATGCAAGCCCTTGTATTTGGCATAGTGAAATGCTATTTGGATTTTTTTTTTCATTTTTTTGAAAAAAGAGGATGAAGATTTTAAAAGTGAGATACTGGTTAAGTAAGATCAAATATATGTTTTGTTTGTCTCCCTTAGTCATTCCATGTAAGAAATGAATGTTTGCCTGTCTGTAACCACCTGGCATCCAAACTGTATTTCTATGTTTCAGAATTTCTTTGAGTCTGAGATTTAGTAGGACTCAAAGCTCAGCATTCCCCACAGAAGCTGAAAAGGCCAAATTCATTTCCCTGTTACTAGTGCAGGAGGCCAGGACCTAGCTTAGCCAATCAAATGTCCACAGATATAATCTCAGAGAAGTAGGGGCAGTGGCAGTGGTACGAGACTTCGTGCTTAATGTTAGCTGCATCCATCAGCATCCTCCATTCAGCAGTCAACCATCCATGGGGCTGGCTGACTGCTAAATGTGCTCTCGTTCCAACTACATAGACTCCCGTTGTTTCCCCCATTTTCCAAGCCTGGTCCTCCAGCCTTCTTAGAGATCCCATAAGAAACTAAAATCTTGTCAATAAATTTATTTTCTGCTTAAATGACTAGAATCAGTTTCAATTGTTTACAATCAAGAACCTTGACTAGTACAGTGAAAGATCCCACACCAACCCTCGTAAGGGCTTCTGCATGTTTTGCTCATCTTTCTGTGATGGGGACAACTTTATTAGTGTACTTTAATCATGAGACTAGTGTTGAAGAGCTCCTAGAGAAAAATATGATTATTGAATTTATGTTAAAGGACTAATTAAAGCTATCAAATTTTTTCTTATTACAAGCTCATAGTCTTCCCCTAAGAAGGGCACATCCTATGTGCACTATCAGCTGAAAAATAAAAAGAGCTCACCAGGAAATTACTTGGAGACGATGCTCAGTAGACACTCTAAAAAGTAATGTATCTTCCGACTGGCCTCCAGATAAAATTGAGTCTCTTAAATGCAAGAGGTTACAACATCCCTGCAAGATGCAAATTCCAAAGCCATTATGTTATGTAGAAGGAAATAATGCAAAGCCGTATTTTTTAAATGTCTAAGTTGCCTGTATCTTTCTTCAAATCCTCATATCTCATACAATTACTGTGATATTGGTAGAACAGTTCAATCCCTATTGTAAAACCATCTGCATTAAGGTTAGGCAAATTATCTAACCTTAAGTTCTTGATGCAAAAGCAGAAGTCAGGGTAACTTAAATTATGAGTTTCTCAAGTGGTCATTTCTCAATCCTTTTATATTCTCCTCTCAGTGGGGATTATCGAGCCCTACATGTAATAGGTGATCAATGAGTACTTATTAATTTAATTTAGAGTCAAAATGATTAGTCATCAATGATCAGGATATAGCATTGGCCTGAATTATATCATACGAACAGACATGGTCAGGGCTGTCTTTATGGTTGGGCAGATTGTGCAGTGGAGGAAGAGGAGTGGGGCAAGGATACTCACAGTATAGGCAGGATAAATCTGTCGATTTCTTATGACAATATCAGTGTATTATGGTATTTTCCTGCAGAAGTGTCTAGGATGGAATACCTTTTAGTAATTCACATGAAGGCACTGTCACCACATACGCGCTGACAGAAGCCTGGGTAGCACCTGGATAAAGGAATTGATGGACAGGCACTGAATCTTAAAGAGATCTTGAGCCCTTAAATTACTGGCGGGGGGCAGGGCAGCAAGAAAATTCCTGCTTTAATAAACTTGTATACCTGTGATGAAAGATTTAGGAGTTAACATGTTACATCAGCTCAATGGGATACATGACAAAAACAAAACAAAAACCTCTGCTTCTGATTCTCTCTGGCTCATGTTCTTGTCAGTGAACTCCGTGCTACTTGCTACTAGAGGGAGGGGGTAGGTGATTAAATGGGCTGTTAAAGATGTGCAGAACCACAGCAGCAGAGTCACGTCCCAGGAAAGCCATATCAGCAAGGCCCAGGGCAACAGCCATCAGCTCAGACCCTGGGGTTGTACATGGCATGAGAGAATGGAGGGGAGACGGACTCTGTGTGGAACAGCTGATTAGATAACGTTGTGGCTTAAAGCAATGGTTCTCAATGGACTGATATCCTATCTCAGAGGGCCTCTTGGTAATTTGAGGGGGAGTTTTTGTTCAGCACAATGATTATAGGAACACTGCGCACATTTGGTATGTAGACCAAGGATGCTGAGCAACCTGCGGTGGGCAGGACAGTTCCGTACAGCAAAGGATTTTCTCAAGTCTGGCATGACTTTGAATGTTCCAGCAGGTATTCACATGGTGGAAAAACCTTTTTTATAATTATTTTTGAGCCTAGAATTGAACTCTGTTTTATGTATCACATGAAGTAGTTTTTGCATTGTTTTAATATATATGCTGATTTTCCAAGAATGTAACTACTATGCCAATCTAGGGAAGTTTGTTCTTTGTTTGAAAATGTATGAAGAGTTGTTCATCATAGCCAAGAATCATGCCATGTGTTTTGGGCTGCACACACCTGTGTTAGTTTGTACGTGTAGCTGTCCCATATAAAAATGTAGCAAATGTTTGAGACACCTTTTAGCAAATTCTTTAGCAGATTTAGATCCAGCTATTATTAAAATACAGATGTACATTAAGTGTAAGAATCTTATTGCATTTCATTGATAAAAGCTTTTTTGGCTGGGCTCAGTGGCTCAGGCCTGTAATCCCAGCACCTTGGGAGGCCAAGGCAGGTGGATCACATGAGGCTAGGAGTTTGAAACCAGCCTGGCCAACATGGTGAAACACCCATCTCTACTAAAAATACAAAAATTAGCCAGGCGTGGTAGTGCATGCCTGTAATCCCAGCTACTCTGGGGCTGAGGCATGAGAATCACTTGAGCCCGGGAGGCAGAGGTTGTAGTGAGCTGAGATCGTGCCACTGCCCTCCAGCCTGATCAGTCTTGCTCTGTCTCAAAAAAATAAAAGCTTTTTATATCTAAAATTTTGCTATCACTTTTTTCTAATTTTTAGAACAATGATAAGAAATTTAGCACTGAAATCGTACATTTATTTAAGGATTGCCTGTCGTTTTTCCATCTTATTCTACTAATGATGTTTGATGTCTACTCCATGCCCTTATGAGTGATTGTTCTTTTCTAGCCCATCCCTAATTCTGCATAATGTATTGAAATATATATGTATGTGTGTTTCAACATAAGAAATGTATTTCCGTAAAATTGTGTTGCTCCTTAGTACATGTCATAACAAAGGCAACAATGGACACTGCACTTATAAATCAGTCCCAGCTCATTAGTGAGAATATGTCATGCTTTCTCATTTTCTCCACTGTATCAGTATGTAGTTTATCTTGGTATGTTATCCCTCCTTCAGTTAAGTACTTCCCACTTTCTCCTATGATGCATAAAATAACTAGTTATCACTCATCCTAACACTAGTTTCTATTTTCATGTCCTCCGTGGGTACCATTGATGTTTCATCTTTCTCATCTTTTTTTTTTTTTTTTTTTGACACAGACTCTTGCTCTGTCGCCCAGGCTGGAGTACAGTGGCGCAATCTCAGCTCACTGCAAGCTCCATCTCCCGGGTTCACACCATTCT
Organism: Nomascus leucogenys; assembly: GCF_006542625.1. Classification (NCBI taxonomy): domain Eukaryota; kingdom Metazoa; phylum Chordata; class Mammalia; order Primates; family Hylobatidae; genus Nomascus; species Nomascus leucogenys. The sequence goes on from NC_044386.1 coordinate 81,321,675, forward strand.
CCTGCCTCAGCCTCACGAGTAGCTGGGACTACAGGCGCCTGCCACCACGCCCAGCCAATTTTTTTTGTATTTTTAGTAGAGACAGGGTTTCACTGTGTTAGCCAGGATGGTCTCAATCTCCTGACCTCGTGGTCCACCCACCTCGGCCTCCTAAAGTGCTGGGATTACAGGCCTGAACCACCGCGCCCGGCCCTCATCTTTTTTATTTTTATTTTTATTTTTGCTTAAAGCCCAACTTATTTATTATGCACAGCTGCAACCATCTGACCAATTCATTATGTCTTCTAGTGAAATCATACTTTATCATTTAAATCTTGGGTTAAACTTTATCATTATTACCTTTATCTTATTTCTCCATTACATTATAGCTGTGGTATTATATTGATTTTTAAAGTTATATGTGCATATAGGCTTATCTCTGAATTTTTTTTTTTTTTTAGAAGGAGTCTCGCTCTGTCACCAGGCTGGAGTGCAGTGGCACGATCTCAGCTCACTGCAACCTCCGCCTCCCGGGTTCAAGCGATTCTCCTGCCTCAGCCTCCTGAGTAGCTGGGACTACAGGCATGCACCATCATGCCCAGTTAATTTTTGTATTTTTAGTAAAGACTGGGTTTCACCATATTGGCCAGGATGGTCTCAATCTCTTGACTTGTGATCTGCCCGCCTCAGCCTCCCAAAGTGCTGGGATTACAGGCGTGAGCCACCACACCCAGACGATTATCTATGAATTTTCTTTCAGGATATGTTTCATTTGCTATAAAATCAAGACAAACTGCCAAAGGCCAGGTGAAAGATACACTTTGACTGGAAACCCCTGGCTGTCCTGGGTCCTTGTCCTTGTCCTTCTGATAGTCACAAGAAGACAAGGCTCTTTATTTGGCCTCCAGTCACTGGGCAGAAATTTTTGGATATGGGAGAAGTGTGAGTGGTGGTAGAGGGTTTTCTTCCTTCCCCATTGTAGAAAGGCAAGCTAGCCCTGTGCTCTAGGCAGAGCCTGAGTTCACTGCACAGAGTCAGACCTGAAAAGGAGTCTTGATGCTGCTGTAGACACAGATCACTCAAGATCCAGAGCCTTTATTCTATATCACACCTGCCTGTCAGTGGCTTCTCCCTTTATTGATTGTTTCCCTTGCACACTGCCATAGGTATCTGTCTTCAGGTAAACACGTAGGAAGGTGTTCAGCTGCACCTAACTGGGATTCAGAGAATGGCTCTGGGCTGGTGTCCCACCACCCCACTGTATTAACCAGGGTCTAGCCAGGAAAATAGAAATGACTCTGAGTATTTAAAACCAAGAGAACCTACTACAGGGGACAGATTACCTAGGTGTTGGGAAAGCAAGGAGCCAATCGGGTGTGAGGAGGCAATTCAGAGATTAGCAACAGCAGACAACCACTATTCCCCCTAGACCATGGACAAACAGGAGAAATTGGAACTGTGGGGGGCCTGTGCCACAGGAGCTGGAGCCGCAGAAAAAATATAGCTGCTGCTGGAGATGCCCACTAACCCATCAGTAGCAGCCAGCAGACGCGGAAGCCTGGGAAACACGTCCTGTAGGCTCACCTTCCCATCCCTGTCCCCCTGTGCTGATCCCTACTCCTCTTCTCCCTGATAGAGAGCTGCGAAGAAAAAGAGGACCAGCAAGCCCAGGAGGGGTAAACCCACCCTGCTATCCTGTTGCATTTGCTGATAACCACTGGGGGAAGGAATTCTGGGAGGAGGAAGAGAGGAGACATCAGTTGGAGATGGCAAGTTATCAACCCTTTAATTTTCTTAATTTTTTAGAGATGTGCATGGTCTTGCTAAGTTGCCCAGGCTGGCCTTGAACGCCTGGCCTTCAGCAATCCTCCCACCTCAGCCTCCTGAGTAGCTGGGACTACAGGTGCGAGCCACTGCACTCAGCAGTTTACCAACTCTTTAAATTACGGAATGTATAGGCCAGGGAGGGGTATTTGGCTTAGATTTTCTATGACTTGGTGTTACTTTCTCAGAAAACAGCTATGGATTGGCCCTTAGTGACTATATTTGATGGAATTTCCTCCAAGCCTGCAAAATAGAGGACACCTTTCTCTGGTTTCAGAGCTGGTGCAGATTGTCTGCTATTTTTGTCTTCTTCAGATCATTGGAGTTCGTTTCTGGGCAGCATGGGCAGTGGCACATCTATTGTTTTATATCTATCTTTCCTAGTTTTTCTCCAAAAGATCCAGATCTTTGTGTGTGTAGGACAAATTTCCAAACAACCACGTCCAAAAGGCTCAAATTTCTTGCAAACCGAAATCAACAGATTTTTAAGAGTACCCTAACTATTCTTTGTTAAAATGCTGTGCTTTTACTTTGTTAGTGAAATGTTTGGCATAAGGAAAATATAGTTAGGTCTAGAGTTAGATATTTGCATCATATTTGGTATGATGATGAACATACCGATGAACAGTTTTAAACCTTAGATTCCTCAAGGCTAAAATAGGGATATTAAAGCTTACCTGGAAACAAACTGTGTGAAGCATCTTCCACCCCATCAGGGATGAAATAAGTATCCACCAAATAGTAAGCATTATTACGAAAATGAGACATGGACCGTATTTAATTTTCACTGAAATATTTATGACAATTGATGAAGACAAACATATAGCAAAACCATCTTAAAAACAGAGGCGTCCTCACACTCAGTAGCTTTTTATGTTTTTCTTACTGTAATCCACAGTAAGTATTACATCACAATACATTTCATATGTGAGACTAAAACAAAAGTTACTAAAAACATCCCTTACCCTTACTGGATAAGATGGACATATATTTTTTTCTATGCCATTATGCTCCCTTTTACTTAAAAAAATTCTGGTCATGATCCAATATGCTCCATATGAGTGGAAAATTCTAACTCATTAGATTCTTTTGTAAAATGTGTTTAGAAGAAAGTCTGCCTAATTCATTGACGTCAGAGGAAGTCAGGCAGCCATGGACAGCTCAAAAAGAAGTGATTGCTCTCCAGGAGCTTAAGATGAATGTAAACCCCAACCTTAGCTACATTTATGGGGTTTTACCACCAGAACACACATTCTAAATCACCGTTTACAACTTCTTGCCATGTGGTAACATCTCGGAAACCTCTGAGGAGTCTCACTGACACAGACTTGTCTCCAACTGAGTCATTAAAAGTGGCATATGTCCCAACTTCTCTACTGACGACATCCAGGAAAGCATTAGTGATTTTTCTATTTTAAGCCGTGAAGGATGTGCCTTTGCATTCTGAGGCTATTTCTGAGCCATCTAATTGCCAATGGGTTTGGTGCAATAGGTAGGCACTTAGTGAAATCACATTATAAAGTGAGTTACTCAAATATTTAATCAGCTGTGCATACAGTCCAGCCACATGGTTCCTTCTGTATAGAGTTTTATCCCCCAGGGCTAGGAGTTGCTATGTGTTACAGCTTTCCTGTCAAACATGAAAAAACTGGGTTTGGGAGATGAAGATGGGTTCCAGAAATGGCCTCCTCTTAACATAAGAAAGATTGACACATAAGATTCTTAGGCCAAGACATACTGCCCAAGGTAATTTATAGATTCAATGCCATCCCCATCAAGCTACCAAGGACTTTCTTCATAGAATTGGAAAAAACTACTTTAAAGTTCATATAGAACCAAAAAAGAGCCCACATTGCCAAGTCAATCCTAAGCCAAAAGAACAAAGCCGGAGGCATCACACTACCTGACTTCAAACTATACTACAAGGCTACAGTAACAAAAACAGCATGGTACTGGTACCAAAACAGAGATGTAAATCAATGGAACAGAACTGAGCCCTCAGAAATAATGCCGCATATCTACAACCATCTGATCTTTGACAAACCTGACAAAAACAAGAAATGGGGAAAGGATTCCCTATTTAATAAATGGTGCTGGGAAAACTGGCTAGCCATATGTAGAAAGCTGAAACTGGATCCCTTCCTTACACCTTATACAAAAATTAATTCAAGATGGATTAAAGACTTACATGTTAGACCTAAAACCATAAAAACCCTAGAAGAAAACCTAGGCATTACCATTCAGGACATAGGCACGGGCAAGGACTTCATGTCTAAAACACAAAAAGCAATGGCAACAAAAGCCAAAATTGATAAATGGGATCTAATTAAACTAAAGAGCTTCTGCACAGCAAAAGAAACTACCATCAGAGTGAACAGGCAACCTACAGAATGGGAGAAAATTTTTGTAATCTATCCATCTGACAAAGGGCTAATATCCAGAATCTACAATGAACTCAAACAAATTTACAAGAAAAAAACAAACAACCCCATCAAAAAGTGGGTGAAGGATATGAACAGACTCTTCTCAAAAGAAGATATTTATGCAACCAAAAAACACATGAAAAAATGCTCATCATCACTGGGCATCAGAGAAATGCAAATCAAATCCACAATGAGATACCATCTCACACCAGTTAGAATGGCCATCATTAAAAAGTCAGGAAACAACAGGTGCTGGAGAGGATGTGGAGAAATAGGAACACTTTTACACTGTTGGTGGGACTGTAAACTAGTTCAACCATTGTGGAAGTCAGTGTGGCGATTCCTCAGGGATCTAGAACTAGAAATACCATTTGACGCAGCCATCCCATTACTGGGTATATACCCAAAGGACTATAAATCATGCTGCTATAAAGACACATGCACACATATGTTTATTGCGGCACTATTCATAATAGCAAAGACTTGGAACCAACTGGAATACTATGCAGCCATAAAAAATGATGAGTTCATGTCCTTTGTAGGGACATGGATGAAACTGGAAATCATCATTCTCAGTAAACTATCGCAAGGACAAAAAACCAAACACCACATGTTCTCACTCATAGGTGGGAATTGAACAATGAGAACTCATGGACACAGGAAGGGGAACATCACACTCTGGGGACTGTTGTGGGATGGAGGGAGGGGGGAGGGATAGCATTAGGAGATATACCTAATGCTAAATGACGAGTTAATGGGTGCAGCACACCAACATGGCACATGTATACATATGTAACAAACCTGCACATTGTGCACATGTACCCTAAAACTTAAAGTATAATAATAATAAATTTTTTTAAAAAATGAAACTTTACTAGTTAAAAAGTATAGGAGATGATGGAATTGTTACTTAGCCTGGTTTAACCATTCTACACTGTAAACATATATCAAAACATCACATTATACCCCAGAAATATATACAGTTATAATTTATCAATTAGAAACAAAAAAGAAATGTTGACATTAGATGACAGTTAAATTTTTTATCATCTTTAGTAACATATTATGTTGTTGTTGTTTTATTGTTTTGCCTACTCAGTGTCAGGAAAACCTTACCACACAGATAAGTAATTCTTAATGGTTCCCAGATTTTTAACAGGTCTCTGTCAACCTCATGGGACATATTGATAAAACTGTCATTTAAACTTGAGAGATTATATTATATGCATATATATATATATACACACACACAAAGATTACATATTTGTGTATAAACACTTATGTGTGTATGTGTGTAAATATCTCGTAACAAATCACCCAGAAAAAACACAATAATTGCTTAAATGATCTATAACAAGATATTTTCACATTGCAATATGTTTGGCATTTATTCATTAGCGCACAAGTGAGAACTGGTCTGTAATGAGGGTGTGTGCCAAGCAGATGCATCTGAGCTTGGCATGGCCTTTAATCTGGTGTGACCCACAGGAGCTATGCTAATGCATACGCACAGCCCTGATTTTAAGACAAGACCAGTGGCAACCTTCCAGGTCAACACACATGTATAAAATATTTAAATATATGGACAAGAGATATCCAGATAATTTTTTTCCAAGATCACAGAATAAACTCACAATAAATGTGCTCATGTATTCTAACAGTTAAAATTGAAATACTGTCTATTTGATTATTCTGTCTTTTATCACGATTTAAATATGCTTTACTTTTTCAATAAAATTTGACCCAAGAGTTTGCAGATCCCCTGAAGCATCTCTGCAGAACAATTTGAAAGCCCCTGATTCCTGCTGAATTCTAGTCCAATACAGGTGGAGAAACCAGGTCTAGAGAATTACGGAGTCTTGTTCCGGCTCACATAACCCATTAGTGACAGAACCACAACGAGAACCTTAAACCTCAGCCTCCCAGGTCAGTGCTCTGACCAATGCCCCAAAGTCTGGGAGACTCCTGGGCCCCACAGTATGGGGCATGACAGATATCAGTTGGTAGCCTAGCATGAAACCCTTTTCCCACGTGGGAGAGAAAAGTCCCGAAATGACCAGCGACATTTATGACTCAGCCTGTGCTGAAGAGCTTGGAAAAATAATGTTGTGTTAGGTTCGGTTTGGTGTTTGAGAAAGAGAGAAGCCAAGGTACATCACACTTAAGTGTAGAGGTGCTGGGTGTGCACTGGGGAAGCCTCTCAATAAACCTGGGGAGGGGAGGGATGCCTGCCATGGACTAGGGTGGAAAGGGGTGGGTTGGGGGGCTGGGTTTGAATCTGGGCCAAGAGAAGAAGGATGAGTCCAGGAGGCCTGCAACAGCAATCTCTCCATCTGCCAGACAATTGCAACAGTTATTCTAAGCACTGGCCTGAGGCCAGACTTTATTGATTTCAGCAATAAAATTACATGTTCCAGAGCTCATCTGTTTTGGACCATAAATGACAAAAAGAGCTATTATAGAGTGTCAGATTTGTCTCTCTGTTTGGTGTGATGTCTCCTATATTAATACTTGTTTGGCCTCTACAAATGATTCATTTAGGGCAGCAGAATTTCTGAGTCACTGGCAGAATAATTTACTCACATTTCTCTCATCATCATTGTGTGTTCTTCCTTGCTAGAGCCAAATACTATTCATGTTTCCCTTCGTACATGTTAATATTAATGTCACCAGTGGGCTGTGCTTTCTTTCTGCCAAGCAAAGACATAGTAAACATGATAATAAAATAAAAGGCATTTTCAATGTTGGTGAAGTCCTGTTTTGAAAGGGTAAAACCACATTTTCTGATCATGGAACAAAAGAACAATTATCCAACTTTGAATTATCAAATGACTCCTCCTCCTATCCTAATGCCTACTTAAATCCCTACTTAAAATGCCTTTCTAGCGTTGCCTCAGTGAAGTCAATTTCCCCTTTCTACCCATACGCACTTACCTTCTGTCTAGGGCTCAGGAAGCAATGCTACACCTTCCTCTTTGCTTGGACTCCCTCCTTCCTGCAGACAAATGCTGTCATTTTATCCCTGTGTAATGTGAGGGTCTTTTTCAGGCAGAAAAGAACAGAAACCCTTCAAACTAGCTCAACAAATCACAGGGACTGTGTTGAAAGGAAACAGGTGTATCTCAGAGTAATCAAGGTAGGGCAGAAAGTGGGGCTGAGCCCACGAGGAGATGGGGCATACCTGTGGGAGCAGAGCAGGTGGTCACACCCCTTGGGCTCCTTCTCTAAAGAGGTTAATTTTCTTTCTTCTTTTTCTTTTTTCTTTTTTTGACACAAGGTCTTGCTCTGTCACTGATGCCAGAGTGCAGTGGTGTGATCATGGCTCACTGCAGCCTCTACCTCCTGGGCTCAAGTGATCCTCCCGCCTTAGCTCCCAAAGTAGCTGGGACTATGGGCACACACCACCATGCCCGGCTAATTTTTTTGTTCATTTGTAGAGAAGGGGTCTCCCTATGTTGCCTAGGCTGGTCTCAAACTGCTGGGCTCAAGCAATCTTCCCTCGGCATCCTAAAGTGCTGGGATTATAGGCATGAGCAACCGCGCCCAGCCAACAAGTGCATTTTCAACAATTTAAGGAGGCACGTTGGTAAGAAAGTTATGCCCCCTGCGTTGTAAAGTAAAAGGAAGAAGTGTGATACGGGGTGGATGCGTCTAGCCATAATTGATACACCAAAGGTCAACCCTGTGACTTGTAGAGAAGGTGGTCCAACAGTGGCACACACAATGTACATACACCCATCAACTAGCAATTCAGGTCTCACCCTTGACCCAGCCCAAGCTCATCCACAGACAATGAGTGTGAGGCTCACTGATTTGTGGGGGCTCCCCACAGTTAGACCATGGCTATGCTCTTGGCTCCAGGAACCCCAAAACTGCCTGAAATGCAATCAATTCTCTCTTTTCTAAATATCTTTTCAAGTCCTGATCATTTGGGGTGGGGGCAATTTTATGTCCTCATGTGCAAGTAATCTCTGCTCTACATTGCCCTCCAAATGGAAGACCTGAAGCTTGTGTAAGATGAGAAGGAAACTTTCCATCATTAACGCAATACATACCTGTGCTGTGATAATGTGTTCCCTCATGCTGGCAAGGTGACAACCCCCAAGTGTACTTTTGATTTAAAATTTTGTTTCTTCATCATTTAAAAGGAGTATTTATTTTGAAAAGGGGTGTGTATTTTTGCAGCACCTTCCTAAAAATATAAACCCTGGACGTTTGTGAATGGAGGAGGGCAGGGCAGACCACTGCCTGTCTACTGAGCAAGGGATATGGGAATAGACTGAGAAGAAAGGGAAGAGGGGAAAGACAGGGAAACTGGCCTGCATAGTTGCTATCAGGAGGAAGTGAGAGTCTGAAGATGCATTGGCATGGGAATAGAAAAGACAGAAAAATCCCATTGAAACTAACTCCCCTGGAGCTACGGGTGGTTTTTCTTGAGAGACAGAAGAGTTATTAGCTACAACCACCATGTTGCTGGAGACTGCATTCCATCCTTGGACAAGGGGATATTCAATCCCGGAAGGAGATGGCCCTGGAAGGGGATGGCCCTGGAAGGACAACGCTAGTCGCATTGACTTGCCTGCCATGGAGCTACTGACTCCAGTCTCTCCCTCTTTGTCAGGTTTTTCTACAGGAGTATTTGCCTCGACCCTGCTTAGAAGCAGGGCATGGCTCCAGCTTCTGCCAGCCTATCGCAGTTGAAAAAAATAAGAGAAAAAGAAGAAAGGAAAACGTGAAAGCAAAGGAAGGGAAAATAGCCCGTTCTAACTTCCTTTGCCTTTGGGGCACCCGAGAGCCACTTCTGCCTGCCATATGAGAGTTTGTATTATTGTCCCCTTTAGACTGGAGAGGACACAGAGACTCCAGGAGTTAAAATGCCCGAGGACACGTGGTTGATGAGTGTGAGAGCCAGGATTTAAACCTGAGTCACTCTGACTTCTAGGCTTGTGTGCACAGGCACTGCTTGTACTCCCTGGGATGATCTCATTTCACTTGTCTGACCATCGAGGGGTAATTAAAGTTCAACCCCCTTCCGTTACTGTCACTCACACACATTAACGCAAACCAAGGCCCTGCTGTCCCTTGGTCAGCAGCACTATCTCCCTGCAGAAGTCTGTGCACCTACTGGCCATTTAGTCTAACCCCCAACCCCATCCATGTGTCCTACCCATTCAGCCCATAAAGGTGGCCCAGGCCGTTCCTATGATCCTGTCAGCTCCCACTCTTCTTGCTCTGGTCCCATCAGTACTAGACTCCCAACTCCTGGCTCTACAGCCTGCCCCACAGCCTCTCACCAGCAAACCCCTCCAGATGTGGTATTTTTTCTGAAGTCCTGGAGCTCAGAGCCAGTTTCTTCTCCAGACTTCAGCTTGGTCCATGCCTCTGGTCTTTGTCTCTCTGCTGCCATGGAACCTGACCCTGTCATGGTTGCCTGGCCAGCTCCCTGCCCTGGGAAGAGCAATGCTGCTCAGCTAGAGACTCCTGGCATCTCAAGCGAGTCCTCACTGCCCTGACACCCACTCTTCTCTCTCAGGTTCAGAGATCGATGGGTCCAAGAACAGGTAGACAAGCAGTAACAAAGGCCAGGGGAGCCAAGGAGGCCCAGTGTTCCTACAGATGGCCAAGGAAGACAGCTGTAGGGATGAGACATGCACAGTGAGCAAAGCACTCAGCCCCTCCAGAAATCCGTGGGAACTAAGGGCAACCCCATGGCAGGCTGGAGGAGAGCCCGCAGCAAGGGGACAGCAAGGAAGCCACATGATTTGCTCTCCTCCCCATGGCAGAAGCCCCCTCCACCTGCTCTCAGGGCAGGACAGAACTCTGTGTCCACACAACCTGGCACTGGGGAGGCCCTTAGAAGCCACCAAGCACAACACTTACCCTGTCTATGAAATCACTTTGCCTAATCCTCTGTAAGGGGTGATTCAGCCTTGTTCATCTGATAGTTCCAGTGCCAGGGAGCTTACTGCAGACCTCTTTTCATTTTCAGATAGCTCTGACCATCAGAAAGTTCTTCTTTTCTTGTGCAGTTCTCACTTACTTCTAGTTATTTTTTAAAATATTTTTATTTTTTGAGACAGGGTCTTGCTCTGTCACCAAGACTGGAGTGCAGTGGCACAATCATGGCCCATAGCAGCCTCGACCTCCGCGGGCTCAGGTGATCCTCCCACCTCATCTCCCCTAGTAGCTGAGACTACAGGTGCATCCCATCACATTTGGCTAATTTTTGTCTTTTTTTTATAGAGGCAGGGTCTCCCTATGTTGCCCAGGCTGGTCTTGAACTCCTAGGTTCAAAAGATTCGCACACATCGGTCTCCCAAAGTGCTGGGATTACAGGCATGAATCATGGCAGCCAGCCATCTCACCTCTGGTTCTTACCGATTTACTCAGATTTATGAAAATGTCTCTCACTTTCCCGTAGGTTTTCTCATTTTAAGGCTAAACATTCCCAGGGCCTTCCATAATTCCTCAGAGGGTGTTTTCGGCGCTCCAGGCCATCCTAGTGTCTGTGTCTATGATACACTCCAGTGCATCAGAGTCCCTTTGGTACCCTTGCAGCACCTAAATCTCATCCAGTGCCCTACATGCTGTCTGCTCTGTAAAAAGCAGGGTGGAATGTTTCACCATCCAGTCACCATACTCCTACTTTTTAAACTATCATTAATTGCTTTCTGGCTATGGGATACTAAATCTTCCAACAACGATCTGAGGTTTAAATTTAGTTTTCTGGTAGCCAGAACATACTGTTGGCTCTCACAGAGCTACTTGTCAATTAAACTCCTAGGTCGCTTGTCTGTTGACTGCTGTTGGGCTTCATGTCTCTCTCTCTCTACTGGACAGTTCATGTTTAAAGCCTAAATGCAAAACTTTATATATCCATGACACTCTACCTTGCCAAAATCAGTTCACTATTCACCTTGCTGAAATCATTTTATGTCCTAATTCTGACATCAAACTCACTATCATACATTTCTTAATAAATCTCTGCAGCCAAGTCATTGATATAAATATTGAACATGACCATTCAAGATTAAAAACCTACAGTATGCAACCGTATGCATCTAGAAATCGTCTTCGAATCATTAATCAATAATGTTTTAGGTTCCATCTTTTAAAAGGTTACAGATTAACTCTCTAGTAATTCAATCAGCATTTCTCCAACTTGTCTCCATACTATCATGAAAGAGTCTAATATCTTCTTGCAATCCAGATACACTATGTTCATTGTACACTTCTGCTTCTGACCTGACCTGCAAATACTCCTATTTAAAAGAGAAATAGGCTGGGCGCGGTGGCTCACGCCTGTAATCCCAGCACTTTGGGAGGCCAAGGCGGGCAGATCACCTGAGGTCGGGAGTTCGAGACCAGCCTGACCAACATGGTGAAATCCCGTTTCTACTAAAAATACAAAATTAGCCAGGCATGGTGGCCCATGTCTGTAATCCCAGATACTCGGGAGGCTGAGGCAGGAGAACTGCTTAAGCCTGGAGGTGGAGGTTGCGGAGAGCCGAGATCGCACCATTGCACTCCAGCTTGACCAACAGGAAAAAAAAAGAGAGAGAAGTAAAGGGCATGATTTACAGTGAACTGTTCTTGGCTTCTGGTGAATTTCTACTCACTAGACTGACAGTTCACAAAACTTTCATTTAACAATTAGTTGTAGAGTTTCTAGACTCCAGCTTCTGTCCTTTTTTGACAATTGGGGCAGTGTTTTCCTCTCTCCAATCTTTTAGTTCTTTCCTGTTTTCCATAATTCCTCAGATGACTGACAGGCATGCCCATCTCATTTACATGCAATTTGCCTGAACCAGGATATGAAGCTGTTCAAAACAATCAGGTGATGGTGTTGTTTTGCCATTCCTTTCTGCTATCTTGAGCTTCAATTTCCTGGTCTCCACGTTTTTTGTCTTTCTGTAAATCATTAACCTTGATAGGTGAGTGAAGTTAAAAAACAGTTGTGTTTTCTCTTTGTCCCCCATAAATATTAATTACACCACCTACCCTAAACAATAGGCTTGCACCTTTGCAGTTCCTCCTGCTCTGAACCAGATAAAAACAGTTCTTACTACAGTTCTTTATTTTTATTTTTTTGAGACACAGTTTTGCTCTTATTGCCCAGGCTGGAGTGCAATGGCGTGATCTCAGCTCACTGCAACCTCTGCCTCCCAGGGTTTAAGAGATTCTCCTGCCTCAGCCTCTCGGGTAGCTGGGATTACAGGCACCCGCCACCACAACTGGCTAATTTTTGTATTTTTAGTAGACAGGGTTTCACCGTGTTTGCCAGGCTGGTCTTGAACTCCTGACCTCAGGTGATCCACCTGCCTCGGCCTCCCAAAGTGCTGGGATTACAGGCATAAGCCACTGTGCCTGGCCTTACTACAGTTCTTACAATTGTCTTTAAGTCTAAGTTCATCCTGGACTTTAGCCATCCTGACTCCATCTTTACCTGCTCATTCATCCCTTGGGCAAATTTTTTTTTTTTTTTTTTTTTTTTTTGAGATGGAGTTTCACTCTTGTTGCCCAGGCTAAAGTGCAGTGGCGCGATCTCGGCTCACTGCAACCTCCACCTACGGGGTTCAAGCAATTCTCCTGCCTCAGCCACCCAAGTAGCTGGGATTACAGGCATGTGCCACCATGCCCGGCTAATTTTGTATTTTTAGTAGAGACGGGGTTTCACCATGTTGGTCAGGCTGGTCTCAAACTCCTGACCTCAGGCGATCTGCTCGCCTCGGCCTCCCAAAGCGCTGGGATTACAGGCGTGAGCCACTGCACCCGGCCCTGGGCAAACTTTTATTAGAGAATCTGTAATGACTGCACTGGAGATACGGAGCTGGATTAATTATAGCCCTATTCTCAAAGAGCAAACACCTCATGGGTAGGGAAATAGATTCTGTTTTTTTTGTTTTTTGAGACGGAATTTTGCTCTTGTTGCTCAGGATGGAGTGCAATGGCACGATCTCGGCTCACTGCAACCTCCGTCTCCCGGTTACAAGCGATTCTCCTGCCTCAGCTTCCCGAGTAGCTGGGATTACAGGCATGCTCCACCATGCCCAGCTAATTTTGTATTTTTAGTAGAGATGGGGTTTCTCCATGTTGGTCAGGCTGATCTTGAGCTCCCGACCTCAGGTGATCCGCCCGCCTCGGCCTCTCAAAGTGCTGGGATTACAGGCGTGAGCCACCGTGCCCAGCCTAGGGAAATAGATTCTTATATTCAACCTCCTCATAATTCAATCAGCATTTCTCCATCTTGTCCTCAATTAAGATAATGCAATTGCATCCTAGTCATGTATTCTCTTTTCGCTAAATGCTAGTGTTTGTATATTTGCTTCCACACACCTTCTCAGCAAGCAGAGCATCACATGTCACTTCTTCGAATATACAGTCATGGATTGAATGACAACGTTTCGGTCAACAATGGACCGCATATGCAGCAGTGGTCTCATAATATTGTAATATGTAATTTCACTGTACCTTTTCTATGTTTAGATATGCTTAGATACATAAATACTTACTACTGTGTTACAATTGCCTGCAATATTCAGTACAGTAACATGTTGTACAGGTTTGTAGCCTAGGAACAATAGGCTATACCCTACAGCCTGGGTGTGTAGTAGGCTATACCATCTAGGCTTATGTAAATACACTCTATGTGTGCATATATATAGCTCCTAGGCAATAGGCTATACTATTAACAGGTAGCCTCGGTGTATAGTAGGCTATACTACACACCTAGACTGATGAAATCGTCCAACGAAGCAACACATGACTTTAATTAGAAAAAAAAAAAAAGGTAGCTGGGGGAAAAAAGGATGGTAGCTGGTAGCCCGTATGTCAGGACAGGAGTAAAGGTATTTACAGTGCATGCTGCAGGAGAGAAAGAACAAGGAACAGAAAACCCTGGCATTAAAACTGCATTCCTCTATTGGTGATAAGGCAAAGAATTAAGGCATGCATTTAAGTGGGTTTTTGGGACAAGGTGCAAGTGGCAGACAAGAGTCACCAGCTTCAAGTCATAAAATTGACAAGCAAGCAGAATATCTTGGCATACCTCTAACCAGCAATAAAATAAATGCATATACAAGCCTATCATTTAAATTGCAGTGGAGGCAGACTCTGAAACATTTCTAAGGGATTACACTGACTTAATACTCACATAAAGAAAGTTTAAAAGTAAAAATAAGGGTATTTTGTAAATCTGTGACCTCAGAGTCTCCAATTCTGTGTTTCTCATAAGGCTTTAAGTTATTTAACTGCAAAATTCTCCCCTCCCAGGGGTTTCAGAGCTTAAGAAGGAGTCAGTGATGTGTTAAAGTAGAGGAGCCATGGAGCAGGGCTGGCTGCGTGCAGAAGCTTCTGGGGCAGCAGCTTTCGAAATAGACTTTTGAGGATGAGTGGGCAATGACAGGTTAGAGGACAGGGCCATCTGGGCAGAGGGCCAGGAGCTGACCAAGGGAAGGAGCAGCGGGAGGGGAGGCCAGCAGTGGTCAAGCCAGTCTCCGAAGGGCCTCATCCATTACATCATAGAGCCTGGGATTCTCATGAAAGGAAAGGGGAACTACTACAATTTGTGAGCAGGGTGGTGTGTCATAAGCCAGCCTGTGATTTTCAGACAAGGCAGGAGACAGGTCTCAACAAGGTCTCCCTAGAGAGCAGCTCTGGGAGCTTCCATACGGTGCTTTGGTTTTATGTGCCTCTTTTGTGTATTATCCTTAAGACAAGCAGTCTATTAGCCAAGTGATAAAACAGGGATTAATTCAGTTCTTCCCCTAAGAAGCTGTGAAACATTTTTTCTGGCCGCTATTTTTCTGTTAAATCAGGACATAATACCTCCCCTAGCTGCCTGATAGCCGAGAAGAGCTACTGTATTTCGACATCTTACTGTGAACCAGGCAGTGTGCATATGCAGCCTCTCATTTAATCCTCATAATGTCTTTACCCGGAATGAACTATTAATATTCTCACTATACAGATGAAAAAACAGAGGGTTAGGAAAGGGATGTGACTCTCCTTAGATCTTATAAGTGACGTAGCCAGGAGATTCCTTTGCTGAATTTCCCAGTAATTCCGGAGGTAAACCGCGTGAGGCTCCCATTGGATTCTAGGTATTACTGCAGTCATAGGAAGTAGTGGGAAAACCCTTTCACTCTGCTCAACTAAAGTTTCACTTTCCACACAGTGTGCTTCCCTTCCCTCTCCTATCAAGCTGGTGCTGCCAACATGTGTTTAGAATATGGGGCTACTGCTTTTAATTGCAGTCCCTCTCAGGCCTTTTCAAAAGACAGCAGTTAGGGCAGCTCAATTCAGCTCTCAGCTTCAGCAATACTGTACGTAACCCGACTTGCCTTCTTTTCACTTACTCATCATGCCGTGATTCAGAAGCTTGTTGTTCTCAGGGTAACTCACATTCATGCTGTTGCATGCAGGCATTGGTCCTGACTTCCTGTTATTGCATCATTCTTATTTTTAACTGCACTGGGATTAGACGACAGAGCCTAAAGTAAAAGTAGAACCAGAAATTCCCAGAAACTCTGGGGCAGAATTAGTGTCACACGGTTTTGATTTTATGGTGTTTTCCCTTGATGGAAGATAAGATTAACATAAATAATATAATTAAGGTGGCTGGAGTGTGACGAAAATAATCTAAGAGCCGAAGTCAGAAGAACAATTCCCTGTTTCCTTTTTTCTGCTGAATTTAGAGTTGTTTTTGTTAATTGAGACATAATTTTCATACTACAAAACTCCCCCTTGTAAAAGGTACCATTCAATGGTTTTTAGTATATTCACAAAGTTGTACAACTATAACTCTAATTTCAGAATGTTTACATCACCCCCCAAAAGAGTCACTGTCCCCATGAGCAGTCCCTCCCATGCCCCTTTACTGTGTGCCAACATCAACTAGACTGTTTGCTCCTCCTCATCCTTCTCTCTCCTCTCCCTGGAATCCTCCAGCTGTCACCAGCCTGGTCACCAGAGATGAAGTCCCTCTGGCTGAGCACAGGGCCAGGGTCATTGCCATTTCACTGACCATAAACGGATGGCTCTGCCGCCCTACACAATGCTGTCTCTGACAATGAAGGAACCCCGTGATCTTGCTGTAACTGATAGAGAGAGTGAAAGGGTATATATGCAGTCAGAGAGGGAGGCGAAGCTGCCCCTCCCTCCTCGCATAGTCTCTGGGGCCCAACCATGCTTGAGAAATGGGCCCTCCAGGATACACAATATCAGACTGATGGATTGGGAACACTGCAGCGTGCTCTGAAATCACCCACATACTTCCCATCTCTTGCATCACGCCCGTTGAAGGGAACACATATTCCTCACCCTAAGTTTTCAGGAAGAAGAGATACTTCGTTCTCTGAACCCCAAAAGTGACATCTACAAGGGACACCCCTCTCTGGCCCCTCATTCCCTCCTTCCCAAGGGAGGGATACTTAGCACCACTTTGTGTAACATGTAGTTTTGTCTTAATTATTGTCTGATCCTCCACTAGAACATAGTGTCCCAGAAAGACAGACAGTTGGTTTATCCTTTCCACTGCTGCACCTCCAGTGCCTACAACTGCACCTGACACAGAGTAGATGTTCTGGAAACATGAATGAAGAAGAGGGTCATAAAGTGCAAAAGTGGCATGAAGTCGGCAGTCAAACCTGAACATGCCAGTCTGTCCGTCACTAATGTGAAAACCTCTGAATGTTAAGGCTCGCATTTCTTTAAAAATTATGTTTTATCATATTTAAAAATTGTGTGTTTCACAGGCACTTAGAAAAACAGGCCCATCGTTTGGCAAGCACAGGCCCACAGCTAGAATTCACTACTACAACTTCCTGGCCACTCTTCTGTTCTCAGCCCTCAATTTCCAGCCCTGTCCGCCCATACTCAGCTGGAATCCCGGCTCGGTGGCTGAGGCATACTCGGAGCAGGCTGCTAGTTTTCCTTCTCCGGCACGACTGCCTCTCTTCTCAGCACATCCCTGAAGCCCCACTAGAAATGCAGTGATGTGGAGAACATCCTACTTAAGGCAACACCTCTCAGAGCTGTATGTAGTCATGTTACCAAAAAGCGGTCCCGGCCTAGACCCCAAGAGAGGGTTCTTGGATCTCAAGCAAAAAAGAATTGGGGGCGAGTCCACAGAATAAAGTGAAAGTGAGTTTATTAGAGAAGTAAAGAAACAAAAGAATGGCCACTCCATAGGCAGAGCAGCCCTGAGGGCTGCCAGTTGACTACGTTTATGGTTATTTCTTGATCGTATGCCAAACAAGGGGTGGATTATTCACAAGTTTTCCAGGAAAGGGGAGGGGATTTCCCGGAACTGAGGGTTCCTCCCATTTTAGACCATATAGGAAGTTGCCATGGCATTTGCAAAATGTCATGGTACAAAATGTCATGGGAGTGTCTTTCAGCATGCTAATACATTGTAATTAGCGTATAATGAGCAGTGAGGATGAGCAGAGGTCACCATCTTGGTTTTGGTGGGGTTTGGCTGTTTTTGTTTTTTTTTTTTTTACCACATCTCATTTTATTAGCAGGGTCTTCATGACCTGTAGTTTGCAAAACCAATCCTGCAGATTCCTATCTCACCTATTCAAGATGGAGTCACTCTGGTTCGAACACCCTTGACAATTATAAGCTGCTTGACTTGGGGTGTAAAATGCCAAGGGATGTGCTCTGGTAACCACAGGTAATAAATACCTTGGCTGTCTTTGGAGTTTCACTTTGCTGAGCGGAGTGTACATATTTGGATCCACAGCTGAATTGCCCAGACCAGAGAGAGGACAGGCCCTTAGTGGTGACATGCCTGTTGCACTGCTCTTCCCCCAGGCAGGTGCTCCTCTAAATAAGTGTTCTGCATTTCTTTGAAGGGGCTCCTAACTATTATCCTGCCTGGGGTGCCCATGCATGTCAGCCCACTCCCCTCAGCCCCATGCTGTAACCCACAATTTACCATTCCTACCAATCCGTTTTACCTTCCAACCTTGCCCCCACCCCATTGTGGTCTCAGCCACCACCACTAGGCAATAAGAGCTACCATTGGGTTAAAATGACAATTGTTTTAGCCAAATTTCATCAAAATAAAAAGAATCCAATCTATGTTCAATGCTATCCAAGATCATCCCAGACTCACTTCTAAATTTCAATGGTTTCCTAATGGAGCTTCAAGACAATTCACACCAAGTCTTTTAACCAATGGAACCCTTGTCTCTTAACTTCTGCAGTAACCTAGTAATCCAAATTCAAAAAGAGGAAGAGAAGGGCATGTGGAAACTGGGTCAGCATCTCTTAATGTTGTTGATTCAGCAGAGAATCTAGGCCAGTGACATTTTGTCATGACCTACATTGTGGTAGAACCTTTCATTATACATGGAACTTGAGGCAAGGTTGATTATCTTGGCCTGTAAATGAAGGCACTTCCCCCTCATTCTTGCCAAAGAGAGTGGAAAAACCCTTTTAAAAGTCAGTCTACCACCTTTAGCCTTAAGATATTGGGTAAGCTACTTGGCTCTGGGTTTCAGTGACTACCAGTTGCCCAAGGGCATCTGGATGGCTGCTCTGCAGCCACTGTGGGTTTGTTTATAACCCAGGTTTTCAGGATAGAGGCTTTTTATCTTCCTCCCTAAGCAGAGTACAATAACCAGAGTGTGTTTAACCATGAAAGAATAAGGGTAAGCAAATTTGACTTTAAGACCATGACGTCAAATGGGGTAAAGGGCCAGTCTCGTTTTGCAGGTAGTTTCACGCAGGTTTGGGCCATATGAGGTCCGCCCAGGTTCAGACCATGAACTCCCTGACATCAGTCCTACAGACATACAAGGAGAGCCTGTTAGACCAGGAAGTATATTTGTCCCTCACGCAGATATACAAAATAATCTGCTCCCAAATATGTGGTTATGGTAAATATTACTTTATTTTGTTAGTCTTAGGGCAGGCAGCAACACTTTCTATGCCCTGCCATTGACAAAACCATATGGCCTACTAAGACCAATTTTTAGTGAAGTAAATTCAAGTCCATAAATATTTTATCATTCAAAAATACAATTCCTGATTTGTCAGTAATGGTAACTAACATTTTGTAGAATCTCTGGATCGTAAGGTTAATTTTCATTGAATGTTTCAAGCTCAAGCAGCCTTCACTGCTTTCTATCGCTCTGGGTAGAATGGACCACTTTGTTCCCACAGTCCCCTCTACATGCCTTTATTGAAGTGCATGTTGCTGATGCTTCCAGTTATGTTCATGTCTGTCCATATTGTCTCTTGATGTTATTAAGGGTCAAGGTCATATTTTGATCATCCATATCTTCTCAGTGCTTAGTATAGTACCTGGTACAAAGCTGACATCAAATATATATCTGTTGAATAAGTAAATGGATGAAATCTCTTAGAATAGTGCAAAATGTATGGTTTCTGCAGTCAACTTAATTTCTTTCATTAGCCAAATCATGACCAATAAGCAAGATTGAAGAATTAAAATATGGACAAGATTAATTTCTCATTTTCCATTTTCTTCATTCCATAGAGTTTTCTTCCAACTATCCCTTTCCTTCAAAAAAGGATATTGTATTTTAAGGATTTTTTATTTCTTTTAAGAGTTTATATTATGTAAAGCTGTAAATTCTGCACAAAGATGAGTATAATCCACTATGTAACAAGAGACTGGATTTTTGTTCAGGCTCTAACAATAATCAACTGTGTCACATTAGGAAAGTCACTTCCTTATCTGTTGAGAACAGCTAGAGGTGGCAGATGAGTTTCATCTCAAGGATCAACTCCAGTCAATTAGTAGTGACCAGATAAAATATTATATTGAGGATTCTAAAATCCTATTGACATCAGTGGGAAAGAATGCTGGAATCAATTAGTGAGGTCTATAATGAATATGGTGGGAAAGAATGATGGAAAATAAGCCAGATATTAACTATCCTGGTATAAATTATCTCATCTGTCCCCTTCAAGCTCTAAAATCCTGATTTGTCTTTTATTAATTCACAGATTACCCAGAATATTTTTAACATTTATCACATACACATATATATGGCCAGGATATATTCAGTATTTACTAATTCCTGGCACTATACAAAGTACTTTGCATGGGTTGTCTCATTTCCTCCTCACAGCGCGCTAAGAGGCCCACATTATTATTATTCAAATCATACAGGATGAGGAAACTGAATCCAGAGAAGTTGAATGGCTTGCAAGCTCACACGGCTATTAACAGTGAAATCGAGACTTACATCCTGAGCACCTTTCTCCCGGAACTATGTTCTTAATTGTTATGTTGGGTTAGATAGTCTACTTTGGCTTCCTTCTGAACAAAACAAAACCCTAAGATAATGCCTGGAATAGAAAAAAGAAGCATATTCAGGTTGACAGGAAATTGCTTGTATTTCACTCTGATAGACAATGATTTGCAACGTTAAGTAACAAAGGGCAGTACAAATATTGACTGTTCCTGAATCACTGATACTGTAAGCAAGTTGTCTGAAATACAAGTTCCTGGGAAAATTCAGACACGTAGTCATTTTTCAGTAGTACTGTAGAGCTCATGAAGTTAAGATATTTTATGTAAAATAAAACAGGAAATTAAGATGTTAAGAACATCCTTTGAGGCCTTGATGCTAACAGATATTCTTTTAGATGGTCAGCAACTTTTCCTATCACATATCATCCTCAGCCCCCTCTCAGCTCCACAATCCCTGACTTCCCTGACACTCAACAGATGAGCTCCTCTCTCATTTTTCCACTCAGTTCCTAGTCTTTTAGGCCAAGTAGAGTCATCCATTACACCCTGCAAGGTCGCCATGGCAAGCCACCCTGCAAAAGCTTTTCTAGGTTCGGATTAGAAAAGGTACTCTAATTCACAGATTGTAGCATGACAGCTTCCTAGAAATGGCTACACACAGCCAGAAATGACTAAACAAATTTAATTTACCAATAGGTGGAGCATGAGACCTGGCCACACTTCCTTTCACTAAAACCTCAGAAGCACTTCCAACCCTCAACGTTAGAAAAGGTCATTTACATGGATGCCCAGAGGGTGAGAGAATGTGCATACTACTTCTCAGAGAAGGGTGCTACATTTTGCTGCATTTTGTACATGCATTTTCTTGTGTCTTTACTCTCATTTCCCTACTCACTCCTCTCTATTCAAGACTATTCCTTATGTCATCTAGGCTCTGATCTCATCATTTATAACTTTCTTCTTTCCTACATTGGGTTTAAATTAATTTCCAGTTACTCATTAAATACACTAATGGATTCCCCTTTTAAGAAATTCAGACATTACAGATAAGGCTAAAGTCCCACAGATAGTTAAAAATACAGATCTTGAAGGAGAGGTCTAGGACTAGAAGCTTAAATGGTAACTGAAGCTTACCATTGGTCATTATGATGTTGTGGACAGAATTTTCTCCTCTGTATTAAACTTTAAAAAAAAAAAGTAGTGTCCTCCTCCTCAGCATAAGTTGCCTCAAATCACTTTTACTTTCAGAAACAGAACAAACAAAACCAAAAAACCCTCCCTTTTTCCTAAATCTTCTTCTAGCTGCCATCTCTTTTCCTCCTCTCCTCCTGGTCACTTCTTTTAAGGTTTTCTCTGCATCTTTCCGTTTATGCAGTTTCACTACAATGTATCTTCTTTCTGTTTACATTGGGTTAGACCTAATGATAATGAACATAAATTTCTATCAAGAGCAAAAAAAAACAAAAACAAAAACAAAAACAAAACCCAAGTTTACTTAATTGCTGCCTTCTGCTACCCCTTGGCCCAGAGAGCTGGGAGTAGGGATGGGGAAGCCAGAAGGCAGTGCACAATTAGACCCATCTGGTATATTCTCAGACAGACAGACTGAGGGCCCCCTAACGGTAAGCAGCTGCTTCTTCCAGTTATAGGACAGTATTTGCATCCTGGAATTCCCAGCACTCTGTTAAGTACTTGGCACAGCTGGAGAGCAGGTTATTGCTAAGTTAAGCACTTCCTTTCACAAAAGCTTATCTGGGTGTAAGTAATTATTACCAGAAGCACCCAGCTCACTTCTCTACTTCATCCCTGTCAACCAATCATACTTATATGTTTACTGTCATATGTTTACTCTCATATCATCACATATCATCATAATAAATTTGTTTATACTTTTAAGCCTAAGATCCTTCTAATTTTTTCTGGCGACACTTCAAAAAGAGTCTCAATACATGAGGTATTAAGCTAGTAAATCCATGGATCAAAAGGGAAGGCCCAAAATTTCCTCTGACTATAACATTCCATATGTACACAAACAAACCAGAAATAAGTTCTCTTCATAAAATGACAGCTAATTGTCTTGATAAAATTTAATAAGTAGTATCCATTCTTTCTCCAAAGATTTAAAACCACTTTTACCATATGGATTAGTCCATTTTCATGCTGCTGATAAAGACATATCTGAGACTGGGCAATTAACAAAAGAAAGGTTTATTGGACTTCCAGTTCCACATGGCTGAGGAGGCCTCACAATCATGGCAGAAGGCAAGGAGGAGCAAGTCATATGTTATGTGGATGGCAGCAGGCGAAGAGAGAGCTTGTGCAGGGAAGCTCCCCCTTATAATACTGTCAGATCTCATGAGACTCACTCTCTATCACGAGAACAGCATGGGAGAGACCTGCCCCCATGATTCAATTACCTTTCACCGGGGTCCTCCCACAACACACCGGAATTCAAGATGAGATTTAGATGGGGCATAGCCAAACCATATCACCATAAACTTCATTTTTAACTATACAGGGCTCTGTTTTCTTTCTTTTTTTAATGGCTCTTTGATCTTTAATTCTAGTCCAATGTCAGTACCATGCTGTTCTAATTGCTGCAGTTTTTCATTATATTTTGATATTTGGTAGGGTAAGTGCCCTTTTATTGTTATTTTTGGCAAAAATATTTTGGAGGGGGATCTAGTCTACACACTTGGTCTTCCATGTGAACTTTAGAATCAGCTTGTTATTTTCCATTAAATATTATTTTTGAATTTGTATAGGGGCATATCAAATCAGTGAGAATGAGCTGGACTTTATAATATTCCAGTATTGGAGATAACCAGATAACTACATGGAAAAAAGATAAAACCATATTTATTATTGTCACAATTTGTCAAGATACTTTCAACATGGACAAGATACTAATGCAAAAATAAAACAACAAAAATACTTAAAATGTGAGTGAATTCCTCTATAAGCTGTGAATGTGGACAATCTTTCTATGACTCAATATCTAGACAAGGTAAGGAAGATTGATAAAGCTGACCACATTAAAAAAAATTAATGGTAAAAAACTCCAACAAATGACAAAGTAGACACATGACAACTGGAAAAAATATTAGCAACTTGTATCATAGGTAAAGAGTTGATACCCTTAATATACAAAGAGTTTCTAAAAATAATCAATAACCTTACAGAAAAATAGGCAAGAGATAAAAGCAAAATAATAAGAGAAATGTAACTTAAAGTTTTTTTCAAATCTGCTCCCAAAATATCACCAACTGATAATACAAAGCCAAGTTTCTTGCTTTCATTCGTAAGGGAGAATATCACTTCAACAGAGCTTTCATAGCATCTTGGAGGTAAAAGTAATGTAAGATTTTATTAAGAATAGGAAAGTTGGGGCCGGGCATTTTGGCTCACGCCTGTAATTCCAGCACTTTGGGAGGCTGAGGCAGGCGGATCACGAGGTCAGCAGATCAAGACCATCCTGGCTAATACGGTGAAACCTTGTCTCTACTAAAAATACAAAACATTAGCCGGGCGTAGTGGCTGGCGCCCGTAGTCCCAGCTACTTCGGAGGCTGAGGAAGAAGAATTGCGTGAACCTGGGAGGTGGAGCTTGCAGTGAGCTGAGATCGCACTACTGCACTCCAGCCTGGGCAGCAGAGCAAGACTCCATCTCAAAAAAAAAGAATAGGAAAGTTGGATTCCAGTAGGTCTTTCAAAGTAGGGTTGGGGAAAGACTTGATTAAAATTGGGGGAGGATCTTGATATACACTTTAGGATCATGACATACTTAGTGGAAACCACAAGGTGAGGATTTTAAGGTGAGGGATTCAGAATCTTAGGGCATCAACTGTCTTTCGATGCTTTCTATTGAAGAGTTGATGGAACTTTCAGGAAGTTCCCATAATGAAAAATCAAGTTATTTGTCTGGGCAAGAGTATTTTGGAATAATAAATTTATGCTAATAAAGGCAATAAAATATAAAGCCATGTCATGCAGACAATAGGTTGTGTGGAGGATAAGTAGTTTCAGTCGTCAGTGTCCACACTATATAGCGGGGGGGTGAGGAGTAGATGGTTTCAATTCTGACAACACTGAGACCTTCAGTTTCAGCTTAGAGGTATACAGAGCTAAAAAAATAAAAAATAAAAGGGTGTTCTCCCTTTTACTAACGAGGAAAAAGATGGACATGCTGCAAACTAATGACTTTTCTTGACCCGGCAGAGAATTAAAATTGCAGGGCAAATAACCTAAAAACTAGAGAGACAATTACCTGTAGGGAGAAACAAGACTTAAGCATTTGTTATCTGGAACATATGCTGTCAAATGTCGTATAAAACAGAGGACATTCAACTAGAAATTTTTAACAAATTGTGGGCCGGTATGAGTGTGAAGCCCTTGGAGACAAAGATGGGGAGTGGTATTCCAACTTTTTGCAGGTCTCTCTTCCAGGAACTCCACTAGGCTCTCACAGAGGAGACAGGGAGAAGCCTGAGAAAGTCCATCTTCTAGGGTTGGAGGGCAACTGCAGCCACTGCAGAAGCTCCACCTAGACTATCTTCCCTGCTTTTGCAAAAGAAGAAAAGTCTCAGTCTATGTGGGGGAGGTCAGCAAAACCTGTATCTGAGGGCACTGGTGGAAACCCACTTCAGCTGGGGAAGGCAAGCATGGGAGTAAGGATAGAACAGGAATACAAGACAGGCCCAGCTTTATGTCTGGAGGAGAGGCAGGAACACCTGTGAAAGCCACAGTTTGGAAACCCACAGGTTTCCGGTTCACAGAACCTGTGGTTCACAGATTTAGTCTCAGCTTCACAGACTAGGCTTAATCAGATCATCGGAGAATACCTTCTTCCCTGCCCCTTACCTCCATACCAACAAGCATCAAGTAAAAATAACAGAAGAATGCAGATGGGAGAGCTGCAGCAGCACACACTTAACTAGGGAATGGTGTAGAAGAAAGACTCAAAGACAAGCAAAGAGACTAAAATAAGGTATCACTAGAGGAATTTGAAGCCACTGAGGCACAGAGGTAACCCAAGCCACAATAGTTTTTAAATCCAGCCCAATTCCTTACTAGAGTAACACAAGGCTCCACACTAACGGCTAAGCAGAAGGAAAAGTATACTTATCTCCAAGCATAAAAGTTATTTACATCAGCGCCTAATGTTCTATTCAACATGTCTGGATTTCAACAAAAATATATGAGCATACAAAAAGGCAAGAAAAAAGAATCTGAAGAGACAAAGCAATCATCAGAACCAGGCTCCAATATGACACAGAAAATTTTAAATTAACTATGATTAATATGTTAAAGATGCTAACTTTAAAGGTAGATAGCATGCAAGATCAGATAGGTAATTTCAGGAGAGACAGAAACTGTAAGAAGGAATCACATGAAAATGTTAGAAATCACAAACACAGGGATTAAATTGAAGAACACTTTTGATGGGTTCATTATTAGACTCAACACAACCAAGAAAAAAACCCTACCCATTTGAAAACATGTCAAAAAATTATGCAAACTGAAATACAAAGAGAAAAAAAGAGTGAACAAAAAGAATAGAGTACCCAAGAGTTCTGGACAACATAAAGCGGTCGGACATGCACATAAAAACTCTAGAAGAAAAAATAGTGAATGTGGCAAAACAAATATTTGGAATAATAATAGCTACGAATTTTCCAAATTTAATAACAGACAGCAAAACGCAGATCCAAAAAGCTCAGAAAACATCGAGCAAGATTTTTTTTTAAAGACACACACAACTCACACCTAAGAATATCATATCCAAACTGCTGAAAACCAAAGAAAAAGAGAAAAAAAATTAACACCTCCTGAGAAAAAGATATAGGATAGAGAAACAAAGAAAAAAATGGAGCAGACATCTTATTAGACCATGCAAACAAAAAGACAATGAGATGACGTCTTTAAAATGCTGAAGAAAAAAAATCTGTTAACCTCAAATTCTTTATGCAGTGAAACTATCCTTCAGCATGAAAGAAAAATAAACTTTCTCAGATAAACAACAACTGAGAGAATTCATTTTTAGCAGACCTACACTACAAAAAATATCAAAGGAAATTCTTCAAGGAGGAAGAATGTGATACAGTTAAAAACTTGAGTGCTCGGCCAGCCTCAATGACTCACGCCTGTAATCCCAGCACTTTGGGAGGCTGAGACAGGCAGATCACCTGAGGTCAGGAGTTCGAGATCAGCCTGGCCAACGTGGTGAAACCCTGTCTCTACTAAAAATACAAAAATTAGCCTGGTGTGGTGGCGCACACCTGTAATCCCAGCTACTCGGGAGACTGAGGCAGGAGAATCGCTTGAACCCGGGAGGCGGAGGTTGCAGTGAGCTGAGATCACACCACTGCACTCCAGCATGAGTGACAGCGAGACTCCGTCTCAAAAACAACAAAAACCTTGGAGCTACACAAAGAAATGTAGAACATCAAAAATGTAGTAAATGAAGGTAAAATAAAATATTTTCCTTATCTTTAATTGCTCTAAAAATTTGACCATTTAAAGCACTAACAATAACAATGTAGTTTGTTAGGAGAAAGGAGAATATGTAAAAGTGAAATGTATGATGACAGTGGCACAAGGGATAGGAGGTGGGAACTGGGAATAGTTATAAGATCCTCACTGCATTGGAACTGGTATGGTATTATTTGAAGGTAGACTCATTATTTTAAAATGTATATTGTAAAACTTAGGTGAACCACCAAAGAAGTTTTTAAAAGAGATATAAATAAGTCAACAGAGGAGATAAAAATGGAATTTTAAAATGTTCAGTTAAACCCAGAGAAGGCAAAAAAAAAATTGGGGGAAAAATAAGCAAATGAAACAAATTGAAAATAGCTAGCAAGATAGTAATTTTTAACCCAGTCACATCAATAATCACTTGAGATATGAATAATTTAAACACACATGTTAATCACTGATAAGAGATTGTCAGAGTAGATTTAAAAAGCAAGAGCTAACTATATTCCAGTTGCAAGAAATCTGCTTTAAATATAAGGATACAGGTTAATAAAAGGATGGACAGCAATATACCATATGAACACTAACCAAGAGAAAGCTGGAGTTGCTATGTTAATTTCAGATCAAGTAGACTTCAGAACAAGGAATATTATCAAGATAATATTATAAGATTATTAAGGGGTCGATTATCCAAAAAGACATAATATGCACATAACAAAAGTACTTTACATGAGCCAAACACTGAAAGATCTGCGGATATGAATACACAAATCTGTAATTCTAGTTGAACATTCAGTAATGGATAGAAAACTAGACAGAAAATCAGCAAGAATGTAGGTTATCTGAAAAACACTATCAACCAACTTGATCTGATTCTTATTGACAGAACACCCCAATATGGGTGAATGTACCAGACAGTCTGGATTTCAAGTTTTAATTTGAACAGTGGGGACTGGCTCCGGCAGCTTTCCTTGCTGGTTGACTGAATCTGGACTCACTTGTGGCCTTTATTAAATCGAGTTGAGTTGCCAACACTTTCTTTATAAAATACAGAAGAAAGAATCCAAAGGCTTAGGGGAAAAGTAAAGTAAAAATGAATTTACTATGGGGGATCTGCTCAGCAACTCCCTCGTTATGACCTCAGGAGTTCCCAGAGGGCACTGTCATCAGCACA
Organism: Nomascus leucogenys; assembly: GCF_006542625.1. Classification (NCBI taxonomy): domain Eukaryota; kingdom Metazoa; phylum Chordata; class Mammalia; order Primates; family Hylobatidae; genus Nomascus; species Nomascus leucogenys. Next base: position 81,349,785 of record NC_044386.1, read on the forward strand.
GCCATTCATTGGTGAGGAGTGTCTGGCATCCATTAAAGGACCTATGGTCACTGTCAGCCACACCTGGGGGGATGAGAGTAAGCGATGCTTTCTTGATATGGACCTCCTGATTTCAGTGGGCTCAGTGGGAATGATGGGATCTCAGAGTGGCAGAGGCAAGCTCTGCATGGTCACCAGACTGGGCAGCAGGGAGGGAGTGGAAATCAGGATGGTTGACCTGCAGGAACTTTGGTGGTGGCTAGTTGGTCATGTGTTCCCTAAGACTGAAAAGATGGGAAGCTGCAAAAGCTACACTTGATCTGTATAATAATACAAAAAAAAAAATCTAGATTTTATGATCAGTCATATGGTTGACCCATGACTGTGAAATGGATCAATTCCCAGACTTTATCCCTTGGATCAGCAAACTTTTTCTGTAAAGGGTCAGATAGCAAATAGTTTAGGCTCTGAGGGCCAAATATCTCCATCATAGCTACTCAGCTCTGATGCTGTAGTACAAAATCAGCCTTAGACAGCGTGGAAAGGAGTAAGTGTGGCTGTGTTCCTATGAAACTATCTGTGGTCACCGAAATGTAGATTTCATGTCATGAAATATTGTTATTATTTTGACTTTTTTTCAACCATTTAAAAATGTAAAAATTATCCTTAGCTTACAGGCCATATGAAAACAGAAAGCAGGTCAGATTTGGTCTGTGAGCTGTAGTTTGCCAGACGCTGTATTAGTGGTCCACAGACTTGATGCCCCTTAGATACTAACCACAGCTGGAATCAATCCTGGATTTGCCAAGTCCCTTTAGATGCCATATTTTCAACTGCCAGCCCTTCATTAATGACCTCTTCCTCTCTCCCAAGAATCCCAACGATGTGCCCAAATGAATCACAGCTGTGCTTCGGGTTCTAGGAGTTCCTCCAGCCCAATGACCCTATTACTTAACTCCAGTGATACCCTTTCCCATAATTTTCCCTGTCCAGGAAACCTTTTCCTCCCTTCCCACCCAGTCGTTATGCCACAGCTGTGCTCCGCCATAACCTCCAATGACAAGAGAGAGGGGCTTACAAAAGGGTAAAGTTGTTTTAGTCTCCTGCTATGATTGATTTGTCTTGGTAATTTGCAGCACTATGATTTCTCCTTAGCCAGGAAGAAGTAGCCTCACTTTGCAGAGTTTAGGAAAAAAATCCCACACAATGTAATACATATTGTTGCTTATGGCTTTGCTGATTTTGCTTCTCTGCTCTTAACAGTCTTTCCTTCCTGTACAACAACTATGCAACCTCAGAAAAACTAGTCTTGGGCCCCAAAGATTACTTGTCTGGTTTATCCCACCTGATTTTGTAGCATATTTGCATAATCAGTATTTCTGTATGCCCACTGCTGGATATAAGTACATAGATGAGCATTAAAATCTGACTGGCTGTCTCTCTTTTGTTTTTTTCTCTCTCACATGATTTTTTTATTTTTTATTTTATGTAATGTTACTTTAAGTTCTGGGATACATGTGCAGAATGTGCAGGTTTGTTGCATAGGTATACATGTACCATGGTGGTTTGCTGCACCTATCAATCCATCATCTAAGTTTTAAGCCCCACATGCATTAGGTATTTGTCCTAATGCTCTCCCTCTCCTTGCTCCCCACCCCCCAACAGGCCCCAGTGTGTGATGTTCCCCTCCCTGTGTCCATGTGTTCTCATTGTTCAACTCCCACTTATGAGTGAGAACATGCGGTGTCTGGTTTTCTGTTGTTGTGTTAGTTTGCTGAGAATGATGGCTTTCAGCTTCATCCATGTCCCTGCAAAGGAAAGGAACTCATTGTTTTTATGGCTGCATAGTATTCCACGGTGTATGTGTGTCACATTTTCTTTATCCAGTCTATCACTGATGGGCTTTTGGGTTGGTTCCAAGTTTTTGCTATTGTAAATAGTGCTGCAATAAACATATGTGTGCATGTGTCTTTATAGTAGAATGATTTTTATAATCCTTTGGGTATATACCCAGTAATGTGATTGCTGGGTCAAATGGTATTTCTGGGTCTAGATCCTTGAGGAATCGCCACACTGCCTTCCACAATGGTTGAACTAAGTTACATTCCCACTAACAGTGTAAAAGTGTTCCTTTTTCTCCACAGCCTCACCAGCATCTGTTGTTTCCTGACTTTTTAATGATCGCCATTCTGACTGGTGTGAGATGGTATCTCATTGTGGTTTTGATTTGCATTTCTCTGACCAGTGATGATGAGCTTTTTTTCATGTGTTTGTTGGCTCCATAAATATCTTCTTTTAAGAAGTGTCTGCTCATATTCTTCATCCACGTTTTGATGGGGTTGTTTGTTTTTTTCTTGAAATTTTGTTTAAGTTCCTTATAGATTCTGGATATTAGACCTTTTTCAGATGGGTAGATTGCAAAAAATTTTCTCCCATTCTGTAGGTTGCCTGTTTACTCTGATGATAGTTTCTTTTGCTGTGCAGAAGCTGTTTAGTTTAATTAGATCCCATTTGTCAATTTTGGCTTTAGTTGAAATTGCTTTTGGCATTTTAGTCGTGAAGTCTTCGCCCATGCCTATGTCCTGAATGGTATTGTCTAGGTTTCCTTCTAGGGTTTTTATGGTTTTGGGTTTTACATTTAAGTCTTTAATCTATCTTGAGTTCATTTTTGTGTAAGGTGTAAGGAAGTGGTCCAGTTTCTGTTTTCTGCATATGGTTAGCCAGTTTTCCCAGCACCATTTATTGAATAGGGAATCCTTTTCCCATTGCTTGTTTTTGTCAGGTTTGTTGAAGATCAGATGGTTGTAGATGTGTGGTGTTATTTCTGAGATCTCTGTTCTGTTCCATTGGTCTATGTATCTGTTTTGGTACCAGTACCATGCTGTTTTGGTTATTGTGTTGGCTCTCTTTTAACACATGCTTCCACAATTTTAATTCTACGTCTCCATTAGAATCTTCTTTCTTAACTTTTCAGTTTGTTTTGCTTACATGAGGCAAAAACATCTTTTTCTTCCAACCTGCCACACAGCTGTGGTCCTGATCTCACCCATTTATTCTTCTGAGTTTCTTGACCATCATTTCTTTTTATTTCTATTGCTACCATCTTGATTTCACTTCTCCACTCTTCTGCACACTGTAGTACACATGATACAAAGTACAGAGATTAAGAAAGAAAAGACCTATTGAGTTCTAGTCCTGGCTTAGTTATTTGGTATCTATGCAATCTTAGCAAATCATGCACCTCTCTGAAATTCAGTTTATCAACTGAAAAATGTGCTAATACTATCTCTGCCTATTTCACTGGATTGTAGTGAGAATCAAATGAGGCAACACATGTCCAGGTGTTTCCTAAAACACTATTTATTTTTTTCTTCCTAACTTTTATTTTAGGTTCAAGGGTTACATGTGGAGTGAGAAAGAGAGGCGTAGAGTCTGCATGTTGGGATTCCCTCTCCAGGCCTTGGGGCCGTAGGAAATTCTTTCCTATTCTGCTGATTAACTAATGCAACTAGTTCACTCCAGACCAGAGAGAAGAATAGACCTCCACACACACTGACACTCCCAGGGCTCCTCTTGGTTTTATTTTAGCAGAAGCCAAACAGAAGTGGCAGCACCTTTGCAGCCTCCCTGTGACCTCTCTGGTTGGGCCCAGTCTGGTCTGAGAGTTTGTTCTGCCAACTTGAGCACTCTAGCGAGAATCAGGAGACTTCGGGGATTTTCCACTGTGTTAAAAACACTTCAGTGTTGCCTAGTGCCAGCACTGCCAGGTCTCAAAGTCTGGAGCCATCTATAAACAAGTTCTAGCCAGATAACTGCCATGAGCCCCCACCCACCTTAAACTAACAAAAACACTCTTATCTCCCAGCCAAAAAAGAAAAAAATCCCCATCATCATCCAAATGCACCAACTTCCTATTTTTCCTGGCTGGCAGCCCTTTCTTCTTCATTGCCTCCTCTTCGTTTCCCAGCAGCAGCCAACATTCCCCGCAACTTGATCAGCAGGGCAGGGTGGGTTCTACCCAGTAGTGTGCAGGACATAATGTGCAGGAGGAGACGCTGGAGGGGGCATAGCAGGGCTCCCCCAGTTCTCCAAGAGCCAGAGGCATTTACAAGGCTGGCCTGGGGAAAGAGCCCATGGCCTACTCTAAATAAACACTTCAGATCCTGGACGGAGTCATTGCAAGTCACATGTGTTCGGTGCTTCAGAGTTTACAAAGCTATTTCATGCACATTACCTGGCCCCATGAGGTCGGATCTTATCTTCAATTCAAAGATGAGGAAACTCAAGCTCAGATAATTTAAACAGCTTTTCTAAGATTATCTAGCAGAGTCTGGAACTGAATTTCGGACTTCTGAGTAAACCCTGTAGGCTTGGCCTTACATTTGGCATCACAGAAAGGATAGAAGGTTTCGAGAAGTCTCAGGAGACAGGTGTTAGTGAGCATATGCACACACACACACACACACACACAACTCATGGTACCAATTCCACTTTAAGAAACTCATATTGAATAAGACAAAGCACTTAACAAAGTACCTGACATCATACATTGCCTCACCTGGGGGCAAGACCACCTTAAGATCAACATCAGTTTGTATCAGTGAACCTGACAGCAGCTTATCACACTGAATGGCAATCATTTCTTTACAAACTGCTGTCAGGTTCATTTCCCCTAGGAAATTCAGAGCCCTCATCAGTCTGTCAATTACTCAGGAGACTGCACAGAGCCTACTGCACCACTGATCCTAAACACGTTTTTTGCGTGTTTGTAAATTACGAGAATCATGAGGACAGATAAACTGCCACTTCTGTCACCTGGCTCAACTATTATGCTTATATTAGTTATGCTCATGATTCCCCAGGTCAGGCCCAACAGGATGAGGGTGCATGGAGCAGGTGGTCCAGAGACACAGTGAGGTGCATTGGGTATAACAGGAGACCAGGGGATCTTGGCTAGGTGCGAAGCCAGTATTGAGACAGGTAGCTAAACAGATGTCTTGGAGTGAAAAGAGGAACGCCCCGACTAAAAACTGGCAGAGCAGATGGGCAATGTGAAGCAGGCAGCGGTGTGACAGCACCTATCCTGGAAAAGGACGTGCTAGGTGGCTGGCCCCAGTTCACTAATTCCCCTACATGCCCCTTCTGGGCAGGGGTAGTTCTATCTGCCCCTTTTTACTGTGCATCATCTTGAAGGTGCCATGCTTCCTCCAGCCCACAGCTGCAAGAGCAAATCTGTATGTGCAATGCAGATAATTCCTTTAAGTTACCCTTTGTGCTGGGGACTATCCTATCTCCTCTTTGAAGTTGTGGCAGCAACAAGTCACTGGGAAACAAAAAAATTTTTTAAAAATCAACAGGGAGCAAAGTAGAATAGAAATCAGTGCCAGCCTATTGGGCAACTAGGAAACTCATTGCTTTTTTCTTGGGCTCTTGGTTTTGGTGGTGGTGGTGGTTGTTATTTGTTTTGTCTTGTTTTTAATGTCACTGTAGTTAAAAAGTCTTAGAGACACTTGCAATAAACACCTCAGACAAAGGCGTCTTATCAGATCCCAGGACCCAGCAGGGCATAACCTGTGAGAACATCCCCCTGAGCACTGAAGGGAGGCATTGTCTAGTGAGCAGGCATGCTGTTCGCCTGGCACAGCCCAGGCAAATGTTGGCAGTGGAGGAGACGTGAGGATGCTCATGTGAAACTCTCAGGGCATCACAACCAGTAAGCAGAGCCTGGGAAGTTGGAGGCCCAAATCTGAGAAAGGCAAAAGAGGTCTGTCCTCAAGTTCTGGGTCAGAGCCCCTTGAAGACAACAGGAATCTGGGCAGGTCACTAAAAGAGGGGTTCAGAGGTCCAAGGTCAAAGTTCAGTGATAAGAACAGAAAGTACCAGAGGGGGAAGGCACTTTCTCAGCAAAGAAATCTCAATGCCCAGAATGCAGGGCTGAAGCTGATTGAAAACCAACTATATCCACCTAGATTGGACCAGGTCACTAGGATGGGAGATTCTTATCTCTGGGTAAGAATCAAGTGACACCCCCACCCCACCCACCAGCTGTGGAAGAAGAAGGAATTACAGAGACTGGAACCCAGGTAGGACCTGACCATTGAATGATCCCATAGTTAACCACTGAGCTAAAACTCTTTTGTAAAACAAGGTTAATGATGACTTACTTTTCTTTCCAGAATTAAATGTCTTCCATGTCAACACTCATGCCAGGATTATACAGACACCGGGACAACCTCCTCCCACAACCAGCCTCCTTCCCTGAGGTCACCTAGGGGAAATGAAGGCATTGGTGACAATACTTTCCATCACACCAGAAGAGATGAGAGTTTAAACACCATTAGACTGAGAAGAGAAACTCGGGGGGCTTTTAACTTCAGTCCAACCAGGGAACCACACTGTGGTAGAAATGGAACTTGCTTCAAACTTCCTGGCTTTGAATCCCAGTTCTGCACCTGACTTGTGAGTCAGCACTGACGATGTAATGATTTCAGCCTGTTTTGCCTGAAGACTCCAAAACAATAAGTGCCCATCACTCCCACATACTGAAGTGAAATACTAGACTGCCTATGCAGGATTGGAGAACGGAAGATTCAGAGACAAAAGCACTTAGGAAAGAAAAGAAATTTACTTTCGAAAGAGCTCAAGGGAGTTAGACTTCAGACAGCTTGGCTTACAAATAAATAAATACATACATAAATAAGTCTACGATAGATATTTAAAGGGAAAATCCCTTAACGTTAGCAAGGTTAGCTAGTTTACATTAGCCTGTTCTGGTGGATTTTCTCATATGATTATCATATCCTCAAAAGTCATAACATGTGATCAGATATCAGTACTATAAAAGCCAGGATAAAGGTTTTTGTTAGAGTCAGGTAAGAATCAAATAACACCCCCAACCCCATCAGGAAAGGAAGGAGTTACAGAGGCCAGAGACCTAGCTTTACTAGAGAAGCTTAAGGCTTGCTTATTTTGGACACTAGAAGTAGAAATGGTGAGTTTATTATTTGTGGTTTATCTCCCAGTGCAACTTGGTTTTATTTTGTTTTCCTCTCTGGTTGTGAAAAATGGTGTTCAGATTATTCATGTTAAATAAAAATTATAGGAGGCCATTGTTTCGGACTAAGCTCTTGCACTAGGCCCCAACAGATCAGACTAAAAACCAAAATGGGGTCACCCATGCTAAAGTGCCACACCACCAAGGTGAAACCGAGTTGTCATCTGGCCTTCCAAGAAATCAGGAGAGAAAGGTAATAGCCAAATTGCTGAGCCAAAGTGGACCACAGCAGCGTTGCTCCCACTATAGGTCCTTGGCTGGGGAAAGGGAGATGCTTTATGATTTTTTGGTTTTGTTTAAAAAATTAAATTACATAGCATTTGACATATTAATTATTGATGTGAGACTATTCTGAGGATGAAAGTAATTGGGAACTTTTTTTTTTTTTCAGACAGAGTCTCGCTCTGTCGCCCAGGCTGGAGTGCAGTGGCGTGATCTTGGCTCATTTCTACCTCTGCCTCCCAGGTTCAAGCAATTCTCCTGTCTCAGCCTCCCAAGTAGCTGGGACTACAGGTGCCGACCACCATGCCCGGCTAATTTTTGTATTTTTAGTAGAGACAGGGTTTCACCATGTTGGCCAGGATGATCTCGAACTCCTGACCTCAGGTGACCCACCCGCCTTGGCCTCCCAAAGTGCTGAGATTATAGGCATGAGCCACCGTGCCTGGCCAACTGGAGACTTTTATTATTACACATGGGAGAAGCTATGAGGTCTGCCTGAGATAAAGCCTGGGAAGAACCAGCCCCACAGCAGGAGTGAAGAAGTAGTGGTAAAATAAAGATTAACTTGCTGTAAAATTGTTCTTATGAGTCCTGCCCTTTCAAATACCAGTTATGGGAGTATACTAGTTCTCTCTGTAGCTGCTGTAACAAATGACTGCAAATTTAGTGGCTTACAGCAACATAAATTTGCTACAGATTTGCTTTCTTACCATTCTGGAGGTCAGAAGTCCAAAGTGGGTTTTACAGGCTGCAGTCAAGATGTGGGCGGGACTGCATTCCGCTTGGCAGCTGTGGGGAATAATCCATTATCCTTGCCTTTTCCAGCTTCTGGAGGCCACCTGCATTCATTCCTTCCCCTCCAGCATTTGTCTTCACCTTGCCTTCCTCTATCCAGCTGACCCCCCTACCCCACTTCTATGAGAACCCTCATGATTACACTGGGCTCACCCCAATAATCCAGGATAATCTTCCCATCTCAACAGCCTTAATTTACCACATCTGCAAAACTCCTTTTGCCACATAAGGTAACATATCTGTGGGTTCTAGAGATTAGGATGTGGATATCATTGGTGGGGGTCGGGGTGGGGGGGATTATACAGGCTACCACAAGTGGATACGTAAACCTGAAAAAAGTCACTTTATTCCCTGAGCCTTCATTTTTTCCTCTGTAAAATGGGGATAATAATACCTACCTTACAACATTACAGGATTTAAAGGAAGTCTGATGTGAAACACTTTCTATGGCATCTCAATAATTTGTTTTGTAAGAATTCATTCTTTTCGTCCATTCACTTGATAAATTTATTGAATACCTACTACGTACCAGGCTAGTGCTGAGCTACACATTGCCAAAAAGAGGGAAGACAGATGAGAGCAAGAACTTTGACTGCCCTAAAGGGGGAAGGAAAGGGTGAATGGCACAGTTGAAGACATGGTTTAGAAAAGTGAAGCGACCGCTTGGTTGATTCTGTCAAGTTCTGACAGTCCTTTATCTGAAAGGTGGAGGGACCTAGTTAAAATACTTTAATCATGTCTGCCTTTTTGTTTAAGAAATATTGGTCTGCTAATACGATGCAGAAATAAAAATGCAGAATATTATCATGCCTCAGATAGTTGAGATTAATTCAGAGGGCTAAAGGAACTCAGGCAGACCAATAACTGCAGTATGGAAGTGATTTAGTATATAGAAGTATGGTACTAAGGAGGAGTTCTAGGTTCAGGTCTAAGGTGTGTATCAATCCTTCCTTGAGTCCTTTACATGGGTAACTATTAGATGTTGAACTAGAAAGTCAGCTATGACTTCACAGAGCTGACTTCTAGGGCAGAACATGAAAATAATTTTTTATTAAATTAAGAGATATGGAGAAGACAAGAGTTCCCAGGGGAAAGAGAAAGCTGCCAAAGAATTGCTAAAAAGATCACAAAAGCTTTGCTGTTGGTAGAATGACAACCTTTCCTAACTAGAGGAGTCTCAAAAATCAATACTTGCTCTAATCAAATAAGATACCTGACTGCTAAGGGGCAAGCATTCCACATATATTTTTTCCCCTCTGAGCCTTGCTTTTTTTCACTTGGCAATATAGATCAAATCTTTCTATTTAAAATAAAGAGCTAAGAAAGACTTTTTTTTTTTAACAAAGAAGAATTCTGAATAATATGTTGTGGGACAAGAGGAAGATGCCAGTGAAGAAAGCAAGAAAGCCAAATATGTGCATTAAAAGCCATGATTATGGCCAGGCAGAATGGCTCACACTTGTAACCCCAGTGCTTTGGGAAGCTGAGGCAGGAAGATTGCTTGAGGCCAGGTGTACAAGGCTGCAGTGAGCTATGATCACACCACTGCACTCTAGCCTGGGGGACAGAGAAAGACCCTCTCTTTAAAAAAAAAAAAAGTGAATGAAAAACTCCCTCACTTGATTATATAGACTGTAACAATATGAAAATGCATAACATTGTACGAAGTATACAGCTGTAACTTTGAAAAGTAACTAAATATATATAAGGGCAAAATAATTACCCCCAGAGTTTCTTAGTTGAAAAGGACCCTTGTTACAAAAGACAGATTAACAAGAGAAAAATAATCCAAAGTTTATGAGCATGTATGTTTCATAAATACATGAGAGACGCCCAGGAAATGAGTAGTTCTGAAAGAATGGGCTTCAAATTCAGCTTATGTAGCATCTTCAACAAAGAACAATAAAATTTTAGGGAAGTGATAAGATAAGACAAAGGAAAAGGACTTTGAGTCTCTATGGGCAGCAACTTGGAGGAAGGCAAATAGCTGGCAGATGTTAAAAGAAAAACTTAGACAAATTAAATTTAACAGAGTTTAATTGAGCAAAGAATGATTTGTGAATTGGGCAGCCTCAAACCAAAACAGGTTCAGAGAGACTCTGGCCTGCCTCATGGTAGAAAAAGATTTATCGACAGAAAAAGGAAAATGATGTACAGAAAACAGAAATGAGGTACAGAAACAGCTGAATTGGTTACTGCTTGGTGTTTGCTTTTTTTTCAATACGGTTTGAACAGTTGGCTGCCTTTCATTGGCTGCAACTCAGTGATTGGCCTGAGTAGATTACATCCAGTTAGGTTCACACTTCCAGTTAAGTTATGGCTCACTGAGTTTGGAGTTCAGCCTGTAGGCTGAACTTAAAATACGTAAGGAGGCAGCATTAGGCTAAACTTAATTTAACACAGATAAAGGGTACTTAGCAAAACTTGTTCATGTAGCTTCCTCTGGTACCATCTCCAGGCAGAGAAGAAAGATGCATCTAAAGCTGTCTGCAGTGGTTAACCTTCGTTCTCCTTGGTAGAAGATGGGACGGGACACATTCTTTGGAAATCTATGTCCTGCTCTTAGGCAAATAGAGAGAGAGAAGAGAGCTTTCCTGCACCTGCTTCTTAATTGTCTTCAGCTCAACAATCCTTCATATTTGGGGGCAGCCTATTCTGGCCTCCCACATAGACAAAAGTGGCAGAATATGTGAAAAGATTTTAACAGTTGTGAACAGGTGGTAGGATTGTGGCTTCTCCTTTTGGGTTTCTAACTCTCTAAAAAGTTAGCACAGTCTTCATACTAAAATAATTTCAGTAAGTTTTTCTGATAAAATGGTACAAATATAGGCATATTGTTTACATCTGGAGACCCTGAAACTTCCAATTCCAATTCTGAAGCTTTTCTACTAGATACCATATCCACGATTGCTATCTTAATTCTTTAAAATAGTACTAGAACTCCTGTTGCTTTTATCAGATCTCCCCCTGGTCTCACCTTTAAAAACTTTTGTCATTCCGGTGAACCCAGCTCTTTAGGAACTATTTTTATTTTAATTAGTAGACATCTCCTTTCACTGTTTTTAGCATTTTCATAGTTTATGAGGAAGCCCTGGAACCCCTATTCAGTCGCAAAACCCCACTTGGAAACAAGGCCACCCTGTTAATACGGCTGTACAAGTCTGTCATCAGAATTCTTTTAAACATTTGTAGTTCAAAATATCCCATGAAGATATTATTATATTTACAAAACACTAAAAGAAGTGGAATTGTGATAGGATTATCAAGGGCATTTAGCAAAAACTAATAGCAACAGCAATCTTGTTTTTCTGGGTAAGCAGAAATACAGTTGGTTAAGAAATGTAGTTCAAGTAGCCTGTTATCAAGACCTGGTAAGCCTTTTCTGTCTATTTAATATCCAGTCTTACATCAGTGTTTACTCTTAGTATCAACAGTAAGTGGAAATGTAAATATCTTATTGGGAGACTAGGTTCTGCTCACAGTCTAGCAGACGTTTTATTTATTTTTTTTTTTTGAGCTGGAAATCTCACTCTGTAGCCCAGGCTGAAGTGCACTGGTGCAATCTTGGCTCACTGCAATCCCCGCCTCCCTAGTTCAAGCGATTCCCTTGCCTCAGCTTTCCGAGTAGCTGGGATTACAAGCTTCTGCCACCATGCCAAGGTAATTTTTGTATTTTTAGGAGAGACGGGATTTCACCACGTTGTCCAGGCTTGTCTTGTACCCCTGATCTCAGGTGATCCACCCACCTCGGCCTCCCAAAGTGCTGGGATTACAGGTGTGAGTCACCATACCTGGCCTGGCAGACATTCTATTGATGTCTTCCTTTAGCATTCTCAACTTGGCTTCAGAGTCCCCTATTATTTGAAGCAAAAGCGAAAAAAAATGTGAAATAAATTTAAGACATCAGTATTTTTTGCACATTCTCAGTGCATAACAACCCCTCCTGCAGCTAAAGAAATAAAGAATTACGACTCATTCTCTCAAGTGGTTTTGGCTCTTAAGCTTGTAAAAAATATATCTTTAAATACATTATTTCATCCAATCTCACAAGCACAATTAGGGCATTGTTATTGTCCTGCTTTACAGATAAGTATACTGAGGCTCAGAGAGTTAAGTGTCTTTCCAGTGTAGAGCCCAGGGGCCCCTCAAATCCTAGCTAGGAGCCTTTCTGTGTTGCCACCCTAGGCATAGACAGGTGTCGTCACTATAATAACATGGAGGCTACAAAGAGTAAAGAGCTATGCAGGTGTGAATCTCAGCTGTTTCTTCAGATTCTCCACTGGAACTTTCATATAGACTCTTTCTACCTTCCAAGGACATAACTACTTCAAAAGTGAATGGTGATCTCTCTGGACTTTATGCCTTTGAATTGAGCCAACCCGCCCGGCCAATTCCACCCTCATTTCCTACCCTCACCCTGATTTGGTTCTGGCCTCAGGCTCCCCTTAGGATCTACATCCCTTCTCCGATTCCCTCTGCCTCTAGCACTTGGATGCCCATCAGCTCTTCTTGACATCATCCTGCTGCTCAGGACCTCCTGCCTGTGACCTCCACAGAGCTTCAGAGTGGAGGCCAGCACCACGTCCTTTGGCCTTCCTAGGCACAAATGAAGAGTCTCTACTTCTCTCCCATTATCTCTGAATCATGCCAAGCCAAAGTCCAGCCCTCCCCAACAGTGACAACCATGGACAACCAAGAAGAATATCCGGGCCTTGTCCTATGCATCATGAGTCCTGGTGGGACTCAGGAGTTAAAGAGGCCGATTCAGGTGAAGACAGGGGTTCCTTGACCATAAGGTTTCTGGGAAGGGAGGACATGGAGTATTTGGTGAGCAAAACCTAAAGTGTGCATATGCATGACAATAAATGTTGGTGGCCTGAGAAGTGGTGCAAAGCCCAGAGTCCAGCTCTACCTTTAGATCCATCTTCCAGAGAAATCCAAACCCATGGGAGTCTGTGGCAGGGAAGAGCAAGAGCATCTCTACATTCCTCCTCATGCTTCCTGACTGGACCATGACCCCTGATCCCATACACCTTCCCTCCCTAGTGAGACCCCCTAGATCGTGCTTCCAGCTCCATGATTCTTCTCTTGTCATTTTCCTTGCTGGAAAATGCATGGGAAATGCATTTAAGTTCTAATGCATCATGACATACAAAAACAGGATCATGTTTCACAACAAAACCTGAACTTATTTTGATTCTCACATGCAGGGAACCAGGACAATAACTTTTTTTCACATAGCAAGCTACCTAAAAAGTGATTTTTTATCTTTTTTGGAAAACTGATGGAACCAAGACCCATCAATCCATAGCATATATTTATTGAGCATCAACAAAAGATCAGGTGGTATGCTTCATGGGAAGAAGCGTGCAACATTGGCCTGCCTTTCAGTCTAGTTGTAGTGATAGGATACAGAGGCATGTAGGACCCTTATCACATTGTTACATTGCGATTCAAGGCAGCAGACACTTGTATGGACCCGCCAACCCAGGCTGCTTCTGGTCAAGGCATCCAGAATCTGCCCCAGCAGTGTTGCCCTTGCTCCCAGTTCTCAGGACCCATCTTGATCTGATGCAAAAGTATTCAACAAATCAGCCATACATGGTGAGGCTCAGCATCTAGTCTGCTTAGCAGTGAGGTTAGTCCAAGGTCTGATAACTAGGTCTCTACTGATGGCTCAGGTCTTGTTCCTTGCATATTGTCCATCCCACTCTGAGGTCTAGAAGTTTTCCCCACCCCCAGTCGTTTATTCATACCACGTACATGTCCTCCTGAACTTCTGAGTGTCCCTCAACCCAGATCCCAAGTTGACAATCTCTGCCTACACCAGCACGATCCATCTTATGGTGCTTGTAGAAAACCAAGGACAATCAAAACGATAAGGTACAACATCCATTGAGAGCCAAGGGTCTCCTAGTGTCACCCATGTGAGCATCATGAACCTGCCTGAAGTATCACCTGCAGCAGCTGCAAGTCACTGCCCTCAAAGTTGTAACACCCCGCTGAGAACAAAGCCAGACGCTGGCTAGGTTTTCACCTCAGCCACCTGCTTCTCTAGAAACTGCCAACTCAGACCAAAGTTCAACCTGGTCATGATTCTGACAAGCAGCTACATTTCTGATAAATAATTAGTTATTAAATTAACTGTGATCTTGATAGCTGCCAGAGAAAACCAATTTACAAAGATTTTTAGAGAGCAGATGTTTTAAGATTTTGTTTTGTTACTCATGTTATTTTCGAAATCACATGATTTTAAGCACTTGATTTTAGATATCATAAAACATTTCTGTCTGGTGAGTTTCCTGGTAAAGTATATGAGTGTGTGTGTGCATGTGTGTGGGGAGGGTGGTCTAAGATAAACTCAGTAATACCATATTTAAATATAGTGAATTCAGAATTTAAACTCAGTGAATTCAAGAGTTTCCACCTCTATCTACTTTCACTCTTCTTTCCAATGAGGAGGTGCTGGACAAAAAGCCATTGCCTGGGGTGACTGGCTCTGCTGAGCAGTGGCTTAGTGGCCTTCATCTGGTCCCTGTGCCTGTGAACTGGCCTCACTGTTGATGCTCATATCCTGCCATGGCCTCTGGTCACTGGGCCCCCATCTGTTTCTTCCTGGTTCTGATGCCAAGCTTTTCTGGATGGGCCAGCTCATTCTCAGTCCCCTCTGAGCCACTCTCAGGGTGCCATGGAGGAGTTCTCAGGCAATTTCTCATGCTTCTTGGAGCACGTTACACATAGTGTGCCTCTCCCAAGTCCACAGGCTGGCACTCCTCCGTCAGCCATTGTGATCTTTCCATGCAGGCCCCAAGAGGGGACATTCATCTATTCATACTTTGTTTAATTACCGATGTAGTCAGAAATCCAGAAAGAAAGGATATACAGATAACATAGATATAAACATAGGTCTACTTGCCTCCTTAAACAATTTACTGGAAGTAATATGATTATACATGTTTTACTCTGGAAATATTTATTGAGTCCTACTATGTGCCAAGTACTGTTCCAGAGACTGGGGATACAGTAAAAAGCAACACAAGACAAGAATCCTGAGCTCACGAGAATTAGATTCCAATGCATTAAGACACACAAAAAACAGGATCTCATTTCACAACGAAAACTAAGCTTATTTTGATTCTCACTCCAACAACCCATGAAATAGTAAATTTTCCCCAAAACAGGAAAGGCTTGCAAGCTGTGTAAGTTCTAAGCCAATTCTCATGATATAAGAGTTACACATTCCCAGGACTGTGCTGTGGGTTGTTTTCAGAGTTTTGAAAAGTGCAGAAATGACCTCTTTTAAGACAATATGAATAGTTATCCATTATTTGATTTTAGGTATCATAAAAGCTTTCTGTCTGGTGGGATTCCTGTGTGTGTATATGTGTTTTGGGTCTAAGGTAACTTGGTAATTCCATATTGAAACATAGTGAATTCAGAATTTAAACTCAGTTCAAGAATTTCCACCTCTGTGTACTTTCACTTCTCTTGCCAATGAAGAGGTGCCTGGACCAAGAGCCATTACCAGGCACCAGGCCAGGGTCTTTGCATATATTATCTCTAATTCCTAGTGCAACTCTAAGTAAGGTGAGTTTCATTATTATCAGCCCTACTTTGCAAATGGGAAAACTGAGGCTGATGAATTTAAGTAAGTTGCTTGAAGTCACCCTGGTATGAAGTGGATGAGCCTTAATGGAACACAGATGGTCTGATTTCACTCTGCCTTCCCACAAATAGTAGGCAAATCCATTAAAAAATTTAAGTAGAAATTTTTGGAGTGTTCCTTTAAACAAAAACTTTGCCCTTTATATTTAACAGTGAATATGTGTGAGCTGGAGGAATGAGGCTTGGGGAGGATAGGATGAAATAGACAAAGTTAGTGAACACTAAAGTTTGTGAAAACATTCACAATTGAGGATCAATGAAAATGAACAAGCATGTCAGAAAGCATAATGTTAGGAAGACGTAAAAACAGAATTCATTTTGCAAATGTTTGGTTCCAGCTAAGCTTCTGAGAACAGATCTTGAGGAGGCAGGGAGGAGATAGGAAGGCAGGCCCAGGGCGACTGTGCTGTGGACACTCATCCAACACCATCCTTACCCCATCCCTTCTCCTCACTGTGTGCCTTCTTCCCTTGTTCCTCATGGCCCAACACTGCATGTATCTTCCACAGTCCCCATTTAGCCAGCCTTCCTACAGGACTGCAACCTCTTTTCTTGGATCCTAAATCTTGGTCCCGGACCCAGTCTCCTAGGGACATGCATGTTACCCCCGGACCATTCCGTCTGTCCAGGTTTCACCACGTACGCATTAGGCCCACACCTCTGGGTTTATGTCAACGAAAATCATATTATCCACCTGAGCCATCTTCCCTCATGGAGCCCTCGAAGTGTGCAAAAGGAAAGCTGCCTGCGAGCCAGACTTCATCAGGGAGGGTCCCAGGGAACCAGGAGAGACAAAGCAGATGGTAAGAACAGGAGGGTCTGCCCCGCCCATAAGGGGGCCCTTGAAAGCTAGATCTAATCAGAGCTTCATCTTTGCATCTGCCTCTGTTGGGTATCTTTCACTTTGCCCTGCTTTGTAGACATGTCTTTCTCTTTCATAAGATTATAAGTTCCTTGAAGTTCTTCCTTACACAGTAAGTGCTCCCTAAACCTTCTTTAATACTCCATTAATATTCTCTCCTCTTGAGAAGAGGAGGCACCCCAGAGTGGCCTATTGTACAAGGAAAACGCAGTCTGGACAAACAGCTGCAGAATATCAGTAAACCTCCCTCCTCTCCTCCAACCAGCCTCACCTGATCCTTTCCATTTCTGGATTTCTGTTCACTGGAACAAAAGTGATATTATGACCATGACCACATTATGGTGAATGGAAACACAAAGAACAGAACTGATTAGGCTGTTTGGAGTTACCTGTCACATGATCTATATGGAAACAAAGCCACATCAGATGTTCCATTCACAGCCCTTAAATTTTCCTCTGCTTTTATCTCAAGTTAGTTGTCTTACAAATTATTTTTATTTATTCCCTGTCTAAGGGAAAATGTACTTACTATTTTATTTTTTAACAATATTTATAATATCCATCTTTGGAAAAAATTTCTGGAACATGGGCAGATATATTTGATTCCTGGTATAGTTATAGCACTAATACCTCACAGTAAACTGCATTAGGACATTTTCTCTAAGGCTTGATTCATGCAGAATTTACATTTTCAGGCTAATTCCTGGAAAAAAATTGTGAGATGAGTGAAGTTTGTTCTTAATATCCTTCCTACTCTACCATCCCACTGTTCCTCAAACCCCCACCTCCACCCATCTCTGCCTGCAGCGGGTACCTCAGCTCTCATGCCCGTAGTCTTCTACAGGGGAGAAAAAGTGTTAAGAGCTTGATCTCTGTGGCCAGCCTGCCCGGGTTCAAATCCAAGTTCTAACCTCGCACTAATTGTTGAATGGTCTCAGCAACACTAGACCTTTCTGTCGCTTACTTTATTCATCTGCAAAGTAGGAATAGTAATAGGCTACCACGAGGATCAAATGTCTTAACAGATGTAAAGCACTTAGAACAATGCCTTGCACTTAGAATGCACTGATTAATAATGTTACACTCTTATCCTTCCTGTTCTCATCCCTGATTCCTATGATACTGTTTGACAGTTGCACCGACACACTGTGGCGTAGACCTCTTCTGACAGCCAGCCCCTCCTCTTTTCACTTGCCTGTCCACCTGCACCAACCACTCCTTTGCCAATGACCTTGACTCCCTTGCCCTCTTGCCTGTCTTTGCTCCAATGCAGCTGTGGATATGGGCTGCACCCACCAGCTGCAACTTGGCCTCCCCTGCCCTGCTTACTGGGAAGCCTGCAAAAGGTGCCTACCGCAGAAGGCCTTCAGCCCCAAGTGGTTTTGATGGGCCTCAGTATAGGCTTCCCACCTGGCAGAGGGAGTAACATAAGTTGTAAGCCTGATCCTGCAAAGCCAAGAGTGGTTCTGCTGTGGAGCCAAGAGACACCCCAGCACTGTCCTTTTTCTCTCTTTCAGAGGATCTCAATTCCAGAGACAAATCTTCGGCCTTTGTCACATGGGACAGAGTCCAAAGCCTCCTTGCTGAGATTCTGGGGAGAAACTAGCTCATACCAGTGTATGAGTTCCTCCATTACAAATTCTTCTCCCCTTGCTTTGAGGAGGGGCACAGCCCAGGACATCTCAAAGGCCTGAAGGTCCCTTATCTGTTAATCACGCCCTTCCATAGAGTAGAATCTGCCCCTTGGCTCCTAGGGTCCCTCCAGCAACAACCTCTCCTTTCCCTGCATTGCTCCACAACCTTCTCCCTGCACCCAGCAGCCCAACGTACTGATGCAAAGGTCCTGGGCCTCACACAGAGGCCCTCTCCTCACATTCTGTTCTCCCAGAGGCAGGAACATTCACAAAAATGAGACTTGCAGTCCCTGGCACAGGCCATCACTCCAAGGCCAGGCATTGAGAGGATGTGCAGAATTAGCCTCAGGACCTCATAGCAGGTCAAGATCAGGCAAGGTGAACTCAGAATTATCTGAGCCAGAGAATGGGGTCAACACTGGGATGGGGTCAGGAGCCAGGACATAGTCCCCCTCAGGCAAAGTCAGCCAGAAGACCCTGGTTTCTAGACATCTGGCTAAGAATGAGGCCCCACTCAGATTCTGAATTCTTCAGATGTCCCTTCAGGTATCATGGAACAACTTGACCGGGTGCTTGATACATGTTGAAAGGCTTGGAACAGGCCAGTATTTTACATAATAATTTGTATAATTCTTAGAAAAACTCTCCAAAATAGATGATATTACATCTCTATTCCAAAATGAGGAAACAGAGGCACAGAGAAAAAAAGTAAACCCCTGAAGGTCACATGGCTCATAAGTAAAGAAAAAACAGTTGGATTCCAAAATCCATGCTCTCAACCACTACCTTGCACAACCTGGGTTGAAAAAGCAGCTCTGCAATTGCTTAGCTTGAAAATCTAGGCTTATTTCTGAGTTTTGGTTTTCTCTTTGTACTTCCCTCCCAGGTAGAAGATTGTGAGAAATAAATAAATAAATTGGCGCATATAAAATCCTCACCATGATACCTTAATAGTAAACATGCAATAAATGTTATCAACCCCAACAACATCATATCATTACTATTCCTTGTGCCAAATACCCACAGATGGATTCTTGTCAGAGTTCGCCTGCCTCACCCTTTCCTTTGCCTGTTTCCCTCCACTAGCGTAGACCTCTGACAGCTCCCAGTTACTCCCAGGCTGCCTCCACCACAGTTTCCAGTCTTTATTAAAGACAGTCCTCTTTTGATCTGTAAAATAACGCTATGATGTAAATAGAGCTAAGATTTAGCAAGATTAAGTGCCTCGCCCAAGGATAATTCTTTCTGATTCTAAAACAATCTCTATAAAATCAAATACGGTGTTTTAATTGTTTTTTCAATTGGAAACTCAGCTTTGAAAAAAATATTATGAATAAAGAAAAGCTTTGCCGTGGGTCCCACCATCCTACCACAGTAGTCAGGCTCACGTTTCTGTATTACTCACCAGGCATTTCCCCACCTCTGAAGAGGCTGACTTCTCTTCTGCAGATTCACTGCCTGCAGGAGACAGCGGATAGCACAGCTCACTCGAGTGACGGCTGGCCCCAAAATCCCACCGAGAGATTCTAGAGTGATGATGAGAGAGATCCCGAATGACTCTAATTTAACCTGAGCAGAAAAATATAACTAAACTAGAATAGATAGTAAGAGGAAACAACCATCCCTTTAGAAGCAATCAGAGTCTCTTTGTGCCATTATTTCCTCCCAAATTGCACTATATCAAATTATCTCCTATGAGCTGTTAAAATTATGTAGACATATAATCTAGTCATATATTTATTAATTATTCAGTAAGCCAAAACCAAAGGTGAAATACGGACTTCAATCCTGTCCTTTTCTTTTTCCCCCATATGATTGACCACATTAAGTCTGTTTTTTCAAATTTGTCTTTTTTTTTTTTTTTAGTTAGTAGAGTTTTGGAAATAAGGATCTCCTACAATAAATTTTACATAGAGTGGTAGAAATTTGTGACCATCTACTGTCAGTGTAGGGACTGACATCCTTTGAACATCTTCTTGTGGAATACAGGTTAAGGTGGAAGAAAAATGGGGAAGGGAGTTAGAGATGATAAAACTCTAGGTTGGCCTGAGTGTCCTCTCACTTCTTGCCGACTACCTGAAGCTAGCTCCAGGCGATCTTTCTCCATTTTGTCCATTTTTGATCTGATGACCAATTGCCCAACACTGATGCATTTCATCTATATTCATGGCAGGCCTACCTCCTATACATACAGCTTGGTTAGAGGGTATTAGCAGGAATACATAAAGAGGTGTAAGAAATGCATCCTGATTCAAGGAGCTTACAGTTCAACTGGGACCAGAAAACCTGGGATTGATTCCCAGCTCCTTCACTTACTACCTGGGTTAGCATGAGCAGTTCATTAAAATTCATTTTCTGTAAAATAGAGCAAACAATAATAATAGTGTCTATACCTGACAAAGGGTTGCTGCTAGGATCAAAAGGGGTACATTTTGTGGAAGCACTTTACACATAGGAAGTGATATTCAGAAAATTATTATTAATATGTACAGAAGGTGTATATACAAGTCAAAACAGCACCTCTCAGGCTGTCACCATTTTACAAGTTTGGATCTTCTAAGATGATCCTTTCAGAGACACATTTCCTGCAAGATGTGATGCGTGCAATTCAGGTTAGCTGCCGTCAGGTACACGGTCTTACCTGAAAAAGTGGTTGACATTTTGACGCAGTTTGCAGGCCAACCAAATGACCTGTGTCAAAACTGATGCACCAGGCAGGAAGAATGGCAGCCTGGTCTGAGCAGCAGAAAGTGACTAACTTCGCCAAATATTTATTGAGTGACTTCTATGCATCATGCACTGTGCTGGGAATAAGAAGACAAAAGGCGTGATCCCTGCCCTCAAGGAACTTACAGTTTAGTAAGGCAAACTGACAATTACAATAGGACAGTTGTACAACAGGGTTGCATACAGTCTGATGGGCCCAAAGGGGAAGAGTCCCTGCCTCGGAGACTTTGGGTGGGAGGGACCTTTCCAGGGAGGTTGCTGTTTGAGCTGGAACCTGCAGAATGAGCAAGAGTTTCGAATTAATAGTGGACTGACGCTCCCAGAAGAAGCTTCACCAACTCCAAGCTTTTCTAGTGTGTTTTCCTTTAGATGAGCCTTTTCCAATTAGGAGAAGACTTCTTACATGAGCACCTCTACTCTTAGCTGTCTGCTCTGTGTATAACATTTTTGCATCAAATACGTTTGTTGATTAGCTGTGTCTTTTAGCAGTTCTATAAGTTTAATGGCTTGTGTGTAAATGTATTTTCAATAATGTTTCATCTTATGCTCATGATAAAAAATTCAAACAGCACAAATTTGTTCAGGATACAGTAAAGAGATATATTCATGGCACAGCAAGTGGACCTTCTCCTTGCAGCAGAGGAATACTGGAGACAGGAGATCCCAGAGGATAAGGTTGGAGGATTTGGGCTGAAGAGAGACTAGAATGGATCTTAAATTTTAACGCTAAGAATTCTGGGCAATGTCAGATATAGAAGGATTTTGTTTGTGATAAAAGCAGAGTGTTAGGAAATTAAATCTGATGATAGTACAGTTTAAATTCATTTTTCAAAGGATAGATTATAGATAGAAAAGGATAATGAGAAAAATATTATGGTAAAATGTTAATATTTGGAAATAGCTGAAGGGTATATGGGAGTTCTAGTAACAGTTTTAGCAACTGTTCTGTAAACCTGAATTACTTAAAAATAGTAACTTAAAAAAACAACAACATAATAATGGTGAAGAGGGAAGCCCAGAGCAGAACAAGTAAAGGAGGAAGATGTGGTGGCTCTGACCCAGGTAGCTAGAAGGAGGTGTGGAGCACTGTATGAACAGTTCTGACAGATGAGGCATCATCTCCTGACAGACAGACAGAGACAGGGGATATCCACTCTTTTGTAAATCAGAAACTGGTCACCAATCTGCAAAATACATCCTGTTCTGTTGCCAGATAAAATAAAATATGGATTTTTCCCTATTAAGGTAAATACTAGTGTCTGGTTACATAAGGATATTTTGACAAAGCCTTGATATTCCGAAATGATGAAACCTCCTACTGATGGCTGGATTTTAGGAGCACACATCAGCTGAACTGTTGTTTCTCTCTCTGGAACATGGCAGATGGAGTCTGAAATGTACAACCAGTGGCATGGAAAGATGTAACTTTTTGTGTTTTTGTCATTTAGTGCACTCACCCAGACATGTTCCCAGTAGACTACCCTTTGTACAGACTGAAGACCAGAACTAGAGATGTGCATAAAGCCATGCTGCAAAATTACAGTCATTTACATGAGCTAAAGAGGAGGTGTTCAAATTACATTTGAAAATGAAAAGCTGTTTACCTATTACTATGAATTTGCTATGAATAAATGCAACAATCTCATTTAACCCTTCTCATCTTCATACTCAATATTTTAGAAAAGACAAAACCTTAGTTCAAAGAAATTAAGCATTTCAAAGGCCATGCAGAGTATAGATTTTTCTTTCTGGCCTTTCCTTTCTTTTCCTTCCTTTTCTTTCTTTTCTTTTCTTTTCTTTTCTTTTCTTTTCCTTTTCTTTCTCTCTCTCTTTCCTTTTTTGTATGCAGGACGTTTATTGGGTGTTGCTCTTGGGATCAATACCTGTGGGGAAGTGAAAGAAGCAGGATTGCTCAGAGAACAATTTCCAGAGGGGATCTGAGCATCTGAGCTATGAGCTGTCAATAGCCAAACTTCTCAGTAGCTACAGGATTGAGTACTTCAGTCCTGGGAGGGGAGTGAGTAGATGTGGGAGACATACCATAGTACCCACTACAGACTTAAAATATTTTTTCCCATAAATATTTCTATATGTATATCTAAAGGACAAAGGCATTTTTTAAAAACATATTTCTAATGCCATTACCATACCCTAATTTAGTTATCAATAATTCATTAATATCCAATCTGTATTCAGCATTCAATTTTCCAATTGTCTGATAAATATAACTATATATTATTTATTTATTTATTTATAGTTTGCTTGATTTGGGGTTCAAGTAAGGTCTATAAATTACAATCAATTAATGTATCTTTTTGTTTATTTTATTTTATCTTTAAAATGACACATAATTGCACATATTTATGGGGTACCTGGTGATGTTTTGATACATAAAATGTATAGTGATTATATCAGGTTAATTAGCATAGCCATCATCTCAAACATTTACCTAATAAGCAACCTCAACTCTTCTTTCTTACTTCCTAAAAGGAAGAAGCATTTGCCTTATCAGGAGCTGACCTCACACTCAGCTACTCAGATAGGCTCGATAATTCTAAAGCTAAAATCCTTCCTCTTGCAGGAATTGATTCAGGATTGGGATTGCAACCCAAGCTGGCCATTAAAATACATACAGACATTCTTCCTTAGTCTTATGGGTATGCTTTTAAAAGCAAGGCCTTCTCATCAGCCTGGACCTCAATGAGAAATTATGGAGTAGTTCCTGGTGGTTACTGGCCAACATCCTAGGACTCTAAGTGTGGCCTGCCTCAGGATAGAATGATCCTGTCTCACAAGGAATGCGGAAGGGAGTTCATCACACTGAAGGAAAAGGATGCTAACATGTAACAAGAAAACATCTGAAGCCACAAAACTCACTGACAAAAGTAAGCACACAGACAAATTCAGAATACTCTCATACCATAATCATAGTATATAAACCACGTATATCTTTAGTATGAAGATTAAAAGACAAAAACCATTAAAGATAATTATAACTACAGTAATTTATTCAGAGATAGAGAATATAAAAATTTAAATTGTGGCATCAAAAATTTTAAATGTGGGCAGGGAAAGGAGTTAAAGTGTACGGTTTTATTTGTTTCTTTTCTTTGCAATGAAAGTTAAGTTGTTACCAGTTTAAAATAATTTGTTTTAACTACAGGATGTTTTTTGTAAACCTCATGGTAGCCACAAAGCAAAACCTTATAAAACATATACTAAAAATGAAAAGCAGGAAACATACTACTAGAGAAAAATCATTTCACCACAAAGGAAGACCGTAAGAGAGAAAAAAAGAAAGAAGGGATCTACAAAACAACTAGAAAACAAGTAACAAAATGGCATTAGTAAGTCCTTACCTATCAATAGTAACCTTGAATGTAAATGAATTAAATTACCAAATAAAAGGCATAGAATGGCTAAAAGCATTTAAAACAAGACCCAACTATATGCTGCTTATAAGAGACTCATTTCACCTGTAAGAACAGACTGAAAGTGAAAGACATAAAGATATTCTATGCAAATGGAAAATAAAAAACAGCAGGAGTAGCTACAGTTATACCAAATAAAAGAAAGCCAAAAAGTATAAAAAAAAGACAAAGAAGCCCATTATGCAATGATAAAGAAGTCAATATTGTAAGAGGATATGACAATTATAAATAAATAAATTTATAAATATAAATATATATACGCATCCAACAATGGAGCACCTAAATATATAAAGCAAAAATTAATAGAACTAAAAGGAGAGATAGGCTGAAACACAATAATAATAGGGGACTTCAACATCACATTTGTAGCATTTGATAGACCATTGAGACAAAAAATCAACAAAGAAACATCACAGTTAAATGACACTGTAGAGCAAATGGACCTAACAGGCAGTTACAGAACATTCCATCCAACAGCTGCAGAATACATATTCTTCTCAACAGCACATGGAACATCTAAGATAGATCATATATGAAACCACAAAAAAAGTCTTGGCAATTTTTTAAAAATTAAAATTACCTTAAGTATCTTTTCTGACCACAATGGAATAAAACTTGGAATCAACAGAAGGAACTTTGAAAACTGTACGAATACATGAAAATTAAACAACATCCTCCTGAATGACTAATGGATCAACGAAGAAATTAAAAAGAAAATTTTTTAAATTATTCTGATAAATGGAAATGAAAACACAACTTTTCAAAACCTATACATACAACAAAAGCAGTTCTAAGAGGCAAGTTTATAGCAATAAATACCTACGTCTAAAAGTTGAAAAGATCTCAAAACAAAAAAAACTACTCTAACATTGCACCTCAAGGAACTAGAAAAATGAGAACAAACGAAACCCCAAATTAGTAGAAAAACGGAAATAATAAAAATCAGGCAGAAATAAGTGAAATAGAGACAAAAAATCGACACAAAAGATCAATAAAACAAAGAGTTGGTTTTTTGAAAAGATAAAAATTGATGAACATGTAACTAGACTAACTACTATGGTTTGAATGTGTCCCCCAAATTTCATGTGTTTGAAAATTAACCCCTAAATTCATACGTGATGGGCTATTTGGGAGGTAATTAAAATTAGACGAGGTCATCAGGGTGGGGCCCCATACTAAGATTAGTGGCTCTATAAGAAGAGAAAGAGAAACATAAGCTAGCATGTTCTTGCCCTCTTGCCATGTGATACCCTCCACCATGTTATGATGCAACAAGAAAACCCTAGTCAGATAGAGCTACTTGATCTTGTACTTCTCGGCCTCCAGAAATGTCAGAAATAAATTTCTTTTGTAAATAAATTACCCAGCATGTGGTTTTCTGTTACAGCAACAAAAAATGGACTAAGACACTATGAAAAAAAAAAAGATACATGACTCAAATAAATAAAATCAGAGATAAAAAAGAAGACATTACAACTCATACTACAGAAACACGAAGGATCATAAGAGACTATTATGAATGACTATATGTTAATGAATTGGAAAACCTAGAAGAAATGAATTAACTCCTGGACACATGCAACCTACTAAGACTGAATCATGAAGAAATAGAAAACCTAATCAGACAAATGATGAGTAATAAGATTGAATCAGTAATAAAATGTCTCCCATCAAAAAAAAAAGCTAAGGACCTAATGGATTCACTGCTGAATTTTACCAAACATTTAAAGAAGAACTAACCATTTCTTCTCAAGCTATTCTCAAAAAATGAAAGGGGAGGGAATTCTTCCAAACTCATTCTTTGAGGCCAGAATTACACTGACATCAAAGTTAGAAAAAAATACAACAAAAAAGAAAACTATAGGCCAATATCCCTGAAGAACACAAATACAAAAGTCTTCAACAAATTACTAGTAAACTGAATTCAACAGCATAGTGAAAAGATCCTTTCTCATGATAAAATGGAATTCATCCCAGAGACGCAAGGATAGTTCAACATATACACATCAATAAACAACAAGTAAACAATCCCTTTTATGATAGCTACAAAATATAAAATTAAAAAACTCTGAATAACTTTTTTTATTTCAATAGGTTTCTGGGGAACAGGTGGTGTTTCCTTACATGAATAAGTTATTTAGTGGTGATTTCTAAGATTTTGGTGCACCCATCACCCGAGCAGTATACACTGTACCCAATGTGTAGTCTTTTATCCCTCACCCAGCTCCGAGTCCCCCACAGTTCATTGTATCATTTTTATGCCTTTGCGTCCTCATAGCTTAGCTCCCACTTAAGAGTGAGAACTTATATGATGCTTGAAAACCTCAGAATAAATTCAACCAAGGAGGTAAAAGATCTCCACAATGAAAACTATAAAACATTGATGAAAGAAATTGAAAAGGACACAAAGAAATGAAAACATATCCTGTGTTCATGGATTGGAATAATTAATATTGTTAAAATGCCCACACTGTCCAAAGCAATCTACAGATTGAATGCAATCCCTATCAAGATACCAATGACATTCTCCACAGAAATGGAAAAAAAATCCTTATATTTGTGTAGAACCACAGAAGACCCTGAATATCCAGAGAAATTTTGAGGCAAAAGGATAAAGCTGAAGGCATCACACTACATGACTTCAAAATATACTACAAAGTTGTCATAACCGAAACATCATAGTATTGGCATAAAAATAGACACATAGACCAATGGAGCAGAACAGGCAATCGAGAAATAGGTCCAAACATTTACGACTGATTTTCAATGAAGGTGCCAAAAAGACACATTGGGAAAGGACAGTCTCTTTAATAAGTGGTGATAGGAAAACTGGATATGAACATGCAGAAGAATGAAACTAGACCCCTATCTTTCACCACATACAAAAATTAAACTCAAAATGGATTACAAACTTAAATGTAAGATCACAAACTGTGAAACTACAAGAAGAAAACATAAGGGAAAAACTTCATGACATTGGTCTGGGCAAGAATTATTTAGATAGGACCTCAAAAACATAGGCAACAAAAGAAAAAATAGACAAATGAAATTACATCACACTAAAAAGCTGCACAGCAAAGGAAACAATCAACAGAATGAAGAGACAACCTATAGAGTGGGAGAAAATTTTGAAAGTTATGCATCAGGCAAAGTGTTAATATCCAGAATACATAATAAATTCAGACAACTCAATAGCAAACAAATAAATTTAAAAATCCAAATAATCTGATTTTAAAATGGGCAAAAGAAGACATACAAACAGCCAACAGGTAGATAAAAAGGTGCTCAGCATTACTAATCAGGAAAGTGAAAATTGAAATCACAATAAAGTACCACCTCACCTCAGCTAATGCGGCTATTATCAAAAAGACAAAAACAAAAAACAAATGCTAGCAACAATGTAGAGAAGGCAGAACTCTTAAACACTGTTGGTGGGAATGTAAATTAATATACCCATTATGAAGATGAAAAACATTCTTCAAAAATTTGCAAATAGAACTACCATAGGCTCCAGCAATTTCACTAGTGGGTATATATTCAAAGGAAAGGAAATCAGCATGTTGAAAAGATATCTTTACTCTCATCTTAATTGGTGCACTATTCATACTAGCTAAGATAGGGAATCAACTGAAGTGTCTACCAAGGAATGAATAGATCAAATAATTTAGTATTTATACACAATGGATTACTATTCAGCCACAAAAAATGAAATCCTATCATTTGCAACAAGGTGGATGAACCTAGTGAAAATGATGTTAAATGAAATAAGCCCAGCACAGGAGAAATACTGTATGCCACTTCTAGTCAGCCATCTTGCTGATGTCACTTTTAGATTTCGGTGATCCTGACATTATATATATTTTTACATTTATATAAATATATAATCAGTCACAAGCAAATGTTGTATTTCATCAAGTGCTCATTCCAGATTCTTTTTTTTTTTTTTTTTTTTTTTGAGACAGAGTCTCGCTGTCGCCCAGGCTGGAGTGCAGTGGCGCGATCTCGGCTCACTGCAGGCTCCGGCCCCCGGGGTTCACGCCATTCTCCTGCCTCAGCCTCCCGAGTTCATTCCAGATTCTTTACCTATTTTAAGAAGTCAATGTTTTACATGAAGTTTCATTTTTGTTAAATTGAGCACTCTGAAAAGGCATGACAAGTCTTTATGTATATGTCATCTTCATTATGTTCTCTGAAGTCTACAGAACGAAGCTAATTCCATTTCTACTAAATAAATAAATGAATACGTAGGTTGAACAGCCTCTTCTTGGAATACTTCCCTCCAACACACTGGCCTCACCTCCACTGACCCACAAGGGTGGGTCAGTCTTCTGGAGAAGTCAGAACACTTGGTTCTTGTTTGAATTCAGCTATGCACATTAGCTGTATAGCTTTGGGCAAGTCATCTCTGTGATGTTTTCTCAATTTCAGAAGTAGTTTGATGAGATTATTTTTAAAGTCTAATTCGTTCACTTTGAAATAATATTTAAAATCCAGGATTTTTATTTAGTCTGATCAAATTTGTACCCAGACTTCATTATTGCAACAACAATGCAGAAGGAATTTCTGATGTAGAATGAGTGCAAACTGTTGCTTATGGGGAAATTTACCATGGGGATACTGAAGCGTTCTACATTCCCACTCCTGGCTCTTCTAAGTCCTCAGTCTCAGGTAGCCCTACCTTTGCCAAGCTCCACTGCAGGAGCAGGGAGAAACAACTGGAAAGAAAGAAGACCTGAAGGAGTTCATTCTCTGCAACATTATTGAGCACTATTCAACAGTACAGTGCAAGCATTTCAGGTTTGCTATCATATTTCACACGTATTCAAGGGTTGTTTGGATATTAAGGCATATCTTCACAAAACCCTGTGAGGTAGATATTACTCCCTTTTCACTGATGGAGAAAATGAGGCTCAGGGAGAATAACTGATTTGCCCTAGTCCGGAAAAGTGGCAAAAAAAAAATTGAACTCTGTATCTGCCTCCCACTGCATTGTGCTTTCCACTACATGGTGGATTCCTGTAGCCCAGGGTAAGTTCTCTTGGGTATAATCAGTTTCCAGTGGACTTAGGTTTATTTGTTGAATTAACAAATGAAAATCAATTGGATTTTTAAAAACACTCTCTAGAACCCAGTGTTCAAGAAACTGACAACTTACTTTTTAACTCATCTAGGAAATCCTACCGCAAAGCTAATTACTGTGTAATTAGATACATAGCTAGGTGAAAAAATGCCACAAAAAGTATCACCTTGTTTATAGAGGCAAGAAAGATTTCTTTTCTAAGATTTCCTAGGTAAGGAAGAGAGAGATCCCAGGAATAGCTATTCCCTACATAACCATCTATTGGAAGGTCCTCCACTTCCCTTGTTTTCCTCAGCAACTTTTGAAAAATTCACTTCCAAAAGAAACTTGTTCTTTCTACAAAAGAATTTTCTTCCCACACACAGAATAGGATGTTACCTATACCGCATCAATATGTAAAGCTGTGTATATGAATCGTAACGTTGGGCATGACTCTGAATGAGTAACTTGCTTTATTTTTAAAAAAACTGTTTAACATTGATAGAAAACCGGAAGGAATGAAAAACAATGCAGATGGGTGTACTTCCTTTCTCTCCCAGTCCCAAGCCAACCCATTTTTCCTTGGAATGCAAAAATGGTCTGGAAATAGGCATGGAGGTCCTGTGAACAGAACAGGGAGTCATTATCTTTTTCTTCTCTACCAATAAACGATGACAAATGTGGACGGTGAAGAAGTAAAACGTCAATAAAGCAATATCATAAATAAAAAAATAAATAACGTTTATTTTGTACAACGGCAGCTGTCAGTGTCCGGAGTCTCCAGGGCAGAGCGCCCCGGAGGAGGGCTGGGCCCTCAGAGCAGCAGGAGGGCGCCCAGGGACAGCTCACCCTGGCCCAGCAGGCGGCCCCGATCCCGGCCGCGACCCTCATCCCGAGCCTTGACGCGAACGGCCAGGCGGCGCACCTCGTCCTCCGAGAGGCCGTCGAAGCAAAAGTCCTGGTCAAAGGAGGCCTTGCGGCTGCGCCCCACCACAGCGCTGCATTGCCGACGCGCGGTGCCCGGCGGCCGCAGGACGAGGCTGAGGCGGCAGCGGACGGCGCGGGGCCCGGAGGCACTTCCGGCCAGGCTCTCGGCGCGGAGCAGCCGGAGGCGGAGGCGCCCGGTTCCCGGACAGTACTCAGCGGCCAGGCGCAGGGCGTCGCCAGCGCTGCCCACAGCCACAGTGCCCTCGGCCTCCAGGCGCTCAGGAAGCGGGGTCCTGGATGACGGCGGGCTGGAGGAGGGGCTCCGGGCCGGGGACTGGGAGCCCGCGCGGCGCTCCTCGTCCTCGTTCCCGCTGGAGACGGAGCGGACGCGGGCCAGGCGGCGACTCTTCCCGGCCCGCAGCGCGCGGCTCAGCAGCCCGTCGGGGACGCGCAGGAGGCGGCAGCGGCGGCGCCGCGGAGCGAGCGCGTCCTGGGGCAGGCGGGGACCCCCGGGGGCCGCGGGGGTGGCTGGGCCTGGACCTCGCGGGCCGCACAGGGTCCCCAGGGGGGCGTCCGGGCCGCCGCCACCGCCGTAGGTGTGGGCCCGGAGCCGGGACGCGGGCGGGCCCCCGAGCAGGAGCGACTCTTTGCGGCGCGTGTGCGGGCTCTCAAGCAGCGCGCAAAAGCCATAGGCGGTGCGCACACGGGGCAGGTGCGGCAGTGACAGCGCTGCCTGCGAGCGCGGGTCCCAGTCCGTGAGGCCGGCGTCCTCGTCTGCCGCGGGGGGCCACAGGTCGCTTTCAGCGGCGCAGCGCCGGGGCACGGCGGCGGCCTGGATTGGAGACTCGAGCGCGCAAGTCGCCGGCAGCCGCGGCGGGATGCAGAATTCGGGGATGCGATTCGGCGTGAGCACTTTGGCGAAGGCGGGCTTCGGCGCGGAGCTGCCTGCGGCCGAGGAGCAGAGTTTCTCGAGGAGCCGCATCCTTGGAGGCTGGGGCTAGGAGTGGCGGGAAGAGGTGCGCCTGCCGGGGAGAGAAGCTGCTGAGTTTGGGCGCCTGGAGCTGCTGCAGCCCCTCGACGCGGCTGGATCCCTCCCCCAGACCCTGTAAACGTCTCGACGGGTTTAAGACCCCAGACCAGTTCCAGCCTTGCTCTCCTGCACCCACAAATCAGCCCCGCTTCAGACCTTTCTCTCTTCTTCAGTGTCTCTGGATCTGGTTGCAAGCTCAGTGCCGGTAGCCTCTAGGCCGCTGCTGGGCGCCACCTTCAGTACTGTGACCGGGACAGTGGCGCTCCCCTCTTATACGGTAGGCTGAGTCCCGCCCAGCCTCCGCGGCCCAACCCGGAGGTGCTGCACAGCACGCCTTCCCGCCACCCTCTCCCACGACGCCGGGAGCTCTGCATGCACTGGGCGCTCAGGTCTGCGCGAAGCTGTCGCGGGAGCAGGCACCTTGTGGTCGGCTCTGGGACCTGCATTTGCAGTGAGTACGTGGAGCCCCAGGCAAGGCCTGGGAAAGGTTGCAGGTGAAGAGAGGGCACCCTGTCGTCCTGCCAAGGAAAAATTGGCGGCTGAAAATGTTTTCGGCTTCTTGGAGAAGGTGAGGCTGGATGAGGAAACAGGAAGTTAATTTGGCTGGGAGATAAACCGTCACTCGCCCTGCATGTGACCTGGACGTGACCTGCGCGTCCTGGGAGCTTCTGTTTTCCTGTCCCCACGCACTTTCAGTGTGCAGACCAATATGGTTTCCAAGTGTTCATTTACTTATTTACTGTCTGTCTCCCTCTGCTAGACTGTGGTCTTTTCAATAGCATAGGCCCTGGCTCAGTCCATGCCCTAGTGTACTGGTGAAGTGGGTAAATTAGTCGTTGAGAAAATTTCTGATCGCTTCATGGCCTTTTGGCTAAGATCAAGTGGAGAAAGCTTCTGAATGGCTGCAGGCTCTGCCTGTCATCTTGATAGTCACAAAACATAGGGCTTCTGGCTCGTGCCCTAAAATAACACTTGACGTTTTTAAAGCTACCCCTTTTCTTTGCTCTAGCACGGAGGTATCCAGTTAGAAAGCATCTTCCCGAAATCTAGATTCCTTCTTTCCACCCCCGACCTTCATCTTCTGAGATGAGAAGACTGAAATCCCAGAGGGACCTGAGGAAATTCCAGAAAGGTTAAAAAGAGCCAGTTAATGGCAGAAGCTGGAACTAGCAATTTCCTGTTTCTTTGGCTTTGCATGTGATGCTTCCTGTGATCTGAAATGCCTTTTCTCTGCTTTTTCTTTATATAGGAACTCCTGTTTATTTTCTGTAATTCAGCCCACGCATCGTCCCTTTCAGGTGCCTTCACCCAACTCCCCTGCTCCAGTTCCTCAGTCCCTCCTCATTTCCTTCCTACATCTAGGGGCCACGATTGTTGCAGTTCGCATGCTGCTTTGGAATTTTCGGTTTACAGTTTTGTCTCCCCTAATAGACTTATGGGTTTTCAGTGGGCAAGGACTGGGGCAGCTCAACCAGAGGGGGATTTCAGGAGTCTATTATGAATATATGAAAAATAAAATAAAAGTCCTAAGATCAAGAACTGGGACTGCCTCCATCCCAGTTG
The DNA here is from genome assembly GCF_006542625.1 of Nomascus leucogenys. Lineage (NCBI taxonomy): Eukaryota > Metazoa > Chordata > Mammalia > Primates > Hylobatidae > Nomascus > Nomascus leucogenys. Next base: position 81,382,733 of record NC_044386.1, read on the forward strand.
CCTTATCCAGGGTACAAGCCTGGCTGTTTATTCGTCTCTTCGTAATTCTAGCACCCAGGATACAATGCCAGGCAAGTAGTAAGGGCTTTGTAAATATTTGATGAATTGTATTGAATTGATACTGATCTGCAGGTCTTATGACTGTCAGGTGCTTTCAACCACATATCTCTCTACGTAATTTGATTTCTTTCTCACAGAAAACCAATAAGGAAGACATTGTTTCTGTTTCCCAGATGAGAAACTGAGAGACTTGTCTAGGGTCATTCAAGCTATGCTCATAGCCTACATAGCCTAAGTCCTAGCTTTTTGGCTAATTTCTTCTAATTCATTCCTTCTTTCCTTTCTTCCTTTCTTCTTTTCTTCCATCCTTCCTCCATCTATTCACTCAGTTCAATATAATGCATTTTGCATTAAAATTGAAGATGCAAATATCTACTGTGTGATTTGTATCACCCTTTATACCCAGAATGTTAATTCTTACAGCATCTCAGTCTACTGTTAAGTAGTATTTTCCACTATACTTGCTTTGGAATAAGCCCCATTATTTTTAAATTCTTAAAGGTAAGAAGAGTAAGTGTTTCTCTGGGCTAATAATTCTTTACTGCTTAATTGACCTACAGGTTCTGCATCCCCCAATTCAACCAACCACGGATGGGAAATATTTGGAAAAAATAATAATACAAAAGAAATGAAGCAATAAAATAACTATTCACATAGCATTTACATTGTAGTAGGTGTTACAAGTAATCTAGAGATGACTTAAAGTATATGAGAGGATATTCATAGGTTATATGCAAATACTATGCCTTTTTATATAAGGAACTTGAACACCTGAGGATGTTGGTATCTTGAGGGACCTTGGAACCAATCCCCCTCAGACACTGAGGGACGCCTGTATGCTTTTTTAATGGGGCAAGTATCGATCAATATGCAGCCGCTGGGGCCAGGGAGCAGTAGCCATTCCTGCTAAAGCCAGATTTTCAGGCACAAACATCCCGAGGGGTGTCTGACGGGATCATTTCCCTGTGATTCATCAGGCCAATGTGCAGATTCATGGGCAAAGGGTCTTCTCTAAAGCGGAGCACACCTGCATTATGTCCTGCAGTAGATGCAGCTCGTTTCAAATGAAACCTCAGTGAAAATGGCCTTGGTGACAGTGAACACTCAGAGATCATATCGGTGGGTGAAAGACGCTGAAAGCAGGACATGGGATTTGAGTGATTGCACTCCCAGCACGTCCGTGTTTACAGAGCAACGCAAACATGGTTATTAACACAATCCCTATCTAGAGGGTTTTCCAAAACTGTTATCTTCCCATGAATCAATATTCTATAGAAGAGACAGTGGCCGGGCGCGGTGGCTCACGCTTGTAATCCCAGCACTTTGGGAGGCCGAGGCGGGCGGATCACGAGGTCAAGAGATCGAGACCATGGTGAAACCCTGTCTCTACTAAAAATACAAAAAATTAGCCGGGCGTGGTGGCGGGCGCCTGTAGTCCCAGCTACTCGGAGAGGCTGAGGCAGGAGAATGGCGTGAACCCGGGAGGCGGAGCTTGCAGTGAGCCGAGATTGCGCCACTGCACTCCAGCCTGGGCGACAGAGCGAGACTCTGTCTCAAAAAAAAAAAAAAGAAGAGAAAGTAAGATACAGAGAAATTAAATTTCTTACCCAGGGATACTCTTCAGATAGTCACTTATTCAACCACAGCTACAGGCTGGAACCACAGTTGGAGGCTTGGCTTCCTTCCATGTTCTTAAATCACACTGGGAGAAAATAAAAACAGCTCCTCAGTGGAAACTTCGATCGCTCCAGTTGTTTCACTGTTTAGTGCCTCATAACCACGTAAAGGCCACTATCATCTTGTATTCAAACCTTGAAATTGTTATTTTAAAGAAATGATCTCTTTAATAACATTAATGTTTACTGACTGTGTAGTAGGTGGAAGTCATGTTGAATGCTTCATATACTTTATCTTATCTAATCAACTCTATAAAGAAGGTAGAGATGCAGAAACAGGCTCACAAAGGGAAAAAAACAATAATAAAACTTGTCATAAATCTCACATACAGTAAAAGCAGGGCTGGAACTCAAATCGAGTTGGTCTGGCTCATGGTCCTGTATGCTTATAACCCCTTCCCTACAGTGCCTCTCTCAAAGCCATTTCTCCTGAACCCAGCTCCTCTCCAGGTAGCTAGATAATAGAGAAAGAGACCCTTGTTCCAAGGCCTTGAGTTGAAACTTACACACCTTATTGATTATACCAGTACCTCATGTATTAAAAGCATGACATTGTCATGAGCAGGAAAGCATGCGTTATGCACAGTAGTGCTGTGCCATTTGTAGACAGAATCCTTGTCCCCCCAGGAAGTATAGTCGTTCTTTTTATTTATGTTATACATACTTCCAAAAAAAGGATTGGGGTTGTTTACCTAACAAGGACCCAGGGAATTTGTAAGCTGCTGGAAACTGATATGATGAAAATGGAAAAGACATGCAATTAACTGAATGATGAACCTTGAATGAGGTCACAAATTGACATATGTCAACACCTGTACCCCGAGGGTGGGAAGGGTAGGGTGTAAAGGCAGTTAAAGAGTCTCTGGTGGGAAGGCTTGGGATGGTGAGAAGTCCTAAAGGGGCCTCATGGTCCACTAGCCTTGGAAGCCCATGGAAGAACCAGTCTGAATGTTTAGCAGTGTGGGAATGGCCGTGTCCCTTTACAGAACAAAATACAGTCATGGGAAATCATTATCTAGAAGACTGTAGCAACAGTCTGCATTCTGTACATGAGATTCACTTATGTTACATGTATAGCGCTAGTTCATTTGCTTTCACTGACTTACAGTATTCCATCATTTAATGTACTCTGTTTTCTTGCTGATGGATATTTTGATTGTTTCTGATTCTTCCAGTGCTGGTATGATCATTTGTGTACCTGTCTTCTTAATCATCTATGCAAAAGTTCTCTAGAGTACATCTCTAGGAATATAATAGCTGGTAATAGGATATTTGCATCTTCAATTTTAATGCAAAATCAGTTTCCTCGTCATCAATATATAAGATATCCTATGGCTTCACATCCTCAACTATACTATTATTATCAGAGAGTTATGGACTGAATGTGTATGTCTCCCCCACCGAATTCCTATGTTGAAATCCTAACCCCCAATGTGATAGTATTAAGAAATGGGTGAGGTGATTAGGTTATGAGCCCTGATGAATGGGATTAGAGCCTTTATAAAAGAGTCCTCAGAGAGCCCTCACACCTTTCCACCATGTGAGGACACAGAGGGGAGCCCTCACCAGACACTGAATCTGCCAATGCCTTGATCTTGTACTTTCTATCCCCGTAACTGTGAGAAATAGATGTTTGTTGTTTAAACCATCCATCTGAGTAGCTAGGACCACAGATACGTGCCACCAGGCCTGGCTAATTTTTGTATTTTTTGTAGAGTCAGGGTTTCACCATGTTGCCCAGGCTGGTCTCGTACTCCTGAGCTCAAGCAATCCACCCACCTCAGCCTCCCAAAGTACTAGGATTAGAGGTGTGAGCCACTGCACCCAGCCCAGATGTTTATTAAATATCGCTACTATGGTGAGTGTTATGTGTTGAACTGTGCCCCCACCTATTCATATGTTGAAGTCCTGAACTGAAGTACCTCAGGATGTGACCATATTTGGAGATCAGGTCTTTAAAGAGGTAATTAAGGTTAAATGAAATCATTAGGGTGGGCCATATAACTGTCCGTGTCTTGCTTTTTGTATTTTCATGAAGTCTTTGGAGAAATAAAAGTTTTTAATTTTAATGTAATCAGATGTCTCAATCTTTTCTTTTGTAATTTTGCTTAAAAAATAATCTTCTCCCCCAAAATAATAAAGATTTTTTCTGTGAAGTAATAAAGGTATTTTTTCTATACAGAAAGTTCCTGATTTATGATGGTTCTGCTCAACGATCTTTTGATTTTATGATGGTACAAAAGTAATATGCATCCAATGGAAACCATAATTCAAGTACCCATATGACCATTCTGTTTTTCACTTTCAGTATAACATTCAATAAATTACATGAAATATTCAACACATTGTTACAAAATAGGCTTTGTGTTAGATGACTTTGCCCAACTGCAGGCTAATGTAAATGTTCTGAGCATGTTTAAGGTAGGCTAGGCTGGGCTATGATATTTGGTAGGTTAGGTTACTAAATGCATTTTGGACTTAATATTTTCAACTTAGGATGGGTTTATTGGGATGTAACCCTATCATAAATTGAGGAGCACTGGTATTCTGATATTTTGAAAGTTTTGCTTTTTTTACATTTAGATCTTTAAACCACTACTGGAGAGAATTTTCAGTGTTCTCTAAAGATGAAAAGAGCTTCTGTAAGAGGTGGTATGCTCATTTTGGGAGGTGTTCAAGTAGTCTGGACAATCATGAGGTAGGGATGTTATAAAAAAATTCAAAAACCATATGGATATATAGACTCTAGTCTATTTGGTCATGGATTTGAGTACAATAGATGGTGTTGCTAGAAAATAGTCCAATATTTCAAATATTAATCAGAATACTTAATTTTCCTATCTTGGCTACACTTGGCTTGCTGATTCATATTTAAAAGGCAGAACTAACTCTAAGTCATTTAAGTTTATGTACATACCAATGATGTTGTAAATTGACAAACTGCCACCTTTGGTAATTGCGAAGAATTAAACAAACTGTAGCTTCCTGCCTTGCAACATGACTGTTCTCATTTCATGGTGGAGCCTAGGGACTAAATGTTGCTCTTCTTTATTTTTCATATTTGTCACAGAAAACACAGGCTGCCTAGGTTCCTGTTCCAGCTCCACACCTATCTAGCTATGTGAGCCTCATCAAGTTCCTTAGTTTTTGGGTTTTTTGTTTTTTGGGGGTTTTTTTGTTTGTTGTTGTTGTTGTTGTTGTGGTGGTTTTTTTTTGAGATAGAGTCTCCCTTTTGTCACCCAGGCTGGAGTGCAGCTGCATGATCTCAGCTCACTGCAACCTCCACCTCCCAGGCTCAAGCAATTCTTCTGCCTGCCTCAGCCTCCTGAGTAGCCGGGATTACAGGCGCCCGCCACCACTCCCGGCTAATGTTTTTTGTATTTTTAGTAGAGACAGGGTTTCACCATGTTGTCCAAACTGGTCTTGAACTCCTGACCTCCAGTGATCTGCCCATCTCGGCCTCCCAAAGTGCTGAGATTACAGGTATGAGCCACCATGTCCAGCCAGTTCCTTAGTTTTTTAAGCCTAGGTTTTTCATCTATAGAATGAGGTTAATAATTATAACTATATCCTAGGCTTATGGTCATTAGTAACCCATTTAAAGCCATTGTGATATAGTGTCTAGGATTTGCTTAGTAAACCTTATCAATTTTTTAGTAGTAGTAACAAAGGAAATAGTGTGTCATAACTGTACTCATTATTATATCAGATTAAATTTTTAGGACACAGATGAGAATTTGAAAAAGAACTAAGGAAAGAAAGACAACTAATCTTAATGGGCACCTATTCTAAGCAAAGCCTTTTACAAACAAGTAAGTTTTACTAAAGTTAAGTTTTACTAAAGTTATTTGGCCTATAACCACAGAGCTGGGATATAACGCCGTTATCTTACACAAAAGTCTAAACTGTTCATGATCTTAACACTGCTTTTCAGATGTTACTGCAGTTCAAACAAGTTGCCAGGCCCATTCCTCAAAGCTCATTCTGCTTACCTCATTATTTTTGAGAAGTCAGTATAGAACTTCCTCAGAGTGGCTTCCTGACTTTGCGCAACTCTTTGCCAGGCCAACAAGGGAGTTCAGAGCTGGGAAAAGCCCATTGTCCTGCATCTTAGGATGCTTCCGGCCCCCATCCTGGCCCCACCATTTACCAGCTGGGCCTGGTAAGCCACTTAACCTTCCCAGATCTTGGTTTCCTCCACATGAAACAAGACACTGAATGGTACCTGGTAATCTTCAAATTTCTTTCTAGAGCTTCTTTCTCTGCACAGAGGTCCTTAATGAAATCTCTCCTGGACCCATGCCTATGAAGATTTCCCAGGTCCCTGAACCCCGTGAGCTTTTCTTTCAGCTTCACTAATTTCCCTGAGCTAGAAACAGACTTCTCAGCAACTAAATCTTGTTCGTAGTACCCAACTGTTAGAGCTACAATAATGCTTGTCACCAAGAAGATCTAAATAAACAGTCTGCCTACGCAGTTAGAAGTTGGCTACCTTGGGAATAGCGCCTGGGTCAATTTCTGAACTAGAAGACAGAACACCAAGTCTATTTCTGGTTTCACTAGTTAAACGTTTGTGATAATGGCTGTATTCATTTCCTAGGGCTGCCGCAGCAGAATACCACAAACCAAGCAGCTTCCAATAACAGATCTTTATGTTCTCACCACTGTGGAGCCAGGAGTCCAAAACGAAGGTGTCGGCAGGGCCATGCCCACCTTGAAACCTGTAGGGGAGCATCCTTTCTCGCCTCTTTCTAGCTTCTGGTGGTTTGCTAGCAATCCTTGGCGTTTCCTGGCTCACAGCTGCAGGATTTCAAACTCTGCCTCCATCGTCGCATGATGTTCTCCCCTCCTGTATCTGTATCTCTGGATCTCTTCTTTTAAGGACATGAGTTATATTGGATTAAAGGCCCACCCTACTTCAGTATGACCTCGTCTTAACTAATAACCTCTGCAAAGACCCTGTTTCCAAATAACATCACATCTTCTGGCACTGAGGATTATGTCTTCAACATGTCATTTGGGGAGACACAATGCAACTCATAACAATGGCTCAATCACATCTTCTCTGCTCCATCTTTCAGCAATGGCTTCCCCACCCAACTTAATATAGGGTGGACAGGGGCAACTTCAGGACCTAAACTAGGGAAAAAGATAGGAGCCCTCATAAAAATGGAACCATCTATCCCCAGCACAGGAACCAGAGGGCACTTCTCTACCTCTGCTTTTGAAATAAAGAATATTATCATTGTTTCCTCCCCTGAGGAAATAGAAGAGTAGCCAGCTCAGCTAGTGCTGTCACCTTCCTGAGGTTGCTCCATACTGGCTGACAGCCAACAGCTGCTACTTAAGAAATAAAATCCCCTCATCATAAATAAGGAAATTACTGAATAAGGCTGGAATTTCAAGAGAGGAAATAGGTTGTACTCATTTTCCTGCTCCATAAGAGGACACGTGTGACTTCATGGAGAGGCTGTGGACCAAGTGCGCCAGTACTGAGAGTGGTAGTGAGGGTCCCAGGCTGGCACAGCATGAAGAGTACCACCAGAAATGCCCACCTATGAGACTGCTGAGGCCGGGCAGCACCTGTCCACCTCCCCACCCACTTTTTCTCAGATCACAGGCCTGGGATCTTGGTACAGTCCAAATGGTGGGGAAAGAGCATGGAGAATAACAAATACAGAGCACTTCTTCTTGGCTTCTTCAGGTGAGAGCTTCAAGCCAGATTTGATTTAAATTAGAAAGAAAATGTTACATTAGTAGCAACACCAGTATTATGGAGAAATCTGTAAAACTATTGAACTTAGAACTAAGTATTATTTAACTTGCACTGTCTCTGTAAGACATATCATGCGCTTAAATTCTTGTCAGACCAGTAAAGTTTATTTTAGTGTCTGTCACAGATTGGATTCCCTGGGAAGCAGATGATGAGTTGAAGATGTGCGCGTCAGAATGTTATTGCAGGAGCATGCTCTTGGGAATACATATGCGGGGTAGTGAAGAGAAGAAAGCAAGATGAAGCAGAGGGAAAAGAGGAGCTGCAATCCAGTGCCCAAAAAGCTCTAGAACAGGGATCGCTCTGAAGAACTGTCCCAAACTGGAAGAAGAGGGGCAAGTAATTATAATACCCTATTGATAATCATTGGATGAGAGCTTCCCTGGGGAAGGAGGCATGACTTTGTTCATGGTGGGTCCTTTAAGCTAAGGCAGTTTCATCACAACGATGCTCTCACTCTGGAGTTCACACATCAAGAAATGGGCAGACACTTCAGGAGGGGCTTAATGCATCCAGCCCACACCGTGGTCGCTTAGCACATGCTGGTACCCCCTCCTCCATTAGCAGAAATTGCTAATTCTGAAGGTGTCCCCATTTAATGTAATCCACCTCTCCCTCATTTAATCACAAATACATTCACGCCCTTCCCAGCAGGAGACAACTGAATATCACGTTGTGGGCTGTTCTTCAGGTACGTTCAGGTGATATTCCTCTTCTAGGTGCAGGTTCTCAAGGTCTACTAGCCTGTGGGCAATGGGAGATTGGTTAAATGAATTGAGACACACTCATATGGTAGATCATTAAAATTGAAGTTGTAGAAGATAATCATTATAAGAGAAAAAGCTTCTGGGATGTTGTTAAGGGGAAGAAGATAATAAAACAATGTATACCATATAATTCCACTTCTGGGGAAAAAACATACATACAAGAAAAATCTGTAAGAATGTACACTAAAATCCAGTAGTTATTTCTGGCGTGGTAGGATTATAGGTTATTCTACTCTCTCTCCTTTTCTTTAAATATGTTTTCTAAATCAGCCAAAAAAAATGTTACTTTTGAAATACTGAAAATATTATTTTTCCTCTAAAAATTATAGATGTCTTATGAGGAGTATGTTTGTGGCTACATTAGTCAATTAATGATTGCTTGACCACTAGTTGGAGAAATCAGGAATGAGACTTTAAGTGGAGCTCGTGTGTTAACAGTGGCGGCTTCAGAGTCTGGAAGATTTAGGAAAGGACAAGTCTGGATAAAAGGAGAAGGTTTAGACCTATGCTGTTCAAGACAGAGGCCACTAGCCACATGTGACCACTGAGCACTTGAAATATGGCTAGTTCAAATTGAGATGTGCTTTAAGTGTAAAAAAAGAACACACAAGATTTCAAAGATTTAGTGTTAAAAATATTTTAAAATCCTCAATAATTTTTAATATTACCTCTTGAAATAATATTTTGTATATACTGGGTAAATAAAATATAATATTAAAAATGATTCACATCTTTGTTTTGTACTGTGCTGATTTAGATACTTGTCAGGAAAGGTAAGTTCTCTGAAATACCCCCCAAAGGGAAAACAATATGAAAAAACATTTGCCTCACAGGAAACCTGCCAACCTTTCTGTTTTACTTGGTGCTTTAGTAGGACAACCACTGGACAGGGCAGTTTATTGTCAAATGAGCATGTCAAATGAACTCCAACCACTGGAAGGCAAAATGAAACCCACACTACCTAATAGGTGTAGATATCAGTCCACGTAATTGAAATCTGTCGACTTGGGGGTAAGTTAAAGAAACACCGTGTTGTTATAGAAGGCCATTGACATCTTCTTCTGGTAAGACCCCCAGAGGGTGCTGTCTTAGGGTGTTGGACAGAAAGTGCCCCATGGCATCTACACATTAGATGTTGATTTGAGTTAAACGGGGCATTTGACAGAAGGATTCTGACCCATTCCCAGGAGAGAAAACCAGTGATTTGGGAAGGTATTGATAAGGACTGATGTGCTCCAATGATTTACAATAATGGCATATATTGTTTTGTCTTTGGTTTGTTTCTTGATTGTAAATATTTAGTATTTACAACTAAATACTTGGACACTGTAAAAATCAGTGTCCAAAATTAAGATGCAATCACTGGTTACCCCAACCTGGGATGTTTATTTGGAAAAACACAAGCTGGTTTAAAATTCATACAAATCACTCTAAACCTGGGTATACTCTTTTTCTTTAAATCTTAGATTCTGCTGTCAGATCAAGAGGAAAAGGGAAAGCTTTCAGATTGCTCATAATGATTTTTTAAAATTTCCTTCATTTCTTACTTCCTTCTCATCTCTCTTTTCCACTCTAAAACATTCTCAACTCCCTAACTCATTAAGATATTTTATTCATAAAGAGAACTTAAATTAAGATTTAAATAAATATTTATTAAACTGTTTTCCAGATTTACAAAATCCAGCTGGGTAACTCATTGAAAATAAGTACTATATAATCTGTTGTCTAGTAAAAAGGGTTTGAACAGGATGTTTAGGCCACATCTCAGCTCCATCAGTCCTTCTGGTATCCTGGAATCACCAGGTAAGTTCACAGTTTAAGGAAGGAATCTGAGGTGGTAGAACCAGGTGTGCTGGAGAGGCAGCCTAGGTCAGTGGCTAAGAGTGAAATTCTGGCTTCACCACTTTCTAGCTCTTACAACTTTAGGAAGGTTACGTAATTTCATATTATTATTATTATTAAAGCCTTATGATATTATTATTATCTCCATTTTAACAACAAGAAAACACAGAGCACAAAACCATAAAGACTGTGTCTGGGATGTAATAAGTGTTATATAAGGGCGTTAAGCAAGTAAGTATATAAAATGCAGGACCAAAAGAAACAACGCCAGCCCCCAAACTACACTATGTGAATTTCCAAAGAACCAAGTGTTCACGCCACACCAAAATGAGCCTTTTGAATCTTTTGGACTCTCAGAAATAAAGCATAGTTATTATCAAATTAAGATTTAAATTCAATTTCTCAAATAAAGCATAGTTATTATCAAATTAAGATTTAAATTCAATTCCTCAGCTGCATCTTGATCACTGGATACCACTTTAATAATCACATTATTAAAGAAAGTTCCAAGTTTAGGGTGGAATACTGTAGATGAGGAAAGTAGAAATTACTGCTATATTATGATCTACACTTTGTCTTAATATGATCTGGCCCATATAAAAATGCTCCAGAACAGTTGCAAAATATGGATATTTTTCTATGAAAACCAGGCTTTTGTCTTTATAACTTACAAAGCCATTTTTCCCAGTCCACAGAGCTATTTGGTCACAAATTTAAGAAACCAATGATTCCTGAGATATACGTGCTTTCACACTTTAGGAAATAATTTCAAAATGATTTTGGCAGTCTACCCATTTTTACAAAGATAAAAATCTAAAATACTATTTTTGTCTTAGAAATAAGTATTAATAGAGACATTATTATATCTTTGCCCCTAGAGCTTTAGAAACAAAGATTTGTCTTTCTCTTCCTCTCTCTCTCACTCTTCCCTATTTCCTCCTTCCTGGTGAGTCTTACTTCTGTATACTAAAGTACTTATATCTATTTTTTTAAATGCTTTTGTATGTGTATTATAAAGTGTTTCCTTTCTTGTTCTCAATTCAAATGGAACACTGAACTGTGCTCTCTAATTATATACTAAGTTAACTGGGGCCTGTCGGCGGGGGGCGGGGGGGATGGGGGAGGGACAGCATTAGGAGGAAAACCTAATGTAAATGATGAGTTGATGGGTCCAGCAAACCAACATGGCACATGTATATATATGTAACAAACCTGCATGTTGTGCATGTGTCCCCTAGAACTTAAAGTATAATTAAAAAAATTAAAAAAAAATTTTGCCCAGCTCTTGTTTTTTTTCTTTAACTAGAATACTAAAGAGATACAATGATCTATTTTAAACAAAGCTATATGTCTTAGTATTTTTTAAAATAATACAAGGTTGAAAACAAGCTCAGGGTCTATCCCTATCAGAATAGTCAAACAACCAGAGTTCATGCATGCTCTAGTATAATCTGCAGCTGCTTAAAAATTTGCAGTCACATATACTAATTTTAAAAAGCCAATTCCAACACATGTTAAGAGGGAAAAGATGCAGATTTTCTGCTCTAGCTCTGGTATGGTTTGATTCTTTGTCACTTCCAAAACTCATGTTGAAATTTCATCCCCAGTGTGGCAGTATTGAGAGGTTAGGCCTTTAAGAGGTGATTGGATTGTGAGGGTTCTGACATGAATAGATTGATCCATTCATGGATTAATGGGCTATCACAGGAGTGGAAAGAGAGGAAGAGGTATCTGAGCTAGCACACTTAGAAAGCTTGCCATGTGATACCCTGTGCCACCTTGGATCTCTATAGAGAATCCCCACCAGCAAGAAGGCCCTCACTAGATGCAGACCCTCGACCCTGGACCTCGCTCAGCCTCCTTAACTGTAAGAAATCTATTCTTTTCTTTATAAATTGCCCAGTTTCGGGGATTTTGTTGTAAGCAACAGAAAACTAAGACAAGCTCTCTTTATATGTGTGTGTATATATATATATATTTTTTTTTTTTCTGTGTAGCAAAATCCCATTTATGTTTTTTCTCAATGAATAGAAGGCCTGAGAAGGGTTCACCTTTCTGAAGATACAGCTACGAGTGTGCCAGTAGTAATGGGATAACCTTTTACTCTGTATTGCCAGAATCTTTCAAAAGGACAAATTCATGTATATTTTGTATTATTATTTCTTAAGTCTGTGGTCTGCAACAGAGAATAAAAAGCCGCTTCATACCTTCTGTGTGTGCAAGGAACACAGCAGGATTCTGAAGAGGAAGTTTGCCATTCTCTGCTTGTCAAGGCTCCTCTCCAAGCCCATGATCACCCTCCTTTTTAGCAGCATTCTGAAGACCCCTGCTGGGATGGTCTACCGTAGACAGAGCACCGTTCACTATTCCAAATTTATTGCTGCCTTTCTTCTAACAGAATTTATCTGCCCCATTCCCTTTTTGTTTGCCTTGCTTTCTTCCCAAAAAAGTGAAAATTGATACTAATTAAGTGCTATCTCCAAAGGCCTCTAAAAATAGAGCATAAAGCAATAAATAACATCATACAAGAATAAATCAACAGAGTTGATAAGTCATTTTCTGCTAAGAAATATGAACTGGCTCAATGTACATGAAAATTAGATGTAACAGAGTATCTGTTTTGGGTTGCTTCAGGTGTGAGATAGGGATGATGCTCCAGTAGCCAATACCATCCCAAAAACACAGGTATGAAAGCTCTCTCCATACTTTTTCTCTGCTGTGCTGACAGTCCCTTTAGACTTACTTGTATATTGAGGTGTTTTAAAGACAGTATATTCTTGAAGCGGCCAAGCCACAGGGTTAGGAAGATACGAAGCATTTGCTCCTGAGACGACTGGAAGGTCCAGAACTCTGAGTGTAGGCAAGACCACTAACATCTTTGGCCCATGAGAGGCAGCCAGTCCTGGCAAGTCACTTCATGTATGGGTAGAGGTTGCGTCTCTGGTCCAGCGGAGCCCCTAGTGCCAACTCCTCGGATGCACTGTCCTTCCTCCTCACTCTATCACACTCCATCATCCTTCCTGTAAGCTTGACACCTACGAACTACCCTTTTAATGTCACACTGTCCCAAGATTTACCCTCAAGAAATAATGCCAGAAAGTCCACAATTGGAATTTCTTTCTTTTGGGCTAGGAACTAATGGCCTTCCCAAAGGAGAGCTAAATACAAGAATGTAGAGGTCAACACTGTAAGGAAAGGCATAAAAATGAAAAAGTAAATGTCCCTATTTCATCAATAAGTGGAATGCAATCCTCAGGAAGATTTCTGACAGGCCCTAAGGCAGCCACCCTAACAGAGGGAGGAATGTCTCAAAGGAGGCAGGTTGAGAACTCAGACTATATAGATCAGCCAGAGATTCTAGAAATGTAAAGATAATACTGGTTACTCCTTACCCCAAACAAAGGAAATCTGCAATCCTTGTCTCTACTCCCATACCTAAGACTACATTTCCGATGACTACAGAAACTTCTCCTTAGTTATCTGCTAAGGAAGTCAACAGTTGTAGTTGGCCTCAGTAGCTGGGCTGAGCTAGGTTAGTGGATCCAGAAAATTGAGGCAATTGATCCATAGCAAAATGGAAAAAAAAATAACTTTTCTATAAAACTAATTCTATTTTAGAAAAAATAATCTTAAAACTGTTCCAATCCTAAAATGGAATCACAAAAATCACCAGATAGCTAAAGCAATCCTGAGCCAAAAGAACTGGAAGCATCACATTACCTGATCTCAAATTATACAACAAGGCTACAGTAATCAAAACAGCATGGTACTGACATAAAAATAGGCTCATAGACCAATAAAGAACCCAGAAATAAATCTACACACTTACAGCCAATTCATTTCCAACAAGGGCACCAAGAACATACACTGGGAAAAGGACAGTCTCTTTAATAACTAGTGCCACGAAAACTGGATATATATGCAGAAGAATGAAACTAGACCCCCATCTTTCACCATATACAAATCTAAACTCAAAATAGATCAAATCCCCATGCTCATTGCAGCACTGATTTGGAATAGTCAATATTTGGAATCAATCTAGGTATCTAACAAAAAATGAATGAAGAAAATGTGGTATATATGCACAATGGCATACTATCCAGTCATAAAAAAGAATGAAATCCTGTCATTCACAGCAACATGGATGGAACTGAAGGACATTATATTAAGAAATAAACCAGAAAAGAAAGTTAAACACAATCTGTTCTCATTCATATATGGAAGCTAAAAAAAGTTCCTCACACAGATATAAAAAGTAGAACAGAAAATACTAGAGGCTGAGTAGGATAGGAGGAAGAAAGGGATAGGGAAAGATTTGCTAAAGGATACAAAGATAGCTAGATAGGAGGAATAACTTCTAGGGTTTTATATCACTGTAGAATGACTATAGTGAACAATAACATATAGTTCCTAATAGCTAGAGGAAGGAAGTTAAGTGTTTCCAACACAAAGAAATTATAAATGTTTAAGATGATAGACATGCTAATTACCCTGATCTGTTCACTGTACATTATATGCATAGAAACATCACTAGATACCCCATAAATATGTGCAATTATTTTACGCCAACTGAAATAATAAAAAGAGGCAAGGCATGGTGGCTCACACCTGTAGAGATGAGGTCGCACCTCTTTTGTAGAGATGAGGTCTCCTGTGTTTCCCAGGCTGGTCTCAAACTCCTGGCCTCAAGTGATCTGCCTGCCTTGGCCTCTGTGGGAGGCCTCATCTCTACAAAACATTAAAAAATGATAATAATAAAAAAGAAAAGAAAAAACTGAAATGGATCAAAGGCTTAAATGTAAGTTATGAAACCATCAAAAGAAAACATTGGGAAAATGCTGTAGGAAATTGGTCTGGGTAAAGACTTTTTGGGTAAAACCTCAAAAGCACAGGAAACAAAAGTAAAAATAGACAAATGGGATTACATAAAGCTAATAAGCTTCTGCATAATAAAGGAAACAATCAACAAAGTGAAGAGACAACCTAAAGAATGGGGAAAATATTTGCAAACTCTCCATCTGAAAAGAAATTAATAATAAGAATATATAGGAAACTCAACTCAATAGCCAAAAAAAAAATCTAATTTTTAAATGGGCAAAAGGCTGAGTGTGGTGGCTTGCACCTGTAATTGCAACACTTTGGGAGGCTGAGGCAGGAGGAAAGCTTAAGGTCAAGAGTTTGAGGCCAGCCTGATCAACATAGTAAGACTCTGTCTTAAAAAGGGTGTGGCACCTCCTCCCTCTCTCTATGGCTCCTACTATCACTGTGCATGACATTTGCTCCCCCTTCAGCTTCTGCCATGATTGCAAGCTTCCTGAGGCCTCCCTAGAAGCTCAACAGATGCTAGCACCATGCTTCCTATAAAGCCTACAGAACCATGAGCCAATTACACACCTTTTCTTTATAAATTACCCAGCCTTTGGTATTTATAGAAATGTAAGAACAGCCTACGACAGAAAATTGGCACCAAGGAGTGGGACATTGCTATAAAAATACCTGAAAATATGAAACTTTGGAATTGGATGGCAGGTTGAAAGACTTTGGATGGCTTAGAAGAAGAAAGGAAAATGAGGGAAAGTTTGGAGCTTCCTAGAGACCAAAAACCACTTGTACCCTAAAAGCTATTGAAATATATATATATACCACAAAGGTTTTAATACAACACTATTGAAGGTTGGGTAGACCAAAGGGAGAACCTGCTGGTCCTTCAAAATTAAAAATCCCCAAACTAGTTTTCTGTATTTGCCCCAGATTGGAGAAATTTATTCAGTCAGAAGGCAAAGGTTACAATGAGAAACCTGATTAACAATTGCCTGGGAAAATGTTGAGGCAAATTAGTCAAGATTGACAAAAGAGCCTGGGTCCCTTGGCTCAAGTCCCTGCTGAGAACCCAAATCCTTTTTTACCAGAGAGGGTGAAATGGTCTGGGAGTGGAAAAGAAAGTTTCCTGGGACCAGAACATAAAAATGTAAGGGCTGATATGATTATGAAAGCTGGAATGTTTAAATAGGCTTTATGTAAAGTACTTGTGTCTCTTTTACCTAAATGTCTTATGAAAATCGGTATTGTATCTGACTGAGGAATATTTTCCCTAACTAGTAAGGAAGGAGACCACCTCTCCCATTGTCTCCTGTTTCAAAAAGGCAGCAACAAGTTAAAAACAAACAGAAGTGAGATCAATAGCCAGATGGATTAGCACCAAGAACCAGGCCTGGTAGTTAAAGATCAACTCCTGACCTAACTGCTTCTGTTATGTATAGATTCCAGACATTGTTTGAGGAAGACTTGTGAAACTTTCTGTTTTGTTCTGCTAGCCCCCATCACTGATGCATGTAGCCCTGTCACGTAGCCCCCTCTTGCGCAATGTATCACGACCCTTTCACATGGACCCCTTAGAGTTGTAAACCCTTATAAAAGGGACATGAATCTTTACTTTGGGAAGCTCGGATCTTGAGACGTGAGACTACCTATGCTCCCAGCTGATTAAAGCCTCTTCCTTCCTAAAACCAGTGTCCGAGAGGTTTTGCTTGCGACCGGTCTTGCTACACTAATACTATAAAACAGAAGGCATCTAAATCTGCCCTTCCAGCAATACGAACTGGACATATTCAGTAAGACTGCCCAAACCCACAGCGTAGAGTAGGAACTCAAGTGCTAGTAGGGACAAATTCTCTACCTGATAGCTTTTTGTTGAGTGTTTATTGGGACTTATGGCAAAGGCCTATGGGTACCTCTCAGTGATAACTACTGTGATCTTGGACTACAGAATTTCCGCTTGAGGTGCATTTACTGGCTGGTTATGGGATGTTAAATGAAGCTACCCCTATACCCAAAGTGTATAAAATTATCTTGACACTTGAAATACCCATGTTGTCTGGAGTGATGCAAGAGAAACACTCTAAAGGGACAGCAATGCCCAGACTTGCATAATAAAATAAAGATGGTTTATAAATGATCATGTTACCTGGGGGTGTGAGGAGAAGCAGGAAGGCTCTTTTTCCCTAGGAACACTTAATCTGGAATAGTGTAAGGGGCTGCCAGATTCTACAATGCCCAATAAATTGCTCTTACTTGACTGACAAAGAGCTGCTGGATTTGTGGATGGCAGTACCAAGGTGAACTGTTGGGGTGATCAGACCCAACAACAGGCCGTGGGGGCTACGAAGTCCGGTGGGGTCAAAGGAATGAGAAAAGACAAGTTAACAGAGAAAGTGGGACCAGGGGCCAACGCTAGCATGGAGGCTGCAAACGCCCCAAGCTCTGGGAGCCCACACTATTTATTAGTGATCAAAGAAACAGGTGGTGAGGATGTAGGAGTTGAAAGGAAGCGGTGTATCAAGTGAATGAGCTACAGCTGTGACAGTTTAGCATTTTTCTTTGAAACATGGCTGCTTGAGATAATGGGAGTGCTAGAAACAAGAAGCCAGCAAGTCTGGACACATTCCAAAGGCCAGGAGGGGTTTTACCCTGGACCCTGGACATGTTCCAAGCCCTGCCTCAGCTTCTCTCCCAACACTCAGTGTTTCTCCCAACATGTCCCCTTTTCTTTTTTGTAAAACCGCCACAGCTATCATTGCTTGTTCTCAATGGCGGCTTTCTCTCCAGCAGTGGTTTCTGCATCTGTAGACTAAAGACAGCACAAGCACATAATTATTAGAGCAAAATCTGCAAGTGTAGAGCTTCCAGTGGCCTTAATCCATTTAAGAGGATTGATTGTAGACAACCCATCGGCTGTCTTGTTCAAAGTATCAGTTCTAGGCAACAGGGCTAAGTGAGCCTGAGAGGCTTCAAAAACCTGCTCTTTTAGTTTTACAGTCTCGAGGATAAGATTTTCATCTCTGCCCTCCAGATGGCATTTAAGAGTAACATAACACAACTTCGAATCCAAAAGATCCTCTTTTTATTTTTAAATTAATTGAGCAAGGCAATTGCCAGCTGGTGATCCAGCTTCATTTTTCTTAGCCCTTATTCAAAATGGAGTCACTCCGGTTTGAATGCGTCTTACATATTTCCCCCTTCCCTTTTACAAGAGGACCCTTAATTCTAAGGGTTGCAGAAGGATGAAGGTCCATCTTCTGTAACCTCTTCATGCTGAATAGGGGCAATGATATTCCTGCCTAACTATTAGGGTCTCTTGTATTCAGGGTAGAGAGGAGTTCAGTCAGAAAGCATTGGTCTGTTAAGCATCTGTTGTACCTCTGAATCCCAGCAAAAGGTAAAACCCTGGCGCTTCAGCAGTTTCTCAGCTTCCTGTGTGGTTTTCTTGATCTGTCCCCGTGTTATGGGGGTTGATGTCAGCGTGACTCCAGTCAGTCCTCGTTCCATTTTCACATTCAGATTCAACTGGCTCATGGCTCATACTGGGGGAACTCCGTCCATGGTTGGGATCCATGGATCCCCCCAGTCTCCTGTTCCATGGTTGAACACATCTTGAGGGCACCTACACGGTGCTCTTGTCCTGCAAAAACACAAGCATACCCTCACTGCACATTAGTAAATCTAGCAAAACAGAAGCAAAGGCCTTTTTTAAATTATTATTATTGCTGAAGCATTTGCAACTCAGCTTCTACCTCTTTGGTTAATTACCACAGGGTAAAACTTACCATTGATAATGAGAAGCAGGCTTTTTCTGATTAACAGAAGGCGTAGAGAAAGCAAATCAAGGCTTATCCTTCTTGTGCAACAGTATAGCAAAAAAGCAATCCTTAAACCTTCAATTTACAGGTGGGTCCACTAGACACTGTGGTTCATGATAGATCTTCAGATGTTTGGTGGGCACCCACACAGATACCTGATTGTCACCTGGAGAGACACAAGCAAATCCTCTTCCTCATATAATTATCTTTCCTTTTCCCAACTCTTTGTATGTGCATCCCTCCACCATATATCTTGTCCAGCCTTTTTATTTTCCTTTTGTCCATCATCTATTGTTCAGCTGCAGCCAAGGGTTGATCTTTTTGTAAATTAAAAAAATTTAATGTTAATAAAGCTAAATGCAATTGCATATGCAGTGTGTTATATTCTGGTCCCCTCCTTTTTGCTTTTGTATTTGAGTTTTTAAAGTACGAGTAGCTCTTTCCACTATTGCCTGTCCTTGCGAGTTATATGGAATACCTGTAGTATGGGTAATATATCACTGTTGAAAATATGTAGCCATGGCTTTACTATAGTATCCTGGGCCGTTATCAGTTTTGATTTTTTCTGGGATTCCTATAACTGAAAAGCAAGATAAAAGATGTATTTTAACATGAGCTGTAGCTTCCCCTGTTTGACATGTGGCCCAGATAAAATGTGAATAGGTTATCTACTGAAACATGAAAAAAGGACAATTTTCCAAAAGCAGGAATATGTGTTACATGCAACTGCCAGATGGGATTTGGAGATAAACCTCTAGGGTTAACTCCTGTTCCTTGAGGTGGCAGATGCAGAACTTGGCAGGCAGAACAGTGTTGTACAATTTCATTTTTTTTTTCTTTTGAGATGGAGTCTTGCTCTGTTGCCCAGGCTGGAGTGTAGTGGCGTGATCTCGGCTCACTGCAAGCTCCGCCTCCCAGGTTCATGCCATTCTCCTGCCTCAGCCTCCAGAGTAGCTGGGACTGACTACAGGCACCTGCCACTACGCCTGGCTAATTTTTTGTATTTTTTAGTAGAGAGGGGGTTTCACCGTGTTAGCCAGAATGGTCTTGATCTGACCTCGTGATCCGCCAGCCTCGGCCTCCCAAAGTGCTGGGATTACAGGTGTGAGCCACTGCGCCCTGCTGTACAATTTCTTTAGCTTGTTTCCATGACAGACCATATGTTTTTCTAAGGCCTGCGGGATTAAGATGGGTTAAAGAATGGAATATTTTTGCATCAGCAAAGACCGCAGACACCAACGCATCCGCCCTTTCATTAAGTTTAGTTAAAGGGCCAGGGAGGTTAGTATGTGCTCTCAGATGAGTGATAAAGAAGAATGCCTTTGTTGTACTGCTTGCTGTAAAGAATGCAATAAAAGATTAAGTCGTTCATCAGTCACATTTCGAATTAAGGCACATTCAATACTTTGTGTGGCTTGCACTACATAGGCTGAATCAGAAACAATGTTTACTGGTTGTTTAAAGGTTTTTAACACTGTTATCACAGCCATAACTTCAGCCCTTTGAGCAGAAGCAAAGTCAGTTTGAAAAACTTGCTGTTGAGGTACAGCAAATGAGGCTTTTCCATTACTAGATAGTATTTCCTTTTCTATATTCCTTTTTTGTGTATCCAAATTGCCCACAATTAAAGCAACAGCCTGAGAAATGGGGCATATTCTTTCCTACTTTAAATCCAGCCATAGCCTGAGCTAAAAGAATAGCCTTATGTAAGTTACCTCCAATGCCATTGCAAGCCTTAATATATTCAGCTAAATGAGCCTTCCCTCTCAGGGGTCTAATAGCAGTTCGACACTCTGCATTAGCAAGTGCAATAGCAAGTATGCAAGAAGCTGTATTACAACATCCCGAGCTGTTTTATCAGTTATGGCTTTATACACAGCCTCTTGGAGCCAAGCAATAAAATCAATATATGGTTCTTTAGGTCCTTGTCAGACAGAACTGAAAGAAGTATATTTTCACCTGTAACATTTATCCTTTCCCATGTCTGTAAGCACACAGAGTGCAGCTGAAAAATGGCAACATCCTCCATTACTGCCTGATTCTCTAATCGACCCCAGTTAGGGCCAACTCCCATTAACTGTTCAAAGGAAACAGGCAGAGGTAGCTGTGCTTGTGTATTTTCCCTTGCCTGAGTTTGAGCTTCATCAGCCCACCAAGTTTTAAATTGTAAATACTGAGAAAGAGTGAGAACAGATTTTGTTAAAAGTATCCCAATCATATGGTATTAACCTATTACCAAGAGCCACATTTTTTAACAAAGTTTGCACAAAAGGAGAGTTCGGGCCATATTGACTAATGGCTTGCTTGAATTCCTTTGTTAACTTGAAAGGTGGCCCAATTAGCTATATTCTGTCCTTCTTGCTGGGTTATAGTAACTGGAAATTGCCATGCTTCAAGGTCTCCCTTGGCTCTATCTAGCTTTTTGAATAGAATTTTGTATAGCACCACCAATTGCTCCAGGTTTTAATGTTGCAACTACAGGAGCAGTAAGTTTTTCAGCTAATTCATTTTCTCACCCATTAATGGGAGAGAGAGGAGGTGGCCATTCACTTAATTCAGCCAGTGGAGCCGATGGGCTAGTAAAACATACTTTAGCTTTCCTTTCTTTTCTTTAATCTCCTCCAGTAGCTGTTCCTCACATTCAGAATCTGAAATTAGTTTTTTACACTCGTCCTTATCTGAATCTGCCTCATTATCTGTTTGAATGGCTCAAGAGCTGCCTTTATTAGTGCCCACATTGACCAAACAGAAACTGGAATTTTTACTCCATCTTTATATGCCTTTTTAAAATCTCTTCCCATTCTCTCCCATTCATCCAACTCCACAGTCCCCTGTTCCGGAAACCAAGGGCAAAACTGCTTTACTGTACTAAAGAGTAATAAATTCTGAGTACTAACTTTCACTCTCCCTCTTTGTGATAAATGCCTTAAGAATAAGCTGGCTGGTCGCAGTGGCTCATGCCTGTAATCCCAGCACTTTGGGAGGCTGAGGCAGGTGGATCATGAGGTCAGGAGATGGAGACCATCCTGGCTAACATGGTGAAACTCCATCGCTACTAAAAACACAAAAAAATTAGCTAGGCGTGCTGGCGGGCACCTGTAGTCCCAGCTACTCGGGAGGCTGAGGCAGGAGAATGGTGTGAACCCGGGAGGCAGAGCTTGCAGTGAGCCGAGATCACACCACTGCACTCCAGCCTGAACAACAGAGCAAGACTCTGTCTCCAAAATAAATAAATAAATAAATAAATAAATAAATAAATTAATTAATTAATTCAAATAAGCAGAATGTTTGCTTTCACTTTGTCCCATTGTTACCCTGGTTCTTCCGAGCGCACAGCTTTCCCATAGAGCTTCTTTCAGTCGTCCTTGGGTGTCCTCTGATGATACGTCCTCCACTTTCACACGCTGTAGTGTTCCTTCACCGGGGTCTCCTTTGCCCCACGTTGGGCACCACTAATGTTGGGGTGATCGGACCCAACACCAGGCCACGGGGGCTATGAAGTCCGGCGAAGTCAAAGAAATGAGAAAAGACAAATTAACAGAGAAAACGGGGACCAGCAGGCCAAAGCTAGTATGGAGGCTGCAAAGGCCCCAAGCTCTGGAAGCCCATGCTATTTATTGGTGATCAAACAAAGAAACAGGTGGCGAGGATGTGGGGGTTGAAAGGAAGCCGTGTATCAAGTGAATGAGCTACAGCTGTGACAATTTAGCATTTTCTTTGAAACATATGTCTACTTGAGATAATGGGAGTGCTAGAAGCAAGGAGCCAGCAAGTCTGGACACATTTCAAAGGCCACGAGGGGTTTTACCTGGACCCTGGACATATCCCAAGCCGTGCCTCAGCTTCTCTCCGAACACTCAGCTTTTCTCCCAACAGTGAACAAACATCCTTGTTTGGAAGGCAGCAACTGTGATTCTAAAGTATACTTTTGTGACCCAAATTTACCTTTCTCTCTACCTGAGTTCTCTAAAATTTAGAAACTATTCATGAGTATTCTTATTTTATGGCAGTATAGTTATATTTGCATATGATGAATAAGAATCTGGTTTTTTTTTTAAACAGGGCACAATTGGAGACATTGGATTTTACCAAGGCTTTGATTAGACTAACAAATTTTCAGGTAAAGTTCCAGCAAAGCCTATATGGCCAAACAATTCTTGCTGCACTTTGTGCAAATAATCAGGTGAAGTACAATAAGGCTAAAACTAATTTTGCACACAGATCAATCTTACTATACTTTCTCTTGAGTAGAAAAGGGGGACTAGAGATATATAAAAGTTATGTTTCAAAGGAAAACTGTACCACACCTGTTTATACTAAATTCCAGCCCTGACCTTTGTTTTTAAGCTTTATTATTTGACTAGAATTTGGGCTAACTCCTGAATTATTTCTTGGCTACAATATGTCTCTAAAGAAGAACTGGGTTGTAATTTTCTTCATGATGTTTTAGTTGGTTCCTTAGTGAAATTTGTTTTTTTTCGTTCTGACACAAAAATTCTCTTTTGATTGTCAAATCACTAAAGTTATCTCTCATTGTTTTACTTCTTTCCAAGACAGCCAGAATCATGATATTCTGAAGACTAGAGATGATTTGACAGAGCCTGCAAATCACCCTCATTTTGGATCATTTGGCATCCCACTTGGCCTTTTTTTAACTTTTTTTTTATTATGAGACAGGGTCTCTGTCACCCAGGCTGGACTCTGTCACTCAGGCTGGAGTGCAGTGGCACGATCATGGCTCACTGCAGTCTCAACCTCCTGGGCTCAAGTGATAATCCTAGGAGCCTCAGCCTTCTGAGTAGCTAGGGCTGCAGGCATGTGCCACCTTGCCTAGCTAATTTTAAAGAAAATATTTTTTTGTAGAGACAGAGTCTCACTATGCTATGTTTTCCAGGCTGGTCTCTAACTCCTAGGTTTAAGTGATCCTCCTCCTCAGCCGCCCAAAGTGCCGGGATTACAGGGCGCGAGCCACCATGCCTGGTCACAAGGGTCATTTTCAAGGCATAGAATTATTTCAGAGCAACCAACGCAAGGATGGTCACACAGGTGCCTAAACAGCTAGAAAATTGAAGTACTTTGCCTCCCGGGCCATTATCTGTCTCTTTTTCCATCCATCCCCATCATGGAAAAGTTCCTGCCTCCACCAGAATGAAAAGAGAATTACCGAGGGGATATCAAGATACCTGGTGAAAGAGACTTCTGGGTATAGTTGTTCCCAGTTATGGGGCTTATGCAAATAGAGATATTGTTAGAGTGGGTAGCTAGGCAATCATGAGTAGGGCAGGAAAGGCCCCCCACACCCAGGAATGTCAGGGTACCATTGTCTAAAATTATTAGAGACCAATGTCTCTCTAAAGTAATAATTAGTCACAGCCAGTGCCAGGGAGAAGCAGTCTCCCGACAGACAGAAGATACCTGAAGCTGGTGATCCGCAGCTTCCTGATATGATTGCAGAAGTTGGGCAAGTCGGCTCAAGCATGCTCACTAAGAGGAAAAATGACAGAGTTTAACTGGTATATGACCTTCCTCTAGGAACACTCAACTGGTAAAGGAAAAATGCCTCGAGTGAGCATGTGCACAATTTCAGTAAACACACTGTGCATGTGGCCCTTCCAAGGTGCTGACAAGCCACTGCCCATGTGGACAGCCCACCCCAAGGAAAAATCAAGAGAGGGGAGAAAGAAAACCCCAGAAGCATGCCAACTTATAAAACCCCAAAAGTCAAACAGGGCACTGGATATCTCAAGTAGCCCACTTGGCCCTCTTCCAAGTGTACTTTATTTCCTTTTATTCCTGCTCTAAAACTTTTTTTTCTAAAACTTTTTAATAAACTCTCACTTCTGCTCAAAAACTTGCCTCATTCTCTCACTATGCCTCATGCCCCTCAGGCAAATTCTTTCCTTCAAGGGGACAAGAATCAAGTTGCTACAAACCATAAACATTCACCACTGCTAAAAATATGACAAAAAATGTATTGGCCACCTTAGGATAAATTACTAAAGAGACCCATAAAAAGCATTGTGATACAACAAAAGTCTCTAAAGTTCCTTAGCTTAAACAGTTTTAGAAACGCTATGTTTTATATAGCTAATTGCTGCAATTCTAACTAAAAACCAACATTACAGTAGTTCAATGCATAGAACTTACAGATAAGCCAATTTTGTAACCTTCTTTTTGGCTTTGATTTCTGGCTCATATATTGCTTAAAAGGTTTGAAGAGTTGATGAGTGCCTGCCCACCACATTCCCCGCTGGCCTGGAATGTTCAACAGGCTCTAAGTCTTTTGACTCTTAAGTCACTTGGCCATAGGGACCCCACTGAGGGACAGGACGGATCCAGGGTAGGAAGTCACACCACCTTGGCAACAATGAGGGACAAAATAAAAGTGTGGCCATCTATGCTGCTTCTAGCAAATCTTGGCCCAAAAAACAGCAAAGAGAAATAAAAATAAAATTTGAAGCCTCCAACAAACTGCCAAGGAACCCCCAGAGTAAGCCTGGAGAGCTGGGATCTTGCTCTGTCCCCCAGGCTGGAGCGCCATGGTGCAATCATGGCTCACTACAGCCTCCACCTCCTGAGCTCAAGCAATCTTCCTGTCTCAGCCTCCTGAGTAGCTTGTACTGCAGGCATGCACCACCGTACCCGGCTAATAGCTGGAGATTCTTTTTTTTTTTTTTTTTTTAATTTGCTATCATTCAGATGGGGCATTTTGATTTTTTTTTTCATTTTTTCCCTTGGGGTTTTGACTGTAGTGTATGTTGTGTATGATCAATTGCCTTCATTTATGGGTGCTTTCAGAGGGCCAAGGCTTCGTACAGGCTCCTTGGTTGCAGTGTCTTTCTCAGGTGCTGTCTGTTGTAGCCATGTATTGTTGATGGTAATTCAGGGTGCAGTCCGATAGATGACACCTGAGAGAAATAGCAGGCAGGTAGGCTCTTAGGGCTCACTAGCCCTCAGCAGGGGTGCACCAGCTGGAGAAGCGGAAAAGGCCCCCTCTTTCAGCACGTGCTTATCAGGCCTCAGGAAAAGAGCTGCTGAGCACCCAGAACGGTGGACTGCGAAGTGGGGCAGGGGCGAGAGATGATCCCGCTTCTCCACATCTGTTCTTGGGTTTCGGTAGCCCTCTTCAACTGCTGGCAACACCATGCCACGTTTCCTTTGTCCCAAGTGGGCTTTGGCAGGCCATGCTCCACCCCCACAAGGTACAGTCGAAGCTGAGGGTTGGATCTCCAGGGGACCCACAACTCCCCAGGTACCCTCTGGTCTGTGCTTGCCAAACTCAGCATTATTGTGAGGTTGTTTTTGGGTGGTCTGGTGGTGCAATGGCTCAAGGGTGGAGATCTCCCGGCAGGGCACTGGTGCTGGGGATGTACAACTGGTATGACACCGCCCTCCCAGCCTGGGTGGTTGGCAGGGGTGCAGCACAGATGTGCAAGCTGGTCACCTGGTTCCCAGTTTCCAGGAAAATCTCTAATAGCCACCGATGGTGTTGCCCTATGTCTCGGGGGCAGAGGGTTCCCCAACAGTTTAACAGTCAATAGATTGTCAGAGGGGTGAGGGGAGCAGAAAAGCACTCCCATTAACCCTTTTTTTTGCTTTTCCTGCTGGGCTCTGAGCTCCCTAGGGGTTGATCTCAGACAAACTTTTGTTGATTTTTTTTTCTGTGTCCCCCAACTTCTTGGCCAGGGCATATTTAAAACTGGCTTTTAAGTCATAACAAAAATTAAAAGCATTTATGTGATATGACAGACTATACAGCACATCTAATCCTCCCAAACAACACTGTGAAGAAGGTAAGGTATTAATATCCCAATTTTACCCATAAGGAAACCGCAACCCAAAGAAATCTGGAGATTTGCCAAAATTCACACAGCCAATAAAGGCAGTGCCAGGACTAGAACATGGGCTCTCCGTTTCTCCTTCAAAATGCCTTCAGATCTAAATTATATTCAAAAAGTTCTGGAGTCACGGCAGCTACCTACAGGAAACTCATTGTCAAGCCCTGTCAACAAGTAGTTGTCTTGCAACTGAATGGTGGCAAGGGGACTCTGACAGACTATGGGTTGAAGCATATCGTGCATGCTATTTATGGCTGCACACTCCAAGAATTATTCCCAAGCAAGAATACCAGGAAGTATGTCATTACTACTGCAGGCTTTTGGGTCCAGAAACTACCATTTAAAGGAAAACAAAACCAAACCAGATGTTATCAGCGGCAAGACACACAGGTTTGTCTTTTGTTTTTGCTTTTTTGTTTTTACTGTAGTTGTGAAATTGTTTGGCCTTTTCCCAAAGAACAGCTGAAAGTTCTTAAAGTGAGTGCAAAAGTAATTGCGGTTTTTGCATTGTTGGAATTTGCTGTTTGATACTGGAATACATTCTTAAATAAATGTGGTTATGTTATACATCATTGTAACGGGTATTTCTCGCTATGTTTTCTTGCTAATGACTTATTACTTGTTGTTTATTTTATGTCTATTTTAGACTACAAAAATTATGCTAGACAAAAAGCAAATTCAAGCAATTTCCTTATTCAAGTTCAAAGTGGGTCATAAAGCAGCAGAGACAACTCCCAACATCAACAACGCATTTGGCCCAGGAGCTGCTAACAAACGTACAGTCCAGTGGTGGTTCAAGAAGTTTTGCAAAGGAGACAACAGCCTTGAAAATGAGGAGCATAACGGCTGGCCATCGGAAGTTGACAATGACCAATTGAGAGCAATCACCGAGGCTGATTCTCTTACAACTAAACGAGAAGTTGCCGAAGAACTCAATGTCGGCCATTCTACGGTCGTTCAGCATTTGAAGCAAATTGGAAAGGTGAGAATGCTCAATAAAAGTGGGTGCCTCATGAGCTGACTGAAAATAAAAAAAAAAAATCATCATTTTGAAGTGTCATCTTCTCTTATTCTACCCAACAACAATGGACCATTTCTTGATCAGATTGTGATGTGCAATGAAAAGTGGATTTTATACAACAGCCGGTAAAGCCAGCTCAGTGGCTGGACTGAGAAGCTCCAAAGCACTTCCCAAAGCCAAACTTGCACCAAAAAAAAAAAAAAAAGGTCATGGTCACAGTCACTGGCAGTCTGCTGCTGGTCTGATCCACTACAGCTTTCTGAATCCTGGTGAAACCACTACATATGAGAAGTGTGCTCAGCAAATCAATGAGATGCAAAGGAAACTGCAACGCCTGCCGTCAGCATTCGTCAACAGAAAGGGCCCAATTCTTCTCCACAACAACGCCTGACCACGTCACACAACCAATGCTTCAAAGTTTGAATGAATTGGGCTACAAAGCATTGCTTCATCTGCCATATTAACCTGACCTCCCCCCACCTGACTACCACTTCTTCAAGCATCGACAAATTTTGCAGGGAAAACACTTCCACAACCAGCAGTATGCAGAAAATGCTTTCCGAGAGTTCCTCAAATCTGTAACCGCAGATTTTTACACTACAGGAATAAACTTGGTCTTGTTGGCAAAAATGTGTTGATGGTAATGGTTCCAATTTTGATTAGTAAAGATGTGTTTGAGCCTAGTTATGATTTAAAATTCATGGTCTGAACCCACAATTACTTTTGCACCAACCTAATGGTTGGGAAGAAAGCCAAAAACACCTAAGAAAAGCAGAACATAGACCAAAGGGAAAATATCAGAGCCAGAAAACTTCCAAGCTTTTTAAAAGAGAAAGATGCCGGGAAATTTGCAAAATGGCCACAGAAAAAATACCTCCAGAAGGGAAAAGCAGGGTGAGAAACCCTAATCAATCCATGAAGTAGAGATTTCAGAATCTCCACAAAGTTTCAGGCCATAATCTTGGCACCCTAAAACCCTTCCTTTGGCCATCTGCTCAGAGAAAGATGGGGAAGCTCCATGACATTATGCCATGGTTTTTGGGGCCATAGAGCTGGGCTAGATCAGTAGAAATCAAATGCTGTTCCAGGACTGTGGCAATTAAGTGAAAGGTTTCATCGGCCAATAGCAAGTGAGAAAAATACGGCAATGCTGTTGTTTTGTAAAGACAGCTATCCAGCTTAAAGCATTGTCCCTCATTACAAGACCACATACACCAAACATTCCTCAAAATGTCTGGGTAAACGAGAGTAATAGAACCAGTATCCTTCACCTGGCTTTGCATCTGTGGGATAAACACAAATGTGTCTATGGCTGGCCTATCCAGCCAGTACTTTAGTTCCAGTTTCTTTTGGGCTCTGGTCAGGCAACCCTAAGCTCCCCTCTTCCAGTTAGCATCAACAAGAGCAAATTCCTTCAACCATGCATGAAAGGGTTCCGAGACCCAATACTCAACTACCAACCTTGTTCCCCTTAAACTCTGGAAACTCACAGCTATTTTTCAATGCCTGCTTTACAACCCCAAATCTATATATATATAACAAACCTGACTCCCTCAGAAGCCCGCATTCTGATAACTCTTTCGTACTTTGCACAAAAGTTTTTTAAAAACCTGCACAATAGCACTTCCCCCAGAAAGGCTCTCTTGTCAAGGGGTAAAAACCTAGAAGCTTTGTGTTCTGTCCCATCCCCAGCCTCAACAAAGACCCTTAACCTACACCTAAACACGGATATCTTCTCTACACAGCTATTTATTCTGCGGGCCTCAGGCTTCCTGGACTAAAGCAACTCATAAATTAGACAATTTTTTTCCTTCAGTTTCTTTTCATTATTTGGGGATAAGAGTGTTTCTTTTTTGTGTTATGTATTTTCCAAATCTCTCACAACGACATTTTCTCCCTTTTCTACATAGCATGAGGGCCGAGAAAGCCCAAGGTGAGTTGCAGTTGGACAGCCCACAGCTGTACACGGCACTTCAGTGAGAAGAGGGGTGGTAACGTTATCCATCCCACTGTACCTGTGATTGTGCCGCAGAGCACAAAGGAAGCCTCCCATCCCTGACTCACTTCAGACTTCTGTCCAACACCTGTAACACCATCCCAGTTACCACCCAAAGAGAAGTCTCAAGACAGTCCTGAATCCCTCAGCCCGTACTTGACAGCTGGTCTTTCACCCTTAGCCCAACAGCCTTCTTCAGAGTCACTCAAAAAGCTCTTCCAATTACCATCAACCTAGGAACCAACATTTTCACGGGTGTATATCCTCACCCAGGACAGGGCCAAGTGGGGCTCCATCTTTCAGCATGTCACTCCAAAAGGGCAGCTCCGGGCCCTATATTGAGTGACAACAAAGGCTCTCAACTAGCACCCCAGGGAGAAAAGTTCTTAACACCACCGCCACACTCCTCATGTCACTATCCCATTTTCTGGTCATAACCCAACCTCCCACAGAACTGATACCTCTGCAAGCTCCCTCTTTCCACCTCTGATCTGAGGTCAAAAGTTTGTTGGTCTCCTCAGATTCTCTCTCAATTGGAGGAAAGGACAACACATAGGATACTTGAGAATTCAACCTCAGGTTCCCACTAGAATCCAACACTGTTTACCACTTAGTCCAGCAGCACAGAGCACAGGATTTCAGGGTGTGGGGACAAATAGCACATCCTAAATTCAGGCATTTTGGTGATGTTAAAATGGAGGGGAGAGCTGAGAGATCGAAGAAGCAAATCACGAAACACGACTTTCCTGTATAATCAACATTACATGTCTAGCGTCCTGACATTTGGAAAAGGGTCTAACCTTGAAGAGCCATTTGCAGCGAGTAGCTGCTTAACAATGAATATCACCTATTCCCCTCAGTCCCAAGATTCCTGCTACTCCGACACCACTCACCAGACCCACATCCCCGAAGGGTACTGAATTTGGGATTCAATATCAGCAAGACTGAATCCCAAATTCTTAACTGCCTTGAAAAT
Source organism: Nomascus leucogenys (assembly GCF_006542625.1). Taxonomy (NCBI): domain Eukaryota; kingdom Metazoa; phylum Chordata; class Mammalia; order Primates; family Hylobatidae; genus Nomascus; species Nomascus leucogenys. Next base: position 81,413,318 of record NC_044386.1, read on the forward strand.
TATACCTGAACTACTGTTTAATTATCTCTGTAATATTGTTCCTGAGTTCCAGGACTGCTTACAGAGATGAGGCACTAATTCAGGAGAAAGGAAGAGGTCATATTTTTTCTAATCCCAGGCTTGCCCATCCCCACTCTAGTTTCCTTTAGGTTCCCAACCACTGTGATGAATCTTGTCTAATTACTGCCACCATGAATGCTACTATTTGTATATAGGTTTAACCTATTCTAAAAATGGGTTTTAAGAACAAACCCTCGCCCTTCCCCAAAATTTTAAAGGTAGTCCTTCGTTCAGGTTCCCTGTTACCAGGAACCTTTCTCACTTTCCTAGTTCTGGTCTCAAGAAAAACACTCTCCTCCCGTCCCACAATGCCCAGCAACTTGGGTGAGTCCACATCCAGATGCAGTTCCAAGTCAGGCCCACAGCGTTTGCTTTCATTAACAAACCATAGAGCTTTTACACAGCTCACACACCCAACTTAACCTGCAAGCCAGAAAAAGGCTGCAACAGCTAGAGAGCAAAGTACAGTGCCCCACCAGGGAGGGAAGTCACCAAAGGCCATAGTCTTTTAATTTTTTAAACTTAATAACACGCTTGTTAAATGACTTCTCTAATGACATCAAAGTGACTTAAAAGTCATTTCAAGAATTGTCTTTCCTGTCTCATGGAGGATGGTAAAACCCATGTTTGTATCATTATGGGAGCCTGAGAGGACTTTGATAGGGAAAAGAAAGGAACAGAAAGAAAATAGTTATGTCGTGTGTGGTAGAAGCCTCTAGGCTTGTCTGACTTGGCAGAATCTGCTACTTGGGCACAAAAAGTCTGGGTCGGTGGAACCCTAATGGGTTCTTGACTTCACTAGATGGATGACTAGGATCCCAGGGAGATCGCTTAAAGAGCAGGAAGCATGTCTGCTCCCCTCTCGTTGTCAGAAAAACTGCTTAAAAATCCTCAGCTTTGAGCTGAAGAAAAGTGGCCTGCGAGGTTGGCAGCTAAAGCTCAGTATTCATGGGTGGAACCGTAAACTTCACTCAACTTAACATCCACTGTACAGCCCCTTCTTCCCGTGACAGAGTTTTCACATTTTCTAGGGGTTTATCGAAAAGCCGCCCCACAGGCCAGATGCACTGTTTAACAAGGCTTCTGCGGCTTCTACCTTAAGTCATCCAAGAAGGCGTTTTTGTTTGTTTTTTTTTTCCTAAGGCCACTATCATCACAAGAATATACGACTCGCCTGGCCAACATGGTGAAACCCTGTCTCTAATAAAAATACAAAAATATTAGCCAGGCGTGGTGGCGCATGCCTGTAACCCCAGCTACTCGGTAGGCTGAGGCAGGTGAATCACTTGAACCGGGGAGGCGGAGGTTGCAGTGAACCGAGATCGCGCCACTGCACTCCAGCCTGGGTAACAAGAACCAAACTCCGTCTCAAAAAAAGAAGAAGAATATATGACTCGGCTACAGTTCCAGGTCTCAGTTAACAGGTTAGGTTTGGGGATGTCCCACCCTCCAGAGCTCCAGTGGGCGTCCTCCCGCATGGGGGCCCCTACTAAATAAACACCAGCCCCAGCCATCTGGCCCTAACGGAAGGAGGATGCGAGGCGGGAAATCAACGCCCTTTAACGGCTGCCGGAGGGGGAGGGGGAGGGGGAGGGGGGGCGGGGGGATCTCCCGTGCCTGCCGCCAGGGGCTTCTGGGCCTAACGGGCCTTGGGCGGTGGGTCAGAGGAGCCGGGAGCCCTAAGCCCCTCCTCTGTGGCGGGGTGCAGGGAGGAGCCCCAGCCCCGGGCGCCCTGCCCTGCCGTCCCCTGCCCTGCCTGGTGGGCTTCGGCGGTGGCCCCCAGCTCCACACACGGCCGCAGGTTATAAACACGGGGCGCATGGGTTCCCCGAGATTCGCCCGAGCGTGGGCCCAGCGAGGCACGCTGTTCGCGGGGCCCTCCTCCCCTGTCCCCCTTCCAGTCGCATGTCTTCCGGTGACTTTGAACAGTGTCACTCTCCCGGGTCACCATGGCCAGGGTGCCAGTCTCTCCCTGCGCAGCGCTCCTCGGAAGTGAAGCCATCTCCCCGTCCCTCTGACCTTACTCAGAGGCCCTGCTACCGGGCCTGTCCTGCCCCTGCTTGGAACCCTCTAGGTGTCACCTCAGCCATCTGGGGCTGAGCCCACTTGGCTCTCCTGCCTCCTCCCCAGGAGGCAGCTTGTTCTGAAGCGCCTGGGGCATCTGGTAACCTGTCGCTGCCTTGTTTCTAGCGCACTGGTTTTATACTCGCCCAAAAAGGCAACAATTAAACTTTGTTTCTCACACTTATCCTTTAGCAGGGCAGAGGGAGAGATATGACCAAATGGTGACAATTTATTTGTGATAGATCGTATGAGTGTTTTGCATTGTCCTTTTATTTGTATTTTTCACATAGTAGGGTTTTATTTTTTTGGTGGGGTTTTTTTTTTTTTTTGAGACTAAGTCTTGCTCTGTCGCCCAGGCTGGAGTGCAGTGGTGTGATCTCGGCTCACTGCAACCTCCGCCTCCCAGGTTCAAGCAATTCTCCGGCCTCAGCCTCCCGAGTAGCTAGGATTACAGGCGCCCACCACCACACCTGGCTAATTTTCGTATTTTTAGTAGAGACGGGGTTTTGCCCTGTTAGCCAGACTGGTCTTGAACCCCTGACCTCAAGTGATCCACCAGCCTCGGCCTCCCAAAATGCTGGGATGACAGGCGTGAGCCACTGCGCCAAGCCCAGATTTTTAAATGTATTTTACATTTTAAGATGGGCAGAGACATGAAGAGATCTTGGAAACACAATCTAATTAAGTCTGTCGGCCCTTCTGGAGCCCCTCCTAATGCCCCCAGGCCTTTTCCACACAGTGCAGTTCTGACAGAAAGTGGGAGAGGCATGGAAGCTTAGGAGAAGCTGAGGGAGATTGCTGTGGACAGGGCTGGTGGGGGTTCTGCCATGGTTTGGGAGGCAGAGGAACCTATTTGATTATATAATACCTCTCCAACCGAGGGATCAGCCAACCCTGCACATTGGTGTGTGTGTGAGGAAAGCAGGTATAGAAGTGAACAGGGAGGAATTGCCCAGACTCACAAAGGGCTCCCCGCACCCTTATTCTCATCAGTCTTCTCCTCTATTCTGTTCTTTCCTTGGTCGCCTGTCCCATTCAATAATAAGTGTAAGGCCAGACTCCAAATGAAGCCTGCTGAGTATTCAGAATAATTGTGGAGAGGGTAGAAGTTGAGACATTCGGCTTTGAAATCAGAAAGAGGCAGGTTTTGTGTAAGCTCTCCCACCTATTAGGTGTGCGACGCTGGGAAAGCAATCTAAACTTAGAGCCTCTGGCTTTTCAACTCCACGTTAGTGATGCTATAACTTGTAGGGACGACCATCCATCACAGCGCCTGTCGAGGTCAATGCTCAGCTAACGAGAGCTAGCAATTCTCCTCCTGCTTTTCTACCAGCCTCCAGCTCGGATGACTCTAGTTCCCTTTAGCACGTGTCCTATTCTCATCTGCTTCCTGGACTCAAGTATGAGGGAGTGGAGCTAAGTTGTTTTCCTTTCCAAAGCTCACTTTGCAGACTGTGAGGAAGGATGGGTGCTCCTGAACCTTACAGCCCATTCAGGTGTGCTGGGGTCCAAGGTCCCAGGTCTCTGGAGGAGTCTGCCCAGAGCTGGAGTCCACCTTTACCCAGTGGGCATGGAGGGTCTTGCTCAGGCTCTGACCCAACCTCCTAAGGAGTGCCCAGCTGAGGGCCAAATGTAAGAGGCCCTCAGATTCCCAATCCCATTCTGACCTGACTGTCTCCACACATTTCTACACTCCCTAAGAGGAAATACTTGAGTCACAAGACCCCAGGGTACTGTCCACTCCTCCCCAGTCCAAATCCCACCTCCTCCACAACAAGAAGGCCCCAGTCTGGAAGCCCAGTTTGTCTGGGACCTCTGCCTGAAGCCCTGCCTCTCCAGCAGGGGCCCTTCATCCACCCTCCATGACCACCATATCCCTCACCCTGCCCTCTCCTCCTTCCCCTGCTGTGACCCTTCTGGGCACTCTTCCCTATCTTGCCTTTTCCTTTCTCCCATGCGTGTTTAGGACACAGCGCCTCACCAGGCTTTGGTGGTGGAGAACTTCTGTACCTGCTAAGGGACACTCCTACCAGGCAGAGTGGCCCCACAGTCAAATGTCATCCCTCAGCTTCTCCTGGGCACATTTCAGTATTTCTTATACCCTTCTCCCCCATGCCCTGGGGCAGCCCTTTATCCTCTCATTCCCAAATCTGTCCCCATCTGACCTTTTCTGAGAGGTCTGATGACAGACCTACATTAAGTCTGAGAGAGACAGCTCCAGCTTTAAAAGTGGGGCTTTGAGTATCAGTAACTGGGGGTGGTCAGAGCTAGCCTAGCAATGGAGACAGGGACTTTGGGCCCCTGGAGTCTCATTCTCAGGTCTGAGCCCACGATGCTTATTTGCCCCCAAGCAGGTGTGCCTCAGTAGCTGAGTATAAGCATGGGACATGTGTCTCCCTGGGACTACTGTGGAATTTGTGGGTTTGTGGTGGAGGGCATGTAGAGGAATATGCCTTTTTATTTACTAGTAAAGAAATACGTGTCTGATCATGAGTGTTACAAACTGGGAGGTAATTATGAGCAGAATGGGAAAATAGAGTAAAATTTTTAAATCAACAGGGGACACAGGGGAGAATAAGTGGAAAAGAAGGAAAAGCAAAAAAAAAGGATATAGTTAAATAAATGGTAAACATAAAATAAGATAAAAAATAAAAGGGAGTATAACAATTATTTTATGAAATGTGAGTGGGCTGAATTTTTCAATTAAAAGAGACTACATTATTGGGTTTTGTTTTTTCTAATATATTATTTAATATATTGTTGAACAAGAAATATACTTAAAACAAAATGCTTCCAAAGCAGTTGATGAAAATAAAGTAGTTGACAAATCCAAATACACACACACACACACACACACACACAGAAATAGTAGTCGTATTATTTTATTAGGCTAGGTTGAATAAATTATGTAAAAAATATACACACTACACAATCCAGCACCTATGTGTTTTAATAAGCAAAAACTATTAGACATGCAAGAGAACCTTGATTTTAAAAACACAACTCAGGCCAGGTAGGGTTGCTCACGCCTGTAATCCCAGCACTTTGGGAAGCCGAGGTTGGAAGATCGCTTGAGGCCAGGAGTGTGAGACCAGCCTGGGCAATGCAGTGAGATCCTGTCTCTACAAAAAAAAAAAATTTTTTTTTACTTAAAAAAATTAGCTACTTTGGAGGCTGGGGGGGAACAGATCACTTGAGCCCAGTAGTTCAAGGTTATAGTGAACTGTGATTGCACCACTGCACTCCAGCCTGGGTGACAGAGCAAGACCCTATCTCTCTCTCTCTCCCTCTCTCCCTCTCTCTCTGTCTCTCTCTCTCTCTCTCTCTCTCTCTCTCTCTATATATATATATATATATATATATATGACACAGGCAATTCAGTGGGAGATTTAAAAATACCTTCTAAAGGATCCGTTTTGTTTGTTGTTTCAAAATTAAGACAAAGTAATCTTAGAATTTTAATATAAATGTCTAAAATAGCTAACAAAATCATGGAAAGGGAGACTACTGTGAGAGTCTTATCTCGCCAGTGTTGCATAAGTTCCTCAAGAGAGCTACTGGATGAAGAAGGGCTTAAAGCACAGGACTGTCCTGGGCACTGCTGTGTGCAGAATGGAGAGGGTAATTCTGAGCTTTTGACTGCCTGGAGAACTGGTATAGGATCAGCTATGGGAAGCTGACTTTGCCAGCAGAGAGACCAGGGCAGAGTGAGCCCTGCTGGAGGCTCTAGTTGGTGGTGGTGAAGCCAGCGATAGAAACTTGAAAAAGTACAGGGCTGTGTTAGTCAGTTCATGAAAAAGTACGGGGCTGTGTTAGTCAATTCGTGTTGCTATGAAGAAATACCTGAGACTCGGTAATTTGTAGAGAAAAGAGGTTTGTTTGGCTCACAGTTCTGCAGACTGTACAAGAATCATGCTGCCAGCATCTGCTTCTGGTGAGAGCCTCAGGAAGCTTTTACTCATGTTGGAAGGTTCAGGAGGAGCCAGCATATCACATGGTGGTGAGAGTGTGAGCAAGAGAGAGGGAGGACGTGCCAGGCTCTTTTCAACAACCAGATCTCACATGAACTCAGGGTGGGAACTCACACATTACCACGAAGACAGCACCAAGCCATTCATGAGGATGCTAACCCCATGACCCAAACACCTCCCGCTAGACCACACATCCAATGTTGGGGATCACATTTCAACATGAGATTTGAGGGGAACAAACATCCAAAGCATATCAAAGGCTCAAGCCCTCTCTAGGATTGGGGAACATGCAAGGAAACAATGAAATATGAATTGGCTGGGCAACATTCAACTATTCATTAAACAAGCAGGTACTACAGGTAGGATAATAGGCTATCATTTCTGCCAGGCAAAAATGTAGTTTTTCTTTGGCTACCTCTACTAAAGGAGACATTTTTCTTTAGAAGAGTATTTAAACTTCCCAGCTTGGACTTTAAGGTGCTTGGAACTGACTAGGTGCTCTCAGAACCCAGCCCATGGCCCTAAGTCACAATTTCTCAGATGCCGCCAGAAAAGCCAGGTTCAAGGTGCTGTCTGTCATCGAGGACTCATTCTGTATCCCTATCCTATGCATATATGTGAATAAAGCCTCCTTAATGAGCACTATCTATAGGTCAGTAATATGTACACATGTATACACACATACATACACATGTATATGTACACATATGTAGATACACATGAAAGAAACATTTCAACAAATTTTTTGTGAATAAGAATGAGATATTGTGCCTCCCTTTGAAAAATGCTTGATGTTGATATTGAACATGGGTAAGTGTTATCGATATGTGATCTGGCTTTATCTAGGTTTCCTGCCTGTAACTGGAGCCACCAAGATGGTTATCAGAAGGACCCCCATGAAACTCTTACTCAACCTCACCTTCTTCCATGATGTAAAAAAATAAAGACTGACATGAGAAGTTTCAGAAGAAATACCCTCAAGGGTGTTTCTTGGGACTTGGAGGAGGAAGCATTAGTATTTGGGTCTGTAGAATCCCCAAATCAGGCAGAAAAGAGCCAACATCTCAGAGGATGATGTGGGGAGAGACCAGTTGGTAGGGAGTGATGCCAAAAGCAGTCTTCTCACTATATGCTGTTGAAGGAAGGTCATCCTTTGCCTTCAAAGAGCAAAGTCCAATGGGGGAGACACAATATGTAAACAGGTAAATTCAATGCACATGACCATCACTTTCACAATATGGGCTAGAAGTACACGCAAGACACACCTGGGCTGGGGCTGTTTTCCTAGAGGAAGCTGTGTCTGGGGCTTGAAAATGAGTGGGAGTTAACTGAATAGTGGGTTTGGGGTGGAAAGTCTTTCCAGCGGAGGGAACAGTACCTGTGAGGGGTGGAGAACATTTAGGGAAAAAATAAAGTTCCTTATGGCTGCAGCACTGCCTTAGGGGGCAGCAGTGGCAAGAGTGGAAGTGAAGACAGATGCAAGGGGCTTTACACCATGTTACAAAAGAATAGATTTTATCCCGGGGTCATGAGCTCCTTTCCCCCTTTTAGCCTCCTAAAAAAAAAAAAAAAATAGGCAAGAATCAGACACAGACACACCCTCAGCAAGATACAGCCAGAAAGAGTAAACTGAGAAGAGTCCAGAGACAAGGAGATGGTGAAAGAAGGAAAGTCAGGCCCCAAAAATCGGCTCCAGCAGCAAAAAGGTGGACGTGGATGGTGGGCAGATGGGTAGGGAGACAAACAGGCCAGGAGACAGTAGCAGAGAAAAGAGCAGTGAAAGGCAAGGGATCTAAAGGGAGAGGGTGTCAGAGAGCCCCACAAGATGCCAGAGTCACAGGCAGATTCAGACACTGAGGCTCAGATCCCGCTGAGCACCCAGGGGCTCTCTTCTCTGACCTTAGGGTTGGCTCTCTTGGCAGACCAGTCCTCTCCCTCCATTGTCAGCTTCGAGAGAATGGAAGAAAGACGTCTGCAAGGGTTCATGTTTTCAGAGGGGGAAACAGAATAAGGCCCAGTTAGAAGGGTTGACTAAATGGGCCAAGGGTGGAAAAGTAGAGAGAAAATTTTGCTTCAGGAACATTGAGGGAAGAAACAATAAGCCCTCCTGTCCCCTCTCTCCAGGACCAAAAGTGGTCTTCAGTAGCTGAACCAATACATGGAAGAAAAATTTGAAAGGAAGAAAAATTTGAAAGGAAGAAAAAAAAGAAAGCTGACAGGAAACGGAAGTATTCTAAGAGACATTTCCAGTCACCTTGGAGAGGTGCAGGCATTAGAGCTCAGAGTCTCTGGCCAGACTGCCAGGGTTCAAGTCTTGCTATTATACCAGCTATGTGACATTGAACAAGTTACTTACAATCTCAGTTTCTCAGTTTCTTAAGTGTAAAGTGAGGATAAAACAATAGTACCTACCTCACAGAGATGTTGGGCAGGTAAAAAGCATTCCATATTTGTAGACTGCTTCAATAGTTATCTGTTGGACAGCTATCAATGTAGCTGTTATTATTATAGCTCCTTTTTCCAGGCATGGCCTCTCCTGGTATGTCTGTGATGTCATATACTTTCAAAGGCCCCATCAGGGCTTCTCTGACCTATTAGAGAGTGACACACCCACTCCAGGTGTGTTTCATTAAAGAAGATATTCCTATTTAGTTGTGGCTTGTGGAATTTGATTCCCAGGAATAAATTTGAAAAGTCTTGGAAAGTGTGACTACTTTGTTAGCAAAGTGTGGCTGGGTAGGATTGGCATTAGGACTAAAAGAACTTTTCAGACTCTTGATCTTTGAGGGTCCCTACTGTTGCCTCAGAGTGTAGCCAAACAAGAGCCAGAGGGCCTGAGAATTGTCACTGGTGGGGTGACAGAGATTTGCTCTCCTAGTGCCGCTCCACAGCGGGTTTTAGTAAACTTCTTGAAAGAGCTTGGAACAAAATTGCCACTGGGGACTATAAGACTAACTGCTGTGCAGCCACAGAACTGAAAGATGAACCCTGAGCTGTTCCACCTGGCAGGGAAGCAAGGCTTATAGATGAGGGGCCTTGTGGGAGCTGAAGACCGCAACAGATGGTGGCAGCCCCCTCCAGCAGGAGAGTCCTGGGAACAGCCATGTCTGTGAGCTCTTTGAGGCTGATGCTATGTGGCATAAGTTTGACCCAGCTCAATGCCTAGAATATAGTACTCTTTAAATGTCTGCTGAATGACTGAATGAAAAGAGGTGGCTGAGGAAAGCATATGCTGAGAGGATCCTCTAGAAGCCTCCCTGATTAATAATGATCAGCTACTCCCTGAGACCTTGAAGAAGAAGACAGTGCTAGAAGCTGCTGCCCGAAATATCTAAAAGCCCGCAGAATAAATCTATGGCCACCACTAGGGCCCATAAGTGGAAATTTGGAAACCTTGATTTGATAAGTCCCATAGTTCCTGCAAGGGACTCTTTGAAATCTTAACATAAACTATCTAAAACCTCTTCTTGGAGCCCCTGCTGAAATCCTTGGAGAAACCCTCCCAGGAAGCCTTAGAGCCCTGTCTGAAGCCCTGGAAACACTGCCAGGAGTGATGCACAACCTTTGGAGCTGAGTCAGTCGCATGTGTGTATTAGGGTACTGGGCTCTGCCTTTGTAGCAAGAGTAGGAGGTGGGCAGGAAGGTCACTGTTGCTTTGTTTTAATACCATTGGCTGTGTCTCAGCTACCTAGACCCAAAGAGACTGGTCAAAAAGGAGAGGCCAGGGAGCTTCCAAGTATTTGATCAAGATAGTGGGCTTTGGAAATATTGACTCTTAGTGGTGGTCAGCTGTGGGGCTTGAAACCATTTTTTTCTAGTTTTTAAAAATTTTTGGTTTTTTTTGTTATTGTAGTCTTCTTTTATTTGTGTTTTCTCCACATATGTATTGAAACCACTTCTTGATAGTTTTTTGTTGAAAGATGTTAGAGTCTAGGAGAGCCTGCAGGCAGCCAGGTCAGGGCACAGATTTTGACGAACATAAGTACTATCTAACCATTTCTGACCCACTGGGGCCCAAAAACAACAACAACAAGTTGTTCTTTGATCACAAATAGATTATTGAAGTAGTTCTGCTCATGTACTCAGATGGCTTCCTTCTCCAGGCCTCCCTAGAAAAGATTTCTTTGAATGCATTTAGCTGTGAAAGGAAGACACACAAACATTCAAGTGCTGAGATTATGTCAGAGACAAATACAGAAGCAGATTCAAGAACAGCTTCAGAACAAACAAAAAATGTAGATTGATACCATAGCAGAGGGAAAGAGAAGAAACGAGTCTCAAAAAGAGATTAAAAGAAGGCAGTGAAGACACAAATCAAAATTCACAGTATCAGAAATGAGCAGACAAGAAGAGCACTGCTATCAACTGGAAGATAGTCATTCAGACAGACAATATAGCCCAATATAGTCATTCAGACAGACAATATAGGCATCTCTGGTATAGTTGGTGAGCTTCTTTAGAAAAAATCTCTTTGGATAATTCTGAGAGAAGAAAAATGAGATATGAGAAAAGTAGTTTAAGGGATGTGTCTGAAAGGAGCAGAAATGGAAAGAGACAAGGATATATTGGGACCAAATAATAGAAAATTGTTTTTCTCCTTCTTCTCTCCCACTCAGCTCCACCCCCAAAAGTGTGGAACCCTAAACCCAAGTTCCCAGATACCAACCAAGGTATCCTTTTCAAGGATTGCAGTCTCAGGCCTACTATGTTAACTCTTCTCTGCACAAGTTGCTTCTAGTGAGTACTAGCTGATGTGCTCCCAACTAGCCTTCCTTTCTAATCCAGCTAAAAAGTTAAAATCCAGCCCTGGCCTTGGGCACCATTTAAGTGACCTGAAACAGTGTAGGTGATGCTGAGTGGGTTTGCTGTAGGAAAATGAACAGAAATGCTCCCAAGCAGACTTAAAATGGAGAAAGTTCCTAGAGTTACTTCTGAAACCTGACACCCCTCAACCTCACCCCTACTCCTAAACTCACAACCCCTCCATGGCCTGACAGAAACAGGTCTTGGACCTGGCTGCCTTAGGGTGGGATTCCTCTGGTTGGTAGCTTCTGCCGTGCATGACTGGGAGCCTCCTCTCAGTGTCCTCAGTAGGTTAGGGCTGGGCTCGGTGGCTCACACCTGTCATCCTAGCACTTTGGGAGGCTGAGGTAGGAGGACCGCTTCACCCCAGGACTTTGAGAGCAGTCTGGGGACTTGGGAGGCTGACACAAAAGGATTGCTTGAGCCCAGGGGGTTGAGATTCCAATGAGCTATGATTGTGTCACTGCACTCCAGCCTGGGCGACAGAGCAAGATCCCATTTCAATCAATCAGTCAGTCAATAAAAATCAGAAGATCAGCTTCTGAAATGGGGGATTGTATTCTTGCAGTTCCCTCTTCCCACCTCTTGGGTACTCAGAGCTATCCCTTTCTACTGCATCTCCAATATCAATCATCCGGAAGGATCTAGAATCATACTGACATTAAACAAGCTTGAAAACCGTATGAATAGTTTTTTTAAGGCTAGGCTGTTCCCCCACGATGAGCTCTGGAGGTGAACTTCCACCTGCAGTGCAGGGACTCAGCCATTCTGCTTCCTACCTGAAGATCACACTGATGGAGTGGGATTCCCATTGGTTTCCCTACGTCTCCCTGGAGGGATGAATGTTCATTCTCCTGGTTGGCAAAAGGGCTGGGCAAAGATGAAGCCATCATGGCATTTATTGCTGGAGTCATCCTTGGGGCAGATCTAATTGTCAGCAGCTCTGTCGCCTAGAATCAGACAAGGAATGGCTGGAAATTAGGAGTTAAAGGCAATTCAATGGCTATTACAAAAAAGTCAAAAAATAAGAGATGCTGGAAAGGTTGTAGAGAAAAGAATGCTTATACACTGTTGTTGGGAGTGTAAATTAGTTCAACCATTGTGAAAGACAGTGTGGCAATTCCTCAAAGACCTAAAGACAGATATGCCATTTGGTCCAGCAATGCCATCACTGGGTATATACCCAGAGGACTCTAAATTGTTCTGTTATAAAGATACATGCACACGTATGTTCATTGCAGCACTATTCACAATAGCAAAGATATGGAATCAACCTAAATGCCCACCAATGATAGACTAAATCAAGAAAACGTGGTACATATATATACACCATGGAACACTATGCAGCCATAAAAAAGAATGAGATCATGTCCTTTGCAGGAACATGGATGGAGCTGGAGGCCATTATCCTTAGCAAACTAATACAGGAACAGAAAACCTAACACCACATGTTCTCACAAGTGGGAGCTAAATGATGAAAACACATGGACACATACAGAAGAATAACACAAACTGAAGCCTATCAGAGGGTTGGGGTGGGAGGAGGGAGAGGATCAGGAATATGGGTATACGGGTTCTAGGCTTAATACATGGCTGACAAAAAAAAAATCTGTACAACAAACCCCCACAACACAAGTTTACCTATGTAACAAACCTGCACATGTACCCTTGAACTTCAAAGTTAAAAAATAAAAAATAAATACATTATAGCAATTTAAAATGTGAAAACTTGATTGAAATACAATTCTTCTGGTATTTTTTACAGTTATTTTGTTTAGGTTTAGGAGTTAGAATTTCCCTAGATATATCTATCTTATGAGAATTCAAGAGTTTGTGGTAAGACCAAAATCAGATTTTAGGGAAAAAAGTAAGGGACAGGGAGACCTCATAGCAGTCAAATCTGTGGGATCCAGGATTGGGACCAGAAACACACTCCTTGATGGGTTTATGTTGAAAGGTTTAGAGCTGGGGGCTGCACATTCGGGAATTTAGACTCCCAAAAATGCCCTATACTCCTTCGCCTGCTGATGGAAACTGGGAAAGCCTTAGTGTAGCATAGCCAGAACCGGAAAACTAAACATCATTTGGAAGAGAGATTTTTCTAGTGTCTTTTCTGAATCCTATGTCTTGTGACTTGTGCTAGGTATGTCTGAGCATCCACCTTTTTTAAGGGGAATTCGCATCCTAATTGTAGAAGGCAAATTCACTGTTTGCTTGGATCCCCCTCTCAGAATTCACCCTGGGCTCATTTGTACAATGGGGAAGTTTGTTTATAGCTCCCTTGGCCTACATTTTGTGCATGTTTTGCCCTTTTTAAAGAAACTCTTCCCCTGTACCTCTCACCTTCCTCTTCTGTCTCTCCTTCTTCTCACAACTTACTCATGTAGAGATAAAAGATCTGACCATTTATATCCTAGAGTGTTTAATATTTAAGAAGGTCCAGGCTCTTCATCTAAGGAAATGAAGCTGATATACTCAAATGCATTATTAGCAGGGTTTAGTTTACTTACCTCTTTTAACAAAGTGAGGCTTTCCTGATGCTCCTTAAATTCCCAGAATGCTGTCACAGAGACATGTTCCCATTGGTCAAGGAGCCTCTCGATGGTTCATATCAAGACCCTAAGGATGGTAGCTCTTTTCCTATTCTCTAGGGCAGAATCTTACAATGTGAGTCCAGGGAGGTCAGTATTCTTGATTCATAGATATTGTGGCATGGGACAAATAGACATTGCAACCTCATCTTGACTTAAGCTAGTGTGTTCCGCCTCTGTAATTGGTTAAATACCCTTTTCCTTGAGTCCTTCTGCCCTCCATTACTGAGTTGGTTCTAGTCTGCCTGTGACAGTGAAATATAATGTGCTTATTTAGGAAAATCAGCCAAACATGCAAGCAATAAAAGAGAGACATAATAGTAACTAAGAGTGACAAGTGTGGAAAAAGACAAATGCATAGATAATATGTACACATATAGCAGGAAATAAATATGACAGGAGAAAATATGTAAAAGAAGGGGCAGTAAAGCATAATAACAGAATATAGAGATTTATTCCAGGAATTCGAGAATGGTTCAACGTACAAAAATCAATCGACGTAATAATATAATATACTGCATTAATAGAATGAAGAGAAAAAGCCTATGTGATCTTTTTTTCTTTTCTTTGAAACAGGGTCTCATTCTGTCACCCAGGCTGGAGTGCAGTGGTGTGATCTTGGCTCACTGCAACCTCTGCCTCTTGGGTTCAAGCAATTCTCCTGCCTCAGCCTCCCAAGTAGTTAGGACTACAGACGCACACCACCATGCCCAGCTAATTTTTGTACTTTTAGTAGAGATGGTGTTTTGCCATGTTGGCCAGGCCAGTCTCAAACTCCTGAGCTCAGGCAATTCACCTGCTTTGGCTTCCCAAAATGGTGGGATTATAGGCATGAGCCACCACGCCTGGCCCCACATGATCATTTCAAATGATGCAGGAAAAGCATTTGACAAGCTCCAACACCCTTTAGTGATAAAAACACTCAGAAAACTATGACTAGTAGAAGGGAACTTCCTCATCATAATAAAAAGGTATTTATTTTTTAAAAACCACAGTTAACATCATACTCAGTAGTAAAAGACAGAAATATTTTTCTAAGATCAGGAATAAGACAAAGATGCCCATTTTCACCAGTGCTATTCAACATCATACTAGAACTTCTAGCCAGAGCAATTAGGCAAGAAAAAGAGAGTGCATCCAAATTGAAAAGGAAGAAGTAAAACCATGCACAGGTGACATGATTCCATATATATATATATAAAAATCCTAAAGAATCTACAAATAAAATTATTAGAGCTAACAAATAAACTCAGCAGAGTTAGGTTACAAGGCAGAAAATCAGTTATATTTCTATACACTAGCAATGGACAACCCAAAAAGAAAATTAAGAAAAGAATTCCATTTGTAATAGCATCAAAAATAATAAAATACTTAGGAATAAATTTAACCAATGCAGTGCAAGATTTATACACAGAAAACAACAAAACATTGCTAAAAGAAATTAAAGACACCAATAAATGGAAAAACATCCCACATTTATGGACTGGAAGACTTAATACTTTTAAGATAGAAATAATGACCAATATATATTTTAAAAATCCTAAAGAATCCACAAATAAAATTCAGTGCAATCCCTACCAAAACCCCAATGATCTTTTTTGCAGAAATAGAAAAGCTCATCCCAAAATTCATATGGAATTGCAAAGGGGCCTCAAATAGCCAACAAACCTTGAAAAAGAGGAATAAAAGCGGAATTCAAACACTTCCTGATTTCAAACTTACTACAAAGCCACAGTAATCAAAACAGTGTGGTACTAGCACAAGATTGACATATAAATCAATGGAATAGAATTGAGAGTCCAGGATGAAAGCCGTACAAGCAGGGTCAATTGATTTTCAACAAGGATACCAAGACCGTTTGAAAGAATAGTATTTTCAACAAATGGTGCTTGGACAACTAGATAGCCACATGCAAAAGAATGAAGTTGAACTCTTACATCACACTATATACACAATGAACTCAAAATGGATCAATGATCTAAATATAAGAGCTAAAACCATAAAACTTTTAGAAGAAAACATAGAGGTAAATCTTCATGACTTTCGATTTGACGATGGTTTTTCTTAGATATGACACGAATAGATTCATTCTGTACAGGAAGCAACTGCTTTTTCCCTAAACTTTTCTATGTGTTATAATGCTTTAGAAAATAAACTTAAATTTTAATGCCTTTAGGGAAGTTATTTTATTATTCAAACAGAGAACCCATGGTGGCCAGACATTCCCCAACACTGCGATGCTAAGATGAATGAGAAATAGCTCCTATACCATAAAGTTCTTTGGAGTTAGTGGAGCTGATCTTAGGGTGAAGCTGGACTTGGGAGCTGAAACTAGGATTCACCCCTTAGAGGTAGCCTCTGTGTATGTGTTAGGAAGTTGCCTAGAAACCTCTGCACCAAGACTAGGTTTGGGTATATGGAGTTCTCAGGTGTCAGTTTCTGGGGAAGCGAACTGTGGGAAAAACATGGAGTTCTCTTGGCTTTTGTAGAATGTAGGTCTTCACTGCTGTTCAAAATTAGGGCCTGGGGCTGTCTCTTTGAGGTAGATCAGTTAACAACAGAAACTGAGTAGTGCCAGAAAGGGTTAGCTTCCATGTTGATGGTAACAATAGGTAGTAGGTCAGGAGGACAACTCAAAGGAGCCCAGAGAGAGATGAGATAGGACACCCTTGACTGACGACTTCTGACCTACTGGGACAAAGCATGGGGAGGAGGGATGAACGGGCCCTGCCCCTCTGGGAAACATTAGATGATGCTCTTTCTCTTAGCTACTCCTTTACCCGTTGGCTCTCCTGAGGCCCTGCCATTCCTACTTAAAAGAAAAAAGTTATCAGATGACAGAATAAGAGATCAAATTTGTAAAAATCAGAGAAACAGATGAGATATGCAGAGAATGAGAAAAAGAAAGGTAGATAGTCTGGGAAGCAAATAGGGGTAGAAATAAGGCCCCAAACAGGAAGAGGTTAGTGACATCAAAAGTGGAGACAGAATGGGTCGCTGGAAGAAGGATAAGGGCAAGAGTAAGGAAAGAAACAGACATGAGGTTAGTAAGAGTGCTTCAAGAGGGGAAAGAGTCATTTTGCAGTATTCTCTCTCCTTTTCATTGTTTAGACACAAGCATATTTTAGCTGTCTTCCAACTCTCTCCCTCTTCTCCCCTTTCTCCTTTATTCTGTAATAAATAAGTGTTCAGAGCCTGACCATACCATGCCCTAGGCTAGAATAAAGAGGAAAAAGGTGAATGAAACCAACTCCCTGCTCTTCAGTCCGCTGCTTGTGAATTATGTGATGCTCTCCAAAGGGCAGGGATCATGATAATTAACTTGTAAGTTGGGCTGTAGTTGGGTGCAAGGCCGGGACGGGTGGGGCATTCTGTGTATATATCAGAGGAATACTGATTTTGATCACCCCAAATTTGGGTCCACGGCTGCCAGATTGGCTGAAACTATACTTGGGCTAGGGAGCCGAGCGACCTGAGTTGTGGCTAAACATATAGACCCTTAAAGTTTATGGCTCCCCTGAGTGCTAGTTGGGTAATTTAGGATTGCTAGGTAGGCAGCTGCGGCATCCTCACTCACTTATATGCATATATTGTGGAAAAGATGATTAGATTTTATCCACTTTTCCTGAAATAATACATATTAATGGAATTAACACAGAGTTATGTACTATTATCAAAATTTGATATAAGATATTTCACCATCAAATTATGGTTCCTCATCACATCTTCTTTGGAACTTGCTCTCTCTGCTGCAGATGGCATCACTAGGGCCCACATTTGGAACCTCTCCCAAGATATGCCCTAGAGTCTGTGAAGTTTGGGTGTTTTATTCCAGCTCCTCCTCCACGCCTTTTGATGCTGTCAGCATTATTCAGAGTAGGCTCCTCTTAGGTTCCTTGATTTGCACATAATCTCTCCTGCCCAAATAAACTCTCAGCCATGCTTAGCAAGAAGCTGCATAACTCATAGGAAGTGAAATTTAAAATCGTCCCCATCTTTGCCTTTCTAAGCTGCTGCTCAAAAGAGAATCCAGTAACATAGAGTGAGGTCTAGGGTTTCCAAGGATCTGTACTTTCCCCTATATCTGGAGAGGGGTAGCTGATGTCACTTCCAAATCTCTGGCTTGTAAATAGGTTCTTATTCTGCCTGTTTTTAAACATGCCACCCTCTCCCACTGTTGGCATCTGTGGGCCATATGGAAAGAGGGGACTTTTTCTCTTGAGCTTCTGCAAAGTACAGTTTATTTTCTAGTTTTTCCATTTCTCTTTTCAATGCTGAAGCATTTTTTAAGACTTCCTTTTAGTCAACAAGTGCCTTCATGTTTTGTCTCCTCTTCCCTTAGCAAAACCAAAAGTAAGGTATCCTTTGGCAAGGAGCCAGGTATATCACACCAAGGTAAAATGACCCATGGTTCCTCATTTTGACATTCAACTTACTGCCCAAAGGAAGAGTTCAGTAGCCAATAGGAACGTTGCCCCTCCAAAGTGTGCCACCTCCAGTGAGCCTCCCTGTCATGCCCGGCCTGTGGACAGCCAGCCCCCGCCATCCCTTGAGTCCCCCGCCAAGCATGGGTGTACTGTGCAGGCAGCCATGTGGCCTGACAGTCTCTACCAGTCCTGCTGTCTCTTGGCTGAGAATCAAACCCATTCTGAATGACGGGAAATGTGTCCTCTGCTAGCTGTGTTTTCTGTGGAGCTCAGGGGAGGGAAAGGGCCAAGCCATGACTAGGGTGTGCTGTTGGGAGCAGTGAAAAGGCCACATCCTTTCCAAAAGACATTTTTCCTGGAAAGGCCCTGGAGCTTAGCTGGCTCATCCTGTGAAGCTGGTTCTGGCCACTAGAGCGCAGGGCCATGAACTCAGCCTGGAGGAAGCCTGCGGGGCAGCTGACACTCTGGAGGGACAGACAGAACAGGCCACCAGGTGCAGACAGACAAGGGAGGCAGGAGGATGGAATGGAAGATGGCCTGGGCTGGATAGAAGTCAGTGCCCTTGGGTGCTGGTACCTGCCTTCCCGGCCACCATTAGATCAGGATTCTGAGCCTGTTGGCTGTCAGGGCTGGACTGTGCCCCACAGGCACCATGGCAGTCCCCATGGAATCCCCCAGGTGTCACCGGGCAGCATACAGGAAACAGGCATGGAAGGTCCCCATCAGCCCAGTTGGACATGCTCAGACACTCTGGGGCTCCCCGTTCAGTGGCACAAACTCCAGGAGCCAGTGAAGGAAATAGGAACACACCAGGATGAGCAGTATGGCTAAAAGCTATTTATTCCAAAATAAAAAGCAAAATAAACAGGAGTCTCATCACCAGGGAGCCACAAACCCATCCCTGCCTCCTTCCTCTGTCTGCTATCAAATAAGATTCCCAGCCACAAATAATTATTAGAACCTCCTCCCTATGTGCCAACTCCAACCTCCGCTATGTATGATACAGGGGGCAGCCCTACCCCCAGAATATACAAAATGTTACACAGATACAATACGTACACTGGGGAAGGGGACCCACCTCCAGCAGCTCGTGCCTTTGCCTGGTCTACATTAGCTCCATTGTCCTGCCTCAGCTGCCTCTCTGAGTAAAATTTTTCCCAAGAGGGAAAAATTGCTTTGGTGGGATTAACGCCATCAGACAGGCCATGAGGCTTCCTCGAAAGAAATAAACTCTGAGCCTCTAGCTCTTAAATAACAATAATCATCTTCCAGAAATTTAAGGACTCAGCCCTGGCCAAGGCGGCAAAGGGTCTGCACTTGCTTATCTCACCCCATTAGACATGCGGCTTGTCTTGCTACTCTAAGGGTAAAAGGGTGACTGGGAAGGGGTGGTAGAGACATGGTAGGGGCAGAGCCTGCAACCCCACTTCTCCAGGCTTTGCTGACAGTGACCTGTTTTTATTATTATTTTTTTAATTTTTATCCATGACTATTTTTGTAATCCCATAACTTTTTTCTATAACTTTTCCACAACTTTTTTCCTTAACTTTTTTCCATAACTAACTTTTTTCATAACTTTTTTCCGTAACTTTTTTCCTACAACTTTTTTCATAACTTCTTTAATCCCATAACTTTTTTATCCCATAACTTTTTTTCCCATAACTTTTTTAAATCCGATAACTTTTTTTTTTAATTTAGTTTCCCACTTTTGGATGACATCTGCACCTGTCTCCCTCATTAGATAGGGGTCTTATTTTGCTACTGTAAAGGTAAAGGGGTAACTTGGAAGGGGTGGCAGGGACATGGTGGGGGCAGACTGGTCCCATTTCTCCAGGCTTTGCTGACAGTGGCCGGCTTTTAGATGATTGTTATGTTTCACCTTGTTCTCCTGAGCTCAGTAAAAAATGGGGATGCAGGGGTTGCTGCCCAAGCCTGGGCACTCCTGGGAGTTCTGCATCTCATGAAGCAGCCGCATGATCTGCTGTGCAGTGGGGCTGTCATGGGGAGAACCCTCCCCAGCCTCTCCTTGTTCAGGCTCCACACTGTGGGAGATCTTTGGAAACAGGGAGGCAAGGCTCAGAGCACCATGTGAGCCCTCCCCTCATCCTGCCGGCCCACCCTGCCCAAGGGCTCTACTCACCACCCTGCTTGTCGGCAGCCCCATCTCCTTGGGGGCTGGGTCCCCTGGAGCAGGCTCATCAGCAGGGTTCTGGGCAGCTGCCAGGAATCTGCCATACCACTTGTTGCAGTCGCCCACAAGCTGCAACACCAGCTCCAGCAGCTTCACCTGGAGGGAGGGGTGCTCCGCTGCCACGCCCGTGCCCACACGCACCCCCACCTCCAACCCTGCAGAGATGTTGCACGCCCTACCTTCATCTCCTCCTTGTCCTCGGCCAGCCTGCTTATGTACTCATCCTCCCAGTGCCACGTCTTCAGCACTGACCTCTGGCTCTGGTATGATGTGATGTACTTTCCTGCAGGAGGACAGGGCTCAGAAACCGGGGCCTCTCTGACCACCCTGCAGCTCCCCCTGCCATGCCCTGACCTCTCGCTCACTGATGGTGTCTGTTTCTCCAGACAGCTGAATGCAGCGACATTCCAGTTTCGCCACCCGCTCCTTCTCCTGCATGAGCTCCATAAAGCGGCTCTGGAGTCAAAATAATGGGGTCACATCCCCGCAACAACCTGCCCCGCCCCCACCCTTCTTGGCCATGCCAGGAGAGACTCACTCACCTGCAGCTTCCCCATGGCCCCCTGCAAGCCCCGGTGGATCTCCCCACACAGAATCGCCCCCAGTCCCTGGGGCTGAGGCTGCTGCCTCTGGCTCCTTCCGGGCCAAGGCCACCAGGTAAGACAGGCGCTGGCAGTGCACCCTTTGCTCCTTCAGCTGCCCATGTAGCTGTGCCTGCTCCTCTTCGGCACTGGCTAAAGCCAAGTTTTAAAATGCCACCTGCAGGCAGGAGGTGCGCATTCTTGTAGGGGGATACACAGGATGAACGGGCCAGGGCGGTAGAGAGAAGCCCTTCCCTTGGGGCCTCAGAGGGTGCACCTATTGGTCTCAGGTGAAATGGTGTCTGACCACTGGCTCGCAGGGAAGGGTTGAGGGTCCAAAGAAATCAGAAGGCAGAAAGACCAAGAGCGTAAGGGTGTCTGGGAGGGAGCAGAGAGGGAGGCAGCAAAGGTGGGGCATGGGGAGTCAGGCTCACCATGGTCTCCCAGCTCTCCAGGTCCTCCAGGATGCTCAGCATGGACCAAGGCTCCTCCTCCTCCTCACTCGCCAGTCCATCTCCTATCGGGGTGGGGGGCAGTGACCAGAGGGGTCCTCAGACAACCCAACAAGGGAGGTACAGTGGGCCCACCTCTGCCCCCACCCTCACTGTGTAACCCTAGGCCAGCCCCTCCCCAGAGAGGAATGAGTAGCTGTTCTTTATTTTTATTGCATTTTTTTAAAAAGCCAAGGTCCCGCTATGTTGCCCAGGCACAGTCCCACTACCTATCGACCTGGGAGTTCTGACCTGCTCCATTTCTGACCTGGGCCAGTTTACCCATCCTTACGCAACCTGGTGGTCCCCCACTCCCAGGTCACCATATTGATGCCGAACTTAGTGCAGACACCCCATCTGCATAATGACCAGCTGTTCTAAGGGTCTCTTCCAACTCCTCAATCCTATGCTGCTAACAGTCCCCTGCTCCTCCTGGGGCTCTCTCCTCTTCCTCTGAGTGGTCTCCCCCATACCTTCCCCAGGGAGAGCCATGAGGCTCAGCTGGGACTGTAGCTACTGGTTCTGCTTCTAGGCGCTCCTAAGGGGTCAGGAAAGAGAATGAGAAGGCATGGAGGTTGCCGGGTCTCATCCCCCTCGGGGACCTGCCCTCAGCAACTCCCTTTCCTGGGTCTCCTGCAACTCTTGGCAGGCCATCTCTGCTACTCTTTTCTCTGGTGCTGCAGCTGGTCCACGAGCTGGATCTGCAGAAGTAACTGCCTGTGCAGTGCCTCCTTCTCAGAGATCAGCTGCTGATAGTACTGCTGCAGGATACTCAGGCACTGGTCTCGCTACTACGGCAGGCTCTGAGCCTCTTGGCTCTTCAGCTCCACCTGCAGGAAGACCCTGGGTGTGAGGGCAGGTGGCGGCTGGCTTCCAGATTCTGGGCCCAGAAATAGGGTAGCAAGGGTACTGTGGGACTCTGTCGCCTGCCCAGGCCCCTGGCCCCTTGCTCCAGGCCTAAGTGATTGCCTCCCTTGCCGAGAGCCCCATGCCTCCTTCCCCAGCCTCAAATCACACACCCTTTTCCCACCATTTAACCTGTAAGCCACAGGTGGAAAAGCAGAAGGAGCCAACCACCATCTGCTAAGTGTGCTACATGCCTAATGCTTTCTATGTATTATCTCATTTAATCCTGAGCACCTCTGCGAGGAAAATGCTCATTTCCTTTTTAAGTGAAAGAAACCAAGACTTAGAGATGGAGAGTAGTTCAATGGTGAGCAGTGGAGCTGAGGCCAGAATTCAGTTTGAATCTAAGGAGCCTCTTATACCACTGTCTTTTCCCTGTGATTGGGGGTGCTCCATGTCTCTAGCTGGGACAATAGCCAGCTAGAGGATACTGGGAGGAGTCCAAGGCTATCCACCTCTAAAAGTCAGAGGGCAGGAAGCAAGAAACAGTCACGGCACTGCCCTGGAGGCTGCTGGGGTCACCTGTACCCCAGGCTGGAGCTGCCTCTGGCCTCCCACCTCCCTTCCCCAGAGGCTGGTGCCCACCTCCCTGCCCTTCTTGAATTGGACGAGGGTTACCATCTCCTTCAGCTTGCCCAGATGCTTCTTCAGTTCGTGTTTCTGGGAGAGCGCGCGGCTGATGGTGGTACGGTCGTTCCGCACGGTTTGCCTGAGCGCCTCCACCTGCTCCTCCCAGAGTTCGGCCTTCCACTCCAGCTCCAGCAGCCTCTTCTCTTGCTCTAGCAACCTCTCCTCTTGCTCCAGCAACCTCTCCTCTTGCTCCAGCAACCTCAGCAACCTCTTCCTGCTCTTGGTTCAGGCGACTCAAGCCCTCATTTTCTTCCACTTGGGCTTAAAGCTGTCCTGCCAGATTCTCCAGCTCCTTCCACAGGTGCTCAGCCTCTGCTTGTAGCTTCTGCTCCACTTCGGAGGGCCCTGCTGGAGGCTCTAGGAGCAGGGGTTCAGCTTAGAAAGGAAGCCGACAATAAGGGCCTCTGGATTCTCAAAAAAACCCTCCTCTTGGTGCATAGCTCCTCTCAGGTTCCCCAAACTTGGCCTCCCTGCTAATGACTCCTCGCGCCCTGATGGTAGCCAATCTTCCAAGCCACTATCAGATAGAGGCAACTGTGGGTGGCTGACAACAGGCACTTTTTCCTCTTTGCTGATGGGGACATTGAGGCTCTTGGAGATGACAAGACTTGCCGTCTCCTGGCACAGACCTCTTTCCCTCTGCCTCAAAGCCTTTCCATGCATCCACCTCCCTGGGGCATTCTCAGCCATCCCCACAGCCCTCTGATGCCAGTCCTGCTCCCAGGTCACCCCAGCCCCAGCTTACCCATCTGGTTCTTAGTTCAGCCAAGCTCATCTCCAGTTCCTGTACTCGACTCATGCTATGCGCCGTCTCCTCCCTCAACGTATGCATCTGCCCAAAGCACAGGGGAAAGGGCCCTGGAGAGAGGGGCTGGCGGCTGGACAGGCTACCATCTCCATCTCTGTCCCTATCTCCACAAAGCCCAGACCCATGACCACCTCTGGCTGTGCTCCTCCCATTTCACAGATGCCTGGAACGATCAAGTGACCTATCTATGGTGGGGGCTGAAGGGTCAGGTCTCACCTGCTCTGACATCTCCCGCATCCTCTGCCACCACATGGCGCTCTCTCCTTTCAGATTCTCAGCATGTTGATCTTTCTCCATCTGTAGTTGTTTCAGTGACTCCATCACCTGCAAGAACGGGCACAGAAGTTAGGAAGGGCTGTCACTGGTCCTCACCTGCTCCTGGCCCCCTGGGGTCACCTTCCTTCCACATCCCTCCCTCTTCAAAGCCTCACCTGCCCTAGGTGTGCTTTCAGCTGTGCCCGTTCCTCTATGGGCTGCTGTAACTGCTGGTTAGCATCAGGGGCTTCACACCAGCTAGACAACTGAATGATGAAGAAAGAGAAGTTTCGATCTGAGGAGCCTGGGCTGTTCCACACAGTGCCCCTTAAAAGGGCTAGAGCTAGGTTCAGTGTACAACTTGGTCAATAAAGATCTCTACTGTGAAGTTGCTTTGCTTTAGAAACAAAAAATTAGATCATTTTAAAGAGATCTGAGGCCGGGGATGGTGGCTCATGCCTGTAATTCCAACACTTTGGGAGGCTGAGGTGGGTGGATTGCTTGAGCTCAGGAGTTCCAGACCAGCCTGGGCAACATGGCAAAGCCTTGTCTCTACAAATACAAAAATTACCCAGGCGTGGTGGCGTGCGCCTGTCGTCCCAGCTACTTGAGAGGCTGAGGCAGGAGGATCGCTTGAGCATGGAAGGTGAAGGTTGCAATGAGCCAAGATCATGCCACTGCACTCCAGCCCAGGTGATAGAGCGAGACCCTGTCCCAAAACAAACAAACAAACAAGAACTCTACTCTCTGTTATTACCATGGAATAGTCGAAGTGTTGGCTTGAACCTCAGAAGGAAATAAACAGGCTCATGAGCTAGCCGTATAAGTGTAATCTATAAAATAATGATTTTCATCTGTGATGCATTAAAAAAAAAAAAATTAAGCCCTAAACCTGAGATTCTGATTCCCAAGATCTATGGCAGGGCCCCAATCTGTAGATTTTTAGCAGTCTCTAGAGGATTCTATGGCAGGACCAGAACAAGGACTCAAATTTTCCAGCTCTTGGCTGGAGCCTTCCCATACCCCACCACCCCTGGGGCTGCAGCCTCTCGCCTGTTGAAGCATGAGGTCAGTGAGTTCTAGTTTCTTTTTCAGCTCCTCCAAGTCACACTGCATCCCTGCCTTGTCAATCAGTACAACTTGAAGCTGCCCTGCCAAAGCTGAGTTCTCCTGCTTCAGCTCCTTATTGCTGTTGCTATGGCCAGAGGCAGTAGAGAAAGGAATGAACAAAGAACAGAAAGGGCTGCTTTGGTGATCAACCCTCTACCCTCACCCTACAACCACAGAACCGTGGCACTGGAAGGGACCTCAGGAATCAAAAGTCACAGGTGGCAGGCCAGAGAGAAGACATGAGTTGCCGAAGGCTATACCATGGAGTCAGAGGTACAGCCGGCCCTAAAGCTTAGCCTGTGCACACATGCAAACCTGTATGACCACCTCATCATGCTCACCTGCAGCCCTCCCACCTCCCAGCACATCACCCATGCTAAGGGCCCCACACCTCCCATCCCACCCTCCCCCGTCCTACCTGTTCTTGTATAACTCCAGCCTGAGGGCATCGCTGTCTCCGGTTAACTGGTTGTTGTACTGAAAATACAGAAAGGTGAAGTCAGGATACAGCAGGCAGAGGAGCAGCTGGCAGACCAGGAACGACAGCTACAGTGACTATTCCACAGTAACACTTCCTCACTCTCAATCACGCCTGACATGTTTGCAAGGCATTTCCAAGCCCACAGTCTCATTTGTTTCTCAAAGAACTCAGTAAGGGTGGAAGGGACAGGGAAAGAGATCGAATTTATAGCTGGCTACCAGAGGCCCAGAGAAAAAAGAGAATATTGCTATTGTTATTACCGTTATGACTGCCATTGTTGGAACCTTTATTGAGTGCTTCACCAGGCACCACGCTAACAATCCCATTTAATCTTCACAACCACCATAGGAGACAGTTACTATTATCACCTCTATTGTGTAGTTGAAAAACATGGGGTATTAGAGGTTAAGTGCTTGTCTAAGATCACTCAAACAGAGCTGGGATTTGAACACTCAGGTATATCTGATTCTCTAAGCCCATTTTTTCGCTGTGAGGCAGGAAAATAGGATCTGGAGGCAGGGAACATAAGTCCTGTTCACACTACAGCTATAACAGGAAATATCCTCTCTATGGGGCCTATGGCTAAATGACTTTGTAACTTTACTTCATCCTCTCCATTTACATAGGGCATACCCCAAGTAACTAATGGAATCCTGTAGGGGGTAAACTCCCAAAATTTCTGTAACAGTGCCTTTCAGCCCTTATGCTCGGGTGCGCTCCCACACTGTGGAGTGTGTTTCAGTTTCAATAAATCCCTTCATTCCTTCCTCGCTTTGTTTGTGCATTTTGTCCAATTCTTTGTTCAAGACGCCAAGAAGCTGGACACCCTCCACTTTTAACAGCTGGGGGTGGGGGCACAGATGGTAAGGGGGATAATGTTGTGATTTTTGAAGGGTACATTCCCGTAGTCCAAAACTCAGAAAATACAGAAGGGAACTATCTCCCAGCCACCCTGCTCCTCTCTCCTGAGTTTTTTACAAATCCTTGCAGACATGTTTTATGTATATTATCATAGTAAACACACACGTGTTCCCTCTCTCTGCACAAATGGTAACATACTAAAGATTCTCTTCTGTACCTTCACAGTGCAAGTACAATATCTCCCACCTAGGACTTGGCCAAGGCCACAGCCAGGTAAGGGCAGGGTAGGCACTTGGCCTCCGAGCTCTGCATCCAGTGCTTGCTCCCCACAGCACCCCCCAACTCACCCACAGCAGCCGACACAGCCCCAGGCTGACTCTAACAACCACGCACAAAAGCAGTGAGAAATGGCCCATGCTGCTTTCTGGGCAGGACACTCCATCCTGCAGAAGGGACCTAAAGGTCCCTCACTCCTCCATCTGGAAAGCCGGGCTGCCAGGGTATGGGGCAGGTGGTTGGACTCACCCTATCTGCCTTCCTCTGCTCCTGCTCCAACTCTCCCACATGACGCCAGGAATACAGCAGATGGCTGGCCAGATCCTTGGCCTCTTCTAGAATGAGAGAGGTTGAGATGGGGCCCAAAGGACTACCCCTAAAGGCCTGTCAAAGCACCAGGTTGAAGGATGATGGGTGCCCAGATTCCCACCTTCAAATTGCCTGGCAGCACATTCAGTGTGACACAGTGCTGTCTTCAATTCTGCTTTCTCAAACATCAAGATTCTAATTATCTGAATTGAACCTTTAGGAGAAAAGCCAAGCAAATGCTGAAAGAGAAGGAAAGCAACATTCTCCAGAGGACAGGAGGGAACTTCACACCCTCCACTCACCTGTAATTGCCTCTTTAGGCCTCCCCAGTTTTGCTGGCTTTCTTGCTTTTCCTATAGGAAGAGGAAGACAGAGCTCTTACTAGGGGGAGGCAGAGGTGGCACAGCAAGGGACATGCCCCCAGAATGCCACCAATGCCCCAGGACAGGCCCACCCTTGGGACCAGGTTATCAAGGACCCTGTGGGGATGAGGTGGAATCTCGGGGGTGAGTCTTCTTCCCCAGGCTGGTGTCGGCAAGAGAAACTGGGGCCTCTACATCTGAGTGCCCCCCAAACCCAGCAGTCATGTCATGAGCAAACAAATCACATTACTTCTTCTAGTTACTCGACAAGTTTTTGGTTGTGCTGTTTCTGTGGGGAAAGTCAAAGGAAGGTGACCGAGGGTGGCCCCCTCGACTCTATTCCCCAGACCAGGAAGCGGTAGACAGGGGCCAGAAACAGATTTTAAAGGCAAAGTTCTCAGACCCACTAGGACCATGATCTGGTAAACTCTCCTCAAGCTCCCAAGGACAGAGGATTTGGGTCTTTGTTGGTTTTGGCCCACAGCCACAGAACTGAAAGTCTGAATCTGGATTCTCCCGAAAGGACAGTAACATAAACCTTTAGAGATGGAGTCTGAGAAAAGCTCACCCTTCTACCAGCTTGTGATTTAGAAAGGTGCATTCACTCAACAAACATTGATTGAGCACATACAGGCCAAGTACAAGCAGAGATATAGGACAGAAAAGGACAGACAGGATCCCTTGGCCCTGAGGTTTACATTCTACTGGACCTTTAAATCATGGACTCTCAGAGCTAACAGAGACTTTTGATGCTCTCTAACTCTACCTCCTTGGGAAACACAAGCCCAAGGAGGAGAGATGGCTTGTCCAGAATCAAAGAGCAAATTAGGGCCTGAGTCAGAATGGAAATACAGGGCTCCTGACAACCAATCAGGCCAGTGCTTCCCTGAGAAGCCACAACCCCAGGGCATGTGTGGCAAGGGCTGGAGCAGGGGTGTCTGGAGAAGAGACAGTAGGCAAAGAGGGCAGCAACAGAAGAGCCATGATGCATGCTCCGTGCTCTGGGGTACCTCCAGCTGAGGCCTCGGCCCCCCTGCTCCCCATTTGCCCTTGGCATCGGGGACCTCCAGCCCTTTCTTCAGGGCCCCAAGGGGAAACTGGAGCCCAGGACTTGCAGCATGGAATCAGGGGACCACATTGAACTCTTACCAATGACTCAGTGGTTTTATTCAGTTGACTGATTGTTACGTAACTCGAGTCCAGGGTGACTGTTACCTCTTGGTATCTGCTCTGAGGCGCGTGAAGAGAGGAGGAGTTGGAGGAGGACTAAGGGGAGAGGTAGAGAGAGCAATCATCAGGTTTGGGGGATGTGTGAGCTGTCTCAGCTGGCAGAGGGGCACCCAGCCCCTGCTGTGGGAGGAGGTTGGAGGGCTGGCCTGCAGGGTCACTGCGTCATGGCCCAGGGCCTCTTACCTCCAGATCCTTCAGGGCAGCAGATGGTGCAGAGCCCTCCACATGGACACCTGTTGCTGACTACAAGAGATGAGAGTGCACATGGAGATCTTCTGTCCCCTCAGTGTCTAAGCCCTCTGACTTCCTTTCTTCCCCAGCAACTGGCAACATTTTCTTTTCTGCCTAACTTGGACCCTTTATCCCATAACCTCTTTGTGCCAACTTCTTTCATGGTTTTTATCTCCCCACCATCCCTCCCTCCCAAGCAGCTCTCATCTGGTGTTTCTACAGTAGGACAAAATGATGTAACCAGCCACGGGGTCCAACTCCTTCATGTGAATAGCTTCAAGGAAGAAGCCTCAGGGAAGAGGCAACTTCCTCAACATGGTCCAGTAAATCGGCCAGTCCCAGGATCTTTCCTCTCTCTGGTGATCCCTGCCTCAATTTCTTTCTATCATACTTTCCTTTCCCCCACACTCCCCTTAATTTCTGAAGTTCCTCAGAAACAACGCCACTGAGCTGTTGGGAGAGTTGTTGCAGGCTCTCAATTGATGAGAAGGTCCTAAGGGCAGAGACACAGGCATCAGGGGTGCAGGTGGCTCAATGGGAAAGAAGGTGTTAGACAGTGGCCTCCCTGACTCCCTCAGCCTAGAGACTGCTGCCCTGATAAGAGACACTCACTTGCTTTCATCCATGAGATTGGGGCTAGCATGATGATTCTGTGTGGGAAGAAACATATGTGATGGTCATTCAATTTCTGTAAGAATCACTGAGGACAGGTGAGCCAAGTTCCCAAGCTCATTCCAACAACATTCTATCTCCCCAAACCTCAAGGAAAAGCCCAGTCTCAGCCTTCCCCCAGCCCAGTCCCCAGGAAGGGCACTTGGCCCTAGGGAACAAACTACTTGTGAAAAGAGAAGAGAATCCATAGTAGGTACAGAAGGGCAGTGGGCAGAGGAGGAGGCATGAACCTGAGGTGCTGCTATGCTAGCAAGACTGGCACCAGGGCAAGGGACACCACCAGGTAACACGGTGTCATTGGCAGGTGGCTAGACAGACGCAGCATCGTCTTTGGCGTCTGTCACAGAACAAAGCAGGGCGTTAGGGGGCCATGCAGGAGAGAAGGTGCCTCAGTGCCATGGACACAAGAGTGTGCAACAGGTATGACAGATGCTCGCACAATGACAGTGACAGTCACGCATGCTTGGAGCCACTTGGGGGTGTGGATATGGTTTGCCCAGGCCTTGGGCTGCTAGGCAGCATTTTGAATGGCCAAAGATCAAAGCAGGGGCTGCACGGCCTCCTTCATGAACACATGAGGACCTCGCTCCCCCTGGAGCTCAGCAAAAGACAGCAGCAGGTTCTGACCTGTAGAGGAAGGTGTACCAACGTGAGGGAGGAGAAAGGCATTGTTCCTCCAGAAGGCCAGTCTGTGCCACAGAGTGACCCTAACTGGACCCCTCCTGGGCAGAGGACAGTGATGAGGAAGTAGTAGTCTGGGCAATGTACAATGTAGCTGTCTGCCTCTCTCTTCTCCCTTCCCTTCTCCCTTGCAGTGGCATAATCAGCAGGGGCTACCATCTCCTACAGCTCGCCCAGCTTCTCCTGCAGCTCCTCCTCGACATGCTGCTCAGACTAAAGTGCGCTGGTGATCTCCATGTTCTCATTGTTCTGGACAGAGAAGCAATCACGCCACCCACTGCAGCTGGAGACCGCAGAACTTGGTGTCTGCCTCCCATGGCGCTGGGAAGAATGGAGGCAGATTAGAAAAATGATCCCCTCTCCCCCACAGCCATCAAAGCAGGGCTCTGGCTCACAGGTCCCTTTGGAATTGCCACTTCACATAAGGGCTACACTGCCCCACTTAACAGGTGGGAAACAAAGGCCTAGAGGGTGAGGGAGGAGGGCAGTCTCCCCAGGTGGGATGAACCAGTTTTACAAAGCTGCTCTCTGCAGCTGCTCCTTGAGCTCAGGATTCTGGGAGAGTGTGGGGCTGATGGTGGTGAGGTCATTTTGCATGGTCCCCAGGGTTTGCCTGCGTATCTCTGCCTGCTCCCCTCAGAGCTCAGCCACCCGCCCCAGCTCCAGCAGCCTCTCCTCCTGCTCCCAGTTCAGGCGTTTCAAGCCCTCATTGTCTTGCATGTGGGCCCACTGGAGCTGTCCTGCTAGACTCTCCAGCTCCTTCCACAGGTGCTCAGCCTCTGCTTGTAGCTGCTGCTGCAGCTGGAGACCCCAGAACTTAGTGTCTGCCTCCCATGGCACTGGGAAGGATGGAGGCAGATTAGAAAAATCATCCCCTCTCATCCACAGCCATCAAAGCAGGGCTCTGGCTCACAGGTCCCCTCAGAAGTGCCGCTTCACATGAGGGCTGTGCCCCCTGCTGGGGGCTCCAGGGGTGGGGATTCAGCTGAGAAAGGAAGCAGACAATAAGGGCCTCTGTATTCTCAAAAAAACCGTCCTCTGGATACACAGCTCCTCTTGGGCTCCCCAGACTTGGCCTCCCTGCTAATGATTCTCAAAAAAACCCTCTGCATTCTCAAAAAAAAACCCTCCTCTTGATTCACTGCTCCCCTCGGGCTCCCAAAACTTGGCCTCCCTGCTAATGATTCCTCGAACCCTGATGGTAGTCAATCTTCCAAGCCGCTATCAGATAGAGGCAACTGTGGGTGGCTGACAACAGGCACTTTTTCCTCTTTGCTGACGGGGACAGCTGAGGCTCATGACGATTACAAGACTTGCTGCCTCCTGGCACAGACCTCTTTCCCTCTGCCTCAAAGCCTTTCCATGCACCCACCTCCCTGACATTCTAAGCCATCCCCACAGCCTTCTGATGCCAGTCCTGCTCCCAGGTCACCCCAGCCCCAGCTTACCCATCTGGCTCTTTAGTTCAGCCAAGCTCATCTCCAGTTCCTGTACTCGACTCATGCTATGCGCCGTCTCCTCCCTCAACGTGTGCATCTGCCCAGAGCACACGGGGAAAGGGCCCTGGAGAGAGGGGCTGGCGGCTGGACAGGCTACCATCTCCATCTCTGTCCCTATCTCCACAAAGCCCAGACTCATGACCACCTCTGGCTGTGCTCCTCCCATTTCACAGATGCCTGGAACGATCAAGTGACCTATCTATGGTGGGGGCTGAAGGGTCAGGTCTCACCTGCTCTGACATCTCCCGCATCCTCTGCCACCACATGGCGCTCTCTCCTTTCAGATTCTCAGCATGTTGATCTTTCTCCATCTGTAGTTGTTTCAGTGACTCCATCACCTGCAAGAACGGGCACAGAAGTTAGGAAGGGCTGTCACTGGTCCTCACCTGCTCCTGGCCACCTGGGGTCATCTTCCTTATACATCCCTCCCTCTGCAAAGCCTCACCTGCCCCAGGTGTGCTTCCAGCTGTGCCCGCTACTCCATGGCCTGCTGTAACTGCTGGTTAGCATTAAGGGCTTCATAACCAGCTTCAACTCCTCCATCTGGGAAGCTGGGCTGCCAGGGGATGAGGCAGGCTGTAGGACTCACCCTGTCCATGTTCTTCTGCTGCATGGAGAGAGCAAAGAGAGTTCATTCCAATTCTCCCGTAAACTGCTGGGAATACTGCAGGCAGCTGGCCAGATCTCTGGACTCCCCTGAAATGAGAGAGGTTGAGATGGAGCCCAAAAGCCTGTCAAAGCACCAGGTTGAAGGATGACGGGTGCCCAGATTCCCACCTTCAAACTGCCTGGCAGCACGTTCAGTGTGATACAGTGCTGTCTTCAATTCTGCTTTCTCAAACATCAAGATTCCAATTGTCTGATTTGAACTTTTGGGAGAAAAGCCGAGCAAATGCTGAAAGAGAAGGAAAGCAACATTCTCCAGAGGACAGGAGGGAACTTCACACCCTCCACTCACCTCTAACTGCCTCTTTACGGCTCTCCCTGGTTTTGCTGGCTTTCTTGCTTTTCCTATAGGAGGAGGAAGACAGAGCTCTTACTAGGGGGAAGCAGAGATGGCACAGCAAGGGACATGCCCCCAGAATGCCACCAATGCCCCAGGACAGGCCCACCCATGGGACCAGGTTATCAGGGACCCTGTGGGGATGAGGTGGAATCTGGGGGGTGAGCCTTTTTCCCCAGGCTGGGGATCGGCAAGATGAGACTGGCACCTCTACATCTGAGTGCCCCCAAACCAAGCAGTCATGCCGTGAGCAAAGAAATCACGTTACTACTTCCAGTTGATCCACAATTTTTTGGTTGTGCTGTTTCTTGGGGAAAGTCAAAGGAAGGTGACCAAGGGTGGCCCCCTCGACTCTATTCCCCAGGCCATGAAGCGGTAGGCAGGGGCCAGGAGTGGATTTTAAAGGCCAAGTTCTCAGACCCACTAGGACCATGAACTGGTAAACTCTCCTCAAGCTCCCAAGGACAGAGGATTTGGGTCTTTGTTGGTTTTGGCCCACAGCCACAGAACTGAAAGTCTGAATCTGGATTCTCTCAAAAGGACAGTAACATAAAGCTCTGTGAGGCAGGAAAATAAGGTCTGGAGGCAGGGAACCTAAGGCTGTTTTGCACTGACTTCCTAGAATCAAACTGAGTGGTAAAGAGTGGGAAGTTCAGATCTGGGGATCCTGGGCCATTCCACACAGTGCCCTTTAAAAGGTCTAGAGTTGGGCTCAATGTACAACTTGGTCAATAAATATCTCTATTGTGAAGTTGCTTTGCTTTAGAAATAAAGTATTAAATAATTTTTAAAAAGATCTCAGGCCAAGGATGGTAGCTCATTCCTATAATAACACTTTGGGAGGCTGAGGTGGGTGGATTACTTGAAGTCAGGAGTTCAAGACCAGCCTGGGCAACATGGCAAAGCCCCATCTGTACAAATACAAAAATTACCCAGGCATGGTGGCATGCACCTATAGTCCCAGCTACTTGAGAGGCTGAGGCAGGAGGATCGCTTGAGCCTGGGAGGTGGAGGTTGCAGTGAGCCGAGATCATGCCACTGCACTCCAGCCCTGGTGATAGAGGGAGGTCCCATCCCAAAATAAAAAACAAACAAAAAAAAAAACTCTACTGTCTATTATTACCGTGGAATAGTCGAAGTGTTGGCTTGAACCTCAGAAGGAAACAGACTCATGAGCTAGCCAAATAAGTGTAATCTATATAATAATGGTTTTCATCCATGATGCATTTAAAACAAATTTAAGCCCTAACCCTGAGATTCTGATTCCCCAGGTCTATGGCAGGGCCCCAGTTTGTAGATTTTTAGCAGTCTCTAGAGGATTCTATGGCAGGACCAGAACAAGGACCCAAATTTTCCAGCTCTTGGCTGGAGCCTCCCCATAACCTGCATGATCCCTAGACCATGTCCCCAGCTGGATGGGGCTCCCACCACCCCTGGGGCTGCAGCCTCTTGCCTGAAAGAGGATCTTAGCCCTCTCCAGCTTCCTTTGCAGTTGCTTCAGATTGAGTCTAAATCTTCGGTCACTAGGACTTGAAGCTTCTCTTCTAGTTCTGAGTTCTTCTGCTTCCGGTCCTCATTGTTTTGGCTACGGCCAGAGGCAGTAGAGAAAGGAATGAAGGAAGAACAGAAAGGACTACTGTGAAATCAATGAAGAGCAGAAAGGACTGCTCCTCTATCCTCACCTTGTCCCACAACCACAGAACCGTGGCATTGGAAGGGACCTCAGGAATCAAAAGTCACAGGTGGCAGTCCAGAGAGAAGATATGAATTCCCCGAGGCCAAACCATGAGTCAGGGGCACAGCCCGCACTAGAGCTTAGCCTGTGCACACATGCAAACTTGTATGACAACCTCACCATGCTCACCTGCACCCCTCCCACCTCCCAGCACATCACCAATGCTAAGGGGCCCACATCTCCCATCCCACCCTCCCCCATCCTACCTGTTCTTGTATAACTCCAGCCTGAGGGCATCGCTGTCTTTGGTTACCTCCTTGTTATACTGCAAATACAGAAAGGTTAAGTCAGGATATAACAGGCAGAGGAGCAGCTGGCTGGCCAGTAACAATAGCTATAATAACTATTCCCCAGTTAACACTTCCTTACTCTCAATCACAGCTGACATGTTTTCATGGCATTTCCAAGCCTATAGTCTCATTTGTTTCTCAAAGAACTCAATAAGGGTGGAAGGGACAGGGAAAGAGATCGAATTTGTAGCTGGCTACCAGAGGCCCAGAGAGATCAGAGAATATTGCTATTGTTATTACCCTTATTACTACCACTGTTTGAACCTTTGAGTGCTTCACCAGGCACCATGCTAGCAATCCCATTTAATTCTCACAACCACCATATGAGACAGTTACTATTATTACCTCTATTGCGTAGATAAAAAAACATGGGGTATTAGAGGTTAATTGCTTGCCTAAGATCACTCAGACAGAGCTGGGATTTGAACACCCAGGTATATCTGATTCTCTAAGCCCTTTTTTTCACTGGGGGTTGGGACACAGAAAGGAAGGAGGAAATTTTTTGTTCACTTTTTGAAAGGATGATAAATTCACATAGTCCAAAACTCAGAAGGTACAGAAGGGAAACATCTCCCAGCCACCCTGTTTCTCTCTCCTGAGTTTTGTATGAATCTTTTTGTGGCCAATTCTCCCTGATAGTCACACAGACAGGACTTCATGACAGTCACACAGACAGCCCTGCACAGCACTCCAGTTATACAAACAAATTTCCACAGAGCTGCCTTAACATTGAACAAATAGTTAAACCTAGGGAAATCCGTGCCCAGGTATCAAAGCTAAAAATGAAACATATGGTCAGTAGGACCCTTGCATAGGCTTCTCCCTAACCTGGAGCAAGTCAAAATAATAGAGACAGTCTTATATTCCTAGTCTCGGGTCGACAGAATCTGAGACGAGTCAAGGAAACAGTGGCAGCTGTTTGAATAGATTCATCGGAGAGTCTAAGGCAGTCTCCGGACCAAGCTATAAGGGAGATAAGATAGAAATAATCATTCCAGTACCACAGTAGGCAGGCCTTGAAGGTACCAGGGACTTCACAGCTTAATAAGACTTAGAAAGCATTTTTTGCCTCTGACCTTCTAGTTGAAACAAAATTAGTTATCAATAGACTTAGGCGAATGCTATACTGTACGTAGACACATAACCCCAACCTATATAAACACTAAGAATATCATAACACTTCGAGTTGGTCTGGTGGAATTATCTCCAGCCTTCTCTCTATATCCGGTTACAGCAATATATTCCCTTCTTTCCTAGTTTGCTTCTTATTTTTGAGCCTCAATAAAATGCAGCCAGACCCAGTCTGGCTCTGAGACCACTTTCAAGCACATTTTATGTATATTATCATAGTACTTACACACAACACACACACACACACACACGTGCTCCTTCTCTCTACACAAATGGTAACATACTAAAGATACTCTTCTGTACTTTCACAGTGGAAGTACCATATCCCACACCTAGGACTTGGCAAAGGCCACAGCCAAGTAAGGGCAGGGTAGGCACTTGGCCTCTAAGCTCTGCATCCAGTGCTCCACGTCCAAGCTCTGCTTGCTCCCCCAACTCATCCACAGCAGCCAACTCAGCCCCAGGCTGCCTCTAGCAACCACACACAAAAGCAATGAGAAATGGCCCATGCTGCTTTCTGGGCAGGACACTCCATCCTGCAGAAGGGACCTAAAGGTCCCTCACTCCTCCATCTGGGAAGCTGGGCTGCCAAGGGATGGGGCAGGTGGTAGGACTCACACTGTCCATGTTCTTCTGCTGCATGGAGACAGCAAAGAGTCCAATCCAACTCTCCCACACACTGCTGGGAATACTGCAGGCTGCTGGCCAGATCCATGGACTCTCCTGAAATGAAAGAGGTTGAGATGGAGCCCAAAGGACTCCCCCAAAGGCCTATCAAAGCACCAGGTTGAAGGATGATGGGTGCCCAGATTCCCACCTTCAAACTGCCTGGCAGCATGTTGCATATGATACAGT
Organism: Nomascus leucogenys; assembly: GCF_006542625.1. Classification (NCBI taxonomy): domain Eukaryota; kingdom Metazoa; phylum Chordata; class Mammalia; order Primates; family Hylobatidae; genus Nomascus; species Nomascus leucogenys. The sequence goes on from NC_044386.1 coordinate 81,449,822, forward strand.
TCAGTATTTAATTTTCTTTTCTCAGACATCAGTATGTTGGTTCTCTGAATTTGAACCTTTGGGAGAAAAGCCAAGCAAGTGCTGAAAGAGAAGGAAAGCAATAAGAGGGAACTTCACACCCTCTACTCACCTCTAACTGCCTCTTTAGGGTTCCCTGGTTTTGCTGGCTTTCTTGCTTTTCCTATAGGAAGAGGAAGACAAAGCTCTTACTAGGGGGAGGCAGAGATGGCACAGCAAAGGACATGCCCCCAGAATGCCACCAATGCCCCAGGACAGGCCCACCCATGGGACCAGGTTATCAGGGACCCTGTGGGGATGAGGTGGAATCTGGCGGGTGAGCCTTCTTCCCCAGGCTGGGTGTCGGCAAGACGAGACTGGCACCTCTACATCTGAGTGCCCCCTAAACCCAGCAGTCATGCTGTGAGCAAAGAAATTACATTACTAGTGTGATTCTACTTGATCCACAATTTCTTGGATGTGCTGTTTCCTTGTGAGAGTCAAAGGAAGGTGACCAAGGGTGGCCCCCTCCTCTCTATTCCCCAGGCCATGAAGCAGTAGGCAGAGGCCAGGAGTGGATTTTAAAGGCCAAGTTCTCAGACCCACTAGGACCATGAAGTGGTAAACTCTCTTCAAGCTCCCAAGGACAGAGGATTTGGGTCGTTGTTGGTTTTGGCCCACAGCCACAGAACTGAAAGTCTGAATCTGGATTCTCTCAAAAGGACAATAACATAAACCTCTATGAGGCAGGAAAATAAGGTCTGGAGGCAGGGAACCTAAGGCTGTTTCACGCTGACTTCCTAGAACCAAAATGAAAAGAAAACCCTAACTTTCCATGTCTAAGTAACAAAAGAAACAGAGGCTACTACCTTTGACCTCTTCTGTGAGGCAGATGGGAAATTGGCTGTCTGCAACAAGTAAGACTGATTGCTGGTCAAGTCTTCATTTGCAAAGAAGTATAACTTTGTAACTTCATTCTAGCCTCTGATTGGTTGCTTTTTGCAACCCATCAGATTGTTTGCACAGGAGTGTGACTTTTGTAACTTCACTTCAGCCTCTGGTTGGCTGCTTTCTGCAACCAATCAGACTGATTGCGGCTACCACTTCAGTTACATGAGGTGAGCATGAAGTGGCCAATGGGAAACTTCTGGGGGGTATTTGGACCCAGGAAGATTCTGTATCCAGGCCCCTGAGCTGCTGCTCAGGCCCACTCCCACACTGTGGAGTGTACTTTTGTTTTCAATAAATCCCTGCTTTGGTTCTTTTGTTGCTTCATTCTTTCTTGGCTTTGCTAGGCGTTTTGTCCAATTCTTTGTTCAAAATTCCAAGAACCTGGACAACTTGTAGTCATGACCTTCTACCAGTGACATCTATAGATGGAGTCTGAGAAAAACCCACCATTCTGCCAGCTTGTGATTTAGAAAGTGCATTCATTCAACATTGACTAAACACATATGGGCCAGGCACAATTCTTCATAGCAGGGATATAGGATGGAAAAGAACAGACAGGATCCCTTGGCCCTGAGGTTTACATTCTAGTGGACCTTTAAATCTTGGACTCTCAGAGCTAGCAGAGACTTTGGTACTCTCTACCTCCTGGAGAAACGCAAGCCCAAGGAGGAGAGGTGACTTGTCCAGAATCAAAGAGCAAATTAATGACTGAGTCAGGGCAGAAATACAGAGTTCCTGACAACCAGTCAGACTAGCACTTCCCCAAGAGGCAACAATCCCAAGGCGTGTCTGGCAAGGACTGGAGCAGGCGTGTCTGGAGAAGAGAAAGTAGGCAAAGAGGGCAGCAACAGAAGAGCCATGATGCATGCTCCATGCTCTGAGGTCCCTCCAGCTGAGACCTGGGCCCCCCAGCTCCCTATTTGCCCTTGGCACTAGGTGCTTCTAGCCCCTTTCTTCAGGGCCCCAAGGGGAAACTGGAGCCCAGATTGGCAGAGTGGAACCAGGGGACCCTACTGGACTCTTGACTATTTCTCAATCATTCTGTTGAGTTGATTGTTTGTTAGATAGCGGGAGTCCAGGGTACCGTTACCTCTTGGTATCAGCTCTGAAACGCATGCAGAGAGGAGGAGCTGGAGGAGGACTGCAGGCAGAGTTAGAAAGGGCAATCATTAGGGCTGGGAGCTGTTGGGCTGTCTCAGCGGGCGGAGGGTCATCCAACCCCCACTGTGGGAGGAGGTTTGAGGGCTAGCCCAGAGGGTCACTGCACCTTGGCCCAGGCCCTCTTACCTCCAGATTCTTCAGGGTAGCAGATTGTTAGAAATGAAAATTCAGAGTCATAAGGAACGCGAACACACAAACAAAAGATTTCTCAGCAAGGCAATTTTACTTCTGCAGAAGGATCCTGTTTGCAAGCCAGATTGCCATGAGAGCACACCAAACAAAGGAAAGCAGGAGTTTTTATCCCTGACGCATCAGGACCCCACTGCTGTGTCCTATCTCCATTGGCTGGAGCTGGAACTCACAATCTAAACTGATTATGACTGGCTAAAATCTTAAAACTTTCCTAAATAGGTAACGGCACAATGGAGAACAAAGAAAGGGAGGGGGTTACGTACAGGAAACTAGGATAATAATAACATTTCCAAATAAGGAAAAGGCATAGGCTACAAGCTGGGACATGCCTGGGCATGTCCGAGCATATCTAGGCAGACTAGAAACTAGAATAAACAACTTAGGCTTTGTTTAATATATAAGGACATAGAAACATAGAGTACACTTATTTCTCTACTATATTTAACAGCTACCCAGGGCATAACAAAGAGTCATTAGTAAACTAAAAGATTTATTAGTTTGTAGCATAAAAAGAAAAGAAAACTTGAGAGAAGTTTTTAAAAGGAACTATTATTCTTCTTAACACTTACTGTTTTTAAAAAGGGAAACTTTGAAGAGGAACTTTTTATTCTTAACAAGATGATGCAGGGCCCTCCTAGTGGATACCTGTTGCTGACTACAAGAGATGAGAGTGCGCGTGGAAATGTTCTGCCCCTCAGTGTCTAAGCCCTCTGACTTCCTTTCTTCCCCAGCAACTGGCAATATTTTCTTTTCTGCCTATCTTGAACCCTTCATTCCATAACTCTTTTGTACCAAATTCCCTCACAGTTCTTATCTTCCCACCATCCCTCCCTTCAGAGCAGCTCTCATCTGGTGCTTCTGCAGCAAAAAGTGATGCAACCGGTCATGTGGTCCAGCTCCTTCATGTGAACAGCTTCAAGGGAGAAGGGTCAGGGAAAAGGCGACTTCCTCAACATTGCCCAGCAGCAAATCAGCTGCTCCCAGGATCTGCCCTCTCTTGTGAAACCCTGCCTCGGTTTCTTTCTATCATACTTTCCTTGCCCCTGCACCCCACTCTGGGCTTCAGTTTCTGAGGTATCTCAGAGGCAACACCATTGAGCTGTTGGTAGAGTTACTGCAGGCTCTTGGTCGATGAGAAAGTCCTAGGGGTGGAGACATGGGTCATGGGTGCAGGTGGCTTGATGGGAAAGAAGGTCATGGGCAGTGGCCTTCCTGACTCCCTTGGCCTAGAGACTGCTGCCCCAATAGGAGACACTCACTTGGTTTCACCTGTAAGATTAGGGCCATTGTCAGCATTATGTTTCTGTGTGGGAAGAAACATATAAGAGGGTCATTCAATTTCTGGTAACAATCACCCAGGGTGGGGTGAGCCAAGCTCCCAAGCTCATTCCAACAATCTTGCATCTCCCTAGACCTCAAGGAAAGGGCCAGTATCAGCCTTCCCCCAGCCCAGTTCCCAGGAAGGCCACTTGGTCCTAGAGAACAAGCTATCTGTGAGATAGCAAGACCCTGTCTCTCTAAGTTCTCACCATGTTGCCCAGGCTGGTCTCAGACTCCTGGGCTCAAGTGATCCTCCCACCTTGGCCTCCCAAAGTGTTGGGATTATAGGTGTAAGCCACTGCACCTGGCCTATTAACTGTGTTTCTGATTCAGGCCTTTTCAGGGAAAAAAAGTTGCCCAACTAGAAGCCTCTCCCCACTCTCTGGAGGTAAAAAGAGAATAAACCATGGTCACCACCCCCACCCTGTCCTTTTACATCCAGAAACATCTACCCAACTAAGAAACCACCCAAAAAAACAGACAGAAGACATCTGCCCTATGGCTCTTGGCGAATTAGAAATTGTGGGGCTTCTTTCCTGGGAACAGCAGCTGGGGACCATCCTAGGATTCGGGACTTGGAGTCATTTGGAGCCTCTCCCTTGCCCCGAACTGGACCTACTTGCTTGACCAGAGCCCCACCTGGCCTGTCTCCAGGCTCTGGCCTTACTCTTGGCCCAAGCATCTGGCTCTAGAGATCTTCTAATATCCAACAGGCCAGGTGGGCAGACAGTGGAAAAAGCTGGCTGACCAGCTAAGCTTGACAAGAGAAAAACACCAGGGAGCCAGGACCTGGACAGGGAAGCTGGGTTTGGAGGAAGTGGCTACACCTCACTCCAGGGAAAGGACTGCCTGCTCACTGGAACCTTCGGTCCTGGCCTCTGAAAACCCAAATCTGCTTCCCTCCTCAGAGCAAGTGCTGTAGAGGCTGGCAGAACTGAAGATAATTTTAAGTCTTATAGCTAAGAATGGAGTTTAAAAAAAATAAAGCCTACTCTCCTCAAATGGTCTCATCCCATTAAGATTTTTTTTCTCTCTCCATTATTCCCTACTTCTGGAAATGTTATCAGCTCTACTCAGGATACTGCAATCACAGACCTATACTCCTGGAGTAGAAAACTTACATGGTTGGCCGGGCACGGTGGCTCACGCCTGTAATCCCAGCACTTTGGGAGGCTGAAGCGGGCTGATCACAAGGTCAGGAGATCGAGGCCATCCTGGCTAACATGGTGAAACCCCGTCTCCACTAAAAACACAAAAAATTAGCCGCGTGTGGTGGCGGGTGCCTGTAGTCCCAGCTACTCAGGAGGCTGAGGCAGGAGAATGGCATGAACCTGGGAGGCAGAGGTTGCAGTGAGCCAAGATCGCACCACTGCACTCCAGCCTGGGTGACAGAGCGAGACTCCATCTCAACAAAAAAAAAAAAAAAAGAAAGAAAATTTACATGGTAATAAAAACGAGAAATTTAAAAAAAACTTACATGGGAAACAGTTATGGATATGGAGAAGGTATAAAAGCAGCAAGGAGCCAGGTGCAGTGGCTCATGCATGTAATCCCAGCACTTTGGGAGGCCGAGGCTGGTGGATCACTTGGGGCCAGGAGTTCCAGACCAGCCTGGGCAACATAGCAAAACCCCATCTCTACTAAAAATACAAAAAAATTAGCCAGGCATGGTGGTGGGTGCCTGTAATCCTAGCTACTCGGAAGGCGTGAGGCATGACAATCACTTGAACCCAGGAGGCAGAGGTTGCAGTGAGCCAATATCCCGCCACTGCACTCCAGGAGACAGAGCCAGACTCTGTCTCAAAAACAAAAACTAAAACTAAACAGCAAGAAGGAAATATGTGGATCTGGGCCTTTGTTTCCAGAACAGAGAGACCTGGGCTGGGCACACAATCTCAGAGCATTGGGAAACAGGCTCCAGACCCCCTAATCCGCTGGACCATTGGCAGAGAAAGCCAAATACACGGCTGCAGGATGTCCTTAGGCCTGTGCTCCCCACAGTACCACTCAGTATCTCCTCTGAGCTGGCAAGGTGAGTTACAGCCCCTGGACAGACCTGACTGACTAGGGGGGTGGGTAACAGGTGTGATGACTGAACAACTCTCTAACAGCAGCCAAGGGTGCTCTGTCTTACTCCCCCTCCCCATGCCCATCTTCAACAGGATCTGGCGCCATTTGTGCCCTGCTCCTCTGGCTTGTCAGGAGCCCCCCAGGCAAGTTAGATATGAAGGAAATGCCAAATCACAACCAGAGGAAGTCATCTCCTAGCCCCATGTACCCCCATGCCCTGCCCCCCACCAGGCTCCCTGTGCTCCTGAAAGGTGCTCTGTGAGTTCATAATGATGACCATAACCTCACTGCTCCCCCTGCCTCCCCGACTCCCCTTATGGATGAATGTTTACCCACCTTAAATCTACAAGCCAGCCTCAAATGCCACTTCCTCTGGCCTCAAGTCCATTCGGAACCAAACTACCCTTCAGCTGAGCATTTGGAATTTTCCAAAATTCTCTCTTGCCTCCTTCAGAGGAGTCTGCCTCACTCAGTGTGCAGCCTAGCTTGTTCATCTATTCTCTCCATTGTTTAGTTAGCAAAGTGTCTTTGCTATCAAGAGCCCAATGAATATGACTAAGTGTCCATTTGATTTTAAAGAGATTAGGGGCAGAATGTTTTGGTCATTTATCTGTTTGGTTAACCTCATATCTTTTACAGTTAGTTCCTCTGAAAAAATAGCTTCAATCCTTCCAACTGTAATGTGAACTCATTTTATCTTAACCCTATGTTCTCTACTCTTAAACCAAAGTGAATTAATTTTAAAAAATCACAAATTTCTATGTGGTCTAATGATCTTTGCCTTTAGGGCAAAACCTAAAAGTTAGTTGGGTTTTTTACTCCATCCCTCCTAGTCTGAGAGTATCATAGTGGGCATTCAAAAGCCCAAATCTCAGGCTGGGCATGATGGCTCATGCCTGTAATCCCAGCACTTTGGGAGGCCGAGGAGGGCAGATCATTTGAGGTTAGGGGTTCGAGACCAGCCTAGTCAACATGGTGAAACCCTGTCTCTACTAAAAGTACAAAAACTAGCTGGGCATGGTGGTGGGCGCCTGTAATTCCAGCTACTCAGGAGGCTGAGGCAAGAGAATGGCTTGAACCCGGGAGGCAGAGATTGCAGCAAGCTGACATTGTGCCACTGCACTCCAGCCTGGGTGACAGAGCAAGACTCCATCTCAAAACAAAACAAAAAAAAAGCCCCAAATCCCACAGCCTGCTCTGAAAGTCATTCTCACATTGTTTTTAAACTTTAATGTATGTCACACCTTCTCTAAAATGATAAAAGATGTGGGGGAAGGAAAAAACCCAATCAATCAAGCAGGTGAAGAAGCAGACATAAACAGGCTGAAGGTTAAGGCAGCAAAATAAAATAAGCCAAAGGCAAAGTATCCCCCAAACCAGAGAAGCCTAAGGGCATGCACAGCTGGAGACAGCAAGCCAGGGAGGAGTCTCAGCACTCCCTCACCTTCCACTTGTCCAATGTGGGGAACGCAGCACCTTCCCAAAGTCCTGAATCTACAGGAGGCGAAAAGGGAAAAACAAGGGTGGGGGAGAAAGAGTCGCTTAGAGAGAGGCAAGAAAGCCAGGGAATGAGGAAGATATAGGTTCAGGGAAACGAAATGCTGAAGAAGAACCTGTGGTTTTGACCTCCTCCCACCAAATGGCCACCTGCTGCCTTGCCAGGGGCAGGAACAAATAGATGGGAAAGTCCCCTAAGCGATGCAGTCACACAAAGTGGGGTCACCTGACCAGTGCAGCTCTTAATATGCTCACTGGACCCCTCTCCTCAGGCCCAGGACGTGGGTGATGAATCTGGTAGAGCTCCAGAAGACCTCCACCTCTATTTTAAAAACCAGACTTCTGAGTAAGGGTTCACTTGAACAAAGGGGGCTCCAGCTAAAAAACGAATTTGAAAGACACTGATCTTATCCAGTATCATCTTACAGAGGAGGAAACTGAGGCCTAGTGGAAGAAGTGATTTTTCTGTGGTCACTCAGCAAGCTGATGGCAAAGATGAACTCAAAAGTTAGATCTTCTCCTAATCCTAGTGCCTGGGGCTCTCCTCACCACATGCTGGGGTCCTTTCAGTGACTCCTAAAGGGACAGCCTGATGGCAAATGGCTGTTCTCATTGGCCTGGTTTCCCCCTTGAGACTGGGGATGAGGAAAATCAAACAGCAACTACCATTTCCTGGGTGTCCTGGGTGTTTACAGCAGGCCCCGTACTAGGGATTAACATAAAAACAACAGCAATAACAAATCTCATTTAAACCTCACAAATATATGTAAAACAATACCACCCCTGTTTTACAGATGTGAAAAAGGAGGCCCAAAGAGAACTCAAGCAATTTGCCCTAAATCGTATCCCTAGCAGATGGAGAGGTAGGATTCGAACCCAGAATTCTTAATCAGTACCCAACAGTTCTTCCACAATCTTAACAATTACCCTCTACTGCCCTTTGGGCCCCCTGCCCTCAGGAGCCTGGCCAGCCAAGACTCACATCCCCAGGTGAGTGGCAACCACCAGAAGTTATTGTCTCAGTGCTACTGCCATTTTTTTCTTTTTCTTCCTCTTTACTCCTGCCAAACACCAGGGCTGTTCCTCTGCTGATATTCTCTCAACTTTGGAAAAGAAGAGCAGTAATACTAATGAGAACTACAAGCCCCTACAGTCACATCATACGTTACAGTTTTTACAAAATACTCTTATATACCATCTGATTCAATGCCACCAACAACTGTACAAGGTGTTGTCACAATCACTTATTGACAGACAGGGATTGATACGATGGCTAAAAAAAAGGCAATAATGAAACTTAAACTCAGTCTTCTGATCCAAGCTCTGGGGTTTTGCCAAGAATCAGCAGCTGCCAGGGACCAAAACCAGAGGTAGAAAAGTAAACATGAAATAGGCAGGAACTGTACTCTGTGCGGTTCAGAGTCACACATCCTCTCATGTCTGATAGAGTAAGAAGTGCACCAGCACCTCTTAAACTTTTACATCAATGTATCCTCATGGCAGAAGGCAGCCTTTCTGTTAAATCTGGGAATTTTTCAGAAAGAGGACAACCCAAGCCCATTTCAGAGAGAAGTCTGGTCTACTCTTAGAAATCTATGTGACTGTCACCCCTAAGTATATTATTTTTTCTCTTTCAAGAGAATCAAGCGAAACTGATGCTTCAGAAAGATGCCCCATATTTATCCTGTGCCACAGAAAGTACCCTAGGTTGAGATGAGGTGAGAAAGATTCAAGCTGTCAAGTTCAGTTTCCCAAGATCTGTTCCACAGAAGATGAGCAGATCTCACTCCAGAGACCACTGACTGAAGGGCACTCTGGTCTCAGAACCATGGAGAACTCAAATATGAGGTAGAGAACTCAGAAAACAAAATGCTAAAGTCTCAAGAGTAGAAGCCTGGAAGGAAACCAACCAATCCCATTCTCCCATTGACAACTGTCAATGTTTGCTCACCGGTTGGGGCAGGGGTGGGGGCACGGCAGGGAGTGTAGGCTTTTCACACTGTCAGTGTCGAAATTAAGGGAGTAAGGCAACCTGAAACCTCTTACTCCCAGGTTCCATAGTTCCCATTCCCCTTCCAGTTGGAAATTTGTGCTGCAACCAGAGGAACCAGAAAGGGGGTGAGAACACTTAGGGGACTGGGTCCTAAGATCAAAGGCCAGTCTTGTGGCAATAATGACAGTTCTCAGGGGGACTGTGACACACTACATTCCACTCCTTGTTGGGGTGATCAGACCCAACACCAGGCCGTGGGGGCTATGAAGTCCGGTGGAGTCAAAGGAATGAGAAAAGACAAGTTAAGGCATAAAGTGGGACCAGGGGGCCAACGCTAGTATGGAGGCTGCGAAGGCCCCAAGCTCTGGGAGCCCATGCCATTTATTGGTAATCCAACAAAGAAGCAGGTAATGAGGATATCAGGGTTGAGAGAAAGCAGTGCATCAGGTGAATGAGCTACAGCTGTGATGGTTTAGCATTTTCTTTGCAGTATATGGAACACGTTATGCTACTTGAGATAATGGGAAATGTGTTCTTCTAGTTTAAGATACAATCGTTTTATGAACCTGGGATTGCTAGAAGCAAGGAGCCAGCAAGTCTAGACACATTCCAGAGGCCACAAGAGGTTTTATGCCCTGAGCCCTGGATTCCATCCAAGCCATGAGGGGTTTTATGCCCTGGGCTTAGATTGTGGTGTGGCAGGGCAGACTTCCACCCTTTAGCATGGAGTTTGGTGTTCCAAAGGTCATGAGCTGTTTTATACTCTGGATCCCGGACATGTTCCAAGACTCTTTTGCATTACGTCAGACATGCAAGCCCTGCCTCAGCTTCTCTCCCAACCCTTAGCTTTTCTCCCAACAACTCCTCCCTGGGCAGGGGGGGCCACATTGCTCTGAATGGGGGAGGGGGTGCTTGGAGACGTGAGCTCAAAGAGCCCAGGGAGGTCTGGCTTGGGGTGGCAGGAGGTGAGGGCCAAATCTGGAGTGGAGAGCCCTGGGAGTCATTGGCCCAAAGTCACCCAGGGGTGACCAGTGAGGGTGGGGACTGGGCTGCTGAGGGGGCAGGGCTGGCTGAAAAGACTTTGGTTGTGGAAGCCCAGAGGCCCAGCCTGGTATGCCTCAGGAGTGGCACGGACCCTGGCAGTGGTCCTGCTGCCGAAGGGAGCTTAGGGCTGGGTCAGGTAGCCACAACCCCGTGCATTTTACCTTTTTTTCTTGGCCTTGACCAATTGGCTGCATTTTACCATTTTTTTCTCGGCTGTTTCCAATTCCCTATGTTGGTTTCTTCCGACACCACAGGGCAGGGAGGGAGGTGGGGTTGGGACCACATCAGTGTAATCCTGGCAACCACTGCTAAACTAAACACTTCTAGGCAGCTACCACGCAGTTGTGCGACTGAGCCAGAGGAGGCGTAACCAGGGCTGCGCTAGAACGCAGGATAAGGGAATCACCTCAATGCTCCAAGCCCATTGGTTGACGAGAAAGGAGGGAAAGGGAAAAAAAAAGGGAAAGGAGGCATGGCCAGGTGGCAATGTGGCCAGAGGGACCTGTGGTTTCACAAGGAAAGCTGCACAGGCAACTGCTGTCCCCGCCCACTCCAGGAAAGGGGCAGGGCTGGCTTTCACTTTAAAAACTTTAAAACTTAAAAAAAAAAAATCTGCATGTACTTTATATATATGTGTGTGTCTATGTGTGTGTATATGTGTTCTTTCAGAGCTGTCTTTATTATACAGCTTCTATGCCAGGTCTTTGATTTTGGCCTTTATTATTCATCTTCAAATGGAGCACAAGAATTACCAGTATTACCACAATTGAGGTACAAATCCTATAAAAATGGAAAACCCACAGCACGCTCGATGATTAATGCAGCAGACTATATTATCCAACATTCCAATAAGATAAAATAATCACAATGACTTATCTTTTTTGGAAAAAGTTATTTTATTCTCCTACATTATTGTTAAGATTTTTTTTAACAAGAAACATGTCTAATATCTTTAAAAACACACATTTTTCAATTTAATAAGCACTCAAAGCTCTTTACCCGTTTAAAAAAAAATTACAAGGCCCTTCTAAAGTAAGGCTAAATGCTAAGTGATGAGGGAGAGAAAAAGGACATAGATAACTCCTACTCTCAAGGGGTTAATCACTGAATCCTATTTGACTAGAATCACCTGGCCTCTCCAAACCTTGCAAATGAAACTGAATTTCTCACTCGATACTAGGCTATGACTTGCAGCAATTGTGAAAACCAAGAATTGTGTTATGTCACTGGGTATTGCATGTTATCTGAATTCCACACTAGGCTGGGATCAAGGGCTGAATCTTTCATAATTTGCTCCATAACCTGTGTGCTTCTTATCCCTGACCAAAGTAAGCTTTCTTCTAGAGTTCTACAATTTACAGTTAGTATACAAGAATGGTCCTCAAAAATGTAGTCTCTGGACCAGCACCGCCAGCATAACCTGAGAACTTTTTATAAATGCAAATTCTCAGGCCCCACCTTAGACCTGATGAATCAGAAACTCTGGAGTAGGGCCTAGCAATCTGTGCTGCAATAAACCCTGCAGGTGTTCAGGAACCTCTGGCATACAGCAGGTAGAAAAATGTGTTTCCTTCTGTAGGTCCAAAGCCAGGGATACTGTATGTTCTGTCTTGATATGAAACAAAGACATGCAATTAAAAGACTTAAATCTCCTTCCTACTCCCACCCTCCAGCTAATGTGTTTTATTTTTATAAGTTAAATAAGAAAACAAGTGGCAATCAGAGATTTAATCTAAAAAGTATGTTTACAGGTATCTGTTCTCATCCAGTCTGATCTTATACAATACCATGTACATCCTCCTACATCTAAAGTTTTAGAAAGGGACCTTCACAATATAAGTCTAAGGCACACTAGGAGTGCTATAATAAAAGACCAAGTAGATCTGAATGTCCAAACTTACTAGAGAAGAAAAGTGGAATCACTGACTGTATTTTCAAATTGCATTCAACAGGAAATTAAGATTTTTGAATTTTTTTCACCTTCGTACTTCCAAGTTAATAGAATTAAACCAGAATACTCCATACTTTCAAAGCCTCTAGCCAGGCAAAGTTTTACTTTATTATTTCTTGCTTTTGATTGATATAAAGCAGAGTCCTGGTAGGCATATTGTGTATACTTGCAAAGATGCAGAACTAAACAGTTGTTAATATTAAAACAAAAGTCCTGTAAACCTCAGATGGTGAGTGTAATACTTTAGCACTAGCACCAAAGTCTCAAATATGAAAAGATACCAAAAACACCACTAGCAAACAAAAGTAAACTCTCAGCCGGAAGCAGTAATTCATACCTGTAAGCCCAGCACTTTGGCAAGCTAAGGTGGGAGGATTACTTGGAGTCAGGAGTCCAAGACCAGCCTGGGCAGCATAGTGAATTCACATCTCTACAAAAAAAATTAAAAATTAGCACGCCTATAGTCCTAGCTACTTGGGAGTCTGAGGTGGGAAAATCGCTTGAGCCCAGGAGTTTGAAGCTGCTGTGGCTACGATCATGCCACTGCACTCTAGCCTGGGTGACAGAGCGAGACCTAGACAATTACATTCAGTCCTGCTCCTGTTTATACTAAAATCAGTAAGTTAAAATGCTTTCATTCAGCAGGATAAAAATTAAGTGACATGGCCAGGTGCAGTGGCTCACATCTGTAATCCCAGCACTTTGGGAGGCCGAGGTGGGTGGATCACCTGAAGTCGGGAGTTCGAGACCAACCTGACCAACATGGAGAAACCCCATCTCTAATACAAACACAAAATTAGCCAGGCATGGTGGCGCATGCCTGTAATCCTAGCTACTCGGGAGGCTGAGGCGGGGAGAATCGCTTGAACCTGGAAGGGGGAGGTTTCAGTGAGCCAAGATCATGCCACTGCATTCCAGCCTGGGCAACAAGAGCGAAACTCCATCTCAAAAAAAAAAAAAATTAAGTGAAATGTGGCTGGGCGCAGTGGCTCACGCCTGTAATCCCAGCATTTTGGGAAGCTGAGGCGGGCGGATCACCCGAGTTCAGGAATTTGAGACCAGACTGGCCAACGTGGTGAAACACTGTCTCTACTACAAATAAGAAATTAGCCAGAGGTGGTGGTGGGTGCCTGTAATCCCAGCTACTCAGGAGACTAAGGCAGGAGAATCACCTGAACCTAGGAGGCAGAGGTTGCAGTGGGCCGAGATCATGCCACTGCACTCCAGCCAGACTCTGTCTCAAAAAAAAAAAAATAAATTAATTAAGTGAAATGTGATTTTGGAGCTTGGGTGGCTAAAAAAGGAAAGAATATATAAAGCTAAACAACAAATTACTTACTAGGAGAAAGTTTTTGTAACCTCAGTGACAGATAAAAGGTTTATATCCTAAGCCCATAAAGAAATCTTTAAAATTACTCAGAAAAATGATTTTAAAGGATAAAATTATTTTATAATTTTATAAAATTACTCAGAGAAAAACAAATGGTTTCCAACAGAAAATGGGCAATGGAGAAACAGACACTTCTCACAAGAATAAAAATTGCCAATAAGCATATAAAAGATTCAAAAGCACTAGAAATCAAAGAAATGTAATGAAAACAATGAGATTTTTTGCCTAAAGACTAGCAAAGACGACAAATGGAAGGGGGAGGCTGGAGCTCTGTCCCTGTTGGTGGGAGTATAAACTGAACTAATTTTCCTGCACAGTAATTTGAAAATGTCTATTAAAATCCCTAAAACTGTTTTATATTATTTTCCTCCAGAAATTCTACTATGAATTCAGTCATAAAATGCTTGCTCGAGTCTATTAAAATGTATATATGAGGAAATTCACCTCTGGGGTGGCAATGATTAACTTAATATACATCCAGCTATTAAAAATGATGATGCCAGGATATATTTACTGCCATAGAAGCATGCCCAAAATATAGTGACAAAAGATTATATATTATGATTCTACTTTTTACAATGTTTATATGCATAAAGTATAAAAAGCAACAAACCAGAATGTTTTGAGTGGCAAAATTAAAGATGTTTCTTTATATTTTGTCATCCAAATTATTACAGAAAAAATGTGATTTCCTTTATAATCAGGAAGAAGTGTTATTTTCATTTACTTATATTTAAATTTCTTTTTCTTTTTCTCATGAACGTATCCCATGTAGGCTAGAGAGGTAGAATCCCTGCCTCTTGAGGTCAATCAGTCCATTTTTGGAATGTGCACTACACAAAGCTGCCCCATCTTCCTTTTATTTTAAAATGTCTGGAAACATTTTTGTTTTAAATTGTTTTATTGTTCTCAGAGTGTTTTTTAAAAATATATGAAATAGAGGAAAAGGCAAAGGAAAGGCTGACTCCCCACCTTCCTGGGGCTGCTCTTCCAATTTTTGCTGCTATTGCTATGTATTAATATTCACTGGGTACTAAAAAGATGGGCAGCCCCTTAGACACTTTTTTCTTATCTCTTTCTCATAATCTCACTTCATTCCTTCATTCACTTATTCTTAAAGGGGTAATGTGTACAAATACATAGTTTGACAAATTTAAAAATGTAACTATAAAAGTATGTGGCAAAATCTCATTCGTATCCTATTCTCCCTCCACAGCCAAACACTTTTAATTGGTTTCTTATGTATCATTTCGGAATTTATATTTGCAAATACACATGTATATTCTTATTCTACTCTTCTCTCTCAACACAGAAAGTAGCAGACCATATACACTATACCATTCCTTGTTCTTTTTTAAAAACATAACACGATATATCTGAGTTCTACATGAGTACATAGGTCTTTCTCATTCTTCTTTACAACTACACAGTATTCCATCGTTTGGATGTACCACAGTTTATTTAACCAGTTCCCTGTTGGCAGACACTGAAGTCATCCTTATCATACTATCACAAACAATATTGCCAAGCATAACCACCTACACACAACAAGTTCATTTCTGAATGTGCCTTTGATGAAGCTTCTATTTAAATCACCACAAGATCACAAGGCCGAAAAGTTAGCCCCTTTTTTAGTTTTCATTATGTACAGTAGTATGTAGCAAAAGAACCCCTTGAGCAAAGCAAATGTACTCTTTGAACTCTTTGAAGATTTATTTCATAAAATAAATGGATAAACAGAACACCCAATATAACAATTTCTGTTTAACAATGCATATGTATGTATACAATACATGCATATGCATAGAAAGTATAAAATAAATCCGTCAAAGCATTAAGCATTGTCTCAGTACGCTGGACCTATGGAGTGCTTTGTAGATTCCCCCTCCTTGTCTATCAATTCTAATTTCACAACAGTGAATATGTACAATTTTTGCAATATAAAATTTCAAAAAATGTTAACTCAAATTAAGCTGGATACATTCTTTCAGTCTGTCCTATATTTGTATAGTGAGTGCTCCAGAGTGTTCAAATATCACTCCATTAAAAAAAATTTTTTTTTTTCAAATATAGAGACAGGCAGGGTCTTTCTCAGTCGACCAAGTTGGTCTTGAACTCCTAGATCCTCCTGGATCCTCCCAC
Organism: Nomascus leucogenys; assembly: GCF_006542625.1. Classification (NCBI taxonomy): domain Eukaryota; kingdom Metazoa; phylum Chordata; class Mammalia; order Primates; family Hylobatidae; genus Nomascus; species Nomascus leucogenys. The sequence continues at coordinate 81,465,530 of NC_044386.1, forward strand.
CTCTGCCTCCCAAAGTGCTGGTATTACAAGTGAGAGCCATCACGCCCAGCCAGCTTCATTTGAGAAACCCTTCCCAAGCACTCCATATATTACTAATTATTCCTTCCTTCGTTTTTATATAGGATTTTCTTCATATCTCTATTACCACACTTGTCACATGATAATCAGTTACTCACCCATCTGTCTCCCTTGATTGCTCATGGGCTCCTTGAGCAATGTGCGACCTTGAACAGTGTGTGACACATACATGCTTCCTACACAGAGAAGGAAATTATTTCGCTACAGTGTCATCATTCTCAGAATTCAATACCTGTATTTCTAAATCGTTCTAGATATTCTGCCAACAACTTGAGAATGTTATGCTCTTTCCCTAAAACTTCCATCCATTCCAGCCATAGTTAACTCAATTGTGACATGCTCTCTGGCCAAGCCCATTCATAATTTTTTCTTTAGGTGATTTTTAATTTTAATTTTTGATTTTGATTGTTTGCTTTTCAGTATTTTTTAATCTAGGAGTGTTTGGTAAACTTCACCATATCTATATCTCTATGTCTTTGCACCTGCTGTTCTCTGCTTGGAATGATGTCTCAAGGTTTTATTCACCTGGAAAGAATTCCTACTCACCCTTAAAGAATCAGCTTAAATAACACCTTCTCTGGGAAACCTTTATCTCCTCCCATTCTTTCAGTAAGAGTTGAGAATTCCTCAACTCTTGAAATGTTTGTGCCTCTATTACTGTGTATCAGGCACTGAACTAAGCATCTAGGATAGAAAGATGAAATTGTAGAACCTGCCCTCATGGAGCTCATGGTCTAGTATGGAAAACAGCCATATGAACAAATAACCACACTGTAATATTAAATACAATACCAAAAGGGAAATGTATTGAATATTTGACATGTGTCAATTACCTTGTTAGATGCTTTATTAACAATTATCTATGATCATATTAGATAAGCATTTGAATTGGACAGAAGGCCATGAAACTCTAGGACTGCTAGAGTTTGTTATACTCTCAATTGTCTTCTAAAGAAACTGTCTCCTAATGGTTCTTTCTGAATATGCTATAGTCATACAACTATCGTGCAACCATAGCATACACAAAAAGCGTATCTGTAGCATACCCATGTGACCAATAATGCATAAAACCAGCCTTACTTCTTTGGCCACAAGTAACTGGACCAAGGCTCAGCGTTTCAGCTAAGGACAACATACAGGTTGAACTTCAGGGACAATCACCAAGGACATGGCATGGCTCAAAATTCTCTCTAATAGGGGCCTTTCATTTTTAGAAGGTGACAGCCTAATCCAATCAGATATTCTCTCTTGGAAAATACAAATGTTGGGTGAACAAAGGAAAAGAGGGCAGGTGTTCAGAGCTCAAATCCTATCCTAAATACTGCTAAATTAATGTTCTGTGAAGTTATGAAAGTACTAGGGCCAAGAAACAACATGGCTACTTAGATGACTTCCCATCCAAGTTTACATTCAGCCCTCATTACCAAAGATGATAAGTGTGTGCCTCTTCCTTGCAGCCCATCAGGGTCTAACACATCATATCACCACTTCTGAAATTAGGAAATAGGCTCAGAAGTCCAAGAGCTTGACCAAAGTAATTCAGTTGGTAGGTAGCAGAACCAGAATTCAAAGAGCAAGTCGGCATGATTCTTCTGCAATATCCTGCCAGTTACATGGGCAAGTGGCCTCAAAATCAACAAAAGACAAGTAGAGGTTGACATGTGTCAATGGAAAGAGGCTCAAAAGGAAGAGTTTATACACAAGAATAGAAAAGAAACGTTCTGGAAGTATGTCTGGGGATATGAAGTAGGAAGGGGCACACCAGGTTTCACCTTGGTCAAGTGACTAATTCCCCCGAGCTCCAGACTTAGCTATCTGTCTTTCTCACTCTAATATAAAATCCACAGGGCAGGACCTTAATCTCTAGCTTGTTCACCACAGATTAAAGCAGAGTCTGGCTTAATAGTAAGTGCTTAATAAATATATGAATGAATAAATGAATGAATTATCAAAGAATCTAAAGAAACATTCCACATTGTTGGGGGAAGGGGTTATCATGAACCAGACCCTAGCAGTCACTTACAAATACAGTTGATCCTCATTATTTGTGGATCCTATATTTGCAAATTTGCTTACTTGCTAAAATGTGTTTGTAATCTCCAAACTAATACTTGTGGAGCTTTCAAGGTGATTCATGGACATACCCATAGTAGTGAAAAATCTGTCACTTCTTGCACACGTTTCAAGCTAAGGTCAAATAAGGTGACCCTGGGCCTTCTTGTTTCAGCTCTCATACAAAGATTACCCAAGGACAGAGACAGCAGAGGGCAGTGCAGTGTAGTGCAAGAAGCTCTGGCTCTGGGACTAATTGGACGAGATCTGAATCTTAACTATGGCACCTGTTAGTGAAACAGCCTCAAGCAAATCACTTAACGCTTCTGTACTTCCTTTATTGTTTTGTAAATAAAGAAAATTCAATCTACCAAGATGAGTTGTTTTTAGGAATTAAGATTATAACCTATGTGAGATATGTATATATGTGCATATTTTCCCTAGGAACAAGGGTTTAGTATTTAATTCAGTGTTCTAGGCGACTTTATAGAATATAACTACTGCAAATAACGAGAATTGACTATAATTACAAGGACATAACAGAGAAGTAGACAAAACAATTATTTGGATGAGGCAGAGGCAGGCTTCAAGAAGATTTTGAAGAAATAGAACTTACCAGGCACATAAGGTGTGGAAAAGGCTTGCAAGGAGAGAGAATGGCACCTACAGAGAGAGGTCCAGGTGGTGGGAAAAAAAAGATAGGTTCAGGAAATGGCACTTCAGGAAGTCTAGAGCAGTAGAAGATGAGGCCAAAACATGGTGCCATAGTGCTTCTGCACCCTGTGTACACCCTGTACTGCAGAACCTCACTCTCTGCATTTAATCTTGGTTTCTAGTTCTCTCTTCTATTAAACCGTGAGCTCCTCAAGTCCAAAGTCTCTAATTAATCATAGCGAGAGTCCTCTAAATTTGCAAACAAGTTATTACTAAACACAAATACGCCCAAAAAGACTGTACAAAAATAACTTTGGTTTTCAATTGCAGTCATAGCAATTCACAACTGGTACACATTTGCAATTTGTCCAGAGTTTTTCACTGATGACTGCTGTAACTCTGTCATAAACTCTTTTCATTGTTTTAGACACCCAGACATTTGTTAGAACAGTTTTAAGATCTTGCTCTTTTTAGTGTAATTGATTTATTGGTTGATTGACTGAGATGGGGTCTCATTATGTTGCCCAGGCTGGTTTTGAAATCCTAGGTTCAAGCAATCCTCCTGCCTCAGTCCTCCAAGTGGCTGGGATTACAGGCGCACACCGCTGCGCTGGGCTCTAGTGTGATTAATTAACAAGGCTTAAACACGTGGTCCATTAGACAATGCTTCCACCTCAGAGTAAAGATTTCTTTTAATTCACTCTGACTTATTCCTCTATATGCAAGATACAGTTTACTATAGTAAAATACAATGAAGCATATTGATATATATGTTACAAATAGGATAAGGAAAGCAAGATAATTTTTTCCACAAAAGCTTGCAAAATCCTGGCCAAAGCACAATAAACATGATGTTAAACTCACAGCTTACATTTCTCCACTGAGAGCTAGGAAAAAATAATTAGTTTTTGTAAAGTCACAAAACTAAGCACTGCAAGAATTTACAAGATTTTGTAAACTTGTATACTCTCCCCAACCCCATATACAAGTAGCCAAAGGAGCCTATCAATCTCACCCCGATACTTCAATTTCCTCCAGCCTCCAAAATAAAACTCTCACTGTCCAATATCTCAATTTATATTTTCAAATGTCTAAAATCTTAAAATTAAGAGCAGTGCATTAGCTTTTCCCCATAAACATTTTTGGTATAATTTTACTTAGGCACAACATAGTTTGTATTGTTATCTAAAAACATATGGATAGAACCAACATTAATAGAAACCAAATGAATATACTATGAAGACGAAAAGGGAATAGAAAATGTTGTTTTTAAACAGATTCAGTGCTGTTATTATCCACTCATAGGTTGGGTGTGATCAGATCACATTGTGCTGCACAGCTAAGTATGTCCTATATTTCATGACAAAGTAGGGTAACAAATTATTTATTGAGGGTCTGTTGGGTGCACAGAGGCATGCTAGAAGCTGTAAAAGATTTGATTCTTACCCTCAATAAACGTGCAAGGTTATAGACCTACTCCCAAAACAAATCATGAGTGACGCTCTCTCAAATATACGTATAATCAAATGTGAAACGGAGGTAAAGATGGGGAAGATCTTAGGTTCAGAGATTGTATTCAGGCCTTTATGGTGGCATTTCTTGATATAATTACGCATTTAAAAAATAAGTTAAATTGTCATCAGATCAGTCTGAAATTTATAGAGGCTTTTGTTGGTGAGAAACGTATTTTATATAATTTACCCACAGGAATGTTTTTGATTAATGTTACCTATTAAAGACTGCAGTTCACAATATTTCCCCTGTTAATAATACATATCTTTTTGGAGCTGATCTGGAGAAGTTCTTCCCAGAGTATCTTTATCCCGATTTTCAGATTCCATTTCATCAGTGGGGCAAATTTACAGGTGGGTATAGGACAAGTTTTAAGCATTAATGGAAAAGGGATTGTATTACTTTTATATTGTCTTTCTAATCTGACAGCCTTGAGTTTAATTTAGAAAATTCCTCTATTTTTAATTTACCTTTGTTTTGATATATGTTACTATTAGGGATCACATAAATAATTTTCCTCTTTTTCTTGACTTCCTTGTGAACTAATACATTTTCAAAAGCTTCTTGTTAACTTCTAATTACAGGTAGGTTCTGTTTTCTGTTTGCTTAACAAGCTCATTGACGTTTTATTTGCAAGCACTGTTCTTGCATCAAATGGAAGATAACTAATGGAACATTTGTGCACAGAGGTCAATATAGGAAAGCTCAGCAGAGTGATTACTTATTTGTTTTCTGTTAATGTCCATGCAGCTGCTCTGGGAATAAATGAAATGCAAGTACAGGGGACAAAATCATTCTAATTAGAGATTTACCTGGAACCTTTTTTAAAAATTCTATATACATGTCCTACTTCTCCTCACCCCGCCAAAATCTCCGCCACCTCCTTTTTTCCTTGATCCCCCACCAAATAATGGAGAAAATCTGATGGGTTCATTTACTTAGTAAAAGAAAACCTTGTAAAACAAGGAGACAGAAAAACAATTTTAGTGCTAAGTATAACATGGCATATAAAAATATGTTCTACATGATTTTAAAAGCCTTTATAAAATTATTTCTTGTTGTTTATGCAATTATTTCAAGTCTAGTTTTTTTTTATATCTCACCGTTTAGAGACAAAAACTCAAAACGTGCACTGTGAATAAGGTATAAGCAAAATTTAAAGACCAATAAATTTATGAAAGGTATTTTAGATTTAACTTAAAAAACTTTTCAACTCAATACTCAAGTATATACTGAAATTACAACTATTCTTACTTGAATAGATAAATACCTAACATTGTCAAAAGCATTAAGTATAGTCTGAAGATGTTTCGGAAACAGCGGGTCATGATTCTGATTGCATTTACCCAGTTACAACAAGAACGCCATCTATAAAGAGTTGCCTTTAACTCAATCCCTAACTTAAGACCATTGATTTGGAGTAAGTAGAGTGGGTTATTCACTAATGTACTTAAAAAAACAAAATCTTGATTCTGACTCGGAGATACGTAGGTTAAGTTTACAGGACACAAAAATTTTCACTGAGGCACAAGTGTTAAAGATTCGTTAAAATATTTTGTATGCAGCACATGTTAAATTTTTTCACTATGGTAACCGTACTTTTTAAGAAACTAAAGCAAAAACAGAAAACTAAAACAGTAAATATCAATACGATATTAGTCCGTTTTCATGCTGCTGATAAAAGACATACCCGAGACTGGGAAGAAAAACAGGTTTAATTGGACTTACAGTTCCACATGGCTGGGGAGGCCTCAGAATCACGGCAGGAGGCGAAAGGCACTTCTTACACAGGCAGTAAGAGAAAAATGAGGAAGAAGCAAAAGCGGAAACCCGTGATTAACCCATCAGATCTCGTGAGACTTATTCACTACCACGAAAATAGCATGGGAAAGACCAACCCTGTGATTCAGTTACCTCCCACTGGGTCCCTCCCACAACATGTGGGAGTTCTGGGAGATACAATTCAAGCTGAGATTTGAGTGGGGACACAGCCAAACTATATCAAGAACATTATATGAAACGTCCTAAATGTCAATAAACACATTGCATTAAACATACTATTTTTCTCATGTATCTGTACAATAGAATAATAGGATTGTTGGGCTCTTCCTAGATTATATGGATTCTGAAAGAGACACATGTTAAATCAAAACTAGTTAGGTGAAAATTATTACAATTTATGAATGCATTACCACTGTGCCTAAAAGTACACAGGAAACTGAATATTTCCATTTCAAAAACAATTTTAACTTAATAGTCTTATTTCTCAATTATTCTCTACATTTTTATAAGAATAACAAAACCAAAATTGTACCCCAATAAAAATTAACAAATCTCACAGTTCATTTTTATAAGTCTTCCTACCACTGGACAACTACAAAGCTTTCTGGTTCTAGAGTCTATCTCCATATTGAGAAATCAAGTTAAAGGATGCTATCCAGATGTTAATGAAACTCAAACTCCCTTCCTTATAAATTCTATTAAAACTACAATATATTACTTTCAGATAAGAAGATATTAAGCTTCCATGACTACACATATGAATGACATTTTAAGTTAGAAATCTAAACAATGGGCTGGGCATGGTGGCTCATGCCTTTAATCCCAGCGCTTTGGGAGGCCGAGGCGGGTGGATCACGAGGTCAGGAGATCGAGACCATCCTGGCTAATACAGTGAAACCCCGTCTCTACTAAAAATACAGTTAGCTGGGCATGGTGGCGGGCGCCTGTAGTCCCAGCTACTCGGGAGGCTGAGGCAGGAGAATGGCGTGAACCCAGGAGGCAGAGCTTGCAGTGAGCCGAGACCGCACCACTGCACTCCAGGCTGGGCGACAGAGCGAGACTCCATCTCAAAAAAAAAAAAGAAATCTAAAGAATGCCCATAATTGGCACCAAGCCATTACTAAAAGAATCCTCTTTTGGTAAAAATATACAAATTTTTTTTTTGAGATGGAGTTTAACTCTTGTATTTTTAGGAGAGATGGGGTTTCAGCATGTTGGCCAGGCTGGGCTCAAATTCCTGACCTCAGGTGATCCACCTGCCTCAGCCTCCCAAAGTGCTGGGATTACAGGCGTGAGCCACTGCGCCTGGCCCTAAAAATATACAATCTTTTTAAGGAGCTAAATCTAGGGTTAGTTTTGTCACCGTAAGTACAACTAACTTGTACCTTAACTTCCAATTAATATACCATCAGCATTCTCTGTAGCAGTACACATCTATCTACTATATTATGTCACAGAATTTTTTGTGTAATAAATTCACACAGTACAACGCTCAAAAATGTCTACATCCTAAGTGAAAACTCTCCCTTCTACTCTTGTCTCCAAACCACCCAGTTTCCTCTCATTCATTCTCCTTCCTCCACGCAAGTTAACCACTATTCTTGTATGTTCTTCTTTAAGATTATACAAGAATATTCATGCATAGCCCGTTGTTATTAGGCACTGTCCCCTGCTTTCCCTCACAAAGAGTTGCATGCTACAGACACCGGTCTGCCCCTTTTTTCATTTAACATATCTTGGAGAATGTTCCATATCAGTACACAGAAAGCTTTACTTTTCTGTTTTAAACCCTGAAATACTTATATTATATGGATATTCAAATATTCAATCAGTCCCCTATTGGTGGACAACCACATTGTTGTCAGTATTTTGCTGTTTTACAATGTTGCAGTAAGCAACATTGTACATATATCTGCTGAGTACTGGTAAAAACGTCCTAGAGTAGAGTTGCTGGGTCAAATGATATATAAGCCTTTGTAATTTTGAGATATTGCTAAATTGCCCTCTACAGGACTGTATATTGTGTTTGCTCACCAGCCATCTATGAGAGTGCCTCAATACAGCCTCACCAACACAGTACCTCAAACCTTTGTGATTTTTGACAATATACTAAATGAAAGATGGACTCCCTGTATAGTTTTGATTTGTATTAACACTATTGAGTGAGACTGAACATGTCTCCATTATGTTCATGAGCCATTTATTTCTATTTCTGTAAACAGACTTTTAATATCCTTTTTCCCTTTTTTTTTTTTTTGAGGCAAAGTCTCTCTCTGTCACCAGGCTGGAGTGCAGTGGCACGATCTCAGCTCACTGCAGCCTCCGCCTCCTGGGATTCAAACAATTCTCCTGCCTCAGCCTCCTGAGTAGCTAGGACTACAGGCGCCCACCACCACGCCCAGCTAAATTTTGTATTTTTAGTAGAGACAGGGCTTCACCATATTGGCCAGGATGATCTTGATCTCCTGACTTCATGATCCACCCACCTCGGCCTCCCAAAGTGCTGGGATTACAGGGGTGAGCCACTGCACCCGGCACCTTTTCCCCCTTCTTTTAAAAAAACATGACATTACATTTATGTAAGCACTTTTCCCATTTTTCTACAGGGTAGTCCTTTTCAACTTCTAAGAGCTCTTTAAAACAGTAAAGCCCTGCCATAATGCACCTAAAAAACTGAGATATAAAATGTGTAGTAACACGTTTTCCTTAACATCAATGAAAAAGTGTCTTTTCAGTCAGTCTGTATTTTCACAAAAAGGACAAACATAAAAGATTCAGAAACAAACTGTGCATAAAAAGTACAAATACCCTGAAACGCTGAAATGATTGTGAAGCAGTCACTTCCCAACCCTACTGCCCATTACCCAAAACACAAGGAGAAAATAAGAATGTTGGTCTTTCCCAGTCTCCACCATCAGTAGCAAGGTACGCAAAGCCCAAGTTAAAGGAATGTTTCTGCAGAGGCTTTACTGTAATGGGGATTTAGCCCTTTCTATTTTTCTAACTCGCTGATTTCTGCATGTATATCTTTAATAATTTCCCCCTTCTTCTTTCCTTCGGGTTTTTTGATTGTCCTTTCTGACAATGAGTTAAGAGGCTTTATTCATTTTCATTCTTTTCTTAATGACATAAGGATTTTAAGGCAATGAACATTCCTCAGAGCTCTCCTTTAGTCTCTAGTAAGTAATAATTGTGTTATTGCTATTCTCTAGGTATTCTGCAGTTTTAATTTCAAATCCCTATTTGAGCTAAGGGCTGTTTGCATGTGTTTTAAAATTCCACAAATATTTGTTTTCTGGTTTTTTTTATTAACTTATAGATTTAACTAAGATCAGAGAATGACATCTGTCCTTTTTCTACTTTTCAGTATTTGAGGTGCTCTTCATTGAAAAAGATTAGCTTCATGAATGTTCCAGATAGGAAGAGGGGGAGAGAGAGGAATAGATAGAAGTTTAATATTTTAATTATGGAATTATGGTTCAATTCTAAGCATTTTAAAATTTCATTTGATTTTTTAAACCATGATTTACAAGGATGTTTAATTTCTAAATTCATGTAGATTTTTGTTAATCTCTTCATTATTGCCTTCTAACCTTTATTGCTTCATATTTAAATTATAAATTATATGGTGTGTATGGTACCAATTGTTTTTAAATCTTCTGACTTGCTTTATGGATTCATATATAATTAATTTTTCTCCCATAGTCCATATATGCTTGAGAAGAATATATAATATCTAATTATTGGGTACAGAGGTCTATATTTGTCCATTATACTATGCCCGTTAAATGGTTATTCAAATCTACATATGGACATTCTGTTTAACTTATTTATGGTAAGCAGGGTATGGTGAAATCTCTAAATATGATAACGGACTTGTCAATTTCTCCCTGCGGTTTTATCAGTTTTTCCTCTGTATTTTGAGGCTATTTTGATAGGTACATAAAATACAAAAATTGCTACATCCTCCTAATTAACAGACTTTTATCATCACACTGTTACTAATGCTTTCTGTTCCAAAATCCTATTTTGTTTGATACTAAAGCTACATCACTTGTTTTTGGTTAATGTATACCGGCATATCATTATCACTCTCTCTCCTTTATAAAAATTTTCAATCTTTTTGTATCCTCATATTTTAAATATGATAGATTAAAACAGCTGGATTTTGTTTTACTAATTCAATCTTTCTAAATGGTAACTTTAGTCCATTTACATTTGTTGTGACTGATTTATGTGGACTTGCTTCTATAACCTTTAGAACTTCTATTTCTCTCACTTTCTAATATAATTTTAATATCTCCTCCTAGGTTTCCACTAGGACATATTTTAGACCTCATTCTGCTCTCTATCTCCCCATCTCCACCTCACCACCCTCTGCCCTATCATTTATCCTCATGTCTCTCTGTGTAACATTCTGACTTATTTTTTGGAGATGATTCTCTAATCAATTAATTCTCTCTTCTGATGTCTAATCCATCTACTGAGTTTCTTATTTCAACAATTACATTTTGTATTTATTTTATTTTGAGACAGAGTCTCACTCTGTCACTCAGGCTGGACTACAGTGGCATGAACATGCCTCAGTGCAGCCTTGGTCTCCTGGGCTCCAGCGATCCTCCTACCTCAGCCTCCTCACCTCCCACCTCAGTAGCTGGGACCACAGGCACGTGCCCCATACCCAGCTAATTTTTTTTTTTTATAGAAACGAGTTCTCACCATGTTCCCCAGGCTGGTCTCAGACTCCTGGGCTCAAGCCATCCCCCTGCCTCAGTCTCCCAAAGTGCTGGGATTACAAGTGTGAGCCACCACACCCAGCTATATATTTTCATTTCTGTAAGTTCTATTTCATCCATTTTCTTTTCAGGTCTTCCTCATCACTCCTGGTGGTCTTACTGCTTGCTCAATTTTATGATTCTTTTTTCTTTATATTAGATTTTGCATATAACTATTTTCTCACAATTCTAATATCCGAAGTCTGTGTTCTGTATCTGATGATTCCAAAACCTATAGTCTTTGGGAAATATATCTATTCATTATTTCTGACAATTCTCAAATATATTGGCTTGACTACTTGAATGCTATGATTGACTGAATTCATACTTGCCTGCTTTTAATCTTTGGGAATCCTACAGGCTTAAATTAGAGATGCTTTTCCTACAAAAAGTATTTGTGTCTGCTTCTGATGAGAGCAGTAGAAACAACTAACATGAGACCACTTTACCACTTTGAGTAATCTCAAGATTCTCTTGGATTCTCTTGGAGAATCTCAGGATTACTCAAGGTTCTCGGATTTGACTCCCCATTCTTGCTCATTTATAAATGGAAGACTAGACTGCTTAGTATAGGTGGTGACCACTACTTCCTCCTACTCTGGAAAAAAAAAAGCAAAACAGATCTCTTATCTGAATGTGATCACAGACTAGGGGATTCTGTAAGAGAGTAACTAGAGGCTGAGGATAGCAGGGAAAAATAGGTGTCTTTCCTGACCATAGAAATAGGTTACTAGCTGGCCTAAAGGCTGTGTGCTCCAGGGTTTCACTATTTAACTCAACTATTATTCCCACCGTAATAACGAATGGAAGCTGTATAAGAACTGTGTAAGTACAAGATATTACTTCAGCACTATTTCCTACAACTCTTCTACATGAATCCTACCGTCCTTGTGTTATAGCTCAAACTGGTCTGGTATACTCTGAATAACTCTTTCTCTTTCCTAGATACCCAAATGTGTTTACTTTTCACCTATGTAAACAAATTTCCTTCAACCTCCACCAGCTGACCAAACCCCACTCACATTTCACTGCCCCGCTGAGATCCCACCTACTTCATGAAGTCTTCAGGTCACTATTGGCAGAGCAACTTTTTGCTGCTTTAAAGAGAAATTAAGTCCATGCTTAGCATTTGATAATCAATGGAGTACTCAGTAGTTTTAATCCCTTCTGATATAGCTGGCATTTGGTATAATGAAAAACACTTTGTTAGGAATAAGAAGATTTATTTGGGTAGATCACAAGCTAACTTATTCTAATTATTCATTTGAATAATGACAACACACTGTGGCAAAAAAAAGAATGAAGAAACTGTAATGGATTTTAAAAGTGAAAATTGCATTATTCATAACTTTATGTATTTGTCTCTATTCTAGGTGGTAAACTAAGATCATAAACTTAAATTCTTGGGATTCTTACAACAAAATGTTGAAAAGCTATACTGGTCAATTTTATAATCACATTTAAAAAGGTTTTTAGACATTTATCCTGAATTTGCAGATTTTTTTCCAAATCTTTTCTTTGATCATTTTTTTTCTCTCAAATAAGGTTCTGAACAAAAAATGACCTGTCTTCCTTTTCCAGTGCTTACGGGAATACTGAGTCAACATACACAATTTTATAAACAAGCACATAAAACTAAAGCACAATAGTTATGTCTTTTCTCCCCAATCAGTAAGGGCTTCATTAAAAAGATATTTTAACATTAAACTATGAAAAACGTAAGAACTATGGCTAGGTAGCTAGTAAAAGGCTGGTGTGAGCAAGAGACACAAAGGTTAAAAATTTACTATTTTTCAGTCTGGTGTTTATTTTGGATATGTAAATATGTGGCTGGGTTGCCTAACATTCAACTTCCAAAACTGATCATGAGTTTTTATGACAAGGGAAGGACTTTTATAGCAATTTTACTGCCTAATCAAAAACAGTCTAGGGAAGCTTTAAAGGTAACAAAATGAAACTTTACACAATTATAAACACACCCAACCTGGGACTTCCACTCACTGTAATAGTATATTTGTGATCAACTTTGTAACAACCTGTCAAAAGAGAGCTCTAACATCTGCCCACCAAGGGATCACATCAGCCTTTACTGCTCTGCAGCAGAAAACACATGGGAGTCACTCAGAACTCCGGATTTCCAACAAAGCACTTCCCAGAGAGTAAGCCAGAGGACACCATCCTCTGAGATGCTGTCGGGTAGATTATTAAACAAATTTGGGAAAAATAGAAAATAGCATTAAGGCTCCAAGAGGTGTTTTAGTAAAAGATATTTTGAACCTGGCTTCCCCAAAACCTTGCAATCCTTGCAAAGCAAACATCTATTAACATACCACTATATTTAGCATTCACAGAACATTTTGGGAGATACGGCAAAAATTAGGCTGCAGGTGTCAGGTAAGCAAACTCTTAAAAAACAATAATGAAAAAAATTTAAGATAAAAAAACAAAAAAGCAAAAGCAAAAGATCAGTAAATCAAAATTTTAAACAATATTAGACTAGGCACAGTGGCTCACACATGTAATCCTAATATTTTGCAAGGAGCAGGTGGATGGATTGCTTTAGCCCAGGAGTTCGAGACCACCATGAGCAACATGGCGAAACCCCTGTCTCTGCCAAAAATACAAAAATTAGCCAGGCGTGGTGGCATGCACTTGTGGTTCCAGCTACTTAGGGGGCTGAGGTGGGAGGATGGCTGGGACTTGGGAGGCAGAGGTTGTAGTGAGCCATGATTGCACCAGTGCACTCCAGCCTGGGCAACAGAGCAAGACCCTGTCTCAATAAACACATAAATAAAAATGAAAAATAATATTGCTTTATCATGTGGCAGCACATGGTAAATGAGCTCAGCACATCCATATGTAATACTAAGTCTTTTTAATAAAAAGAACACTTTTTGTTTCTCTGAGCTTTACAGATGAACATCACACCTAGATAACTATTCTGTGGTATCAACATCACAGTTAATATGTATTCTGACTATACAGAAATGATTCTTAAAAGGATGTTAGCCCCCAAAACACATATATAAGCATGTAAAGCAAATATAACTAAAAATAACCATAGAAACAAAGAACTTCTGGAGAAAGTTCTGAAGTTTTACATCGTCACTCATATTTTTACCCTAAATGCTATCAGTATCTCAACCATAGAAATGAACAAAGGACCGAATATATTTAGATTTTAATCACCATAATGTGGATTATGTCACATAATAGAACTAGTCATCTGAGTGTTTGAAAATTCTCGTTAAATTGCTCGTAATTTGAGGGTCTACAGAACATTTCATAATTAACCTAACAAATTGTGATCTTTTCCCCTCCTTCTGTAAGACTTCCAATCACAAAAAAGAACCAATACAAACTTCAGTAAAACTGCATGACAATTACCATTTGAGTCTACTAAATTGCAACTATTACCTCTAGAAGTAGACAGTCAGCTTCATAGGTCCATGAGATTTCCTATGATTATTCCTACAAGTATCAATTATGATCACAGGCATGTGGGGACCCCTCTGTAATCATAACATTCTCTTAACCCTCTATCACAATTTACATTTGAACAACATTTGTTTTTTATGGTAAAATATATATATATATATGTGTGTGTATGTAAATATATGTATGTGTGTGTGTATATACATGAATCATTAAAACTCTACCTATCAACAACAACAATGGTTTATAACCAATGGTTCCAGATGCTCTTCCACAACTCTGGAATGGCAATGGTTCCATATGCTATTCTATAAACTCTGTACCCTGGAACTCAGGAATCTAGATTTTACAGAAGTAAAAAGAGTTCTTCAAAGAGGGAAAAAAAAAAGGTTGAGGGTGTAATCCCAGCTACTTAGGAGGTAGGAGAATCGCTTGAACCCGGGAGGCAGAGGTTGCAGTGGGCTGAGATTGCACCACTGCGCTCCAGCCTGGGCGACAAGAGCAAAACTTTGTCTCAAAAAAAAGGTTGAGGGTGACTGTTAAAATGAAGTTTGAGTTAACCTAGTACATGTTAACTCAGAAACAGACTCTTAGGCTCTACAATGATCTCATGAAATTATATGATTTCTCATTTAACATCTCAGCCTTCTAAGTTATTAAGGATGAGGAACATTCTATTTTTTAAAGACCACATCACCAGATGGCTCTGAATAATTACAAATTACTTCCTTATATTGAGTTGAAAATCACCTCTTTGTAATTTGACTTATTAGTTCTAGTTTTATGCCCTGTGTTCACCAAAAACAAACAAAAACTAATGCTTCCATATATGTAGTACTTCAAGTAGTTGAAGACAGCTATCATGAATCCCCATGTTTTCCTCTCTGAATCCACAATAATTTAACCAGCTATCCTAGGACATGGAATAGAATCTCTTCCCAATTCTGGCTATTATTCTCTAAATGAACCTAAATTTATCTAAATAGACCCTTCTTAAAGTACTACGACAGCATTCAATTCAGTAATTCACATGTTGCCTGAAACATCAGAAAACAACTTCCTTAAAAGCATAGCAAGTTGGATTTACCCAGTTGCTGACCAGATCCCATTCCCTCCTGCCCCCACTCCCATCTTTGTATTATGCTTTATCTCAGGTACCGTTTTGCTTATTATTCATGACTCTCAAGTTGTCACTGTGGACATCAGAGGCCATAAATATATATGGTTTGGCTCCTTCCTATAAATCTTTCTGAGTCATACCTGCTATCCTCCAAAGTCTGTGAATCCCGAGATTAATAACTTGGCAATTCAGTTTAAGATCCTCTTCATAAGGCCAGTTAGCTCAAGGCAATCACATTCTTCCCAGGCCTCTTAAGAAATAGTCGAACCCCAGAAAGGGCCCTTCTTTCTGATGTCAGGAGCTATAGGCCACAAACACAAATCCAATGGAATTTCAGCCATTTACCTCCCAGATCATCCCCTCCCTGAAGTTCTACCTAGAGCAGGAAAAAATAATGAAAACACCACCTGCAGTCACAAATCCTCCAGTTTCCTGGCCAAGATTTCATATTCCCTTCAAGGTACCTCCCAAAAAAAACAGCTGTCAGATTCACTGATTTTTTTTTGAAGGGTTTTTCATGTCTCTGTCTCCTTCAGTTCTGCTCTGATCTTAGTTACTTCTTGTCTTCTGCTAGGTTTTGAATTTGTTTGCTCTTGCTTCTCCAGTTCTTTTAATTGTGATGTTGGGGTGTCAATTTTGGATCATTCCTGCTTTCTCTTGTGGGCATTTAGTGCTATAAATTTCCCTCTACACACTGCTTTAAATGTGTCCCAGAGATTCTGGTACATTGTGTCTTTGTTCTCATTGGTTTCATTATTTGTGCCTTCATTTTGTTATTTACCCAGCAGTCATTCAGGAGCAGGTTGTTCAGTTTCCATGTAGTTGTGCGGTTTTGAGTGAGTTTCTTAATCCTGAGTTCTAATTTCACTGCACTGTGGTCTGAGAGACTGTTTTGTTACTATTTCCGTTCTTTTGCATTTGCTGAGGAGTGTTTTACTTCCAATTACGTGGTCAATTTTAGAATAAATGGGATGCCGTGCTGAGAAGAATGTATATTCTACAGATTTGGGGTGGAGAGTTCTGTAGATGTCTATTAGGTTCACTTGGTGCAGAGCTGAGTTCAAGTCCTGGATATCCTTGTTAACTTTCTGTCTCATTGATCTGTCTAATATTGATAGTCGGGTGTTAAAGTCTCCCACTATTATTGTGTGGGAGTTGAAGTCTCTTTGTAGATCTCTAAGAACTTGCTTTATGAATCTGGGTGCTCCTGTATTGGGTGCATATATATTTAGAATAGTTAGTTCTTGTTGCATTGATCCCTTTACCATTATGTAATGGCCTTCTTTGTCTCTTTTGATCTTTGTTGGTTTAAAGTCTGTTTTATCAGAGAGTAGGATTGCAACCCCTGCTTTTTTTGCTTTTCCATTTGCTTGGTAAATATTCCTCCATCCCTTTATTTTGAGCCCATGTGTGCTTTTGCACATGAGCTGAGTCTCCTGAATACAGCACACCAATGGGTCTTGACTCTTTATCCAACTTGCCAGTCTATGTATTTTAATTGGGGCATTTAGCCCATTTACATTTAAGGTTAATATTGTTATGTGTGAATCTGATCCTGTCATTATGATGCTAGCTGTTTATTTTGCACGTTAGTTGATAAACAGAACCAATGGCAAAAACCACATGATTATCTCAATAGATACACAAAAGGCCTTTGACAAAATTCAACAGCTCTTCATGCTAAAAATTATCAATAGACTAGGTATTGATGAAACGTATCTCAAAATAATAAGAGCTATTTATGACAAACCCACAGCCAACATCATACTGAATGGGCAAAAACTAGAAGCATTCCCTTTGAAAACTGGCACAAGACAAGGATGCACTCTCTCACCACTCCTATTCAACATAGTATGGGAAGTTCTGGCCAGGGCAATCAGGCAAGAGAAAGAAATAAAGGGTATTCAATTAGGAAAAGAGGAAGTCAAATTGTCTCTGTTTGCAGATGATATGATTGTATATTTAGAAAACCCCATAGTCTCAGTCTAAAATCTCCTTAAGCTGATAAGCAACTTTGGCAAAGTCTCAGGATACAAAATCAATGTGCAAAAATCACAAGTATTCCTGTACACCAATAACAGACAGAGAGCCAAATCATGAGTGAACTCCCATTCACGATTGCTACAAAGAGAATAAAATACCTAGGAATACAACTTACAACGGATGTGAAGGACCTCTTCAAGAAGAACTACAAATGACTGCTCAAGGAAATAAGAGAGGACACAAACAAATGCAAAAACATTCCATGCTCATGGATAGGAAGAATCAATATCGTGAAAATGGCCATACTGTCCAAAGTAATTTATAGATTCAATGCTATCTATCCCCATCAAGCTACCATTGACTTTCTTCACGGAATTGGAAAAAACTACTTTAAATTCATATGGAACCAAAAAAAGAGCCTGCATAGCCAAGACAATCCTAAGTAAAAAGAACAAAGCTGGAGGCATCACACTACCTGACTTCAAACTATACTACAAGGCTACAGTAACAAAAACAGCATAGTACTGGTACCAAAACAGATACATAGACCAATGGAACAGAACAGAGGCCTCAGAAATAACATCACACATCTATAACCTGACAAAACAAGCAATGGGGAAAGGATTCCCTATTTAATAAATGGTGTTGGGAAAACTGGCTAGCCATAGGCAGAAAGCTGAAACTGGATCCCTTCCTTACACCTTATACAAAAATTAACTCAAGATGAATTAAAGACTTAAACGTAAGACCTAAAACCATAAGAACCCTAGAAGAAAACCCAGGCAATACCATTCAGGACATAGGCATGGGCAAAGACTTCATGACTAAAACACCAAAAGCAATGACAACAAAAGCCAAAATAGACAAATGGGATCTAGTTAAACTAAAGAGCTTCTGCACAGCAAAAGAAACTATCATCAGAGTGAACAGGCAACCTACAGAATGGGAGAAAATTTTTGTAATCTATCCATCTGACAAAGGGCTAATATCCAGAATCTACAAAAAACTTAAACAAATTTACAAGAAAAAGAAAAGAAACAACCCCATCAACAAGTAGGTGAAGGATATGAACAGACACTTCTCAAAAGAAGACATTTATTAGCCCATCTAATTTTTGTATTTTTAGTAGAGACGGGGTTTCACCATGTTAGTCAGGCTGGTTTCGAACTCCTGACCTTGTGATCCACCCACCTCAGCCTCCCAAAGTGCTGGAACTACAGGCATGAGCCATCATGCCCTGCCTCCATTTTCCTTTCTTATGTCTACTTTCTCTCTTACCACCCCATCACCCTCTCTTCCTCAGCAAGATATCAGTTAAGCAGTGTTAATTATGACTGCAACAGGCACCAGTGCCCAACACATGCAGCCCTACCATCATCCCTATCTCATTTTATAAGCCTCTAAAGTGGATTCACTTTCTGTTATTTAACCTCCATAAATGTGCATGTATCTGTGTCTTATCTACATTTTACCTTGGAAGACTGTTGTACTGGCATGGAGCTGACCATGATGCTGGGGTCACATCACAGCCCCCACCCTTTCTAAGTTGACATATGGCCATCCCATTAGCTGGAATCCACAGATACACCTAAGCCTGTGGCACTGAGACAGAATAGATTTTCCATTTGAGAGGTATTTTCTGTGTGACTCTTGTTTGAAGGAGGTGGTGATGGTGGGGAGAGGTGACAGAGGTAGGGAGTGCCCTCCAAATGCAAAAATAACAAATATAATGATTGACCATCTGAGAATTCTCACACATTGATTTGTTTTTTAAGCTGTTGCCACAAACCCCCTTTTGTAGCTTTTGCTTCGGGTGGGGGTAGGAGGTAAGGTTTATTCAATCCTGCCCTGGGTAGGGAGAAAGTTAATCTGTAGCAAGACAAGCCACAGACAAAACCTCTCAGACACCGAGTTAAAGAAGAAAGGGCTTTATTTGGCCAGGAGCTTTGGCAAGACTCACATCTCCAACAACCAAGCTCCCTGAGTGAGCAATTCCTGTCCCTTTTAAGGGCTCACAACTCGTAAGGGGGTCAGCGTGAGAAGGTCATAATGGATTGAGCAAGCAGGGGGTACATGACTGGGGGCTGCATACACAGGTAATCAGAACAGAACAGAACAGCACAGGGATCTTCACAGTGCTTTTTTTTATGCAAATAACCGGCTAGGTCAGGGGTCGATCTTTAACTACCAGGCCCAGAGTATGGCGCTGGGCTGTCTGCTTGTGGATTTCATTTCTGCCTTTTAGTTTTCACTTCTTCTTTCTTTGGAGGCAGAAATTGGGCATAAGACAATATGAGGGGTGGTCTCCTCCCTTAAATCGAGCCATGTGATTTTTCACAGAAGTAAATGGAGCATGCTGCCTCTTCACTTCTGTCCGTTCTTCCACATGGAAACAAAATGCAATACAATTTTTCCAAAACCTGTTCTGATTTAACTCTCCTCTCTGGCAGTGTTACCCTTAGGGGACAGCCGACTGTCCACAGTCTACTGTAGTTTTCTGTGGTGGGGTGTTTGTTTCATTGCTTCTTCTGTTGAATGAGGCTATTTTATTCTTTTGGTTTTAAAGGAGTTTATGGTGCCTGTCCTTTTTTTTTTAATTTGAGATGGAGTCTCGCTCTGTTGCACAGGTTGGAGTGCAATGGTGCGATCTCAGCTCACTGCCACCTCCACCCTTTGAATTCAACCAATTCTCATGCCTCAGCCTTCCAAATAGCCAGCATGCCCGGCTAATTGTATTTTTTAGTAGAGATGGGGTTTCGCCATGTTGGCCAGGCTGGTCTCCAACTCCTGACCTCAAGCCATCCACCCACCTCGGCCTCCCAAAGTGCTGGGATTACAGGCATGAGCCACCGCACCCAGCCTATGGTCCCTCTCCTGAATTGGCTTACCCCACCAGGTCTGTCTCCTTTGCTTTCTGCAGCCTGAATCGATTCATTTTGTGTTGATGGGCTCTCCTGAGAGCTTTTCTGAGTTAGTTAACTTTGACTTGCCTCTACAGTGCTCTTCATGGTCTATAGGCAAGGCTGAGATGCTAAGATTTAAAAAAAGAATGCTGTTTTAGATCAAGTTGATAGCATTTGTTCTCAATGTGCATTTTTAAAACATTTTTAAATTTACGGTTCACTTAGGCATATCAAAGAAATGTGATTGTATTCAATGACTAGAGCAGCACTGTAGCTCTGGCCCTCCCCTAGGCGAGAGAGATTGATAATACTCCATCTTCAAGGGCATTCTTTAAAGTGAGCCAGGTTAGTTCTTTTCCCACTGGCATTTCTAAGGAATGCAGTCAATAGTGCTGAAGATGCATTGAATTTTATTTCTGAGTCCTAAAAGTAGAAACTAATCCTTTAAACTTGTGCATACTATGTTTATCTTTCCCATAGAGTGGGGTTCCTTCAGACATCCTGTAGGATTCTGCCTCTGGGTTTTATAGGCCTTTGGCTAGAAAGAATGAATGTTCCTCAGCTCTCAAGCCAGCTGCACTCAGAAGATAGGAATACCTCAAGGCTCCTAGCATTTTTCCTATTTCATTTTCGTTGAGACTGATAACATTTTGCTGAGAGCACAGTGACAGAGGAATGTGGCCCTCATCTGCAGCCCATTGATTGGTTCCCAGCTGGCTCCCACACAGGAAGAAAAAGCACCCCTGAGCTCTCCTCAGTATTTCCAGATGTAATGAAAGAGGACCTCTTTCTGCACAAAGGCAGCCCCAGCTTTTGGCTTGGGTGCAGGAGTTCTGATAATACTGATTGGTGCATTCATGGGAAATGAATGAGTAGTAGCCACAGTCTTTCAGAACCTGGGCTCTGGGGAGTGGGAGTGAAAAATAAAGATGCGCCTTGTTGGTTTAGTTGATCCCCAGGTTTCTTTCCTTCTGTCAGCTTCAGGTTTGTGTTCATAGCAACCAGACTGAATATGCAAAAGGCTTAGGTTCAAGCAAATCTATAATCTATGCACATTTGAATGGGTTTCATGACATCATGTACACAAAGTACATTTGGGTAGAAGTGCATGTGCTAAGTCTCCTTTTCATCATACTATAATGTCCTTTTCATACTGTACTTCTTTTTTGTTTGAGACAAGGCCTTACTGTGTCTCCCAGGCTGGAGTGCAGTGGCACAATCACAGCTCCTTGCAGCCTTGAACTCCTGGGCTCAGGTGCTCCTTGTGCCTTGGCCTCCTTGTGTCTAGGGCTACAGGCATGTACCATCATGCCTGGCTATTTTTTTTATTTTTTAGTAGTCAGGGTCTCACTATGTTGCCCAGGCCAGTCTCAAATGCCTGGCCTCAAGCAATCGTCCTGCCTCAGCCTCCCAGAGTGCTGGGATTACAGGTATGAGCCACTGTGCCCAGCCCTGTAATTCCCCTCTTGAAAGAGCCCAAAATATTACCAGCTTTCGCTCATCTGGCTAGGCCGCTTAGGTAGTTAGAATCCACCATCCCCGAATGCAGAAAGCTTTCAGGTGGGATAAATTTGCATGTTTGTTTGTTTGTTTTGAGACAGAGTCTCATTCTGTCACCCAGGCTGGAGTGCAGTGGTACAATCTCAGCTCACTGCAACCTCAGGTGAAGTAAATTAACAAACATTTTAAACACCTATGTGAGTTTGGCATCACAAAGAAACTCCTCTCTGCGAGGCCGGGCAGGGCTTTCCCAGCCAGACTAATGGGATTTTTATTTCTCTCTTTTCAAGACTTGCAGCGCATCAGCTTAAAGGGTGAGCCAGCCGGTAGAGAGAAGGGCCCCCACCTAGAAGGGGCCCATAAATATCAAAGAAATGTGAAGAGAGACTTTGCTAGAATCCTCCTCAAGTATGCTCTTCTTGAGGTCCCCAGACCAGCACCATCAACATCCATCGGCATCACCTGAGAACTTGTCAGAAATGCACATTCTTGGCTGGGCGCGGTAGCTCACATCTGTAATCCCAGCGCTTTGGGAGGCTGAGGCAGGTGGATCACTTGAGGTCAGGTTCAAGACCAGCCTGGCCAACATGGTGAGCCAGGCATGGTGGCAAGAGCCTGTAATCCCAGCTACTCTGGAAATCGAGGCAAAAGAATGGCTTGAACCAGGGAGGCAGAGGTTGCAGTGAGCCGAGTTGCACCACTGCACTACAGCCTGGGCAACAGAGCAAGACTCTGTCTCAAAAAAAGAAGAGAGGGGGGACGGGACGGGACGGGACGGGACGGGAGGGGAGGGGAGGGGAGGGGAGGGGAGGGGAGGGGAGGGGAGAGGAGAGGAGAGGAGAGGAGAGGAGAGGAGAGGAGAGGAGAGGAGAGGAGAGGAGAGGAGAGGAGAGAAGAGAAGAGAAGAGCAATGAATGTTCTCAGTCCCCACTCTAGGCCTACTGAACCAGAAACTGAGAGTGGGGCCCAGCAGTCTATATTTTAACAGCCTCCAGGTGATTCTGACTAACTCTCAAGTTTGAGAATCCGCTTGGGGCTTGCAGGGGTCACACTCCAGGTGGCCCCTGATGCCTGCTGGTGATATGGGTCCTGTGTGCTGCTGAGCTCAGCATCGTGCAGTCGAGCGGGCTGACTGTGAGACAGGCATATGCTCCCACCGCTGAGAAGCCACTGAGACCTCCTTCCCTCATCATCTGCGGCCTCCCCAACAAATGATTGCTAAGACATCAATGAAAAGTCTTTATGAAGCGGATCCAAATTATTAGCCTGCCTACCACTCCTTGTGCATCTCATCAATTGAACCCATCTCTAGACCAAGGGCCCTTTAGGTGAAGAACCAGCCCAGAAGGGAAAGAGAAAAGAGTAGAACCAAGGGACCTCCAGATGGGAGCGGCAGTCAGTGAGTAGTTTAGAGCCAGGGACGTGTTAGTACCCTGGATACGTGCACATGCCCTGATCTTTGCTTTCCATCTGTGAGCTTCAACACCCATGTGGCTTTTTCTTATATCCTTTAAATACATATCTGACTTAGTATCACCTCATGGAAGATAAAGAATCATTGTGAAGCAGAAACAAGCCACAGACGAGTGTACACTCAAACTGAAATCCTCTTTTTCCCACCCTCTCCCTCAAGAAAACATCCCTGCTGACTTGAGCAGCATGATGGCCATAGCGAAGCAGAGTGGCCCCCAGGGATCCCGCTCTGTCCTCGCACATGCGCACACAGGAGGAGCCAATGAAGCAGATCCAAGGAGTGATGACAAGCGCTGCACAGGAATGTTTGCCACAACTCTTCTGGGGGATGCGAGTGCTCTACCAAGGACATAAGTATGCCCTGAATTTCTGCAGCTAAAGCCATATAGTCTGGTGACCAAGCATTTGGTTCCTAGCTTCAGTCTTTGGTTCAAATCCCTGCTTGGCAACTTACTACCACACCTTACTACCAAAATGTGACCTTGAGCAGTAACTTCCTTAAGCCTCAGTTTTCTCATCTGTAAAACGGGAATGATAATCTAAATCATGAAGTTGATGGAAGGATTAAACGAGGGTAATAAATGGGAATGTATAGTGTCTGGCTATGGTATGGCTTTATAAATGTTCCCTGTGTTACAGCTGTGCTTTTCAAACCATGGATCGCAACCATTCATGCTTTGCAACCAGCATTTTTTTCAAGAAAAATGTTTAAGGCATTACATATTGCAGGATAAGTATTGTTTTATGAAACTTTGGGGGTTGTGTGTATATGTGTTCTGGAATGCAACATAAAAATATTTCCTCTTGTGAGTTACAATATAGAGGTATGAAATCTCATTTTAAAAAAACAGAAAAAAATAACCAACAGATACTAGGCTTAATCCTGAGTGATGAAATAATCTGTACAACAAACCCCCATGACACAAGTTTACCTATATAACAAACCTGCATATGCACCCCTGAACTTAAAATAAAAGTTAAAAACAAAAAGTCAAACAAAAAAATAAAAATTAGCCGGGGATGGTGGTGTGTGCCTATAATTGCAGCTACTCAGGAAGCTGAGCTAGGAGGATCACTTGAGACCAGGACAAGGCTGCAGTGAGCCATGATCATGCCACTGCACTCCAGCCTGGGCAAGAGAGCAAGACCCTGTCTCAGAAAAAAAGTGTTTATTATTTTTAGTTGACAGATAACACTGTATGTTTTATTGTACAGAACAGTATGTTCTGAAGAACATTTACATCATAGAATGGTTAAATCCATCTTCTAGTACATTTCTGAGAGTGAGGATGGTCTTGCAGACCTGATACAGTTTTTCAATTCCCTCTCATTCAAAACCCTGTTAGCTCTCTTGAACAAATGCAGCTGACTTTTTAAATAATCCATAGAAGCCTATTAATTTCTTGTTCCTAATTTTTAATATCTCTTTTAACAATAGGATTATGCAAACTGAAGAAAAGAAAACAGTGTTATTGAAGTACTCCAGAGATTAAAAGAACTTCTTGAGTACATTAAAGAAAATATTGACGAAAAATTGTCCCTTTAAGCGTCAAGGCTGTTCTTAAAAAAACAATATTACTTAAGAACAGGAAAATAAATTCCTACTTAAAGTGGATAATTATTATGGCACTTGCCATGACTATCTTTTGAAATGGTATCAGCCCTTGGAGAACTCTATTCTTTTACATGGACTTCTGGCCTGTGAGCAAGTGAAATTTTTATATGTAGCATTGAAGAAGAGGAAAATAAAAGTTGATATCAATGCTCTTTTTTGTCAGTGGATTATTTAAAATTGTTGACGAAGAGATGCAATGTAATCCTGAAGAGTAGGAAAGCAATACCATGAAAGATGGTATTATATACTTCAACAAATCATATTTGAAGAGAAGCTCTCTGGGTTGTTAACTTTATGCCAGTACATGCCCAGTATACTGGTTCATCATGTTAATGTTGCATATGTTTTCTCATTAATGAAGATTCAATGGACAAAAGAATAAAATGAGTTGATATGATAACTGTAGAAGCTGTGTTGCAATGTAAATGGAACTCAGACTGTAACTGTAAGGAATTTTATCATCACATTCGACGAAACAAAGAACCATCATGAGAGCCCAATCATTGGAGAAATATAATTAAAGAGGTATGTAATTTAGATACGGATATTTTATTTCAAATAAACAAGTAATTGTTAAAGTATGTTCTGTGTAATATTTTCCTATTATCTGAGTGCATATATGCATGGACAATTAGAAATTCTGATGTAATTAGGCATCCTGTATTTTTATTTGCTAAGTCTGACAACCCTTGACACATAAGTTACTTGTCCAGAGACGCAGCTAGTAAGTGACTGGGCCAGGATTTAGCAGCACAAAACGGACTAAGACAAGTATATGAGAAGGACAGGGTGATGGCAGCATCATGTAAGATAAGTAAATCCTCATAGACCATAAGATGCCATGATTTTTTGTATTAAATAAATGAATCGAGAGATAATAAAGACATTGCATGGTTTCAATATGCTCTGAAACATGCCTGCCATTAATTACCTATTCCTATCAATGGATTATCTTCCATTTTAATAGTTAGTTGCTTTCTTCCTGTCTCTGAGTGCTGTGTCCTCTCTTGTGTTCTCCTATGTTCTACTAGTACTACTACAGAGTTAATTATCAAATATTTAATGAGTTCCAGTTACAAGTCAGACTCTTTTAATTATACTCCCTTTGACAGAAAACAGTTACCTCCTGATGGGATCAGAGTTGAAACATGGGTTTCTTCTCCCCTCCATCCCTTGTTCACGTATACCAAATCACCCTACAGGGAGCAGGTAAAGGGCAGACTCAGAGACAGCCCCAGGGATGGAAGGGATCATTCTTTCCTCTTCCTGGAGCCTTAGTCCTGGTCTCCCATACTCTGGCCCCAGTAGCTGTCTGAAGTGCTCTCCTAGACAGCCAATCCCACTGTCTATTTTTAGTCCTTAGTTTTATTGGAATATTGTGTAATCTCAGATTGGAGTCGGCCCTCTAACAACCTCAGCCCCAGAGAACCTTCACCAGCTGGGAAAGCTTCCTGCCCCCCAACAGGAAGGAATTACTCTCAAAAACTCTTACTCTGTATTTCTGTTTTACAGGCTTTACTGTGCTCAGAGAATATCTATATATAGGGTTCAATAACTCTACAAGGCAGGCAGCCTGGATATTATCCCCATTCTGCAGATGAGGAACAGAACCACGGAAAGGTTTTACGTGGCCATTATGCACTAGTGCAGCCATACCAATTGTTAAAAAAAAAAAAAAAAAAAAATTCCAAACCAGGTGATAAATAACTGTTGCCCCAAATCTTCTAAGTTATTCTGCTAATAGTTATTCAAGCTTTTGTCCCAAAGCCTCTCTTTGCCCCTGGCTGTCCTAGACCTTCCCCCAGGACATCCTAGACCTCACTACAATTCACCAAGTAAAGGGTTAATGCCTAGCACAGCAGGAATCTTGGGGACCATCCCTCTGATAGGTCAGAACCTGCCGCATATTAGAATATATTTTCATACTTTCCCTGGTTATATGACTGACCCTAGATTACATGAGTAAATAACAGAAATAGGAAATTTATACGGAGGCAACTCAATTTAATGGGGCAGAGAAATGGACTAAAGCCTGCCTTGGCCAGTGTTTGTCTTCCCTTAGTCTTCTTCTTAGAACATTTTAACATCACGTTGTTCGAAGCCATCTGATGATAATCTAAATTCCTTTTTAAAGTCTTATAAATATTCATATACCTTCCTCATAATCAAAGGCATAGCTGGAGAGTTAGAGCTGGGCTCTGTTACCTTTACCCTATCAGAGCTAGAGGCTTCATATTTCCAATATTTAGCTTATCGTCTGATGTAAGGCTCTGGAACAACTCCTAATTATTTCTAATGTCAAGGTGTCAGGAGCTACTCGGTCACCTCACAGACATTTCCAGTGCTCATAGAGGCAGGTGTGTGACAAATCACATGCACCCACAAAAAGAAAATATAACCAAATGAAACATGAAAGAACACACATACCTGAATTGGGGATGAAGGTCACATCCCCACTTCTCCTCTAAATAATGCCTTCTTGCTTATCCTTGTGTCTGGGCTATTATGATGATGGAAGTGAAGTTTAGCTAGGATGCAGTTGTGAGGAGTTTTCAATATGGCACATGGGTTTTCGGCTACATTAAACCTGTGACAAAAAGTGCTCATTTGAGTCAGGCTATCATTGTAGCTAACCATGCATCCAGCGAAGTTTCCTAAACTGTCGTAAGCTGAACTGATCAACTCATGAGTTCTAAGATCAGTTCAGCTTACAACAGTTTAGGAAAGGACTCCAGAGGCCACAATCACTAATGTGGATGTGGAATGGGCTCTTGAAACCCCCAGAGGTGACCAGCAGAACCATGGCCAGACTCAGACTAAAAAGGGCATAAAGCACTACTTTAGATACCTCATATAAGAGGAATCAAATAATGATTGTCGTTTTGTGACTGGCTTATTTCATTTAACGTCTTCAAGTTTCATCCATGTTGTAGCATTTACAGAATGCTAAAAATTCCTTTTTAATGCTAAAAATATTCCACTGCATATGTATACTACATTTTGGTTATCCATTCATGCATCAATGAATATCTGGGTTGCTTCTATCTCTTGGCTATTTTGAATGATACTGTTATGAACATGGGTGTGCAAATATCTGTTTGAGACACTGCTTTCAATTGTTTTGGATATACACCCAGAAGTGAGATTGCTTGATCGCATGGTAGTTCTATTTTTAATATTTTGAGGAATCACAATAGTTCATTAATTTTGATTGCTGAACAATGTTCTGTGGATATACTATATTTGGTTCATTCACACATCAGTTGATAGACATTTGACTTGTTACCACTTTTTGACCATTAAAAGCGATGCTGCTATGAACATTCATGTGCAGGTCTTTGTGTGGACATATGTCTTTATGTCTCCTGGGTAGATACTTACGAGTGGAATTTCTGAGTTGTATGATAAATTTATCTGAAACTTTTAAAGAAATAGACACACTATTTTTCCACAGTGGCTGCACCATTTTGCATTCCCACCAGCAATATATGAGGGTTCCCATTTCTCCACACCTTTGCTAACACTTGTTGTCTGTCTTTTTCATTACTGGCTGAAAGTCTCAAGAAAGACTGTGCACTCAGGATCATCTTTATGACTAAGTTTACAGTTTCCAGGAAACACAGAAGGATAGTAGGGCAGTTTTAAGACATCAGAGGAAACCAACAGACAAATCCAAAATGAGGGACATTCCATAATGTGTAAGACAATTGAAGCATGGTCTCTTTGAAGAGTCTTTTTTTTTTTTTTTTTTTTTTTACAAAGAACTCTTGGCCAGGTGTGGTGGCTCACGCCTGTAATACCAGAATTTTGGGAGGCCAGGACGGGTGGATCACGAAGTCAGGAGTTCAAGGCCAGCTGGGACAAGATGCTGAAACCCTGCCTCTAATAAAAATACAAAAATTAGCTGGGCGTGGTGGCAGATGCCTGTAATCTCAGCTACTTGGGAGGCTGAGGCAGGAGAATCGCTTGAACCCAGGAGGCGGAGGTCGCAGTGAGCTGAGATCGCACCACTGCACTCCAGCCTGGATGACAGAGCAAGACTCTGTCTTAGAAAAAACAAAAACAAAAACAAAAACTCTCCTATATTAAAAGAGACTAAAGAGACATGGCAACCAATGAACCAATGCATGAGTTTTAATTGGATGCTAGTTTCAGAGGGAAAACATCTTTAAGAGATATTTTGGGAACACACAGGTAGACAAAGCAAACGTGGCAAAATATTAGCAACTGTTGGATCTTCCTGTTGGAAATATGCATATTTATTGTACTATTCTTGTATGTTGACAATTTTTATGAATAACTTTTTAAATCTCATTTGAAGACAGACAAAAAATAACTCCAGAGCCAATATATCCTGCTGGGCAGAAATATCAAGAAAATATCTTTGGTCAGCCAGTATGCTAGCCTCTACTTCTGTAACATTTTCTAAGTCCTCTTCTAGGTATTATTACCTTCTTGTCGGTAACATCCTTCCTGGAACCCCAGGGATAAGCAATGATGTGACCACTGATCCTCCTTTCCCTCCCACCTCTTTGAGAACTTTAGACAATTTAAAAAGAATAAATGGTGACTGAACATAGATAACCCTCTGGGAGGGAATTCTACAGAGTTCTCTCCGACCTCATAATGCAGCGTTCTAGTTGAGAACCCATGAGGTGAAATTTCCATATTGAGCACACATTCCTTGTCCTGTCCAACCTTTGGCTCAAAACTTGTTACTTTTCATGTATTTGTATATTTCCCCCCTTACCAACCTCCATGAGACAGGAGAATTCATCTTTAAATCGCCTATAGGGCCAGGAGCAGTGGCTTACGCCTGTAATCCCAGCGGGAGGCCGAGGTGGGTGGATCACCTGAGGTCAGTATTTAGCGATCAGCCTGGCCAACATGGTGAAATCCCTTCTCTACTAAAAATACAAAAATTAGCTGGGTGTGGTGGCACGTGCCTGTAATCTCAGCTACTCAGGAGGCTGAGGCAGGTGAATTGCTTGAACCTGGGAGGCGGAGGTTGCAGTAAGCCGAGATCGTGCCACTGTACTACAGCCTGGGTGACAGGGCGAGACTTCGTCTCAATAACTAAATAAATAACTATAGCATGTAGCATATGTGCTGTACACAAAGTAGGTGTAAATATTTCTACTGAGTGACTGACTGAATAAGTGAATGAATGAATGGATGAAATTCTGAAGTTTGGGGAGGACTTACGCAGGAAGAACACAGTGGGCAACACAGAAGGAGCTGATACAAAGAAGCAGAGAGATTTTTCTGAAGATATCTGAAGGTACCGTCTATGTACACATAGATCTTCTTAGAATCGGGAACCAAAGGACACTGAGAGCCCTTGGAAACCATTAACCCTTCTTGCCCGCCCGCAACACAGCTGGTGTAAGCTCTTTCGACTCAGTGAGAAATAGCCCTTTCTTAGCTTTGAGGACAATGCTTGCTTTTCCCATTCATTAAAATGCATACACCTGCAAAAATCAATTTTTTTGATGATGGTGCAATCAGGATCGGAACACCATTAAACTGTTCCTGCTGCTGCTAATTAGAATTAACTCATTAGCACAGAGGGCTAAGCTGGAGGTGCCAATAGCTCAGCTTCCTGCTTCACCTCTCTGCTCAAAGACCTGGAAGGAAATGAAATATGCTTAGTTGAAAATACCTAGTGGCTTCGCAGGAAACGGGTCTTGCCTGATTTCAGGGCCTTCTGCTCTTCACTGACCTGGAAGAAAAGAGTTCCACTTATGAATTCTAAGGAAATTTATCCTCAAAATGGGAACTTGGAAGAGACAACCAGAAAACACCAGTACTTATAACGCTCTTTGGAACACGTCACTCATCTGGGTCAGGCGCAGTCGTTCTAGCTTAACTCATGTACACTGGTAACCTAGTGGTCCCAGGCCTTGTGGAGCAGTCCTGCACGAGGCCCTTACGAGACCGAGGTTGCGGGAAAGGCCGGAAGCTTGATTTTGTAAGACTAGCAGAGCCACCTTGTGGTTGCTTTAGAAAATTGTGTTTGAGACTGTGGTCTCAAACACTAGAAACAGCATTAAATGATGACCCCAGAGGCAGGAGACGCAAAAAGGAGGAAAGCAGCCAGTATTACCAAGGAAACTTGGAAGCAGAGATAGTAGCATTAAAAAAATTAGTTCTGTTGACAACTATGTTTAAGCAATTTTGAGTTAAAGTTAAAACAACTTCCTTCTCAGACCCTCTAAGATGTTCTCATTGATTGTGAATCTCTAACAGCAGTATATTCAGCAGTATTTTACGGATTAGTATGTGTGATCTGAATTTGATAAACACTGTTTAGAGCCACATGGTGAATTACACAAAAATCACATCTGTCAGTACATGGAAATGTTCCTCCATTATTAGAGAAATCTAGTTACTAGAAAACAGTAATGTTCTTTGATGACACTAGCCCAGAAGGCTCAAGTGTCGATTCTTTCAGCTGTACAGTTCCTTCAGGTGTATTTGATCTAATTTAAGCAGGGCATTCCCTTCCAACACTCCTGAAAGATGGTCACACAGGCAGTGGGTGACAATGCCGCGGACCTTACCATGTTTGGAGCTCATCAATGTGAAGTGACTCATTCCCTCTCTGTTGAACTCTGTAGGAATTTCTTATATTGGGCTGAAGTCAGCCTCTATGCCTTACATGAATTGGTCTTAGTTCTGCTATTTGAAGCTCCACAGAGTGACTAATCTTTTTCCTTCATGACAATCTTTCAGGAATTTGAAGAGTTGTTATTTCATCTCATCTCAAAATCATCTCCAAGGAAAGCTACCTCAGCATTTTCTATCACTATAATAGTACCTGGATGTGGTTTTCAGACTCTTCAACCTCCTGGTTACCCTCCTAAAAGTGCTTCCTCTGCCTCAGTGTCCCACTTAAAAAGTGTGTGACCTGGAATTGGATACAGCACTTCAGTGCAATGGACAGTGGGACTACCCCAATATTATACACATACAGAAAATATTTAATGAAGTCTATAATTTTATCAAGGTATTGAGCTTTTTTGAGCACCAATATCCTGAGTAAAAAAAAAATCTTTTTACATAGTTGCTAAGCCAGGATTCCCACATTCTCTACGTTTGTACGTACATTGTTTTTTATAACATAAATGTCACACTTCATTCGGTCCTACTTAATTCAATTTGTGGTAACCCATCATTTTAGCTTCTTGAGATATTCTTCCCGACTACTGACTTATCTATTTGTTCACCCTTCCATTCATTCAATAAAGATTTATTGGCCGGGCGCGGTGGCTCACGCTTGTAATCCTAGCACTTTGGGAAGCCGAGGCGGGCGGATCACGAGGTCAGGAGATCGAGACCACGGTGAAACCCCGTCTCTACTAAAAATATAAAAAATTAGCCGGGCGTGGTGGCGGGCGCCTGTAGTCCCAGCTACTCGGAGAGGCTGAGGCAGGAGAATGGCGTGAACCCGGGAGGCGGAGCTTGCAGTGAGCCGAGATTGCGCCACTGCACTCCAACCTGGGCGACAGAGCGAGACTCTGTCTCAAAAAAAAAAAAAAAAAAAAAAAAGATTTATTGAACAACTTTTATGTATTAATCATTTCTTAGACTCTGGGGATTCAAAGACAGTGTCTGTTGCAAAGAAGCTTACTACCATCTAGTAAGAGGGCATTGACAATTGTTTCTATAATGTCACTGGGTCCTATAGTTGTCACTGGAAACCTTTCTCCAAAATTTGACCCACATCACAACTGTTTAGTTGGGGTACTTCTAGCAGATAAAACTTAATCTGAAGTTATCATGAGAAATTTATCAGTTGTCTTGCTGAAAATAAGATTAGGCCTACACTATTAAACAAATAAAATGTTGCCAGGCGCGGTGGCTCACGCCTGCAATCCCAGCACTTTGGGATGCTGAGGCGGGTGGATCACGAGGTCAGGAGATCGAGACCATCCTGGCTAACACAGTGAAACCCCGTCTCTACTAAAAATACTAAAATTAGCCAGGCGTGGTGGCGGGAGCGCCTGTAGTCCCAGCTACTCGGGAGGCTGAGGCAGGAGAATGGTGTGAACCCGGGAGGCGGAGCTTGCAGTGAGCCAAGATCACACCATTGCACTCCAGCCTGGGTGACAGAGTAAGACTCCATCAAAAAAAAAAAAGAGAAAGAAAGAGGAAGGAAGGAAGGAAGGAAGGAAGTTAGGAAGGAAGGAAGGAAGGAAGTTAGGAAGGAAGGAAAGAAAGAAAAAAGAAAGAAAGAAAGAAAGAAAGAAAGAAAGAAAGAAAGAAAGAAAGAAAGAAGAAAGAAAGAGAAAGAAAGAAAGAAACGCGGTGGTTCACGCCTGTAATCCCAGCACTTTGGGAGGCCGAGGTGGGCGGATCACAAGGTCAGGAGATCGAGACCATCCTGGCTAACACAGTGAAACCCCGTCTCTACTAAAAATACAAAAAATTAGCCGGGCGAGGTGGCGGGCGCCTGTAGTCCCAGCTACTCAGGAGGCTGAGGCAGGAGAATGGCGTGAACCTGGGAGGCGGAGCTTGCAGTGAGCCGAGATTGTGCCACTGCACTCCAGCCTAGACGACAGCGAGACTCCGTCTCAAAACAAACAAACAAACAAAAAAAATAGAAAGAAAGAAAGAGAAAGAAAGAAAATGTCTTCCACATTCAAAATGGATCAAACCCTAACATTAAATGCAGACACAAGCCAATTTAATTGTACATCAAATTGCTAATATAACACCAGAGAAAGTATAATCAATTCAAGTAATTTTTGAAAATAATATAATCTAAGTGAGTAACATCCTGTGGCCACAAATAACTGCAAAAAATCTTGAATTCACGTAGTAGGTTTGTTGTCAGTAAAGCCACAAGTATAATTCTGAAACTATTTTGTACATAATTGCAGGATAAAACAAATAAATATATTGAGATTTTGAAGAAGAAAATACCAAGCCTCTCACTGTAGGAGAATTTGGAATGAGCATAGATGCAAAAGAACCCTGTAGCATTGGATTTGAATTGGAGATGTAATATAAAATCAATATTTTAAAAAAATATAGCATATACTCCAGGTATACCCACTGAAAGGGCTTCAAAACAATGATATCCCAGTAACTGGAGCACTTGCAAGCATCATGACACTTCACCTCTGCATGTTTCAGCATGTATCTCCCAAGAACAAAGATATTCTCCTAAGGAACCACAATATCGTTATGACATATAAGGATTTAATATTGATTCCTCGGTAAAAGGAATCAGGGCTCTTTAGAGCAATGGATGATTCCAGGAAAGTATAAGATGAGCCTGGAAAGTCTTACAATTCTAGAAGGTGAGGATATGTTCAAAGACTGACGGAGACATGCCAAAAGGACACAAGAGCCAGCTTGAGGAGGCTCCCATGGTCAACTTCAGGGCAGTTTGAGCATCAAAATCAATAATGAAGTAAAGGATTATAATGGACTAGATAAAAAAGAATCCATTTGTGTAGATACTATAAAACCGGGCTGGAGGGGAAGAGAAGAGATTCTTTTTTGCTAAAGAATATCAGTTAATTTCCTCAGCACATAGATCATTCTCAAGGATAGACCATATGTTAGGTCACAAAACAAGTCTTAAAAGATTGTCAATCATCTTCTCTGACCACAATGGAATAAAACTAGAAGTTAACAACAAGAGGAATTTTGCAAACTATACAAACACATGAAAATTAAACAATATGCTCCTGAATGACCAGTGGGTCAGTGAAGAAAATTGAAAAATTTCTTAAAACAAGTGATAATGGAAACACAACATAACAAAATGTAGCAAGTACAGCAAACGCAACAATACTAAGAGTAAAGTTTATAGCTATAAATGTCTACATCAAAAAGGAGGAAATACTTCAAATAAACAATCTAATGATTCATCTTAAAGAACTAGGAAAGCAAGAGTAAACCAAACTCAAAATGAGTGGAAGAAATAAACATCAGAGCAGAAGTAAATGAAATCGAAATTTAAAAATAAAAAAAATCAATTAAACAAAAAGTTGGTTTTTTGAAAAGTTAAATAAAATTGACAAACCTTTAGCCAGACTAATAAAAAGAGAGAGAAGATCCAAATAAATAAAATCAGAAATAAAAAAGAAGACATTACAACTGATACTGAAGAAATTTACAGAATCATTAGTGGCTACTGTGATGTGAACAACTATATGCCAATAAATTAGGAAATCCAGAAGAAATGGACAAATTCCTAGACACATACAACCTATCACGGTTGAACCAGGAAGAAATCCAAAACCTGAACAGACCAATAAGAAGTAATGAAACTGAAGTTGTAATAAAAAGAGTCCCAGTAAAGAAAAGCCTAGGACCTGATGGCTTCGCTGCTGAATTCTACCAAACATTTAAGGAAGAACTAATACCAATTCTATCCAAACTATTCCAAAAAATAGAGGAGGAGGGAATACTTTCAAACTCATTCTAAGAGGCCAGTATTAACCTGTTATGAAAACCAGACAAAGATATGCCAAAAAAGAAAAATACAGGCCAATATCTCTGATAAATATTGATGCAAAAATCCTCATCAAAATACTGGCAAACCAAATTCAACAATTAGAAAGATCATTCATCATGACCATGTGGGATTTATCCCTGGGATGCAGGGATGGTTCAACACACACAAATCAATCAATGTGATACATCATATCAACAGAATTAAGGATGAAAACATATGATCATCTCAACTGATGCTGGAAAAGCATTTGATAAAATCCAACATTCTTTCATGATACAAACTCTCACAAACTAGGGATAGAAGAAACATACCTCAACATAATCAAAGCCATATATGACAAACCTACAGCTGGTATCATACTGAATAGGAAAAAACTGAAAGCCTTTCCTCTAAGATCTGGAACACAACAAGGATGCTGACTGTCATTACTGTTATTCAACATAGTACTGGAAATCCTAGCTAGAGCAACCAGACAAGAGAATGATAGTAAAGGGCATCCAAATTGGAAAGGAAGAAGTCAAATTATCCTTGTTTGCAGATGATAAGCTCTTATATTTGGAAAAACGTAAAGACTCCACAAAAAAACTATTAGGACTGATAAGAAAACTCAGTAAAGTTACAGGATACAAAAATCAACATACAAAAATCAGTAGTATTTCTATATGCCCACAGTGAACAAGGGGAAAAAGAAATTTTTAAAAATCCCATTTACAATAGTCACATATATAATTAAATAGCTGGGAATTTGCTTAACTGAAGAAGTGAAAGATCTCTACAATGAAAACTCTAAAACATTGATGAAAGAAATTGAAAAGGACACCAAAAAATGGAAAAATATGCCATATTCATGGATTGGAAGAATCTATTATTAAAATATCCATACTACCCAAGGCAATCTACAGATTCCATGCAATCCCTAGCAAAATACCAATGACATTCTTCACAGAAATAGAAAAAAATCATAAAATTTATATGGAACCACAAAAGACCCAGAATAGCCAAAGCCATCCTGAGCAAAAATAACAAAACTGGAGGAATCACATTACCTGACTTCAAATTATACTACAGAGCTATTGTAACCAAAACAGCATGGTACTGGCATAAAAATAGACATAGACCAATGCAGCAAGTAGAGAACCCAGAAACGAATCCACACACCTAAAGTGAACTCATTTTCAACAAAGGTGCCAAAAACATGCACTAGGGAAAAGACAGTCTTTTCAATAAATGGTGCTGGAAAAACTGGATATCCATATATAGAAGAATGAAACTAGACCCCTATCTCTCACCTTACACAAAACTCAAATCAAAATGGATTAAAGACTTAAATCTAAGACTTCAAACCATAAAACTACTACAAGAAAACACGGGGAAAAATCTCTAGGACATTGGTCTGGGCAAAAATTTCTTGAGCAATACCTCACAAGCACAGGCAAACAAAGTAAACATGAGCAGATGGGATCACATCAACTTAAAAAGCTTCTGAGCAGATGGGATCACATCAACTTAAAAAGCTTCTGCACAGCAAAGGAAACGATCAACAAAGTGACAAGACAACCCACAGAATGTGAGACAATATTTGCAAACTACTCATTTGACAAAGGATTAATAACCAGAATATATGAGGAACCCAAACAACTCTACAGGAAAAAATCTAATAATCCAATCAAAAGATGAGCAAAAGGTCTCAATAGACATTTCTCAGAAGAAGACATACAAATGGCAAACAGGTTTATGAAAAGGTGCTCGACATCATTGATCATCAAAGAAATGCAACTCAAAACAACGAGATATCATCTCACTCCAGTTAAAATGGCTTATATCAAAAAGACAGGCAATAACAAATGCTGGCAAGGATGTGGAGAAAAGGGAACCCTTGTACACTGTGGGTGGGAATGTAAGTTAGTACAACCACTATGGAGAACATTTAGATGTTCCTCAAAAAAACACTAAAAATTGAGCTACTATATGATCCAGCAGTCCCACTGCTGGATATATACCCAAAGAAAAGAAAATCAGTATATTAAAGAGATATCTGCATTCCTATGTTTTTTGCAGCACTATTTACAGTAGTTAAAATTTGGAAGCAACCTAAGTGTCCATCAACAGATGAATGAATAAAAAAAGTTTTACAGATACACAATGGAATACTATTCAGCTATAAAAAAGAGTGAGATCCTGTCATTTGCAACAACATGGATGGAACTGGAGATCATTATGTTAAGTGATCACATATCCTCACTTATTTGTGGGATCTAAAAATCAAAACAATTGAACTCTTGGACAGAGAATAGGATAGTTATCAGAGACTGGGAAGGGTAGTTGGGGGTTGTAGGGGAGGTGGGGATTGTTAAGGGGTATAAAAAATAGAAGGAATAAGCCCTACTATTTGATAGCACAACAGGGTGACTAGAGTAAATAATAACTCTACATTTTAAAATAACTTAAAGAGTGTAATGGGATTGTTTGCAACTCAACAGACAAATGCGTGAGGGGATGGATAACCTATTCTTCATGATGTGCTTATTTCACATTGCATGCCTGTATCAAAACATCTCATATGCCCCATAAATATATACATCTATTATGTGCCCACAAAAATTAAAAATAAAGCAATTATTTTAAGAAGAATATCAGTTCATAAATGTAGAAAAAGTAGAATTTTCTTAAATCCTTATTTTGCAATCACCAACGTAATAATTAATTCGGGAAAATATTATTCAGAGAAGCCAAAGCCACTGAGTGAAATAAAATAGAATATGCACATGACCTCAAGGTATTGCCCACAAATATATTATCTATTGATGACAGAGGTAAAAAGGAATATTTACAATGGAAAGATCTGGTGGACACCACTGTACCATATAATAAAATTTAGCATCACCCTACCATAAGATTCCATTACACATCTACTAGAAAGGTTAAAATTTACAAGACTGACAATACTAAGTTCTGGCAAGGATGTGGTACAACTAGAAATTTCATGTATTGCTAGTGGGAATGCAAAATGGTACAGCCACTGAAAAAAATAGTTTAGCAGATTCTTATAAAGTTAAGAACACACTTACTATACAACCCCGTAGTCCCATTCCTAAGTTTTTATTCAAGAGAAATGTAAATAGATCTACACAGAGGTCCACAGAAGCCTGATTCATAACTAAAAGCTTGAAACAACCCAAATGTCCATCAACTGTTGGTGAATAAACATCTTTTGCTATATGCATACAATGTAATGCTAATCAACAAAAAGGAACAAACTATTGATACATGCAACAGCATGGGTAAATCCCAAACTTATTATGCTAAATGGAAGAAGCAAGATACAAAAGGTTACATAGTGCATGATTTCATTTATTTTACATTAATGAAAAGTCAAAACTATAGTGGCAGAAATTGACTCTGTGGTTTCCTGGATTTGGGGGTGTGAAGAGTGGATTGAGTACAAAGGGGCATGAGAACTTTTGGGGATGGTAGAAATATTTTCCATCTAGATTGAAGTGATAGTTAGGCAACCATAAGCATTTATTTAAAAGTCATGAGGTTGGCACAGAGGCTCACGCCTGTAATCCCAGCACTTTAGGAGGCTGAGGTGGGCGGATCATCTGAGGTCAGGAGTTCAAGACCAGCCCAGTAAACATGGTGGAGCCCCGTCTCTATTAAAAACACACAAAAAATTGGACGGGCGCGGTTACTCATGCCTGCAATCGCAGCACTTTGGGAGGCAGAGGCAGGCAGATCGCCTGAGGTCAGGAGTTTGAGACCAGCCTGTGTCTACTAAAAATACAAAAAATTAGCTGAGCATGATGGTGGGCACCTTTAATCCCAGCTACTTGGGAGGCTGAGGCAGGGAGAATCGCTTGAACCCAGTAGGCGGAGGTTGCAGTCAGCTAAGATGGTGCCATTGCGCTCCAGCCTGGGCAGCAGAGCGAGACTTCGTCTCAAAAACGAAAACAAAAACAAAAACAAATTAGCTGGGCGTGGTGGCAGGTGCCTGTAGTCCCAGCTACTCCAGAGGCAGGAGAACCGCTTGACTCTAGGAGGCAGAGGTTGCAGTGAGCCAAGATCACGCCACTGCACTCCAGGCTGGGCAGCAGAGTGAAACTCCATTTCGAAAAAAAAAAAAAAAAAAAAAAGGTAATGGAACTATACATTAAAAACGATAGATTATATGATATATAAATTATACCTTAATAAACCTGACCAAAGAAATAGCATCACCAATAATGGGAGAGAAATGACATCATGTACTTCCTGATATGATGCAAGGGAAATATCACCTCTATAGCATTCTTGCCAAAAAGTAACCTAAATCTACCCATGGGGAAACAACCAAACAATCCAGCCAATGAGACATTCTGCAGCACAACTGGCCTGGCCTCTAAGGGTCAATTTCTTACAAGACAAAAAAAAATTGAGGGTCAAGGCAAGGGAGAGGTAACCTATTCTAAATCTTAAAAAGCATTACAACTAATGCAATGGGGAATTTACTTGAATACCAGATTTTTAAATAAAAACTAACTATAAAGGACATTTTGGGGCTTAAGTGTGGAAATTGAATATGAGTATATAATAGATGATCTTCTGTTGAATCAATATTAAATCCTTATATGTCATAATGGTATTGTGGTTCCTTAGGAGAATATCTTTGTTCGTGGGAGATGCATGTCGAAACATACAGAAGTGAACTGTCATGATGCTTGCAAGCTGTTTCCCAATGATTCAACCCAAAAAATACATATGGGGTGAGGGGGATGCAGATACGACAAAAACATTAGTAACTGGTGAATCTTGAAGAAGGTGCTCATGTTTCATGTGCTTTCATTACACTAGTCTTTTACATTTATATAGATTTGAAATTTTTCAAAATAAAATGGTAGGGAGAGAAAACAGTTAATTTTTTTAAAGATTTAGACATTTAATTGGCCTAAACTTCAGTTATGTGGAAAATCCATATATTCATATAGAACAACTTACTATAGACAAATGAGGGTTTTTTTTTTTTTTACCTGTTCACCCATTACTTACTTTAAAGAAAATGGTTCAGCTAAGGCTTACCTACTTTTTTCTTTTTAAAACAGCCTAGCATAATTTGAAATGTTGAAACAATCATTTTCTTGACCTCAACTCCATTATTGAGCCTTGGCTAACTTTGGCTGATGATATAAAGCAAAAATATATGCAGCAAAAATTGACTCCCCAAGAGAAATGGACAAATCTGCCATCATAGTGATATGAATATCCTTCTCTCTATAACTGACAGATCAGGCATATGAAAAACAATCAGCAAGTACATAGAAGATTTTGGAGGACAATAATATAGAACATTGTACCCACAAAACTGAAGAAAAGACTTTTTCAAGCACACAGAGAACATTTATAAAAATTGGCCATGTAGTAAGTCATAAAGCAAGTCTCAATAAATTTCAAAGAATCAGTACTGAACAGAAAAAAACCTCTAATCTCAATATAACTAAGATAGAGATCAATAACAAAAAAGATAACTTTCAAAATCTACAAAACATAAACACATACAAATAATCGACAGGTCAATGACAACATAATAGTGAAAATCAGGAAAGTCTTAGAACTCCCCATTCCACAAAAACAAAAAAACCTGCAAATCGAAATATATTGAGATACAGCTAATGAAGGTGCTGAAAAGAAAATGTATAGCTGTAAATGTTTATAATGGGATCAAAGTGTCTTAGCCTGGGATTCCCAGAAAGCACAGCCAAATAAGGCATAGCATTGTATTGGAGAGTGACCCCAGGGAGCAAGTAAGAACAAGGGAACAAAGCAGGGAAGGAGTAAGAGCAACATGAGGGTGCGTTCTGTGTGCTGCCAGAGGTGCTGTGGTTCCTGGGTCCTCACTGAGAAGCAGTACAAAATGTGTCTCTGGGTTGTGCATGGTGAAGAGAAAAGGAGAGGCAGCATTTATTTATAGCCTTCATGTACCATCAGTTAGAGGCTTACCCCAAAGGGAGCAAACTCTTTCACATTTTAGAATTAAGCACCTAGGGCAGGAGGTAAGAGGTTAGTGCTACAGGTCTGAGGCAAGGCACTAGCAAGATTCACTCACACTAAGCTGGCTGGAACCCAGCTGGCACAATCACACAATGGAAATGGAATATAATGAAACT
Organism: Nomascus leucogenys; assembly: GCF_006542625.1. Classification (NCBI taxonomy): domain Eukaryota; kingdom Metazoa; phylum Chordata; class Mammalia; order Primates; family Hylobatidae; genus Nomascus; species Nomascus leucogenys. The sequence goes on from NC_044386.1 coordinate 81,507,026, forward strand.
AAATGAACTACAAATTCATCTCAAACACATCTCAAAAGTAATGTTGAAACAAAAAAAAGTTAACAGAAAAACATGCAGTGTGATTCCATTTATATAAAGGTCTACAACATACCAAGCTAAACAATATATTGTTGTAGTCTCCATACTTAGATGTAAGGCTATAAAGAAAAGCAAATGAGTAACTGATACAAATTCTGGGATATCTGTTACATCTTAAGAGAGAGGAAAGGATGTAATGGAGGTAGGAGGGGGAATTCAGACGATGGGTCTTCAAAAGTACTAGAAATATCCTATTTCTAACACTGAGTGCACAGGACGCAGGAGTGTGCTTCAATTTTATTCTTCAAACTTTACGCAGCATTTCTGTTCTCAGTTGTAATATACTTCACAACAATTTTGAAAAATTGTTTTTAAAAAGATTCATGAACTATTAAGTTGGTGCAAACGTAATTACAGGTTTTGCCGTTAAAAGTAACGGCAAAAACTCCAATGAATGGCAAAAACTGCAATGACTTTTGCACCAACCTAATATCAACACACTTACCTTTTCTCAACCTCACACTGAGCAAAAAAGTATGAGTAATCGTCCAGGCACAGTGGCTCATGCTTGTAATCCCAGCACTTTGGGAGACTGAGCTGGGCAGATTATGAGGTCAGGAGTTCAAGACCAGTCTGGCCAACACCATGAAACCCCGTCTCTACTAAAAATACAAAAATTAGTTGGGCTTGGTGGTGGGCGCCTGTAATCTGAGCTACTTGGGAGGCTGAAGCAGGAGAATTGCTCAATCCCAGGAAGCAGAGGATGGGTGCAGTGAGCCAAGATTTTGCCACTGCACTCCAGCCTGGGCAACAGAGCTAGACTCCATCTCAAAAAAAAAAAAAAAATGAGTAATCACATACATCTAGGACTTTAACTTGCAACTAGATTTCCTTGCATTTTAAAAACAAAACTCTGTAATATCAACCCTAAGTACTGATTTAACTTAAATTAATATTATATTCTTTGTGCTTTGGTCCCAGACTGTTTAACATAAATGTGAATTGATTCCACTTATTCAGACTTTTCAACTTCTACAATCGCTTCTCACTCATGCCTCAAGGTGTACATCGTTCGCATCTCTTGCCCTGCTCAAATCAAACATGTTCCCTTTATGTTCCATAAATGATACTGGTTCACACATAACTTTATACATATATATTATATATGTACATACAAAAGTTATATACATTTATATGTTATATATGTATATATAAAAGTTATATACGTATATATGTTATATATGTATATATAAAAGTTATATACGTATATATGTTATATATGTATATAAAAGTTATATATGTATATATGTTAATATGTATATATAAAAGTTATGTACGTATATGTTATATATGTATATATAAAAGTTATGTACGTATATATGTTAATATGTATATATAAAAGTTATATACGTATATATGTTATATACGCATATATAAAAGTTATATATATACATATATATGTATAAAATGTAAACATGCTTGACATAGGTGTTTATGTCTCATATATCTATAATGGAGCAATAATCATATAGTTAAGAACAAAACACCTGTGTGCCTAGAGGAAAAGGCCATTTGCTAAAAGCACTTGTTTTACTAAAAGGATTTTTTAAATTACTGCTCTGGGCTATGATACTAAGATAGTGGAAAACATTGCAAAAATTATTAAAATAATTCAGCCTTGAACTTCTAATTTGCAATTTCATTCTTATCAGATTGGAGTAATGGTAAAAATTTGCCAGAAATATGGGCAGCTCTTCTGCTTTGAAATCATAGCCTAGGACCCTGACGGTCCCACTAGTTGTCTGCAGATAATGGACAGAGCCCCTCCTCTGTGCCAGGGATGTGCTTGGGACTCCATCGCACTGGGCGAAGGCAGCCCTTGGCAAAGCTTTCCTCAGCTCCAGGATGTTCCTCTCAGCCTCCGATCCATAAAGCCTAAGAGCCTTGGGCTGTTTCTGGAGAGTGCCCCACACCAAGGAGACTTTCTCCAGAGAGTGAAAAAACGCTGAAACTTATCAACACTAAGTTCAGTTTTGTCAAGGCCAGCTCTTTGCTGGCACTACTATTATTAAAAGATCAGAGCTAGCCGGGCGCGGTGGCTCACGCCTGTAATCCCAGCACTTTGGGAGGCTGAGGCAGGCGGATCACAAGGTCAGCAGATCGAGACCATCCTGGCCAACATGGTGAAACCCTGTCTCTACTAAAAATACAAAAAAAAAAAAAAATTAGCCGGGTGTGGTGGCAGGCGCCTGTAGTCCCAGCTGCTCGGGAGGCTGAGGCAGGAGAATGGCGTGAACCCGGGAGGTGGAGCTTGCAGTGAGCTGAGATCGTGCCACTGCACTCCAGCCTGGACGACAGAGTGAGGCTCCATCTCAAAAAAAAAAAAAAAAAAAGATCAGAGCTGACTTGTTACCATCATAAAGCACTATTCTCTCAGGGATACCTGGATTTTAACAACTGCCTGTCTTAAGTTGGGTTCCCCAGAAGCAGATGCCGAGAGGAGAATTCAGGAGCAAATGATTTATTACAGAAGACCTCCCAGGGGAAACAGGCAAGGGAATTGGAAAGCAGGACAGGGAAAGGTTCGATCTCAGCCAAATCCTACAGAGACAGCTTCAATCTGTTCTTGCAGAGGAGCTCTAGAGGATGAGTTATGCCTCAGAGTCTATCCAGAGCTTAGGCAAGGGAACCAGGATCCAGACCCAGACACCACTCAGTCGTTGGCTGAGGGCTGCAGGGGTGGAATGTCCCAGGCATTTCTGACTCTCCATGTCCATGTGATAAAATGGCCCCAGCAACTCAAAGCAGTCCTCCAAAGAAGAGTTACACATACCAGTAGTAAAAGCACACCAAGACTGGGGAGGGCCACATTATCACGTGGATCCCCAGAGGTGTCCCACCTGTCCATCAGGGGCTTTGCCTGGAAAGGATAGATGGTGCGAGAATTCAAGGTGATGGAGCAGGTGCAGATGCTTGGGGTTCAATTGAACCAGCCAGGACCCTGACAAGCCTGTGCCTGGCCAGCCTGCCGTCTCTTAGTTATGATGCTGTTTCTGCTTCTTGATTTGCTCTCTGGCTTTCCCCTCAAGGCCTTTGGCATGGATGCCTAAAACCAAAGCTCCTTGAGTTGTTCAGCCCTCCTGCCAGGAGGACTGAGACAGAATTCACCTCCAAACCTGGAAAGTGTGTGGTCAAGTTGGTTAAAGTTTATTAGGTTTCAAACTCTGCTTGGAATCGCAGGATCAGAGAACCTAAGAAAATTAAGTGCCCATATTTTAGACAGAGAAGTATCATCCACCTTAATATCTCTATGAGTTCTCTTAATTCACTGGTGCTAAACGATGTCAAAAAATCCAGGCTCTCCTCACCTTCAGCCTCTCCTCTGCCTCCAACTCCCCGTCATTTTTGCTTCCCTTTCCCCTCTCCTCCCTGTTTTTGTGTTTCTGGCCCCACTGTCGTTCTCCCAGCTGGATGGCCAGTTGTTGGAGCTGGCACAACTGTGACACAGGTGAAGCCACCTGTTTCTGCCAGGCCTTTCTACCCTGCTCTCAGCAGCTGTTAGCTGGGCATTTCAAAGTCCCATTCAAAGGAAGGGAAACAGGAGAGGACAAAGCAGGCTCTGCCAGGCCAGTCAGAGTGCTGGCCAGCAGCCGTCATCAGCCTGTCCTGGAAAAACAGATTGGGAATTTTCAGCCAAATCTGAATCATGGCTCCTATTAAGAATCATCCATATTCAAACTCCAAGTTATGTTTGCATCTCTGGAGCCATAGGGTAAGCTAAGCCTGTTTACACATGAACAAACAGAAATTTTTTAAAAGATCCTCTTTCTTTCACAGCTGATTTAACTTTAGCATTCAAAAGAAAAAAAGCAAGCAAGCAAATTTTCTGTGAGCCATGGTTCTATACCGTTCACTAGAAATATAAAGGGTTCCTGGGATGAGCATGGAGGCTGGCTCGGGTTCCCCTCCATATTCAGGAGGCCATTTGGCACACAGAACATTGCATCATGTTGGTGCAAAAGTAATTGCGGTTTTTGCAATTACTTTCAATTTTGCACCAACTTAATAGTACTCCAGTTATTATCCTGCAGCTGAAAGCATAAAGACATATGCTACGCTTTTTAAAATTTCTTGTGGACTTTGGTTATTTTTACTTATCAGGTTAAGGTGAGTGTTGCATTTAAATATAAATGCGGAAAGTATTAAAGAATTCCTTGGCTGGGCACAGTGGCTCAAGCCTGCAATCCCAGCACTTTGAGAGGCCGAGGCGGGCGGATCATGAGGTCAGGAGTTCGAGACTGGCCTGACCAAGATGGTGAAACCCGTCTCCACTAAAAATACAAAAATTAGGCTGGGCGCCGTAGCTCACGCCTGTAATCCCAGCACTTTGGGAGGCGGAGGCGAGGGCATCACAAGATAAGGAGTTCGAGACCAGCCTGGCCAATATGTTGAAACCTGGTCTCTACTAAAAATACAAAAATTAGCCTGGCATGGTGGTGGTGCACTGGTAGTCCCAGCTACTCAGGACGCTGAGGCAGAAGAATCGCTTAAACCCTAGAGGCGGAGGTTGCAGTGAGCTGAGATCACACCACTGCACTCCAGCCTGGGCAACAGAGCAAGACTCTGTCTCAAAAAGAAAAAAAGGATTCCTTAATCCAACCGGGTGCGGTGGCTCATGCCTGTAATCCCAGCACTTTGGGAGGCCAAGGCAGGCGGATCACTTGAGGTCAGAAGTTTGAGATCAGCCTGGCCAACATGTTGAAACTCCGTCTCCACTAAAAATACAAAAATTAGCAGGGCATGGTGGTGCATGCCTGTAACCCCAGCTACTTGGGAGTCTGAGGCACAAGAATCCCTTAAATTCAGGAAGAGGTTGCACTAAGCTGAGATGGCACCACTGCCCTCCAGCCTGGGTGACAGAGCAACTCCGTCTCAAAAAAAAAAAAAAAATCCTTACTCCTACATCTTTCTGTGTTTTAATCCCTGGACATTTTGTGAGGAAAAGCAGTTTCTAGGGGAGATGCTGTCAATAATATTGTGCTGCCAGCATTGGCTAAAGAAGCCATATACTCACTATTTATGCAATTTTTATTGCATAAGGAAATGTTTATAAAATTAAAATACCAAGCCAAATATGGCATACAGTGAAATGTGTATTCGTTCTTACAATTCCTTTAATCCGAAAAACAGCAATAGCTATTTAGGGATAGTGATAAAATTATGTGTGCATGTGTGTATGTTAAGCAGTGGATTAAAGAAAATAATTCTTCAAAATGCCTGGCCAATAATAAGTTCTAAAATATGGCAATTTATTATTGATAAGCAGGAAAAAAAATCCCATGATCAACTAAATTTTGGAAAATTTTATTCAAACAAAATCAAGCAGGTACCTTTACTGCAAGCTCTCAGAGCCACTTATATGCTAATAGCCTTGTGACTTGCCAAGAGAAATAGTAAAATACACTCTAAATCCCAGACTTACATGAACACAGAATCCCTCTTTCTTCCCTAAGTAAAGACCAGAGTTCTACGAAAGTATTTTGGAAAACTCCTATTCACACTATTCAGGAAATACATTAAGTATTTTTTTTTTAAGACAAAGTCTTTCTCTCTCCCTGTCACCCTGGCTGGAGTGCAATGGCATGATCTCATCTCACTGCAATCTCTGCCTCCAGGGCTCAAGTAATCCTGCACCTCAACCGCTGCTCTCGCCCCCCCCCCACCCCGCCCCCACCAGTAGTGGGACCACATGTGCACAGCACCATGCTTGGCTAATTTTTGTAATTTTTTTTTGCTAGACACGGGGATTCATCATGTTGCCCAGGCTGGTCTCGAACTCTTGGGTTTAAGCAATCCTCTCACCTTGGCCTCCCAAAGTGCTGGGATTACAAGCATAAGCCACTGTACCCAGCCAAATATACATTTTTAAAGCCAAATTCTGTTACTATACACTTCATCAAATACAGGTTCTCACTCCCATTCACCTACCACCATCCAGCTACCTTAACTTCTAATTTGTTTATTTCATTACTAAATGATCAGTTAATCTTTGCACGAATTTTGGCAAAACAAGGTCTTGTCAGTGGACTTTAAAATATATTTTCAATTGCAGTCTTTTTAGATATGAAATGTAACATATATGTACATATAACCCAAATATGTATATCTCCATATTTAAACAGGGTACCAATATCAGTTTTTCTTCTGAATGGCTTACTGTTGGGTACCTTGCTAGATATCTCAAACACAGAGGATTTACTACAGGCAACTCATTACTACTGTGTTGAAAAGGCTGAAAGAACAAAAGGGGAAGATGAGATAACCCACATATTAGGAACGTGAGGAAATACTATCACTCCTGGGGCTGTGGAATAAAAGGAGGGGAAAGGGTTACCTGGCATGTCCTCTCTACTCTGCTGCTGGGTTGTCCTGCGCTGTCTTGGGCGCACCAGGGAGCAGCCACAGACTAATGCTGAAACTGCCAAATGCCGCAAGCCCTGAGCACCAGCGCGTGGAGCTGAGGAATCCCCAGACCCTGTCGCAGCACCTCAGAAGCTTGAAGCAGGCTCTGCTCTGCCTGACTCCCAGTCTCGTGTCAGGGCTTCCCAGGGCAGAACTTAACAGAGAGCCAACTGACAAGAGTGTCTGGGAAATGAAATTTCCAGCTTCCTAAAATACACCTCAGGGAACAGAAGGGAAGGAACAGAAGCTAAGGACCCACGAAGTACCAGTACATCGGCAGGAACATATTTAAAAAGCAATCATATTTGTAAATTTTAAAATAAAGTCATTTCTTTTTTTTTTTTCTTTTTTGAGACGGAGTCTAGCTCTATTGCCCCGGCTGGAGTGCAGTGGCACCATCTCGGCTCACTGCAACCTCTGCCTCCCAAATTCAAGCGCTTCTTCTGCCTCGGTCTCCCAAGTAGCTGGGATTACAGGCACCTGCCACCATGCCCAGCTAATTTCTGTATTTTTAGTAGAGTCAGGGTGGCACCTGCCACCATGCCCAGCTAATTTCTCTATTTTTAGTAGAGTCAGTGTTTCACCGTGTTGGCCAGGTTGGTCTCGAACTCCTGACCTCAGGTGATCCACCCTCCTCAGCCTCCCAAAGTGCTGGGATTATAGGCGTGAGCCACCACGCCCAGCCAGAATAAAGTCATTTCTTTTTCCTCTTACAATCGAGAGAGAAACTGGTTTCTTTTAACTTTGCAAATTTGAATTAATAATGAAGACACTAAATTAGCACTGAACTAAGGTAATTTGGGGGGAATAAGGACTTTTTTAAAAAAGAAAATTCTTTCAACTCAGTTTTGAAGGAATGAGAACATGAAATAAAATTTTCATAACTTATAGTCTTAAATTTCTCTAAAATATGAGTACTTGATTTGGCCAAGCATGAAATTTTAATTAGTGCTAAGTACATGATCTCATGTCACTCCCTTTTTAAAAATGTTTTTGCTTTTTGCAAATTTCACTCCTTGCTCAGGTTCTCAGGGCTATTAATATTCACCCTTGGGCTCTTCACATGGCAAACACTGCAGCCTGGTCGCCTGTGCTGCACACGTGCTCAGTAACTCAGACTACAACCCAGTTGCAGCACAGTGAAAATTGTGGCTCTAAGTGATGAGCCTGAAGCCCTCAAATTCCTGAGCTGCTTTTGAAATTATTAAAGAATGATTGAATTGCATATGGTTAAATTTTTTGCATAACATTTCTCAAAATATAGTCTGCAAAACTCAAGTTCCTTAGGCTATTAACAGAGTAATTTAGTAGGGTTTCTTTGATCTAATAAGTCTGGGAAAAATGGTTTAAACCAGTGCTTTTCAAACTCCCTGTGGTAAAGGACCAATTTTTTTTTTGATTTTCAATTTGTCTCAGACCAATTTTTTTGCAAAATACAATAAAACTAATTATTGAATAAATGAAATATTAAAAAACAAAAAGAAATACTACCCCAGCTTTTTAAATTAGTAGTATCAACAAGCATCAAATTATTCTAATTTCTCTAAACTTTCTAAATGCTTACCTAGTTCATTTCAGTACTTATCACAGACCAACAAAAACCATTCAAACATTCGGTTGAATAAGTTTTCAGACCACACTTTACATTGAAACAAAATGTAAATATTTCATTACTAAAGTACTTCTCCGATTTTTTTTTTTTTTGAGACGGAGTCTCGCTCTGTCGCCCAGGCTGAAGTGCAGTGGCACTATCTCGGCTCACTGCAAGCTCCGCCTCCCAGGTTCACGACATTTGCCTGTCTCAGCCTCCCAAGTAGCTGGCGCACTACAGGCGCACTACAGTAGCTGACTACAGGCGCACGCCACTATGGCCGGCTAATTTTTTGTTTTTTTAGTAGAGACGGGGTTTCACCATATTAGCCAGGATGGTCTCGATCTCCTGACCTCGTGATCCGCCCACCTCGGCCTCCCAAAGTGCTGGGATTACAGGCGGGAGCCACCGCACCCCGCACTTCTCCAATATTTTAATTTGCTAGTGGGCACCGGAAATTTGTAAGAGATAGATACCACTTGCAACATAAAGGATATTTGTTCAATTAAATAAAGGCAGAAGCTCTTCTTTTGGTTGGTTGGTTTTACCAGCACATCCTATGGAATCTCTGTTGCATATAACAGGCTTTGAGAAACACTTTTTAGTATGTTTTGTTAAACTCTAATTCTCTTAAAATTGTAGCTCCACACATGTTGTATAGGTTAAGTTTGCTTCCCAGCACACCTGTATTTTCAGGGAATTCCAAATTAGAGAGAGAGAAAGAGAGAGAGAGAGAGAGAGAGAAAGGAGGAGGAGGGAGGGAAGGAAAGAAGAAAAAAAGGGAGAGAGTATTATCTTGCATAAGCAGGTATTAATATATGTATGTGTACTTGATAAAAAGAGCGTGAGGGATAAAAATTCTTTGAAAGTTGCTTCTGTCTTAGACAATTTTCTTTCTTAAATTTTCTTTCTTTTTTAAATTTTGAAAAGTCATTGCCATATATCCAGACAAGTGGTGCTCACCATGGAACCCACCTGTGTTTTGGAGGGAGCTGCCCTGCCAGCCCCAGGAAAGTGCTCATTCATAAGGAGGGGAGGCTCGTAGGCTGATCCCTCAGGCTGTGACATTCACAAGGTTAAACGTGGGGGCGGCTAGCAAGCCAGGCTTGAGTATGCTTTCTATTATACTTCCCTAGGCAACAGGGTGGGTTCCGATGCTATCCTCTCTTCTAACTTCCCACCACTGAGACCTCAGCGACGATGGCAGCTGCTGACATCACCACAAAACATGGCCTTCTTGCCATCCCTTGTAGTCTGTGGATTCCTAAACATACACAAAGAAGGTGTAGGCGGGAATGTCAAAGCCTTCTAAGGGGGAATATTTAAGGATGCTGACGGTTAGAGAACTCACATGCCTTGGATTGCCTCTACCAATCGGTACAGGGCACCCAGTCCGCATGCCAGTCCCAGAGCCCTTGGACTGAGAAGTTCTGGGTTCCAGCAGCCTTAACGCTGGGTCTCCTTGGACAACTTAATCAATCTCTGTAGACCACAATTCTTCCTCTGTAAAATAATACTAGAGGACCACTATGGCTCTTTTCAGGTTATAATTATGTAACCTTAAATAAACAAATAGTCCTAAGGCAAATATAAGATTATAAAAGTATCTACACTACAATCTACTGTTATACATAGATTGATAGGCCTAATTTGCACATTCTTAATTACGTGGATAATTCACAATGAAAGTATGTATTTGAGGGAAATGTGAAAGTGGAGGTTCCACAAAGAGCCATCTTTTATATAGAATTAAGTTGACAAGTGACTGTTGATGCGACTTCAAAACCAGGAAGGTCTCCTTACACAAAACAAATACATTGCACAACTGTTTGCTGAGGCTCTAAGCTCTGTTCATAGCACACACAACCTCTCATTTCCCAGAGATCAGGATGGAATCATGCTACGATGAAGTGCCTGAAAGACAATCTTCCCTGAGAGAAGATTTTTTCGTGGGTCCCAGCTCAGAAACTACCTAATTAGGCAAATTAATATGACCTAAGCTCTCAGTACTCAATAAGCATCCAAAGACCAGCAGCATCAGCATCTATTAGGAGCCTGTTAGAAATGCAGACTCTCAGGCCCCTCCCCAGACCTACTGAATCGGAATCTGCATTTTTACGGGACCTTAAAGTTTGAGAAGCCCAGAGGTAACAGGAAACTGCATTCTGAGTGCTTTGTGCATACAATTGTGAATAAATATGAATTACTCAGGCTTAAGGGCTTCTGGTAAATCAAATTGAGGCTGGTTTGGGTGCAAGCCAGTAAATCTGAGAGGGGAAAACTACAGCAAGGGAACCTGAGCATGGACAGAGATAATTTATCTGCTATATTTGCATAGAATTGGATTAGCTCTTTGTTATTTTTCCTCAATTAGATTTTTTAAATGGAGCCATTATGATCCAGGTCTAACGGATTCAGAGTCATCAACCAAAGTGGTGCTGAGAATTAAGAAAGTGCCTGCCTCTTCCCTTTTAACATTTTGCCCGCTTTTAGGGTGAAGGGAGGTATATACATTCCCAGCTTGCCCAGATCAGGGGTCCTTCACTGGTGGTCTGTGATCTGGCCGTGGCGTCGTGGGAGACGTCAGATCTCCAGCGTCCAACTACCTTGGGCTCTAATCTAAAGTCTGCGCCTTGCCAGGCACGTAGTTTCAGGCAATTTCATCTCTAAGAGTCTTCATTTCATCTGTGGTAAAATGAGAATACTGATACATTGTCCTCACAAGCAATTCAAAGATACAGAGAATCTAAAGCACCTACCTGGGATTAGGCAATCATGGCCATGTAGCAAATGTGAATGCCTTTTCCAGTTCCAGTGTACCAGGGTGCTTTAGCCCAACCACCCTCTTCCAAAGCCCCACTCCCACCAGCTCCTCATCCAGTGGGTTGATGAATGTATATTTAGGGTGAGCCTAAATGTATATTTAGGGTGAGCCTGGGTGAGACAGGCAAATTAATAAATAACAGAGCCTTCCCTGTGGAAGTCTTCATCCAGTAAAAGGTTCATATGGAGTTCAATGATTCTGAGACTTTCAGATTTCACAAGTCATTAAAATTTCAAAAATAATTTAGGGCAGTGATAGAGGGCTGCCAACTTTTGTGTGTGTGCAATTGTTGAGAAAATTGTTTTGAAACTTTCATTGTTTCTGAAAGAAAAGCCTATTTTAACATCAAAAAAGTAGGATATTATTGAAGGGAACCGTTTTTATAAGAACGAATGAATTTAACTCTTTGAAAAATACTGCATTGTGCTTTTTTTTTTAAATCTCGATGTAAAGAAATGAAAACCTCTTCATGAGCCCGTGGTATTTGGTACGCACTCCTTTTTAAAATGGCAGAAGGGTAATGAGATAATTTTGTCTAGAAGTTGCCAGAAAGTCCTGAGGCCTGAGGTTTGCTGATAATATCTAAGTTCTACCTTCATCTCCCTTCCCCCCAACACTCCAGGATTTTTTTTTTTTTTTTTAAGACATAGTCTTGCTCTGTCACCCAGGCTGCTGTGCATGGCGTGATCTTGGCTCACTGCAACCTCCGCCTCCCAGATCAAAGTGATTCTTCTGCCTCAGCCTCCCAAGTAGCTGAGACTTCAATTGCACACCACTACACCCAGCTGATTTTTGTACTTTTTGTAGAGACAGGTTTCTCCATGTTGCCCAGGCTAGTCTCAGACTCCTGAACTCAAGTGATCTGCCTGTCTTGGCCTCCCAAAGTGCTGGGATTATAGGCATGAGTGACTGCACACAGCCTGAATATGTTTTATTTGCATTAAACAATGCTTTCTGTAGGTCCTGGTTATAGTTGGGCTTTGGGAGGGAGCTGAAGACTCTAGCAGATATTAACCAATTAAATTGTTTTATTTAATACACTTAGCAAATATATGTTTCTAAAAAAACTGAAAGGAACCAGATCCATATGTAGGCAGATGCTATTGCCAGTTGGGTGGGATTATAGATTATTATTATTATCATAATTTTTTTTTTTGAGATGGAGTTTCACTCTTGTTGCCCAGGCTGGGGTGCAATGGTGCGATCTCGGCTCACCACAACCTCCGCCTCCCAGGTTCAAGCAATTCTCCTGCCTCAGCCTCCCAAGTAGCTGGGATTACAGGCATGCACCCCCATGCCCGGCTAATTTTGTATTTTTAGTAGAGATGGGGTTTCTCCATGTTGAGGCTGGTCTCGAACTCTTGACCTCAGGTGATCCACCCAGCTCGGCCTCCCAAAGTACTGGGATTACAGGTGTGAGCTACCATGCCTGGCCTACAGATTATTTGTATGTACTTTGAACTTTTCACTACTTTCCACATTTCCCCCAAGAATATATATTATTTATACAATAAGAAAAAAGAAGTTATCTTGAAAAAAATAAGAGTGTAAAAATTTTGGACTATGGGTGTGGGGCTCCCTGGAATTGTGCAGTATATTACCTGTCCAGCCATATGCAATGTGCCTGCATGAAATACACTTAGTGCCACTGCATATACCCTTTTATATCTTTTGAATTCTTTTTTTTTTTTTCTGGAGAAGGAGTCTCGCTCTGTTGCCCAGGCTGGAGTGCAGTGGTGCAATCTCGGCTCACTGCAACCTCCGCCTCCCGGGTTCAAGCGATTCTCCTGCCTCAGCCTCCTGAGTAGCTGGGATTGCAGGTGAATGCCACCACGCCTGGCTAATTCTTTTATTTTTAGTGGAGATGGGGTTTCACCATGTTGGCCAGGCTGGTCTCGAACTCCTGACCTCAAGTGATCCACCCGCCTTGGCTTCCCAAAGTGCTGGGATTACAGGCATGAGCCACCATGCCCGTCCTGTATCTTTCGAATTCTGTGCTTCATGCATATATAATCTATTCAAAAAATAATTGGTTAATTTTGGAAATGTTTGGGACACTCAAAGGGGAATTCCTGCATAGTAAGGTTTACCTCATATTCTACGTACTCTTGTGAAACCCCACCCAACCCTCCCCATCTTTGGCCCTTGAGGGTCTCCTCCTATGGCCACCTGACTGGGTAGCAGGTGCCACCCCAATTAGACAGGGTAGAAGATGTGATTATCTCATCTGGCAGTGTGGCCTGGCCTGGCTTGATTGTTAAAATTAGGTTTACAAATCACGAATCAAAACAAATGTCACTTCAAAAGTCCAGTGCTAACCAAAGCATGATGATATATGAGAAAGTTAGGTGAAAAAGAAAAAGAGCTTTTCAAAACCAGGCCACAGATGACTGAGTGGACAGAACTCTAGGGCCTTCTGGGGCCTGTCTCAGGTCTTTAAGGTAAGCTGAACATTCCTACTCATTAGTAAATATTTGAGATGAAAGCTTTTTTGCTCACCTAATTACCATTTTCTCCAAAGCATCTGCTCCTGGGAGAAGATTAATTAGTTGACTATTCCTAAAGGATGGATTTGAGGAGATCAAAGGCCTGCAAAATATAATGGAGAGAGAACTAAACTGGAAATGTCCTCTTTGGAGGAATGAAGATGCGAATCCATTGTAGGAGCATCACTGTGAACAAGCTTTGCATTGATTTGCTTTCTTTTCTTTCAGAAAAAAGAGGCTCCTGCCAGGATACAAATATTTAACTTATACTGTATTTTATTAGCCTTCTCGTTGCAGGACTTACATCTAAAAATGTTCTCTCTCTCTTTGGATAAACACCTCGGAGTGGTATTCTATCTAAGACTACATGCACAGACCTTTTAGATACTTAGTATGAAAAACACGAGACTCAAGGATGGCTTCCTTATGTGCACCTCAAATGTTTCCTCATTTTGATTCACCAGAACTTTTCCTTATAAATTTAAAGAAGTCAACCAACAAACAGATATTGATAGTCTGTGCAAGTTTACCCTACGCCTGTGCAGACACCTTGGGCTCAGGAACTCGGCTTGCCAGCGTCCCTGTCCCTAGCCCATGGGACCCTGCTCCTCCACCACTTTTCCTTTTTGAAACATTGTCGGCCGGGCTCATGCCTGTAATCCCAGCACTTTGGGAGGCCGAGGCAGGTGGATCATGAGGTCAGGAGACTGAGACCATCCTGGCCAACATGGTGAAACCCTGTCTCTACTAAAAATACAAAAAATTAGCTGGGCGTGTTGGCACGCACCTGTAGTCCTAGCTACTTGGGAGGCTGAGGCAGGACAATTGCTTGAACCCAGGTGGTGGAGGTACAGTGAGCCAAGATCGCACCACTGCACTCCAGCCTGAGCGACAGCAAGACTCCATCTCAAAAAAAAAAAAATTGTCATAGCATTTATGTTGTAATTTGATAATTACATATATTTGGTAGAAATTTTAGAAAACGTAGGAAATTTTAAATTATTCCTAAGTTCAACTTTCAGAACTAATTGCTATTAGTGGCCAGGCATGGTGGCTCACACCTATAATCCCAGAACTTTGGGAGGCCAAGGCAGGTGGATCATGAGGTCAGGAGTTCAAAACCAGCCTGACCAACATGGTGAAACCCTGTCTCTACTAAAATTATAAAAATTAGCCGAGCTTGGTGGTGCATGCCTATAATCCCAGCTACTCAGGAGGCTGAGGCAGGAGAATCACTTGAACCCAGGAGGCAAAGGTTGCAGTGAGCCAAGATCGTGCCGTTGCACTCCAGCCTGGGCAACAGAGCAAGACGCCATCTCAAAAAAAAAAAAAAAAAAAGAAAGAAAAAGAAAGAAAGAAAGATTTGCTATTAGCATGAATTGCTATTAGCATTTTGTTGTTTAATGTATCCTTCCAGGTTTTTTCTGTCATATAAATACTTTTCGACACAAATTGAATATTACCGTACACAATATTTTGTCATGTTTGCCCCACTTTGTTTTTTCCATACACCAATCTGTAAAGTAGAGAAGAAAACAACTCCATTCTGACTGAGGTGAATGTTGAAATGATTCTTAAAATGCATGCCAATCACATTTCATCCAAATGTTGCTTGATACTTAGCTAAGCATTTCCATTCACAATGGCCTTCAAAATGATCGACTGAGTCCACTCTATGGATCATCAGGACCACCATGGGTTGCTCTGTACTACACCAGACATAGACATGTGTCTGGAGGGGATCTGGACGCTGCAGGGAGCCCTCCATCAGGGCCTCAGGGCTCTTCTGAGAGACAATGCCTTTCACCCCACTCCCCATTAAAGAATAAATGTGTGGCTGCGATGTTGGCCTCTTCTACTCTAAATCAAAGGGAAGCCCTTGTGTTCCCCATATTGCTATGGATGGAGCTCCATGTTAGATTAAGTAAATGATTTTCTACCATGTTCTGGAGAAGTCCTCATTCCAGTTATTTTGTACCTTCAGATGATTTCTTATTATTCATTAATTACCTTTACTTTCAGATTGAATAACTCCCTTTAGCATTTCTTGTAGGACAGGTCTGGTGTTGATAACAATGTCTCAGCTTTTGTTTGTCTGGAAAAGCCTTTATTTCTTCTTCATGTTTCAAGGATAACTTTGCTAGATAACTATTCTAGGATAAAGGTTTATTTCCTTCAGCGCTTTAAATATGTCATCCCACTCTCTCCTTGACTGTAAAGTTTCCCCTGAGAAGTCTGCTGTCAGAAGTATTGAAACTCTTTTGTGTGTAATTTTCTTCCTTTTTCTTGCTGCTTTTAGGATCCTTTCTTTATCCTTGACCTTTGTAGTTTGATTATTAAATGCCTTGAGGTGGTCTTCTTTGGGTTAAACCTACTTGCTGTTCTATACCCTTCTTGTACTTGAATATTGATATCTCTCTCTAGGTTTGTAAAGTTCTCTGTTATTATTCCTTTGAATAAACTTTCTACCCTAATCTCTCTCTCTCTACCTCCTCTCTAAGACCAATAACTCTTAGATTTGCCCATTTGAGGATATTTTTTACATCTTGGAGGCATGCTTTGTTCTTTTTTATTCTTTTTTAATTTGTCTGCTCTGCCTGTATTTTCAAACAGCCTGTCTTCAAGCTCACTGTTTCGTCTGCTTGATCAGTTCTGCCATTGAGAGATTCTGGTGCATTCTTCAGTATGTCAATTAAAGTTTTCAACTCCAAAATTTCTGCTTGATTTTTTAACATTTTTCAATTTATTTGTTAAATTTATCTGACAGGATTCCGAATTCCTTCTCTATGTTATAGTGAATTTAATTTAGCTTCCTCAAAACAGCTATTTTGAAATCGCTGTCTAAAAGGTCACATGTCTCTGTTTCTCCAAGATTGGTCCCTGGTGCCTTATTTAGTTCATTTGGTGAGGTCATGTTTTTCTGGGTGATCTTGATGCTTGTAGATGTCTGACTGTGCCTGGGCATTAAAGAGTTAGACATTTACTGCAGTCTTCACAGTCTGGACTTGTTTGTACCTGTCCTTCTTGGGAAGGCTTTCCAAGTATTCAAAAGGAATTGAGTGTTGTGATCTAAATCTTTGGTCACTGCAGCTGTATCTGGATTAGGGGACACCCCAAGTTCAGTAACACTGTGACTCTTGCAGATTGGAGACTTACCACATTGGTGGTCTGAGATAATTCCTTGGATTGCCAGGTAGAGATTCTTGTTCTCTTCCTTTACTTTCCCCCAAGCAAACGGAGTCTCTCTCTCCATGCCACGCTGCCTGGAGCTGGGGGAGATGTAACAGGAGCACCCTTGTGGCCACCAACACTGGGACTGCACTGGGTCAGACCAGAAGCCAGCCCAGCATTGGGTCTTGCCTAAGGCCTATGGTGACCGCTGCCTGGCTATCACCAATGTTTTCAAGGCCCAAGCGCTCTTCAGTCAGCAGGTGGCAAATCCAGACGTGCCTGTGTCCTTCCCTTCAGGGTGATGAGCTCCCCACCGGCCCAGGGTGGATCTAGAAATGCCATCCAGAAACCAGCGCCTGGAGTCAGAACCTTAGGAATCTACCCGGTGCTCTATTCTACTGTGGCTGAGCTGGTACCCAAGCTGCAAGACAAGGATTTTTCCCACTTTTTCCTTTCCTTTCTATATATAGAAGGAGTCTCTCCCCGTGGCCACCACCACCCCAGGCCCTTAGCAAGTACAACCTGGCTACTGCTGATGTTCACTCAAGGCCCAGGGGCTCTCCAGTCAGCTTGTGGGTGAACAATGTCAGGCCTGGGACTCACCCTGCAGGGCAGCAGGCTTCTCTCTGGCCCAGGATGGGTCCAGAAATGCCACCCAGGAGCCAAAAATCTGGAATTAGGGACCTCAGGAGCCCATTTTGTTGAGACTCTAGATTCTGGAAACCCTGGCTTCTTCTGTTTGTCCCTCTCACCCTAGAGGCAGTAGCTGCTTCCTGCAGTTTTGCTTTCTGTGTTCACTCAACATTGCCTTTTCGCTTTTGCAGTCCTCCAGCACCAATTTAACCAATTGCCTATATTAAATTATCTCTGTTGAAGCCGGGTGCAGTGCCTCACACCTGCAATCCCAGCACTTTGGAAGGTTGAGGCAGATCATTTGAGGTCAAGAGTTTGAGACCAGCCTGGCCAATATGGCAAAACCCCATCTCTACTAAAAATAGAAAAATTAGGCCAGGCATGGTGGCTTACACCTATAATCTCAACACTTTGGGAAGCTGAGAAGGGCGGATCACGAGGTCAGGAGTTCGAGACCAGTCTGGCCAACATAGTGAAACCCCATCTCTACTAAAAATACAAAAATTAGCTGGGTGTGGTGGCGTGTGCCTGTAATTCCAGCTACTCGAGAGGCTGAGGCAAGAGAATCGCCTGAACCAGGGAGTTGGAGGTTGCAGTGAGCTGAGATCACGCCACTGCACTCCAGCCTGGCAACAGGCAAGACTCCGTCTAAAAAAAAAAAAATTAGCTGATCATGGTGGCTCGCGCCTGTAGTCCCAGCTACTTGGGAGGCTGGGGCAAGAGAATCCTTTGAACCTGGGAGGCAGAGGTTGCAGTGAGCCAAGATTGCACCACTGCACTCCAGCCTGGTTGACAGAGAGAGGCTCCATCTCAAAAAAAAAAAAAAAAAATCTGTTAAATGAATGGCCAGTGGGTTTCTATTTTCCTGACTTATAAAGAAATTAAATAATTTACTCAAGGACATGCAACAAGGAAACGACAGAATTAGAATTCAAACTAGCTCCACTGAACTTCAGAGTTCCAGCTGTCACCTCCTACCCTGAGAGCTGCTCTGTAGCTGGCTTAGAGGCTCTGAGAGAAAAGAGACACACATGTCTGTCTGCATCACATCTCTCTCACTAGCTTTCTTCTAGAATGCCTGTTTCAAAAGATGAAAATATCTTTACAATAATTAAAAACAACCTTAAAGAAAAAATGACTACTGGCATGTGAAATGGATAAAGTATGATACATTCCAAAAGCACTTGAGGGTGATTACTTTTAATGCTAATTAAAGTCCTGAATTCTTGAAATAAGAATATTTCTTATAGGCCAGTACAGTCATTAGAATGAAGTTACATTTCAGAGTATTCAATATTTTAATGGAAAATTCATAACTTTATACTAATGCATGTATTTATAGTATACTCCAGGTCATAATTAGTTGCGTAAAGGAGAAATAGCTTAAAGATCTATGTGATAGATATTGTATAGCTTCTCCAGCTTATGCACTTTAGAATGTGGGAAACCTAGAGCGCAGCATGGTGTAGAATAAAGCATTGTAGAGAAAAGCTGAAGTTTTTATCTCATCTGGATCTAGAATGGGAGCCCTATTCCACTTCCCACTTCTCCACCAAGCCTGGAGCCTATTTCATCTGTCAATACCTACTTCATAGTCTTAAAAGTGAGGCCTATGAATGGACAATGGCTAATACAGAGAAGACACTTGATGTATTTTATAGTTATTCTTATGCACACACACACAAACACACACACACCACCAAATGTTTTGTAAAGTATAAAAGTAATATTGAACGAAACATACCATGTATAGGATGAGCAGATAAATTATTCTAAAGATGCAACTCTTTATTAAGTTCCTGTTGAAATTTAATGCAACCCAAATAAAAATTTCAAAGAATTTCTGTAGCATTCAATAATCCCATTTTTTTAAATGGCAAATACTCTTAAACTTTTCTCTATATATACACAAATACACCTGTAACCTCAGGGCTCTGTAGCTATTATTGTAGGAGGGTGAGTTTGTTTCACCTATAACCACGGGGTTTCTATTATGCATTAAGCACATATGAATCATCCAGAACTATGTGTAAAGAGTCCTAGATCTGTGCAGGGAACCCGTAAACCTAGAAGCATCCTTATCCTCTTTCTCCACACCCCTGCCCACACACACACATGGCACAGTGGAACCCTTCTGCTCCCAATGGGATCAGCCTGGACTCTGGGAGTTAAGTGATCAGTCACCAGTGTGCGGCCTGGGTTTTGGCTTCTCTGTTCTACTGATAAAAGCCACTACATCTACAGGTGTGTATTTAACTGCACCATTTCCAGGTAAAAAGCCTTGAGGACAACACTTTCCTCTAAATGCATTGAATGCCAGTATCCTATACAGTCTAAATAACCTTTACCATTGTCTAGGACAAGGCCCTGGCAGGGAGCAATAGGCACTCACAGAGGGTGACTATCTTAGTCCACTTTTGCTGCTATAACAGAATACCTGAGACTAGGTAATTTATAAAGAACAAAAATGTATCCTCTCACAGTTCTGGAGGCTGGGACGTCCAAGACCAAAGCACTGGCATCTGGGGTGGGCCTCCTTACTGTGCCCTCACATGGTGGAAGGTAGAAGGGCAAGAGAAGAGCTCATTTTCACATGGCAGAAGAGCTGAAGGCAACCCCACTCCTGCAAGCCCTTTCAATAATGGCATTGGTCCATTGATGAGGGCAGAGCCCTCATGACCTGAGCACCTCCCAGAGGCCACACCTCACAGCACTGTTGCATTGGGGATCAAGTTTTCAACACATGCATTTTGGAGAGGACATATTCAAAGCTAGCAATGATTAAATGACACTTAGTAAAAGGACTAATTTCGAAGGTGGGGCCCAGGCAAAGGGACAACAAGGAGTGGTGAGGCACCCCGGGGGTTTGTTTTATTTTCTCTCACGCTGGCTCTTGCTCTCATTCTCTCCTTTTTCTCCCTCTGCCTTCTACTGCAGCCTCTAGCACAGACATTTGCATTTACTGAGTAAATACATGCCTGATATACCTCCACTGTACCTTATAACTACCTCATTGTTACCCTTTTAACCTCTCCTTCCACTCCTTGGGTTCTGGGAAAGCTCTGAATTTTCAGCTGTATAAATCCAATTCCCTGACTCCCCCTCCTGGGGTGATGATTAATGGAAGGTGGAAGCTGCCTTTTCTCTTTTTTTTTTTCCCGCTCTGTCGCCCAGGCTGGAGTGCAGCGGTGCGATCTCGGCTCACTGCAACCTCCGCCTCCCAGGTTCAAGTGATTCTCTTGCCTCAGCCTCCCAAGTAGGTGGGATTACAGGCACCCACCACCATGCCTAGCTAATTTTTTGTATTTTTAGTGGAGACGAGGTTTCACCATGTTAGCCAGGCTAGTCTCGAACTCCTGACTTAAGTGATCCGCCCGCCTCGGCCTCCCAAAGTGGTAGGATTACAGGCGTGAGCCATTGCGCCCGGCCTGAAGCTGGCTTTTCTTAGCCTCTTGGACTCCTCTGCACCAGCATCCCTGGTGAGGGTTTGCCACATTGTGCGATGCTGCTCTCAGGGCACTGGACACACTAATGAGTTAACACGTGGGTACCCCACATGGTTGGCCGGGACGAGCACCTGAAACTGCCTCTCAAGATTTGAATGTGGTGTTGCCCGCAGGCTCATACCCTTTTCCCTCTGGTCCCTTGTACACCTACATTTCTCACAATGCCTAAGAGCATTTCTTCAGGAGAAGACCAGGGGCTGTCACCTGCCTCTCCCATACACATCCATGCAGAAGGCTGGAGCAGCCTGTGAGTTTGGCCCGGATCTTCAGGATTACTGATGCCTCAGCCCATGGCCAACAATTCACCTGTCTGATTACAGCTTCTTTGGATTTGCTTTTGATATACCAACCCAGGTTCAAGAGCAGACAGCTACCTTTTATCATCGTCCAACTGAGGTAACCACCATGGTGGAGAAGATTCCACTGGGGATGAGTCAGCTCAGCAACTGCAATGGCTCCTGCCTACACTTTATCTAAGCCGAAACCTGTTTTCTCCCTTACAACCCCCTTGTACTCTACCTCACTTGAAATGTGTTCAACTCCCACTAAATAATTAGAAATCATTGTGCCCACTACTTGCCAAGCGATCAGGAACCCGGAACACTTCCTCTACTCTCCTTACCCTCCCAAAGACCCCATCCAGAGCCAGCCCTTGGCATACCCTAGATCAAGGAACCCTCTGCTTTCAACCCACACACCACTCAGTAGAATCCTGAGAATTCTCCAGAGCCCCTCTGATACATTCCATCTTGTAGCTCTTCCTTAACTGAATCCAATTCACACCACCACCACCCACTCCCTGGGCCAACTCTGCATCCTCCACCAAAGCCTTCACTTTTCATTCCTGGGAGAAACACGGGCCTCATCACCTGCTTCTCCTCCCATCCTGGTAACTTGAAGTGGCGTCCACAGGAGCTTCTGTCTGCTGTGGTCTTCCTGCCAGTTCAGACACATCGCTGACAGACCTGTTTCCCCTCTGAGAGTAAGCCAACTCTCCCACACAGTCTGCCTAGATTCATCAATTGTTAATATCTTATCTCACTTGCTTAATATAGACATATATATACATTTTGACTATATGTACATATGCTCTAAACACATATGTATGATATATACATACATACACATATATGTTTATATGTGTATGCATATATGTATGGGTATGTATACATGTATATATGTGTATGTATGTATATATGTGCAGCTGAACCATTTGAGAGTCCATTGAAGACATCACGCCTCTTTGAAATACTTCAGTGTGGATCTTAAGAACAAGGATGCTTTCTTACATAACCTCAATACAATGAACAGAGGAAATTCAACACTGTAATAATACCACTATATAATATATAGATGAGGCCAGGTGTGATGGCTAACGCCTGTAATCCCAACACTTTGGGAGGCCGAGGTGGATGGATCATGAGGTCAGGAGTTCGAGACCAGCCTGGCCAATATGGTGAAGCCCCAACTCTACTAAAAATACAAAAATTACCTAGGCATGGTGGCACGCGCCAGTAGTCCCAGCTACTCAGGTGGCTGAGGCAGAAGAATCACTTGAATCCAGGGGGCAAAGTTTGCAGTGAACCAAGATCATGCCACTGCCCTCCAGCCTGGGCGACAGATGGAGACTCCATCTCAAAAATATAGACAGATGATAGATGATAGATAGATAGATAGATAGATAGATAGATAGATAGATAGATAGATGATATTCAAATTTTAACAACTGTCTCAACAACATCCTTTGTAGCATTTTTTTTCCTAATCCTCCTTCCAGTTCAAGATCCCCAGTGCACTTAGCTGTCATGTCTTTCTGAGTCTCCTTTCTCCTGGAAGACTTGCTTGGCCTTTTTCCTTCAGGACATTGACATTTTTGAAGAGTACAGGCAGACAGTTTGTAGACTGTTATTCAATTCGAATTTGATTGTTTCTTCATGGTTAGATTCAGATTGGGGCATATTGGCAGGAATGCTACAGAAGTGATATAGCTCCTCGGCATATTCAATTCTGGCAGGAGAAGCTTTGAAGAAATCAGTTTAAATTCTTCTCTCTGGAGTTCTCCTTCCCTTCTGCCATTTGAGCAGATAGGAGATCCTGGCCTCCTTACCTCAGGGGAGATTTGAGGCAGGGCAGGAAGTGGTAGTCCCCTCAAGGCCCCTTCCTGGCTTTTATTTCCAAAAGCATAGGCTTATTGAGACGAGATGGAGGGACTTTGAAGGAAGCAGAGGAGGGGAAAGAGTTGTCTCAGACCCAAAGGAAATTCTTCCAGGGTAGAGACAAGAGAGAGAAGTGTGTGATTCCCACTAGGAAACAGGACCAGCATCCTATTCCCTGGCAGAGCTCACGAGGTGGCAGGACATCAGAGGGAAGCACTGTGCGATGCCAGAGGCAGGCTGCATCCTAGGCCTGGGCCCCAAACTTAACAAAGGCTTCTGTGCTCCCAGTAGAAGGCCCAACAGAGCTGGCAGCCCTGAAGCACGGTACAGACTAAGACAGTGGGGGCCTGCTCACTGCAACCTGGGGGCCTCGCCAGTGCCTGGCTCCAAGAATGGCCAGAACCTCTGTGCTCCCCTGGGACATCAGCACAGCCCTAGCGATGACTGCCCAGCAGTCACTGGACTTGAAGGTTAAATTAAGTTTATTTAAGAAAAGCAAACATGGTCGGGCACGGTGGCTCATACCTGTAATCCTAGCACTTTGGGAGACCAAGATGAGAGGATCCCTTGAGCCCAGGAGTTAGAGACCAGCCTGGGCAACATGGTAAGTCTCCGTCTCTACATGTAAACTGCAAAAATGAGCCAAGTGTGATGGTGCAAGGCTGTGGTCCCAGCTACTCAGGGAGCTGAGGTGGGAGGATGGCTTGAGCCCAGGAGGCTGAAGTTACAGTGAGCCATGATTGTGCCACTGTACTCCCACATGGGCAAGAAAGCGAGATCTTGTTTCAAAAAAGAAAAAAAAAGAAAGAAAGGAAAAGAAAAAAGAAAAAAAGAAAAGGAAGTGCAATATTTCTCTTATCCCCAAATTTATGGCTGAAATTCAGGCCTGCTGAACACACCCCTTACTGCAGCCCCTCTACCAGGTGTGGGCCCAGCTTTACATAGGTCATGCCAAGGCTGGGATTTCACGCAGAAAACTGGTTGCAGAAGATGCTGAAGGGGCTAGGGGAGCACAAGGGAGAAGGAGATCGCCCAGACATCAGGATGCTGGCACCCGACCGGCCAGCATGGCACTGGCCTTTTGGAGGCTTTGCCACCGTGCTGATGGGGCTGCGCGGGGTCCTGATCGGGAACCAGGAGCCCACACTCTCTGGCTGCTGCCATGGCCAGAGGCCCCTTCAAGGGTCAGGAGGCCACAGAGGCTCATTTCTTTTTCCTGCTTTCACCTTCTATCAGTGCCTCTTGCAGGCAGACCCCCAGCAGAAGCAGCTGGCAGAAGGAGGGTCTTGGAAATGTAGTCTGGCCTTTGCCTCCACTGCTGCGCCCCAGGCCTGCAACACCGAGGACTCCGCAGAAGACGGGAGAAGGACCTCTGGCCCTTCCACACACAGCCGCTGCCATCTGGTCCATGGCCCTTTGCCTTCGCTGCCAGGAAAGCACCCTCCAGTCAGCCTCTCACCTGCAGTGGAGGATGTAAATGTTAACCAAAACCAACAAAAAAGAATGGCATATGAGCCACACCTGCACAGGTGCGGGCCGGCTCTGGGCCACACATGGCCAAGGTTGGCCTTACTGTTCAAATTGTCGGCTGTGGAATCCATGGTTAGGAAAACCTGATGCTTTATTTTGTTTCTTTAGCAACGATTCAGGATGACTTCCTTACATTTTTTCAATTTCGATTTGTTCTATATTTCCTAGGAGATAGGGCAGAAATATTTGACTCGAGCGCTACACAAAACAGGAAATTGCATTTCACCTGGTTTTATTATTGCTGGTTCCCTTTAGCTCCTAGTGCACTTCCAAGTCAAATGTCTGCCTTTGAACAAATGGCAAATTTAGAGGTAATTCAGAGACATTTATTGACAGCCTGCTGCTACTGGCCTGACCCTAAGAATTTAAAAAGAAAAGGAAAGAAGAGAAAAAGAAAAAATTGACACAGTCCTTATCTTTAAGCAGCTTACAGTTTTGTTTAGGAATGAGGCTTCTGCACATGCAACTTGAAGAAACAAATAGAAACAGTATAATATATTCTACAGTGTTGAAGTCTGTGATGCAGATTCTAAGGATGACAGAACAGCTATCTCTAAAGGGATTATATTTGGAAGGCAAAGGAGAGGGCAGGGCAAGTTCCTAGATATGAAGAACTCCGACAGCAAAAGAGAGAAGGGAACAGGCACCTGGGAGCCGGCAGTAAGATTGCTCAGCTGCCTGAGGGAAATGCAGGTCATATGCTTGAGGGTCTTGAACATCAGTTTAAGAAAATTGAACTTCATTCTAAAATAGCCAAAACGTGGTCACAAAACCAATGACAATTATAAACCATGTTGTCATCATTCTGGTTTTATAAAATATCACATATAAGCAGCCTAAAATATGCAATATTTTAATCAACCTGACTCTTAAGTAATTAACTTTAGTTCTGTAAGACTAATAATTGGGTTTTTATAAAATACTGATTCATTAGATATTAGAGAGCAAATAGTTTATCTTGAATACCTCAATGTATTTTTTTCTCCTAAAATACAAAGTATAAATATTCCTCACTCTGTGACTCCATTTGATTCCTGAGTAGGGGAAGTGAGATTAGATAGAGTGCTGTCCATTTCTATGTGGCCCCTGAATTCTTGAATTAGGAAAGCAAGGGATTCAGGCTCTAACTCAAAAATGTATCCCATTGTCTTCCGTCCCTGAATGCATATGGGGAGGGTTAAGAAAGCAAAGCTGGTCTATACCAAACTTTCCAGGGCTCCTTCCCTCCTTCCATTCCCACCCCCATTTTCCTCCCTGCTCCCCAGGGCCTGATCCAACCTGCCTGAGTAAACAGCCAAGGCCCCAGTCCAGGTCAGCATCTTCTATCACCTGCTTTTAGGTGGGGAAGCTGATAATCAAGCCTTCAAGCCCACCTGCTACTCAGGCGCGCGCGCGCGCACACACACACGTACCGACGCACGCGCGTGCGCGCAAGCGCGCGCGCACGCACACACACACACACACACACACACACACAGAGGCACACTCTTCTGTTGTTAACTTTGAGAAGAGTCCCTCTAGTGGCCACCTGTACAACACCCTGTGGGACCAGATGCCACTGAATGGCTGACATTGGTAGGTTTCCTCACAGTGGCTACTGACACTTTAGGTTTTCTGAGTGGGAGAGGTGGCAGAGGAAATGAAGAGGTTGGCTTTAGCCAGATTGTGAGGGGCTTTTGTGGCTGGACTAAGGACTTTGGCCTTTTCCTTATAGCAACGTGAGATGTTGGGCTTCCAAAGTTTTAGAGGAGACAGTGAAGTGATCAGTTCTCGATTTAATAAAGGCAATGCTTGCCTTCAGTACTTGGGTGACTATCAGAGGGTAAATAATGATAATAAAGTAGCTAGCTTAAGACATAAAAAGCCATAAAAAATAAATAAAAAATAAATAGGTCCGGTCGCAGTAGCTCAGGCCTGTAATCCCAGCACTTTGGGAGGCCGAGGCGGGTGGATTGTGAGGTCAGGAGTTCAAGACCAGCCTGACTTAACATGGTGAAACCACGTCTCTACTAAAAATACAAAAATTAGCTGGGCGTGGTGGCACGCACCTGTAATCCCAGCTACTCAGGAGGCTGAGGCAGGGGAATCGCTTGAACTCAGGAGGTGGAGGTTGCAGTGAGCCAAGATCGCACCACTGCACTCCAGCCTGGGCGACAGAGCAAGACTCTGTCTCAAAAAATAAAAATAAAAATAAAATAAATGGAAACATCTTCGTATGTGCCTGGCTCAGTGCGAAGCTAAGAGGAAGGTGCTGTACCTCCTCATTTACCAGGCTGAGGGGGGTAGGTACAGAAATTCGCGTAAGACCCCTTAAAACGCTGTGCTCTCCACTGCCTCCTCAATCCTCAGGGACAGTGTGTCTCCTTCTCCATCACTGCTCTCCCACGGTTTGAGACAGGGACATCTGTCTAAATGGAGATAAAGGACAATTGAAAAGGGAAGAAAACAGGAAGTTGCCACCAAAAGACACTGAGGACCACATCAATTAGGATTAGTAAGTTCATCTCAAAGTAAAAATTCCAAAGTAACAATGGCTTCAATAGATAGAACCACTTTTATTTTTGTGGGTTTTTTTTTCTTTTTCATGTGAAAGTCTAGGGGCAAGCAATTCAGGGCTCTGTCCCTCCCAGTTCTCAGGAAACCAGCCCATTTCCATCACTATTCTGCTGTCCCTAGAAAGTAGTTCTTATCTTCATGGTCCAAAATGGATGCCAGAACTCCAGCCATCACATCTATGTTCCAGGCAACAAGGTAAAGGGGAGATCAAAGAGAAGGGGAGAAGCACATGCTAGCACATTTTAGGGAAGTGTTCTAGAAGCTGGAACAGCAATTCTGCTTACACATCATTGTCCAGGCCTTAATCACCTGACCCCACTAAATGCAAGGGAGGCTGGGAAATTCTGGAAGCCACATGATAAAGTATATCTGTTGGGAAGAGGATGGTGGGTTTCTTTGGGTCCCAGCCAGTGACCTTATGTTCTTCTTGCCTTTTCTGTCCCTAATGCCCATCATCTGCTGCCTGTGTCCAAAGCCTATGTTGTGCCAGTGCTCCACAAACCTCTTCTTCCAATGTGTTTTGCAAATAAAGAGGACTGCTGCTGCTGTATATTTACTGCTAGGGGCTCAAGTGCAGGAGGTACCTTTAGAATAAGGTTTATGTTCTAGAATGGGGGTTGGCAAACATTTTCTATGAAGAGCCAGATAGAAAATAGTTTTGCCTTTGTGGCCCATGCAGTCTCTGTTGCAACAACATACTCAACTCTGCCATGGTAGTGTGAAAGCAGTCATAGACACTATGGAAACAAATGAGTGTCGTATATTCCAATAAAACTTTATTTGGGGACATTGAAATTTGAATGACATATAATTTCCATTTGTCATGAAATTTTATTATTTCGGTTATTTTTCAACTATTTAAAAATGTGGCCCGGGCATAGTGGCTCACACCTGTAATCCCAACACTTTGGGAGGCTGAGGCAGGTGGATCATTTGAGATCAGGAGTTCAAGACCAGCCTGGCCAACATGGTGAAACCCCGTCTCTACTAAAAATTTAAAAAAAAAAAAATTAGCCAGGTTTGTGGCATGTGCCGGTAATTCCAGCTGCTTAGGAGGCTTAGGCAGGAGAATTGCTTGAACCTGGCAGGCAGAGGTTGCAGTGAGCTGAGATCGTGCCACTGCACTTTAGCCTAAGTGACAAAATGAGACTCCACCTCAAAAAAAAATAAATAAATAAAAAATAAAAATGTAGAAACTGTTCAGTTTTGGCCCATGAGCTGTAGTTTACCAAGCCCTGCCCTAAAAGATGAAGGCATAGCGTAATTATTATAAATGTCTTAGATAGATGACATTGTAAACAACTAGTGGTGGTGCTGAGCTAAGTCCTGTACACAATCCTCCCAATAACACATGCATAGATAGCATCTGATTTTATAGATGAGGAAACTGAGGCCCAGAGAGGCTAATTAACTTACCTAAGATCACACAGCCAGTAAGTAATCAAGCCTCATGCAGAGTTTGTGTCAAGTCACAGCACTGTGTCAAACTGACAAGGCTGTGGAACCTGCACTGGGAGGCTGGAAGGAAAGATTGAAAGAACAGGCAGGGAATAGCCTACAAAGGCTCAAGGGGACACAGAGGCAGGTGCCTGCCCAGAGCAACTTGGTGGTAAAGAGTAGACTCTAGCGTCAGAAGCCAGGTTCAAATCCCCACTCCACCGTCTATTAGCTGTGTGGACTTAAGCAAGTCACAGGACCTCTCTGAGCCTTATTTCTCTCATCTGAAAAATAAGGATAATGATATTACTTGCCTCATGGAGTTGCTTGGAGTGAAGTGCTTAGCTGGCACCTGGCACAGAGTCACATTATTGTCAAATAGAGGTCTAAGGAGTTTACTGTAGGATGAGGGACAAGCTGTGTCCTTACTGTGAGGAGGCAGGAGAAAGAGGCTTTGGGAATGGCATTGCTATTTCAGGAAGTATTCAAATACTTTAAGAGAAACTCTTGGGCCTGTGCTAGATGGGAGGAAAGAAGCCAGGAAATTGAACTTGCTGCTTTGGGCTTTCACACCATGCACTGGGCTGTGGGTGGAGAGGGTTGGAGAAGAGAGAACAAGACCCCACCCAGGGGAGCTGCATAGCTTGTGGGAAGATGAAACACTTAGATTTGAAACACACAGATCACGTGCAAAGCTGTATTTCGTTACCTCCTGCCTCCAGCCCTGCTCAGCCATAATCACAAAGACACTTTCAGGAAATGAAACCCCCTAAACACAGCAGGCAGGATACTGGGAGCTCCAGCTCAACCAGATCAGGGCTTGAGAAGAATAGCTTTTGAGATTGATTACACAACAGAATCCCTGGGCAGCTTGTTCTCAAATATAGATAGCTGGGCCTCACCCTCTTAGAGACTGCTATTCAGCAGGTATGGGGAGGGTCCCAGGAATATGCATCTTGAAACTTTTTAAAAAAACTTTTTATTTGGAGATAATTGTAGGTTAACATGCAATTGTAAACAAAATACAAAAGATCCTGTAGGCCTTTCACCTACCTTTCCCTGGTGGTAACACCTTGCATGACTACAGTACAATATCACACCCAGAAAATCAACATTGATAAAATCCAGCAACTTTATTCAGATTTTACCAGTTTTAACATGAGCTCATATGTGTGTGTCCTTAGTTCTGTGTGATTTTATCACATGTGCAGATTCATGTAATCGCCACACAGTGAAGATAGGCAGTTCCATCACACAGATCTCTTGTGCTACCTTGTATTTCTGAAGCCACTTCCCTTCCTCCCTCACCACCTCCCTAACTCCTGGCAATCACTAATCTTTTCTAAGACAAATATTTTTAGTAGCCTTTCCAGGTAACTGTGGACATTCTTTGATACTCTGTAAGTAGTGCCTCTCTCTCACCTTTTTTTTAGACAATCTCCCTCTGTTGCCAAGGCTGGAGTGCAGTACTGTGATCATGGCCCACTGCAGTCTTGAACTCCTGGGCTCAAGCAATCCTCCCATCTCAGCCTCCAACTCCCCGTGAGTAGCTGGGACTACAGGTGTGCACCACCAGACCTGGCCAATTTTTAAGTTTTCTGTGGAGACAGGGTCCCACTATGATGCCCAGGTTGGTCTCAGATTTCTGGGCTCAAGCAATCCGCCCACCTCAGCCACTCAAAGCGTTGGGATTACTGGCATGAGCCACCTCGCCTGGTCATTTGTTTGTTGTTGTTGTTGTTGTTTATCTTCAGAGATAATTACTTTGCATAACTGAAACTGTGTACCTTTTGACCAACACCTTCCCAATCCCCCTGCCCACAGCCCCTGGCAGCCACCATTCTGCTCTCTGCTACTGTGTGTGAATACCTTAGAGTTCACATTCCAGAGGTCATGCAGGATCTCTGGCTGGCTTATTATTTTACTTAGCAGCATAATATCCTCCAGACTCATCCATGTTGTTGCAAATGCAATCTTTCCTTCTTTTTAAAGGCTGGATAGTATTCCAGCATGCATATATACCACATTTTCTTTATCTGTTATCTATTGATGGACACTTAGTTTGATTCATGTCTTGGCAATTGTGGCTATGTGCTGCAATCAACACAGGTGTGCAGCTATTTCTTTGAGATCTAGATTTCACAGGAATATGAATTTTAACAAACACACCAGGTGATTCTGATGCATGCCATCAGAATTCAGAAGCATGGCGGGGCCGGGTGCAGTGGCTCACGCCTGTAATCCCAGCACTTTGGGAGGCCGAGGCGGGCGGATCACAAGGTCAGGAGACCGAGACCATCCTGGCTAACATGGTGAAACCCTGTCTCTACTAAAAATACAAAAAAAATTAGCTGGGCGTGGTGGCAGGCACCCGTAGTCCCAGCTACTCCTGAGGCAGGAGAATGACGTGAACCCTGGAGGTGGAGCTTGCAGTAAGCCGAGATCGCACCACTGCACGCCAGCCTGGGAGACGGAGCGAGACACGGTCTCAAAAAAAAAAAAAAAAAAAAAAAAAAACCATGGCAGTAGGGAAACAGTGGTGGAGACCCCATAACCTTGGTGGAAACAGGAGCCAGTTGCGAAGCTTAAACTGCGACTAGGCTTCCAGGGAATCATGAAATAAATGTTGACTTTGTCGGCCGGGCGCGGTGGCTCACACTTGTAATCCCAGCACTTTGGGAGGCCGAGGCGGGCGGATCACGAGGTCAGGAGATCGAGACCACGGTGAAACCCTGTCTCTACTAAAAATACAAAAAATTAGCCGGGCGTGGTGGTGGGCGCCTGTAGTCCCAGCTACTCGGAGAGGCTGAGGCAGGAGAATGGCGTGAACCCGGGAGGCGGGGCTTGCAGTGAGCTGAGATTGCGCCACTGCACTCCAGCCTGGGCGACAGAGGGAGACTCCGTCTCAAAAAAAAAAAAAAAAAGTTGACTTTGTTTTTAATTTTCCAAACCCCAGTTAAATTCAACAAAACTGATTGAGAGTAGTAAAGGGTGTAACAGAATGAGACCCTGATCTAAGCAGGCTCTTGAGCCAGAAGAGGGGCCAAGGAGGCCGCAGGGCAGCTGTCTGGGTAGGGAAAGGGTGTTACTCATCCCCTGCTACGGGAACACCGAAGCTCTGCAGATCAACTGTCCCAGCCTCATCTGCAGGAGAGGAGCGAGGGTGCAGGACTCAGGTGGCAGGGCCCCAGGACCCCTGCCTCAACAGCACAGTGGGGTGAACCTGAGGTGCAGACTGGCCCTTTGCTCCCCTGCGGCAGGGAGCTAATGAAGCTTTTCTAAACCAGTTTACTGGGCCGCAGATAATTGTCATCCACAGAGAACTCGAATTGTCAGAATCACCAAAGATTCTAAAGCACAGATGGTGCTGGTTCGCTGGGCTCCACTGGACTCCCCCCCTTCTGACGCTCAGAGGCAAAGGTCCTTTTCCTGAGTTCAGGAATGGGGCCAAGAACGGCCACAAGGAAATCGCGTGAGCAGGGAGAAGATCATGGCAGTTCGGAGTGAGAACTCTGACTCCTGCGGATTAGAGGGCCCACGTGATGTGACGGTAATGGCCAGCCTTAGGGCCGGTGGGCAAGGGTCTGCGGGGGTCGGACCCCACCTAGGTTTGCACGCTGACCCCAAGAGGCAGCAAGAGAAAGCAGAAGTTGTTTTCTGCCTGCAGTGGAGGATCAGGCGGTGCCTTTCCAAACTATTGCTTCCTTTTTGGGGCCCTGAGATCCTATTCTCCCTGCAAGGAAACAAAAAGGCAATTAAATGAGTGGGACTAGAAAAGACTGATGGGAGGCTGGATGCGATGGCTCATGCCTGTAATCCCAGCACTTTGGGAGGCCAAGGCAGGCAGATCACCTGAGGTCAGGAGTTCGAGACCAGTCTAGCCAACATGGTGAAACCCCTTCTCTACTAAAAACACAAAAATTAGCCGGGCATGGTGGTGGGTGCCTATAAGCCCAGTTACCTGGGAGGCTGAGGCAGGAGAATCTCTTGAACTCAGAAGGCGGAGATCTCAGTGAGCTGAGATCATACCACTTCACTCCAGCCTGGACCACAGAGTGAGACTCCATCTGGAAAAAAGAAAAGGCTGACAGAGAAACAAATGGGAAAACACAGGAGAAGAAAGGCTATTAAGTAAGAGGCACAGAGAAAATAAGAGTAGAAACGGGAGTGAGGGTAAAGAAAAGGGAGATGTGAGCAGATACCGGGAAAAGGAGAAGAGGGCAAGCCCGCTTTAGAAAGAGCAAGAAAGCTGGTCAGAGTCAGGGTTCACTGTCTCGGCTTCTGAACCACGTGGCCTGTCCATGGGCTCTCTGACCTGGTGGGGCCTTCCTTGGGGCCAGGCAGGCTGGAAGCAGGCCTGTGGTCTTCCTCAGAAGGTGAAAGCTTTAGACATGGGGACAAGAAGACAAGGAGAGAAAGCCATTGGAGAAGCAGAGAAGGGGGTGGAGGAAGTGATCCTCCCTCAGGATGTGGAACACGCAGTGGACAATGGGGATAACAGCACCCACTCTAAGGTTATTGAGAATAAAACAAGACAAGGCCTGTGTGGTAGCTACCCCAGCAGCATCCCCCAAGGACTGTTCTGAGAATGGTGATGACAGCCTGCACCATCCAGGGGGTCATGGGGACAGTATGGAGTTGATCCCAGAAGCATATAAGAGGCAGTCAAGATTGACTAGCTGTAGAAAGAAGAGCAGAAAGAGGCCAGGGTGGTGGCTCATGCCTGTAATCCCAGCACTTTGGGAGGCTGAGGTGGGTGAATCACCTGAGGTCAGGAGTTAGAGACCAGCCTGGCCAACATAGCGAAACCCTGTATCTACTAAAAATACAAAAATTTGCCAAGTGTGGTGACACGTACCTATAATCCCAGCTATTCAGGAGGCTGAGGCAAGAGAATCACTTGAGCTCAGGAGGTGGAGGTTGCAGTGAGCCAAGATCATACCATTGCACTCCAGCCTGGGTGACAGAGCAAGACTCCAACTCAAAAAAAAAAAAAAAAAAAAAGAAAGAAAAGAAAAGAAAGAAAGAAGAGCAGAAGGAAGACCCAAAGTCTGTTCCTGGATTTCTGTTTTGGGTAACTAGTGGGTGATCATGACAAGGAATAAAGGAAATGTGGATTCTGGGGAGGAAATCAGTTGTTTTGTATTATTAACATTTATATCTGGGCAGAAAAGTACAACGGGCCAATAAACATGAACATGTGCTCCTCCTCACCAGTAACTAAAGAATGAAAATGAAAACAAAATCCTTATTTATCAGAATGGGATACAAAATTGAAAATATCCAGTAATGGCGAGGATACAACAGGCATTCTCATACATAGTTGTTGGAAGTATAATGTATAAAACCATTTTGGGGGACAATTTGGAAAGATTTATCTAAAATGTTAATTGTGGTTTCTGTTTGATCCCATCATTCCCCTTCAAGGAATTTATTCTAGAGCTTCCAAAGTTAAAAGCACAAGGCTATTCCCTGAAGCTTGTTTGTATTAGCAAGAACACCCCAATTCCTCCACGATCCAACCGTGTGATCTTGGGCAAATTACTTCCCCTGCCTGTGCATCAGTTTCCCCACTTGTAAAATTGGCACACACACACACACACACACACACAGAGACACAGAAATAGCCCTTAGATAATTCATTTGTTGGGATTAAATGAGAAAATGCAAGGCAAGCACTTAGCACAGAGCCTGAGCTGTGATCAGTGCCCAGCTAAGGTTAGCATTCCTACTCCTCTTGCTAGCAGCAGGGGTTCCTGATGGGGTATTAATGAAGGGACTCTTAGGGAGAAAGGGAATAGCTGGGCATTGGGGGAGCACTGCTGCATGAAGCTGAAAGCCCAGAGCAGACAGGAGAGAAAATGAGTCTGCTTCTAAAGTGCCCACTTCAATCACAGCAGGGAAGGAAGAAGGAGATTCAGAGACCATCTAGAGAGATGTGTAACAACGGTAGATGGAAAGGAGAGGTAGCTGAGATTCTTTGTTTTTTGACTGGGGCGATCTATAAACCGATGAGCCCCAAGGTTCCTGCAGAAAAGTCGGCAGCCAGGCACAGCCCCAGAGTCTCGGGGTGGATTATTTAGTGCTCCCTTGCTGCAGAATGCAGAAGTGCACTTGGGCTTCCAGAACAAGCAGGGGTGAGGAGTGAACGTGGCAAAAGAATGGCTGGTCTGGAGCTTTGTGGCCTCACAGTGCTGGGAACCCAGTTCAGTGGTTCTAGGATGACTTTGGGAACACGCAGGGCCTTGGGCTCATCGGTAGGAATGGGTCTGTGGTGTCATGAACCTGACTTTGTTCTCAGCAGCCGTGTCACGTGGGGTAATCCGTTGTCTGTACTTGAATGGGGCACAGCTCTTTTGCATTCTATCTGCCCACTTTTCTTACTGTCACTGCTCATGGGCTCAGAACTGCAAAGATGCTGTGGGCCTAAGCATCTCCTCTCCCCAGCCGCAGCAAACCTCCATGCTGTGTAGGGGATCTAGAACAGAATTTAAGGAGTAAACAGACACCTTACAGTGCATTTTGTGTGCTTACAAATAGCTCTTGAAATTTCACCCTTAGAGAGTCGTATGTTTTGGGATTCCACAAGTATTCCTGGCAAATATGTTAACATTCATCAATTCACATCTGTGTGCAAATACATGTAATCCCATTGCTTTTCCCTTGGAGCCGTGATCTGTTTAGAAAGACAGTAAGAGGTTTCATGAGGTGGATGGAGAAGAAGAGGGCAACTTCAGAACTCATGCCATTCACCAGGGGAAGGCAGGACTCAGCTTCATGATGAGATAGGGGTTCTCTGACTCTTTTCCTTTTTTTTTTTTTTTTTTTTGAGATGGAGTTTCACTCTTGTCACCCAGGCTCAAGTGCAGTGGCTCCATCTCAGCTCACTGCAACTTCCGCCTCCTGGGTTCAAGTGATTCTCGTGCCTCAGCCTCCCAATTAGCTGGGATTATGGGCACCCGTTGGCTAATTTTTGTATTTTTAGTAGAGACGGGGTTTCACCATGTTGGCCAGGCTGGTCTGGAACTCCTGACTTCAGGTGATCTGCTCACCCCAGCCTCCCAAAGTGCTGGTGGCGTGAGCCACTGCGCCCGGCCCTCTGACTCTTGAAAAGCCCTGGAACCTGGAGCAGGAGAGAGAGTCTCCAATATAAACCTAACCAGCCCTACAGGGTGGTGGAAGCCTGGTAGAATGCAGAGATTATACGGCTGGGTATGGAAGATCTGCGTTCCTATCTCAACTTTGCAACTTAATAGCTCCATGGACCCAATTCCCCATAGCTAATCTCTCTTTCCTAGGTTGTAAGGAGTCAGTCATGCCTGCCCCAGCATTTGTTTGAATGTGACTGTGCTTTGAAAAATATTCCCAATGCCACCTAAGCTTAAGCACATTTTTTATCATTACTATTGGAAACATCCCATGAGGGATGGCCTCAGGCAGGTCAATATGGGAGCACGCTCTGGACGGCTGAGGCCGGCTGGCCGGCAGCCTTGGCTGCAGGTCTCTCAGAGTCACTCACAGAAGCACTGAAATGACCCACTCATTTTTGTTGAGATCGAAACCTTAAACAGAAGAAGTCTAATTGACAGCAAGCTTCCTTCAAGGAATTTCAATGAACAGTTCAGGGCCTGCTGATGCTGGGATAAGATGGACAAAGAACTCTGGGTTTGTGCTTTTGCCCTGGGGAGGGCCTCTGCCAGGGCAGGCAGCCGAGGCCTGTGCCTAGGTCTCTCTATTAAACTTCTTTCTCTTGGGCTGGGCCACAGAGACCTGATTCACCCCACAGCAGCTCCCAGCCCTGCCAAGCAAATGTGGGATGGGGCCTGCACTGGTTGCAGAGTGAAGCAGGTGCCCAGTGGGCACAATGTTGCGAGTGCAATAAAGAAATTGTATAGGACTGCCCCTGCTGATGTGGATGGGAGGGAAGATGTAGGCACACAGTGGGGACAATGCCCACTAGCATTTCATAAGTGCAGTGGTGGTAGGGGCAGAAAGAACCCTGACCACAAGTTAGACATGGGTTCAAGTCCTTATTCTGCCACCTTAAACCTTTCTCAGTCTCAGTTTCCTTGTATGTAAAAACAAGAGTGAGACTGCCAGAGCTCTCTGGCCCACGGTTGTTGTGAAGAGTTCTTGGTATTATGGCACACTGTACAAATAATCTGTCATTATTAATGATGCATTATCAGCATTAATGATGCATTGCTAATGATTCAAGTACTGGAGGGACTACAGTAGAGGTGATGAGATTTGTGTGGCAATTTGATGATCATGAAGCTTATTGATAAATATTCTGAAGATTTTTAGATACAAACGATTGCTCAGTTTTACTTCATATCATAGATGTCAGAGCTAGGAAAAGACAGATTAATCATCTAATTCAAGCACCTTATTTTACAGACAAGCCGACAGAGGCACAGCCTAGAGACTCCATTTGATTTCTTTTGCTTTATGCCATGCTTCTGGCACAGACTAGATGCTCAATACTTGTGCTCAGTACTAGTTGTTGTTGTTGTTGTTGTTGTTGTTGTTTTGGAGACAGAGTTTCGCTCTGGCCAGAGTGCAGTGGCGCGATCTGGGCTCACTGCAACTTCCACCTCCCAGGTTCAAGCAGTTCTTGTGCCTCAGCCCCCCAAGTAGCTGGGATTAGAGGCAAGTGTTACCACACCCAGCTAATTTTTGTATTTTTAGTAGAGACAGGGTTTTACCATGTTGCCCAGACTGGTCTCGAACTCCTGGGCTCAGGCAATCGGCCCCCCTCGGCCTCCCAAAGCACACTAGGATTACAGGCATGAGCAACTGTGCTTGGCCATTGTGCTCAGTACTTAATGAGACAGAACTGAATTAATTCCCCCACCTAAGGCTTAGTGAGTGCAGGGCTGGGACTGTATGACACTGCAGGGTGAGATGGAAGGAGAAAACAATAGGACCTGGGATCGACGTGTGCATGCACTTTTTCAACAGTCCTCAAAGCATCTGAAATACTTAAAGTGCCTTTTAGATAACATAATTCAATTGCATTATTCTATAAGTAATAAATGATATATTTATGTCTATGTGTACATACATAGTTTTTGACAAGGGAAGGTGATGAGGAAAGAGAAAAGTGATCGTAATTCCTGCTGGTTACACATCCTGAACTGTAAATTTTCAGGTATTATAGTTTAGAGGTAGCTCCTTCTCTTGCTGTTGAAAAAAAATCCTCAATTTAAAATTAAATAATTTCTTATAAATATGATATACACACATAGGTACATACATGTGCACATTTGTATGTATGTATCTATCTAGTCTATATATAATTTGCTTTTTTTTTTTTTACTACAAAAAATTGTCCTTCCTAGCTGCATAATTAACATTCAGTTTTACTGCAGCTCTTCAACATCCTTTGCCTGGCTACTTCCTCAAATGACCTAGATCTGTTTTGATCTCTGGATAGGGATATCATGCTGCCTAGGGAAGATTCTGTATTCGAAGTTATTCAGGAGGTCTGGCTGCTTGTCAAAAGTCTTCTGCTCTTTACTACAGACCTTGGTTTTCTCCTTGGGGTTGGGGCAGGCAGGGAACACGTGAACTAGTGTTACTTTACAAACATGTATGTAATAGAGCTTATGATTTGACAGCAACTTTCTAAGTGCTTGCAAATATTAACATTTAATCCTCATAAAGACCCCATGAGTTGCCATTATTAACCCTTATTTAATAGATGAGGCTAAATAATTTATTTAAATTCTGCAATAATTTAGGAACCCTTGGAAAAGCCCTCTGCCAAGACTAACACCACTCTTTTTTCTTTCTTTCTTTTTTCTTTTTGGTGTAGTTGGCAGGATTTAATACCACTCTTCAATGAAAAATGAAACTAATCTGATTGCTGTCTCTAGTAGTAGATATTCTTAACTTTGGTAGGGGATCATACACCCCTTGAAGAATCTAATGAGGCCAGGCATGGCAGCTCATGTCTGTAATCCCAGCACTTTGGGAGGCTGAGGAGGGCGGATCACCCGAGGTCAGGGGTTCAAGTCCAACCCGGCCAATATGGTGAAACCCCATCTCTACTAAAAATACAAAAATTAGCCAGGCGTGGTGGCAGGCACCTGTAATCCCAGCTGCTTGGGAGGCTGAGGCAGGAGAATCGCTTGAACCTGCGAAGCAGAAGTTGCAATGAGTCGAGATCATACCATTGTACTCCAGCCTGGAGGACAAAAGCAAAACTCTGCCTCAAAAAAAAAAAAAAAAAAAAAAAAAATCTGATGAAAGCTTTAGATCCCTTACATGGAAAATACACCTTCATTGACAAATTAATCTCTATCCCAAAGTCATCCGTGGAATCCAAGTTAAAAACAGTTATTACGGTAGAGGAATGCATCAGCACCCTCTGGGAGGAATTACAGCTTCTCTTTATGTGAACTGCAAACCATAGAGAGGGAAAGATTCTGGAATCTGCCTTATGCTCTGTGTGCCACATGCCCCTTCTTTTTCAATTATTCTAGATTAGAAATATCTGGACAAATGAATAGCCATAGTGGTTATGAAAGGTGAGATTCTTGAGTACTTCCACATTCTGCGTTATATATTTCTGCAAATATTTTCCTGTAAGCATGTATTACTATTGTAATCAGACATAATATAAAGAAGAAAATCAAAGTTTGCATTACAGACAATCATAGATTTGCAAAATTGTGTGCATACAAGGATATTCACTGTTGTTTTGCTTGCAATCCTCCTACATAGCCTCGGTAAAGGAGAGGCTAACTTAGCTATGGTGCCTCCTTCACTGGATTGCTGTGTGGCTGCTAAAAAACCTGCAGGGTAGATCTGAATGTGCTGAGAGAGCCTCAGATATATTGTTAGGAGAATAAAGCAAGATATAAAATGGTGTAGAGGGTACTACAATTTTGTGGAGGGTAGAAAAAGGAATATTAGTTGATGCATCTAATACCTTTAGAAGAATCAGAAAAACCTGGCAAGAGTGATTGTTTCTGGGTCAGAGCAGTAAGGGAAGCTTACTGTTCACTCTGTACCCTTTCATACCTTTGAAATGTGTTAAATTTATCTATTACCTATTCAATAAATAGATAAAAATTGGTAAAAAGAAAGATGTCTTAAACATCATTGAGAATCCTCTCCCTGTTATCTAAGAGCTTTCTTCCTACCACCGAACCCTGCGTAGTCTGTCCTTTTTGCCTGGAACACCTTTCTGTATCCCAACCCGGCCTGCGGATCTCAGCCTAGTTGAGAGTTTCTCAAGGATGTCCCTGGCCTCCCGCGATAGGTCAAACACCATTTTATCTGCTCTTGTAACACCCAATGGGCCTTTCCATCAAACACTTTCCCAGTTGCAGTTTTACATGTACTCATGTGATTGTTCGATTCATGTTTGTCTCTCGCCATGAGGTATAAGCTACATGAGAGAAGGGTCTTTGATTTTACTCACCAGTATATCCATAAAATTTGGAACACAGGAATGTACTTGGTGCACTGGTATGGAACAGGGTAAATACTGAATGAATAGGGGAGTATATGTGCCAGCAACTACCTCTACTACTGGTCATCAGGCCTGTTCTTATTTATTATTATTAAAAAATTAATTTAAATTTTTTTATCTATTTATTTATTTTGAGACCAGGTTATGAAACTGGCTAATTTTTATTTTTTGTTGTTTGTTTGTTTGTTTGTTTTTTGAGACAGAGTCTTGCTCTGTCTCCCAGGCTGGAGTGCAGTGATGTGATCTCAGCTCACCGCAACCTCCGCCTCCTGGGTTCGAGCAATTCTCCTGCCTCAGCCTCCCAAGTAGCTGGGATTACAAGGCACACGCCACCACGCCCAGCTTATTTTTGTATTTTCAGTTGAGACAGGGTTTTGCCATGTTGCCTAGGCTGGTCTCAAACTCCTGGGCTCAAGTGATCTACCTACCTCAGCCTTCCAAGGTGTGAGCCACTGCGCCCTGCCAGCCTGTTCTTTTTCTTTTTTTAGAGACAGGGTCTCTCGTGCTGTTACCCAGGCTGGAGTGCAGTGGCATGATCTTGGCTCACTGCAGCCTCAAACTCCTGGGCTCAACTGATCCTCCCACCTCTGCCCCTCAAAGTGCTGGGGTTTCAGGCATGAACCACCGTGCCTGGTCAGGCCTGTTTTTAAACATCTGAGAACCAGGATCTCAAAACTCCCTCGAGCTGTCCACTGCATCTTTAAATTCCTCTGACTGTTGGTAATTTCAACTCATATTGAACTAAACTGAGTCTTCGTGGCTTCCACTCACTGGATTTAATTCCACCTCAGTAACACAGAGAGCAGGACTAATCCTCTTTCATATGATTGCTTTTAAAATATTTGAGCATATAATTTCCTTTTTACCTAACTACGAATCTTACATTCTTTCAGCCATTACTAACTGTGACCTCCTTGAGACTGGAGAAGGTGTCACCTACATCTCTGTTATCTGTAGCCCTCAGCTCTGGGTTTGGCTTAGCATATGTTGTTTGGATGAATCATTTTTTATATGGCATCTTGTAAATTTCTTACCCTGAACATATTCCACTTTGCCTCTTAAAATATTGGCCAAAATGCTGGACAAATATCATAGCTTCAGTCTCCCCAGTGCACCTTCTTTCCATTGTCTGTAACTCCAGTAATGCCAACTAAGACCCCATGAGCTTTGGGGGCAGCCATTGATGGCACATGGTCAGCCCTGTTCATGCCACTATCCTTCTTTCTGTTTTTCAGAGCTCCTGTTTCTACTCCAGAGCATTACTATATGTTGGCCTTTATATATTAAAATGCTACACTCAACTGCTCCGAGGCTTATTAGAATGGCTAATGTTATAATGTTGACTTGTTTCTCAGACTCTCCAAAGCCAGACCAGCAGCTTCATGAAACACTGTGAGTTCCACACCAAGAATGACATCACCATTAAAAAATAGGTCCACTTGGACCTACATGCCACAGCAAATACTATTTGGGGCCAACCCACAATGGTTCCCTCTACAACACCTTTACTCAATGAGTATCTTCAGAGACGAAAGGAAAACGTGAAGGTTTGAGCTTCAAGTGAGAGTTTTTTTAAAGGCCAGCCTCTTTACTCATCAACCCTGCTGCTCAGAACTCTGATGAGACCCATTCTCGAGAGCTCTCATAATGCTGAATCTAAGCTCTTAGCATCAGATGACTCCTGGGTAACGTGAGCATGGGCACATCATTGCTAATGTGCACAGCGCTTGGCAGAACGCCACAAGGCCGATATGTCGAGTGTAGCTTCTCAGTCTCTTAGCCAAGATCAACCGTAGAACCAGTCAATCTCCAACACCATAATAACTCCTCTCTGGGGAACATATCCTGACCTGGTAAGGGGACGGATGCAGTGATTTAGTTTCTTTTTCCCATATTCAGCTTTCATGAGCCATATGACAAATGAGCAAAGGATCAGAGCATGCTGGGAACTAATGAACCAGAGAGAGAAATTCATTTAATGACTTAAGTGTGTTTTATCTAATGTGAAATGTAGGTCAATTCACTGTAAATTTATTCATAGGGATTATTTGTCCTTAGCCTGATTACATGACATGTGTTGCAAGATTTCAGCCCTGGGTAAAACAGAACAGGCCCTGCCTGTCTCTCTCCATCCTTCCCTCCCCCCAGCATCCCTTCCCCTCACACACACACACAGGGTGGCAGGAATCTAGCAACATCCATCAGTGCTTATCTCAACAGATAAGACTGATTTCAAACTATTCAAAACACTGATTTGGGGCTCTTTATTTTATTTTATTTTTTCAGACAGGGTCTCACTCTGTCACCCAGGCTGGAGTGCAGTGGCACAGTCATAGTTCACTGCAGCCTCAACCTCCTGGGCTCAAGTGATGCTCCCACCTCAGCCTCCCAATAGCTGAGATTACAGGTGCACCCCACTAAACCTAGCTAATTTTCTTTTTTTCTTTCATAATTGAGATTTTTATTGGTTGAGGATCAGTACAGACATTTCAATTTGTACACAATTCTTAACATACATAACAAAAATCTAAAAAGCCATGTTTTGTAATTCATTTTTAAAGTTATTCCAGCGACTTCCCAGCTTGAAATTCGGAAGCAAATTTTCCTTAAGAGGCTATCGGGTACCAGTATCTTCACATGTTGATAAGCTGTCACATACGTCCCACCGATTCACAACTGGAACAGCATGTACACTACATATTCAAATTTTTAATCTTTCACCGCACAGTAACAAAGTGATTAGGAAAATAGGGCTACCACAACCAAAGAGGTTACAGAGTGCACATAATTCTCACAGGGAGAGCCATGAACAAAGAGTGGTTTTCTTTAGGAAACAATTCTACTAGAAAACAACATGGGAATAGAAGTAATTTAAAATGTTCAAAACATTAAATGCAGGACTGACTCCATATTGTCATTTAATATGCTTTGTATTATAGGATATAAAAACTAACCCCCCATCTATGGAATGTTAAGCTGACACCTGAGACAGTCAAAGCCTCCCATAATTAAATATCCCACACTATTTTCTGGTTGTAGCAAAAAATTAACAACCAGCAAACGATTTCACCTCTTAAAAAAAAGCATTTACACTTAACAAATGGGATGAGGTGGGATTCTCTCCTTCTTAAAAATGTTTCTAGAGCTACTAAAAAGCTTGCATTTACAAAATAGTTGATAAAAATATTGCTCTGGATTGTACAAGAAGGGGGACAGGGACCACTGAGAAGACATGGTGTATGGTATTAATCGGACTTGGCTTCTTTCTCTCCTGCTTCATCAGGGAGGCTGGACTCTCCTCAGTTTTCATTTCACCGTTTTCTGCAGATAAATCTTCTTTAGTTTCTCGGTTAGTCACTTGGGCCTGTTTTCCCTTTGCTCCCCTTTTCCCTTTTGTTTGCGTTTTTTTGTCTGAAGATTTATCCTTCGCTGCTGCCTTTTTCAGCTGCGCTTCCACTTTTGCAGGAGGTTTAGCTGACAAACTCGCCGATGTCTTCTTGGGCTCTTCCTTGGCGGCCCCTTCGGTGGAGATGACCTTCCTCTTGGGCATCCTGGCGGCAGGGAGGGCGCGTGCCGGGTGCCCGCGGGCCGCGGCGCACGGAGAGCCTTCGCGAAGCTGGGCTGCCTGGCCGCTGCCACTCCTCCCGCCTCCCGAGCTGCTGAGACCCACAGGGAGGGCGGTGGGAGAACCAGATGGAACTAGATTGGAAGCCCGCCTCCTAATTTTCTAATTTTTATAGATATGGGGTTTTGCCATGTTGTCCAGGCTGGTCTCAAACTCCTGGGCTCAAGCTACCCTCCTGCTTTGGCCTCCCAAAGTGCTGGGATTGTAGGCTTGAGCCACCATGCCCATTTTATTACATTTTTGGAAACAGTTGGAAAAATCTAAAAGCTGGACACCTACACAGAAATTCAGACGTATTGCTGAGTAGAGTCCAAAAGAAAAATTAGGCAAGAAGGAGAGAATTTCATCACTCTGTTGGTCCAGCCGGGTATGTGTCACCAGAGAGACAAATTTATCAAACACAACAACCAGGGAATGAGTCTTGGGAGGTTTGGCTAGCAACGGTTTCTCAACTCTAATTTAAGAAACCCAAGATAACAATCTTAGGGCACTCGTCGTCACCGTCATCACCGTCACTGTTGATATTATTTTGTAAAATGCAAATTAGTAACTGAACAGGTCAGCTTGCATTAGTGTCCCGTTAGCTTCTTTAGCTTCTTTACCTCTTAGGATAAAAAAGAATGTTCAGTCCTTGGTCCTAAAAGATAGGGTTCATAAAGCAATTTGAGGGAAGATTTGAACAAAGGCTTAAAAAAAGACATGGATTCAAAATAGATCCCCGCAAGATCATATTTGGGGAGGAAAAATGTGTGGGGACCTAGTTCACATCAGTATAATTTGTGGTTTGCTGCAGCAATGTGAAAATCTTATCATCAAAAATCATCTTTCTGGCCGGGCGAGGTGGCTCACACTTGTAATCCCCAGCACTTTGGGAGGCCGAGGCGGGCGGATCACGAGGTCAGGAGATCGAGACCACGGTGAAACCCCGTCTCTACTAAAAACACAAAAAATTAGCCGGGCGTGGTGGCGGGTGCCTGTAGTCCCAGCTACTCGGAGAGGCTGAGGCAGGAGAAAGGCATGAACCCGGGAGGCGGAGCTTGCAGTGAGCCGAGATCGCGCCACTGCACTCTAGCCTGGGTGACAGAGGGAGACTCCGTCTCAAAAAAAAAAAAAAAAAAAAAAAAAATCATCTTTCTGACTCAGAGAAGAGAATAATGAAATTGTAAGCTTCTTTTTCTTTTCTAAGTATAGCA
Organism: Nomascus leucogenys; assembly: GCF_006542625.1. Taxonomy (NCBI): domain Eukaryota; kingdom Metazoa; phylum Chordata; class Mammalia; order Primates; family Hylobatidae; genus Nomascus; species Nomascus leucogenys. The sequence goes on from NC_044386.1 coordinate 81,551,720, forward strand.
TTGATTTTAGAAGAAACATATAGGGAAATACTAAGAAATGTTAACTTTTTTTTTTTTTCTCAGATGGAGTCTTGCTCTGTCTCCAGGATGGAGTGCAGCGGCGTGATCTCGGCTCACTGCAACCTCCACCTCCCGGGTTCAAGCAATTCTCCTGCCTCAGCCTCCTGAGTGGCTGGGATTACAGGCGTGCACCACCACGCCCGGCTAATTTTTTTATTTGTTTATTTTTTTATTTTTAGTAGAGACGGGGTTTCACCGTGTTGGCCAGGATGGTCTTGATCTCTTGACCTAGTGATCCGCCCACCTCGGCCTCCCAAAGTGCTGGAATTACAGGCGTGAGCCACTGCACCCGGCCAGGAACATTAACTTAACATTGAGCACCTAGCAAGTAAAGCCAAGTGTTGTACTTTTTCCCATCCCAATTTCATCTCCAAGACAAAGAACAGGATAATCTTTTCATAATTCTGTAAATTCTAATGCATTTTACAGGAGAAAACATAGAATGCTACCTTTTTTTTTGAGACAGGGTCTCGTTCTGTTGCCCCAGCTGGAGTGCACAATCACTGCTCACTGCAGCCTTGAACTCCTGACCTCAAGCAATCCGCCCACCTCAGGCTCCTAAGTAGCTGGTACTACAGGCATGTGCCACCTCACCCAGCTGATTTTAACTCTTTTTGTAAAGACAGGGCTCTGCCTGTGTTGCCCCAGGCTGGCCTCCAACTCCTGGGCTCAAATAACTTTTTGTTTCTTGTGTTTCTAGTTAAGGAATGAGACCATTAGGTTAAATGCACTCTCCTTATCTCCCCTAGGAATCATGATTTCCTTTCCTCTTTTTTTGTAGAAAACAATAGAGAGGCCAGGCACAGTGGCTCTTGCCTGTAATCCCAGCACTTTGGGAGGCTGAGGTGGGAGGATCAATTGAGCCTAGGAATTCAAGGTGACAGTGAACTATGATCACACCACACTGCACTTCAGCCTGGGCGACAGAGTAAGACCCCGTCTCTAAAAAAGCAAAATAAAATAATAAAACAGAAAACAGTGGAGAACCCTAAAAAACCTTCAAAGTAACTTCTCAAGTCCTATAAAAAGACTTAAATTGCCTTGTTCCTGGATGATGGGGATTTGGAATGTAAGTAATAATAATGTCCTGTATTTGAGATTTTACAGTTTATAATGTGCTTTCACTCACACTATTTTATCTGATCCTCATATTGCCCTGTGATTCTCAGCAGAGCTTCATCTTGCATGAGGGGTTGGGTTCTGTAGTCACCAAGGAAGGTGAAATCACATACACTTAACATCTCCTGACCACGAAATAGAGGACACATAATTTTGTGTCTATGTAAATAAGCTCATTTGCCTTACAGGCCAGGATATACCAAAACCTCCACAACTTAAAACCCAATGAGGGGGCTGGGCGCAGTCACTCACACCTGTAATCCCAGCACTTTGAGAGGCCAAGGCAGGTGGATCACTTGAGGACAGGAGTTTGAGAATAGCCTTGCCAACATGGTAAATCCCTCTCTACCAAAAAAAATACAAAAATTAGTGGGCACGGTGGCACATGCCTATAATCCCAGCTACTCGGGAGGCTGAGGCAAGAGAATCTCTTGAATCCAAAAGGCGGAGGTTGCAGTGAGCTGAGATCACACCACTGCACTCCAGCCTGGGCAACAGAGTGAGACTCGATCTCAAAAAACAAAAACAAAAACAAAAAAAAACCCAACGAGGGACACTAAGACCTGAGACTAACTGAGGCTTCCATGTCTCCCATCTCACCCTCACTCCAGGGCACAGGTTCATTGAGAAGAATGGCTGGTGGTATTGCCCAACTTATTTAGATTCTTATTCTTTCCTTCCTTTTTTGTCAAGGGTTTAGTTGCATTGATTAGGGTCCAATCAGAAAAACAGAAACCATTCTAGGTATTCAAACGGAGGGGCTTTATTACGGGGAATTAGTTGCACAGGGGATAGGAATGTCCAGAAGAGAGTTAAGAAGCTGATATGGTTTGGCTATGTCTTCGCCCAAATCTCACCTTGAATTGTAATAATCTCCGCTTGTCAAGGGCAGCGCCAGGTGGAGGCAACTGAATTATGGGCGAGGTTCCCTCGCTACTGTTCTCGTGGTAGTAAGTCTCACGAGATCTGAGTTCCCCTGCACAAGCTCTTTCGCCTGCCGCCATGTAAGATGAGCTTTTGCTTTTCCTTTACTTGTCACCATGACAGTGAAGGCTCCCCAGCTATGTGGAACTGTGAGTCCAGTAAACCTTTTCCTTTATAAATTACCGAGTTTCGGGTATGTCTTTCTTAGCAGCGTGAGAACGGACTAGTACAGAAGCCAAATAAAAGACAGTGAAGCAACCCAGCCATTCCTGATTTCTGAAAGCCTCTGCCACCCCTCGGCTGGAGGAAATTACACCAGAACTAGGGGCCGGGATCACTGAAGTTAAGCTGGAACAAGGTAGGCCTGTTCAGCAAGAACTGGAGCCATAAATTAAATGCAGCCACTCCTAGTGAAGCCACCCAAGAAGTGAAGAATGAGGAGAAATACCCGAGACTTCCTTCCTGCCCTCCAGTAGATTCCACAATTCCACTGTTAATACTGCAGCTGGTGCTCTTTTGCATGCACCATTTCCTGGCTGGAGGCCAACTGACACAGTCCATTACATCATCTCCAGGTAGAATAACACTGCACCCAGGAAGGAGAAAACCTGTGCATGACCTCAGCTATCACTATTGTCTGTACTACCCTGGCTAACCAGGAGGTCCTGAGTCTGTCAACATAACCTTTTCATTACTACTACAACCATCATTTGAGAAAACCAACACATTAAGGCTATCCATAACCAAGGAATCTCACACGTGCCAACTAGTGCCTTCTGTAGATGGATCACAGCTGGAAGCCAGCAGAAAGGGCATCTGTCAGATGCAGCCTGTAGGGGTCAGCCCTCTTGCCCAAGACGTAGCAGATGAAAGGTGAGGAGTGGAGCTGAGGACAAATAGCAGGTACAGCACTATAACTAAATTCTCTTTGTGCTAATTGTATCCTTGAATTCCTGCACATTAAATGTGCATATGACGTGTCACTACTGTACACATTACCACTTCCAATTGACACTTGAGGAAACTAAGATTCGGGTTAAATAATTTGCCCCAGATTACAGAGGCAAGAAGTCCTGGAGGTCCTCTGATTCTGATATCTAATGCTTTTGCCACGAACCCTGATTCCTTTCATATGGATATGTTGGAAAAGGACTAGGACATCTGAGGTTTTAAAAACGCTTTTATCGATTTTTAGAACTGTACTAATCCAGGGGATTTTAAACTGAGTACTGAAGCTCTGAGGTCCACAGACTGTTTCAAGGACAGAGTCAACAGGACCCCAAGATCCACCCTCCACTTCAAACCTGTGGCAATCTAATCTGATATGTCTCAGGATTCTAAGTAAAATTTTAAGAAAATGATTCTGCTAAAAGAATAAAATTGTGTTCTAGTTGATCTCTCCTAAATGAAGTAGTTGTGGCTCAGAGAGGGTCTAGTTAACAGCAGGCTTAAACCCAGGCTCATACCCAGGTGCTCCCGCTTGTTACTCAAGACTCTTCCCAGTGAATTGTGCTTTATGCTTACTAACAGATAGTGAGGCAAGAGAAAGGGAGAAGCAACAGGGAAAGGCAGGAGAAAGACAGACATAAAGCCGAAAGATGGCAAAAGAAAAAAAAATAGAGACCAAACAGGAAGATGGCAAAAATGCCATTGTGTTTTTGCATTTGGGGCAAAAACAAAGGTAACTGTCAGAAATCTGGCCCATTCGTGGAAGGGCAAAGTGAAATCAAGAATAATCGTCAAAAAGTGGGGGCAATCCAAATATCCATCAGCCAATGAATAGATGACACATGTGGACTATCCACATGGTGGAATACCATTTAGTCATAGATACTGATCCATGCTACAACATGGGTGACCCTCGAAAACATGCTGCTCTCATGCCTGTAATCCCAGCACTTTGGGAGGCCGAGGCTGGTGAATCACAAGGTCAGGAGATCGAGACCATCCTGGCCAACATGGTAAAGCCCTATCTCTACTAAAAATACAAAAATTAGCTAGGTGTGGTGGCGCATGCGTGTAATCCCAGCTACTAAGGAGGCTGAGGCAGGAGAATCGCTTGAACTTGCGAGGCAGAGATTGTAGTGAGCCGAGATTGCGCCACTATATGCTAGCCTGGGTGACAGACTGAGACTGCCTCAAAAAAAAAAAAAAAAAAAAAAAAAGAGATAGGGTTTTGCCATGGTGCCCAGGCTGGTCTCAGACTCCTGGACTCAAGGGACCCACCTGCCTCAGCATCCCAAAGTGCTGGGATTACAGGCGTGAGCCACTGCACAAGGCCAAAATTAAATTTTTCTTAAAAAAATAAATAAAATGAAACAAGGACTGACTCTAGCCTGTGATGCTGATGGCACAAAAAAAAACTTGCATAATAAAATCTCATAAGAAAAAAATTCTTGCAATGGCTGTTGAGGTGGGTGAGGTGTGGCCATTCTACCATTCCTGTGTTGAGTCACACAGGGCACCTGCCTTCAAGCCCAATAATGGATCTGTCATTTGGTACAGTTGTGCCCTGAGATTGCCCAACACTTTTATGTCTTGGCTTTACAGACTATAAAAGCTACATAGATGCAGATTTGGGGTGAATACAGTATGAGAATAAAAAAGCTACTGTTATGTTACATCACATCCCTTGGCGCCCCTCATTGTAACTATCTGCCTACCAGTCTGTATTCCTTTCTAGACTATAAGTTCCATGAGAGCAAGAACTATAACCATCTTTTTCACTGTTTTTCTCTTCACCATGGAGCACAGGCCTGGTTCATGGTCTGTTCTAAATAACCATTTGTTTAAATAATGTATTATTTATTTTATCTTATTATTATTATTATTTTGAGATAGGATCTTGCTCTGTCACTCAGGCTAGAGTACAGTGGTGTAATCATGGCTCACTGCAATCTCCTCCAACCAGGCACAAGCTATCCTCCTGCCTCAGCTTTCCAAATAGCTGGGGTCAAAGGCATGCACCACCATGCCCAGCAAATGTTTACATATTTTTTTTTTTTTTTTTTTGTATAGATGAGGTCTTCCTATGTTGCCCAGGCTGGTCTTGAACTCCTGGGCTCCAGCATTCCTCTTGCCTTGGCCTCCCAGAGTGCTGGGATTACAGACGTGAGCCATGGAGCCCAGCCTAAGAATTTTTTAAATTATTGGGAACGCTCTAAAAAAAGTAGTGATGCTGATTCAATGACCATAAATTAATCTAACAACCATGTATTTGGGAACACAAGCACATTCCCACATGTCATTTTATTTAATCTTCACAGCATCCCTGTTAAGCAGATATTACAAGTAGATAGCTGAGAAAGCTGAAGTGATTTAGTTCAAGGTGGTGGAGAAGGAATTCAAATTGAGGTTTCCTGATGCTAAGTTCCAGAGCAGTTTCATTTCACCTGAGTTTCACACAAGCAGAGATGGGCTTCTCAACTTTTGATAAGGTTGCAGTCCCCATAAACCCATCAAAAGTTGAACATATCATAAATCAAAAATGCATTTAATATACCTAGCCCATGGAAACTCATAGCTTAGCCTTACCCACAGTTGGGCTAAATCTTCTAACAAAAAGCTTATTTTATAAGAAAGTGTTAATATTTCCTGTAATATATTGAATACTATACTGAAAGTAAGAAAGAGAATGGTTGTATGGGTACTCAAAGTACAGTTATTATGGTACTTCTTCAACTTGGTTCTAAAGCAACATACAGACAGTTTCTGAACTTGCAATGATGCAACTTAAGATTTTTCAACATTGCCTTCAAATCACTGTAAAGTTGAAAAATCTTAAGTCGAACCATGGCAAGTCAGGAACTGTGTGTATGTTGCTTTAGATTTCTCTGATGATTCATATCAAACATACATAAAGGGACTATGCCTGAAAAGTTCAATACTTTTTATCAGGAAATGACCATAACTGCTTAGTGATTTTTAAAAATTCATTGATAAATAGAGTCAAAATGTGGAGTGGACACAGAGGTCTCAGGGGAATAGCTATCAAATGAAGGATAGTTTTTCTATGTCAGAAATCTGTTCTCCAACTCCTGAGCTCAAGTGAACCATCCGCCTTGGCCTCCCAAAGTGCTAGGATTACAGGTGTGAGGCGGAGGTTGCAGTGAGCCAGGATCTCACCTCTGCACCCCAGCCTGGGCCACAGAGCCAGACCCTGTCTCAGGAGAGAAAAAAAAAAGGAATCTGTTCTAGGAACAGATTGAACCAGGAATAACTGCCTATGAAAGCTTGATACTCTTAAAATTTTATTAAATTCTCTTATGGAAAGAAAATAAACTACATTGGATACTTTACTGAGCAACTTTTAATAAAAGTATGTGATAAACCTAACAATGACCACAAACATGGATGAAGAGATGCAAGCTTCCAAGAGTGGTTGTAACTGCCTTGGACATTATTATTCCTTTTGATTATCCCCTCTTGGTGAGTGGTCCTCACCATGCTGAGGAAAGAAAAGCTTCCTTCTTCAGCTCTTCCCTATTCTCGCCTCCCACAGTTAGCTGCTTCTACACAGCCAGTGGCTGGAACAGTTCTATCATCTTCTCTTACTTTCCTCCCTTCCTTCTCCCTCTCTTGGTCTACTGAGTCCCACTAGAGCCTTAAATATGCTCATTCTTTAATCTTTGAGTAAGCCATTCAGGAATAATGGAACCTCATGCCTTTAATCCCAGCACTTTTGGAGGCCAAGGAGGGCAGATCACCTGAGGTCGGGAGTTCGAGACCAACCTGACCAACATGGTGAAACCCCATCTCTACTAAAAATACAAACAAATAAACAAACAAACAAACAAGCCAGGTGTGGTGGCTGTGCCTGTAATTCCAGCTACTCAGGAGGCTGAGGCATGAGAATTGCTTGAACCCGGGAGGCAGAGGTTGCAGTAAGCTGAGATCATGCCACTGCACTCCAGCCTGGGTGACAGAGTGAGACTCTGTCTCAAAAATGATAATAATAATAATAATAATAATAATAAAACCTTTTGATATTATTACTCTTACTGAAGATAGAAGAAGAAAAGTATAATCAACCTTGTATTCCTATAGAAGAGTGAGGCCCCAGGTGTCAGGTGTAGTGTTGGGGCCATATCAGTTTCCATCTCAGGTTGCCAGAGATCTGGGTCAAGGATTTGCTTCCTTCCGTGTTCTTTCTTAGCAAAAGCACAGTTTATTAGAAGTCTAGATGCTCAGGGTTGGAGAAAATTACAAATATGGTTGTGTAAAAACTCTCTCTGTCTTTTTCCTTTACTCTCATGCCAAAAAATCATCAACACAGAAGACTTCTGTGACCAAATGTGTGGAGGTTTTCCCCCCACACCAAGCAGGGGACACCAGCTCGGTGTTCTCTAGTTCATTTCCAACACTACCTGGAGATGATGTCAGATCCCATAGGTTGTGGGCTCAGTCTCCAAGACTGTCCCCCTCATCACATACCAGTCACATGTCTGGGCCTCTGGAACTTCTGACCAACTGGCTTCAAGTTGGGGCTCCCATAATTCCCTTTTGGGTTGAATTAATTTGCTGAAGTGGCTCACAGAACTCAGGGAAACACTTAGATTTACCAGTTTATTATTAAGGATGTTGCAAAGGATACAGATGAAAACATGCATGGGGCAAGGAATGGGGGAAGAGGCATGAAGCTTCCATGACCCCCCTGCCCGGGTGCCACCCTCCAGGAACTTCCATGTGTTCAGCTATCCAGAAGCTCACTGAACCCCCTTGGGTTTTTAGGGAAGCTTCATGATGTGAGCATTCCTTCCCCCAGGGCACAGGGCAGGACCCTCTCACGGGAGGGTCGTAGGACCCACGATCAGAAAGGTGGGTGAATATTAGAGTCCTGCCTTGGAGCAGGCAAAAGGAGGGCAGGAGAAGGTCAGAGGCTGCCCCTGCAGCCTCACACACCCAACATTATAATAAAAGACTGCAACAAGGACTATGGGGGTGGTGATGGTTAATGCTGAGTGTCAACTTGATTGGATTGAAGGATGCAAAGTATTGATCCTGGGTATGTCTGTGAGGGTGTTGCCAAAGGAGATTAACATTTGAGTCAGTGGGCTGGGAAAGGCAGACCCACCCTTAATCTGGGTGGGCACAATCTAATCAGTTGCCAGCCTGGCTAGACTATAAGCAGGCAGAAAAATGTGAAGAGAGACTGGCCTAGCCTCCCAGCCTACATCTTTCTCCCGTGCTGGATTCTTCCTTTGGTCAAACACTGGACTCCAAGTTTTTCAGTTTTGGAACTTGGACTATCTCTCCTTGCTCCTCAACCTGTAGACAGCCTATTGTGGGACCTTGTGATCGTGTGAGTTAATACTTAATAAACTCCCCTGACTAATACAGGGGTTATGAGCCAGGAACCGTGGATGAAAACCAATATATATCATAACACCATAATAGTTCTGATCAATTTCAAAATATATTTCTAATATGATAATCCCCACATCCTATCCCTTCAATTCCAAAAAGACTCTGGGAAAAGTGTCCTCACACTAATCCATCTGGGACCTCAAAACATCTAGGCAAGCCTTGGAGATTATTTATCCAAACTCAGATATATCACTTCATCTTTTTACAGTGTAATGCATGTTTCTCTGGAGATATCAAAAATTTTACTTTCCCTTTTGCCATAAGCCTTTTGTCACAGGGGCAAAAAGATGGGGGAAAAAAAGAGGTGACTTTTTCTGACTTGATTTTCCTCTTTCTTTCTTTCTTTTGATATTTCCAACAGCTTTATAGTATGGCAGCCGATAAAGGATTAAAAACAAAACATCAAAAATGACCTCAGACCAAGAAATAAAGAGCAAGAGTCAGAGGAAACCCAAAGCAACTCCATTTCCCTGATGCAAACTTCAACCCTCCCTGAACGGCCCCCTCCCTCTTGTTTCCTGACCTCAGCACTAACTTCACACAACAATGGAGACTTCTCTTCTGATTCTTTTGTTTCTATTATTCCTGCCCTTCCCACACTAAATAAGGAATTGCAGAAACGATGGAGTGTGACTTCAGAAGGTAGGTTATAAAAAGGCGCCACGGCTTCTGCCTTGCTCTCATGTCGCTGCTTCCGGGGAAAACCAGCTGCCGTGTTGTGAGGACACTCAAGCAGTCCTAGGGACAGGCCCTCTTGGGAAGGAACTGGGGCCTTTTGCCAACAACCAGCACTGCCTGCCAGGCATGTGAATGAAACTACCTTGGAGGCAGATCCTTCAGCCACAGTTGAGCCCTCAGAAGGCTGCAGCTCTGCCGGGCAAGGTGGCTCACGCTCATAATCCCAGCACTTTGGGAGGCCGAGGCGGGCAGATCACGAGGTCAGGAGTTTGAGACCAGCCTGGCCAGCATGGTGAAACCCGTCTCTACTAAAAATACAAAAACTAGCTGGGCATGGTGGCGTGCGCCTGTAGTCCTAGCTACTTGGGAGGCTGAGGCAGGAGAATTGCTTGAACCCGGGAGGACGAGGTTGCCATGAGCTGAGATCACACCACTGCACTCCAGCCTGGGTGACAGAGTGAGACTCCATCTCAAAAAAAAAAAAAAAAAGGCTGCAGCTCTGACTGACATATTGACTGCAACTTCAGCAGAGACCTTGAGCCAGAGTACCTAGAAAATCTGCTCCTGGACTCCTGACCCACAGAAAATATTAATTTTTAATCCATTAAAAGTGAGAAAGCTTATTATATAGCAATAGGCAATGAATACAAAAAGTAATCTGAATATGTGACTAATGATAAGACAGATTTGGTCAGAAAAGTAGCCAGATTCTAGTTGCTGAACTTGCTCCTAGTGTGGGGAGAGGAGAGATTGAGGTAAGAGGGGAGACCAGTATATTTGACATAATTATTTGTCTTTTAAAAGAACATAAATATGTTCTTTAACTTTAGGTATATATTATTTCTGTCTTTTCTCTCCTCCACTTTCGTAAACAGGATCTAAGCAGGCTGATCCAGGGCATGCACCTCCCTGGATTTAGAGCTACTGAGATCACTGGAGAAGCACTTGAGTATGAATGAAGGACAGAGTCATTTTCTTTCTTTTGATATAAAAAAATACATTCTAGGCCAGGCGTGGTGGCTAACTCCTGCAATCCCAGCATTTTTTTGAAGGCTGAAGCAAGTGGATCATCTGAAGTCAGGAGTTTGAGACCAGCCTGGCCAACGTGGTAAAATCCCATCTCTAAAAAAAAAAAAAAAAAAAAAAAAAAAAAATTAACCGGGAATGGTGGTGCGCACCTGTAGTCCCAGCTATTCAGGAGGCTGAGACAGAAGAATTGCTTGAACCTGGGAGGTGGAAGTTGCAGGGAGGTAGAAGTTGCAGTGAGCCAAGATTGTGCCACTGCACTCCAGCCAGGGCAACAGAGCAACACTCCATCTCAAAAAAAAAAAAAAAAAAAAAAAAAAGACACTCTAATTTCAGATTCTGCGATAGAATGACATCAGCTTTGTCTTCATAAGGAGCTTAGTGTCTTTAAAAAGTGCAAATAGTAACTAATAGTGGTGAGAAATGAGAATCTGTTGTGGGATCTTCCTGGATAAAATTATACACCCACATACACACATGTATAGACATTAAAAGCCTATTTCTGAGAGGAAAAGTTAATTGTAGACACTATTTGGAAGATCAGTCTTGGGAATTATGATGTATTAGACAAATGGAAAGTGGGATTAAGAGTGAGAAGATTAAATATTTGAGAAGAGTTATCAAATTTTACTTGAGAAGGGCTTTTCAATTTTGGGCACATAAAAATCACTTTTTTTTTTTTTTGCAGAGATTTGGGTTCCACTGTTTCCCAGAAGTTCCAGAACTTCTGGACTCAAGAGATCCTCCTGCCTTGGCCTCCCAAAGTGCTGGGATTATAGGTGTGAGCCACCACAGGTGGCCCTGTTTGTTTTTTAATAGTTCAAAGTCTAATCATCTGTACAGTGGCAATCAGAGAAGGTATTTTAAAATAATTTTATTATAAAATTGTATGTCTTATAATTTTAAATAACAAATTTTAAAATATGTTTCCATGGGTTTTGATGGAATAATATACTCTTATTTTGAAATAGCATTTGACTTGCTAATTCTAAAACAAAATGAGAAATTTTTAAATCCAGTTTCGAAGGTAAATTAGCTCAATACACATTTTTATTAGGAAGAGGATGCAGGAGAGACCTATAAATATCCTGGCCGTGTGGTGCGTGGTTGTTAGAATCAGTCTTACTACTGACTAGTAACATACACTTTGCAGACGCAAACCCTAAGGACATACTGGTACAGCATGACTTAACTGTTCTCAGCGTGGACCATCAGTATTTCCAGTCATTTCCACAGCTGACAGACTGACAATTGGATTTGTGCAGCAGTGACCCAATTCAGTCACTCAGACAGTTAAAAAGCACAAACATGTCACAACACAGGCAAAAATAGGAAAATGACAGCGTGTGAAATAATCAAAAGAAAAGGAAGAACTCTAGGACTGAAGGGAATCACGGGGGACCCTAAGTCCGGCACCTTAATTTTATAGGTGGGAAACGGAGTCATGAACATATGGAAGCTTGTCTTTGACTACATGCTGCCCTAGCTGGAACTCAGACCTCTCAGCAATTAGCCCAGTGGCCCAAGGATTACTGGGCTCAGCATGGTAAAGTCAGTGCTAACTTGCCCCAAAGACAGCAGCCTCCAGGCGTCATCACTGTCTTGGAGGGTGCACCTGACTGCTCTGCTGAAGGGTTGCTGTCTCGAGTAATGACTTTTTAAAAAATTTATCTGTTGTTTTGTACTGAACTTATAGAAAAAGTTTGCTCTTTAAAACAATTTTTTTTTACTTTAAAAAATCTTTTGAAACATTTGATTGGAAATTGACAAACTGTAATTGTATATGTTTATAGGGTACAAAGTGATTTTACCATATATGTACACAATGTGGAATGATTAAATCAAACTAATTAACAGATCCATTACCTCACTCATCACTTTTTGTGGTGAGGACATTTGAAATTTACTCTCTTAACAATTTTGAGGCCAGGCATGGTGGCTCATGACTGTAATCTCAGCACCTTGGGAGGCCGAGGTGGGAGGATTGTTTGAGCCCAGGAATTCAAGACCAACCTGGGCAACATGGTAAGACCTTGTCTCTACTGAAAGTAAAATATTAGCTGGGCGTGGTGGTACGTGCCTATAGTCCCAGCTACTTAAAAGGCTGAGGTGGGAGGATTACTTGAGCCCAAGAGGTCGTGGCTGCAGTGAGCCGTGATCACACCACTGCACTCCAGCCTGGGTGACAGAGTGAGACCCTGTCTCAAAAACAAGCAAACAAAACAATTTTGAAATATATAATACACTGTTATCATCTATTGTTACCATGCTGTGCAATATATCTCAAAAAAAAAAACTCAAAGAAATGCTCTTTGTTGAATAACTTTCTATGATTATAAATTTTAAAATAAAACATTATACAGGCCAGGCACGATGGCTCATGCCTGTAATCCCAGCACTTTGGGAGGCTGCGGTGGGCAGATCACCTGAGGTCAGGAGATTGAGACCATCCTGGCTAACACGGTGAAACCCTATCTCCACTAAAAATACAAAAATTAGCCGGGCGTGGTGGTGGGCACCCTGTAGTCCCAGCTACTTGGGAGGCTGAGGCAGGAGAATGGCATGAACCCGGGAGGCAGAGGTTGCAGTGAGCTGAGATCACGCCATTGTACTCCAGCCTGGGTGACAGAGAGAGACTCTGTCTCAAAAAAAAAAAAAAAAAAAAAAAAAGCACCCTCCAAAATAATGTGTTTCTTTGTGTCCTACTTTAATCATTGATTGTATCATGAGTATTCCCAGAGCGGCAGGTTTAATGGCCCACTGTTTTCCAGGTTGGAACCCTGTTTATTTTGATCCCCTTGATATCTCCAGCCTTTAGCCCCATGCTGGTACACAGCAGAAACCCAATAAATATATGCTGAATGAGTTAATTAGTAGAATATGTCATAGTTCAACTCATCCTTTATTGTGGCACATTGAGATTGATTCTAGTTTTTTCACAATTATAAACACTGCTGCAGTGAACATTCTTTGATGAATCTTTGCACCTACTCTTTATTATTGCCTTATGATAAATTCCTAGAAATGGAATTACTAGATCAAAGGCTTTGGAATCATATTGGCAAATTGCCCTTCAGAAAAATAGTTCAATCCCCCATCCTCCTGCCAACTTTCTTTCCCCTTTAAAAAAAAAAAAAAAATGAACAATGAAGATATTTTTCTCTTGGGAACTGTAGTGCTGGCAAAACATTTTAAAAGCACTCCACCCATTTTGATGGAATAAAAACAGCTTTTGAACACTTTATGTCTGTATTATATTAAATCATACCAGTAATTTATCTAGAGGTGAAAGTTTATTTAAGCCACTGCTAAATCACTTATATTCCTTGGACTTGTTCTGCCTTACATACGTTTAATAAGGGAAAACATGTGATTTTTGCTTGAGAGAGATCAAGTGAGCCCAGATTGGCTGTGATGGAACTACTCTTGGATGAATTGGCTAGGAGGCCAGGGGATACGGCAGGAAAAGCTGTAGTCTTGGAGAACTGCAGCAGCAGGAAGCAATGGGCTACATGCTCACATGCAGGACAATATGGGACAATATGGGCAGATCTTCAAGCATACTGCAAGGTGGGGAGGAGGGGACAGACACATTTTTCAAATATGTAAAAATTAAAATCACGGACATTAAGCACATCAGAATGGTGCCTATATGGGAGGAAGGAAGTGGTCCACTGGGATAAAATGTGAGAGGGACAGTGGACAGCCAGTGATGCTGCTAATGTGCCATAAACTAAGGAGTCCAAGTAACCTAGTCCACAAAAAGAAAGGCAGAAAAGAAGGAAGGGAGGGAGGGAGGAAGGGAGGAAGAAAGCGGGGAAGGAAAGAAGGGAGGGAGGAAGGAAAGGGGGGAAGGAAAGAAGGAAAGAAGGGAGGGAGGAAGGAAGGAAGGAGGAAGGAAGGAAGGAAGGGAAAGAAGAAAAATGGAGGAAGGAAGGAAAGAAGGGAGGCAAGGTGGGAGGGAAGGAGAGAGGAAGGAAGGGAGGAAGGAAGGAAGAAAAATGGAGGAAGGAAAGAAGGGAGGCAAGGTGGGAAGGAAGAAAGGAAGAAGGAAGGAAAGAAGGAAGGAAGGACAGAAAGAAGGAAGGAGGAAATATTGAAGGGAGGGAAGGAGGGAGGCAGGGAGAGAGAAAGGAAGGAAGGACAGGGTGTGGCACCCTCTGAGCCCTGACTGGCACTAACTCCAGGTGCACTGCCCTGGAGTCCTTTACCTCTTCTGGGCCTTGGCTGCACTGTCATGGGGAGAGGCTAGATGATTTCTAAGGTCTCAGCCCTATCATGCTGTGACTCAAAGCACAAGTAGGACATGAATGCTGTGGCCTAGACTCTTAAGTGTAAATACAGGTGTAGTGTTTTTCCTGTATAAGCTGACAAATAGTACAAGAAGAAAGCATTAGTTTTTAAAATAAGCCATGTGCTTTATATAAGAAGTACTTTTCACATAGACTTCCATGATATTATAAGCAGATGTGAGTCGTTTATTAAATTTACAAACAGCAAAGTTCCATAATGATGGACCTCCCTAGGACAGCCAGCTATTCTTTGGCAGCATTCCAGCAGGAAATTTTCTGGTGTCGACAGTTCTTCTTTCCTCCTGGAACCACACACTATTAGACAATGTTTGAATTATTTAAATGTGCCCAAGTCTACAGTTCATTGTCTTATTTCAAAGGACTGTGCTTCTATAAATCATATCAAACGTCTGAGATCCTGACCAAAAAATTGAAAGAAAAATCAGGCATAGATGCTCCTGGCTATTGAAGGAAAGTATACAGCAGAAGGAAATGATATTACATAATGAAAGTAAGTATCCATTGTTTGGAAGGTTTATGTTAACACAAGAGGGCATAATGCAGTCGGTTGGCCCTAAAGGTAAAGATATGTGTGAGCCTGGGCAACATGGTGAAACCTTGTCTCTACAAAAAATACAAAAATTAGCCAGGGCATGGTGGTGCATGCCTGTAGTCCCAGCCTCCGAAGGAGGCTGAGTTGGGAGGATCGCTTGAGCCCACTGCAGTGAGCCATGAGTGTGCCACTGCACTCCAACCTGGGTGAAAGAGCAAGATGCTATCAAAAAAAAAGAAATGTGTGTGTCTGTGTGTTGATTTTGAATTAAACTAGTTAAAAATTGCATACCACTCTCATAAGAGCGACAACAAAGTCAGTGTATTACAATATGTGAGGAGCCAGGGGTTGGCTAAAAGCAATTTTTATCCTTATTGTAGAAGGGAACAGCAAGCCCTCCTGAAACCTTGACACCATCTATGATGATGGATCCCAGACCATCACTGTGTGATCAGTTTCATCCTGGTTTTCATTTGAAAGAGGAAGCAGTTTGAAAACCAGGGGTTTTCTCTAATTTTAGAAGAAAAAAAGACAGGCCAACTTTTCAATATTCTGTTGGTCTTAGTCAAGTTATGTAAGACCCAGTCCCTCGCCTCTAGCTGCTGCCAGGAATTAGATACACACATGCAGAGAGATGTGCAGGAACAAAATACAGTGAGCCTTACCAGTGGAGAACATTTCCTCTGCTCTTGGCTTGTCTAATGGAGACTTGGACTCTGGGAGAAACACTGTCAGTTTCAGCATTTGTGGAGACAAAGACCAGGGCTTCTCCCAGCATGGGCAGCTCTCTCACCCTGCCGCAGCCTCTGCTGATGTTGGTTCATTTCAGCCTACCTTGCACAGGAGGTGTGTGGGTACATGGGAGAGACAGGAAGGTGGTGAGGAACAGAATTACTATCACCAGAAAACAGACTCTGAGACTCTGATATTTGCATGCAGTGGGTTGACTGGGGAATGCTTTCAGGAACACACTATTGAGGGGGTAAGGAAAGCAGGCTACACGAGGAAAAGACTGGACTGTGATGCAGTCATGAAAAGACCTCGGTCTGCCGGGCGCAGTGGCTCACGCCTGTAATCCCAGCATTTTGGTAGGCTGAAGTGGGTGGATCACAAGGTCAGGAGTTCAAGACCAGCTTGGCCAATATGGTGAACCCCCATCTCTACTAAAAATACAAAAATTAGCCAGGCATGGTGGTGGGTGCCTGTAGTCTCAGCTACTGGGGAGGCTGAGGCAGGAGAATCGCTTGGACCTGGGAGGCAGAGGTTGCAGTAAGCCGAGATCACACAACTGCACTCCAGCCTGGGCGACAGAGCAAGACTCCATGTCAAAAACAAACAAATAAACAAAAAACAAAACACCTTGGCCCATTCGGCCCATTGCAAGGGAAGCTCTGATGCTGGAGTAACTCTTTAGATCTTTCCCTCGTGGTCTTTGTTGCCCACTGCCTATATGGGAGGAAGCAAGTGGTCCCCTGTATTTGAATGCCAATCACATGATCACTGGATGCTGGCTGTCACCTCCCTCCACCCCACATCCCACATGCCTGGAAGGGCTGGACAGGGACTCAGATAAGAGCCATCAGCCACCAACACCCCAGTGGCTGGGGAGGAGTGCCTTAGTGGAGGCACCACAGCATCCACTACACAATATGAAATACATTTCAGCTGCTCCAGGAAACAAGACCAGAACACCAGCTACAGCACAAAGCAGTACATTTTAAGTGTCATATGAATGACACCAATTACACGTTTTATAGATGTGCAGAGAAATGATGGAAAGCTAGAAGTGGAATTATTAATGATTAGATTCAACCTACTCCTTATTTATTTACTTATTTATTTAGAGATGGAGTCTCTCTGCCACCCAAGCTGGAGTGCAGTGGCGCGATCTCGGCTCACTGCAACCTCCGCCTCCGGGGTTCAAGCGATTCTCCCACCTCGGCTTCCTGAGTAGCTGGGATAACAGGCATGTGTCACCACATCGGCTAATTTTTGTGTTTTTTAGTGGAGACGGGGTTTCACCATGTTGGCCAGGCTGGTCTCGAACTCCTGACCTCAAGTGATCCACCTGCCTTGGCCTCCCAAAGTGCTGGGATTACAGGTGTGAGCCACTGAGCCCAACCACAACCTGTTCATTTTGCAAATAAAATTACTCTGATGTTAAAAGTGAAGGGACATGTCCAAGGTCACATATCTACTGTGGAGCCACCAGTAGAACCCAGGTTTCCTGATTCGCACTTCAATTTTCATTTTCCTCTTTAGTAAACTGCCCCCATTGGGAGTGATTACTTTTGGCAGGATTGAGCTGCATAATCTTGAATAGAACCTGATAAAGTAGAAAACAGAAACCCCAAAATAGTCCTCAAATGCAGAATTAAATTCAAGCCAATATCTTTGGTCTTAGTCTTAAAAATGGGCAAAGTCAAGATAAAGAAGTAGAAAGATCCCCCTTATAAATAATTCCATGTTTCATCACTTGTCTATCTGTGGGAATGTGGGAGGCTGCCATCTCTTCTGAAGGAATGGGCAGCTCTAGCCATGCTCATTATGTGGAAATGAGAAATGTTTTCTTAGGGTGTTCCCCCGAAAAAAAAACACCAAAGAATGTATGGGCAAGAAACCACCAGAGTCAACACCAGACCACACTGGTGGCATCTAGGGTTGTCTGGTAAACCGTAACTGCAGTTGTGCTCACCTTCTTCCAAATGACAGTGTGTTTTCTATTTTACCTGATTCTATGAGTATGATGAGGTTTCCTCAAATGTGGTCTCTGGATCAGCTGCAGCATGATCCAGAAAAGATTTTTAAAGGAAAAGATTTATTAAATCCACATCTCTTGGAGCAGGGCCCAGGCGTTTGAATGAGCAGTCTCTTGAATCTAGTCTCTTTCTACAGAAATGTCCAATGTGTAGAAATCCTCCCTTTCTCCAGCCTTTCAGTCTCATGGTGGTTCTCCGTGTGGCCTACCTGCAATCTGGGAATATTCATTTCCCTGGAGATTTCCCCCTCAGAGAGGATTGTTTCCAACTTTTTAATATTCTATAAAGGGAATAATTCTACAATTAATTTCAGATTGGGTGAGAATATTTCTTCTTGCAGATATGGATGAGCTGTGTTATGCAAATGGGGAAAATTTCCCAATAGATTATATTTAGAATATTGTATAACTGTGGAACCCCTCCCCGACAATATGACAGTGACAATATCAGTGACAATATGACATATTGACAAAGTGACAATATCAGCTGCTTCTAAATGGAGCTAGACTTTTAACAACTTAAATAACAAACAAAACTTTTGAAACTAAATTTTTTTTAAATCTCCATTTGAATGGAATTTAGAGGGATTTGGCACCTTCTTAGTGTTAATTCTTGTGATCATGTATTTCCATTAACTTTATTATAAACATTCTAATTCAATTAATTCTAAGATCTCATGGACCTTTCAGGGAAAGAAGGTGACTGCCACCAAGTATATTCCATGCTAATGCTCAATTAGAACATCCTGGAAGGGTGCGGTAGCTCACACCTGTAATCCCAGCACTTTGGAAGGCTGAGGTGGGCGGATCACTTGAGGTCAGGAGTTCAAGACCAACCTGGCCGACATGGTGAAACCCCATGTCTACTAAAAATACGAAAATTAGCTGGGCGTGATGGCAGGTGCCTGTAATCCCAGCTACTCGGGAGGATGAGGCAGGAGAATTGCTTGAATCTGGGAGGTGGAGGTTGCAGTGAGCTGAGACGGTGCCACTGCACTCCAGCCTGGGTGACGGGGTAAGATTTTGTTTCAAAAAAAAAAAAAAATCCCTATTTTGCAGCCCCTAATGAATCTTCAATTCAGACAACAGGAATAAGTGGGTGAAACCATTTGATAAAAGGCAGATGGGAACTTTACAATAGCGGGATCCAGCTGGTATCTCCTGAACATTATTGGTCAATCTCAGCTTCATTGAAAAATGGACAAGCTGACATTCTGTGCTCCCTGATATGATGTAGTATGGAACACACAGCACCAGCTATGAAGTATGGTTGCCTAAAAGTCAAACCTGAACTGAAGTAAGCTGATAGAACCAACTCCAAGTTTACAATAGGAGGTTAGTGGACCAAGTTAAACAACTTCACAAGGAAGCAACACATAGATCTGGAATATGGAACATTCTATGGCACATTTAAGGAGTTTTCTTCAAGTTAATGCCATACAAAAAATACGAATGGGCTACTCTAGATGTCAAGATTAAAAGAGAGTTGAGAAAAACAGGAAACTAATCTACTGTTTGGTGTTTTAAAGACAATTAGGGAAATCTGTGAATACAGACTGGGTGTGATCACAATATAGATAATATCAAGGAATTGTTACTAATTTTAGTAGGTGTGATAATGGCATTGTGCCTATGTAAGAAAAATGTCCATATGTTGTAGGCAGTGGAGTATATTTAGTGAGCAGGGGTGAAATCACATGGTGTCTGCGATTAGCTTTAAAATATGCACACACAAAGGATAGATGGACCAAGTAGCAATATCTTGAGATTGTTGAAGTTGAGTGATGGGGTATATGGGGTTCATTACATAATTCTCTTTACTTTTGTTACATATTTGAAAATTTTCATAAAACAATTAAAAATAAAACCTACCAGGCCGGGAGCGGTGGCTCATGTCTGTAATTCCAGTGCTTTGGGAGGCCGAGGCAGGTGGATCACCTGAAGTCAGGAGTTCGAGACCAGCCTGGCCAACATGGTGAAACTCCAGCTCTACTAAAAATACAAAAAATTAGCCGGGCTTGGTGGCATGTGCCTGTAATCCCAGCTACTCGGGAGGCTGAGGCATGAGAATGGCCTGAACCTGGGAGGTGGAGGTTGCAGTGAGCAGTGACCGTGCTACTGCACTCCAGCTGGGGTAACAGAGTGAGACTCTGTCTCAAAGAAGTTTTCTAATTATTTCTAAGTTTTAATTTTACTTTTTGATTTTTTTGTGAAGCTATGGATTATATTGAATACATTTTAGTTTTTGGTAGAAAAAAATTAAGCGAATTGAGTTGGTGCTGGAGGTTATTGTTTTTTTTGTTTTGTTTTGTTTTCATATTATTTTAGACTGCATTGGGGAAACATTCAAATAATGTTAAGAACTCACGCATGGCAAATCACCTGAATGGGTATTTTCTTCTTTTTCCTTCTCTCCTCAGCTGCCCTCCAACTTACGTTTTATATGGTTCTGTAGCATGCCAACTTTACAGTCTTTGTAAAGGTGATTCTGACTAATGCTGAAAATTCTGAGTTTGTAAAAATAAATATAGAACCATGTGAAACATCGAAAGTCTGCAAATCTCAATGGAATCACCTTTTGAGGCAAATTGCAGAAAATCAAAACTTCCTGAGCTCTAGGACATGGGTCTGGCAGGAAATAAAAGTACATTCAAAATGGTGAGACAAATAATATATGAGCCATTTCATCAGAGCTCCTGCTACATAGTTAATCTTAACAGTTTCAGGCTATTCTAGACTGCTCTGGGCAACAGAAGACAGGACAACAAGGACCATATCTATTACTCTGTACCTAGGACTGGTCTTACCAAAAAATGTCTTCTTTCGATGTTTTCTAAACTCCTGGAGCTTGTAACTCTGAGGGAAGTGATAAGATGAAAGAAGACTTTTAAAGACCTTTTATCAATAGAATCAATTTGAATATGTGGTGTGGCCACTCTAATCTTAAAAGGGAAGGCAGAGACTATTTTATTCAGTAGATATCTGCCACAGCTGGAATGGAGAGTGTCTTGCTCATAATAAGTCCTGACATCAACTCAGTAAATATTTGTTAAATTGATTTAAGGAAATAGGCAAGTAAGAATTGTGCTGGACATACTTATTTTGTCTTTGATGTAAACCCATAGTCCCCACTTACCTCCCTGAAGTTACACTAAACATATCTAAGTAATTTCTGCTTAAATTTTCTATATTTCAGTTGATCACTTTTAATTAATGAAAAATATTTAATGATTTAGACATGATCTAATCATCTCGTTTAGAACAAATCCATTCCATCTGAGGAAGACCTAGAATATATTTCCTAGATGATAATAAATATATTATTTTAAAATTAAAATTGGTCTAATCCCTAAACAAATTTTTTTAAAAAGAGTTCTGTGGCACCTATAAAGAAATAAAAAATCTCCAGAGCCCCAAAGACCAATCTTAGCGAACATATTTTAGTGAAAAGCGGCGGGTGGTGGCGGGGGGGGTGGGTGCAGCGGTCTGTGATAACAGATTTTTAAAACTTTTTTGTTTAAAAGTCTTTCTACTGTATCTTGATATTATGGAACAATTTCATGAAAACATATTTATCCATAACCTTAAAAAAAATCCCAAGTGACCAGAGACTTAAATGACACATACTGATAATACACAATAAAATACTTTTAAAACATTTTTAATCACAGTATAACTCCAAACACATCTTAAATCAGCAAGCAAGCAGCCAAAAGAAAAAATATTCTGCCTCCTATACTATTCACTCTATATTAACCATTTGATTTAGATTAAGGATCAATTCAACTTGGGAAAATAATTATTGGTATTATATTCTTCTAGACAGTATGTTGTTTCAGAGACATTTAAAGAATCTTTGTAGTATGTTTTATATGCTGTAGAAGAAAAATTAATGTCAAGCATGTTCTCCATTGGGTACGATGATAACCATTTCCTGAATCTGTCGGAGCAATTTCCTCTTTTCTTTTTATTTTTTTCTTTTTTTTGAGATGGAGTCTTGCTCTGTCGCCCAGGCTGGAGTATAGTAGCACTATCTTGCTCACAGGAACTTCTACCTCCCGGGTTTAAGCGATTCTCCTGCCTCAGCCTCCCAAGTAGCTGGGATTACAGGCATGTGCCAACGCACCCAGCTAATTTTTGCATTTTTAAAAATAGAGATGGGGTTTCCCTACGTTGGTCAAGCTGGTCTTGAACTCTTGACCTCACGTGATCTGCCTGCCTTGGCCTCCCAAAGTGCTGGGATTACAGGTGTGAGCCACCGTGCCCAGCCTCCTTTTTCCTTAAAAAAAAAAAAAAAAAGAGGTAAGGTCTTGTTATGTTGACCAGGCTGGTCTCGACCTCCTGGCCTCATGCGATCCTCCCATCTTGGCCTCTCAAAGTGCTAGGATTGCAAGCATAAGCCATCATGCCCAGCCCAATTTCCTCTTTTAAATAGGACATTTAAATCTGTATCTGTCATGCTAGCCTGAATAGTTAGAAATGAAATGAGGTCCTATGCTTTGAGATAACTAAAAAGCTAAAATATATTAATTTTTGCAAAATGTCAAATATTTGCTTTTCAAATAAATTAAAAATAACTTATGAACTATATGCTGTACTACAACTCAGATAATATTTCCTCCTGTAATTTTTGGTTAGTATACTCTCCTAAAACTTATCAGAAAAGAGGTAGAGAGATTTCTACAAACCTAAAGATATCAAATTACAATAGAAGCCTAAGTGTCTTCTTTTCATCTCTGGTTCTGAATGATGGACAATTTTGAGAAAATGTGGTTCCTACCTACCTTGCTCTCAGGAAAGGATACAAACATTTTTGAAAGAGGAAATCATGAACTGTTGGTGTATTGTATCAAGGGAGCCCTTTAAAATATTTTATTATGGCACAAAATATTCTCTTATAAATAAAGTAGAACAAAATATTTGGTGGAATTTCTTTTATTTTTTCAACATGGACACAGTTGAGTTTGCTCAGCTATGAAAGCTGAGCAAAGCGACCCCAGATACCTACAAGTGCTCGACAGGAATTCAGGAGGTTAAGGCTCAGTGCAATGGGAGGAGAGGGGCAATCTCTCAGCATCCAGCTCTTTAGCACCAAGCAATGTCTAATTTGGTAATTACAAATCTAACTTGTGAAGAAAATGGTTTTTCGTTCCAGATATATTTATTACAAGTGACTTGGAAGCTATCTCTTTGACTTACCTCTCCAAATGTTCCACTCTTTATTCATACAAAGTGTATTTATTTTGTTATTTAAGATGCTGCGCAGAAGTAAGAGGCTGTAAAGGCTTGAGAAATTGCTTAGATGGAATATTTTATCTCCCATCCTGTTTTCCTCTGCGGGTAGAGACGAAGCCCCAAAATGCAATCTTGTTAAAAAAAGTTAGATTTTTTTTTTTTTTTGCTGGTCTACAATGAACTATGATCACTCTGAATAAAGACAGAGACTACTAGTAGCTGCCTCTAAATTTAGAAATAACTCCTTTTAGGTCTAGGGAGGCATCTCAATTTCAGAAAAGTTAGTAAAGGTTACTGGTAAAATTGCTTTTACTTCTACTGGGGAAATTTTTGAAAAATATAATGCTAGGACATAGAATGGTTATTTGATTTCTCTAAAAAAAAACCGTAAATGGTTTTTGGAGCCCTAAGAGTGGTTAGAAAAACCAGGAGCTGTAAAATTAAGAAGTGTCCAAAGCCAATTGGTTTGAAGCTAGAACTAAAGCTGAGTTCTAAGGCTGATGTTCTTTCTCACCAGGGGAAAGAATTTAATTGACCTTGGAAAGCCACACAATAGTGCTGTTTGGCTTATTAATGCACAAATATTCAGACACCTGCACCGCACCCTTGTGAATGCCTTAGGATTTAGCTAGAACTTTGAAAAGTAACTGAACCAAACCAAGGCTATAACTCTACAGGATCTCAGCATCCCAGAATTATGCTGACACTCTAATAGGAGAGATAACTTTTCAAATATCTCAGGAACTAGTAAAATAGGTAGTGAGCAAATAAGGCTATTTTCATAAAGCAGGTTTTTATTGAGTACTTATTAAATACCATGTGCCAGGCTCCTTCAGGCACAGAGATACAGATGAGGTTCTTGCTCTCATGGAATGTAGCTTCTAATACTGAATGCTTTCCCGCTGATGGGTAGTGGAAAAGTGTGGGGATACTTTCAGGAGGATGCATTAAGTAATGGAAAATCTTGAAATCCAGGTGTCAGAAAGATTTTGAGATGCTTGATAGGAAGTTATTGGGCCCTATGAAAGGAGGACTAAGTGAAAGGGGAAAATCACTTTAGTTGCAACCATTTTTTCCTCTCCTTCTTGATGAGCCTGTTATGTAAACCTGGCATTTGGACCATAAAAATATGGTTATTCTTTGTTAGTAAACCAAGGAACAATTTAGGTGGCATTAATTTAGTGAGCTTATTACCAGGCTCGTACAGAAATCAATAAACATGTACTTTTTAATCAACCCCTGAGGTGGCTTGCTGCCACCACTAGTTATTCTGTCAGACTGGTGAATATTTAAAAAGGTGTGGTGAACAAAAATACTTTACCTGTACAATGAGAAATTGTGCCCTGCAATTTTTAGGACTTTCTCAAGTTGCCAAGTAATTGGTTCTCTCACTGTGCATTGATAATGTATACTTTGTTAGCTTTACAGTTTATTTTCTGCAATAAGTTACAAAGTTGCACCCTAAGGTTATCTTTGCTGTTATGATACAATCCGGTTCATCGGCCTGGTTAAGGACAGGGTATTGTTCTCACAGAATGTCCAGCCTTATCCAATGTTCCAATGGACTTATTCAAAATAATTTCAATTTACAAAATCAATTCACTCTCCGGTTTATGGTGACAGCAGTTTCTCTCTCTGAGAAACACTAAAAAGTTGCCAGCAGTTCCATTTGAGTAACTGAATAGATAGATTTGCTACCTATTTCCTGGTCATTCTGTATTGGGATGGAAATAATGTCGTCTTTCCTTTTTTTTTTTTTTTTTTGAGACAGAGTCCCGCTCTGTCATCCAGGCTGGAGTGCAGTGGTAGGATCACCGCTCATGCAGCCCCCGAGCTCCAGGGCTCAAGCGATCCTCCCACCATTCTCCCCAGTAGCTGGGACTACAGGTATGCGCCCCCACACCCGGCTAATTTTTAATTTTTTGTTGCAGAGATAGGGTCTCGCTATATTGCCCAGGCCGATCTTAAACTCCTTGGGCTTGAGATCTTCCTGCTTTGGCCTCCCAAAGTGCTAGGAGTAAAGGGGTCATGGCTAATTCTTGTTCTTTTTTTTTTTTTTTTTTTAATTACTAATGTGTCCCTTACAGATAAATAAAAAAGTAAAATTACTCACAATTCCACCAATCACTGAGAGACTTATTGGTGTTTATCTATCCAGTCTTTTATTTCTCCACAAATCACAGTTTTTAAAAACGGGACCATACGGTACATAGTGTTTTGTCTCCTCACCCCCTTGAATAACCTTCACATTGTTCCATGGTATTTACAGTATTTACTAATAATGACTGTAAATGTAAGAGGTATATAACTGACTTTATTCAGGGCATGGCAAGCAGGAGTGAATTATTTTCTTCTTATCAACAGAGCACGCCCCTACCGCCACTCATCCCTATAGTCGTTCTCTAAATTCCTAAGTGACCCCTGACCAGCAAGGTTTCAGGGTCCTTGTGCTGAAAGGAGCAGGCTCGCCTGGGGTCACGGCCCTCCGCTTCGCAGCAGGACCCCACCGCCCACCACGGCCCTCCAGTCAGCCACACCTCGCTTCCCCCAGGACCTGGCCAGTGGTCCCGAGAGGGCACTATGCGGACCTAGGGGCCCCAGCCCACAAGACGCTGTGTCCTCCAGTCATCCCCTTTACACAGCAGAGCCCCAATTCTGGGAAGCCGGGGTCACCCAGAGCCTCCCTTCCCCGTGACGGCTCGGCCGGTGCATCACCTTCCCTCGCAGACCCTTTCAGCATCACCCTGCGTGGGAAGAAACCCAGGAGAGGCGCCTGAGCCTCACTAGCGGCTCAAACCCGGTGCCGCGCGGCGCCGCGGCCAGACCGGCGCCGCGCCGTCCCCGAATGATGACGCGCTTCCTGCCCTCCCAGCGCTCGCGGGCAGTGCGCTCGCGCTCGCCCTCGGCTCTTGTTCCGCGCCCGGAGCCAGCGGCGGCGGCAGCGGCTGAGGCGGCTGCGGGAGCGGAGTGGTCGCCCAGCGCGCGGGGGGACGCGGGCTGCACTCCCGGGCAGGCGCTCTGCAATGAGACAGTAAATGCATCCCCCGGTAAGGCGCACGGCTCACTCGGGTTTTCCTCTTCCTCCAGCTGCATGCACGTTGCATGAATTTCTCGTGTCTTTTCCCTCCCCTCTCCAGAAGGAAAATGTGGGGTTTTTTTTTTCCTCCCTTTTGCTTCTCGTGAGTGATGCCAATTCAGGAAAAACCCGTAAAGCTCCCAGATTTGATGGTCTAGGAGGGCTTCTTGCAGGAAAATAAAAATAAAATGAAATTAATGCACCTGTCTATTGCACATGTATGTTTCACTGCACTGGACCCGGGGGCAGCGGTTTGCAAACAGCCTCGCAGCCGGCGCCAGAGAGTGGATTCCTGGCGGTGGGCAGCCAGTCCTCTCCGGGGCTCTCGCTGGGTTTCCGGTAACTGGGCTTTGAAAAGCGGTCCCGCCTGCATAGAGTGTCCCCTCGACCCCAGCCGGGCCCCCGCGCCAGGAGAGTTGGCGCTGGCGGAGCGGCTTCATTCCAGCACTGGCCGCCGGGACTCCAGCGCCACTTTGCAAACAAGTCTCCCGCCGAGGCTCTGGGCTAAGACAGCCCGCCAGTGCGGAGTTCCTTCTCCACTGCCGGACACTCAGACCTGCCGATCCCACGACTGCCCTTTACTTGGCAATCTCGCCACGGGCGAACTGCTGGCCGCTGAGCGACAGGGGCAGTGCCGGGCCGAGAGCGGGGACAGGCTTTGCATCCAGTGCGGCTGGCCTCACACAGACTCAGCGGCTCCCTCTCCTTCCTCGGTCCCACAAGCTGAAATTTTGCGCCCAATGGAAGCTGGAGGGACCTGGAGATGAGTATTTCGGGATCCCTGAGGGGACCGAGGAACGACTTTCGAGGGCGCCATATTTTCAGTGGGTCTTGACTGCGGAGGGGAGGGGGCGAGCAGTTTCTGGGTCCCAGGGAGGGCCACGCGCCCCAGTCGGAGAGGCCTGATCGGTTGTCGCCGGGAAAGTTTGCGCGCCGAGGCAGGCGCGGAGGCGGCCGCGCAAGGCGCGCACGACTGCTGAGTCCCCGCAAGGGCGCGCGGACTACAGCGCGTCGCCACGCCAGCCGGCGGGGCTTGGGGCCGAGAGCCGCCGTCACGGACAGCGTGCTGGGCTTGCCGCCTTCCTCTGTCCCGCCTGGACCGGGCTTGGGGCTCCGAGGCTCAGGGAACACGCCCCTCTTCCACGCAGCTACCGCTGCCCCGGCTCTCAGCCGGAGCCGTGCGCTTGGCGGCGTCCCGGGGTTGGGCGCCGAGTGTAGAGCGTTCTCCCGGTGCCCAGGCTCGCCTGCTGCTCCGAGGGGCGCGGTAGCTCACTTCCTGGGGGAGAGGAGGCGCCTTGGTTCGTGGATCGGGACCAGGGCCTGGCCTGTCGTCGCCCCGAGGCCGCCGACCAGCCTGAGCTTCCAGTCTCCTCTTTGGCTTTGGCGGCGACAGCAGTAGCGCCCGCGGCTGCGTGTTCTGCTCTCGCAGCTCGTGGAGGCGAGGAAAGGAGGGCGTTTCCGTAAGTTGGGGCTTAAGGTGACGCGTGGGGAAACTTGGATTCTTGCTGTCCGTGAAGAGCTGGGACAACTTAGGCCAGAATTCCTGTGTCTCATAGTGAAAACTTCTGGTTCTTTCCAGAAGATGAGAGAGGAATGAACTGAAGTGTTGGCGTTGCCAAAGACATAATTAAAGACGGTTGGGTAGGGATGATGTCTTGGAGAAGTGGACCCCAAAATACACGTAAATTGCCCTGGTGCTGTAAGTACCACTTACTTTTCCTTTAATAGTACCTGGGTGTGTTGCGTTGTGGCATTGTAAGGTTGCACGCTGACCTCCCTTCTCCAAAGCTTGGAGGCAGCGACCTCTCTGGAGTGAGGGGGAAGCGGGAGTGGGGAATCTTTACTTTTTGAAATAGACTGTGACCTCTGCTTTGTGACGGGACAAGGCATGGGCGTGTTTGCCGACCTACAGGCAGCCAATAGCAGGAACGTGTTCTCCTTGGAGTGTTTCCGAAATGATGTCATAGTATTGATGTCTTGTCGGCACTTCGGGTCTTCTTCATTGAAGAGGCTAGAAGGGACTACAGAAACCTCTGGGGTTGGGGGTTAGGTGTGCAGAGGGAGGGGAGAGGCTCTCCTGTGGGAGATGTGCCTGGAGATGTTAGGTGTTAGGCAGCTCTTTCCCTGATTCATTTCATGAAGGGCCTGCAAAAGTGTCTCCGATATGAATGTCAGCCAAGATTTTACCTACCTTGATTGCTTATTTGGGACCTGTATGCAAAATCAGAGGATGGAGGTGGGTGTGACAAGTGGCCTTGAGAGAAGAGGGATGCCTACACGAATGCCTTTTTTTTTTTTCATTGAGCACTAGAATAGTGGAAAACACCCAGAGCCCAAGATACATTTTTCCAAAATTAGCATAGCTAATTTAGAAGAGAAATCAGTTGCAGAAAGCCTCAATCCGTTTTAAGTTTCCAGTCTTAGAGGGAGTACCTTAATCACAGAAACAGGTCTCTTCAGATTGGGGAAGCCACTGGTTTCTTTCTGCCTTTGTAACCGTTTAAGTTATCAGGGAGATTCCAAAGAGTATTAGAGGGTGTCTCTTTTTGGCATTGATGTGGGGCTTCTACCTCCAAAGAGAAAGCGAACTTTTAACAACTTGACACTGTCGAATGAGTTACTAGGGGTATTCTGTACAGGCATAGGCTATATATGTAGTTTTTAATTCACCTACTGCTGACTCATTCAGGTTTTTCCAAACACTGTTCCCTAGAGTAGTTTTCAGTGAAATTAGGGTTTAGGAAGAGGTGGGTATGTTGTTTTCTAGTCAGTATCTTTCTTTTCTCTCTCAAAATTAACCTGATTTCCCCTCCTTCACCCCTCACTCCCAGAACATCATTAGTTCTCTAGAGCAGTAAAGGACGATTACAGGTGGTGAATAATGTAAATTTTTACCAACTATGCTCAGAAAAAAAATCTATGCATCTAAATAGGTATTTATGCATTTTAGCATTATGCTTTCTAACTACATATATGCCACATATATTTTATACATGTTAAACCTTACATAATAAAAAAGAGAAGCTTTATTGCAAACCCTCCAATCTTTATTCCCAAGTGTACTACCTTAATATTTATCTTTGTTTTTTAATGCCTCTCTCAACAAATTGTTATACATTGTGCTTTGTTGCCTCTTGCCTGATTCTTTTTTTTTTTTTTTTTTTTTGAGACGGAGTCTTGCTCTGTTACCTCAGCCTTCCAAGTAGCTGGGACTACAGGCACGCACCACCACGCCCAGCTAATGTTTGTATTTTTAGTAGAGACAGGGTTTCACCACGTTGGCCAGGCTGGTCTCGAACTCCTGACCTCAGGTGATCCACCTGCCTCGGCCTCCCAGAGTGCTGGGATTACAGGCATGAGACACCGCACCTGGCCAGCCTGATTCTTATTATCATAACTGCATGGTTTGACCAAAATTCTTGTATTTTTTTCCATTTAAGATTTTGTAACTTCAAAAAGTTAGAAAACGAGTATGTGTTTTGGAAATTTGCCTGTCTGTTTACCAGTCTGTGTAGTGGTGTTGTGATGTGTGTGTGGCATGTCCAGACTCTTGAGACAGTGTCTACAACTTGTGATCTGTGACATTATTGCTCCAGAACTTTTGAGTCATAATGTTTACTTGATGATTTTGAGTGGTGGTTGGCCAGTACAGGAAGTACTCAAAAAGAGTTAAATAATTCAGTTATTTTTATTAGGTACAAAAATTTTAAAGACAAGAAGGAAAACATAATAAGCAGGCCTGGAATTACAGCTTAACATACCCACTGGTGCCTTTTTAATTACAGTGCTTTCCCCAGAACTTTTTAATCGTATTACTTTTATATTTAATAAGGAGACTAGTTAAAACATAAGCCACACATAACTATTACAAATAATAGGGATAAATGGTGGGTATGACCAGATGTTTTGCCTAAAGTTCAAAGAGTTAGGGAATCTGAACTCTGTCAAATTTCCCCTGCAGGGCCCACACCCCCTCCTCAATAAGCTGGAGAAAGGCAAAGAAGTCAGGGTGGAGGAGGGGAAGATAACATGCTTAAGGTAGACCTCTCTTGTGTGTTGACCACCCTGACAATCTTTGGCTCGGGGCAGGTGCCATTTGAGTAACAGCTGGTGGACAAGGTTGGGTACAAAATGCTTTAATTGTGAGAGTCTTTATATGTCACCCAGAGCTGTGAATTAGGACTGGGCTCATTTGCCACCCATTTCACAGTGGAGTTTCAGAGACAGTGCCAAGACCATGGTTTTGTTTTTCTCTTAACCAACAATTTAATTTCAGTCAAACTGATGCTGTTCTGAAAATGTAGAACAGGGAATGAACATTTGTATTTTCTTTTTACGCTTTTAGCTGCAGTTTTAACAAACATAATTCCCTACGTATGTTATTCACTCATTCAGTGTATGTTTTTGAGGATTTACCATGTACTTTATGCTGAGAAGATATCCCCTGCCTTCACAATGCCCACACATTGTGTTCCCAGGAGGTGATACTCTTTTGTACTTTGTGTATCTAGTAGCCAGGGCGGGGGTGGGGTAGGGCGTGGGGAGATGAGAATGTGATGAAATAGTAACTGAAATACAACATTATAAAAAGATGAGAAAAGGATGTGACCAGGCAATTCCCAGAAGAAGGGATGCAAATTATTGCATCTCTTCTCACCTTCCCTAGTGGACAGAGAAATGCAAATTTAAAAACATATTATTTCCTGTCCATCCAATTGATACATCTTTTGAAAGGTTGGTAATACTCTCTGTTCAATGGGGCAGGGTGGGAATTCTCAGACCGTTGATGTAAGTGTGAATTGCTACAACCTTTGGGAAAAGCAGATCATTTCTGTGAAAGTTTGGAGCACACGTGCTATGTGACCCAGCAATCCCACATTTGCAGCCTTGTTTTACATTAGGAAAAACATTGACATATAAGGATCTGTGTGTAAAGGTGTCTGTTGTAGGATTTTTTTCAGTAAATAAGCTAGAAGCAACAAATGTTCATTAGTAAAATGAATAAAATAAGGTACATACATAGTATGGATTATTTTGTGAGGGTTGTGCATAATGTATTACAAATAATACATAAAAGCTAGTTGCAGAGTATCATATGTATGTTGCATGACCGTATTTCTGATTTTTTTTTTTTTTTTTTTTTTTTTTGAGACGGAGTCTGGCTCTGTCGCCCAGGCTGGAGTGCAGTGGCGCAATCTCGGCTCACTGCAAGCTCCGCCTCCTGGGTTCACGCCATTCTCCTGCCTCAGCCTCCCAAGTAGCTGGGACTACAGGCGCCCGCCACCATGCCCGGCTACATTTTTGTATTTTTAGTAGAGACGGGGTTTCACTGTGTTAGCCAGGATGGTCTTGATTTCCTGACCTCGTGATCCACCCTCCTTGGCCTCCGGAAGTGCTGTGATTACAGGCATGAGCCACTGTGCCTGGCCTTATTTCTGATTTCAAAAAAGAAGCCCTATGTGTATGACCTTGGAGAAAGATGTGTAAGGACACCCAAAACTTAAATATTGTTTAAGATTAGCAGTGAGGAGGGAGAGGTAATTAACTTTCTCCATGTACCCTTCAGGTGGTTGACTTGTTAAAACACGCAGGCTTTTCTATATGAAAAAAGTTAAAAAATATTTGGTTAATGGATAAGAAACTCACCAGCAACCATTTAGAAAAAAAGGCTGGGAAGTATCACGCTTACTTTCTCTGATGCCTCTTATTGTTATCTCTTATCTCTTTGGAAATTTTCAATTAATTATTTTCTAAAATCTTTGATTTCTCAACTTTTAGTAGAGTATACCTTCAGTGTAAAGGATAGCATCAGAAAAAGCTGTTTCCCTCTGCCCCAGGAGGCGGTGAAAGTAAGAGCTCAGGAAAGCTCTTACGAGCACTCTCCTTTATCTTAACTTTCTCTGATCCCATCCTGAAGGAAGACCAACAGTGGCCCCTGCAGGGAGAGCTTCTGGCCAATTGAGAAGCCTTTCTTTTTTTTTTATTTTTAGACAGGGTCTAGCTGGAGTGCAGTGGCATGATCTTGGCTCACTGCAACCTCCACCTCCTGGGTTGAAGTGATTCTCATGCCTCAGCCTCCCGAGTAGCTGGGATTAAGGGCGTGCGCCACCACTCCCAGCTAATTTTTGTGTTTTTAATAGAGATGGGGTTTCACCATGTTGGCCAGGCTGGTCTGGAACTCCTGGGCTCAGGCAGTCCACCGTCTTCGGCCTCTCAAAATGCTGGAATTACAGGCATGAGCCACGGTGCCAGGCCTGAGAAGCCTTTCTAGATAGCAGCAGCATCTCCTCAAACTTGGTTTTCCTAATCGAGGCCCAGAGAGGGCTGGGTTGGTGTTTGAATCCAAGTCTCTTTCCATACAATCTCTGGCTTAGCTGGCTGTTCCACCTCTACCATTTTCAACCCAGCCTCCTAATGTGATTTTTGAAATCTTGATAGAATGATGAGTTTTTGCCAGTTGCAGCTAAAGCCAACCTTTCAAAAGCATTTTACGTTTTATTTTTATTTTTTATCTGAATAATATTTTTAGAGACAGGGTCTCTCTGATGCCCAGGCTGGAGTGCAGTTGTACAGTCACACCTCACTACAGCCTCAAACTCCCGGGCTCAAGTGATCCTCCTGCCTCAGCCTCCTGTGAAACTGGGGCTACAGGAACTTGCCACCATACCTGGCTAATTTGTATTTAATATTTTTTTGTAGAGACCAGGTCTCACTGTGTTGCCCAGAGTGGTCTCAAACTCCTGACCTCAAGTGATCCTCCCACCTTGACCTCCCAAAGCACTGGGATTACAGGTGTGAGCCACCACACCCTGCTCTACATTGAAAAAAGTACAAACTGTGTGTGACTCTGTGAATCCTGATGGGAGATACAGAATCTCAACCCACTGGAAGCCAGGGCTGTGCTGCACAATTTGAAAACCATGCTTGAGATTACATCAGTGGTTCCCAAACTAAAATGCATGGAAATCACCTGCAGGGCTTGTTAAACCCCAGATTATTGGGCCTGAGTTTCAGATTCGGTGGGTCCTTGGTGGGGTTTGATTTGCATTATTAGCAAGTTTCCAGAAGAGGCTTATCTTGTGGATCACCCAGAGAGGGCTGGGCTGGTGTTTGAACCCAGGTTTCTTTCCATACGATCCCTGGCTTAGCTGGCTGTTAACGCTTCTACCATTTTCAACCCAGACTCTTAATGTGATTTTTGTAATCTTGATAGAACTGGTGAGTTCCATGGAGAACCACTGGTTTAGAGGAACTAGCTACCTCTCTTCCATGGGTCTTGTGCTCTTTTCCAGCCAGCCGTGTTATGGATGTGATATGGTTTGGCTGTGTACCCATGCAAAATCTCATCTTCAACTGTAGTTGCCATAATCCCCACGTGTCATGGGAGGGACCCGGTGGGAAGTAATTGAACCATGGGGATGGCTATACCCATGCTATTCTCATGATAGTGAGTGAGATCTCACGAGACCTGATGGTTTCATAAGGGCCTTTTACCCCTTTGCTTGGCACTTCTCTCTCCTGCTGTCATGTGAAGAAGGATGTGTTTGCTTTCCCTTCCACCATGTTTGTAAGTTTCCTGAGGCCCCCCGACTATGCCCCGCCCCAACCATGCTGAACTGTGACTCAATTAAACCTGTTTCCTTTATAAATTACCCAGTCTTGGGTATGGGTAATAGAGTAAATTGGTACCGCAGAGAGTGGGGTGCTGCTATAAAGATACCTAAAAATGTGGAAGTGATTTTGGACAGTTTGGAGGGCTCAGAAGAAGACAGGAAGATGTGGGAAAGTTTGGAACTTCCCAGAGACTTGTTGAATGGTTTTGATCAAAATGCTGATAGTGATATGGACAATGAATTCTAGGCTGAGGTGGTTTCAGATGGAGATGAGGAACTTCTTGGGAATGGGAGCCAAAGTGACTCTTGCTGTGCTTTAGCAAAGAGACAGGTGGCTTTTTGCCCATGCCCTAGAGATCTGTGGAACTTTGAGAGAGATGATTTAGGGTATCTGGGGGAAGAAATTTCTAAGCAGCAGAGCATTTAGGAGGTGACAGAGCATAAAAGTTTAGAAAATTTGTAGCCTGACGCAGTAGAAAAGAAAAACCCATTTTCTGGGGAGAATTTCAAGCCAGCTGCAGAAATTTGCGTAAGTAACCAGAGACCTTTGTGGCAGCCCCTCCCTTCTCAGGCCCGGAAGCCTAGAAGGGAAAAACGGTTTTCTGGGCTGGGTCCAGGGCCCCCTGCTGTGTGCAGCCTTGAGACTTGGTGCCCTGCATCCCAGCCACTCCAGCAGCCGCTACAAGGGGCCAAAGTACAGCTTAGGCCATTGCTTCATAGGATGCAAGCCCCAAGCTGTGGCAGCTTCCACGTGATGTTGGTCCTGCAGGTGTGCAGAAGTCAAGAATTGAGGTTTGGGAAGCTCTGCCGAGATTTCAGAGGATGTATAGAAATGCCTGGATGTGCCACTGCACTCTAGCCTGGGTGACAGAGAGAGACTCCGTCTCAAACAAACAAACAAACAAAAAAAGAAATCTTGGATGTCCAGGGAGAAGTTTGCTGCAGGGGCAGAGCCCTCATGGAGAACCTCTGCTAGGGCAGTGCAGAAGGAAAATGTGGGGTCAGAACCCCCACACAGAGTCCCCACTGGGGCACTGCCTAGTGGAGCTCTAAGAAGAGGGCCACCATCTTCCACACCCCAGAATGGTAGATCCACCAACAGCTTGCACCACATACCTGGAAAAGCTGCAGACACTCAACACCAGCCTGTGAAGCAGCTGAGAGGGAGGGTGTACACTGCAAAGCCACAGGGGCGAAGCTGTCCAAGGTCATGGGAACCCACCTCTTGCATCAGTGTAATGTGGATGTGAGACATGGAGTCAAAGGAGAGCATTTTGGAACTTTAAGGTTAAATGACTGCCCTGTTGGATTTTGGACTAGCATGGGGCCTGGAGCCCCTTTATTTTGGCCAATTTCTCCTATTTGGAACGAGTGTATTTAGGCAATTCCTGTACCCCCTTTGTATCTAGGAAGTAACTAACTTGCTTTTGATTTTACAGGCTCATAGGTGGAAGGGACTTGCCTTGTCTCAGATTAGACTTTGGACCTGGACTTTTGGGTTCATCCTGCAATGAACTAAGACTTAGGGGGACTGTTAGAAAAGCATGATTATGTTTTGAAATGTGAGGACATGAGATTTGGGAGGGGGCAGGGGTGGAATGATATGGTTTGGCTGTGTCCCCACGCAAAAATCTCATCTTGTAGTTCCCATAATCCCCACAGCAGTAGGAGGTAATTGAGTTATGGGGGCTGTTACCGCCATGCTGTTCTTGTGATAGTGAGTGAGATCTCACGAGATCTGATGGTTTTATGAGGGGCTTTTCCCCCTTTGCCTGGCACTTCTCTCTCCTGCCGCCATGTGAAGAAGGACACGTTTGCTTCCCCTTCTGCCATTATTGTAAGTTTCCTCAGACCTCCCCACCATGCTGAACTGTGACTCAATTAAACCTGTTTCCTTTATAAATTACCCAGTCTTGGGTATGTCCTTATAGCAGTGTGAGAATGGACTAATACAGGTGAAAGTTAGAATCTCAGTCAAGGGACATTTAATGCAATTCTGCCAATGTCCCCAAGCTGGGAAGAATTAATATTTGAGTCATGTTACTTAATTCTTGTCTGAATTTGTTATAGATATTTGAGGATTTAATGATGTTTTATAGATAGATGTATGTTTCATCAGCAGTGAAAGTGAGAATTCATGGCTATCATTTTAAATAGTCTATAGTGAATTCTCTTGGGAAAGAGGAGGTTCTCATTCCTGTTTTTTTTCCTGTTATACATGCATATTCAAGATTTTATGTCATTGATTTCTTTTAATAAAAAGTTGGCTGCATGTGAAGGGCATTGAGAATAATATGGTGACCAGATGATAAATGTGGCATAAATTGTGTCATAATCTGATAATTCATGCATTTTTTGGAGGAAATTAAGTGCAGTAGCCATTAATTTCAACAAATGTTTATTTCAGTGTCAGCAAAGGGGTTATGTTTCCGGTTTTTTTCTTTTTTTTTTTTTTTTTTTTTTGAGGTAGGGTCTCACTCTGTCACCCAGGCTGGCAGGCAGTGGTGCAATCTGGGCTCACTGCAGTCTCTGCTTCCTGGGTTCAAACAATTGTCCTGCCTTAGCCACCCAAGTAGCTGGGATTACAGCCGTGTACCACCATGCTCGGCTAATTTTTCTATTCTTAGCAGAGCAGGGTTTCACCGTGTTGCCCAGGCTGGTCTCAAACTCCTGAGCTCACGCAATCTGCCTTCCTCGGCCTCCCAAAGGGGTTTTGTTTCTAATGATGCTTATCAGTGACACATAAGTGTTTGGCTGTCCTCTGGGACCCTCGCTTGTCTGGATGTCCTTGAGAGATTTGGATGACCCAAAGCTCAAGCAGAGTATTCCCTAAAAGGCTTTCCTTCTCACCGATCTCCTAGTTCTAAAATTTTTTAGCAGATGAACGTTTATTCTGTTTTCAGCCACTTAGTTTTAATTTGTTTTGTTTATTTTTAGAGAAAGGGTCTCGCTCTATCACCCAGGCTGGAGTGCCAGCCACTTAGTTTTAGAGCCTTGAATGTTTTTCTAGTGATTTCCTAGGTCAGCTCTAAGCAAAGCAGAATTGGTAGTGATAGTGGAGTGCAGGAAACAAAGAGACGTGGAAGGGAAATTGTCATGAAGGAGGTCATATTTAAGTGGGGCTTTGCAGGATGGGTTTCTTCTGCAGTGTTCCTGGACCTGGCTGCACATTGGAATCACCTGGCAATTCTGATGTAGTTGGTTTGGGATGGGGCCTAGGCATTGGTGGGTTAGTTCTCCATGTGATTCTAATGTGCAGCCAGGGTAGAGGACCACTCATCTACAGTCCTCTGGGTCACCTTGCCTCATTCTTTGCAGATTTTAGCATCTGGCCCACAGTCCCTCCTCCCGTCAACATTTTTGGTGACTTGAACATCTATATAGGTTGTCCACCCAATTCTCAACCTCTCAGTCCCTTGACCAACTCTCTTTCAGTTATCTTTTCCTCTACCCTGCTTCAGCCATCGCTCACATGGTTATCTCTAGACCACTGATTCTAGACAAGGAGGATATTTGGCAATGTCTAGAGACTTTTTTTGGCACAACTTTGGAGGAAGAAGAGATGCTATTGACATTCTAGTGAGGCTGCTGAACACCCTGCAATGCACAAGACAGCCCCATACAACAAAGAACTATGCCATCCAAAATGTCAGTAGTCCCAGGGTCAAGAACCCTTGCTCTAGTGTCTTTGAAGTTTTTTTTAACCCCAAGCCATAGGAGAAATATGTCTTACGTGATGACCCAATACAAACACACAGAAGTTTCACAAAACAGTATTTACTCTTACTGGGTATAATGCACTTTCATACTTTTTATTGTTTCATTAAAACAATAAGATGCTGTTTCTGACCCACTAAACTGATTTCACCACCTACTAAACTTGCACCCCATTGTTTGAAAAATATGGTTGTAGACCTTATCATTACTGATAACTGCACCTCCAGCAAAATCTTGACAAACTCACCAGTCTGACCGTCCCCTTTTCTCTTTTGTCTTATTGCCTCTAGTACTTGGTTCCACCTAGCTTTCACCTACAAGGGCTTCTGACCTGGTGGCCCTTTCTTTTTCATTGTCCATCATCCCTTTCTTGTCCTCCTTACCCAGCTCAGATTCTTGCATATACCCTCAACTCCCTTGACCTTTCCCCACTTTGTCTTACTGTCCTTGGAAAGAAAACCCCATCTTTGGTTAAGCCCACCCTCTGCTCACTCTCCTTCAGCTCCAGGCTGATGATCCTGCCTAGAGAAAACACATATCTCTCTGCATTGTCTTGCTTTTAATTTATGGCCACAAACCTCAAGGGGACTCTTGACACTTTCAGGTCCAGTATGTTTCTATACCCACTTCTCAGCTGATGACCTGGCTTATTTCACTGAGAGAAGAAGCAATTAGAAGGTACTTTCATCATCTTCCTATAGTAAACTTACTAACCCACCAGCACACACATGTGAATGAGATCCTGTCCTCTCTTGGCTTTCATACATGCAGCTATCTCCTTTCCCTTTTGCATCATCAGTTTCCCACTCTGATGGATAGTCCCCATCAGAAACTTGCAGTAGTACCTGTCATCTAAAGGAAAAAAAACAGCAGGCTGGATGCGGTCCCTCACGCGTAATCCCAGCACTTTGGGAGGCTGAAGTGGGCGGATCACGAGGTCAGGAGTTCGAGACCAGCCTGACCAACATGGTGAAACCCCGTCTCTACTAAAAACACAAAAATTGGCCGGGCATGGTGGCTTGCGCCTGTAGTCCCAGCTACTCGGGAGGCTGAGACAGGAGAACCGCTTGAACCCGGGAGACAGAGGTTGCAGTGAGCCGAGATCGTGCGACAAAGCGAGACTCCATCTCGAAAAAAAAACAGCAGGAAGAAAACCCTCTTGACCCTGTGTCCTGGTCTGCTGTTCTTCCATTCCTCTACATGCCCTTTGTAGTAAAAATATTTGAAAGAACTGTCATACTCGCTGACACCATTTCCTGCTCTCTCATTCTTTCTTGAACTCACTCCAATCTGGCTTTTTGCCAATTTTTGTTTTTTGTTTTGCCATGTTGCCCAGGCTGGTTTCAAACTCCTGGGTTCAAGTAATCCGCCTGCCTTGGCCTCCCGAAGTGTTGGGATTACAGGCATGAGCCACTGTGCCCCTCCCAGAACCACACTTATTAAGGTAGTGGCAATACCTATGTGGTACAATCCAGTGGCTAACTCTTTAGCTGTCATCTTCTTCAGCCTTTCCTCAGCATTTTGGCCAGGTCATTCCTTTCTCTTTGGAACCCTTCCACTGGTTTCCATGTCACAACCTGGTTCTCCTACCCCCTGGCTTCTCCAGCTCCAGGCTTCTTACTGGATGTTTCTTCCTGGCTTAAAGTTGGGGGCACTCTCTCACCTTTCTCTTCATTAGGAATCTGCTCCAGGATCACCTCTTACGAGGTCACACTGGCATCCCCTGGCCCCTATTCTCAAGCTTCTTCCTTATTTTTGTATCATTTATTATTCCCTGATATTACATACAGGACTCACTTATTGTCTATCTCACTGCATTAGAATATAAGCTCCAGAAGAGAAATCATCTCTGCCACTGTATCCCCAAGTGCCTACAAGAATGCCTGGCACATGATAGGTACTCGACAGAAAATTCTTAATGAATGATTGATGAAGGAAACTTGCTGGTTAGAGGTTAGCCTTGGATGAGGGACTGGAAGTCTTTTCCAGACTTGAGCTAAGGAAGAGCATAATGTTGAAGTGGAAAAGCAGTGTCTCATGGTGCAGTATTTTTAGGTCATGTGTTGAGAGTTAGGGGTTCAAGTATTGAATGAAGAAAGCACATCCTTGTTAAATACTTGTTGAGTGATAGAAGGCACCTGCAGAGGACAGCTGGATGGAGACAAATGGTTGCAGTTCTCATCTTTATCTCTGAAGGGGGCACTTAAGCAGTCTACCTGGCAACTTTTGTCGCTGGGTTGAAGATGATAAATGGACTTGTCTGAAGTGTTTATCATGGACCTTAATGTTCTGGTGACTTGTTTTGGTGAATCACTCATCCCCAGAGTCCACTTCTTCACAGGGGGAGATGTCTCCTTCTTCTCCTAAGCATTTGAGCTCATCGGGGAGTTCAGTGGGCCCTCTCTGCGCTGCTTTCAGACACCCAGGTTAAAAGATCCCCAAAGCATTCTCGTCCTATGTTTAAATTAAATCTCCTTTTCTTTCTTCATTTGCATTGCTTCAATACAGTCCATTTAATTACTTGGCACCACACCTAGGTCCTAGTTTCAGGTAAGTGAGGCTATTTCCCAAGTGTAGCCCGAGGTCATGCATGGCGGATCTTCCAAGGGGGGCGTGGATTATTCCTGGGTTTGGGAGATTACATGGAGAGTACTTTAAGAGGCTTAATTTTCTCCTTGAAGGGCTCTCTACTGGACTCAACACCTGTCACTCCTAGGCTGTCCCTGATGGAGTTAAAGGAGCTTGCCCTATGGGTAAGACATCAGCCAAGGGCAGCCTGAGGCGCAGCCACAAAGCAGTTAGGTTTGGTACACCCAGGAAGACAGGGTAGATGTCTGTGTGGGACATCTCAGTGACTCGAGGGAAGTTTACTTTTATTGTATTTATTTTATTTTAAAGAAAGAGTGGTTGGAATGGTTGTATGTGGGTGTCTCTGTTTGACAGGGAAAGAACTGAGGCTCAGAAGGGTGTGACGCTTGACAAAGCTCGCACTAGAACCCTGCTTCCTCTTTTTCTTGGGATGTGCTGTTGGAACCTGTCTGTAATTCAGGGTTGCAGTTCTCAGCCCTGGGTACGCTTCAGAATCTCTAGGGAAGCTTATTAAAACTGCTAGTTCCTAAACCCCACCTGACTCACTAAACTGAATCGGGAGCTCTAGGGAGGATCCTAGGAGGGTTGCCTGTAGGGGGTCAAGGCAGCCAGGGGACTGGGGACAGGCACCCTGCAGGGCAGATGCCTGCTGGCCATGCACACTTGACAGACCTGACTCCTTTCCGAGACACAACAGCCGTCTCAACTGACTGGGTGGCAGTTTGCTCCTCACTCCTGCACTACTTCTGGTTCCTAAGACCCTGTAGAGCTCCATTTAAAATGCATACAGAAAGGGCTTTTTATTTTCTTTGGGGTAATTTAATTTTCTCGCATTTTCCCAATGTGTTTTGTCCTACTTAGATGAGAATGAAAGCTGCATTTAGTGTGAGGAAATCACCTCTCTGAGGGCTTTTATGAGTCCTCTTGATTAGGGTCCCTAGGTGAGGCTGAGACTGGCTCTGGGGTGGGGTTTGGGTTTAACCAGCTCTTGGAGAAGCTGGTGGGGAACCAGAAGCTGGCCTGAGTGCTGCTCTGACAGAAGGAACAGAAGGGTACAAGCTGGCTCTGCAGGGATGGATTTTAACAGTAACAAAGGATGGTAAATTGTTGGCTGGTTTTTGCTGGTGAACTTGTCATGTTTGAGTGCCCCGATCTTGCGACAGTAGCTATAGGCTGGAGACAGCCCAGTGGAGCCTGCAGCAATGTCTTGTCACACCGAGCTGGCTCTTTGATGAACCTCAGAAGTTGTTTAGATGGAGCTTTATGAATGTGCCTGGTGAAGGGCCTAGAGCAAGCCCTGGGGAATCCGAGAAGCATCAGGTGGCCGTATGCTTAACCATAGGGACAGGAGAAGAGCATTTTTCTCTTGAATTGGAAGCTGACGGATTGTATTAGTTTTTTAGAGCTGCTGTAACAATGGGTGGCTGGGATCATAGACATTTATTGTGTCAGTTCTGGAAGCTAGAAGTCTAAGAGCAAGGGTTTATTCCTTCTGAGGACTGTGAGGGGGAGCCTGTTCCATGCCTCTCTGCATTTCTTGTAGAAGGGCATCTTCTCCCCGTCTCTTCATTGTCATCCCTCTGATGCAGGGCAGATGAGCCCCAAAGTGGGGCTTAGTCCATGAGGGTTCTTCGTTTTGCCCAGGAAAGAATTCAAGGGCCAGCTAGAGGTAGAGGAAAACAGCTTTGTTGAAGCAGCAGTGTTACAGCTCTGGCAGTGCGACAGCTGTGTGCCCGCTCCTGCAGAGTAGCGCTACCCCACAGGCAGTGTGCTGACAGTAGCAGCTCAGCGCAGTTTTGCAGTCGTATTTATACCCACTTTTAATAAAATGCAGATTAAGGAGTGACTTATGCAGAGATTGCTAGGGAAGGGGTAGTAACTTTTGGGTCATTGGATCATTGCATGGAAAGGGATGGTAACTCCCAGGTGTTGCCATGGCAATGGTCAATTGACATGGCATATTAGTAGGCATGTCCAACTGAAAGTTGCTTTCACCCTGGCTGTGTCTTAGCGAGTCCTCAATCTGATATGTAAGCCACGTCTCCTGCCTCACCTCTATCCTGTTGTGTCTGTTTCTGTGTTCAAATTTCCACTTTTTATGAGGACAACAGTCATACTGAATTAGGGACACCCTAATGATCTCATTTCAACTTGATTCTGTGAAGACCCCATCTCCAAATAAGGTCCCATTCTGAGGTTCTAGAGTATTGGACTTTAGTGTATTTTTTGGGATGGGGGGCACAATTCAACCTATAACACAAATTGTCAGACTGACTTCTGTCTCAGAATCTGCATCTGACATGGAATGCTCATCAGTGAAGTTACCTTTACAGGCCAAGGGACCCTAATTGTGGAATTCCGTTAAGTAAAGTCAACAAAGCCAGCAGGTGCGGAATTCCACAGTTCCCTTAATTGTGGAATTCTGCACCTGGCGATTTTGTTGATTTTACCTTTTATTAAGGCCTTGCACATTGATTACTATCATAATCCTGTGAGGTATTATTATTACTACTTTGAGGAAGCTAAGATGTAGCAAGACTTATATACTAAATAGTAGGTAAGTTTGACTGAAGCTCAGATCTCCTCAGTATCATAGGTTCCTCCCCGTAATACCAGTGAGTCTCAAACCTTGATATACATAAGAATCTCCTAGGCAACTCGTTAAAAATACAGATTTGGGAGGCCCTATCTGAATCAGAAGCTCAGGTTGCAACCACAGAATACGTATTTTTATTGTTTCCCCCGGATATTTCAATGCATTCAAAGATATGAGAACAAATGTACCCTGTCATGGACATAATTTAGAGGGGAAAAACCACCATCACCACCAAGTTTTCATTTGATTTTTGTTAGCTGGCTTGCATCGGAATCCCTAGGAGATGTCATGGAAAAGTGCTTACTGGGCTGGGCGCAATGGCTCATGCCTGTAATCCCAACACTTTTGGGAGGCTAAGGTGGGTGGATCACTTGAGTTCAGGAGTTCAAGACCAGCCTGGCCAACATAGTGAAACCCTGTCTCTACTAAAAATACAAAAATTAGCTGGGCGTGGTTGTGGGTGCCTGTAATCCCAGCTACTTCAGAGGCTGAGGCATGAGAATCGCTTGAACCTGGGAGGCAGAGGTTGCGGTGAGCTGAGATCACACCACAATACTCCAGCCTGGACAACAGAGTGACAGTGAGACTCTGTCTCAAAAAAAAGAAAAAGAAAAAGAAAGGTGCCCACTGGAGTCGGGGGCATTTCAAACCTTAGAGCCCAAGGGGATTGTCTTCTTGTACAGTACCCCTGCCACCATAGTTGTGAACAAGGTCTGAGCTCTTTGTCTGCCCACACCATGCTAATTGTCCCTCAGTTAGTGGAAAATCAATCTGGTTTGAACTTTCTGTGCTACGCAGATGTACCTTGTACCACAGTGGAGTGGCGGGTGGGAGATAAACTGAGAGGGTGTGGTCTTATATAAGTCACTGCATGCCTTAT
Organism: Nomascus leucogenys; assembly: GCF_006542625.1. Lineage (NCBI taxonomy): Eukaryota > Metazoa > Chordata > Mammalia > Primates > Hylobatidae > Nomascus > Nomascus leucogenys. The sequence goes on from NC_044386.1 coordinate 81,595,202, forward strand.
CAAAGCAAAAATAAAACCAGCAAGAGGACAAGGCAAGAAAAAAAATTGTGATTATTAAGTATTTATTATTGTTATAAAATGTGTTTGTGTTAACTAAAGTGTGTTGGAGCATGCATAGTGCAGAAGAAACACCTGGATAAATTTTTTAAAACAGGGATGCCTGGGCCCCAGCCCCAGAGATTTTCTTTTAGCAAGTCTAAGATGGGCCCCCAGAATTCTGAGCTGCTGGTCAGGGGACCACACTTAAGAGCAAGCAGCCCAATATTAATGCAATATTGTCACTGTATAGTTCCGCTTTTGATATTACAATGACCGTCTCTCTGAATAATGAAACTATTTATAAGCTTTGGCCACTAGCCTGTAGATTCTAACCCATATTCTGGACCAATATCCGAATTATTTCACCATATTAACTTTATTGTAGTGATTATATAGTAAAATACATGGTCTCTTCGCTAGGGTTGTGTTTCTTAGAGTGTAGTCTTTGGATCACTACCATCAGTGTTACCTGTGATTAAGGTTAATTATTGTAACTGCCCAATACCTGGAGATTTTAATTTGGTAGTCCAAATTAATTGTAGTTTTCTTTTCTTCTTCTTCTTTTTTTTAATTTGTAGAGACTAGGTCTTGCTTTGTTGCCCAGGCTGTTCTTGAACTCCTGAGCTCAAACAATCCTCCTTCCTCGGCCTCCCGAAGTACTGGGATTATAGGTGACAGCCACCATGCCTGGCCCTTATTTTTACTTATTTATTTATTTATTTTTCTTGAGACAGGGTCTCACTCTGTCTCCCAGGCTGGAATGCAGTGGTGTGATCTCTGCTCACTATAACCTCTGCCCTCCAGGTTCAAGCGATTCTCCTGCTTCAGCCTCCTGAGTAGCTGGGACCACAGGTGGCGCCACCATGACTGACTGTCTGGGATTTTTTTTGTAGAGACTGGCCATGTTGCCCATGGCCCATCTCTAACTCCTGAGCTCAAGCCTTCCGCCTGTCTCAGCCTCCAAAAGTGCTGGGATTACAGGTGTGAGCCACCGCGCCCTGTAGTTTTTATAATCAAAATATCCTTAGGTATACTGAAGTTTAAATGTCACTGAACTAGGGTTTGGAAGTCAGTCCTGGTTTTTACCAGAAGCCAGTCACACAGTAGGGTTACAAATACTGTTAGATTGTTTATATTGGCATTTGTTTCCATTTTTTTTCTGGCAGTTACAGGGTCTCATTCTGCAACAGAGATGTAATCTTAATAGATTGTTAGCTTTCTATTTGAATAACCATTCCCCTTCTCATTTTTTATGAAAGCTCATGCAATTCATTTTAAGATAGCCTTTTAAAAAGTTACGTTCATTGTCAAAGTAAATTCTTTTGGAGCATTAATAGTATGTGAAATATATTTTAGATTTTTGGAGTTAATTCAAGGAGGCTTTGTGGTTTTAAACTGCACAGGTAGTTAGGAATGACCATGGTTGAAATATATGTATATTCTTGGACTCTGTGTGCATATTTCAAAAATTGGTAAATGCTTTCTTATGGGAGGGGGAGGGTTGGGAGGAGATACTTTATTAATAGAAGAGATTCAATTGTCTTGACCAGTGTAATAGATCTTGGTATTCTAAGTTCCGTGCTTTGCAGATGTTTCTGCAAATGTATTTTTTCGCCCTAAAGACAAGATTTTTAGTTCTATGTTCCTCCTTCTGGGAAAATGAGGAACCTTTACTTTTAGAAAGGGGAGCTAGGGCCAGGCGCAGTGGCTCATGCCTGTGATCCCAGTACTTTGGGAGGCCGAGGTGGGTGGATCACAAGGTCAGGAGTTCAAGACCAGCCTGACCAACATGGTGAAACCCCGTCTCTACTAAAAATACAAAAATTGGCCTGGCGCGGTGGCTCACGCCTGTAATCCCAGCACTTTGGGAGGCCGAGGCGGGCAGATCACGAGGTCAGGAGATCAAGACCATCCTGGCTAACACGGTGAAACCCCGTCTCTACTAAAAATACAAAAAAAAATTAGCCAGGCGTGGTAGCGGGCGCCTGTAGTCCCAGCTACTCTGGAGGCTGAGGCAGGAGAATGGCGTGAACCCGGGAGGCGGGGCTTGCAGTGAGCCAAGATAGCGCCACTGCAGTCCGGCCTGGGCGACAGAGCAAGACTCTGTCACAAAAAAAAAAAAAAAAAAAAAAAAAAAAATGAAAATTAGCCGGGCATGGTGGTGCGCGCCTGTAATCCCAGCTACTCAGGAGGCTGAGGCAGGAGGATTGCTTGAACCCGGGAGATGGAGGTTGCAGTGAGCCAAGATCGTGCCATTGCATTCCAGCTTGGGCGACAGAGCGAGACTCCATCCCAAAAAGAAAAAAGGAAAAAAAAAAGGGGAGCTAAAGTTAATTTTGTGTCTTTGGGTCATATATACTCACATCATTTTATATAATGTATTCTTGAAAAGTTGGAGATAAATAAAGTACTTTAAAAACTGCAGCAAGATTTACATGCGTTTGTCAAAATTTATAGAACTGTATCCCTAAAAAGGATGAATTTTACTCTACATAATTATACTTTAATAAACCTGATTTTAAAAAAAAGGTATCATGGGAACTTGTCATTTTAGCCATGCTTTTTGTGAATTAGTTTGCAAAATAAAGATTCCTTTTGTGAAGCATGTATTCCCTCAAGGACCCTCTCTGTTTCATACTTGTTTGAAAACTGTTCTTTGTGCATTCTCTCCGTTAGTGCTTAGTGGGCTGGGTGGAGTGGAATTGGTGCAGGGCTACTGAGGGATGGGCGCAGCCTCTTATCCATTACTCTTAGTCATTTCTTTCTTAGAACCACATCTGGCACATGTGGGAGTTCACAGAGGTTTGGGGGATGAATTAAACCATCAGATTGGTGAAGAAGCCGAGGCGCAGAGAGCAAAGGGGCTTGTTCAAGTACGATGATAAGGTAGCATAAGTGGGAGAAGAGTCCTTTGGTCTTCTGACTCCTAGGCCAGTGCCCTTCCACTGTGCATTCTCCAATGCATAGTGTATCTTGTAAATTGGTGTCTTATAGTTTGGGAGTCTTTTAAACCAGGGTACACCCATGTGCTTGCTGTGGCTGTGGAAGCAGCCTATTCTTGTAGAAGAGCCCTGGCTTTGGAGTCATTCATCAGTTTGGCACATCTTTTTCTGGGTGTCTACCATGTGCATGGTGGATACAGCCTGAAACAAAACAGACTTGAGCCCTGCCCTCATGGATAGCACAGTCTGGAAGTGTATGTGTGGACCGAGGCATTAAAACAAACCAGAGGGATGAGTGCTGCAAAGGTCACAAACATGCTGATGTGGGAACCCACCACATAGTGGCCATAATTTAGTGTGACCTTGGACAAGTCTCTTAACCACTGTAAGCCTTAGTGTCCTCATGAGTAAAACGTGTACATCATCCCCAAGTAATGAAGTTATTGCAAGGATTTAGTAGATGATGGATGTAAAACAGATAGTTCATGCTCCTGGGCACATGGTAATTAGATGTTGTTCCTCCTTAGAGAGTGTGAGTAATGGATTGTTTGTGTGTGTGTGTGTGTGTGTGTGTGTGTGTGTGTGTGTGTGTGTTTTGTTCCCATGCTGCATTGGCCCTTGTAGGCAACCTCAGGATAGACGTTTGATATATATTTTTTTTTCTTTTGGGTCATCTTAACAGTGGGGAGATATATTGGAGGTCTCTGCGGGGTTTTGCCCATTGAGGTTGAGGTTGGAGCAGAGCTTTCTAGTCAGGGAGCTGAATTATGCTAACAGGTGAGCTGAGATAGTGAATGATGCCTTTAGTCCTCTCTCCATTCCTCTAGGGCTTCCAGGACTTAGGCCCTACAGACATGGTAATTTTTCAAGTACGCCAGAACTTGGAAAAGTTTGGGAGATTATTCATCTCTCAAAATGAGGGCCCTAGAAGCAGGGGCTAGGCTATTAGATTTTAAGTTAACTAAAGAGAACAATGGAAAGGAGACAAGGGGACCCATGGGTTGTGTGGGAACTTTAGAAGAGGGATGTGGATGAACTAGTTCAGGGTTTCCCAGACTTCTCTGATGATAAGATTCATCCGAGTACTAACTCAGAGTAAATTTACACAGCTCGCTGGGCATGCTCTGGCGTATTTAACAGTTAGCCCACATAATTCTTACCAGGGACATTTGGGAAACACTGGGTTAGATCATAAGTCTCTTTGTCCCTGCGATTTAAAATCGGTCTGTGGACCAGCAATGTCAGCATCACCTGGAAACTTGTTGGAAATGCAGAATCTTAAGTTAATCCAGACCTATGGACTCAGAATCTTCATGTTAATCAGATCCTGAGGTGAACTTGCATGCATACTAAATTTGGGGAAAGGCTTTCCTAGAGGACTGGGACATCTGTCAACATTTGAAACCAGTAAGGTGGTGGTAACAAGGGATGATAACCTTTTTGAGGAATTGGAAGAGATGGAGGTCTGGGATTTGAACTCAAGTTTCTGGCTCCAAATTGAGTGCTCTACTCAAATCCTCTTGACCCTGTGGTCTTTCATCATCTCTGATGGCAGGGTGCTAGCTGTCCTTCTGTTAATGTTGACCCTGGAAGAATGATGCCCAGGGAGACAGGAGCGTGTGTTTTTTGGCACGACTGGGACCACCCAAATGTGTCACAATTCTTGGCATCCACTAACTCTGTCAGGACACCTTCTTCCTGTCCCTGGGTAAAGATTACATTCAAATGTAAGAGTCAGCAACTTTGAGTTCTTGAAGACCTGTGGAGGTTTACATCATACCAGCAGTGGGTCCCTGCAAAAGTTGTTATATTTTTGTCCAAGGGCAGGATCAGATGGAGTACAGTTTTCTAATGCTCCCCTAGACTCTTAAATCATCCTTCTCTAAGCACAATGTCAGAGGAAATACCCTGCGAGGCACTTGCCAAATGGCTTGAAATAAGTGTCCGTGCACATTTCCGAAAAGACAATTAGAAGCTTATTTGAGGAACTAAAGGCCTGCTGTGCTAAACATTAGTTGGAGAGAACTCAGTGCCAATTTGGGAAACTCTCCTGGGGGCTCTTTCTCATCACAGCCCCTGTTTGGAGAAGCTGAGCTAGAGAAGTGGAGAGACTGCCAGGCTTGGGAGAGTGGAGGATAGGGAGGAGGGGAAAAGGGAGTGATGTGCCCTTGAGAAAAATGAACAATGCCAATGTCTCCTCCAGGGAGAACTGAAATCTTTGCAGGTAAAATCAAGTGGAAAAGGGAAAGTCACTATAAGTTCATTAACACTTGAATCGTATTGCTAGTTAGCACTGGTATCCTGGCCTTGGAAGACTCTTTAGAAAACTGAGCCCTCATGAGGTTAGTACCCTGCTCAGGGTGACACGTGGGGTTAGATACAAAGCCTGATCAGGATCCAGGGATGTTATTTAGTCCATGCACTGCCCCTTGTGCTTTGCTGCCTTGGAAGATGCTAAGAATGTAAAATTACAATGATTGGATCCAGATGTGCTGGCCCTGCCCCCACCCCCAAGCTAACATAGTAGGTTTTATTGCTAGTCAATCTTAAATGTACAAGGCATAAAGATCAGGAAAGAAAAATCTCAAGCCAGTAAATATCCCTATTGTTGGGGATGCTATACCCGGCTGTTTCTCTTGGCTTGACGCACCAGATAGAGCGACCTACGGAACACAGAACAGGGAAAACCTCTGCACTGTAAGTGGCAGGATGTTTGTGTTCAAAGTCATGGCGTGAATTTATATGCTATTGCCAAGGTCTGCAGGGACAGGTGCACATTAAGTTTTTAAAATTAAATTGTAGAAAGGCTGAAACTTTACAGCGATTCTTGTAGCATGAGTAGGGGATCTGAAAGGGCTCCAGTGCAGAGGCATGGGGTGGATAGAGGCATTTTCTCTGATGAAACACCAGATTGCTTGTGCAGAAAATCCGAAGCCTTTGACCTTTATGTTGCACAGTTCAGCAGTAGATTACAATTGTCTTGGTTAAAAATGGTTTAATGTTTATGCCTATTTTATTTTTGTCCGCTAGATTGAGTTTTGAAGGCAGGAACCAAGCCCTTTATTTATCTGGCAGTCTGAGGGTATGGTAAATGATTGGAGCCATTCGGCTGCAGTGGTCAAGGGAGATTGCCTTGGGAAGTTGAACTTGAGCTAGAGGCCAAGTGCACTGAATTTTGGTGTCTTTCCATGTGGTTTTGGCTGTGGCAGCCAGGCCATTACAACTTCATAATCATATGTCATATTGGTTGAACTCAGTGAAGTGTTAGCAAAAAAATATATATATATATATATAATTTGAGAAATTAAATCCTTTTAGATGATAGTAGGAGCAAGTAAGTGGTGCTTGAGGTTTAATTTGATTTGAGGATGTGGGGGAGGAGAGTGAGTCTATGCTTTGATTTCAGTGGTAGAGCACTAGTGTTCCAAGGGGATTGTGTTTGAGAACCAGTGGGCTTAATCTTGCCACTGAATCCAGTAAGAAGCTAATTTGCCCTTCAAGTGGCGGCTGAGGTGCCGTGTTCAGCAGGCTCCTCAAAGTGTAGTCCAGGACCGGTGGCAGCAGCAGTATCACCTGGGAACTTACTACAAATGCAAACTCTCCAACATCGCCCCCAACCTACTGAACCATACACTCTGGGCTGGGGCTCAGGAACCGTTGTTTTAACAAGTTCTCAGGGGTGTTCTGCACACAGAGGTTTGAGAACCGCTGTCATACAGTATGTAACAGCAAAAGTGATTTGGGCGTTCAGTCTAGTGGGTCATTTCCCAAAGCATTTCATGTTTGGTTGCCTCCTTGTTCTGGTAACACAAGCCAAGTTGACGGGGGTAAATAAAGTTAGATTTCCACTAGTGCTTAGTAATAATTCATGACAGCTCCAAGGTTTGGCTGGACGGAACCCTCGAGTCTACCTCCAACTTGGCTCTAAAAGCAGACTCTGGTTCTGACCCAAGGAGGAGTAAATAAAGGAATTTTTCCTCTAAAGGATGCCTTTTAAAATTTTTATTTATTTATTTATTTATTATTTATTTATTTATTTATTATTGAGATGGAGTTTCGCTCTTGCTACCCAGGCTGGAGTACAATGGCGTGATCTCGGCTCACTGCAACCTCTGCCTCCCAGGTTCAAGCAATTCTGCCTCAGCTCCCCGAGTAGCTGGGATTACAGGCGTGCATCACCAAGCCCTGCTAATTTTTGTATTTTTAGTAGAGACGGGGTTTCACCATGTTGGCCAGGCTGATCTCAAACTCCTGACCTCAGGTGATCTGCCCACCTCAGTCTCCCAAAGTGCTGGATTACAGGCGTGAGCCACTGTGTCAAGGATGCCTTTGATAGTCATGTTCCTGTTAGGGACAGAGATGGACAGATTTCTGGGAGGAAAGGGTAGGAGAGGTGCCCGAACTGATGGACAGCCATCCAAGTTTCTTCTGAGGAAGTGTAGCAAATGGCAGGGCTGAGACATGGATATGGATGTTTTTCACCTGTGTTCAGCTGGCTGCATGATAGCAAAAATGTTTGATGAACATTCTGCTGCTGAAAGGACTTTTTCATTGTTAACAGTTGAAACAGAGCTCTCTGTTTAAGAAACACTTCCTGGTGGAACAAATGATTCCAACTGAAACAAACTAAATGTTGAGATAGGATTTACTTTGACTTTGAGGGGAAAGAGGACAGCTAACAGTGCCCATTCAACTCCTGCTCGCCCCATTCTGGGGAAACAGCAGCCCAACAAAACAGGAGTCCCGCTCTGCTGAGGTGACCCAGAGGAAGGGGCCCGCTGCCAGGCGCTCCTGGCACAGGGAACAGTATGTTCCAAGGGTTGGGCCAGTGGACTCACGGTTGCTGGGACTGTTTCCTCTGTTTGGAATTTGTGGTCTTTGCAGTGTGTGAGGCTGAGAGATTGTCACTAAGCTATGTTCAGAGGTCCGCGTGTCAAGTTTTAGGATCTCTGAGTTGTGGGGGGTGGCCCTCCATGTCCATGCAGTAAATCACATCATAAAACTTAAAGGAACCCTATTTTAGTTGAACATGTAATTGGCTCAAAACTAATTTAAAGGGAGTCAGGTCTGGGTGGAAGTTGGGATGATTCTGTGAAGAATGTTGGGGAAATATAAATTAAAAACAAAGTTGGCTGGGCACAGTGGCTCATGCCTATAATCCCAGCATTTTGGGAGGCCAAAGTGGGAGGATTGCTTGAACTCAGGAGTCTGAGACCACCCAGGGGAACATGGGGAGACCCTGTCTCTACAAAAAATACAAAAATTAGCCAGGCATGGTGGCACATTCCTGTAGTCCCAGCTACTCGGGAAGCTGAGGCAGGAGGATCGCTTAAGCCCAGGAAGTCAAGGCTGTACTGAGCTGTGATGGCCACTGCGTTCCAACCTGGGTAACAGAGCAAGACTCTATCTCAAACAATAAATAAGTAGATTAATTAATTAAAAACAAAATCCCTCTTCAGTTCAGAAAGCCTCTCCACAAAGGTAGAAGAGAAAGAACACAATTTTATTATTGGCTAAGCTTTAAGCCAGAATGTGATGTGTATCACAGGCAATCTGCCAAAGGAATTGCAAAAAGGGAAAGAAATATTGCTCTTTTGTGTAGCTAAGTAGATACAACTCATTATATTTATGTTTTCAAGATTAAATTGCTGAATTTGTCCTATCTTTGGGGCTGGAGGTAGGGTTTGCAATTTGGAGTCAGGTGACAGCTGAAGTTAGGCTCATTTCCTGCCTAGAATATAGCATTATCTTCCTTGATATTACATATCAAAGAGATGACTCTCAAGCCATTGTGAGAGAGGCTTATTTAGCATTTGGCCTGACAGGAGCCACCCTGCGCCTTTGCCCAGAGGAGGGTGGCTTGAGTGTCTTGGAATTCAAGGCTTGCTCTGAGCTCATGAAGGCTCCTAGAAGACCGGGCTCTGCCTGCATTAAGGGTGTTGACCTTTGATAATTACCTCCCCTTGCTGGCCTCAGGATTCCCACCTGAAAAATGAGGAGTTGGACTGGAGTGCTGTGATGCCATGGCATGGGGGCTCTGTTCCCCTCCCCATTTCCCCAAGCTGCCATTTCTCCTCTTCCTATCTCCAGAACATCCTGGCCAGCAGTTGCCCAGTGGCTCAGAAGCCTAACAGATCTATTCCGCAGATCATCGAGTTACAGAGCAGCTTTTGGAGCTGACTTTGGGGAGTGCCATGGAGATGGCATCAGGTGTTGGGGCACCCTTTGGTAAGGTCACCTCCTCCTCCCCAAGGCGTGAAGGTCTCTGGGGACAATTCTGCATCTGATAGTTGTTGTCTAGTCCTTGCTCTTCCTATCTGGCTCATTCTGCCTGTATAATTTTATTTAAGTCATTTAATTTGCCTGTCACCCTCTCCAGCGTGCTTCCTTCAGCATCTTTGCCCCTTCTTTGCTCTCCAGTCAGAATCAGGGAAAAACTTTGTTTCCTCATCAGCTTCATTTCTGGGCTGTCTGTAGAGGAAGTGGTAAGGCTTTACATGCTTTTTAGACCAAGCGTATTATGCTTCCTCTCATGCCAGAAACAGCTTAGAAAATTGCTTTACTGTGTCCTTATTAAGGACTTTCCAAGAAACTTTGAGTTAAATGACAGTGTTCACATATAGAAATGCCCTTTCAGATACTGCTTCAGTTACTTGATTCACCCTTCAATTACTGGATCAGAAAATTGTTTTCCCTGCCTGATTCAGCCCTCCTGTGGGAACCTCATACTTTGCGTCTGAGTTCAGGAAGAACTGAATCGAGTCTGCAAGGAGGTTTGTGAATTTAGAGCTAAGAAAAGCTTCTCAGGGCTACAAGCTCTGGTGGTAGAGATTACGTACTCTACTTGACTCTCAGCCACAACAGTGCCTGTGGACCTGGGGGCATTGAAGTAGCACCATTGGAGGAATTATGCATTCATTGGGACAGAAATGGGACAGAAATGTAAAAGCTAGGCTTGTCAGGCCTTCCCCTCCCTTTTACCGCTCTGGTCCCTTTTCCCATCCCACATTCACATTCAGACCAGGGCGTGGTTTTCCGTGCTTGGCTTTGCCACCTCTGGTCGCTTGCCCCCTGGCCTGTCTTAAGTTCTACCTGGTATTTAATGTAGAGAGGACACACGTTGCTTTTCCCTCCCTTACCCTCAGATCCTGACGTGGCAAGGTGAGGAAGGAAGGGTCTCCCTGGGAATAGCTGTGGACAAGTTCCCATTGTGACTAATCTCAGATTCTGTATCTGTTAAATCCACTTAATATGTCACCTACAAGATGGTAGAGACCAAATGGTTCAGTGGGTGTTGTATGCTGGGTGCAGTGGTTGACCCACAGTGGGCGCTCTGGGAATCTGCCTCCCCCGCTTTCTCTTGGTGAGTCCTCCTCTCTCCCAGTTGTGCCTGGTACACTCCCACTCATCCTTAAGACACAACATTGCAATGATAGATGATTATAGAATCAACACAAATCCCTCATGATTTTGTCCTTTGAGTTGCTCTTATAGCTTCTGATAATTAAGAAAGGAAAGCATTTGGTGTGGAATAACTTGGAAAGAGAAATCCTTAGACCTCTGTTGTCACTGCCCAGAATGGTTATTGAACACTTGAATTGTGGCTGGTGGGACTGGGGAGCTGAATTTCTGATTTTATTTTATTCAAATTTAAAACTAATTATTGGAAAATGTCTCATGTGTCTGTATGAAGAGACCACCAAACAGGCTTTGTGTGAGCAACAAGGCTGTTTATTTCACCTGGGTGCAGGCAGGATGAATCCGAAAAGAAAGTCAGCAAAAGATGGTTGGATTATCATTAGTTCTTATAGGTTTTGGGATAGGCAGTGGAGTTTGGAGCAATGTTTTGCTGGCAGGGGGTGGATCTCACAAAGTACATTCTCAAGGGTGGGGAGAATTATAAAGAACCTTCTTAAGGGTGGGGGAGATTACAAAGTACATTGATCAGTTAGGGTGGGGCAGAAGCAAATCACAGTGGTGGAATGTCATCAGTTAAGACTATTTTCACCTCTTTTGTGGATCTTCAGTTGCTTCAGGCCATCTGGATGTATACTTGCAGGTCACTGGGGATATGATGGCTTAGCTTGGGCTCAGAGGCCTGAGAAAACTTTTACACATTACATTTGGAATAACTTGGGTATGTGAATCAGCTTTTTCAGCTATAAATGTTATGAGATTGAAATAAAGATCAAGCACTTCCGACGAAGATTTAGCATTCAGATTGAGATATGTGCTGTAAATGTAAAATACACACCAGATTTCAAAGGCTTGGCAAACAAAAAAAGAATATAAACTATCCCACTAATTTTTATATTGGTTACATGTTGAAATGATATTTTAGATATATTGAGTTAAATAAAATATATTATTAAAAGTCATAAGTTCACATGTTTCTTTTTATGTTTTAAAATGTGGCTACTGGAAAATTTAAAATCACATACACAGCTCACATTATATTTCTATTGGACAGTGCTGCCTTAGGCCTTGGCCTGTCTAAAACTGGCTTAAAGGCCACAAGACAGCTGTTGGTGCTGGAAGTTCCTGGAGAGTGATGTTTTCTGGAGTCTTCCTTAGTGATCTGCCTACATTATGTATCAGAGCTGCCACTTACAAATAGGAACTATTGGAGCACCCTGCTGACATTAATACGATACCTCCGGGAGCAAGTTGGAGAGAGCACCTTTTTCTAGAAAGGTTGCACTGAAGAACCTTTGAAGAAGAAAGGTTAGAAAATTGCTTTACCTCTGAAGAAGCAGAGGTCTTTTTTGGGGGTGGGGTGGGGGGAGGGGTTGATGGGGACAGTCTTGCTCTGTCACCCAGGCTGGAGTGCATTGGCTCGCTGCAGCCTCGACCTGCTGGGCTCAAGCTATCCTCCTGTGTCATCCTCCTAAGCAGCTGGGACTACAGGTGCACCCCACCAGACCTGGCTAATTTTTGTATTTTTAGTAGACCATGTAGCCCAGGCTGATCTCAAACTCCTGGGCTCAAGCGATCCTCCCACCTTGGCCTCCCAAGGTGCTGGGATTACAGGTGTGAGCCACAGTGCCCCTCTTGAACTCTATTTCTTGACAACCCAAGGGGCTCCTTATCCCTGTCAGGTTTACTTCCTCAAAGATGGGCTTCTGCCAAGGCTCTTTGAGATTCCCTGTTGATCCCACTTTGCTTCGTTCTTATTTCTTATGTTAGGACCTCAACTGAAGAAAATAACACCAATCAGCCTTATAAAACTGGGAAATTAAAAGTGCTGACTTACTTTATAGCAGACTTGCTGAAAGCTGTGTGGTCTAGAATTTAATGTATTCATAGTGGAGTGATGGGCTGGCATCAACTAATGGAATTGTATTTAAAATTTTTAAATGCTTAATTTAAAAGATAAGACTGTTTGTGTTAAATATTTTCAATAGAATTTCATGTCATTTTGGATAGTAATGATTAACCAGTCCAGATTTTTCAAAAATTGACATTATGTTAATAGGTGATTAAGAAAACATTCTTGGAGCACCCCTGTGTGTAGATATCCTACCTGCTGTATTTTTTTTTTTTTTGAAATGGAGTGTCGCTCTGTCACCCAGGCTGGAGTACAGTGGCGTGATCTTGGCTCACTGCAACCTCTGCCTCCTGGGTTCAAGCAATTCTCCTGCTTCAGCCTCCCAAGCCGCTGGGACTACAGGCACGCCACCATGCCCGGCTAATTCTTGTATTTTTAGTAGAGACTGTGTGGCAGGCCAGGTCTCACTAACTGTTTCAGTACTGAGTGGTTAAGTTAAATATTAAAAGCCAGTGACTTTATACAAAGGCTGGGATGTAACAAAAGCCCCTCAAGAGTTTTGCCTAGGCCTTTCCTGGGCCTTAAAGCATGACAAAATAAGGAAGGAATTCTTAACAGGACCCATTTAGGATTAAACAAGCTTTATTGTGGGTCTAAAGAAACTCCCCAGGCCTCCACAAACAAGTTTATTGGGGGTCTGAAGGAACTCCTCAAATCTCTGTGATTTAGCAGGAGACAAGATAAGGGTAATCACCCCAGCACCTGGACCCATTTAGATTAAGTAAATTTACTGAGGCTCCAGAGAAAGGTCTTCAGGACTAATACCTTAGTTATAGATTAAAATAAGTTAATCACTTATGTCATTAGATGAATGAACACTTACACATAGACATACATATAGTTTAGAAGGTATATAACCTCTGGAAAACTTCGTAATTTTGAGTTGTTTTGGCGATAATTTCTAGGCCTCCTCTCTGTAACCAGTTACAGAGATAAAAACTCTCCTCCTCACCAGTTCATCTGCATCTTGTTACTGGGCCGCGAGAAATAGCATTCCGACCCTCACTTTGGTCTGGGAACAACGGGATTTCACCATGTTGGCCATGGCTGGTCTTGAATTGCTGGCCTCAGGAGATCTGCCCGCCTTGGCCTCCCAAAGTGCTGAGATTACAGGCATGAGCCACTGCGCGCAGCCCCTACTTGGTGTTTTTTAAGCATAGAGAGGGGTGTAAAATGTCATTTTACTAGGGGGCAGGTTAACACAGCTGTACCTTTATGTACATATGAAGGAAAACAACTTCAGGTTGCATAAGGAACTTAAAATGAGTGTTGTTCATGGAATACTATACAGCCATAAAAAAGAATGAGATCATGTCCTTTGCAGGAATATGGGTAGAGCTGGAGGCCATTATCCTTAGCAAACTAATGCAGGAACAGAAAACCAAATACCATATGTTCTCACTTACAAGTGGGGACTAAATGATGAGGACTTATGGACATATAGAGGGGAAAACACACTCTGGGGCCTATTGGAGGGTAGGGGGTGGGAGGAGGGAGAGGATCAGAGAAAATAACCCAGGCTTGATGCTGGAGTGATGAAATAATCTGTACAAGAAACCCCCGTGACACAAGTTTTACCTGTATAACAGATTTGCACATGTACCCCTGAACTTAAATAAAATTACAGGGGGAAATTTCTTTTTAGCAATATTAAGTCTTCTAACTTAAGCAAGAAAAAAAGTGAGTGTTGCTGAGAGTAGCGTTAGGAGGAATTATTACTGCATTGAATAGGGTTTTAGGGAATCATTCTTTGTGTCAGACTTGCCTATCAGGCCAGGTGCACTGGCTCACACCTGTAATCCCAGCACTTTGGGAGGCTGAGGCAGGTGGATCACCTGAGGTCTGGAGTTTGAGACCAGCCTGACTAACCTGGTGAAACCCCATCTCTACTAAAAATACACAATTAGCCGGGCCTGGTGGCACATGTCTGTAATCTCTGCTACTCGGGAGGCTGAGGCAGGAGAATCAGCCATTGCACTCCAGCCTGGGCAACAAGAGTAAAACTCTGTCTCAAAAAAAAAAAAAAAAAAAAAAAAAAAAAAAAAGACTTGCCTATCAAAGTGTTTCTCAAAGTGCAGTCCAGGCATCAACCCTCATCAGAGGTGAATCACCTAAGATGTTGTTTAAAGTGCAGATGTCGTGGATGGAGATAAGGCCCAGGAATGTGAATTTTTAAAACTTCTGTATTCCCTAAATGGACACACTGATGGGTGCATGATTTCAGATTGTTTCTTGTGCAGAAGAATTAAAGCAGTTAGTTGCTATTAATATAAAATTATAGTTTTTACTGTATTACAGTAATTGTCTACCCAAATTATCTGAGCATTAGGCCATTTACTATGCAGCTTTTCAGACCAAGACAGAGTTCAGAGGAGCCCCGGAGGTCTCCAGATTGAAGGTACCAGGGATACCTGCTCTTAAGAGTGTCTACCCTTGGTCCTTATCCCATCTCCTGGCACTCCAGCAGCAATGCAGAAATGTCTTCCACAGGAAGGCTCCAGAACCACTCCCATCCCTCTGCTATCTTTAATCAACCCATCTTCAACTCCTCCTATGTGTGGTTTCTGGATTTTTCACCTTCTTGATTCCATCCTTTGGAGACTGGTTTTCAGTTCTGGCTGCTCAGAAACACTTGTGGAAACTCGTAAGCTGGTGATGCCTGGACCCCTCTCCTGGGGATGCCGATTTAGCTTGCCTGGAGCAGAGCGTGGGTGCTGTTTTTGAACACCGGTGTTGGGAGACCACCCAATCACTCAGACAAACCCACAGACAGCTTCCTTCGGAGGCCCCCACATGGTCTGCGCAGTGTAGTGCAGCCTGCAGCTGGCTTCTCCCAGGGGGAAGAGGTTATCTTGATGCTGCCCAGGATCACATTAGCTCTAGGATCACATTAGCTCTTAAAAAGTCATTGGGACCTGGTGCGGTGGCTCACGCCTGTAATCCCAGCACTTTGGGAGGCCGAGGCAGGTGGATTGCTTGAGCTCAGGGGTTCAAAACCAGCCTGGGCAACATGGCGACACCTCGTCTCTACAAAAAAATACAAAAAAATTATCTGGGCATGGTGGCGTGAGCCTGTAGTCCCAGCTACTTGGGAGGCTGAGGCAGGAGGATCACCTGAGCCTGGGAGGTCGAGGTTGTGCCATTGTACTCTAGCCCAGGCGATAGAGTGAGACCCTTTTTTAAAAAACAAAACAAAACAAAACAACAACAACAAAAAAAACAAAGTCACTGGGGAGAAGGGTATGACCTGTGTGTCTCCATGTTACCAGCACCTATCCCTGTACCCGACCTATAGTAGGTGTCCTGCAAATGTGCGTGAACATACGGTCACCCGAAACCACAGATCTTTTTCACATAAACTGCCAGTAAAAATCATGCCTTCCCCACCTATACTGATGAAATTGATTTTTTTTTTTTTTTTGAGACGGAGTCTTGCTCTGTTGTCCAAGCTGGAGTGCAGTGGTACGATCTCGGCTCACTGCCATCTCCATCTCCTGGGTTCAAGGAATTCTCATGCCTCAGCCTCCCAAGTAGCTGGGATTATAGGTGCCTGCCACCACACCCAGCTAATTTTTGAATTTTTGTAGAGACGAGGTTTTTCCATGTTGGCTGGGCTGGTCTCGAACTCATGACCTCAAGTGATCCACACATCTTGGCCTCCCAAAGTTTTGGGATTACAGGCGTGAGCAACCGTGCCCAGCCTGAAATTGATTTTTAAGACATCAAATTCAGGGCTTTAATTGACTCTGCTTTCATTTGGTAACTTTCTCTCTTTTCACAGGCTGACCAGTGTTGACGTTAATTGCAGCTAGATGTAATCTGGGTAGCAAAATGGTTAGACGTTAGAGCTCTGCACAGGGATTTGAATCCTGGTTCAGACATGGACTTGCTGTGAAGCATTGCATAAGTTCCTAACTGTCCATGCCTCGGTTTTTTATTTGTAAATATGGATAATAATAGTAACTACCTCAGTGGGTTGTGGTGGGATTGAGACGTTGCATATGAGGCACATAGCATGGAGCCTTAAGCCTAAAGATGGTAGTGATTGGGGTGGTTGCGGGGAGCCCACTCGTGTCATGATTTGCTGTACCCTACGCTCCCTTTGAGGGCCATGGATGAAGCTTTTCTTAAGGGAGGCAGCTGGCATTGTGAGTGGCTGAAGAAAGGAGAAAGGAATGAGGCGCTGAGTGGTGAAGGCCTCAGGCAGGCTTGGTCCTGTCTTCCTTGAGTGAGATCTGCAGTGGGTAGGGAAGGATGGCTCTGGTTTCAGCAAACAGCAAGAACACTGTACTTGTCTGTTGGTGTGTGTGTGCGTGTGTACATGCACCTCCACCTGCATCTCTTGCTTTCTCCTGGGACTAGACCAAGAGTCTTGCTGCTGACTGCTCATTAGGCTCACCTGGGAGCTTTTAAACCACACCAGGGCCTAGCCCCATCGCACACAGATTGAACCTGAAACTGCAGTCCAGGCATCCCTATTTTTCTTTTTCCTTTTTTTTTGTTTTTTTTGAGAGAGAGTCTTTCTCTGTCACCCAGGCTGGAGTCTAGTGGCCCAATCTTGGCTCACTGCAATCTCTGCCTCCCTGGTTCAAGCAGTTCTCCTGCCTCAGCCTCCTGAGTAGCAGGGACCACAGGTGCATGCCACCATGCCTGGCTAATTTTTGTATTTTTAGTAGAGGTGGGGTTTCACCGTGTTGGCCAGGCTGGTCTTGAACTCCTGGTCTCAAATGATCTACTCACCTCGGCCTCCCACAGTGTTGGCATTACAGGCGTGAGCCACCATGCCTGGCCTTTTTTTTTTTTTTTTTTTTCTTTTTTTTGAGACAGTCTTGCTTTGTCACCTAGGCTGGAGTGCAGTGGCCTGATCTCAGCTGACTGCAGCCTCTGCCTCCCCGGTTCAAGTGATTCTCCTGCCTCAGCCTCCTGAGTAGCTGGGACCACAGGAGCCTGCCACCACGCCCGGCTAATTTTTGTATTTTTAGTAGAGGCGGGGTATGCTGTGTTGGCCAGGCTGGTCTCGAACTCTTGGCCTCAAGTGATCCGCCTGCCTCCGCCTCCTTAAGTGCTGGGATTACAGGTTTGAGCCATTGTACCCAGCCCCTATTTGTCTTAAAAGCTTCCCAGGTGATTCTAATGTGCTGCTAGGGGATGAGCACCCCTGGGGAATACTGCCTGTGGTTGATCTCCAGCAGATTCTCTTGCGTCCTCTGAACTCTGCCTTGGGATGTGCATCCTCACAGCCCGGTAACTCCCCGTCCTGCATGGGGCCCCTTGACCTCGCCTAGCAGTTGCAGTGAGGGATATTGACTTCAGTGGGATCCTGTCATAAGACAAAGGCTTCTTAGCATCACGGAGCTGCGTGGATTTTTATAGAGGAGGGTTAGATGTTACCAGAGACCTTTATCGAGAGGACTGGGAGAATTGTATCAGCTTTTTAATATTAAAAGGGAGTGAGTCTTCCTGCTTTGGTGTTTGTCTCTTGTACTGTCATAATTGTGTTCTGTTTTATGAGTGGTATGATAAGTGTTTACATAGGATGTGTCCTCCTTGGGTTTAATTTCACTTCGTGCAAATGCTGGTAATCTAGGCTTGGAGTCTCAGCCTGCCTGCCTTCTGCAGGACTCGGTTGGTATGCAGCATGTGTGTGCATTGTTGCTTTTAGTAATAGTTGCTCAGTTAATTTACCATCATTGGTTGAGGGGAGAACCTACTTATTGCCCCCACATAGAATAAATTATTCTTTGTTGAGAGCCTTCAGCCCAGACTGCATTAGAGCTGCCAGGATAAACCACCACTCTTTTGTTTGTGTCTTCAATTTCTAAGTCCCCTTGACCTGTTAACTGCTTCTTTAGTGGGTGAGGGAATGGGGAGTTGGTTATGGGAACTGCTTTTCTCCAACGCCCGGAAAGCCTCTACTAAGGTATGGCCCAGCCGTATCTCACATTTCCATGGAAGCATTTGTTCTGAGACCCTGCCTGAGGAGGGCCTTGGAGAAGCCATGGGGTGGTGTCCTAGAGGTGACTCCCGCTGTCACTCCCTTGCTCCCTGCATCCTTTGAGGGGGCTGCGAAGTGCCTGTATCAAGGCTGAAAGTAGGGTAGGTACAGCCTGTAAAGGTTCATCTTTTTCCCTCTCCCCATTTCATTTAAATGCCCATTTCAGCAGACATTTATTAGGCCTTATACCAGACACCTTGGGAGACAGAGAGGAGCAAAGCCGTTGCTGCCCTCTAGTATGGGAGCCAGGTCTGTACCTCAGTGCCTTGGCTCTGACTGGGAGGAGACAGACAGCTGCTGTGGGCTTTAACTGGCAGGGATTGGGATAGGGGAAAAGAGGTAATGTGGACAAGAGCCTTTTAGACCCAGACAGACCTCAACCTGGTCCAGCTGGTGAATTCTTTGTATGGTAATGGGGACTAAGCCTCAAGTATGGAAATTTGCCTAAACTAACTCCTAGTCAGATCACTGCGGGCCCTGGGTGTGCTGGGAGCAAGCTGTTCATTCAGTTCTGTCTTTCCACTGTGGTTTCCAGTTGGTTCAAAGCTTCGTGGTATTTTTTTCATTCCCTCGGCAAACATTTTTTTGGGAGGCCCTGCCTTGTGGCCAGTGCTGGGGACAGAGGTGACCACGGTAGCTGCTCTCCAGGGGCTGAGATTCCAAAGTCTCCTGGGCCAAGTGTGGTCTGGGAGCAGCTGTGTCAGAATTACTTTCTGTGCTTGTTAAAATGGCAGATTCTTTTGCCTCACCTCATGCTACTAAATCTGCATTTTTATTAATAACAAGCCACCCAGACTGCCCCTCTCCATTTATAGCTTAAGCAAAAGGTAGAGAAGCTTTGCTCTGGTAAAGGTGACAGAAGGGGCTGGCTCAGAGGTTCTTCAGGAGGCAGGGCCAGCAGAGTGTTTTGAGTGATTGGAGGTATCAGGAGCACCCCCAAGGTTATTGGCCTGGGTGCTTTAGTGGCCAGTATCAGTGATGGGCAGGGAGGGTGTGCATGCTGATTTTGAGGTCTTTCTCTGCATGATATCCCTCTAGAACTTATTTTATATTTTCATCCACAAACAGGATTTACGGGTCTGAAGAGGAGGGCTGGGATAGTGTGTGTCTCCTGGGAACTGTGGGGGTAGTTTTTGGGTCCAGCACAGATCTATGGTTGGGCACAGAAAGTTCTGTCTACTTGGGGTTACTTACTTTTATTTTCCTTGGCCTAAGCTTCTAATACCTTGTCCTTGGTATAGTCCCTATTCTGAGGTGTCCTCCACTTGCTGAGTGACTTGGAGTGAGCCCCGCAAGTGGGACTTGAAGGTGGCAGGAAGAGGAAAGCAACGGGAGGAGGGGGCGAGGGGGTATGGAGTTGGGGTGAGAGCTGGGCAGGATTTAGCCATGTTTACCCCTGCTGGGCTGGGGGGTGGATGAGACCAGCCTGGCACTCCCACCCCTCCCCTTCCGCAGCAGCATCTCTTCCAGATTGCAACCCTCCTTTGCCCTCCAGACGATGCCCTTGGGATCTGAGTCCCTGGTGACCCTGCCATGTCTCTCTAGGGCAGTTGTCAGTTTCTGCTCCATGGCCATACCATGCAGACAACAAATATGTAAATTGGACCTCAGCTTTGGGGTCTCTTCCTTGGGAAGCCTCGACTCCCTCTTTGTTCATCTCGGCTATTGCCCTCCAAACTCTGTGGTAATTACCCCGTTTCTTACCTGAAGACTGTGAGGCTTGTTCCTAGGGCTAGGCAGTGTCAGATACGTGGAAGTCATCAATACTTCTTTGTAGAGTGACTTGTGTGATGTATATGACACATATCTTCCTCACTCTTCTTGGAAGGTAGGATCTTTAGGGTCCATAAGTAGGAGAAGACATCAAGACCCTCAGCCTTCTGTTCTTGAACATTCATCATTGTGCCACCCACCCCCCCCCTCCCCCAATTCTGCTGGTCCTGGGTTTCACAGTCCCAAGAAAGGAGATTGATTGATTTATTGGAAGACAAATAAGGTTTAATAGTTCATAAATGTCACCTTTCCCAGGTAGGTTTGCATTTCTTACAGGGAATTTGAGAAATTAGGTGGAAGAGTAGTGGGAAGAGGGAGTCGCATTTTGCCATGGTGGCCTTAACACCAGTGACAGCTGACCTGCAACTTGAGTCCAGTGAATGCACACGGTAAAGGTTTCCAACTAGAAGCTTTATTTTGTTTGTTTGTCTTTGTGGATGCACAGACATTTCCTTCTTTACTTGGTTCCTGTGGTTTGCGTTTAGCGTAGACGTAATGTTTGTCCCTCTAGAATTTACTTTAAGAACAACAAACAGTAGGAGCAGGATTGTAAACTTGGTTCAAGGACGAAAGCATGTGAAGCCACGTGCCTTGATCGCCCGGCCTATTAAAGCCAATTTCACTCCTTGCCCGGTGTGTCTGGAGTGGGTTAAGTTTTGCTTTCCATATTCTCAGGTGAATCTCTTTAGATTCTTTCCCACAGCTGAATGTGGGAAATGCTTTTGAGAAGAGGAAAAGCTCTTTTTATGAGAGTTACCTGTGCTTATTTCTCTAAAGAGATGGCATGTGAAACCTGGCAGGTACCTCTGGGAAACGTATACTGATGCGTGTGCCAGGTGTCATACGTCGTGTGTTAAAGTGTGAATTCTGAGAATGCCACTGTAGTTTCCAGTAGGTAATGTTATAATGTGTGGTTATTAGTAATATGAATTTAGTATGCATTAATTCTTGATCCTGACTGATCTTCAAGAATCACCTGGGACGGCTTTGAATATCCAGATTTCAGAATCTCACCCAGACTCACTGACTCAGAGCTTCTGGAGTGGGACCAGGGGCCCTATTGAAAGCTTCTCCGGGGGAGACAGATAGCATCAGCCTGACTTCCGTCTGGAGACTGGCCCTGGAGCAGCATGCCAATTTTGACAGGTCACCAGGCCAGAGCTTGCGGCTCTGGGCAGAAACCGGGGTTGGCGGGGGGTGGGGGGTTAGTGGTGAGCCCTAAGCAATCACTCTGGGGGTGCAGTGATCTTGTGATGGTACTGTTTCAGGAAGGAGGAGGAGAAGATACCTGGTAGCAAACTGAGGAGAGGCCTGTGTGGTTGGATGGTTCTGCCTGGGATATCTGAGTTTGCTGTTCTGGGAAGCCAGGAGGATGAACTGATTCATCGGTTGGTGAAACCCCCTGAACCTTTCCCTTTAGATGCTTTGAAAATCGAAAGACTTACCGTTTATGAAAAGCACATGTGTTAAGATCGTGTCTAGCCAACTCTGCATTGTGGTTTGTAGCTAGTGAGACGTCTCCCCACCCGACTTGAGACCTGTCTTGGCCAGGGTTTAGTTACCCCCTCTAAATTTTTGGCATGCTGGGTTTGTAGTTTAGCAGGGAACTTCACTCTGGCCAGTGTATTTAATTGCTGGTGTGTTTTGGAGAAGCTAGAGAGAGGAAGTAGTCTGGAAGTTTTCTTTAGACACGCCAACAGGTTTGGGTTAATTTTGGGGATGGGAACTGGAAGATGCTATGGCTCCTGGTCAAGGTGCCTGGGGTGGTTTGGTCATTTTTATTGTGAATTCCTAAAACATCAGGCACACCAATATCA
This sequence comes from Nomascus leucogenys, assembly GCF_006542625.1. NCBI lineage: Eukaryota > Metazoa > Chordata > Mammalia > Primates > Hylobatidae > Nomascus > Nomascus leucogenys. The sequence continues at coordinate 81,617,096 of NC_044386.1, forward strand.
GAAATACCAGAAACTTTCTGGAGGCAAACATAACTTAATGCTGAAGTGTTTGCATCTCTGTGTAGTTTCCTCGGCAAAGATGATTCAGGCCCATAGTAATGTAATTGAGATAATATATTTTCTTGAGAACTATCTTGTCCTTTCGGCCTGTACGTGACTTATCCAAGATCACTGGTTAAGGTTTTTACATAACCGATATAAATGCAGAGACTTCCTGAGAGACCTGGCCCCAACTGATAAGAAAAAAGGTTATGATTTTATGATGATTACAGTTTAGTGTTATTCCTAAACTAGTTTATTCTAGTTCTCCTTTGAGTCCTCTGGAATGTATACATAAGTGTACAGATTTTAAAAAGGAAAAAAGTAGGTCTTTGTGGCTATGTTTACATATTCTGAACACCATTGGACTTCTGTCGTAAGCTAGCATTTATTGATGTTTCAAAGGCGGAAAATTCCATTACAGTTTAATTGACTTTGGAGAACATACCAGTGTCTAGAAAGTTAACTGTTTTGTCTCTTAAGTGGAAAGCAAATTTGTATGACTTTGGAAATAGTGTATTTGTCTTATTGGGCCATTCATGGTTAAATTGAAGACACAGAAACTATCAAAAACAATTACAACTGTTATTTTCTGTCCAAACACTTCCCACTTAGAGGGATCTTGGCCTCAATTAGAACTTTAGCTTCTGTTTTGTTTGCTAGATGTTTGTCCTCTCAATTACCCTTAATCTGGATTATTTGCGAGGTAGCAATTTTTGTTAGGAGGAGGTAGCACTTGTTTGAGTTAATGATTTGCACCACATTTTTGGGGATGGTGACTTTAATACTTTAATTCTGCAGGAGTTCAGATGTATAGTGGACAGATCTCATCTCTGTTTGAGACTTAGTCAAACGAACCAATGAATATTTATTGAGCATTTACTGGTACCCTGCATTGTGCTCAAACCCCATGTGGATCATGAGTAAAGTATAAATCATGGCCCGGTATGTAAGACTGAACAGTAAGATGGTTAGAGGGAACAATCACAAGGTAATGTAGAAGTGTGAGTAATTCAGGGTAAATTGTTTGGGACAGTTACTGAGTGATACTCACTTTAGCCATTGGAGAGATCAATTTGGTCTGGAAGTCTCAAAGGCTTCCAGGAGGAGGTGAGAAAGATGATAAAACAGGAAAAGCCAAAAAAAAAAAAAAAAATACACAAAAACATCCAGCTCCTTCTAGGATGATAGTAGTAATTTGGATGATCAAGCACAAGGGAGGATCTGAGAGACTGATACCTTGCTCTGGATTCTCCTTGAGAAATAATGACCTTGAGCTGACTTTTGAGCCCCAGGCCCACTGAGTGAGGCTTGAGGGGAAACGACTTTTAACAGGTCAACATCTCTTTGAAGGGCTCCCAGGGTTTAAGCAGAGGACTCCGCCTACCATAGTGTCCCCAGTCCTTGGTCACAAGCCTGCTGGGACATGTGAAACTGCGTAGAGCTTTTCCCTTTGGAGAAGGGAAATATACTTACGTATGTGCATATACATTAAAGTGAACATTAAAAAAGACCTAGTTCAATCACATTTTTGAATCTGAGATGAGAGCAGCACAGCAGTAGGGATAAACAACTAATTAAGGCCGAATGTTCTCTACGTATTTGTGGAATATAATTTGACTGTGCACTGATGACATGTTAAACACAAAATGAGATACTTACATAATTAGGCAATTTAAACGTGTGTCATATCCCAAAGTCACCGGAACAGGTAACGGTAAATGTGACCATACTGCTTGTTTGGTTTCTCAGGGTTTGTGCCTGGAAGGATCACATATAGCCTGAGACTCTGGAATTTTGAAACCAAACATTGACAAGTGGCTTGTTTGAATTTGGTAGTTTAAGTTTGGATGCTGAAAGAATCTTTATAGCTCAGCAAACATGGACTTGTGCAGCTTTCTTTAGCTTTCTCCATTTGGAAAAACATTCAGAAAGAAGAAAGGGAAAATGGCATCAGTCGTTCCTCAAATATATAAATAAAATAAAGGAAATTTCTAAAAATGGAAGACCAGAAACCCATGTATATTTAGTTCTATGCCTCTGTTCGACTTGGTGTAAATATTTTGTGGATTTCATCTCTATTGAACAAAATATCAGGGATACAAATGTAGAGTGGGTGAGCTCCAGGCCTTGGGCCCCCGGGCATGGTCCCAGGCCCATCTCTTGCTCTGGGTCAGTGGGACTTATGGAACGCTCCTTGGAAAGGACATGTTGCTCTTTTAGCTCCTGAATGCAGACAACAAATTCACTTGTGACTCAGAATCATAGCAGGCCTCGTCCTGGTGTAATAGCAGTTGGGCTATATTCCTTCAGTGTCTCAGTGTGTATGTTTAATTAAATTTTTTTACTTTTTATTGCTGTATCTTTATTAGATTTTTCATCGAATTTTTTATTAGGTCCTCTGGAAAAGAAACACTCTGGGAAAGTAATCCTCTATTTGAAGGCAAAATGACCATTTTAGTCTGTTTCATGATGCAAAACTAAATACCTGAGACTGGGCAATTTTCAAAGGACAGACATTTATTTGTCTCAGAGTTTGGGAGGCTGAGAGGTCCAAAATCAAGGTGCTAGCTTCTGGTGAGGGCCTTCTTGCTGTGTCCTCACATGGTAGAAGGGCAAAAGAACAAATCCACTCCTGCAAGTGCTTTTATAGTGGCATTAATCCACTCATGAGGTTGGAGCTCTCTTGACCTAAACACCTCTCAACACTGTTGCATTGGGGATTGTTTCTAACATATGAATTTTGGATGGTACACAGGGTACCATATTGAGATGATGTATGTGAAGGCACTTTGAAAAGAACCAGAGGCATGCTAATTGTGTTATGTGATTTGATTTAATTTTATTTTTAAATGTTTTGAGGTTTGGGTTCTTAGAGGTGAAGAAACGGCAGGAGGTGTTTTATGGAGCTTTTACTGTGTTCTTGACAATTTACTAGGAGTTGTTTTGCTCCTTCGAGTACATGTATTTAAAACTAGTAGTTGGCCGTGACTAATTTAAGGTCCTTTGGTTTATGCCCTAGAATGCGTATTTATAGAGTTTCTACGCCTCTTGTGAAACATGCTGACTCCAGAAAATCCCTCACATAACTGGCAGGGGAGAGAGAAGTGTCTGTGCCCTATTTTCCTACGAGCCAAGGAGAAGCCCTTGCCAGGCAGGCATGGGGAGTACTCATCCAGATGTGTTTGACATAGTTTCTGAAATAGACCACAGCATATGCCACTTGGTTTCTATTTTAAGATAGGTATGTTGACAGAGGCATTGGTCCCCAAATAGAGGGGCAGAAGATGTGAGATGTGTACTCCTAGGGTGAGGAGCTGGGTGTCTTTATTTGGTGATGTGAATTTCAACCTGAAATACAAATCATAGTGTTTTCTGGGAAGAAGACTGCAGCCCTGACAGGGCTCCAGCCTGGGCGTTTCATTCAGAGGCTCTCACCTATACCTGTTGCTGGCCACAGGGACCCAGGGGACAATCTGACACAGAAGCCTGAGGGTTTTTGCCTTGTAACTTCTTGTTATATCTGTACTAAGTCAACTCTACGGCTGTGGTATCCCTCTGGACTAATCGATTCCTGGTCCAGGAGGCCTGATTCCAAAGTTCTAAAACTCCATGGGGCCTGCTAAGAACCAGAGGACAAATCCCCGTACCACCTGACTGTCACCGAGGCAGATCTCTGGGGCGTACCACCTCTGTTTCTAGTCTTGGTGTTAGCCAGTCTCAGGTGTGTGAATTCTCTGTTTAATCCTCTTGACTATGGACTGTGATTGTGCTACCTGCTTGCTTCAGGTCTTCTCACAGACTGAGTTGTGTTTTCTGCTTTTGAGTCAAGGTTGTCACTCACTGGTTTTTTCCCCCAGATGGTCTTTGTGCATAAGGGCCCCTGTTCTGGTGTAAGGGATACTAATCTTATCATACCTGCCTCAGTTATTTGAAGCTTGAATGAATCAAGTCTCCTGTCCAGATTCACTTCCCTTCTTGTGGATCACTTGAGATCAGGAGTTCAAGACCAGCCTGGCCAACGTGGTGAAACCCTGCCTCTACTAAAAATACAAAAATTAGCCAGGAGTGATGGCAGGTACCTGTAATCCCAGCTACTCAGGAGGCTGAGGCAGGAGAATCACTTGAACCCAGGAGGCAGAGGTTGCAGTGAGCCGAGATCACGCCACTGCACTCCAGCCTGGGTAACAGAGCAAGATTCTGTTCCCCCCAACCCCGCCCAAAAAAAAGATTGTCTCCCTAATTTAGGCTCATCTGTCCTCCTTTCTTTTTAATACAATTTTAATTTTCGAAAAGTTAAATTTCACATGTAAAAATTTAAAAAGGTAGAAAGAGGTATGCAGTGAAAAGTAAGTTTGCTCCAACCCATCCACTAAAAACTAAGGTTCCTTCCTAAAGGCAACCACTGTTAGTAGTATTTGTATATTATCCTGGAAGTGGTTTATGTATATGTGTCTTTATGTTCTGGCTCCCTTCCCCTCTGAATACTCTATATAGTATATAAGGTGTGTGTACTTATGCATCTTCCTTAAAAAAAGTTAACATTGTAAGTTATTTCCTATTAGATTATATAGAATAGCCTCATTCTTTTTTAACAGCAGTTTTATATTCCATTATAGTATATTCCATTACATCTTTTAACTGGCTCCCTATTGACATTTGGGTCTTTTTTTATCTTTTGCTGATGTGTGTGCACTCTTGTGCATGCGCGTGCTCTTTCTCTAGCATGCAAGTGTGCGTACAGCTGTGGGATAAAGTCCTAAAACGATTAAGTCAGAAAGTATATTCATCTTTAATTTAATATTGCTAAATTGTCCTCCAAAGAAGTTGTATCATTTTTAATCATTTAACCAACAATGTATGAGAGTGCCTGTTCCCAGGAGACCTTGCCAACACAGTGTATTGTCAGACTGCCCATATTGGCCAATCCGTTAGGGAAAAATGGAATCTCATATCACTTATGGTGTGTGATGTGAGGTTGAGCATTTTTTTTTTTCCTTCAGCTTTTAAGTTCAGGGGAACATGTGCAGGATGTGCAGGTTTGTTACATAGGTAAATCTGTGCCATGGTGGTTTGCTGCACAGATCAACCCATCACCTAGGTATTAAGCCCAGCATCCATTAGCTATTCTTCCTGATGCTCTCCTTTCCACCCCCCAGAGCCCAAAGTGTGTTGTTTCCCGCTATGTGTCCGTGTGTTCCCATCATTCAGCTCCCACTTATCAGTGAGAACATGCAGTGTTTGGTTTTCTGTTTCTGTCTTAGTTTCCTGAGGATAACGACTTCCAGCTCCATCCATGTCCCTGCAAAGGACCAAGATCTTGTTTTTTTTTTATGGCTGCATAGTATTCCATGGTGTATATGGTCCACATTTTCTTTATCCAGTCTATCATTGATGGGCATTTGGGTTGATTCCGTGTCTTTGCTATTGTGAATAGTGCTGCAGTGAACATATGCATGCATGTATCTTTATAGTAGAATGATTTATATTCCTTTGGGCATATACTCAATAATGGGATTGCTGGGTCAAATGGTATTTCTGCCTCCAGATCTCTGCAGAATCGCCACACTATCTTCCGGGATGGTTGAACTAATTTACACTACCACCAACAGTGTAAAACCATTCATTTTTCTCTGCAGAAGTTGACTGTCTTTTATATGCTTAAGTCATTTTTATTTCTCTCTTCACTTTTTGTGTCTGTTGTCTGTTTGTCTATTGTGTTGTCCTTTTCTTATTAATTTGTATTTGATATTTAAAATTATTTTTATTTATTTTTTTGAAATGGAGTTTTGCTCTTGTCACCCAGGCTGGAGTGCAATGGTGCGATCTCGGCTTGCTGCAACTTCTGCCTCCCGGGTTCGAGCAATTCTCTTGCCTTAGCCTCCCAAGTAGCTGGGATAACAGGCGCCTACCACCTCACCTGGCTGATTTTTGTATTTTTAGTAGAGATGGGTTTTTGCCATGTTGGCCTGGCTGGTCTTGAACTCCTGACCTCAGGTGATCCACCCTCCTTGGCCTCCCAAAATGCTGAGATTACAGGCGTGAGCCACCACGCCAGGCCTTGCTTTTTATGTATTATGGAAATTAGCATCTGTCACATGCTGTGAATACTTTCCCTCACTTTGTCACTAGCTTTTTCACTGCAGAAAATTTGTTTTATGTAGTCAAATTTATTAATTTTTATGAATTTTGGATTTTGTATCATGCTCCATGATATCACTGTTGCCTGCCTTCTCCACTCTGTCAGGATGTTTCTTGTGCCTACTTGTTTCAAACTTACATCACAAACACATTTCTCCGTACTTCCCATTGCTTTCTGCATCACAGATGTCCCGCTAAGCTCCTGTTTGACCTGCAGTTCTAATTCAGTTGTCTGCCTCATCATTTATTCAGTCATCCGTTGATCTATTAGTTCATTGATTCCATGTTCCCTCTAAGTTCCAGGCACTGTGCTGTGTGTTAAGGATACAGTGGTGCGCATCTGTCCTATGCTCAGGAGCTCATGGAAAGCATAGCCAGGCTTCCGCTTAGATGGAATTCAAACTAACAGTCCTTGGCAACTGGAGGGAGTGCTGTGCGGGAGGACCTGGTGTTCTACCCTGGCCTGGGGTGAGGCAGAGGGCGATCAGGAAAGACTTCCTTGAGGGAATGTGTCCAGCCCTATAGCCTGAGTGGGAGTTTGCCAGCCTTTCGTGAGCAGGTGGCAGGATGTCAGTGGAGGAGAAGGAAGAGAGCTTTCCCTATTGAGAAAGCTGCCTAGGGAAAGCCCTGCAGTGGACAGGAGCTCAATGTGTTTGAGAAACCAGTGAAGGCCAGTGTGGCTGGAGCAGGCCTATGAGAGGAGGTCTCAAGGGACTTAGAGGAATTGGGTTGTTTGAATTGTTGAGGAATCGTGTATGGCTTGGTCATTTGCTCCATGATTCTTTGATTTCTCTTTATTATTTTTTTTTTTTAGAGGCAGGGTCTCACTCTGTCACTCAGCCTGGAGTGCAGTAGCACAATCATAGCTCACTGTAGACTCGAATTTCTGGATTCAAGGGCTCATCCTGCCTTGGCTTCTGAGTAGCTGGGACTATAAGCATGCATGCACCATCGTGGCTTGCTAATTTCTAATTTTGTTTTGTAGAGACAGGGACTAACTATGTTTCCCAGAATGGTCTCAAACTCCCAATACCAAGTGATCCTCCTGCCTTGGCTTCCCAAAGTGTTGGGATTAAAGGCGTGAGCCACTGTGCCCAGCCCAGTTGTATGATTTCTCTTTTGTATACATCCTCTAATATTTCAGTGGAATTCCCAACACATTTGTTCAATGGACTTTTTAATCACTTTGGCTTTCTGTTATTTGCACAGTTATGTTTCATCTCTCATTGATTATGAGCCACTTAAGGAAAAATACCATCAAGGGCTCTTAAGAGGGCGTCTCCCTTGCTGGTGTACAGCCTGCTAGAGGTCTAGGAATCCTTTCTGAGGAGCACATTCGTCAACAGCAGTGTATTAGGAGTTATGGGGGACACATACAAGTTTCATCTATATTTTTACCTCCTGGTGATTGGTGGTGGCTGCTGAGAGAGATCATGAGGCCAGGTCAGCTTCCATGGTCAAGAGTATGGTGATGGATTAATATCTGCCACACCGTGGAGGTGGAAGTTACTGCCACGTTGTCTCCTATGTGCCGTTTGTGATCTAGAACATTAATTATAAAGGTAGTATTTTGTTTTTGTTGTTGTTGGACTTTTTTTTTTAATTTAAAAAAAATTTTTTTTTTTTTTTCAGAAAGGGTCTTGCTTTGTCACCCAGGCTTGAGTGCAGTGGTGTGAACAGCTGCCTGCAGCCTTGAACTCCCAGGCTCAAGTGATTGTCCCACCTCAGCCTCCCAAGTAGCTGGGACTACAAGTGTGAGCCACCACACCCGACTTTTTTTTTTTTTTTTTTTTTTATAGAGACACAATGTTGCCCAGGCTGGTCGTGAACTCCTGGCCCCAAGCAGTCCATCTTCCTCTGCCTCCTGAAGATTATAGGTGTGAGTCACCACACCTGGCTGAAAGGTGCTATTTCACCCTGCCCCTAGGTGTGTGTTGGTGTAGGTACATTTGGGCAAGAGTCATAATCATAGTACTGTGTGTCATCTGGAGCCATTCTCCTTACTGATATGAGCTTCTAATCCTAGCCCCTGCCTAAGGATACTGATGCCTCTGTTTTAGGTCAGATTTACTTTTTTCCTCTGTAAAACCGTACTTTCAAAAAACACCATGGGGGTTTGTGTGTGTGTGTGTGTGTGTGTGTGTCTGTCTGTCTACCAATTGGTGCAGTGGCCTCTGCATCCTGAGCTATGTTTTCCCCTTGAAACGATCAAGGTTAATAGCATCTGCAAAAATGTATTGATTAACATAGTCATGAATCATTTATGCGACAACTGGCGATGCAACAGATTGATTTACGGACTTTTGGGTGTAGGAGAAGCAACAGACATCTATGGACCATCCCGTTTCCCACTCTCGCCTCTGGTGGCAGCAGATGCACCCTGGACCCCAAGAGCTCACTGGGGAAGGCAAGTGTTAGAGAGGATGTAGTGGGATCAGCTCAGGGCCAAACAGCATTTAGAGAACCATTACAAGCCAGCCTTGGTCAGGTAGTCAAACTTACTTCCAGGATGTCTGGCAAAGAGCCATCACTTGCTGCTCTAGAAAGTCCACGACATGGCCTAATCCAGTAGTGGTTATTTAAGGGAAAACAAGGGCACTGGGGAGCAGCCAGATCACATCCATGCTTTTTGCACATTTGGCAGGATCTTTAAAGGGAGTGGGGGCTATTACACTTCTCCCTGTGGAAATATGCCGTATCCTTGTTAAGTTGAAGACAGCCTTGTCTATAAAGCTTAGTCTATCTGAAAGGTCCTTTCCTATCCAGATTCCGGTCAGCCTCATTCCCCTCTGTAGATGGAAGTGCACCTTTATCTGCTGAGATTTTGTTCTAAACATGTCAACCTTTAAACATTAAGGAGTTGGTGATCTCCTAACCTCTGGCCACTTGCAGCATTTGTTTGTCCCATACAGTTTGGTGCATAATCAGTCAGCCCGTGTTGTTTACAGCGTAGCAAGTGTGAGAGGGAAGTAGGGAGGTAGGTGGGGCCAACATTCATGTTTAGGTTCAAGCCTAAGAATAAGGATGAGCACAAGGCTATTGAGACCACATGAATCCCCTGGAACAATGCCTTGTCCAGTAAATGGCACTCTGCAGAGTCAGTCCTCTTCACCCTGCCAAGTTCCCCTGTGTATGATATGCCTGGACCAGGACAGATGCTCAGGTGATCCCAAGGACCTAGGGAGGGAAGGGTCCCTGGCTGAGCAGGCCTCAACAGTTGGATCCTTCTAGCAACAGCTGTGCTAGCACATGCTGGACTCGGATTAAAGTCATACTTCCTACTCTTAATTTCCTGTTTCTTTTGTACTTAGGATTTAACGATATGGTTGTGATTTAGATGTTGCTGTCTGTAATAGGGCTTTTCTTTATTGTTTAAAAGCTAATTAGGGAAAAAGATAATTATATGTGGTAAGTATATGCATTATATGTTTATGCATATGTATACAGTATAATTAGGATCAAGGATAGTAAATGCCTGACCCCTGTGCCATCACTTTTTCTCTTGCTGTCATGGCAGACATTGCTAGAAGATTATGACACTTTACTATGTACCCTAGGAAAGGCAGCTACTGCCAATCGATTGGAGTTGTCACATGTGATAAAACCTGTTTGTCAGCCTAGATAAAACCTGTTAATAGATTGATCCTGGGATACAGAACATTTGACCTATCTGAGCCAGTTGTTTTTTTTTTTGAGATAGAGTCTTGCTCTGTTGCCCAGGCTGGAGTGCAGTGGCATGATCTCAGCTTACTGCACCCTCCGCCTCCTGGGTTCAAGCGATTATCCTGCCTCAGCCTCCCAAGTAGCTGGGATTACAGGTACCCGCCACCACGCTAATTTTTGTATTTTTAGTAGAGACAGGGTTTAGCCATGTTGGCCAGGCTGGTCTCAAGCTCCTGACTTCAGGTGATCTGCCCGCCTTGGCCTCCCAAAGTGCTTGGATTACAGGTGTGAGCCACCATGCGCCTATCTTAGCCAGTTTTTATGGGTTGGGTCAGCATGCCACCAGCCTCTGGAAGCCCCACAGTGAGAATAAATGTTTATTTCTGGTGAATGGCCAGTCAATGACTCTCTAATTGTGAAAGCCTAGTGTTAGACTTTTTCCCTTTGGGTATGCATTGTCCTATGTGAACATTGAGACTTTTGGCCTTCATTCCAGTGAGCTTACAATTTCGAAAGTTGATTTGGCTTGAAGTCAGAGGCCATTAATTAAGGGGCAAGAAGATATTTGGTGTTTCTGTATTTCAGCTGTCTCTGGGTTAACCAGGGTCAGGGTTTTTCTAGGGACAGGAACTCCCTGTGCTGAAACAGGGGCGATGATACCATGCAAGACAGGACTCCCAGGGCAGTGACTGGATTTTAGACAGGGCAGGATAACCTGGATGGTCTCTTCATTTGCTTGGTTTAGGCACGTTTGTATTTACTCATTTTACAGATGTTCATGAAGAACCCGCCATGTGCTGGACACTGCTGTCTATCCCAGGTTCATTTTATACCTTGGCTCACCTATGTCCTTGATCTCATGGTCTTCCTGTCTTTCAAGTCTCAGTTTGGGCCTCTCACGAACTTGATTCTTTCTGCCTCTCAGAGGGAGAATGTAACTTAATGTTAGCATTTAATTAATGCTGAGTTGAAACATTGATTTATGGTATGTCTTGCCTCTTTAAACTCCTTGCATTTAAGATTGAGATAGAGACCAAATTGTCCCTAATTCTTACATATCTTCCCCCTCTCCTTTCTTAAGTATATGGTACAGGTTTCATTCATTGGGAGAACAGCATTGTGAACTTGGCAAGAGCATGGTCCTGTCTGCAGATCGGTAAATACAACCAAATGGCAGGGCATTTTTTCTGTAATAGACTCCTAACCTAATGGGTGGGGTGGTGATTGTGCCAAGCGCCGGGGAGGACGGTGCTGACTGTCCTCACTGTCCTCCTCTGCTTTGGTGAATGTTTCCATGGCAACCTCTCTTGCTGTTCTCTTCTACCCCTATCCCTGTCTTGCCCTTGGCTGTGGCCTCCTCGATCCCCGCAGCAGGAATTATTGACCGTCCTACTTTTATTTAGGATTGATACCTCCCTTCTAAAGTAGAGCTGTCATGGAAAGCAGCAGGTGATACTGGTGTACATCTCTTATCCCTTCAAAAGTTTAGCTCCTTGAGGCAGTTTCAACCATTTTTTGTATCCTCCCTGTGTGGTGCTCAGCAAATACTGAAAGCACGAATGACTATGACAGCAAATACTGCTCTGAAGGAAGCAGTCTATAAAACAGGCTATTTCTATCCTGGAAAACGGCCTGTGGAAACAAAGCCAGGTTCTGGATATAGTCACTTGGTATATAATACATAGCTGGTTCATCAGGTGCTTTATCCATCTTCTGCCCACTTCACATTCATGCTCTGGGACAGCGTTTCCTGATGAAGCTCATTTCCTGATGAAAATCCATTGAACTAGTGATGGGTCAGGTGTGGGTAAGTGTAACACGGTTCCAGTACAAGCAGAGATGGATTGGTCGTGAAGTTTAGCTCTAGGGCCCCTCACACAGAGGGATCCCTTCCAAGGCCGTGTGCTCGTTTGTGTTATTTACTTATCTAATATTTTTGAGACACCGTCTTGCTCTGTCACCCAGGCTGGAGTGCAGTGGCACAGTCATAGCTCACTGCAGCCTCGAACTCCTGGGCTCACGTGATGTCTGTGCTTCAGCCCCCTGAGTAGCTGGGAGTACAGCCACATGCAACCATGCCTGGCTTTTTAACTTGTATGGACTTCATGTGAACCCACCCCTGAATACAAGTAAACAGAAAACACTGAGGTAAACTAAAGAGAGAAGAAACCAAGATATTATTTCCTACTCTCTTTCGTAGTCACTCAACACTCCTGACTCCATTGTGCGTTGGGGCAGGAGCACGTTCCCCACACAAAGCAATTCTCTGGCAGATTCTTCAGTGGACAGCAACTGGATGTCCTCTAATTTAACTCAATTTTTACACCATCTACCTGGAGATACAGGGTCAGATCCCATAGGTTGAGGGTTTAGCCCCACAAGATTGCCCACTTCAGATGCCAATCCCCACTGCTGGGAAAGGGAGAGGGGCCAAAGGTTAAGTTGATCACCAATGGCCAATGATGTGATCAGTCATGCCTATTTAATGAAGCCTCTATTAAAAACATGAAGGACTGGGTTCAGACAAGCTTCCAGATGGATAAACACGTGGAGGTTCGTGGCGGGTGGTGTGCCCCCCGAGAGGGCATGGAAGCTTCACACCCCTTCCCTCATACCTCGCCCTAAGCATCTCTTCTATCTGGCTGTCCATCTTTATGCTTGGTAATGTTGTTAATAATAAAAGGGTAAAGGTAAGTGAAGTGTTCCCTTGAGTGCTGTGAGTTGCTCTAACAAATCGAGTGAACCTAAGGATGGGGTCATGGGAACCCTGATTTATAGTCTGTTGGTCAGAAGCACAGGTCACAACCTGGGGCTTGTAGGGAATAGTCTTGTGGAACTGAGCCCTCCACTCCGACACCATGTCCAGGTGGATAGTGTCAGAACTGAGTTAAATTAGAGGATGCCGCCTGGTGTGTTGCCTCATGCCTGTAATCCCGGCACTTTGGGAGGCCGAGGTGAGTGGATCACCTGAGGTCAGGGTTCCAGACTAGACTGGCCAACATGGTGAAACCCCGTCTCTACTAAAAGTACAAAAATTAGCTGGTGTGGTGGCACATGTCTGTAATTCCAGCTACTCGGGAGGCTGAGGTAAGAGAATCGCTTGAACCTGGGAGGTGGAGGTTGCAGTGAGCCGAGATCATGCGGTTGCACTCCAGCCTGGGGGACAGAGTGAGACTCTGTCTCAAAAAAAAAAAAAAAAAAATTAGAGGATGTCCAGCTGTTGTCTGCTGGAGAGTCACCTGGGAAACTGCTTGGTTGCTGTGTGAGGTTGCTGTGGGAGGAGAAATCCCCATACATTTTGGTGAGCAGAAGTGTACTATTGAGTGTACTGTGTGAGATAATAGGAAAAAAAATTCGTTTTTTCTTTCTCTATATTTTAATACCCAACCTTCAAAATAAAATCAAAACAGAAACATTTTGCTGCTGTAGCAAATTACTACACATTTAGTAGCTCAAAGCAACACACATTTATTAACTTAGGATTCTAGAGTTCAGAAGTCCTAAACTCAAGGTGTCAGCAGGTCTGTGATTTTTCTGGAGGCTCTAGGGGAGAATCCATTTCTTTGCTTTTTCCAGCTTCTTGAGGCCACCTGCAGTCCTTGGCCTAGTGGTCCTATCTTCCGTCTTCCAAGCCAGCAGTGCCACATCATCTAGGCTCTCTCTCACCTCTCCTTCCACTGTCCCACTTCCTGTCTTCTGAGTTGGGTCCTCCTACCTCCCCTCTTTTCAGGACCTTTGTGATTACACAAGGTGCACCTGGATAATCCAGACTACTCTCCCCATCTCAAGATCCTCCTCAATCATGTTTGCAAATTTCCTTTTGCCATGTAAGATACCATTCACAGGTTCTGAGGATTGGGGTGTGAACATTGTTGGGGGGCCATTGTCCAGACTATTGTAGTTATAATTTTAATATTAAATTTGTTATATTCTTTGGCAATCCAGTTTAATAAATGCCTTCTGTTATCTCTTCTGATAGCAGTGTTTGGTTTTTGTGCCCTTCCTGCTTCCTTAACTGGTTCCAAGTAAAACTTTAATTTGTTTTATCACCATTAACAATTTCTGTTGGACAGTGACATTAATTGGCAAAAGTTCTGCATCTTTGTTATAATACTAACACTTGGGCAATAGGAACGTATTTTGGGCTATGAATGAGCTTTTTATTAAAGCTGTACGGGAAGATTTCTTTTCCTCTTCATCAATTTGTATTCCCAGCTACCTCAAAGGAGGCCCAATCAACATCTGTTAAAATTCCTAAACTTCAAACTTTAGATTAAAGGAGCATTGGAAAGAGATGAGATGAGAGTAGGGTATGGACATTCCTCCCTCATTTTCCCTGATCTCACCTGCTGATTAGAGAATCGGAGATTCAGTCTGTAGGGTGTGTATAAAATGGGAGTCTGAGCCAGATGCAGTGGCTCATGCCTGTAATCCCAGCACTTTGGGAGGCAGAGGACAGAGGATTGCTTGAGCCCATGAATTTGAGATCAACCTTGGTAACAGCGAAACCTTGTCTCTACAGAAAACAAAAAATTAGCCAGGCATGGTGATACATGGCTGTAGTCCTAGCTACTTAGGACATTGAGGCGGGAGGATCCCTTGAGCCCATGGCAGTGAGCCATGATTGTGCCACTCTGCTCCTGCCTGGGTGACAGAGCAAGACCCTGTCTCAAAACAAATAAAGGGGAGAATCTGTTTTCTAGCAGTTCATTGATGTTAGCAGCTTACCATCCAGTCAGGAACCTTTATTGAGCACCTACTGATGTGAGCCTTTGAGGGATTTTAATAGCTAATGGTGGGATGGAGCCGTTTGAACCTATAAAGAAGTCTGAGAAGCCAGAGAGGGAGAAGGCAGGCCAGGGAAATATTGAGGAGGAGGGTGAGGCTAGTAATTCTGGATGCTGCTTAGAGGGCAGGACGAGGAGATCTGAGAAATGGCCTTGGTCTTCGATAATGTGAGGTCACTGGTCTCCATGGAGGTGACAAATCCCATGTGGACCATATCTTCAGATGACTTCATTCTCTGGATGGAGTGGTTTGAATCTTATGTAAGAAGTAAGTTCCATGAAGCGGCATAGGCCTTTGTCTTGGAGCTTTTGTGAATTCCCAAATTTGTGAATACTCCCATAGCGTATAACTTAACCTATAAAATGGAATAATGTAGACTTTGAAGATTTTGAATTGGTCCATATTTCTGCTTTCTAAAGAACCATCATTTCTTAGTCCTTTTGCCTTTGTCTCCATTTCCGGCACCAGCACAAGGCTGTTAGTAACTGGTGCTGTCAGTGGTTCTTCACCGCACGGTCCTGACTCACTCTTGTGTCACGACCAATGGTGAGGCGTGTTGAAGTCATTTGCTTCTAATTACTGGCTAAGGCTCTAAACTTTTTGGATGACTTACTAGAAAAACGGAGCAAGGCAACTGTTGTATTGTTGCTTTTCCCATGTATGTATTCCAAAGTGCTTTACTGAGTGTGGCAGGAGGGGTAGAAGCAGAGCCAGCTGCTGCTGGGGTGCATATGGTGTTGGATGCTGACAAAGGCATGTGGGGTTGTGCAGCATTGCCTGTCATCTGCAGTGCTGGTGCATGTGTATGTTTGGGGGTTGGTTGAGAGCCACTGGGCCTTACTGATGAACTAAAAGTACAAAGAACCACTATGCTTTAACAAAATTACAGTTATTATGTATCATGACCATGGAGTTACCAGGCAAATGCCCAGTGTCAGCTATCCAGGTCAAGTTCTGGGCAAGAGAGAGAATACCAGGCTTGGGGATACCAGGGGTCAGGGAGGCCTTGTTGGCAGAATTGATCTTTAAGATAGAACTGGAGCTGCTGAAATGCCCAGGCTGCAGCACCTGCAGGTGTGACCCAGCTGACCCCAGGCCTCCAGAGCAGTCGTTCTTATCCCTGCCTGTGGATGGGAATCACCTGTGGCTTTACAGCGACCTCCACCTCCACCTTTGGAGGTCTTGAATCTGTATTAGCAAATAACAACTCCCTTTCTTCCTGCCCCCAAGCAACTCTATATGCTATATATGTTAGAGTTTATCGCATGATACTTTTATGCTGGTGGAGGAATAAGAGGTATCACAGTTTCATCATTGGAACTCTGTAGGAACAAACAGTGACTCACATGCATAATACACTGGTGCACACACACACGGTTAAGTAGCATTTGTTTGAATATAATCAGGCCTTACATAGTGTATAAGTAAACATAGCTGTCTGAGAAGTAAAATGCTGAAACTATTAATGTGATGTTCCAATAAAAAGTCAGTCAAGTGTCTTACTGAGCTATAAATTACAAATGTCAGTATTTGATTTTTTTTTTTTTTGAGGGTAGGTGCTGGGGGAGACAGGGTCTTGCTCTGTCACCGAGGATGGAGTGCAATGGCCTGATCATAGTTCACTGCACCCTCGACTTCCTGGGCTCAAAGAATCCTTTCACCTCAGCCTCCCAAGTCGCTGGAACTACAGGCACATACCACCGCGCCCAGCTAATTTTTAAATTTTTAGTAGAGGTGAGGGCTCACTGTGTTGCCTAGGCTGGTCTCGGACTCCTGGGCTCAAGGGATCCTCCCCAAGTGCTGGGATTACAGGCATGAGCCATCGTCTACTGGCCTTTTCTTGATCTTCTTGATACTAAGCTCTGTAGTCTTTTTTTTTTTTTTTATAAATTTATTTATTTATTTTTATTTTTGTTCTTTTTTTTTGAGACACAGACTCGCTGTCGCCCAGGCTGGAGGGCAATAGCGCGATCTCACTCACTGCAAGCTCCGCCTCCCGAGTTCACGCCATTCTCCTGCCTCAGCCTCCCGAGTAGCTGGAACTACAGGCGCCCGCCACCACGCCCGGCTAATTTTTTGTATTTTTAGTAGAGACGGGGTTTCACCGAGTTAGCCAGGATGGTCTCGATCTCCTGACCCCGTGATCCGCCCACCTTGGCCTCCCAAAGTGCTAGGATTACAGGCGTGAGCCACTGTGCCCGGCCCAGAGTTAACTTTTCTCCAGAGTTCCAAATCCCCAGAGGCTATGAAGGGTGCTCGGGCCCCGCCCCACTTACTCTTGTGCATTTCCCTGCTATGTCCCATTACAAGCCAATTCCTAGACTTGCTCAGTCTGACGGGCTACAATGAGGTGCTCGTGACACCAGAATAGAACTTGGCTATTCCTCACTGTGAGTGGGCCAGGACTGAGCTTCCAAAGGCTGGCCGAGGGCTGGCTGCCACTGATGCAGAATCCTCCCAGGAGGAGCCCAGGAATCTGTATTTCCAACAGGCCCCAACGCCTTGCATTTAGGAGATGAACTTGGAGCAGAAGCAGCATGGCTCTGATTGGGCCCAGGGAGCCTGCATAGTGCCTCCTTACATTAGATTTCACTGGATCCTGTCAGTTGTCCTGGGGAAGGCTTGGGTGATCTATGTGCTATGGGCTCCAGTCCACAGCACTGAGGAGTAACAGGATTCCCAGTAAGGGCCTAATTCCATATAGCTTCCCTTGAACAAGTACATCCCAATGCTTTACAGAATTAGGTAGCAGTTATTGAGTCACTCATTTGCAAATGTAGTTTTAGAAATGCATGATCATATTAGAAGGATCCAGGGAGGAAAGAGTAACGCTTGCACTGGGCAGGCTGAATGAGCTTCACCTCTGGATTCGGTTTATTCTGTTGTGTGTTTGCTCCTCCTCCAGTACCCTCTTTGTCATGTGCTGCTTTTCTAAAACCTGTGTGGAATTATTTATTACAGAGAGATGCCAGGTTTATTACTTTTAAGGGCGAGAACACTTTACATGCAGGGGGAGGGAAAGACATTGACGTTGTAATCCTGTGGTGTAGCTTATTTTTAATCACAGAGAGAAATGCTGGGGTTTATTTTAACTGAGATACAAAATGTTAGAAATGAGCTTTGGTTGTTAGGAATAGTAATTCACAGAGCAGTCTCTAGATTCACTAATATGCTATCCCAAATCTGAAGCGAGCAAGTCCTTTTAAAGCCCAACATCAGAACTCATGTACTGACCTAGTTTAAAATGTTAAAAGTGCAGCTCATCCCATCAGGAGAAAACTACTATAGAGCATGCTCTTCGAGTTTCTTCTTCTTTATTTGTCTAGGGGGCTTCTTTTTTCCTCAGAGAGAGGGCATTCTTTGCATAATTTTGCAAGGCAACTGGCTTCTTATTCCTTTTGCACTCCTTAGTGGTGTCTCAGCTTTGCAGTTTTAGGGGGAAATGAGCTTTGATGTGTAGTAAAAATGATAACTGATTTTAATATAAAATAGTGAATGCTGGGTTTTAAACTTTTTGGCAGCAGGAGAAATAACGTGTCATAGAGCATTAGTTTTCAAAACCTGAAATGAAGTGGCTTAACTCATCAACAGAAGCCCTGGCGATGCAGCAAGTCTTAAGAGGAGGGGACCCAAATGGATTGGTGAGTGGTATGGGGAGGGGTGTCTGGGGCTATAATTCCTCCATGGGTAGGTCTCGAAGAGTCTTCTGCATGACCCAGATCTTTTGTTTCTAGGGGAGGGTCTTTGTCAGAGTTTGGTCCTGATGCTGAAGGGCTTTCTTCCTGTTCCTCTCTCCTCTGCTAAGATCCTTGGGGCTCCAGTAGTTGCTTAATAGCCCAGTGGATGAGCTGGCAGAGGGCAGGAAAGTTTACAAATTCCTGTGCAGCACCTTTTGCATCAGGACTGCCCCAGTGTTGAGAATCACTGTCCTCCGAGTGCCAGATACCCCTTTAAAAACAGGCTGGGTATGGTGGCTCACCTTATAATCCCAGCACTTTGGGAGGCCGAGGCAGGAGGGTTGCTTGAGCCCAGGAGTTAAAAAAATAAAAATAAAAATTTCTGGACATGGCCTGTAGTCCCAACGACTTGGGAGGCCGAAGTGGGGGGATTGCTTGAGCCCAAGGAGGTTGAGGCTACAGTGAGCTATGATCAAGCCACTCCACCCCAGTTTGGGTGACGGAGCCAAACCCTGTCTGAGAAAACAACAACAGAACCTTGGCCAAAGCTATGCAGAGAAAGGACAAGAGAAACTTGGCAAGTAGCCATATTTCCAGGCTTAGCATTCACAATGAAAAGTGCACGGTGCCATGATTTTCTGTCTTTATTTTCTGAAATCATGACTCCCCCCTTGCTTCCTTCTTGCTGTTTCTTTGTCTTGGTTGTAAAAGAATTTGGGCTCCTGGTGGAGTTCTGTCACTGTCACTCTCTTGCTCACAAACCTTCAGTAGCCCTCAGTTGCCCCTGTACCTGGACCCCAACTTACTTTACTAATGTTTTCTACTGTCGCCTGCAGAATCTCTCCTCTGGCTTCCAGGCTCTCTCAGCTTCCAGGCCGGCCTCTTAGTGTGTGTCTCAGTGGAGTCTTCATCTTGTGGCTTTTACTCATACTCCTTGCCTGAAACGCTCTTCTCCCCACCAAACACTAGATCCTACCCTTGGATGGAGCATGAGCGGGGAATTGTTGTTGCTTGTGCACTGGAGTGTGATACCTGAAGCCGAGCGAGGAGGCAAATCCAGAAGCTGATGGTGTATCCGAGTCACCGTGTTTGTAGAAAGCTTATCCTTTAGTTAACTCGGACACGAGTTTAACTTGTGTGTAAATACATATTCAGCATAGATAGTCGCCTGTAGGAGATACAGTTGGGGATTCAGCTTTTTTTTTAACCTAACATCTGTGAGTATCACCCTACATCATTAAGTGGCCCCCATCGTGTAGGGGGGTGTGTGTGTGTGTGTGTGTTTGAGACAGGGTCTCACTTTGTCATCTGGGCTGGAGTGCGGTGGCGTGAACGCTGATCACTGCAACTTCCACCTCTTGGGCTCAAGAGATCCTCCTGCCTTAGCCTCCTGAGTAGCTGAGTACTAGCTCCTGTGTGCTACTATGCCTAGCTAGCTAATTTGGTAGAGTTGAGGTCTTGCAATATTCCCCAGGCTGGTCTCGAACTCCTGGGCTCAAGCTGTCCTTCTACCTCAGCCTCCTAAAGCGTTGGGATTATAGGCATGAGCTACCATGCCTGGTCCATATATATACCTCAAATGTTGTTTCTCCATTTTTGTTCTTTTAATGTATGGTCTGACGGTCTGACGATCCCTGCCTTTACAATTGCCTGGAATTCTCTCTCTCTTTTTTTTTTTTTTTTGGTAGAGATGAGGTCTTGCTATGTTGCCCAGGCTGGTCTTGAACTCCTGGCCTCAAGTGATTCTCCTACTTTGGCCTCTCAGAGTGCTTTAGTGGATTATAGGTGTGAGCCACTGTGCCTGACCTGCCTGGTTCTTGCTAAATTTGAAGATTCCTGGGCACTACTGCAGACCCAGAACAGAGTCCAGGAGGGACCAAGGCACACTGATGTGATTCTAAGGGCCATGTGCACCACAGCCCCACTGCTAGCCCCATGTGCCCCATGTGTCTGCAGACTGCCCCATGTGTCTAGGCCATGGTATGAGGGGCTAGTTGTGGCAGTCTGGCCAGGTCAGGGTTGGGTGGGCAAGTAAGGGCTGCCGAGGACAATCTGGATTCTTAAGAGGAGTTGACTGGGCTGGGCACAGTGGCTCACACTTGTAATCCCAGCACTTTGGGAGGCCGAGGCGGGTGAATCACGAGGTCAGGAGATCGAGACCATCCTGGCTAACATGGGTGAAACCCCGTCTCTGCTAAAAATACAAAAAATTAGCTGGGCATGGTGGTGCGTGCCTGTAGTCCCAGTTACTCAGGAGGTGGAGGCAGGAGAATCGCTTAAACCCAGAGGCGGAAGTTGCAGTGAGCTGAGATTGTGCCATTGCGATCCAGCCTGGGCGACAGAGTGAGACTCCGTCTCAAAAAAAGAAAAGAGGAATCGGCGCCACAACCCTGATTACCTGGCCAGGGATTGACCAGAACTGTGGTGAGGGAGCCTTTGGTGCTGCCCTCAACTAGCTTTTGGTTCTTGCAGAGGTCCATGGGCTTTACGAATGCTTTCTGCCTTTGACTCTGTTTTATCGTTTGATGGTACATATCGAGCCGTGGCTAGAGTGCTCCAAGTCTTGTTTTGTGTCAAACACCCTCCAAGGCAGATGACCTGCAGTTTTAGATCATTTATTTATGTGACGTGATGCCTGCTTTGGGGTCTCCAGAGTCAGAAGGTGTGTGTGTGTGTGTGTGTGTGTGTGTGTGTGTGTGTACGTGTTGATATTCTTGGGCAAAGGGTGATTCTAACTGCAGAGACCATGCATCCTCCAGCCCCGAGGCTTCCCTGTCGCCTGTGGAGACAAGCTTCATTGCCTGTGGGGTTCTGGTCCTGGATCGTTTCTTAGAGCTGAGCATGGGGTGATGCCAAGGCCCTTGGGACGCACCAAGGGTGAAAGAACAGTGGGGTTGTGAGGGTGCTTCTGCAGGGAGCCCTGAGGCCTAGACAGACAGGAGCCAGGCGGGCTTGCGAAAAGTCCGCCCTAGCTGCAAACCTGCTCCTCCCTCTGCCCTGGCCTTCCTTGCATTTCATTTGTATCCTGCTGATTTGATTTCCTTTTGCATTGTGTAAGGTTCTTAGTAGATACCTATTCCACGAAGTTAGAGATGAATTAGACACGAGAGAGAAAGACCTGGCTAAACTGGAAATGAGAAGGAAGTCGACAGTTTAAAAACACATTGTGGTAAAAATAAACATAACATGAAATTTACTGCTTTAACCATTTGTAAGTGTATAGTTGAGTGGCATGAAGTACATTCACATTGCTGGGCAGCATCACCACCATCCATCTCCAGAACTCTTTCATCTTGTAAAACTGAAACTGCCCATTACTGTGCATCCTCCTTCCCTCCAGCCCTTGGCAACCACCAGTCTACTTTGTCTTTGTGATTTTTGACTACTCTAGGTACCTCAGTCAGTGGAATCGTACAGCATTTGTTTTCTAAGTTCACATTTTTCTGTGTCGATATTTTAAGTAAGTCCAATAAGTTAAGAGGAGAAGGGACCTGACTTGCCTCTCCTTTGGAGGCAATCTTCCTGCTCCCTTCTGCCTGTCCTTGTTGCCCAGAGTGGCGGGGCCAGTGTACTGCTTTACCTAATCCTCCGTGTAGAATGGGCTGGCAGCTGGGGGCTCTCGAAGTTTGCTTCCAGCTGTTCTTGGGATTTAGTGTGTTCTCTGGAATGAAGATGAAGCAGGGTTGCCAGATAAAATACAGGCTGCCCAGGTGAATTAAATCTCAGATAAACAGTCTATCATTTATAGTATAAGTATCTTCCAAAGACTGCATGGGAAATACTTATACTGCAGAATTATCTGTGGTTTACCTGAAATTCAAGTTTAACTAGATTTGCTGCACTTTTGCTGCTAAATTTGGGTGATCCAATGGTGAACACACAATAAAGCAGCTCATTGGTAAAAGGGCATGCAGTTGGCTAGAAAGATTTTGGGAGATGGGCAGATTTGATGGTGCAGAGAGAGAGGTCATTTGGCATTGTCAACCTATTTTTTTTTTTTTTTGGTAGAATATTAACTTGGATCTTAAAAGTAGGATTGGAAAGTAGCTGCATAGACTCCTGTCATTTGTGTCGTCAGAGAAACAAGCAGCGAGTACTGGCTAATGAGAATAAGATCTGCACATGGCAGGTGCCAAAAGTGTGCTCTAATACAAGGCCCTTTCTTCCTTTGCAGGTGCTGGGCTACCTGACTGATAGCAGGGACTGAGGGAGGGCAGTTCTTGAAGAGTTACCCAGATCCAGCTGCTTATCTGCCGCTGGCCATGGTTTATGTTGTTGACTGATTGTGCCAGCTGCTGAGAGGTGGTTTTATGTAGTGTGAGTAATTGAAACTTGATTCTAAGTTTCCCTCTTGTCCCTTCCTGTTGAATGAACGGTCAACTGTCCTCGAATTTATGTTTTGGTGGTACTTTGAATCAGCCCGCCGTGTGAGAATTCAGCAAAAACGCGACTGATGCAAGGCATCTGCACTGAGTAAGTCAGGCCAGCAATTGAATCCCTCTCTCTGTGTTTTCTGTGTGGCAGTTTTTCACTTACCTCCTCCCCTTTGGGTCTAGGTTCCTGTGGCTGGTTTGCTTTCTCCTCGGTGTTTTGGAGGACGTAAAATGGTAGTTCTCAGGGTTTGCAAACAGTGTGAGTCCTTCCTGCAGCTGCCGGTGGGTAGGTGGATAAAATCAGTTTTGCTGCTATTGTCCACAGGCCAGGCCCACCCCCAGGTGCCAGTGGCTGACCCCTGGCCACCTGTGCAGGAGTGTTAGTGGCTGCCTGCTGCAGGGGGGCCCCTGTGGCTCAGAGGAGACGGGCACATGCGATGCTCCCTTCAGAGCAGTGGTAGACATGCTTTATTTTGGGGTTTTGAAGCCCTAGCATTTAGTGGCTCATTTTGGCCTTTTTCTTCCCCTAAGGGATTCTGTGATGTTTAGTGACTCAACTCTGATTGTACTCCGGATGTTTCTTTTCCACCGATGTCAGTTTATAGAGCAGTCCTCCAGCAAATGTTTGTGTGGGCAGGAGGCAGAAAGGGAAGGAAGAGGCAAGGGAGCACTTCGGGACCCCAAGAATGGACTTCAACTGCTGCCCCACACACCAGGGAGGCCAGGCCCTGACATTTTAATGCCCAGTGCTTTTGTTTCCAGACTCACTGGAGGGATCTGGTTGGGGCTTGGATGAATGGGACCTGAGGGCCGTCTCCTGCAGGGCTGCTGGTTCTCTGGCTGGGTTCTCTGTGAGAACTTTGGGATGACAGGTGGGGCACCCTCATGGGGTATGGGATTATTTGTAGGTCTGGTCTTTAGGGATGGGATGTCTGGCAGATGCCTTAGAGCAAGTGTATCAAGAAGTGGGGTACAGCACAGGCCCCTGTGCCCCATCCTTCTGTGAGTCCCCCTCTGGCTCGTCTCCATAGGACTTCAGCTTGACACGGGGTGAGGGAGAGGGCAAGGGCATGGGCAAGAGGGAGGGTTTAGTTTTGAGCAGATAGATCCAGCTCCTAGTTTGCCTTAGACCCTGGAACACTGGCTTCTTTCATTCAGCCCTTTAGAGGAGTGGCCCAGAGTAGCCTAGCAGGGACTGAACTCTTTCGGATGGCTTCCAGAGCATTCTTCCCAAGACCCTCCCTTCTGCCGACCCTGTGACATCGGGGCAGGTGGGGAGAGAAGAGATAGACACTATCATCCCCCCAGTCCCAGGTCCCTCCACACAGCTTATTCTTCACTTTTCCTCCCCCCGGGGGGCTGACAGAATCAAACTTGTGAAATACTGAACGCAGGGGTTTTGTGGTGGGCAGTTATGTCTGTTACTAAGCACAAGGAATTTGAGCAAAGGAGGGAGAAAAATAAGTAACTGTTTTTAAAGGGAACCATTGTATTCAATGGACTCCTCTTTTTTGAGGGTCTGTCGTGGGCAAAAGATTGTGGTGCCTCCTGAGAGTGATACAGAGGCAGTGAGTCCCCGACTCTGCCTGCAGGAGTGTAGGTCAGCAATTTTGCAGTTTCCAGGTCAGGAGAGAGGTACTCGATGGAGAGGATGTGATGGGGAACTCAGGAAGGGGTTCCTGGAGGTGCACCTCAGCTGCGCCTTCAGCAATCTGCAGAATGTCAAAAAGCCAGTGGGAGAGGGTGTTCGGGACGGGAGAGACTGAATAAACCAAGACAAAAAGATGGTACAGCGCAGTAGGAGTCAGATAGCACAGGGGTTGGTTAAAGACTGGGGCATTGCACTGTATGGGGAGCAATGTTTTTGTTTGTTTTTTTAACCACTGGCCTAGTGTCGGTTGTGAGGTGTTTGTTGAGTTTTAGAAAGAGTAACTTATGCCTCGTTCCTACTCATCGACTTTTGCGGTTACCACTGTGCCAGAGCTCCATTCTGGAAGGCCTCCAGCAACCCTTTGGTGGCCAAATCTCACAGTTTGTTCCCAGGTGCCCTGCTCGGGGCTGCCCGTCACGGGTCACTGCTTATCATCCTCTAACACCCTCTCTCCCTTTTGCCTCTGGGACTCCATATGCCTTGATGGGCCCTTTTCCAGTCCCCTTCTGCTATCTCTCTTGATTCTGACACACATCTCCATTCCCCAGCGTCCTGTCCTCGGAGCCAGTACCCCACCTCTGCTGCCGCCACCTGTTCCCTGTGCCTAAGCTTTACCTCTTGGCCAGGTGCAGGGTGTCCGGCTGACACTTTGCTTTTGCAGACCAGTGCAGCCGGCCCTGCTCCTGGGGGTTACGAGTCTGCAGTTGTCAACCCCAGAAACCCAAAGAACTGAAATTCAATCCACAGACATCTATTAAGAACCTACTGGGTGACAGAGTAAGACTCTTAAAAAAAAAAAAGAACCTTACTGGATCAAGCCCCCAAGGGGACAAGTGACAAGTAACAGCCCTGGATCATCCGGGGAGTACCTGCTGCTTCTCCAGCCTCCGTTTTTCAAGGGCCTCTTCACTGGAAAGCCCTGAGTCAGATCTAAATATCCAAGAAGGCCAAACTTCTTTTTGTCCTTTTCTATAATCTGAAGCTTCTCATCTCTCCCAGCCTCCTACTTCCTAGCAATTTGACAAAAGGTGAAAAGCATTTCATCGGCTCTTCAGAGCTGCAGCAGTAGCAGCTGCAGCTTCAGCCGCACAGAAGGTGGAGGTGCACTTGAGTGAGTCCTCCCCACCGTTTAAAATGCAGGGCTGGACCTGAGGGATTTATGTGTTCCCTGGGTATGCGTCTCGTGCAGGCGACTTTGAATTTGACACCCCTGTCACATAGCCAGTGCCTGAAAACCCTGAAATGATTCTTGGTATTCTTAATTCACATTGGGTAGACTTAGGTAGTATTTATAGCACTCCCAAGACAAGTTATTGCCAAAGGAGGTAGTGACACTTATCAGGGCCTGTGTAGGAGACACAGCTGAGTAGACTCTTTCTCTGGCTAATTTTAGATTCCCAGTGTTGAGGTTGGGAATGAGGGCTTGTCACATAGTTAGTATGCTTTCAGAGGCTCTGATCTCCCTGAGACTACATGTGCAAAGGTTGTGTGGCCATTTCTGTTTCCTGGGGCTTACTCTTCCATCCATTGTCTCATTGCATAGGTTCTCCCTGGCTCTGTCCCCTTCTGATGCCCCGTGGCAGAAAAGGGGGGGGGGGTTCAGGGCTCCTTGACATTCTGGCATTAGGCCACCATCCTGTGGGATGGGGGAATTCAGGGTCGGGGAGAATTTGACAGTAGGGCATCATGCCTCACAAGCTACTTTTTACAACCTGTGAATGCTTGACACCCTGTTTAGTTTGCCTGTGGCCCCGTCTACCCTTGGGGTCAAGGGGAATCTCCCTGGGGAAGGTATTAGCTCAGGTTGCTATTACAAAATGCTGTGGACTGGATGGCTTAAACAATAGAAATTTTTTCACGGTTCTGGAGGCTGGAAGTCTGAGATCAGGGTGCTAGCATGATTGGGTTCTGGTGAGGGCCTTCTTCCTGGTTTACAGGCAGCTGCCTTCTGGCTGCGTCTTCACATGACAGAGCGAGAGAGGGAGAGCATGCAAGTGTGCATGCACAGGCAGGCTCTCTGGCATCTCCTCTTAACAGGGCACTAACCCCATCATGAAGGCTCCACTGTCATGACCTCATCTAAAC
This sequence comes from Nomascus leucogenys, assembly GCF_006542625.1. Classification (NCBI taxonomy): domain Eukaryota; kingdom Metazoa; phylum Chordata; class Mammalia; order Primates; family Hylobatidae; genus Nomascus; species Nomascus leucogenys. The sequence continues at coordinate 81,643,513 of NC_044386.1, forward strand.
CTAATTATCTCCCTAAGGCCCTGTCTCCAGCGCCATCCCCCTGGGGGTTAGGGCTTCAGCATAGGAGTTTGGAGGGACATGATTGAGTTCATAGCAGGGGTTCTTGGAGGTTTTTGAGCTGCAGATTCTTTAAGGCAGAGGCTGGTGACTGCAGAGGAATTGGGCCCCGTCTTCCTTGGGGGTCAGACCTCCAGTGGCAGAACTGCCTTTTCCAGTGACCCAGGGAGAGTTCTTGCTGGGAGAGAGGGACAGCGTTCTGGTGGCGAGGCAGGGAGCTGGCTGGTTTGTGTTGGGGTTTTCCATATGTCTAGATGTTAAAGCCACAGCCAGCAGAGGGACTTGACAAAGGGGAGGAGTGCAGGAGGGTGCACAGGCAAAAATGCTGCACCTGCGTGGGAGCTGGTTGGCAGGCGAGGGAGTCCTGGGGGCTGGAGGGAGCATGAAGTCCCATTTTGCCCACTTCACTGCTTGGCTTCAGGTCCCCTCTCCTGTGTCACTTCCTGCCGTGAGCACCTAGAATGGATTCCTGCGGTTTTTCCTTTGTGTTGCTTGTCATGACTCATTTACCTTGTATAATTAGCCATGTTTTGGAAGTTTGGAATGGTTTGGAGGCAACTCTGCCAGAAAACTGGAAAAAAATGTTTTTCAGTTGACAGTGACATGATGGTCAGGTCTGATCAGTGGTCCCGCATCCACAATTGTTGGGCCTTGGCATTTCTTTCTTGGGATTCTGAAGTTTTTCTATGAGTCAACAATAGAGCCTTTATTGCTGGTGGCTCTCAGAGCGCCACCTCTGCAGTGGTGTGGGCATCTCGTTGGTGGGAGTGAGGGCTTATGTGGCAATGACCAGTGGGGACAAGGCTTACTCTTGTGCCCAGGCCTTTTTTCCAGTGTCTCTCCATGCCAAGGGTCAGGTGGGGTTACCCCTCCACCCCTGCCGCCCGCTGCCTCTCCCTGATTCCTTGAGATGGGTGTTAGAAATAGTACATTTGGAATCTCTTTCACATTGGCGACTTGGCTCCTTGTGCCTTTCCAATTTCTGATTCTGAGCTAGGCCTAATGAGAGATGGCACATTGATTACTTGTTAATAAAGAGATGTTGCTGGTTGGTCATGGTTTTTCTTTGCCATTCCTGGAGTGTCTCACAAACCTCTAGGAGGGAGAGAGATTCCTCTTGAAGATACTTGATTAAGAAGTATCTTCTTGAGGGGGCAGCCTGGGGAACATGGCGAAACTCATCTCTACCAAAAAAAAAAAAAATTAGCTGGGTGTCATGGTGTACACCTATAGTCCCGGCTACTCCGGAGGCTGAGGTGGGAGGGTCACCTGAGTCCAGGAGGTCAAGGCTACAGTGAGCCATGGTGGCACTGATGCACTCCAACCTGGGCAACAAAACGAGACTCTGTCTCAAAAAGAAAAAATAAAAAACTCAAGGATGATGCAGGGCTTGAGTGCGACTCTCTTTGCATGTCCTGGCTTACTTAATCAGCATTTCTTCCTTTTCGCATCCCTCTCCTACCTCTGCCCTCCTCTCTGGTGGCTAGAAGACCTAAGGAGGGGAGGCTATTAGTGGCTAAACCTCTATTTCAGAGGTCTGCTGGTTTATGTGGCACTAGCTCTATGTGGAAAGCAGTAGACTCTGTATTTTTTTTTTTTTTTTTTTTTGGAGACGGAGTCTCACTCTGTTGCCAGGCTGGAGTGCAGTGGCGCGATCTCGGCTCACTGCAACCTCCATCTCCTGGGTTCAAGTTATTCTCCTGCCTCAGCCTCCCGAGTAGCTGGGACTACAGGTGCCTGCCACCAAGCCCGGCTAATTTTTTGTATTTTTAGTAGAGACAGGGTTTCACCATGTTGGTCAGGATGGTCTCCATCTCTTGACCTCGTGATCCACCTGCCTTGGCCTCCCAAAGTGCTGGGATTACAAGTGTGAGCCACCACGCCTGGCCTTTTTTTTTTTTTTTTCTAAGTAAAATGGAGATCAGTTCGCCCTCCCTACCTCACAGGGCAGACATACGAATAGGATGACAAAATAAGAATGCACTTTATTTTAAAAGGGGCTGTGTCTTATAAATCAGTAACGATACCTTTATAGTATTCCTCAAGCCCTGAACGTCCTATTAAGTTAAAAATTTATGATAGAGGAAAATTTACTGGAGTTTGAGTAGGAAAGTGTGCATGCCTGTGTGTATGAGTGTGTGAATTGAACATGTGCAGGTGTGCTAGGCAAGTCAAGTCTGAACTTCTATTTTTCAGGTTGACAACATCCAACCAACACTTGTTTGGGCCCTTTAGTGCAAAAGAATATGCAAGCCCTTTTGCTTGCTAACTTTGAATTGAGTCTTAGTAGGTGTCCTGGGGCAGGCTTTAGTTGTTTTTCTTTCCTCCTGCTGAGTGTGATCCTGTTCCAGGGGCTTGTTCTTTGGGTCACAGTTGGCCTGGGGCCACTTAGTGTCTGAGGTCCTAAGCTTTGGAGTGAGCCAAAGCTTAGCCAAAGCGATTGCTTTGTTACTCATGTAGTTTTTTCCCCCTGGCTCAGAGAGGATTTTCCCCTTGAATGATCAATTTTCATGAAATAATTTAAAAGGAAGAAATTACTAGAAAGAGGCAGCAGGTGACCCACGATTGTTACTCCCCGTCTCTGGTGTGATCCAGGACCTCAACTCTGTAGGCTCTAAGCAGAGTTGCGGCTTCAGATGTCTGCCGAGGTGCTGCATCAGCCTCAGGCAGTGACATTCCTACCACCTGTTTCCATTTAAAGCCACTGATATTTATCAGGATCCATACTTTCTAGGACTGCAAAGGTGGAAGAAGATTGCAGCAGCCAGCCACGTGTCCTAGCAGGTTTCAGCTTCGGGGTGCATTTGATGTGTTCACACCTCACCTGAATAACTAGCTACGTGGTTTTTTTTTTTTTTTTCCCCTCGAGATGGAGTTTTGCTCTTGTTGCCCAGGCTGGAGTGCAATGGCGCGATCTCGGCTCACCGCAACCTCCGCCTCCAGGTTCAAGCAATTCTCCTGCCTCAGCCTCCCTAGTAGCTGGGATTACAGGCATGTGCCACCACGCCTGGCTACTTTGTATTTTTAGTAGAGATGGGGTTTCTCCATGTTGGTCAGGCTGGTCTCGAACTCCCAACCTCAGGTGATTCACCCGCCTCAGCCTCCCAAAGTGCTGGGATTACAGGCATGAGCCACCGTGCCTGACACTAGCCACGTGGTCTTGTATGAAGAGGCAGGTGTTGTGTGCCGCTCATCCAAGGGAAGCTCTATGTCAGGTGCCAGTCCTCATGATGGACAGGAATCTTTAGCTGGCTTTATTAAGAAAAACAAGAATTCCATGTTTATTTCAGATATGTTTTCTCTCTTTGCAATGAAGTTTTGTTGAAATAGAGCATAGAGAAACGAACACAAATCATAACTGGACGATTTGATGAATTTTCACAAACTGAACTCACCTGTGTAACCTGCATCCAGCTCAGGAAATAACCTGATCAGTACTTCAGAAGCCCCCTGATACCCCTGCTGGTGCACCGCCTTCCCACAGTCATAATCTCGACTTAGTTTTGCTTGTGTGTGTGTGTGTGTGTGTGCGCGCGCGCGCGCGTGTGTGTGTGTTTATTTTATTTTATTTTATTTTTAAGACAGAGTCTCGCTCTGTTGCCCAGCAGGCTGGAGTGCAGTGGTGCAATCTCAGCTCACTGCAACCTCTGCCTCCCAGGTTCCAGTGATTCTCCTGCTTCAGCCTCCCAAGTAGCAGGGACTACAGGCACACGATACCATGCCCCGCTAATTTTTGTATTTTTTAGTAGAGACGGGGTTTCACCATATTGGCCAGGCTGGTCTCAAACTCCCTCGTGATCCGCCTGCATCAGTCTCCCAAAGTGCTGGAATTAACAGGCGTGAGCCACCGCATCTGGCCAGTTTTGCCTGTTTTTGAACTTAATGTAAATGGACCTGCCCAGTGTGTCCTCTTGTTTCTGGTTTTGTTCAACATGATGTTTGTGAGATTTGCCTCCATCTTCGTGTGAGTTGTGGGTCTGTCATTCTCATCGTAGTATGGTACTTATTCATTTTGTTCATATTATGTACCTGTTCTTCTGTACATAGGCATGTAGGCAGTTTCCAGACTCTGGCTGTGATGTATAGAGCAATATGAATAATGTTACTTATGTCTTCAACACGGATGGGCTTATACCTAGACGTAGTATTTAGATGTGTTTGCTTTGCTTTTCCTAGTGCATTCATTTATTGAGTAAATAGTTACTGAGCATCACTGTGGGCCAGGCTCTGGCTCAGGCCCTGGGGGTGAGAGCAGAAATAAGACAAGCAAGGTGTAGTAGAGGGAGAGGAGCAGTTGTTTTGGATGGTCTCTAAAGAGTCGACATTTCAGCAAGGGCTTGAAGGATGAGAGCTAGGCTGACAGGTAAAAGGTGCCTACTCCATGCAAGGGGAAGAGCATGCACAGGAGCACTCACAGAAATTGCCGCTGGCTCAAGAGTGGCCTGGTCAGCGCAGAGTGACCAGCTGTTGGCTAGACCCTATCAAAGCTGAGGAAGTCATGGCCTGGGACATTTAACTTTTCATTGCTGGAGTCAAGAGGAAGGGCTATATCTGTCTGTATTTTTAAAAATAAACTAGGCCGGGTGCGGTGGCTCATGCCTGTAATCCCAGCACTTTGGGAGGCCGAGGTGGGTGGTTCACAAGGTCAGGAGTTCGAGACCAGCCTGGCCAATATGGTGAAACCCCGTCTCTACTAAAAATACAAAAATTAGCTGGGCATGGTGGCGGGTGCCTGTAGTCCCAGCAACTTGGGAGGCTGAGGCAGGAGAATTGCTTGAACCCGGGAGGCGGAGGTTGCAGTGAACCGAGATTGCACCACTGAGCTGCAGCCTGGGCCACAAAGCGAGACTCTGTCTCAAAAACATAAATAAACATAAAAAATAAATAAAAATAATAAACTAAATGATGGAAGAAGGAGCACCAGTGTGGGCTGCTTCCCAGAAGCCCCCAGGAGAGGACCAGGAAACGTACTCTGCTTTGTGCTGTCCACAGTTGGCCCCCTGCCTGGGTCTTCTGAAAGGCCCGTGGGCTGTCCACTTGAGGGAACCGGCTGGACACGTTGTTAGGGCCATCTGTTTTGGAAACCAGCACTACTCTTGAGTTCCTGGTTTTTAGCTAGTGATTCATCTTCCCTGGACCCTCAGGGTCCAGATTCCCAGGCTGAGAGTGTGCCAGGCATGTTAGCGTCTTGGGGATGGTGGGAAGTCTGGTTAGCCAGAGGGGACCCCTGTTTTTAGGAGACAAGTGAGGTAGTGCTGTAGGCTGAATAATGAGAGACCAGAGGTGGAGGAAATGGCCTGGCGCTGTGGGGGTGGCTCTTGCCAGCTGGGGTCTGGGCTTCCCTTCCGGAACCAGAACCGGTGTGGTATGAGGCTCTGGTGGGAATGAGACCCACATGCAGGCTGGACAGCATCCTCTGGCCATTTCTCTTTCCCTCGTTCATTGCCTTGTGTCTCATCTTTAATGAAAATGCCCTTGTTAGGAAATTGTCTAGTTCTGGGGAAAATCTCTCCTGACCGCAGAGCTGCCACCCCCATAAGGAGGAGGATGTGGAAGGAGACACTAAGGACAGCGCCAGACTCTCTAGAGCTCCCTCTTTGCTGAGCAGCTGGCTGATGGCCGTGGCCATGGGGGTACTTATTCCCTGTCAGAGTAGGGGTGCCTCTTGCCTTTCCCCCAACCCCCCTGCCTCTGGCTGGTTGAACTTCTTTGGATGTTTTTCTAGTGTATATTTTCACCCTCTAATTTTATTAGTGAGGAAAGAAGATAAAAGCCTCTTGTGTCTTTCATGAAGCTCTTGAAAGTGTCCCTCTTACAGAGCAAGTCTACAGCCACCCACTGACTTCCCACTTTCTGACCGTCCCCCAACCTCTGTGTTCCCCTCTGGATCTCTTCCTCCCTGCAAAAGTAAAACTGCAGTTCTGTGTTTTGGATATGAGTGGTGAGAACTGTTCTTGTTAATTGACAGGTCTTTATTTCCTGATTTATTTCTCTATTTCACTTAGCTTGTAAATCTGAAATGATGTAGAAAGCATAAAAGTTTGATTCTAGGGAAGCCTAGCCACCAAGAAGGTACCTTGTTTCCTTGTTACCTTTTGTTAATGCGATGTGAGTGCATTTTTAAGAGTTAATCTGGAGAAATGCAAATGAAAACGACAATGAGATACCATCTCACGCCAATTAGAATGACTATCATTAAAAAGTCAGGGAACAGGCTGGCGCAGTGCCTCACGCCTGTAATCCCAGCACTTTGCGATGCCGAGACGGGCGGATCACGAGGTCAGGAGATCGAGACCATCCTGGCTAACACGGTGAAACACCGTCTCTACTAAAAATACACAAAAAATTAGCTGGGCCTAGTGGCGGGTGCCTGTAGTCCCAGCTACTCGGGAGGCTGAGGCAGGACAATGGCGTGAACCTGGGAGGCGGAGCTTGCAGTGAGCTGAGATCGCGCCACTGCACTCCAGCCTGGGCGACAGAGCGAGACTCCGTCTCAAAAAAACAAAAAACAAAAGCCAGGAAACAACAGATGCTGGAGAGGATGTGGAAAAATAGGAATGCTTTTACACTGTTGGTGGGAATGAAATTAGTTCAGCCATTGTGGAAGACAGTGTGGCAATTCCTCAAGGATCTAGAACTAGAAATAGCATTTGACCCAGCAATCCCATCACTGGGTATATGCAAAGGATTATAAATCATGCTACTATAAAGATACACGCACACGTATGTTTATTGTGGCACTATTCACAATAGCGAAGACTTGGAACCAACCCAAATGTCCATCAGTGATAGACTGGATTAAGAAAATGTGGCACATATACACCATGGAATACTATGCAGCCATAAAAAAGGATGAGTTCATGTCCTTTGCAGGGACATGGATGAAGCTGGAAACCATCATTCTCAGCAAACTATCGCAAGGACAGAAAACCAAACACTACATGTTCTCATAGGTGGGAATTGAACAATGAGAACACTTGGACACAGGAAGTGGAACATCACACACTCGGGCCTGTTGTGGGGTCGGGGGAGTGGGGAGGGATAGCATTAGGAGAAATACCTAATGTAAATGATGAGTTGATGGGTGCAGCAAACCAACATGACACATGTATACCTATGTATCAAATCTGCACATTGTGCACATGTACCCTAGAGCTTAAAGTATATTTAAAAAAAAAGTTAATCTGACATCTGACTTGTGAGAGGTAATTAGCCAGAAGTGTTCTTCAGTCTACTAGGGTACCCAAATACTTTTTTTGAAATTAAATAATTGCAAAAAATTTTGGTGTTGTCGGGTGATGAATCACTTTTATTCTTGTTCATGTTAGCAGCCAACTATCGGGCATTCTTGAAATGCTCATTTTAAATGCAAATTCTTTGCACAATTAGGAGGAAAATGAAATTGTTCTGGCTCCTAGCACTCACTCTGCATTTTTGCCATTCCTTCTGATGGCTGAGGGGAGGGCTCATGACTAAATCACTCAGCATCTTTATGATGATTTCGGATTTGTACTTGCTGAGAGCAAACTTTGCCCTGGGATGTTAACACTCTGTTGCCCATGGGCACTATGGGGGTGCATGTGTGATTACTCAGAGTTTTCGCTAGTCTTTTTTCCCCCCTTAAATGATCTTTAGATTTCCTCTCTCATTTGCTGTAATGGATGATGCATGTACTTGGGAAACTTGTGGTGAGCGCGTTTTTTTGTTTGTTTGTTTGTTTTTTGTTTTTAAGGCAAATGAAATATGCTAAGCCCTTTAGCTCTTCTACTTGGCAGCAGCAGTATGTGCTGTTTTCTTTTAGCCTTGGAGGATTCCTCTGGTTCTCTCTCTTTGCTGGGAGTTATCGCTTACTCTCCCGTTGGCCTAGCCCCCCTATCCCAGCTTGCCACCTGGAGAATCCGTGGCTTGGTGTGTGATGGAGATAATGGGATTCCTGTGCAGTGTGGCTGGGGAAGTGGTTCTGTCTCCGACTCTTTCAGAGAACGAGTGTGATGATAATTGTATGGAGGCAGTTAAAACCGTAATCCTCTCCCCTAGTCAGGCCAGTTATATTCCTTTTCCTGAACGTCAAAATTTTACATGTAAAACAGTCCCTGTGTTCTGTCGTTCTCAAAACTACCGGGTTGGCCGGGTGCGGTGGCTCAAGCCTGTAATCCCAGCACTTTGGGAGGCTGAGGCGGGTGGATCGCGAGGTCAGGAGATCGAGACCATCCTGGCTAACAAGGTGAAACCCCGTCTCTACTAAAAATACAAAAAATTAGCCGGGTGTGTTGGCGGGCGCCTGTAGTCCCAGCTACTAGGGAGGCTGAGGCAGGAGAATGGCGTGAACCTGGGAGGCGGAGCTTGCAGTGAGCCGAGATCGCGCCACTGCACTCCAGCCTGGGGGACAGAGAAAGACTCCGTCTCAAAAAAAAAACCAAAAAAACAAACAAAAAAAAACTACCGGGTTGTGTGTGGAGGGGTTTAGCCTCTCAGCTAAGTTGTTGTCTTCCATGGAGCTGTGTAAACAGCGAGAGGCAGTGGAGAAGGTTTTGGGAATGGCAAGGTGGTAGCATGTTTTCTCTATCCACGAAACAATGGGTTTAATACTAAGTCTGTCCCCTAAGATGGGGTAGTAAGCTGATTTTACGGTTGCAAAGTATTATGAAAATGGAAAATTCTTACATGTACATTGAACGCAGTTGCAGCTGTACTGTTTTCTTTTAATTTTATTGTAAAGCATTTTTTTTCTCTTCTGCTTATGCATTTCTGCAGAGCAGAACATAGAATTGGAAATGAAGCTTCCATATCTGTCCTTAGTTCGTTGACTGAATAGAATCATAGGTTTTAGGGTTGGAAGGAGTTTGTAGAGTCCAGGAACTCCTTGTGTCTCATTCCTGTGGACTGGGAGGTCATGAGGGACTGGCGTGGTGGCTGGTGATAAGGAGAAAGAAGTTGCTTTTAGCATTGCCCCCTTTTCCAGAGGAAAGTGATGGGGCTTCGAGAGAACTGGTGGGAAATGCCCCCTGATCAGGGGAGGTATGATGAGAGGCAGCGGCTGCCAGCCTGGAGAGCAGCCGTACTTTAAGCCCTGGAGAATTAATGGTTGAACTCAGTCTAGGGGTTGCAAAACCTCCGAAACAGGCCAACCTCTCTGTTTAGTGACAATGAACCAGAGACCCAGGAAGGTCCGGTAGTATGTCCGGACCGAGGAGCCTATCAGAGAATGAACTAGGACTCGTGACTTTGTTCCAGTCTTCTTCCTGCTTCCTACAGTTTAGGCTTTCTCAGTCCTCAGCACTGTTGCCATTTGGGGCTGGATGATTCTTTGTTGTGTGGGGCTGGCCTGTGCATCGTAGGGTGTTTAGCAGCATCCCTGGCCTCTCTACCCAGTAGGTGCCACTAGCATCCCCACCCCCTTTCAGGTGTGACAGCCAAAAATGTCTCCAGACATTGCCAAATGTTCCCTGTGGGGTAAAATTGCTCCTTGTTGAGAACCGTTGCTTTAGAGGACTTATGATGCCCCTGGGAATTTGTAAACATAGCTTTTATATTAGCATGATCCCTTTTCTCCTTTTGCTTTGGAATATGAAATGCACAGCTAAAATATTTAGTATTTACTATAGCTCTTCCAGTAGGTAACTCTGGCTGAAAGCCTGTTAACAGGAAAGTGGTCAACACAGTTCTGAATTAAACCGCCTTGTGTTTGGGTTGACAGTTTTCCCCTAAGGAGATTTGATTTTGGTTTCATTTTCAGATTTGGGATGCTGATGATACTGGCTCTGACTTGTCTCCACTAAGCAGCTTGTACTTTAAATTTTTGCAAACGGCTGTGAATGGGGACAAAGTGCCCAGTGGGTGGGGAAGTTGGCAAAATATTCCAAAAGCCAATGAGATTTGGGCATTCTGAAAGCCAGTGAAAAATTAGCCCTCCATTTTGTGAGCCTTGCCTCAAGCTTGGGGAAGGACACTCACCAACCTAAGCCTCCCTCAATATAGAGATGTGTGGGCAGATTTTAAAGTTGACCATTGCCTTATGAGTTACAGAATGGCTGTGGATGCCTGTGAACTGGATGGATGTAAAGTGGCAAAGAGCCCTATACCAGGAGGCCAGAGACCTGGGTTCTGTGCCTCGGCCTGCCTCCAAGTCTTTTGGTCAGGTCACCAAACATAATTGAGCAGTAGGTTATTGTCGGTAGGAGAAGGAGAGAGACAAAATTTTTGCCTCCCAGATAGGGGTGAAGTGCTACGTGGTGAGCCTGGATTTGTGAAACCACAGGATAAACCTAAGACATCTTATTGGAGCCTTAATTTTACTCAGGTAATATGGAAGACAAAAGGTTATTTTTAAGGCCGGCTGTGGTGGCTCACGCCTGTAATCCCAGCACTTTGGGAGGTCAAGGTGGGTGGATCACCTGAGGTCAGGAGTTCGAGACCAGCCTGGCCAACATGGCAAAACCTCGTCTCTACTAAAAATACAAAATTACCCGGGCATGGTGGTACGTGCCTGTAATCCCAGCTACTCGAGAGGCTGAGGCAGGAGAATCGCCAAGAGATAGAGGTTGCAGTGAGCTGAGATCGCGCCATTGCACTCCAGCCTGGGTGACAGAGTGAGACTCTATCTCAAAAAAAAAATTAGTGTGAAAATAAGCATGCACATATTGAATAATTGCAAAATTTGCATGACGTGAATTTAAGCTAGAACACAGAACTTCATAAAGGAAGGAAACCTCAGACTTGCGTGAATGGCTTCCCTAGTGTCAGGTGGCCCACCCCTTTAGTCCTTTGTGGAGTTTTGGCCAGATTATTTTATAATCCCGGCGGGGCCAGATCTTCAAAGTTCCTTCTGCATCTAAAATTTCCGATTGGTGCAGAAAAGACACATCCTTGATGTAGTCTTGGGTAAGTTCACACACTTTTCACCAGGCAGAGCTTTAGTAAGAATAAACAACAATAATAAAGGTTGTCTAGCTTTTAATAATCCAGACACTTAAGTTTTCCTTCCGTCCTTTTGGTGTAAACTGGAAAACCATGGCCTTCTATTCTGGAGTGAGCCCATAACCAAAAATGAAAAGAGAGCAGGCCTCATTTTGGTGTGGGACCCTCAGAGCTTAAGCATTGCCACCTAAGAGTTGACCTAACCTAGGAAATGAGCCAGAGGGGATAGCATGCTGATTTAAACTTCTTTGAAATGCCTGTAACAGAATGATGACAAGGGTGTTGGCTGTGGGGTCCATGTGAAAGTTAAACTACTGACATCCCCCGCACAGCTGGGATTTACTAAGCTGGGGAAAGCTAAGATGTTAAGACACTCCAGCCAGTCAGTTTTTATTTCTGAAATTATTTAACGTTACAAAGGAGTTGTCGGCTGGGTGCGGTGGCTCACGCCTGTAATCCCAGCACTTTGGGAGGCCAAGGCAGGCGGATCACAGGGTCAGGAGATTGAGACCATCCTGACCAACAAGGTGAAACCCCGTCTGTACTAAAAATACAAAAAAATTAGCCGGGCGTGGTGGCGGGTGCCTGTAGTCCCAGCTACTTTGGAGGCTGAGGCAGGAGAATGGTGTGAACCTGGGAGGCGGAGCTTGCAGTGAGCCGAGATTGCGCCACTGCACTCCAGCCTGGGCGACAGAGCGAGACTCCGTCTCAAAAAAAATAATAAAAAAAATAAAAAAATATACAAAGGAGTTGTCTTTTGATGTTGATGTTCATGACATTTCTTTAGAAATGAATGTCAAAGGCTTCAGACAGGGATGCTCATTTCTATGCTGTTTTCTTGAGAGAGATAAGGCCAGGGCCGGGCAGGTGAGCAGAAGAACACCTATGAATACAGCAATTGTCCAGAAAATGGCTGCTGTAACCATTTGTCAACAATTTACCTTACGTGAGATGACTTTTCTATATGATGTAATAAAGATAATTTATAATGTTTTCATGAAGGCAGGAGTAGGTGGTAGAGGGGGTTTTTCTTTGTCTTTTCTTGGCGTGTGATTGAAACAGAGCTTGGACTAAATGAGAAACATTTGTGTTGGAAAAAAGATTCCAGAAGCTTCTTGACTAGAGTCAAAAATTGCTTCCTTATTTTATTGTGAGCATGTAAGCAGACTTCTCATCTAAGACAAGTGTTAAGAACATTGCCATTTCTGTCTGTTCATGAGCAGATGCATTTTCTGACCTAGGGAACTGTCTACATTGTAGACCAGATAGCGCACACAGTGAATCAGAAGAAAAAGTGTGTGAGTTGATCTGTCTCAAAAGAAATACATGGCTTTTGTGTGGATTTATAAATTTGGCTCTTTTCACAATGCTGCTTACCCAAAAGCTGTTCTTTATAAAGAAAAGTGTGCCCGTGCATTTTGAAGTCCCAAGCCTTTTTAAATTGGCCCCAGAGGAATGCTGGAGTTTGCAGAGGAAGACTAGTTGTTCTGCCATTGGGAAATAGGGCCTGAATGGATGGAGCAATGTGACTGAATACTTTGTGTTGGTGGAGTGTGCAAAGAAAAACTCTCCTCTTGTTCAGGCTGCTTGTGTGCTTGGCTTGATTCTGGAGTTGGCACTCTTGAGAGCCACCCACAAGCACCCTTAAACCACTAACACACAGGCAATTCCTAAGTGGATGCCTAATGAAGGAAATATTTTAATCCCTTTGCTCTTACTGACTCTCTTCTAGCTAAAGTCTGTAGTTTAAAAAAGCAAAAGCCAAATTAAGAATACAGAACCCACTCCTCAATATGTCACCTTCTTCAAAAGTAAAACATCCCGGTGGATTTTGCCATCTTTCCTGAGCTCAAGATGGGCATGGCTCTTGCGTGTGGGTGTGTTTTTGTGTGGGGGTGTGTGTGTGAGAGAGAGAGCGAGAGAGAGAGAGAGCACATGCACATGTAAGTCCAGCATTCTTCGTGATTGACTCAAAACAATAGCTTTATAGGGAAACCATTGCTAAGAGCTCAGGAAAAGTAAAGGCCTGCCAATTCCAGAAGGACAAAGGGTTTCAGCAACTAACATGGGAACAAAATGATCTCATGCCCCTTTCCCACTGAGACTGCACACAAGTGGGATCCTTCTCAAATTCTGAGGGCTCACTTATAGACACAGTCAGTGTTTCCAACCCATGGGACCCATTCGGGAGAATGGCCAAACCAGGAAACAGATTCCAGAGGTAGCTCTTTGATGTTTAACCCAGACAGTCGACCTACCCAGGCTCCTCAGCCAAGGAGGGGCTGAAACTCTTCAGTAAGGATAACGAGACCCTGGCTTATGCTCAGGCATTAGTCACTACATACAATGGCGAGTTCCCTTAAGTCAAAGGCCTGGGCCAGGGCTGACAGTGGACCTTTGATAACAGCTCTGCATCTCTGGGGCGCTAGGCTGCCAAACTTGAATTCCTAGTGACTCACACTAGCTGGCCCTTCACAGGCCTCAGAGAACATGGGCAGGAAGAGGCCACAGGCTCCAGGCCTCCTGATGCCCCTGCCCCCAGCAGCCCTAAGAGTGGCCTGGAGCAGGTGCTGGGGAGGTGAGAATGGTATGCAGTTCTCAAGTGGCAGGTGAGATCCGCATGCAGGAGCTCTGGGACAGTCCCCAGCCACTGCCTTTGTTACCCACCGAGCCAGTGCAGGCACTGTGCTGGGAGAGAAAGGTGAGGGCATCTTTGAAGGTCTAAAAGTTTGGCGACACCTCCCTGCAGACAATAGTAATTGTACTTTCAATATCCTTGGAGACAGAACATATCAAGACAAAAAGGTTATCGAGGGAATTCATATTTCATTAGTCATAGTAGCCCTTATATACATTTTAAAAATAGCAAAATATAATTCTGGGACATTGCTGATTTGTTCTATAGACAATACTTGACATATATATGAAGGATCTCTTGAATAACTGACACAACATGATAAAACTCCTCTGTTTTGTTCCAAACTGGGGTTAGGGTGGGGGTAAAAACAAACACAAGTCTGGGCATGGTGGCTTACACCTGTAATCGCAGCACTTTGGGAGGCTGAGGCAGGAGGATGGCTTGAGCCCAGGAGTTCCAGAAGAGCCTGAGCAACATGGTGAAACCCCGCCTCTACAAAAAATTAGCTGGGCATGATGGCGTGTGCCTGTAGTCCCAGCTACTCGGGGGACTGAGAGGTGGGAGGATCACTGGAGCCCAGGAGGTCGAGGTCGAGGCTGCAGTGAGTCGAGATCATGCCACTGCTCTCCAGCTTGGGCAACAGAATGTGATCCTCCCTCAAAACAAAACACAAAATTTTTGCCATACTTAGAGGCAGTGCTGTTTGTAAGAAGCTTTAGGTTGTATATGAAGATAAGAGTATGTTTTTGAAATAAGCTGTAACCTGTGTCACCTCCCAAGTTTGGGTGGGCTCCAGTGTGCTACCCCAGCTGCACCCTGTATGCGCCTCTCCTGCATCTTTGCATGGCCCTTACAGGGAAGTCCCCTCCACTGGCCCCTTCATACTGCTCTAGGATTTTCTGTTCCCTTGTCTCTGTCAAACAAGAGTTCCCTGAGGGCCAGAACTACCCTTTCCTGCTGACACCCCAGGCCCTTATCTGGGGCTGGCACCCAAGAGTGTTATGCTATGGAGGATCTGGAGGTAACTGAGATGAAAGATAACAGTTGGTTTGGGGAAGGGTGAGGTTGGCCCTCTTCCCTGAGAGGCCAACTTAATTCAGTGATTTCACAGTCGGGTTTGAAAACTCAGGACTGTAATAAAGACACAAGACAAATTCAACAGTCTTCCCAAAGGCTGCACGCAGGTGCACAGCCCGGCCTCCCTCATCAGTCAGTCAGATGGCAGCAGGAGGATCGGGGGCAGAGGCAGAGGGATTCCTTCTTTCTTGTGCCCAGCAGTGGTGGAAATGCAGTGGTGCATTTCCTGCCCCCTTTCTTCCTTCTCCCCTGCGCTTGACATTCCCCACTGCATTCAGAATAAAGTTACAATATCTTACCTTGGGATAGGAGGCCCGTCAGACTTAGATGCTCACCCTATTTCCCCTGATTCAGCTCCTGTTCCCACCTTTCCCATGCACCCACCCCCATATGAGTCAGTCCCAAGGACTGATGTCTGGGAATCTCCTCACCCCACCACATCCTGCATTGTATTCACCCACTTTGGGGTCTGTGTCCAAGTCATTTTTTCCAGGACCCCTCCGCACACCACCCATCTGATAGATCTCTTTCTTCCCCCAAACCCAGATCACATGCCCCCAGCCTTTGAGATGACTCCTTGTATCTTCCTCATCTTTGTCCCATGGTGAGAACCCTCATGCCAGAGGGCTCCTTCTGTGTGCCTTTCACCCACGCTAATGTGAATTCCTGATAGGCAGGGATGTGGCTCCCTTCGCCTCTGGACCCTAGACAGCATCCGGCACAAACCTTAGCAAACAGTGAGGACTCAAATAGGCGCTTCTCCCGTGCTTCAGCCCTGCATTGAGTATGGGGTGTGGGCCATCCAAAACTGGGTTCAAATGTTGCTTGACGTCATGGTGTCAATTTTTGGCTATTGTAACTAAAACATAAAAATGACAGCTTTGTTTACTAGTGAGATTTACCAAAAAAAGTCTTTTTGGATGACATACCCTTGTTCAAATGATTAGGAAAGGAGTGTGCCTTCCTCATTTGGTCAAAATAGTAGTGGTGAGTGTGGGAAGGGTTAGGAATTGAGACACACTGATCATGCCCCTATAGCCTTTACCTATTTCTCGGACCAACGGATGACTTGAGCATTCTTTGAATGAGCAGAATTCCCCTGAGGAAGGTAAACTGACTGTGAGTGAGGTGCTTGGAGGAGGAGAGGCAAGGAAGCCAGGCCTCTGTGTGCAGCTGAGGAAGGGGGTGGCCCAGGGTTCCTCCTAAGTCTGTGGCAGTGTCTGGTTCTTTGCTCCTTTCTCAGCTGTCAAAGGTGCCTTAATGAGACTGTTCCTGGTCACAGAATGTGCCACAGGAAATAGGCCTGCAGGGTGTGTAAGAGGAAAGACCAGTGGGTTTGTAGAAACCTGACACTGGCTTTTCCCAGACTGGGAGGCAGCCTCAGAGGTCAGCGTGGCATTAGCCCAGAGCACAGGACTGTCCCAGGGCATAGACTTTTAAAAATGAAAGTGTATTTATAGATGGTGGCCCTGGGAACAGAACTTCCAACTGTTTCTTGTCAGGCCCCACCCCTTCACAGCACTGGGCTCACTTCAGTTTTATTGGTGTGTCTTAAAATGGGGTTGGGAATAACGCTGAGGATAATGCTTGGAGGTCCCTGTCACTAACACAAAACTGTCTTTTTTTTTTTTTTTAAGTGCTCGATTTCCATATACATACAGAAGAGTATGCAAAATGTAGGTGTAATTTAAAGAGTAACATGAACATCTGCGGAGTCAACAACCAGGTTACAAGTACCTTAGAAGTCCTTCCCATCTCAACTTTTAATTTTAACTGATCTTTGCTTTTCGTAGTTGCACTACCTATGTATGCATTCCTAAACAATGTACGCTTTTGCTTATTGTTCTTATTTTGAAAAATTGAGTACAAAGCACAAACCTGTGTTTGTAAGGGAAGGTTCCTACTGAAAACTACTAAGTGAAGAATCCTAGCAGAAGCAGAGGGCTTCAATAGTTGTGTGAGCTCAAAAGTCATACTTCTCTTTCATCAATGCTACAAGAAGCCGGTTTCCTCACTGGATCCTGCTCTTCCTGTGCATCCCTTTGTAATTGGGGTTGCCATTCACAACTGCATTTACAAAGGAGTTGTACAGGGCCGGGCGTGGTGGCTCACGCCTGTAATCCCAGCACTTTGGGAGGCTGAGGCAGGTGCATCACCTGAGGTCAGGAGTTCGAGACCAGCCTGCCCAAAGTGGTTAAACCCTGTTTTTACTAAAAATACAAAAATTAGCCAGGTGTGGTGGTGTTCACCTGTAACCCCAGCTACTTGGGAGGCTGAGGCAGGAAAATCGCTTGAACCCCGGAGGCGGAAGTTGCAGTGAGCCCAGACATGCGCCATTGCGCTCCAACCTGGGTAACGAGCAAAACTCTGTACTAAAAACAAAACAAAACAGAACAAACAAAGGAATTGTACAGCATTCAGAGAGACTTATAAAAGAGGATTCCTTTTAACATGTTAATTTAGCAGGGGTCCTAAACCTGAGGTTCAGAAAAGAAATTTCAGAGGGCTTATGAATCCCTTGAAACTGAAGGCATAATTGTCTCTGTGTTCTCCTTTTTGAGTGAAAGCGTCTATCATTCTCAGAGGAATTTGTCACCCCTCCTCCACCCCTTTTTCACTCAATAAGAATAAGGGATAATATGGGCCAGTCTCGGTGGCACATGCCTGTAATCCCAGTGCTTTGGGAGGCTGAGGTGAGAGGATTGCTTGAGCCTGGGAGTTAGAGACCAACATAGTGAGACCCTGTCTCTACAAAAAATAAAATAATAAAATAATTAGCCAGTTGTGGCAGTGCATGCCTGTAGTCCTAGCTACTCGGGAGGCTGAGATGGGAGGATCACTTGAGCCAGGAGTTTGAGGCCGCAGTGAGCTATGATTGCACCATTGTCCTCCAGCCAGGACGGAAGAGTGGGACCCTGTCTCAAAAAAGAAAAAGGAATAATGTGGAGGTTATGGTAGTGTTTCGTTTTTTAAATGGACCCTGAGGCTGTTGACGATTCCTTGAAATATGTTTGGTTTGCTTGTGTCTGAGTCTTCATTGGCTTCTCACGTTTGAGAGTGAAAGGAAAATGAGCTGTAGGTTAGATTCTGGGCTGTCCCAGGTGGAATCCTTGACCATGCTGTGGGTGGCCTTGCAGCCTTTGCCTGTTCTCTGAAATCTGCATCTCACTCTCTTGACCCAGAGTAACTAGAATGCTAATGGAAAAAAAAAAAAGTTGGACTGGTTGCTGTAGTTTCAAAACAAATGACCTCACTGCCTGAGTTCTACGCTATGCAAAAGAAACCCTAATTTTTGCCTTATAAATAATAATGGACCTTTGGGGAAATAGAGCCAAATACCCATTTAGTGAGGGTGGGGTATTTGGCTCTGTTTCCCTGAAGAATCATTTAACGATTTGTCATTGCTGAAGCTTACTCCCTAGAAACAGAATGCAACCACTGTGACACCAACTTAGTAATTATTTCCTAAGAGATATGGTAATTTAAATTTATAATGACTGACTTTCATGTCTTCAAGTTAAGAAAATAAACTTTGTATAAGCCGACTTAATGGGAACAATTTCCAGTTCCGTTCCAAAAGTGTAACAGAGTTTTTGAATTTTTTAGCTGAAGGACACCTGAGTTTTGTCACGCTTCTCATTTTATGGATGAGTTGACTGAAGATCTGCAAAGTTAGGTGTGATCTGCTCGAGATTGCGTTGATGTGTCAGGGCTAACTGAAACTAGAATGCAGGGGAAAGAGGCAATTATTTGAATGATTATATTTAAATTAATAACCCACCAACCTTTAAAATGCATGATTTTTTGTGGTCTCCAAGCATTTCCTGGGATGGGTTCTGGTCTTGGGTCGGTAAGCCTGATGTATGGACCAAGAGCTTTTCTTCTTGTTCTTATTCTTTATATCTCATAAATTCAGATTTTTGAAAAAAAGTTTTTCAGTTTCCCTCTACAATTTTTAGATTTTCTTCCCCTGCTCAAATGTGAACAGTTCTTTCTTGAACTTTGTTTTTGATGAAAACCAGGAGTTTCAGTTTGGCTGGTGCAAGTCATTGGGGATTTAAGGAGAGAGAACTGGGGGCATGGTTAAGATCTGGAACTGCAGGCTGCTTTGTCACTTCAGTTAGGAGTCAGACAGAGTAAGAATAACATTTGTTTAGAAACGGAGTTTTATTAGAGAGGTAATTTACAGGTAAAATGTAAGTTTTATAGACTTGATTCTGCAATTCTATTCCTGGCCTTGCCATTCCTTGCTGCTGGTTTAGGGCAAGGCCTATCTTCTGAGTCTTGACTTTTCTCATCTGTGAAAAGAGGGGCTTAGGCCTGAGTATTTCCAAGGACCCTTGGCAGCCATATGACTGGACTCCACGGTGGGATATTTGCAAAGAAGCTTCTCTGGAGCTGCTGCCTGTGGGCTGGCACCAAAACTGGAGGCAGAGGGTGCCAGCTGTGTTGCTGCACAGAGCCTCAAGAGCATGAACCCTGTGTGGCATTTTTCCCTCCTCCTGCTTTGTCACCTGAACCCCAGCAGTGTTGTTCAGTGCCAGGAGGATGTTGCCCACCCGCTGACACGGCTGCCTGCACTGACACATGTCATTTGTGTCTTCTCTGCCAGTGCGCTGCTGCAGGGTGACATCTGGACTGGTCTCCTTGTCCCTCGGATGCTCAGCTGCCCAGAAGTTTCTGGATCAACTTGTTGAAAACCATGAGTAATCTTCATTTCTATTTCATAAGCAGCTCTAGACCTGTGGCATCTCCAGCCAGGTCTGGCTGATGGACTCCTGCCCTCTGTGGCCAGCCTCTCTCACACCCAACTCCAAGAGCCTGGAAGATGGCAGCAGGGACTGCATACGGGGCCCTTCTGTTGCCCCCAGCAGTCATAATGGTTTTGGGGCCTTCTGAATGTACCTTCTTGGAGATCTTGTTCCATCACCAGAGCCAAACCTACGAGTCCTGATTCTCTTCTTTGGCAGTTAGGGGAGTTTTGACCACTTTCCTGTCTTTCACTTTGCTCCAGCCACACTGACCTGCCTTTACTGGCCTTCGAGAAAGCACCCACTTTATGGTGGCAGACGCAGGTGCCATTTCCTCTGTCCAACATCCTCTTGCCTGGCATGTACCTTCTCATCCATCATGTCTCATCCTAATGCCACCCCCTTTAGAGATGCTTATCTGACTACCTTGTTTCAGTGTCTTCCTCCATCCCCAGGTATGCATCCTCTTTCTCTCTCTGATCCTTCTGTGTGTCTGTCTTTGCACTTACAACAGGTTAGATCTCTTTAGTCGTTAGTAGACTGCCTATTCATCCATTCATTCAACAAATATTTCTTAAGTATTTACTGTGCACCAGTAGCTGAGATAGGCACAGTCTGTGCTGTCTAGAAACTTCCAGTCCATGAAGAAAGATGAGATCAAGTAAAAGCCTAAGTGAACTGTCATGCTATTTGGGCAGATTGCTTTGTTCTAATTACTCTAAAGCATCCTGGGCATCTTGTTAAAACACAGATCCTAACTCAGTAGGTCTGGGTGGGCCTGAGGGTCTGCATTTCTAACAAGATACAGGCGATGCTGCTGCCTTCTAGACCACACTTGGAGAAGTAAGGCTGTAAGCTTTTTGATGAAAATAAGACTTGTCCTGGAGTGTGACTCTTGCTGAACTGCCTGGGTGGATGTGGGTAAAGTTACTGGAGACCCTCAGGGTTTTGTCTGGCCTTGGAGTCTCTTCCAGCTGCAGGAGACTGAGTGGTCTGAGACGTGAGCCTGATTGAACAGTAGGGGAACCTGTTACCATCACCTGCATCTGTGTGCTTGTCCTCCTTAAGGTTATCATAGGTTGTAGGTTTGTCCATTGAAGCCTCTGTTAAATATTGTGCTTTTCACATTCACTTGGTGGAATCCTATGGGCTCTCTCTGCAGGGTGTGTTCTGTATAAGTCAGCATTTCTGAAAATACTGAGGGTGTTTGGTTTTTAAGAGCAGACTGTATCTGCTGGGCCCATGGGGCACTTGCAGTGAGATGTTGAGAAAGGAGACCATACTGGAAACTGGGGACTGGGGCAGAAACCTTCGAGCAGGTAGACTGAGGGCAGGTCGGATGCAGGGCGCTGCTGTCAAAGGAGAGCCTTGGGTCCAAGCAGCAACTTGGCCCCAGGGTTGTGCTCCTGATACTGGCGGGGCGGGGGTGAGGGGAGCTGCAGGCTCAACATTGTCCAGCTGCTGCAGTAGACCTCAGAAACGTTGCTTTACTTTCACAAGCAGCTAAATTGATTCTCACCCTGAATAGTTAACAGCTCTAACAGCATTCTCGGAGTACTTCCAGTGTCCTAGGCCTTGGGCTAAGCGTGTGGCACACCTTCTTGTAACTTAACCCTCCCTGCAGCCCAGGAGGCAGGTGCAGCCCCTGATTTACAGAGGACAGGACTGAAGGAACTCACCCTGTGGGTCACACAGCGAGAGTGTGCAGTCGGGATCCAGCCTGGACTGTCAGACCTCACGTGGAGCTCCTTCTCTTGCTTTTAACCCCTGCAGCGTGACTCGAAGTGGGATTTTACGGCTGGTGGTGAGATGGGGTCGCTTATTATTTGCAGCCTAGGTTATTTGTTACTTTCTTCTTTTTACCCACCCTCAGCATAGACCCAGATAGGACCCTCCCCTGTATGGCAACTTTAAAATGTTGCTTCTATAGCACTGTGGCTCCTTGAGGTGGGGGAGAAACTTGGACAGTGTGGGGGCAGACATGAACAGGGAAGAGAGAAAGTGTGTGTTCATTTTGGAGGCAGACTTCTTGTCTACCTCTGCCCACCTCCGCCAGGCTCAACCGGAACAGCTCTCCAGGGGGACTCGATTGTTTATGGTAGCCTGGAGAGCCAGTGCCAAGACCTAGCTCAGGCTGGGAGGTAGGAGGTGAGGGGTGGGTTAGGGGTTG
Source organism: Nomascus leucogenys (assembly GCF_006542625.1). Classification (NCBI taxonomy): domain Eukaryota; kingdom Metazoa; phylum Chordata; class Mammalia; order Primates; family Hylobatidae; genus Nomascus; species Nomascus leucogenys. The sequence goes on from NC_044386.1 coordinate 81,665,123, forward strand.
ATTCAGTGTGTTCTGATGACTGTTTTCTTGCCACTCAGTGGGATTTCTATGCCAAAGACAATTTCCAAGTGACCTCGCTCTGGTCAGAGTTATTTCGTCCATTCCGTATTAGATACACAGTTCTAGTGTCTTACGTGTTTTAAATTTTCATTAGGCTTCTCAACTTTTGGCTTCATGTATGTGCTTAGTTCTGGGCTGGGCCAAGCCACCCACCAAATGCAGAATTAAGTTGAACCTACTTAGCCCGGCTTCCATGGCCAGGTATGTGTTGCAGTTCTTATGTTTTAGGCAATGGCAGATGGGAAACATGCTATAACTTTTGTGTTACAAACTCTGTTCCAAAATCCATGCGTATACCTCCTTTCTGGAATGCTGGGATGTCCATCTAGTGACAGGATCAAATCAGATCTTAAAAGCAGCTCCTTCTTGCTTCTGTAGACTTAGTGGGGCTGAGCTTGTCTTTCCATCTAGTCAAGCCTCTGGAGCTTGTGGGAGCTGGATTCAAATCCCAGCTCTGTAACATGATAACCTTGTGCCTGTGTGCTTTACCTGGGCCTCAGTTTCTCATATAGGCACCAAGGACTGGTACCCTCTATTCTCTGGGCTTATTTCCTCAACAGTAAAGGCGGGAGATGATTTTATTTTGCAGGATTGTTTTAGAGCTATGCCCTTAGACTGGTGTGTACTTACCCTGGCTACTCATCCTTCAAGGACTGTCTGAAGTGTCCCCTTCCACTTGCGTCTGGCTGATCCCCTCTAATCGAGCACTTTCCCATTGTCCGAAGCAAACTTCTTTGTCTTTATTTTTGTTTTTTTTTTGAGACAGAGTCTTTCTCTGTCACCCAGGCTGGAGTGCAGTGGCACAATTTTGGCCCACTGCAACCTCCACCTCCTAGGTTCAAGCAATTCTCCTGCCTCAGCCTCCTAAGTAGCTGAGATTACAGGCATGCACCACCACACCTGGCTAATTTTGTATTTTTAGTAGCGACGGAGTTTTACCATGTTGGCCAGGCTGGTATCGAATTCCTGGCCCCAAGTGATCTGCTTGCCTTGGCCTCCCAAAGTGCTGGGATTACAGGTGTGAGCCACCGTGCCCGGCCTTCTTTGTCTTTAGACAGTGAGCCCCTTGAGGGCGGGGACTGTCCTTCATCCTTGTGTCCCAGGGCCCAGCACAGGACTGTGAGCTCGATAAACATCTGTTAAATGAACTCAACAAAGTAATTCCCTTCTTCATTTGCTTGCCTAAAGCCAGCTTATCTGAAGAGTTACTAATAGGCACCACTGGTGAATACTTGAGCAAACCCAGGAGTGGCGATGGTGGGCCAGTTGGTCTCCTGTCATTGCAAGCCTCCTAATGAAAAGTCAGCAGGTGTTTCCTTGTCTTCTGTGGACTTCAGGAGTGACTATCTCTCTGGGGTCTTCAGTTATTTGAGTAAAGGGGGAGAGCAGGTGGGTGGAAGATGTTGGATGAGTGTCTTAAGAAGTGTCTGCTCCTTCCTATAACAGATTTTGTTTATATATCTTATTTATTTATTGTTGTTATTTTGAGACAGAGTCTCACTCTGTTGCCCAGGCTGGAGTGCAGTGGCGCGATCTCAGCTCACTGCAACCTCTGCCTCCTGGGTTCAAGCGATTCTCCAGCCTCAACTTCCCGGGTAGCTGGGAGTATAGGCGCCCGCCACCATGCCTGGCTAATTTTTGTATTTTTATTAGAGACAGAGTTTCACCATGTTAGCCGTGGTTGGCCAGGCTGATCTCGAACTCCTGGCCTCAACTGATCCAGCCGCCTCGGCCTCCCAAAGTGCTGGGATTACAGACGTGAGCCACAGTGCCCGGCCTATATTTCTTTAAAGTGTCTTCTTATTTTACAAAGTTAGAGAAGTAATTTACAACCTGTTGATATGTTTAAAAATAAGACAAAGAAGTAAACATTTATAAAAAGGGAAAGCAGCTTTTTCCATAGTAATCTTCATCACCCTGGTAACCTGCCAGTGCTTCCAGTCTTCTGGTCCTGCGTTGCATGCCCTGCGTTACCACACTTGGGACTCTCTTCCCTCATTGTGCTGGGATGTACTTTTTTTTCTTTTTTTTGAAGAAGTCACAATGTAATATAAATTTTAGATGGCCAGAGACACAAGCCCTTTCCCTTTCTGATACTGTGCTAAAGTGTTCAGACCTTTCCTGCATTGCGTTCTTTGCTTCCTGGCTCTGCCTCAAGGTGGGATTCTGTCAATCTCCCCTCATTTGAAATGTCCCCACCCCAGAGCTAGCACTATTCACAGGGCAGTTGGGATGAGGGGCACACAAGAATTTTACCTGCAGCCTGTGGCTGAGTACCCATATGTAACCCCATTCCAACGAACTAGTCCGTTTTTTCGTTTTATTACCTTGTCTGAAATTATGAGTCCATAGAGACATCCAATCACAATTCTCTTCCTCATTTGGGATCCTGAAGGGCATGTTTCTCTTCATTAAAAAGCATGAGTTTTCTAATGAAAGGAATGATTTAACTGAGAAGTTGCAAGTTGTTCTTTTTTCTTTTTTTTTTCTCTTGCTGAGAGAGTCTCACCTGGCTTAAAAACAACAAACTATTAATGTTAACCACATTTGCTTTTTGTGAGAAGGAAAAGTATTTTCAAGGTGGTATCAGAACTGTATATTACATAAAACACTTATGACCCCCTGTGTGTGAGAAAGTATGTGTATGTTTTTTATTTATTTTTTGAGACAGGTTTCAATCCATCACCCAGCTCACTGCAGTCGTGAACTCTTAGACACAAACGATTGTCCTGCCTCAGCTTCTTGAGTAGCTGAAACTACAGGCATATGTCACCATGCCTAGCTAGTTTTTTATTTTTTGTAGATACAGGGTCACACCATGATGCCCGGGTTGGTCTAGAACTCTGGGCTCACATGATCCTCCCACCTCAGTCTCCCAAAGTGCTGGGATTACAGGCGTGAGCCTCTACACCCAGCCAAAAAAGTGCTTTTTTTTAAACGAAAATAATATTGTTCTATATGATGCATTTAAAAAACTAATATAGATGTTTATTTCTAATACAAATTTATTCCATATTTAAAGACTACATATTATTTTTCTTTTTCTTTCTTTCTTTTTTTTTTTTTTTAAGACGGAGTCTCTCTCTGTTGCCAGGCTGAAGTGCAATGCCGTGATCTCAGCTCACTGCAACCTCCGCCTCCTGGATTCAGGCGATTCTCCTGCCTCAGCCTCCCGAGTAGCTGGGATTACAGGTGCCTGCCACCATGCCTGGCTAATTTTTGTATTTTTAGTAGAGATAGAATTTCACCATGTTGGCCAGGCTGGTCTCGAACTCCTGACCTCAGGCAGTCCGCCCGCCTCAGCCTCCCAAAGTTCTGGGATTATAGGAGTGAGCCACTGCACCTGGCTATTCCTTTATATTAATTTTTACATATTGTTTTTATATAAAAAGATAAATTATGTAACCACTCATTCTTCTGTTCCTGGGTGTCCCCCACCCCTTGCAATATATAAAAACGTATTGCATTGCACATGTCTGTAATGCCACACTGTAGACCCTTATGGGCAATTCTATAGAATTTCAAGGTCAAAGGATATGCTCCTTTAAAAATGTCCCTTTTAAAAGATGATAGAATTGGCCAGGCGCGGTGGCTTATGCCTGTAATCCCAGCACTTTGGGAGGCCGAGGCAGGTGGATCACCTGAGGTTGGGAGTTCGAGACCAGCCTGACCAACATGGAGAAGCCGGGCGCGGTGGCTCACGCTTGTAATCCCAGCACTTTGGGAGGCCGAGGCGGGCGGATCACGAGATCAGGAGATCGAGACCACGGTGAAACCCCGTCTCTACTAAAAATACAAAAAAAATTAGCCGGGCGTGGTGGCGGGCGCCTGTAGTCCCAGCTACTCGGAGAGGCTGAGGCAGGAGAATGGCGTGAACCCAGGAGGCGGAGCTTGCAGTGAGCCGAGATTGCGCCACTGCACTCCAGCCTGGGCGACAGAGCCAGACTCCGTCTCAAAAAAAAAAAAAAAAAAAAAAAAAAAAGAAACCCCGTCTCTACTAGAAATACAAAATTAGCCGGGCATGGTGGTTCATGCCTGTAATCCCAGCTACTCACGAGGCTGAGGCAGGAGAATCGCTTGAACCGGGGAGGCAGAGGTTGTGGTGAACCGAGATCGTGTCATTGCACTTCAGCCTGGGCAACAAGAGTAAAATGCCGTCTCTAAATAAATAAATAAATATTAAAAAAAAAATAAAGATAGAATTTACATCTCCAACCATGAGGGCCCTCATTAGCACAGAATATTGTTAATCTTTAAACTTTTTTTTTTTTGCCATTTTAAAAGCAAAATAAATACAAAAGAGTTAAAAAAAAATGGCTGTTTCAGATCTGAGAATTCATAGGGCTTCAAAGTCTTCTAACCTGCAGACCCAGTGGTGGCCAGGGTGCAATTTCTGGTCTTGTGGTTCAGCCTTCATGGCCTCATTGTGGGGTTTCCCTGGACTTCCCCAGCCCTCCCTGAGGGCTCCTCTTTCTGCATCCCTCCTGTTCTTGTTGTATCCAGGGTGCTTGGTGTTGACAGATGCTCAGGAGCGACCCCTTCTTGTGCAGGTGTGAATGAGAGCAAAGATGGGTATCAGTGGGAGACTGCTCCTAGTCTGGGCCTACAGCAGCCTTGCCTGTCTTTCTTGCCCAGTTCCCTTCCTCTGTTCTTGCTCAGAGGGAAGCTCCTTTGCTGGCTTGCTGTGGTCATCCTGGTCTGTCTGCATTAGCTGGGATCTCTTAGGCACCAAGAACTACTCTGATGTTTGTAGGAAGCACATTTCTTCATGGCAGAGTCACAGCCCTTCTCTGTCATTCTGCAGGCATCTGTGGCAGATCTTGCATTTAGCAGGAATGGACAATGACAGGATTATAAAAGGCTGATAAGATTCCCTGCAGGGTGAGCTCTGCTGACCTGGCTACCCACAACAGGCTGCTTCCTTCTGTGTTGTAGCCAGCACCCTGCCTGGCCCATTCCTGTACCAAGGTGCTTAGAACAGATCTCTTTCGGGCCAGAACCATTTCTAGTGCAAGTTCTTGGTTTAATTGTGCTGTTTCCTTTAAAAATGATGTTCTGTATCTCTGGATTGATCTCTCAGACAGCCAGCCTCTGTTTTAAGTATGTGAAATGCAAATCATCAAAAGCAATTGCTACTCTTTTTTCTGGGTCTACCTTGGGCCGCCTTGACCTCCTTCCTCTGGAATCGCTCTCCTGGTGGGTATATTCTCTCCAGCTGTTGGTAGACATAAGCAGTAGGAGCTCCACGGAGATATACCTAATGCTAAATGACGAGTTAATGGGTGCAGCAAAACAACATGGCACATGGATACATATGTAACAAACCTGCACATTGTGCACATGTACCCTAAAACCTAAAGTATAATAATAATAAATAATAATAATAATGAATAAAGAAAAAAAAAAAGAAGTAGGAGCTCCAGATAGGCTCCACTCTAAAACAAACCATCTTAATAAAAGCTATGAGTCTGGGCATGGGTCTTATTAGTTGGGACAGTAGCTATCTCCCCCAGATGTTTTGTTCAATGGAAGCATTTCAATGATAAAAATACCTTCAAACTCCCTTCTGAGAGCAGAGGCAATCAGTTAAGTAGCTCCTGCTGTGTAGCTGGAGCAAGCCTCCACACCCATGGATTACATTTGGCAGCGTGTCTTTGGCCAGCTGCATGCCTCCCAGCAGATAAAAGGGCAGTGCGTACAGAAGATGTTAGGGAAAGTGGTGGGGTGGAAGTAGGGAGGAGGTGACCCTTGTGCAGCAGCTGAATTCCCAGGGTGAAGTTTGGGCCTTGCCGCCCCCAGTTTACTGTCCAGCTGCTGCTGCTGCTTGGGCCTGCAGTGCTGCGGATGACTGGGATCTGGAAGGCGGCTCTGGTGATTTGTAGGATCAGAGGAAGGACAAAAGCTGGGTCAGAATGGGTGTGGCTGCTGGGGGTAGTTTACTGATGAAGTGAATTGGACTTGGAGACTTGAATGCTAGTGCTCTGGGCCGCTGGTGTCTGCCAATGACTTCGTCAAAACTGAGCAAATTTTATTACTAAAAAAAGAAATAATAGCGTTCTGGTGGCAAAGTATCCTATGAAACAAGAGCAGATGGCACCAAGTAAGTTCAGCTGAAACGGAGGTCATTCATTTTGTGAATAATCTTTAGAGATCCGCTGGTCCAAGGACTATGGTTTTGCTTTTCTTTTTTTCTTTTTTTTGAGACGGAGTCTTGCCCTGTGGCCCAGGCTGGAGTGCAGTGGCGCGATCTTGGCTCACTGCAACCTCCACCTCCCGGGTTCAAGTGATTCTCCTGCCTCAGCCTCCCCGAGTAGCTGGGATTACAGGTGCCACCACCACGCCCGGCTAATTTTATGTACCTTTTGTAGAGACAGGGTTTCACCATGTTGGCCAGGCTGATCTCGAACTCCTGACCTCGTGATCCACCCGCCTCGGTCTCCCAAAGTGCTGGGATTATAGGCGTGAGCCACCGCGCCCGGCTGGACCGAGGTTTTTCTGCTGGTGCCCCAAAGGCTTTGTGGGGCCAGGAGTGGACTCCAGGCTCCACTCACCTAACTTCTCAAAAGGGATGAAAACTCGTTCATTTCTGATGATGGAGTAGGGTCTGCTTTAGTTTTTCATTGCTGCTGCAACAAATGACCTTAAACTTGTGACTTGGAACAACCCAAATGTATCATCTTACAATTCTCACTGAGCTGGAATCAAGTGGAGGGCTACGTTCCTTCAGGAAGCTCCAAGGGAGAATCCATGTCTTTGTTTTTTTCCAGCTTCTAGCGGCAGCCTGCATCACTCAGCTGGGGATACCATTCCTTCATCTTCAAATCCAGCTATGTGATATCTCCCTCTGACCCTCCTTTCGTCTTCACATCTCCCTTGGACCGCAACTGGGAAAGGTTCTCTGCTTTTCAGGACCTTCATGCCTACCTTGGGCACCTAGATCATCCAGGATAATCTCCCCATCTCAAAGTCTTTAACTTGATCACATCTGCAAAGTCCATTTTGCCATGTAAGAGAACACATTCACAGGTTCTGGAGAATAGGACATGGACATTTCTGGGGACCATAGTTCTGGCTGCCACAAGGTCAGGTTTACCAGGCTTGCAGGGAGATAAGTGGCCTAAGCAGGTCCAAGAGTCAGGGCTTCAGCCCTTTCCTTTCTGCTGTTTGCTGTGCTGCTTGATGCCTGGCGGTGTGGGCTCTGTCTCAGGCTGCATCCTTCACTGCAGCTACTTTGTTCCTGGATGAGAGGCTGTGGACATGAGAACAGGAGTCATCCCTTCCCATGGGAAAAGGGCAGAAGTGCGGGGTAGGGGTAAGTGGTTGTGCTCTGAGAGCTTGACCTTGCTCTGGAATCCTCTATGGTGATTGTCATACTAGCTTAAATGAAGTGGGTGGGGACATTCTCTTCCCTCCCCTCTCCCACTCTCCTGCTTAGTTAAATCAGGTAACCTCCTTTTCCTACACTTCTTAGGGAGACCTCACGCCTGAAACTTGCCTCTGTTCTGAGCTCCTCATCGCTTCCTGGCTCGATCTGTGTGTCTGTCTGTAATGCCTAGGAGCTAGATCTGTATGGCTGAGTTTGGATGGGTGTCCAGTTGGCTTGGGAGTGAAGAGGGGCACCATCACCTGGGTCTGTGGGTTGGACGATGGTGACAGATGAATTTAATATGGGGTGCTTTGCTTTATTTAACAGACATTACTGTGGAAACACTTGGTGCAAATCGAGTGTTTTAATTGAGTGTGTTGTTTTAAAAGACTTCAAAATGATCTCAAACTTACAGAAAAGTTGTAAAAAAAAATAAAAAGAATTTCTATGTAGCATTACCTAAATTCGTTAATTATAAACATTTTGCCATACTTATCATTCTCTGTATTACATACTGTTTTCTCTGACCCATTTGAAAGTTGCACCATCATGCCCCTTTGCTGCTAAATACTTTAGAAAGTCTTTCCTAAGATCAAGGACATTCCTTTTCTTCTTTTTCTTTTTTGCTAGCCTGTCCTTGCTGGCAGACATTCCTTTCATAACCACTGTTCAATTAGTGAAACCAAGGCATGTAGTACTATTATCCAGTATGCAGTTCATATCCAAATTTTGCTACGTAACACAATAATGTCCTTAATAATAATTCTTCTCCTGCCCTAGGATTCAATCCAGGATTACGCAGATTCTGTACTCAGTTGTCATGTCTATTTAGTCTCTTTTAATCAGGAACAGTTCCTCTGTTTTTTTTTTGTTGTTGTTTGTTTGTTTTTTTTTGCCATTCACGACATTGACATTTCTAAAGAATACAGGTTGGCTATTTGGTAGCTATTTTGGTTTGTGTGGTATTTTCTCACTATTAGATTTTCCACAATTACATCTATTTTTGTCAGGCATGCTATATAAATGATGTTTTGCATCCTTCTCAGTCCATCACATCAGGAGGCACATGATGTCATTTTGCCTCATTACTGGAGACATTAGCTTCAATCTCTTGGTTAATGTAGTGTTGAATTTGCATAACATAATCTATCTGTTGTACAGGAGTTGAGCATTTAAAATCAGGAATTTAAAGAGGGCATTGTCTTCTAAAGTTGTGTCTGGTTTGCAAGTTTTTTTTTGTTTTTGTTTTTTTCATATATTCGATTTTCCTAAAGTGGGCATCCTTGTTCTTTGCTCTTCGATACAGGTAGAAGGGCTAATGTTCACAGAGAGCTCATAGTGAGGAATAAATTACCTGAGATTTGAACACACCATTATCTCTGCCCTTGTAGCAACTGTGAGATCCATCCCAGAGATAGAAGCATAAATGCGGTGTTCACAGTGGGTTCCCTTTGACTATATCTAACTATCCTGGTTGCCTTGGAGTTCCTAGGAGTAGAAAAAATAGGTTAGGACATGGAAAAGTCTCCTCCTAGCACATTTGACAGTTCTGTCAATGCTGAAGATGATGGTCCAGGCTGCTGTCACTGCATTTTCTTCCTTGTGAATCTCTTCTCTTCTGTCATTGACTTGTTGGGCTGATTCGGTGTGGTCAACTTGTGTGATGTGTACATACCAGGCTAGTCAGACCTGCCCTGGCTGCTCATTCACCAATTATGAGGTTCCTTGTAGACGTGATTCTCAGAACTCAGGAGGCCACCATGTAGGAAAGGTGTGCTTCTTAGAGCTCTGGACGTTTTTTAGTTTGATTATTGCCATTTTTATCTTGGGTCAGTGCTTCTCAAACTAATTCCAGTTTGTGGATCGTTTTACAATTGAGTTGTTTACAAATGCCCAGTTGTTAGGCATTTGACCTTGCTGACCCGCATACCTATTGTTCCCACTTGTCATTATAGAAGCAAACACTTGCTGGTGCGGTGGCACATGCCTGTAATCTCAGCACTTTTGGAGGCCAAGGTGGGAAGCTCGCTTGAGCCCAGGAGTTCAAGACCAGCCTGGGCAACATAGGGAGATCCTGACCCTATAAAAAATAAAAATGACACTTTGGGAGGCTGAGGCAGGTGGATCACGGGGTCAGGAGATCAAAATACTACTAAAAATACAAAAAATTAGCCGGGCGTGGTGGCAGGCACCTGTAGTCCCAGCTACTTGGGAGGCTGAGGCAGGAGAATGGCGTGAACCTGGGAGGTGGAGGTTGCAGTGAGCTAAGATCGTGCCACTGCACTCCAGCCTGGGAAACAGAGTGAGACTCCATCTCAAAAAATAAATAAACAAATAAATAAAATGAAAATTTGCCAGGCATGGTGGCACGTGCCTGTAGTCCCAACTACTCAGGAGGCTGAAGTGGGAGGCTCACTTGAGCCCAGGAGAGAGAGGCTGTAGTGAGATGTGATAGCACTACTGCACCTCCAGCCTGGGCAAGAAAGCCAGACTGTCTCAAAAAAGAAGAAAAGGGAAAAAAAAAGAAAACCACGAACACATGGTCACATGTAATCCACTTTAGGATTACTAGAGAAAATGGTATTTTGTAAAATGAAATAGGATAATTGATCATACAAAAAAATAAAGGTACATTAGGAACAGCCGTGTGTCTTGACTATCCTCCATAGTACAGTTATAAATCTGGGCAAACACGTAAAGGAGGAGGACATGGTCCCTGATCTGCCGAAGGAGTACACATACTGGTGGGAGTAGAATTGGGGACATCTTTTAAGCTGAAGAGGTCAGGAAAGGCTTAACCAAGCAGTGGGTCTGAGCTGAGCCTTGGAGACTGGAGTGAGGATGGGAATTGTTGGTAAGACAAGGGCAGTGATTATAGATTCATGTTTTGTAATAAAAGTTCATCCTTGCAGACCACCAGCAGGATCCAGTGGGACTACACTGTGAGAATCACTGCAAAATGGCCAGAATTTATGTTTGTGGGAAAATCTGAGTAATTATTGAATGACTACCCAGCATTGCCAATTAAAACAAAACTTGGATGAGACCAGTCTTCCAATTCTGTCTGATGAAACATAAACGGAAAGCTTTTATAATGTAATATTACTGCCTGATTATTTTCAGAATACAATGATCAGCCAGATGGCTTCTAATTGATCTCAAAATATTTACTGAGCCTCGCAGTGTGATAATGTTCTGCTGAGTTGCTGATTTATCCCCAAAAGAAGACAGTAAGAATATGAGCATTCTAAGACTAATAAGATACACATGCCGTGAATGGTTTATACATACAGGCCAGGCACAGTGTCTGACACCTGTATTCTCAGCACTTTGGGAGGCTGAGGTGGGCGGATCATGAGGTCAGGAGTCCAAGACCAGCCTGGCCAATATGGTGAAACCCCGTCTCTACTAAAAATACAAAAATTAGCTGGGTATGGTGGCGCACGCCTGTAGTCACAGCTACTTGGGAGGCTGAGGCAGGAGAATCACTTGAACCTGGCAGGCGGAAGTTGCAGTGAGTTGAGATTGCGCCGCTGCACTCCAGCCTGGGCGACAGAGCAAGACTCCGTCTCAAAAGCAAACAAAAAAAAGATAAATATAGAACGCACAACTCCATGAATGACATGAAGGTATATACAGGGGTCCTCTTTTGCTCCTTTTCTTCACTTTTTCTAAAACAGTCCTTTGGTATCTTCAATGATTCATAATCTGTGAAAAACCAAACAGGTTACACAAACTCAGGTGCAACTTCTCAAACAGCATAAGCACATGTGTCCCAAATAATTAAACAATTTATCTCAGAGGTACTTTTAAAAATAACACTGTGCAACCATTCCCTTCTAAGAAACCTTCCCTGAAACTTTTCATATAACCATTAGTAATTGGAGAACTGGTAATTCCTGGATCCTGACCTTATTTTTTAACACTCTCCTTCTCCCCGCCACCCTGCCCTCAAAGCACTAATACCGCATCCTGGTGGTTTCAAAGTAAAGTCTACAAATCTTCGGTTCTCCTCCCTTCAAGGGACAGAGCCTGATTCCCTTCCCCTTAGATGTGGATTGGCCTTAGAAGTGAATCACAGTGTATAGAATCAAGTGGAAAGGATGGCATGTGATCGCAGAGACCAAGTGACAAAAGGCACCGTGTCTTCTTGTTCTCTCTCGGATTGCTTCCTCTGAAAGAAGTCAGCTGCCATATTGTGAAGGTGCTTCAGCAGCTGATGGAGAGTCCCACAAAGTGGGGAACTGCATGTTACCCATTGTCAACAGCCATGTGAGTACCCCATGTTGGAATGGGTCCTTAGCCCTGGCAAACCTTCAGATGATTGTAGCTCTTGCCCACATTCTGAGTCCAACTCAGTGAAAGAACCACCTAGTTACGCCGCTCTCAAATTCCTGACTCATGAAATCTGTGAGATTGTGTTTATGTGAAGGCATTGCATTCGGGGGTAATTGGTTATGCAGCACCTACAATAATTAATAGACCTTAGATCTTCAGCAGTGATTTTAGCATATTCGTAGTGAGACTCACTAGCACTGAGACATAATCCACAGGGATTTTACTATTATAAGCATTGTTTTGAGGCTTTTAAAGTGATAGCTAACATCATGCGATAGATATATTAACCACCTCCCTCCCCTGGTGTTTATTTTAAAGGGATTGTTACTACAATTAAATTGATTTATGGATTCATTTGTTTATGAATTTTTAAAAAATTATTTGTTCTGGGCAGTTGTTAATGCTTGAGCTTACTTATGGGGGTTATCTCTGTGTGACTTGGGATACGTGTTTGTCTCTATCCTCAGAGGAATTGGCTGTGGCAGTAGGGCCTTCAGCACATCCCAAAGACAGCTGTTTGGAAACATAAATACACTTGGGCATATATTCCTAGAGATTGTGCTTGTGTTTAAATTGGAGTAAAAATTACAGGCAGCCTTAGGAAAATACATCTGGAGACGTTCCGTCTTCCTCAAAAAGATGTTAATTATTTAATCACTCCTTATCTTGTACCTTGGTATTAGCAGGAGCTTCTCAGTGTTGTGTGTGTTCTTACTTTCTAAAGACACAGCTATATGTCACTTGCTGTTCTACCTGTGGAATTTTTTGCATGAGGAAGCTGCTTTGGCCAGGTACACATCACTTTTTTTACACAAGTCCTCTGTGTTTGTGGGAAAATCTGAGTAATTATTGAATGACTACCCAGCATTGCCAGTTAAAACAAAACTTGGGTGAGACCAGTCTTCCAATTCTGTCTGATGAAACATAAACAGAAAGCTTTTATAATGTAATGTTACTGCCTGATTATTTTCAGAATACAATGATCAGCCAAATGGCTTCTAATTGATCTCAAAATATGCTAGGTAAATGTGCTAGTGCTAGAAATGCCAGAAATAATTTCCAGGTTCCAGCAAGATAGCTTTGGGGTCATTCCCACCTTTAACACTGAACCCCCCAAATCTGAGATAGGTCTCAGTCAATTTAGGAGGTTTATTTTGGACAAAGTTAAGGGTGCACACCCTTGACACAGCCTTAGGAGATCCTGATGACATGGGCCCAAGGTGGTTGGAACACAGCTTGGTTTTATACATTTTACAGAAACATGAGACTTCAAAATATGTAAGATGGTTGGGCGTGGTGGCTCACGCCTGTAATCCCAGCACTGTGGGAGGCCAAGGCAGGCGGATCACCTGAGGTCAGGAGTTTGAGACCAGCCTGGCCAACATGGCGAAACCCTGTCTCTACTAAAAATACAAAAATCAGCTGGGCATGGTGGCACATGCCTATAATCCCAGCTACTTGGGAGGCTGAGGCAGGAGAATCATGCTGCTTGAACCTGGGAGGTGGAGTTTGTGATTAGCGAAAATTGTGCCACTGCACTCCAGTCTGGGTGACAGAGCAAGACTCTGTCTCAAAAAAAAATATATATCTATATATCTATCTATATATAGATATATAGATATATATACACACACACGCACACACACGCGTGCACACACACCCACACATTTATATATATAAGATGTACATTGGTTCCTTCTGGAAAGGTGGGACAACTTGAAGTGGGTGGGGGCTTCCAGGTCAGAGGTGGATAAGAGACAAATGGTTGCATTCTTTTGCATTTCTTATTAGCCCTTCCAAAGTAAGCAATCAGATATGCTTTTATCTCAGTGAGCAGAGGGATGAGTTTGAGTTGTCTGTCCTTTGTCCACAAGGAAATTCCTTGTGAGGGAGGTAAGTAGATAGCTTTTTTTTCTTAGTGGCTTTTTTTAGGAATAGAATGGGAGGCAGTTTTGCCCTAAGCAGCTCCCAGCTTGACTTTTCCCTTTGACTTAGTGATTGGGGGGGTTCCAAGATTCATTTTCCTTTCACAACTCTTACAGTGTGGTAGTGCTTGAAGTTTCATAACAGTCAGAGCAGAACCTCGCTACTTGCTTCCTGCTGGAGAGAGGAATCTCTGTCCTTCAGTGGATGATGTTTTCTGTGTTCTTGTTCAGGAATTTACAAACTAGAGGAAGCCTTATCTCACCAAGGGAAAAAAAGACAAATAATTGGCCTCTGAGAATTGGGGCAGGGAGCAGGGAGTATTAGTGGGGGAATCTTTTTCTCTCAATTTCTGGTATATATGTATGTATTTTAATAATTACTGAATGTCTAACAGAATAAATTTATGAGTAAGCTAAGTTATTCAGATGTATTTTATAACTTATTATATAAATAATATATGCTATTATAGATAAATTAGAAGATTTAGTCCAGTAAAATAAAATAAAAACTGGCCCGACACGGTGGCTCACGTCTGTAGTCCCAGCACTTTGGGAGGCTGAGGGGGTGGATCACGAGGTCAGGAGATCAAGACCATCCTGGCTAATATGGTGAAACTGGCCGAGTGCGGTGGCTGATGCCTGTAATCCCAGCTCTTTGGGAGGCCAAGGTGGGTGGATCACAAGGTCAGGAGATCGAGACCATCCTAGCTAACACGGTGAAACCCCATCTCTGCTAAAAATACAAAAAAATTAGTTGGGTGTGGTGGCGAGTGCCTGTAATCTCAGCTACTCCAAGGCTGAGGTGAGAATTGCCTGAATCCGGGAGGCAGAAGTTGCAGTGAGCCGAGATCGTGCCCCTGGGCGACAGAGCGAGACTCTGTCTCAAAAAAAAAAAAAAAAAACAAAAAAAGAAAAAAACTATTCCAATAATCCCAATGTCTAGAGATAGTCCGTTTTTAAAATAATGAATTTTGCCCTATGTCAGTTTCCTTTTGTGATTTTTTTTCAAAACATTTCCCCCAATAGATTCAGAATGTCCCAAACTGTGAAATTTGTAAATTAAAATGTGTAAGTTTTTATTTCCCATGCATTTATTCCAAATATTTGCCTTTTGTTATGGTAGAATTTGAGTAATCACAGAATTCTACCATAACAGGTTCCACAGAATTCCATAGCAAAAAAATCTTGGTAAATCCTTGTGTCTCTAATAGTCCTTGAAAGAGGATTTTCAATGCCGCTTTGGAAAAGTGGGGTAGCCCAGGACATTCTGGCCACTCTTCCTGCTGTCACTGACTTTTGAGGACTCAGAGAGTTGTTGTGGCCTGTGGCCTTCCTGTTAGGGGTGGAAGTATTGGAAGGATTGAAAATCTGGAACTCACTAATTGCATTTGTTTTCCCTCCGGCCTTCTTTGGGGGTGCCGGGTCGGATGTTCATGCTTCAGGGAGAGACAGATGAAGGGCGTAAATCATGATCTGGGAAGTCTGGTCCCTGAACAGCTGTCTGCCAGCTGCTGCACTGGAAACTGGGCAAGTACGAGTGAGCAGAAATTGTGTCAGAAACAGCAGAGCCATGCTCCAGGTGCTTGTTGCAGGAACTGAGTTCAAATCTTGCCTCTCCCACCTAATGGCACTGACTACAGGCCAGCTATGTTGAAGCTTCTGGGCCTCAGTTTCCTCACGTGTTAAACACTGGTGATATACCCACCCCTGTAGGTTTGTTGTGCGGTGGGTGTTAAACAACACACATGCCTGGCTCATAATCACTCATAAGGCCCCGTCCTCCCCTTGCTGTTGTATCATTACAATTGAGTATAGGATGGGTTTGAGCAGATTATTGTCAGGAGTGTCTGTTCTAAGCTTTCGTTACAAAAGGTCCCCCAAATCCACTCAGCCTTCACGCTCTCCCACATAGGAAGCTGGCCCAACACCATGGAGGTTGCCCCCCTGCCGCCATTTTTTTTTTTTTTTTTTTTTGGAGATGGAGTCTCACTCTGTTACCCAGGCTGGAGTGCAGGGGCACAATCTTGGCTCACTGTAGCTTCCGCCTCCCGGGTTCAAGCAATTCTCCTGCCTTAGCCTCCCGAGTAGTTGGGACTACAGGCACACACAACCATGCCTGGCTAGTTTTTGTATTTTTGGTAGAGACACGGTTTCACCATGTTGGCCAGGCTGGTCTCGAACTCCTGACCTCAGGTGATCCACCCACCTCGGCTTCCCAAAGTGCTGGGATTACAGGCGTGAGCCACCATGCCCGGCTGAGGTTGCCTCTTAGGTAAGTAAATAACAATCTCCTTGTCTCAAGGGAGGACACTGCTGATGAAGAGTTTTTTTAGATCTGTCAAAATTATGGATACAGCCCCCCCCTTGTCTGGGTGATCCTAGGATTCTTTTATTTTCAAGAAGACAACTGGGAGGAAGCCGTGCAGGAGACTGGCTGTGGTAGTTTTCATGTGAATTTTTATCTTCAATGCTTTTCATGTCTTCAATTATCCAAGTACCCCAAGCCTGTGGTTTGTGTCAGTTTGGGTGGGCATAGCCAAGGGGGCTCCAGGGCCCTCCAGCCTTCACTCAAGGATGACTTTCCCTCGGCTGAGGGCAGTGGACCCTTGACAAAATTTAATTACCGTCTCTGCTTATGGCTGGACCTCAGCTGGCAGGGTCTTGGGGGCTTTAAACAAAAGCATGAGCCTCTCCAGAAGTAGATTAGGGAGATTTGCATTCAGGTCAGGGATTTGTACGTGGTGTTAATTCTCCTCCAAGCAGATATCTGCTTGGGAAAGGGCTGTGTGACCCTATTTAGAAAAATGGCTACACTTTGTTAACCTTTTTTCCCTTAAGAAGGAAAAATCATTAATGGCAGAAGTTCAGGCCCCAGAGGGGATTTTCTGGGTGATTCTTTGTTTCAAGAGTCGTGTTTCCCCAGATGTGATTAAATTGCCCGTAACTTTTAACTCTTCCCTCCCCCATGCTTTAGTTGAAAAATAAAATCTCTGTTCATATTTCTTGCATATCATAGGCTTATGTCTCTTTCCAGCTCTATAAGTCAAGGCTAAAGATTTTTTTTTTAAGGAAGAGGAAAAAAAGACATTTATTTGAGAAGACATTGTTGTGTGTGCCCTGCTCCCACCATGCATTCATTCGGTGCTGGAAAGTGGTCAGGGGATTCTAAGCAGCCCGCTTGCTATAGCTGGACTGTGACACTGTCCCTTACTGCCAGCCTGCTTGGCTCCTCCAGGCTTGATGCAGATGCTGCCCGCTCCCCACACAGCCCTCCTTTTTCTCTGTTCCCGGAACACTGTTTGCATCTGTTACTGAGAAGGCAATACTGGGTAAAGGAGAACAATGCACGATGTGGAGCCGGAAGACCCAGGTCCAAAGGCAGCTTTTACCACCTCCTAGCTGTGCTACCCTGGGCCTCTGAGCCTGGAGTTCCTTCACTGCACTTGCAATTGCACTGTGCAATGCCTTCTCAGTCTCCTGGCTAGAAAATGGAACTCCTGGAGGACAGGTTGTTGTTCATCCTATTATTTCCAGTCATTTATCTAGTCATTCATTTCTTTATATAGTGACCTTCCTAGGACCTAAGAATAGAGAGATGAACGCGATACATGTGGTAGGAATTGTAAGTTGCTGCTTCTTTTTGTTTTTGTTTTGAGTGATCCACTGATGGTTGAGAAAGCCTAGGATCTTTCTCCCCAGAGAGAATGCCACTAGAGAGGGAGCAGAACATGACCCTGCCTGTCGACCCCAACTGTGACACTTCTGAAACCAATCTTAGGAAAGCCTCTCATGGGAATGGCATTTCCAAGATTGGGGTAAAGTGGGACCTCCCTGTTGAAAAGTTGTCCTGCCCTCTATCAGCTAGACATGCCATAAGCAAGGGAAAGAATGACTTTCAATGACAGGGGTAGAAATTGGGAGCAAGAGGCTGAACACATGGAACAGAATTTTTTGAAGTGCCTTGTTAAATGGAAAGTAGATCTAGGAAAATTTGAAATGCTGGTATTTCAGATGCACCCAGGCCTATCACCTATTCCACCTGGAGAGGGTAGATTTATATTACTCCTCCTTTTTCCAGAAGCAGTTTGTGTGTAAAAGCCCTAAAGGGCCACATTCCACTTGATCCCTTTTATTAACAAAATTTTACTTTGCAGCAAGGTGGGGTGCGGCCACAGAGCCCTTTAAAGATGGGAGCCCGGAGGCGGGAGGTTGGCTAATTGCATGTTGCCTTTTGGCTTCTTTCCAGTCTTTAATCATGGATGACCTCTTATCTGTAAGTTCTAGGCCGAAAAAAAAAAAAACAAAAACCTTCTGTTTATCTTCTTTGTGTGCTTTTTATGAAGCTAAACAGATGATGATCATGATCTAAGCACTAGCTTTGGAAAGCAATTATAGTGGATGGAAAGGGTCAGGATGGATTCTACGCCAGATGTCAGCCTGTAGAGGCTGTGACTCAAGGCTTCACTTGGTTGAAGTGACCAGTCTGGCCAGCTTTGCTGGGCCTCCTCTTTCTGACTCACTGTTCCCATGGATCTCTGGAAGCTGCTGGTTCTTACCTGTCTACGAAGAGAAGCAGCTCATTTCCTGGGGTGAGGCATGCCCAGAGAAGATTTACTTCTCAAAAGGCCTCCTTGAATGTAGTTCACAAGCCTGGCTGTGCCTCAGCATCACCCGTACAGCTTAAAAAGAAATTACATGGAACCACATCTCCTAGAGATTCCCTTTCAGATAAGGATTGGAATGTGTATTGTAAAAGAGCCCCACCCATGACTAGGATGGGCGTCAGGACTCAACACTGTCTGTCTTCCTCACCCACACTTTGCAGAGAGTGAGCTGTGGCCCAGCAGAGCTTCCCATCTTCTGGGAGCTTATCAGGAATGCAGACACCCATATTCCACCAGGCTTCTTGCATCAGAACCTGCTGTTTAAAGGATGGAGAAGCCCTGCTCCAGTATGGCATGTGGTATGATCAGTGCCTGATTGTTCCTGGAAATGAAACATTGACCCTATGCATTAATGGCTCTGGTTTACCAATGCCTGTGCTCCTGAGAACTGGGCCAACATCTACATAGATCCAATTTTTAAAAATTATAATGTGAATTATCTCTGTTAACGGATCGCGACCAACTTCTAAGTTGCTTTGCCTTCTGTTGTCCATTATACACACAACAATGGGGTTCATTTAAATATACTTAATTTGTAAAATGAGCTGTGTTCTGTAGGCAGATAGGAGTATTTGTGTTCTGCCTTTATTGCATGTACACAGGCAGAACACAGACCTCTGCTCCTGGTGGTGTTAGGTAGTTTCCGGTTGTGCCTCCCTCCCATCAGATGGAGGTAATTTCGTCCTCCTCTGGATTATGCCTTTCCCTTACATGTGTGACTGTGATTGCATTTGCCCTGTGTGTTGGAATTTTTTGTTGACATTTCTGACACCCGTGGGAATGAGGCCCTTTTTATTCATAGCTGCATCCCCTGTGTCTAAGAGGGCATACTTAACACATAGCAGGGATTCAATAAATGTTCGCTGAGGGAGTGAATGAATGAGTGGGGCTGATGATTGAGAGCTCCCAGTATACCCTACATATGGATTTGTGTTTTCTCCTTTCCTTCTTCCCCAAAATATCTGGGGTAGCATGTGAGAGTTACTTCATTTTCTATTGGAAATTTGGAGTACTTGAATCCAGAAGTTTAAATCTATGAAGGTGAAATGCAGTTAGGCTAAGTGGATGGACCCTTAGTTAGATCCTCTCTGGGTGATTTGTTTCCCCAGTGGTACTTTCCTCTGCTCCTTCTGGAACTCCAGCAGTTGCTCCTTGCCCTCCAGTGGATGCAGGACGCCTGCTTCCTCTGCGTGGGAAGAATTCTATTTCCTAATCCAGCAGGCATTTTTGTTGGTAATTGTGAAAATCGTTTCTCAGAGCTCTTTCCTAAAGTCGTGGCCACCCAGCACTGAGTTAGCCACAAATGGCTCAGTGATAGCAAAGGCCTAGCTGCAATATGATTTTTTCTCCCTGAGGATGGTTTTATGCTGAGAGATTCTACATTTGGTTTTAGTAGAACTTCAAGCAATTCATATTTGAGAAGATACATTTATAGCTGGAAATTTTTTAAAGAAGAATGACTTCCAGTGCTCGTCTGGTTCCTTTTTACGATGGTGGGGTTGTGGCTGCTTTTGTGTTATATAGCATTCTGGCTTCCCCATGCTGCTGACCAAGCATGGACAGTTTTCGGTGTTTGCTGTTTTAAGGCCAAGGAAAGGCCCATGCTTCCTGTCTTGAGAGATTTAAAATATGGAATTTGGCCAGCTGTGGTGGCTCACACCTGTAATCTGAGTACTTTGGGAGGCCAAGGTGGGCAGATTGCTTGAGCTCAGGAGTTCGAGACCAGCCTGGGTAACATGGTGAAACTTTTGGAACAAAAAGTACAAAAATTAGCCGTGATCATGCCACTGCACTCCAGCCTGGGTGACAGAGTGAGAGACCCTGCCTCAAAAAAAAAAAAAAAAAAAAAAAAAAGGAAAAAAAAGGAAAAAAGGTCTGGAATTTTATACCTATTAAAAATATAAATAAGAATTAGATTTTTTAATTCTGAAGTAAATAACCTGGTTCTTCTTACTTAACCTGAATTTGCTAAGTATCTCTTTATGATTCTGAATGGTTAGATCCTGCAAAGGCTGACCCTAAACATTTTGTATAGTTTTAGTGTTTGATCCTTGAGTAGTCACTGATCAGTTCCCCGAGGGTGGACTTGCCTGTTGTTGTCTTAGTGGCTACTTGGAATCTGCCTGGAAGGCCTCCTGAGGAGTTTGTTGGAATTACGCATATACAGTAATCAGAGTTCTGAGTGTAGGCAAAAGTATCTGGATTTCCTAGAAAGTAGGGGGCTGTTGGACAGTCTCTTCATTTGCCAAGGGATATTTTAAAATAACATGCTTCTGTATCGGTGGCTGTGTTCTAGAGAGCTGGGGTCACCGTAAGTCTGGTGATACCCCAGTGTCTGTCACAGGAAAGTGAGGTACATCCACGTATCAACTGACCCCCAGTATCTGGTGGAATATCTTTCCCACAAAATTTGCTTCCTAGGAGGGTTTTTTTTTCCCTTATAGTTCTTTTCATATATAAATACTAATCAGTCACCAATTCATTACAGTTTAGGAACAGGAGAGTCTGTGAATGGCATGAAAAATTATTAAAAGGAATTTGGCAAAACTATTAAAGGAATTTACCCACTCTAAAGAGAGAGCTGTACAGGGGTTATTGTTCTTGTTAAACAGAGTAGAGGTCAGTTAGTGGAATGTGGAGAGTTTAAAGTCATTGCTGACTTAATGACTAGTGAAAGACCAAGAAGATAGGGTCTTTGCCACTGTACTTCTTAATGACAGAATCAAAGACTTACTGTGTGGACTTCATGGAAGTCTCTAGGAATAAACTTGACGACGAATTTTTTTTTTCTAGGCCATGTTTATATTTTCAATCTGTTCTTTTGGCTCCCTGGGACATTATTTTTGTTTATTACAAAACATTGACTAGAGGGGCTCACGCCTATAATCCCAACACTTTGGGAGGCTGAGGTGGGAACATCACTTGAGCTCAGGAGTCCAAGATCAGCCTGGGCAACATGGCAAAACCCCGTGTCTACCAAAAAATACAAAAATTAGCCAGGCATAGTGGTGCTTGCCTGTAGTCCCAGCTACTCGGGAGACTGAGGTGGGAGGATCGCTAGAGCCCAGGGGGCAGAGGTTGCGGTGAGCTGAGATTGCACCACTGCACTTCAGCCTGGGTGACACAGTGTCTCCCAAAAAATAAAATAAAATAAATAGAGAAATTTCCTGGATATGGCTTGAAACCAAGCCTCTTTTAAGCAAACGTATTTTAAAACTGGGGGAAAAGGAGGCAGGGCCAACATGCCAACTGATGAATGTAGTTTGCCACACTTTGCCAGTCCTTAAATTAGCAAAGTTTCTTTTCTTTTTTTTTTGAGATGGAGTTTCGCTCTTGTTGCCCAGGCTGGAGTGCGATGGCATGATCTTGGCTCACTACAACCTCCACCTCCCGGGTTCAAGCAATTCTCCTGCCTCAGCCTCCCGAGAGTAGCTGAGATTACAGGCATGTGCCACCATGCCCAGCTAATTTTGTATTTTTAGTAGAGACGGAGTTTCTCCATGTTGGTCAGGCTGGTCTCGAACTCTCGACCTCAGGTGATCTGCCTGCCTCGACTTCCCAAAGTGGTGGGATTACAGGCATAAGCCACCGCTCCTGGCTGCAAAGTTTCTTTAAAAAAAAAAACAACAACAACAACAACAACAAAAAAAACAGTCAAAATTACAATTCAGGTGAGGGAAGAGGAGTGAAGGTCCAAAACAGATGGTGGGTGTTGGTGGTTTTCTCTTGTTTAAAATGGATGTAGGCCGGGCGTGGTGGCTCAAACCTGTAATCCCAGCACTTTGGGAGGCCAAGGCGGGCAGATCACCTGAGGTCAGGAGTTCACGACCAGCCTCGCCAACATGGTGAAACCCCATCTCTACTAAAAAATACAAAAATTAGACGGGTGTGGTGGCGCATGCCTGTAGTCCCAGCTACTCAGGAGGCTGAGGCAGGAGAATTGCTTGAACCCAGGAGGTGGAGGTTGCAGTGAGTCAGGATTGCACCATTGCACTCCAGCCTGGGTGACAAGAATGAGACTCCATCTCAAAAATAAATAAATAAATAAATAAATAAATAAATAAATAAATAAAAATTAAATAAATAAATAAATAAAATGAATGCAAGAGGGCTTTTCTGGCCCAAATGGCTCCACAGAACTTTGATTGCTAGGGAACAAATATTCATTGTTTCCAGTGTGCTCAGTACATAGGGAGGCATTGTGACTGGCCTCCATACCACAAAAGAAGAAGACACCTTTGCAGTGGATTAGAATGTTTAAACTAGGTTCCAGGTGGGTCAGGCAGAGTCTAACTGGCCTTTGGACCCTTGGTGTCTACACAAAGCCAGGCTTATAGTAGGCAAATGTAAATGGAGGCAAGGGAAGAAAGATTTCGTTAAGCAGAATTATCTGAGAAATGGCTGAGAAAGACCCGAGTATCTGCTATGGCAATCTGAAGTGATATCAGTGCCCACTGGAGTTGGGCACAATGTGAAATTCCTTCTTGAGGGAGCGCTGTTGGGAAAGGAATTTTTGCCTCAATTGGGCAACTTTTTCCTGCTATTTAATATGCATACTCTTCTTGAGCAGTTAAAGATGCAGAAGAAAGATAGTATTGTTTCAAGACAATTCTCCCAGGCTGCTCTTGGCCATCTTTTCTGAGTGTGCAGGCCCCACCACAGTCCCTGCAGCAACACAGTTTTGTTTGCTTAGAATTTGGTAAGCTAAGGGGGCTTGAAGTCCCGCCAGGGCACTTCTGGTCCTCACAAATAGTGCCACTGAAAAACGCATCTTCTGCAAGTTTCGGAGCTTAGAAATATTCTGCTTAAATGTGCAATGCGCCATGGGGCATGTTTTAGACCATCTCATTGAGCAAAAGATAAATGACCTTTCTCAGAAGGCTGAAGGAGCTTGGGACAGGTAAGTCTCCCTCTGTTCATTGTTTAAGAAAAGGAGGAACTTTTATATCTACTTCTTGCTTCTACTTGGCCAAAAGAAGTGGATTGGGTCATCTGTTGGCATCAGGGCTATGCAAGTCCCTTTTGTTCCTATTTCTCCTGAGCAGGCCACATGTGTCTCTCTTTGCCTGAATTTCTCAAGCCTCCAGCCGAGGCCAAGGGCAGGGCTGGGGTGGGCACTCATGACTGGCCATTGAGAACCCCCATCAATTTCATCCTTGATAGACTTGTACCAAAAGAGCGACCCTCCCACGAGGTTGCTGGATACACTTAGTTGTTTGGTTGGCTCTCAAAAAATGAAGCTTGCACTCACACTGCCCTGGGAAAACCTTAATTCTTGGTTAGGGCTTTTCATGATTCTGTCACACTTTGAATAGTAAGACCACCTGCTGTGGTGCAGAATATCTGGATTTCAGAAGTGACTGACAAATATTTTTTGGAAAGGAATAGTCACAATTAGAGGGACCCATCCACACTGATGTGACAGAACCTTGGGATGTTGTTTTTTCTTTAATTGGACATAGTTACATCAGCAGGATTTGAAGGTGGTAGATGAATTGCATGCTATGACTAGTGAAGGCTCACTGAGATTTTCATGTTTCCTATTTAATTTTAAGCATCTATTTTGAAGAATCGTATAAGCCTTATGCCTGATTTTTGAGATGATTATTTCCAAGGTAGGGAACTAATGAATGGGCATCATTTCCATGGAGGGTCAAATACCAAGATACTAGCTGAAAGTCAATTAAGATGTAGTTTGGGCACCTTGGTATCAGTGGGTTGGATACCACTGCATGTGATACGGCTTTGTGACCTTCCTCGCTCTCTTTGTCCTAAGCCTGTGATGGGCCTTATAGGAGGACTAGTTACAGGTGGCCCTACCTTTAAGAATATGCCTGTCTAATGCATGGATGATTGGAAGGCATTGCCACAACTTTCTTTAGCTGAAGGAAGCTTTACGGAGTTGTGGGGCTTATTCTCCTCGACATGCTGCCGCTCCTTTTGTGTTTTCATTTTAAAACAAAATATGTATTGTTTTTTTCTAGGGAAAGGCACAGTAGCTTGAATTTACTATATTTGACAGCTTTTCTCAAATGCTTTCAAGACATGGAGTTGCCAGAAAACAAAGGTTTGAACTGCTGACTTCCTCTTGTGAGACTATTAGTTTAGTTTTGGAGTTTAAAAATTTCTAAGGAGGAAGAATGTCTTTGTGACATATAGGACAAGCACTGGGAGGGGAGTTCAGCCAGGGTGTCAAGCCTGTGCAGCTGCCTGGTGCCTGACCTGGGACAGGTTGCTCTAGGCTACAGGCATGGGGTTTATTGCCGAGGCACTGGGCCTGGTGATACGAGGGGTCTCTTTAAATGGTGAGTTTCAGACAGAAATCATCTATACTCTTGATTCCAAAGCTGGTAATCATGACTGTATCGATCCATAAAGACTCATGATGTATCATCTGTGCTTGGCTTCTGGCCTGGCTAGGGGAGAGGAGACTGGGCGTCATCTGGTTCTGCATCCAGATTTGGAGATGGAATTTGAAAACACACAGGCAGGTTATGAGAACTGCCACTTGCAAAAATGCAAGTGAGTGTGAGATAGAAAGGCCCGGTGATAGATGGTGTTGGGCTTGTCTGTTTTCATATCACCTGTGTCTCCCTTCCTTGCTCTTGTACTGTTTGGTGACAACTTTGAGATGAGTCCTTTCCTTCTGGCTGTTAAAGAGCCCAGAGGTGGGTTGGAGGAAAACAGCTTTGTGAAGCCTGGAAGAATTGACTTCACAGTTCTGTTTGCTGCGTTTTCAAATACTGCTTTATTAGCCACCTCCTCTTCCAAGGCCAGGTGGTTTGTGCTTTATGGCCTGGCCACTCTGAGTCATAGTGCCTGGATTTATGTGGCCAGATTTCAGACTCTGCTACAACAGTGTTAACAAGTTCCCTTTATAGCCATTAAAATATATGTACATCTATTATTCTTTATTCTAAAAGTAATATGTGCTCATGGTAGATAATCTGTAAATATAGAAAAATAAAAGTCACTTACTCAGTGAAACCAGTGAACCTACCCTCCTAGAAAGTGGCCGTCAGTCCTGTGTCACCAGCACTAAGATCTGAACTAACCACATGCAGACACCTGGGATCAGTAGGATTTCTCCACATCTTTGTGCGTGCTGTGTAATTATGCCACCCTGAGCTCGAATCCTCCACTTCAACTTTTAGCACTGATTTCTCCGCTTAACCCATATGTGCTTTATACACAGAGAGACTTCTTAAGTGATTAGTGATTCAGTCACTGCCACAGTCTATTAAAGCTTCTTAGGGAAGTGATTTTCTTTCTGTGGTGTGAAAAGGAAGTAACAATGCCTGTCTCGCTCTTTAACCTGTCTCTTCTTGGAAATTCCCAGGCATCTTGGTGGCCATGTGTCTGCCCTTGGCTGTGCTCTGTGGACCTCCTGCAGTGTGCCTGCCCCATTTCCTCTCTTGGCTCTTTGCCAGCTTGTGGCCTTTCTAGAAGGATATTGTCCTGTTCTGAATTTTTCATCATCTTTATTGGTTTCTTCTCATTCCTCTCTGTTCTGTGAGCTTGTCCGAGAACCTGGAAGCCTCACTTAGCTTCTGGGAGCAGGTCCTGGAGCTGGGCTCACACCCCTTCCCCAGTTGTTTTTCTCTCTCCTGCCAGCCTCCCTTTGATTCTTAGTTTTCAGTGAACTGTACAGTATCAAAGACCCTGGAATCTGAAGTAGAAAAAAGAGTACCGAGATTTGGGCGCCACATCTGCCTGTTTCTTCATCTCTGCTTTTTTGAGCCTTTTTAAAAAATCAGTGGAATCAGTTGCATGTAAGGTTCATGAAAGAACTGTGTAAAATTGTAAATTATTTTGCAGAGATTTGCTGTTTTCCAGCACCTCCTCCCTTCTTGACACACAGGTAGTAGCTCTAGATTTTGTTGTTGTTCTTGTTGAACTCTGATAGGTCTCTCAAATAAAAGGAAACAGATACCATTTTTATAGATTAGAAGACAACATTGTTAAGATGTCATCTCACCAAATTGATCTATAGGTCCATTGCATTCTCATTCAGAATCCCAGAAGGGGGTGTATGTGTTTGTTTTAATAAATCAACAAGCTGATTCTAAAATTTACATGGAAGTGCAAAGGGCTCAGAGTAGCCAAGTTAGTTTTGGGAAAGAACATAGTTGGAGGGCTTACATTCCTGATTTCCAGGTTTACGTCAAAGCTGTAGAAAGCAAGACAGTGACGTATTCGTGTAAGAGCAGACATATTAGACGGATAGAACAGAATAGAGTCCAGAAATAGACCCACACATGTATGATCAATAGATTTTCATCAAAGGGACCAACGTAATTCAATGGAGAATGGATGGGCTTTTCAACAAGTGATGCTAAAACAGTTGGGTATCCATATGGAAAAAAGTGAACCTTGATCCTTAGGTTACACCGTATACAAAAATTATCTTGAAATGGATCGTAGACTTTAAGTAAAACTTCCAGTAGTTCCATTAGGCTATTTATTTATTGTTGTCAGTGCAAGGGAGGAGCCAGAGTGCTAAGTGCTGAGAGGGTAACAGGAAGAAAGGGTAACAGAAAGTAGTTGGTGGTGTGTGTGTGTGTGTGTGTGTGTGTGTGTGTGTGAGAGAGACAGAGAGAGAGAGAGAGAGAGAGAGAGAGACTCTGGGCCATTCTAAACTCTGCCCCACTGCTCACTTTTTTGTTGGGTAATAACATTAAAAAACAAAAACATGTTTTTTTTTTTTGTTTTTTTTTTTTTTGAGACGGAGTCTCACTCTGTTCCCCAGGCTGGAGTGCAGTGGCACGATCTCAGCTCACTGCAACCTCCGCCTCACAGGTTCAAGCGATTCTCCTGCCTCAGCCTCCCGAGTAGCTGGGATTACAGGTGCCCACCACTATGCCCAGCTAATTTTTTTGTATTTTTAGTAGAGACAGGGTTTCACCATGTTGGCCGGGCTGCTCTCGAACTCCTGACCTTGTGATCCGCCCACCTCGGCCTCCCAAAGTGCTGGGATTACAGGCGTGAGCCACTGTGCCCGGCCAAAAACATGTTTCTTACTGGTACCTTCAGAGGATAAGTTTTGGTTCTCACACCTTGCCCTCCTCTTCCTCTTATTTTGCAAGCAAATCTTACTTTAGCTTACACACTGTGCTGATGAAGAGTTGTCTTAAATCTGGCTTACATTGATTTAAACCTATTTTAAAATGTGCTAGGAAATCCTGGCATCATGTTAGTAAGCAAGGAATCCTTCTATTTAGCCAGTGTTCTTCCAGAGTTCCTGTCCTGAGTTTCTGCCCTCTGGAGCCCACCTGCCCTCTAATTGGGGTCTGCAGGCGTAGATCCTTGCACAGCTCTGTAATTTATCTGGTAGCCTCAGGCTGGAGTGTTTCCTGGACTTCTCAGAACTACAGTGTTGGCTCTGTCTTATGCACAAATATGTTAGGTGAAATTTCAAGTCAATCTCCTTCTTCCCCGTGCTTGGTTAAGGATTGATTTGTGACATCTGTAGGGAGCAAATTAAGGAATTTACAACTGGTACATGAGGAAGGGGGAAGGAAGTTCTCCCTAAACTTAATCTGTAACATAGTTTTTGACCTTGTCTGCCTCTATGATGGGGGCGGAAGGGGAAGGGGAAGGGGAGTGTCTGCCTCTTTGGGCAGCCTGAACTTACATTAGCCAAATGTCATTGAACCTCCATGACTTGAGGCTAGTTACGTGATGGCTGAGTCAGTGCCAGGTCTAAGATCATTCTTTCCTTTATTCTATTTATGGAACTAATATCAAGAGAGCATTTACTTTTTGGCAGGCATTGTTCTAGACGTGGGGAAAACAATTTTGAATAAGACTCATAAAGATCTGGCCCGAATGGAGCCTACATTCTGGGAGTACAAGTTTCCTGTTACTTTCTCTCTCGTGTCTTTCTTTAAAAGCCCAGCACAAATCCAGGAAACTGTGATATCTCCAGGAAGAAGGGACCTCTCTGTCCTCTGAAATCATTTGTGTGTTGCAGGTTCCAAGAGTGTGGCAGTGGTTATAGCACATTATCTAGTGGCTGCTGGTATGAGGGTTTAGGCTACCCTCTGGGAAACTGGACTGGGTCAGACCTTTTTTGAGTGTGGTGAGGGGCAGAGAGTGAGGAGACTCTGCTGTGGTGCCTCCCAAGCAGGAAATGTTCAGCAAATATTTATTGAGCAAATGCATATCTGCATGAGGTAGTCACATGGGTGGTATTACAAACACCAGACAGGATTCCAGCTCTTCAGATGAACATTTGGAATTCCTAGGAAGTGTGCTGAACCTGGCAAAGATGAGAGCCCTCCTGCCAGGAGATCCTTTAGTTTGTCTCTGGAGCATTCCCAATATGAAAGCTCTCCCATGGAGGTTGGGGGAGTTTTAAATTGCCAGTGTGTTTGAAACAAGCAACATTGTCTTCTGACCTTTCCCTGGGGTCTTGCATACTTTGATATGGCAGAAGCAGGCATTGCTCTGAAGTTATAAATAACTAAGCAACTTGAGAGTTACACTCTAGGGCCCCAAGTTAAAACAGCTGATTCCACTCTTGTTGTAGAGAAAAAACTATCTTTTCAAAATCACGTGTGAGCAGCATGGCATTCAAACAGGATATTTGTCTTCCTAGAAATTTTACCAGGAAAGCAGAATGCTTCCTTTTCCTCCACTCTTATTTTTATTTTTTATTTTTGCATATGTGTATCTGTCATTTCAGCATATGTGAAGTGAATGACAAGATATTTGTTGTATTTACTGGTGACAGATGATAAATATGTTCACTTCTTTTTAGCTTAAAAACACTTGCTGAACTTTGGTCAGCTGATGTAAGGATTAGAAATAATTTTAAGATTATTTAATCTCGTTTTCCCCCAAAGAATTGATCCAGGAATTGGTATAAAGTCAGAAGGAGAAAAAGAAGGATGACGTTTCTAAGATAAATGTGCTCAGATAATTGCTTTTTATTAAAAGATACTGTTCTTTTTACTTCTTAGGTGTTGAAATGTCTGTTTTTAATGAGATCGTGGTTCGAGGTTGGTTTCTGAAGATGAAGTTATCAGTCAGCACAATTTGGGAAAGGTGGGGGTATTCTGCTATGGAATACCAAAGTCTGGTAACTGGTCATCTCATTGAGACCCCCGTGTGATGCTTGAGTTGCCCACCTCCCACTACTGAGTCCCCATCAAGTAGGGATGTTTATACTGTGAGTCCCTTGCCCTAAGGCTGGTCCTTCTTTGGGCAGCTTTGACTGAGTTTGGAGAATAATTGCTATTCTGTGGAAATTTCATAATCATAACCCAGGCAAGTGCCTGGGAGGCAGAGCACAGGTGGGTGGGGGTAAAATGCAGGGTGGGCTTCGGATATCAACTCCGTGATTTCTGTGGCCAAAGCAGAAATGCCCATGAGCTTGAGTTAGTGCAGTGAGTTAATTGCATGGTAATTAAATGCTAACATGATTGATCAGAGGAACTGTGTAATTGAAGCATAATAAAATGTGGCATGCTTAGTAAGCAATTGAGTTGTCTTCCCAAGGATGTAGGCAGTACTGGGCAGGAGAAGCACAGATGTCTTGAACAAGCTGTTCAGTGCCCAGTTTTGCCCTTTTGTCTTCTGAGGAAGATGTATGGGACTCTAAGGAGTCAAATCCCACATTCCGTACCCGAGAACGAGATTCATAACTGTATGTGAGATACTCTTTATTTTGTAGTACTTTGCATACTTTTTGGTGTATAGAATATTTACTTGTTACCATTGGTGAAATTTCAAGGTTTTTTTTTGTTTATGGGTTTTTGGGCTTTTCTGTATGTATTCTGGAATCACCAAGAAGCTTCCATATTGAATTTTCTACAGTAGATCTCTGAATAAGCCTTAATTGATATATTTGGTAGAGATGAATGAAGATACCATTTAATCATCGTGGTAAATTTAAATATATGATGCTTCCTTCTGGATGAGTGACTAAGCCCTCCCTATAGATGATTTTTAAATTAATTAATTAATTAATTTATTTATTTATTTTAAGACAAAGTTTCTCTCTTGTCGCCCAGGCTGGAGTGCAGTGGTGCGATCTCGACTCACTGCAACCTTCGCCTCCCGGGTTCAAGCGATTCTCCTGCCTCAGCCTCCCAGATAGCTGGGACTACAGGCACATGCCACCACGCCCAGCTAATTTTTGTATTTTTAGTAGAGACGGGGTTTCACCATGTTGGCCAGGCTGGACTCGAAGTGCTGACCTTGTGATCCACCCACCTCGGCCTCCCAAAGTGCTGGGATTACAGGCGTGAGCCACCGCGCCTGGCCAAAACCCTATAGATGATTTTTGAAACAAATTTTTCTTTTCAAAAAAATTTGGACAGTTTGAAATAAAAATGACCAAATTTTCTATCAAGTTGAAAAGACATTTAGAGAAATATGATTTATCAAATAAAAAAGGTAATACCTTGGAATGAATGAAAAAATTAGGTAAATTTTTCATAACTTAGGTAGCTATCTTAAATTATTCTGGAAAATATGGACCAAACTTTGAGTTGAATTTTTAGTACAGCGTTTAGATTCATGTTTTTCTATTTAGATTTTTTTTGTGTGTGTGTAATATTACTTTTAGAGTAGTGGAGGTCTCTACTATCCATTGTTTAATCTCTTCCTCTTGTGAATAGAATAATAATCAATTACTCCTAATCAGTATTCTTGGTATTTTTGTATATACATGTGATAGTAAGAGTTACGTGGATGAATTTACTATAAGCCAGCTTGTAATCTTAGTGTTTTACTTATTTAGCTTCCTAACATTCCTATGAGGTAGGTCCTGTTTTTATCTCCATTTTACAGATAAACTAAACTATAGAAAGCCTAAGTAAGGTGCTTAGGATCCCATAAGCCAGGAGTTGGACCAAGGCAGTCTGGCTGTAGGATCTGTGATCTTAACCATTACCCTATGCTTCCTGTCTGCGTGTACTGGACATTATGACTGTAATGGCTTTGGAGTGGTTCAGGATCTTGGAGTAGCTACTTCATAAAAATGGATTGGCTTATTTTCTGTAAAATGTCTTGTGTTTGTTTTGTTTTTTTGAGAAATGACCTTTGTATGTTAATACTTTAGTTTGCTAGTAGAGCCTATTTGTTTAGTCATGGCTAACAGCGTTTGTTACAAGTGATTCCATTGATTGAGCTCTATTTCTGTTACTTTCTAAGTGTTTATCGTGTGATAATAAAAACATACCCAGCTGGCATCTCAAATCTATTTGACTTAGCAAACTTTCAAGGTGTCTTCTAGCAGAATCTAGATTCCAAATAGCAGCCCAGCCTTGAGATTGAACTTCTGACACAGCAGTGTGGGTGCGAGGGTCATCCCCTCTCCTGTCCTTGGCATGGCTTGCCTGGAATGCACATGCGCTGCTGAGAACAGCCCCGCCTGGTCCTCTGGTCCCCTCCTTGTAACGTCTTACTGATCACACAGAACCAGGGAGGAGAGGGGCTTTTGGGGGCTTGTCAGGTCATGGCCATCCGTGCGCCTCCTTTACAGACAGGACCACCGAAGCCAGGGGAGGCTGTTGGGCTTGCCTGAGCCACCTCCCACTTCCCTGCCTGGAACTCCCTCCCTCCGCTCTGCCTCCTAAGTGCCTGGGCTCCGTTGAGGTGGAGAGAATCCAGTGGCTTTGGATTCTGTGTCCACACCCAGTTGTTTCCCAGTCAGAAAAGGAAATATTTAGCTTGGGGTTTGGATAAGGATATTAGTTTCAAATTAATCCTGTACTTAAAACATGTTATTTCTGTAAGTCATGTGAAAAAAAATGTTTTTAGCGAATAGGAGAAGTTTTTTTTTAAGACTATTGGGATCTTCCCAGTAGTCTGTATTCTCTTCATTCTTTGTGGGGTTTGTTACTGGCAGCCTTAGTAAAGCATCTTGCAAAACGGGGGCTGGTAAGCTGTGGTCCCAGTACCTCAAATGGCTCGTGTTCAGCTTCCCTTCTTATGACAGGTGCTGCCAGCCCCTTTGGGTCAGCACTGGGGACCCACTAGAGCATGCCATTTTCCTCAGGGGCCCTGGAGAAGGGTTCTGAAGTGGTGGTCCTTGGGTGGTGAACCAGAGGGTGGGGCCTGGGCTTTGGGATCAGCTAGGCTTGGGTGTTGCTTAGTAGCTTTGTGCAAATCATTTGATCCTTCTGACCTTCAGTTCCTTAAGCTGTAAAATGGTGCTTACCTTATGCAGTAGTTGAGATAATTCAGATGATGAGATGGCATAGAAATAGGTATATGATGATAATATATGTATCATATATAAATCTTGCCCAACACATAGTAAAACATACTACTTTGAGCTGGGCCTATGGCTTAGCATGTCATTTAATTTGTAAGTTATGGGTATTGTAATTTGGGAGCCCCCATGGAGCCTCTGTTCTTTTATCCCCACTAATTCATGCATGGTGATGTTTTGCCTGCTCCAGGGCGATGCTGTGGTAGGTGACTGAAGGTTTGCTGACCCTGCAGGAGAGACAGTGAGTGCCTGGGCACCAAGCAGTGCCCTTTCTCTGCCCTGCCTGCCCCCAGTGCCTCCAGGTCCTTGGAATGACTCTCTGAGAATTAATAGAATGTGTTTTTATGTATGTGAAAGAAGACAACCCCCAGAGAATCCAGTTACATGGTATAAAGTGATACCACATGCTCTTCCTAAGTCTAGGAAAAGAAGTGTATTTGGAATGAAGTGTAAAAGTTAAGACACAAAGATTGTCCTTTGGCCCCAAGTACAATTCGAAAGCATTTTGACAAGAACGTCTTACAATATTAGTGGGTTGATTATTTATTTTGTGCTGTTCATATCTCACCCAATGCTAGGCTCTACAGCTAAGGCATCTTTCTGTCTTCACTGTGGAGTGACCTCCAGACATTGACCCCTCCTGTGGTTGTACTGTTTCAAGCTGTTTTGATGAGGCTGAACTAGGATGATCAGGGCATGACAAAACAGCTATTAGCAGCACTTGTTATTAATGACATATGAACGTGGTAAAAAAAATACGGGCCTCTGATGAGTCTATTAGTGTGTTTTTTTATGTTTAGGAATGTTTCTAAGTTGAAGAGCTGATGAGAATATAAGAATGACTCCATACTTTTCCATGAAAATTCAACACCTGTCCTCAAAACAGCTGGGTCTAGCTCCAAATTGCCCACTGTAGTCTTGTGAAAATTTCTTTGAATTCTCCCTTTTTTTCTCAAAAATACTTGGATTTCACATTCTATCCCATAGTGCATTTTATTTGTTTTTATGTTAAAATGCTTCTTTTCTTCGCACATGTTAGAGGAGGGTTGACTTGCCTGCAAGAGATGCCATGTTCATCTTGCAGCTCCCCTACCTGCTGTAGGCCCTGGGGGAGTCTCCCTCCCTACCCCACCCCCAGCATGAGAAGCAGAGTCCTTTCTGCCACTGACAGAGGGTTGTTTATGGGAGTAAGTGGCATGCTTCGTGGAGTTCACCCCTGAATGTTGAGGATTGACCCCAATTTCCTTAGTCAATTATTATGAAATTTCTAGAGATTGGTGTATCTAACTCACGATGAGATCATTTATGTTTAAACCATTCTTTTGAGCCAGAGTGGAATGAATGACCCCATTTTTCTGAATTTCTTGCCATTAGTTAAAACAAAAATAGGTGTTTAACTTGCCTTCAGATGATCTCTTCTGGGTGTTTTACTGAGAAGCCACTCTCAAAACCCAGCAGTAACCCTGGTTGATTTTGCACCTGTTCAGTGGGGACTGTGCCTGAAATGCTCTCTTGCTGTACCCTGGTGTCTAGTCCTGGTCAGTGCACTCAAGAGGCCTGCAAAACTGAACTCTAGTCCTAAATACTCCTCTTCCAGCACTTACTTCTTCAGTCACAAAGTTGCTTTGCCCACCCAGCTGCTGTCCTGGGTCACAGCTGGAAGCAGAAAAGCCTAAGCTTAGTACACTTTGGATGATGTTTTTTACACTTTTGCCACATGACAGACTCTAGAGCCCCTCAGCATCTTTTTGTGTGGTTTGGATCTGCCACGGAAATGGGGAATTTCAGTCTTTTAATGGTGAAATTACTACATCATTTCTTGGGCCCTCTGACTGAGCTGGTTGTCTGTCCTCAGAAGAGGCTCACTTCTGGACCTCTCTTGGTTGAGAAATCTGCTCTCTCTTAGTGGAAAATTATTTCCCTTCCTTTCTTTGTTTAACCTTTCCCCCATTCTGGATAACATATTGATCCTAAGTAGCATAGTAACTCTAAGAAGTCACCCAAAGTCCCACAGAAACCTAAATTGCTGTAGAGCCTACTCATAACTAAACAGACCACTCTGTCTTGCCCTGTAAGATACTTATAGTAGACTTAAAAAATTTAGATGGTAACTGCTAAGAGACATGATGTGCTCTTTCCGAGTGTACATTTTCTTTCTTCTCATGGATGGTATTTGAGGTTCTGTAATGACATTAGTTTGACAGACATAGAGCCAACCATAAAAAAATTCATGGGTTACCCTTGCATTGAAGTAAGTCGATGAAATGAGTGGCTATTTTTCCAGATGTGATTTGTCCACAGTGTGTCCCAGTTTCTTGGAAGGAGAACCATCCTACACAAATCCTCCATGCTGCTCTGCTTGTTTGGGTTAGGATGTTTTGGGCATCTTCAAGACTTCCCTCTCCTGTTTGGATTGGTAACAGTATCTGTTTCCCATTCATCTAGCCTGCAAAACTGAACTCTAGTCTTAAATCCTCCTCTCCCAGCACTTACTTCTTCAGTCACAAAATTGCTTCAAGCCTGCTTTCCTGACCTCCTGATTCAAGGATTCTAATTTCTCCTAGTTAGCTTTGATTGGTGCCCCGACCTCAATTCTCTCAATATCCCCCTTTCATGCATCCAAGTTGCAGCTGCTACATGGGCATTCCCAAGTTCTCCACTTTGCTCCAGCTGCCCTTCCTGCCTCAGGAGCCTCTGGTCATGCTGAGTCCTTCTCACAATGATGACCTAGATCTTCCATCTCTCCCGACATGGTCCAGCCACAGCCCCCTCCTTACTGCTTTGCAGGCCCTTCGCTGTGCTTTTCCTTTGCTTGCCGTGCCTGTCTACCTGTTGCTAGATGTTGAGGGCCACCTTGTTTCCCAAAGCCAGCTCCAGTGATCCCTTTTATGGTCCCTCCCACCACCTGCCTGCCAGGTGGGAAGTGATAGCTTTCCTGCTCAGCACCTGTGACGCGTTGTCTCTTCCTAGTGCCGGTGTCCTTTGCTTTGTGTTAGGACTTCCTGCTCTGTTGGAAATGTTGGATTTCCTTCCTGTTTGGACAGGGAATGTCTTATAGCCCGGGGTCAGCTGGAACAGTGGAGGGAGTGTATCCCACAACCTTGTAGACCTTTACCTTTTGCTAAGGGCAAGTCACTTAACCTCCAGATACCCATTTGTGAAATGGCCCATCATTCTTCCCCTGCAGGCTGATTGTGATGATGAAAAATGAGGTGTGACAGATACTAAGGGGCCTAGCAGAGTGTCTGGCCCATGGACAACTCAGTAAATGCCAGGTCCTTCTCTAGGTTTCAATCCAGATAGGGTCTAGAAGAAGTTCTACACAAAATTGGTGCTAAATAATGGAATCGCAGATCCTTTCAGAACCTGTTTGGCATTTTGCAGCTACAGATTAAATGGTGTAAAAGCCTGTAGCCTTGTCTGTTGGAGCTCTGACTCTGGATCTGTTTCACTGATTTCTGTCTTTACTCTAGGGCAGAGAATATTCCAGATCTCTTACAAGTTAACTCCTCCACCCTCTACTAACCAAAGCAAAAGAAACTCTTGTCAGGGAGTTGGCAGAAACCTCAACATTAGCTTTGCTATAACTTGAAAGATACATCTTTCTACTTTTTTGCATAATATATGCACACAGCACACACTGTACCCAGCTGCTTTACTCTGGTCACCAGTTGCTTGTTGGCCACTAGCCTAGTATGCGCACACCTCCAGCTTTTTTAGTTCTTGTCAGTAATTAATTTCCTAGAGGCTCTTATTACTTGAGAACAAAACTTTTGAATACATTATGAATGAGGTTTTACCTGATTTCATTATGTCAGTAGTATTATGAAAAAATAACCATAAAACTTTCTTCATTGTGGCAGTGAAGTGTAATTCTGTCAAAAAGATCAAATGTCTAATACTCTAAAGAAAAATCCTGAGTCTCCCTTTACAAGTACGTATGGTATGTTGGGAACAAAGTTTTAATGCGGTACTTTTTTCCTCTTTCAAAGGTCTTTTATAGCCTGTATTAGGCAGATGAGCTTGTTTGATTAAGAGTGGTAATTAATTCAGAGTAGTCATTGGCATGTAAACATAATCTGACCTTCACGTACTGTAAGAAGAGATTTTATTTTAGCAGTTCATGGGCACTGACTTTTGACAGAGGGAAAGAAAGGGAAATTGTATCAGTTAGTTTGGTGTATTATTTCAAAACATGGAGATTAATTTTGTGTCAGGTTGTGATTGTAATTGAAGTGTTAAAGACTTCGAGAGTGGTAAATTGCATTTAATCTCTCAGTAGTCCTTAAGTGAGTATTCAACAGTTCTCTTCCTAAATAATTGGCATTGCTAATGAGAAGAGTTAAATCAGTTTCTATCTTTACCCTGTTGGAGTGTGGAATTAACAAACTGGGAAAGTGAAAACTTTCCCGGAAGAGAGTAAATATGCAAAATGCCGTTAAAAAAATACCTCATTTACACCAAGGAGAGCAGAAATGGAAGTCTGGAACATTTTGTGGAGAGGAGCAGGTATGAGGCAAAGGTACAGACCTAGGAATTAAGAGCATGTGAACCCTGGAACTCCCTACACACTCTGTTTCCTTCTCTGTCAAATGAAGCTGCTTAGCTAGAGAAGATCTCAGGCCCATTTTAATGCTAAGATTTTTATTATTTCTGTTTCTCTGACTTTTTTCATCTTCTATTTAAATATATGTGGTAGATGGCTATCTTCAGTCATCCTCCCAATATAATTTTAATCCCCCCAAAAGTATATTTATCGTATCAGTTAGCTCTTGCTATTAGCTCAGCACTGTGTTGGTGAGATTGATCCATGTTGTTGTTTGCATGACTGGTTTGTTCATTTTTATTGCTGCATAGTAATCCATTGTGTGAATATACTATAATTTATCCATTTTACTGTCAGTGGAAATTTGCATAGTTTCCAGACTTTGGCTACTCCAAAGAGCCAGCAAGTTGTGGTCTTGTTTTCTGGCATGCCTGTGTGCAGGAATTTAAAACTTTCTCTTTCTCCTTTTCTTTGAAATATAACAGATCCTATTATGTGTTGGGTTTAGTAAACTTTGTGATGAGTGTTCTCCCTGAAGGAGAGGGCATTTCTTACTTAGATACAAGAAACTATCCTTAGGCTTATCGTGTAGACATACTACCAGTGACTAAAGGATCACGAAAACATGCATACAGTTTCTACTTTTTAATTTGATCTTCATTTTAAGTGCCCTCTGTACATGTTGGGTGTTTTTCACGCATGTGATTTTTTTTCAGACGTGTGTTTTTATATCAGACTCCAGTGAATTCTTTTGGTAGTGGACAGGTCGTAAAGTATAAATAAATCCAGCAGAACATACTTGCCATTCCTCTTGTAGGCACCCTCTGCCTGTCCTTTATGTGTGCTGGGCTTGCCCCACAGCAGCTGTGGTTGCTGGCATGTCCCGCTGTGCAGTGGCTCGCTGCTGCTGAACCCCCTAAGCAACAAGATCCTGAGTGGGGAAGGGCAGCTCTGTTATGATGTGGCCAGGACTCAAAAGTAGCAGGTCAAGTGTGAATTTCAAAACTGAAGACATTTGATTAGTGTGACTCTACCTCGTGGATCATCCAATGCAACCATCTCTTTTTACAGGTGGAGACGTGGGTTTAGAGAGGTCAAGTGACTTGTGCAAGTAGAAACCATGTCTTTTGCTGCCGTTCCCGTTGCAGCTTATATGAAATTATTATTTGTAGGTTAGAGGGTAAGGCAGTATGAAAAGAAGACAGTGTGCTCACAATTTATTATAGTTTTTGGCAATAAGAGCTTCTAAATTAGGTCCAGAACAACTGTGAATTTGCCTTCTCCTTTTTGCAAATGACATGCAGCAACCTTTCCTCTTTAGATTATGTTTTCAGTGTTTTTATATGGGTCATAGGTTTATTTTGGTCCTAATCACATTATGCAGTTAGGAGTCTTGCTGCTCTGCCTGAAGAATTCTACATTTTACTCTATTTGTTTTCACTACAAATAAGACAAAATGTATCTGTCAGATGAAGGAACATATTTACTCTCTGGTGTTGTTAGTGACCTATAATTATCTCAAATCTTTTGATTTCGACTTTGGGTGCATGCTTGCTTCTGGACAGCCGTTGCAGCCTTGATCCCCCTCTTGTCTCTTTTCT
Source organism: Nomascus leucogenys (assembly GCF_006542625.1). Taxonomy (NCBI): domain Eukaryota; kingdom Metazoa; phylum Chordata; class Mammalia; order Primates; family Hylobatidae; genus Nomascus; species Nomascus leucogenys. Next base: position 81,703,847 of record NC_044386.1, read on the forward strand.
TCCCATGGCTGAAGGCCTGGTGGTGTCCTTCTGCCTTTGGTACCATCAGTCTCTGCCCACCCGGCTTAATTGGACAGAAGCTCTGGGGGGCGGGTGATCAATCATACCACGACTCATTTGCCTGTGCAACCATTCTTAGTAGCTTTGCCTCGTATCATTTTGAGAGCAGAAAGTTTTTTTGGAGCTGTTTGTTTAAGATTTCAGGTAGGAGTGAGGTAATTGCATGAGGCAGAATTAGGTATTGATAAACTTGGTCCTGAGTTTTATTGGAAAGGTGTAGGTTGACTGGAGTAGAGGGAGACGCGGGTTTCACTGGGACCATCCAGTGATGGGATTGTTCTGACTGTGATGCTGTAGATTGAAGATATTGTTTCTCCGTCACCATGTGGCACCTCCTCACTGTTACTATTTCATTGAAGATCGGTGGATACAGATGAAAGGGCTAATAAGATTTCAGTGGCTGGTGGGCGTTCTGAAGCCAAGGATGGCAAGAGGTTGCTGCTAATTCAGAGATTACCAAACCTTCGCCGTTCCTGCCACTTTGTGCCTTGGAGTCCCCACTTTCTGCACCTGTGCCTTTCATCCTTTAGCCTCTATTTGTCCAGTCTTACTACTCCTTAGGCTCACCCTTGTCCCTTTGTCCTCTTCCTTTTCCTTCATACCCTGAACTGCTGTTAGTAGAAAATCACAGTAAAGGTTCAAACATTTGTTGTACTTGGAATAAAATGGGATGTTTCATGGTTTTGCTTGAAAAATAACTGAGTTAAATCCTTATAGAAACAAACATAAAGATATCCCAAACAAAATTGTTTCTACTTTTGTTTTTAAGTTTGCTTGGGGGCCATGGTGATTTACCCCCAACGCATTTGCCGAGCAGTGGAGAAAAATGAGGTGGTGATTGCTGTTTTGCAATGAACCTAAATAATTATTCCTCGCCCCCAATATTTTAATTTTGTACCCCTTTTGTAAACAAAAAGATGACCTTGGCCTGGAGAATGAGGACTCTACTTACATTCTAATTTGTTTTTTAAAAGTCAAATACACTGCTAATGTTATAAGAGAATTGGTGCTTTGTGGCTTACCACATTACCCACTTGGAAAAACAAACATGTTTACTCTAAGGAACATACTGATTTGATGGTACAAAAGTTTCCCAGACCTGTTAGGTAAGTCTGTTTGTCTCTTTCTTTTTTTAAATGAAATAATTATGGAAGACTCTGCAGCCATGTCCCAGCTCTGCCACTTACTTAAATATCCCTGGACATATTACTTGAACTATTTAAGTCTGAGTTTTCTCATAAGAAAAATGGGATTAATGATTTTACTTAGCCATAAGATTGCTGTGTGGAACGAGAGTAAAGCACTGACATCAGAGTGAGCACACAGTAAATGCTCATTAAATATTAGCTAGCAGCATTTTTTTTTTTTTTTTTTTGAGATGGAGTCTCACTCTGTCACCAGGCTGGAGTGTAGTGGCGTGATTTCGGCTCACTGCAACCTCCGCCTCCCGGGTTCAAGCGATTCTCCTGTCTCAGCCTCCTGAGTAGCTGGGACTACAGGCATGCGCCGCCACGTCCCGCTAATTTTTGCGTTTTTAGTAGAGACGGGGTTTCACCATGTTGGTCAGGCCGGTCTTGAACTCCTGACCCTGTGATCTGCCTGCCTCGGCCTCCCAAAGTGCTGGGATTATAGGCGTGAGCCACCTCCAGCACATTTCTTTATAGTTATTTGTGTCGGAGGCAGGAAGGAGCCACACAGCTTGGAGAAGTAGGAGGAGCGTAGGTTTTGAAGACAAATAGATATGGGTTCAGATTTCAGCTCACTAGCAAGTTTGGTAAGACGTTAAACTTGTCTGAGCCTCAGGTTTCTCAACTGAAAATTAAATTTCTGTCTGCTTTATCAGTGTTTTGAGGACTAAATGGGCTAGAACATGTAAAATATGGTGAACGGTGGAGAGCCATGACCTGCAATGTTTTTTTGGTTCGTTTTTTTGAGATGGAATTTTTGTTCTGTCACCCAGGCTGGAGTGCAGTGGCGCGATCTTGGCTCTCTGCAACCTCTGCCTCCTGGCTTCAAGCAATTCTCCTACCTCAGCCCCCCTACTAGCTGGGATTACAGGTGCCCACCACCATACCTGGCTAATTTTTGTGTTTTTAGTAAAGACAGAGTTTCACCATGTTGGCCAGGCTGGTCTCGAACTCTTGACCTTAAGTGATCCACCAGCCTCAGCCTCCCAAAGTGCAGGGATTATAGGAGTGAGCCACGGCGTCCAGCTTGCAATGTCTTTTTTAGTGTGGATTAGTGGTACAATGATTTAAGATTTATTGAGCACTTTACATGTGCCACACACAGTTCTAAGCAGGATTAGAAATATTTTAACTTGTTTAAACTTCACAACAATTCTAAGAGGTAGCTACTACTATTATTCTTATTTTCTGGATAAAGAAACTGAAGTTTAAGTGGTTGAGCAACTTGCCCAGGGTCATAGACCTCTATGTTACAGAGCTGGATGAACTCGATATGAAGGTGGAGTCCACAGTATTGACCACAGATCTGGGGCTTTTAGGTGAGACAAACCCTTTCCTCCTGAGTATGCTTTTTATATAAAAGGTAGACATTTCCCCAGCAATTGAAGTTGGCTGTCTCAGTACCTTTGGGTGGGGGTAGTTAAGTACCTCTCACTTACATTGGTAAATACCTCATAAATATTAATGGCAGCCCAAGTCAAGTCTTGGCCTGGACCATGTTGATTTTTCTGTTAGTGTTCACACTTTTATTTTAAGCTGCATCCCTGGGGGCTCATAAATGAGACACTGAGGGAATTTGTTTCCTGTGCCTTTTCAATGTAAATTATTAGCTGGAGATGATGATAGCATATTAAATAAGCTTAACCTTGGAAGTTTGGCCTCTTTGCAGAATAGAGAACTGTAAATTGAAGACTCCAGTGTTCTTTTACTTTTACAGGCTGATACAGGGTATGCCGGGTCTTGTCAGTGGTGTATGCAGGAGAGTGGGTCTTGTCAGTGGTGTATGCAGAAGGAAGAGTATAATGTGTAGCAGCAAATTTCTGTTTGATGGTTGAGGACTATAAAATTGGCTACACAGTTTTCAGTGAAAGACATTTTCTAGAAAAGAGTGTGTTACGTGCATATGAAATTGAAGCTGTATTTCTAGGAAAATATTCCTGAAACTTTAAAAAAGTTTTTTAGTTAGTGTTTGTATTACTCTGTTTTCACGCTGCTGATAAAGACATACCTGCGACTGGGTAATTTACAAAGAAAAAGAGGTTTAGTGGACTCACAGTTCCATGTGGCTGGAGAGGCCTCACAATCATGGTGGAAGGCGAAAGGCACGTCTTACATGGCAGCAGACAAGAGACAGTGAGGACCAGTGAAAGGGGTTTCCCCTTATAAAACTGTCAGATCTTGTGAGACTTATTCACTACCATGAGAACAGTATTGGGGAAACCACCACCATGATTCAATTTTCTGCCACCAGGTCTCTCCAACAATATGTGGGAGTTATGGGTGCTACAATTCAAGATGAGATTTGGTTGGGGACACAGCCAAACCATATCAGTGTCTAAAATCAAGTTTTGAACTAAGAGCTACAGAATGTATGCCATTTCTCTCTGGGGATCTGAAGACTTCATTGTGGTACAGTTGTATGCCTCCCAAAGTTGTGTTTATTAATTGTCACTTCTGATGGAAAATGGCACATTTCCATCTCCCTGCTTCTTAGAAGAGCCTGCAATTTACCCCTGAAGTTGGTTGAAGGCACAGAGCTGAGTAATGTCTACATGTGTGGAAGTGCACATATATGCACAGGCATACAGCCTTTCTCTAAGGGGTTAGAAAAGATAACCTTGATAGCTTTCATGTTGAATGTGTGAGGAATACAGAATTGTGAATAGGTTTTCTTATATCTACCCCTCTGTTGGCAATGGGACACTAAGTCAACCTTTTCTTATTTCTTCCAAACAGGAAACGTAACTACAGCATAGAGACCAAGGAGGTGGTTGGAAAGATAAGCATATATGTTGCTAAGCAGAAAAAGTAGCACCATATTGCAGATTTAGGAGGTCCAGTATTACTTACTTAATAGTTGTTTATTTTTTTAAAGTGTATATCTGTTTTAGAAGTTCTATCTCTTAAGGGAGATAGAGCGATTTAAAAAATAATCTCTGAGGGCTATCTGTTCTTACTCAGATGTTTTTTAAGGACCTTTTAATTTTTATGTACTTGTTAAATTTTTGAAAGGAGTGTGTGTTTAACTCCTTACATACTTAGTCCTTGCCAGGGTGAATGGTTAAATTAGATGTGCAAAAAGCTCCCCATCATTGCCTGCTGTTGGCTTGGGCGGAAGTAAGGAGAGTATACTGCTTTAAGTTTTCACTTTCTTTTTTTCTTCTTACAGTGTCATTCCTTTGTCCCTCCCATAGATTGACAGGGGAGTGTGTCTGGTCCCTTGACTTCTGGGCCAAACATGCTTAAACTGCAAATCTGAAGCTTGAAGGGAAAGACGATCATAAGAATAGTTTTGTGGTGACTTGTAGATCACATCCCACCCTTCTCTTTCTCCTTTATGGCTGAATTTTTGACATCTGTGCAGTGCTGTTGAGAGCAGAGAATGGCTGGGGCTGGGGGCGGTGAGGGTGGGGGGTACTGGGGAAAGCCCTGGAGTAGGGTTAGGGTGTTGTTAACCAAAAAACCTAACTCTGTAAAATATTTAAAGAGGTTTATTCTGAACTGATATGAGTGACCATGGCCTGGGAAACAGTCTCAAGAGGTCCTGAGAAAGTGTGCCTGAGGCAGTGGAGTTTAGGGAGACAGTCGGGGGGCAAGTTACAGGTCATAAGTGGATTCAAAGATTTTCTAATTGGCAGTTGGTTGAAAGAGTTAAGCTTTGTCTAAAGGCTTAAGTAGAAAGAAATGCTTGAGTTAAGATGAGGGGGGTTGTGAGGGCCAAGGTTCTTGTTTTGTTGTGTAGGTGGAGCCTCCAGTTAGCAGCCTTCAGAGAGAGATGGTAAATGTCTCTTTTCTGATCTTAAAAGGTGTCAGACTCAGTTAATCTCTCCTAGATCCTAGAAAGGCCTGGCTGCATTAATGGAGATTCCCCCATGCAAATGGACCTTTTCCCCATGCAAATTTCTCCCATGAAAGATGGCTTTGCAGGGCCATTTCAATATATGTCAAGGAAATATATTTTAGAGTAAAATATTTCCATTTCCTCAGTGCCTGCTTTCTGCCGTGTGACACTATACCAGAGTCAGGTTGGAATTTGGTATCTTATTGCCGCAAAGAGTCTGTTTTGTCAGTCTTTGATCTCTATTTTAATGTTAATACTGGTCAGTTTTGCCTAAACTCCAAAAGGGAGCTGGTATAAAGAGGCGTGTCCAACTTCCCTTCCCATCATGGCCAGAAATTCAGTTTTTTCAGGTTTCTCTGGCGTCCTCTTGGCCAAGAGGAAGACTGTTCATTTGGGGGAGGGGCTTAGGGCTTTATTTTTGGTTCATAGTCTGGATGCATGACTCAAGGGGTTGATGCTCTCTTTGACATGTGGTGAGACCCTCAAGGATCAAAGAAAGCAGGATGTGTTCACAGCTTGAAATAATCCCTCTTCTATTTTAGAGGGAAGATACCAAGAAATAAAAAAAGAGAATCTGTGTCAGTAAATCCTTTAAAAAACATTGGGGGTGGTTTGACAAACTGTACAGTTGGTTGGTTTCTACACTTCATCCAGGATTGGTTTCTGAATAAAGTTTTGGCTGTGGTGGTCCATTCTCATGGATGAAATACGGGTCAGCTTGCTGAAGCATTGGCACAACTGGCATATGGATAGGTCTGTGCTGAATCCTGGCCTGCTAGACCAAGTACGCTGTGAGCTTTTTGCAGTTACCTGTTTCTGATGAATTTGTAGCTGAAAATCTTGTCACAGAAGTTGCTTTTCAGTAGAGGTGGGTATTTCCTTGTTGTTGTTTTTTTAAAAAGCAAATTTCTGACTTGTTAATCCCCGAGGCTTTCTAAGAATATTCTTCTGTTTGGCAGGTTTTCTTGCTGGTTTATTCTGCCTTTTCTTGTTGTATTTTTTTCTGCCCTGCAGCTGACATTTTGAGGACAGAACGACTCCCAGGCATCAATTTCAGAGTTCAAAAACCAGAGAAGAAAATTGCATCTTCTCTCTCTCATGTGCAATTAACTTTGACTTTGACAAAGATTCACTCACCCGCTGGGATGTGGGAGAATGTTACAGAGGATTTGGAAGCTGCTAATGAAATGAGTGGTCTGCCCTGAATGTGGCTTACAGACACACACACACACAAACATACTCACCCACTCACTTCCCTCTTCCCACCCCCGACAATTCTATGGCTCCTAGGGCTGGGATAAGTCCTCAAAGGTTGTCTATAGTTTAGATACAACTCTTGCCTGCCTTAAATATGCTTCAATATGCCAATGTTTCTCAGGACAAGAAGTTTATATAAAGTGCATCATGGCACGGCTGTTCTTACAGAGCCCCGAAGCCAGCAACAAGGGGAGATAAATTCGAGAGAGAGTGAGTTAAACTGGGCAATTAAGTTGGGGAAGATAAAATGTTTAGCTGACGTATGACTTAAGATTCTCAGTGAGGTGTGGACATGGTAGTGTTCTCCTGCACTTCTCTAACCATAAAGTTCTGGAATAAATACTTTGTACAAACCTGCCTTCCCTTGCGCCCCATACTGCTTTCTGATTAAGAGAAGGGGGTCAGAGGGCTTTAATTCTATGCTAGTGAGTAGCTGTATGACCTTAGACAAGTCCAGGACTATTTTATTAGCAGCTGGCATCTTCAGAGCTGAACACTATGCTAACTATGTTATATGTACTTTATATAAGGATATATAGAGAGAGAAGAAGTTGGCTGAATCTTGGAGGGAAAAGTTCACAAATCCATTGGCATAAGTGGGAGAATTTATCCCAGTAATTGATATATCAAATGGGCAGAAAAATAAATAATAGAGAATAACTAGCTTGATCTAGTGGACACACACAGAACACAGCTTTCACAACTTGGAAAGTACATATTTTTAAAACATGTACATTTATGAAAAGTGACAGTGTACACACCTCAATAAATGTTAAAGAGGCAGTGTTGTGTGGGCCTCTTAAAAAAATCAAAACCAATTAAATTAGAAATTAAAGACAAAAGGCAACGAAATTGCACAGTGCTGTATGAATACGAGATATTCTTTATTCCTTTCCCATATTGAACATACCGATCTCAGCTGGGAAGAGTTCAGTCTTGGGGAGCTAACAGAGAACAGAGCAATCTGAGCAAAGCAAATTTATCCAGGGTTACTAGGATTAGATGCTGCTCCTATTTCCTTTTGAGGGACCTGGGGTAAAAGGTGATTTGTGGAAACCACTCTCTGCTTCCCAGTTAGGCATTCTGTAAACATAAATCCCAATCCTTCCCTTTTAGGAGGAGAGCCCTGAAAACCACCTGGAATTCTTTGTGTGTGGGAATTCTGGGCTATTCCAGTGTTCTTGTGCCCTGATAACATAGCCTTTTCAATGCTGGCAAATAAAACTGTCTTATTGGTTCATAAACTAAAATCATCAGCTTTCACAAAGCTGTGAATAGAAGCTTTGTCAACCGCAGATTTTATACTCTGAGTTTTTCTGTTAACTTAACAATTTAACAATTCTCATTCTTAGAGGGTCTTGCAGGTGTGTGCTTGTGTGTGTAGGAAGCAATTTAGGCATGGACCTGCCTCATCGGGGTGCTGAGGCAGCGTGCTGTAGAGAGAAGATGCTGGGCTCAGAAGCAAGCGAGACTGTGTCCCCTAGAACAAAAGCCAGTCGTTTCTCCTTTCTGAGCCTTAGATAGGACTTAGATCCCTACCTTGAAGTAACCTCACTACCTTGAAGTAGCCTCAGAAGGAGTAGATGAAACCACCATGAACTTTAAACAGCCCTGTTTTGGCGTATAGTAAACGTCAGTAAATGATACCTATTGAGATTGTCATCTGCAGCTTCATTCATTCACATTCACAGCTTTAGAATTCAGAATCAGTTGGGCTGCCTCATACGTGCATTATATGCTTGCTTTTATTCATTCCTACAGATGTTTGAGAAACTGTGGTAGGATCTGGAAGTTCAAGTTGGTATCCTTTGTCCATGGTGAGTTTCCCCAGCAAATGAATAGAAGAAGAACTTTGATTGAAAGGATTTTGAAGTTGGAAATGATTTTCCTTCTTTCATTTTGCACTCAAGGGGAAAAAGGTCCATAAAGTTGGAATGATTTACCTTGAGTCACAGTTAGCTAAACAGGACAAGAGCAACATGGTGGAGCTCATCCTCATAGTCATCATGATAGCATCTCTGCACCTGAATTCATTTCACAACCTCCTTTTGTGAACACTATTGCAGTCCAATTTTACATGGTGACTGTAAGGCACTTGCCCAAGGTCACATGGTTCCTTCCCTGAGCTGTGTAGCTGTAGATCTTACCCTTCTACTCAGAGCCCTGTGTGCACTGTCTCTCACATGTGTTTAATCAGTTTATTAAAGTTAATTTGCTAAGGCCATCCCTGTGTCCTTATCAAGGTGTCATCTCAACAAAATGAGGGCGATGTATAAAATGTTCTCAGATCTCCCTGAAATGTATACCAGTCTCTTTGAGATGATTTAAAACCAGCATGGGATTAACTTGTGCATACAGATTTATGCAACTTGGTTCTGCTGAAATTTATTGAATACATCCTGCTGTTCACTTCCGAAATGGGGTCATTCACTCCTCTCCTGGGGACCACCATACCCCACCTTCTCTAATCATATTTTCTCTGGCCATTGGCAGAACAATGTGTGAGGTTAGTACAATGTCTTTTCTGTGGTAATGTTGCAATTTAGTTTGATCTTTTTCTTGGGTATCAGAAATCGGTGAAAACATAACTGCAGTCACCCTTTACTTGTCAATGTTGGTTTCCTCCACTTTGTTCCCTTTTGTTACTCCTTCAGTAACAGGGTTCTGGATACCTTATAGAAAATAGGTCATTTGCTTATACTTGTGGGCCATTCTGTCTGTAAGGTCCCTTTAGGTAGTGTAAGGGATCAGGAGACTGAGTCCTGAGAGATGACATCCCCCCATGTGCTGTAACTTAGCTGCACAGGTGAGGCCAGCTGGATGCTGCCCTCACCTGTTGCCCCCACCCCCACTGCACCCCAGCTTCTAGCTCAGGCCTCCTTAGTCAGTGTGCCCCTCATGCATCTTGCTGAGAAATTCTGGCAGTCTGTCAGAGCTCTTGGTAGTGTGCTGTGGGATCTATAACTCTGCCACCAGTGAAAACTGCTGCAAGGGAAGCTGGAAGAAGGGTAGATTAAAGACTTCAGTTTTGCGTTAATGGTGCAGGTGGGGCAGGAAGGGTGGCTTGGAGTAGGCAATGATGTGGTTGGTCATGTAGATTATACATTTATTATTTTTTCTTATATGTTACATACTCAATTAACAAACTCAATAAGCCAAAGATTTAAGGGAAAAATAATTATTTCGTTTTTATTTGAGATGGAGGCTCGCTCTGTCACCCAGGCTGGAGTGAAGTGGTGCAATCTCGGCTCACTGCAAGCTCTGCCTCCCAGGTTCAAGCGATTCTCCTGCCTCAGCCACCTGAGTAGCTGGGATTATAGGTATGTGCCACCACGCCTGGCTAATTTTTGTATTTTTAGTAGAGATGGGGTTTCACCATGTTGGCCAGGCTGGTCATTATTTCCTTTCCAATGGTGATGAAAACATTGGTACATTTCCTCTGAATGAAACCATATGAACACATACAGCCGTCATTCTTGTGCCCTGTGACTCAATGGTATGCGTCGCTGGAGCTTCGCTTCCGCGTCTCCTCACGGTCCCTTCTGAGCCCCAGTGAAGCCAGCACCGTGAGCCAATCCAGGCCCCTGGTTTGGAATGCCTGGTTAGTTACAGTCGTCTCAGGGGCCCTTCCCTCAGCAGGTCAAGAGACATTCTCTGCTGGGCAGGACCCCTCAGAAATCTTAAAGGTGCTCTACTTTCAAACAGAAGCAAACATTTTAAATCTCATGTTTTCTCTATCAGCTTAAGATGCTGGCCCAAAAGGATTTCCCTTAGACCCTATCCCAAGTGATCTTTATTTCTGTTTGGAAGTTGGGAAATGTTCTTTATTTCTGTGTGAGAGGTAATGTAGCGGTTATAGATGCCAGCCCCTGTTCTCAGGGTCCTTATCCTATGTGCCTACAGACAAGCCATGAATACTTGGAAAGTGAAGCTCTAGCATTCACAAAAGTGAGGTGTATGTTTTGGTATTGTAGCATGTGTGCACGTGTACCAATCTACAGTCTATAGTTAGAGTCCATATGTATAGATGTATATTTACAATATACATACATGCACCCGTAGACAGGCACATGTTGTACCAAAGAGACACGACGTCGAGCTTCCTTTTGATGCTTGGGAAGGCCTCCAAGGGTTAAATTGTTGAGACGAGTGTCTCAGGGATGGGTTGGATTTTGAGATTGTAGGCGAGGAGTGCACACCATAGCCAGGGGGATTGGAGAAACAGTGTCGGGTGTTTGGTGTCAAAATCTGAAGTCTTCTTTGGACTCCTCAGGGATCGTTTTAGGTGGTGATGATGATGAGTGAGATTTGGCCTCTGTGAGATATATGCTGGGTTCCCTTGTGGGTTTCTTGACTGGTTGAGCTGGGACCTTTATCTTTGTATTGCTGAGGCTGGGGTTAAAATTCCCAGTGCCTCTGCATCAGGAAACCATTAGCTGTATTACGCTAAAGCAAACCCTGTCTAATGAAAAGCCCACCTGGTTTATCACCCGCTGTTGGGTGGACGTGTTTGAGCAAGACAGGAGGGTCCCTGGCCTCTCACGTTGTTGACAGCAGTATGTCACAGGCAAAAATGATGACCTCATAGCCTTAGAAATAGTGGTAAGTTGTTCTCAAAGATGGACAGGCCTTGGAAATTTTACAGAAAACGTCTTTCATCTCATTCCTGCAGCAAAACAAGTAGACCCTGTTTGACAGATTTTACTTCAACTGGGAATGCATGCACAATTATGTCTGTACACAGTACGGCTTTCCCTTTCAATTCCAGGGCTGGGCTTTTAGCTGGTGGGTCTTATCCACCGCCAGCCTCTTTGTCTCAAGGGGAAGAATGCTTTTGTGATGATAAAAGTACAAGATGACCATTACTGAAAGTACTATAAAAGTGGAGGAATAAAGTAGTTACTCTGAATCCTATAGCCACTAACCATTATGATAGATTTCCTCCTAGTCTTTTTCTCTGTGTATATTTAAAAGTTTATGACTTTTCCAGATTATAAAAATACATGTGGAAAATATAAAAAAAACTTAAAAAAATCACATGAATATATGACTTACCTTGGAGATAACCACTGTTAACATTTTAGTGTGTTTTCTTAGTTTTAAAAATGGATGGATATGTGCATATACTTTTGTTCATTAAAATTAGTTTATTTTTATATCGTTTACATTCGGTTCAATTTTATGTTTTTCAAATATTGAGAAAGCTTATGAGGTTACTGAAGCCAAAATATAATTTAAATTGATAATTTGTTAAATGGATATGTCAAAACTTATGTAATCATTTCCTGTATTTGTCATGGTGGGAAATTATCTTAATGCTATGGTAGCCTCCAAGGACACTATCCCAGAAGTCACTAACAGAAATGCTTACAGATCAGATTAAGGTGATTGAGTCATTCCATTTATGAAGTGAATTTAAGCACACAAGGAGAAGCAAGAGGAAGGAGACGGAGTAGGTTAACAAACGTAGGTCCATCAGGGTAGATGGACCATGCTGCTTGTATCCTGGCTTGGGCATGTCCAGACTCTGTGTCTGCCACACTCCGTTCCACACCAGTGGCATGGTCACGAGGGCCAGATCTGAGAATGAGCAAGGGGACTCAGGAGACAGAAGGTGCCAGGAGCCCACACACTTCCTCTGTTGGAGAAATGCAGCTATGTCTGACAAAGGTATCACTTATTGACAGCCTTTCTTGAATGTGTCCAGAGCTTGCTTTTTTTTTTTTTTTTTTTTTTTTGGCATGTCTCAGGCAAACAAGTCAGGTCAGAATGTCACCACTGGGTGGCTGATCTTGGATATCGATGAAGACTGAGCCACCACTTGGTTTTTCTGTCCCTTCCAATGTGTGTTCAGACTGCATACGCTCTTCTGTCTTCATCTATGGCTGATGTCTCTCAGCTGTGTGCTTGTTTACTTTCTGTACTTCCCACACCTTAGGCGTTTCATCCATCCCATTTGGTTTTGTTGCCTTGTTCTCTACAGCAGAGCTGAACATCCTTAAAACACACATCGCACTGGTTATTTCAACTTTTTACTCATAAGTAATACTTTAATGGAGTCTTTTCATATAAAGCTTTATTAGTATTTGGGGATGGATTATCAGAAGTGGAATTACTGAGGCTGAAGTAACATTTACAGGGCTTCTGTTTTGTTTTGTTTTGTTTTGTTTTTTGAGACAGCTTTGCTCTGTTGCCCAGGCTGGAGTGTGGTGGCATGATCATGGCTCCCTGCAGCCTCGACTTCCCGGGCTCAGTTGACCCTCTCACCTCAGCATCCTGAGTGGCTGGGACTACAGGTGTGCACCACCATGCCCGGCTAATTAAAAAAAAATATTTTTGTAGAGACCAGGTCTGTGTTGCCAGGGCTGGTCTCGAACTCCTGGGCTCAGGCAATCTTCCCACCTTGGCCTTGTGTTGGTATTACGTGTGAGCCACTGTGCCCAGCCTTTTTCGGGCTTTTATTGTCTACTGTAAAGTAACTATTGAAGAGAGAAATAGGGGAGAACTCTTACTGCAACTTTACACTCAAGTGGTCCCTCCTGCCCCATCCCATCTCCAATCCCTGCCCCTCCCTTGCCTCTCTTGTTTTTTCTTATTTTTTTCTCTTACTTAAAAGCTTAAAAAAAAAAATAGGACAGTACATGCACAGAGGGCAGATAAGTAGGGAAAATAATTATGACTTCTACCTCTGTCTCTCAGGTACCAGTTTCCTTCCTCACAGGGAACCTTCCCTCATGGTTTATGTATGTATTTTTAAGCACAAGTGATAATATACCACATTTACTTTTCAGTATTTTGCTCTATATTTTGGAGATCTTTGCACATAAGTAAATATAGGACTTCTGGTTCAGGGGATTTAAGAAATGGCTGCATAGTATTCTATCATATGGATGCACTGTAACTTATTTGCACAGTTCCCTGTTGATGGACATACTTTGGTCTCTGATATTTTGTTATTCTTAGGCCAGGCACCATTGGCTCATGCCTGTAATCCCAGCACTTTGGGAGGCTGAGGGGGGCGGATCACCTGAGGTCAGGAGTTTGAGACCAGCCTGACCAATATGGTGAAACCCCTTCTCTAATAAAAATACAAAAATTAGTCGGGCCTGGTGGCTTGTGCCTGTAGTCCCAGCTACTTGGGAGGCTGAGGCAGGAGAATTGCTTGAACCCAAGAGGCGCAGGTTGCAGTGAGCTGAGATTGCACCACTGTACTCCAGCCTGGGTGACAGAGTGAGACTCTATCTCAAAAAATAAATATTTTGTTATTCTTAATACCGGTGAACAAATAATATTTTGCGTATTTGTGAATTTATATTTAGGAGAAATTCCTAAAAGTAGAATTTTTGGGTCAAAGGAATATAAATGTATTTATTCATTCATTCATTCAAGATGGCGTCTCACTCTGTCCAGTCCATTGTTTTAGTTGTGAATAATTTTTCCTATATCATTTGTCTTAATAGTATGTATTGCCATTCAGATTTTTTATTAGATTTAGACCCAGTATTCTCACTTTTGGGTGTTTACCCAAAAGATTTGAAGTCAGTTTATGGAGAACTCTCATGCTCATTGCAGCGCTATTCACAATAGCAAAGTTATAGAATCAACTTAAGTCCCATCAACAGATGAATAAAGAAAATGTGGTATATATTCACAATGGAATACTATTCAGCCTTAATAAAGAAATTTGTCATTTGCAACAACGTGGGTAGAATTGGAGAACATTATGTTAACTGAAATAAACCAGGTACAGAAAAACAAGTACCATGTGTTCTCACTTACATGTGGAATCTAAAAAAGTTGATCTCGTAGAAGCAGAAGGTAGAATGGTGGTTACCAGGGGCTGGGCGGGTTGGGGAGTTGATGGTCAAAGGGTACAAAGGCTCAATTAGAGGAATGTCTTTTTTTCATATGCTTTAGGTATATTGCACAGTGTGGTGAAGTGAATATAGTAAATAAGAATGTATTGGATGTTTCAAAATCTCAGAGTAAATTTCAGATATTCTCACCATAACAATAAATATTTGAGGTATCAAATATGTTAGCCTGATTTAATTATTCCACATTGTGTTCATGACATCATGTATACCCCATAAATATAGTTGTAATTTGTCAATTTAGAATTTAAAATAAAAAATTTTAAGTTTAATTCAGTCGAATGTATCCATCTTGTCTTATGTGGCTTCTAGTTTTTGTATTATACTTGGGCCTTCCCCACTGAACCTGAAAACATAGTAGATTTTTTTCCCCCTAATACTATTATGGATTTGATGTTCATCCCCAAATCATTATCTCTGAGAGGGATGGGCTAGAAGCCTGTTTTTAGAGCCTTGGGTGAGCCTCCTGAAGCCATCTGTTTAGGAATCATTGTCTTGTCCTAAGTGTGGGTGTCCCCCAAGTGATGTGTGATCCATCATGGGAAGAAGAGTCTGAACTGCTTCAAATATCACTCACTGGGAAAAATTATTTTTTTGTTTTTTTACTTTTTTCTTTGTCTCTTTTTTTTTTTTTTTTTTTTTTTTTGTGAGACAGGTACTCACTTTGTCACCCAGGGTGGGGTGCAAAGGGGCAAACAAGGTTCACTATAGCCTTGACTTCCCAGGCTCAAGCAATCCTCCCGTCTTGGCCCCCTGAGTGGCTGGGACCACAGACACATGCCACCATGCCTAATGTGGTGGGGCTTTTTGTTTTTTGTTTTTGTTTTTGTTTTTTGTTTTTTTAGTAGAGACAATATCTTGCTATGTTGCCCAGGCTAGTATCGAACTCATGGCTTCAAGCAATCTGCCCTCCTTGGCCTCCCAAAGTGCTAGGATTATAGGCGTGAGCCACTGCATCCAGCATTAATGGGAATAATTTGAATTTACTGAAAGTCCATGAACTTTCATCAGGCCAGTGGATTGTATCTGGTTCCCAGACCCAGCCAGCAGCCAGCTGCTCTCCAGAGCCCTTTACGACACGCTGCCCACTGTCCCTGTTGGCAGCCACAGTCCTGTCCTGGAAGTGGGACCCAGAACAGTCCCTGCAATACTCTTGCCAGAGAGACCAGACCTTAACTTGTTTTAGAAAAGCATTGCTCTTGCTTCACGTGGCAAATGGTGATTTAGCAACAAAACCATGCCTCTCTGTTTGGTTTTTGTGAATTTGCTTCCATGGTCTGTTGAAAGGGCCTCAACTATGGTGTTTTAGCCACAATCACTTACCTGCTGTGTGACCTTGGGTAAGGATTCCACTTCCCCAGTCAGTTCTTCCTCAGAACAGTGGGAAATGAGATGCCCCACAATTATGAAGATTAAGTAGTGAGTCTGATAGTTTTCATGTAACTGTGTACCTAGATCAGATGGCAGTTAGCTTCAAATTTTTATGTGTGCAGGAATTCATGGGGAAGGGGTTGTTGAACATGTGGATTCTAGGCCGGGTGCGATGGCTCACATCTGTAATCCCAGCACTTTGGGAGGCCGAGGCAGGCATATCCCTTGAGGTCAGGAGTTTGAGACCAGCCTGGCCAAAGTGGTGAAACCCTGTCTCTAAGCTGGGCGCGGTGGCTCACGCTTGTAATCCCAGCACTTTGGGAGGCCAAGGCGGGCGAATCACGAGGTCAGGAGATCGAGACCACGGTGAAACCCCCTCTCTACTAAAAATACAAAAAATTAGCCGGGCGTGGTGGCGGGCGCCTGTAGTCCCAGCTACTCGGAGACGCTGAGGCAGGAGAATGGCGTGAACCCGGGAGGCGGAGCTTGCAGTGAGCCGAGATTGCGCCACTGCACTCCAGCCTGGGTGACAGAGCGAGACTCCGTCTCAAAAAAAAAAAAAAAAAAAAAGAAACCCTGTCTCTACTAAAAATACAAAAAATAGCCAGGTGTGGTGGCGGGCACCTGTAATTCCAGCTACTTGGGAGGCTGAAGCAGGAGAATCGCTTGAACCCGGGAGGCAGAGGTTACAGTGAGCCGAGATCGTACCACTGCACTCCAGCCTCGGCGACAGAGTGAGACTGTCTCAAAAAAAAAAAAAAAAAGGATTCTTGGGCCCAGGAATGGGATCATCTTCAGTGATTCTAAGGCAGGTAGCGCATGTTCCACACTTTGAGAGCCTTAAGTTAGATTCAGGGAAAGCTGGTCAGGGGGACGTTTTCCATGATGGCTCCCTCATCCGCAACCCCCTTCCTCAACAGTGATCTGTTTCTAGCTTACGTTTAGTTGTAAGAGCCCTAATTCAGGTTTTTAGACTCCAAGGATCATTATAAATATATATAATAATAGATAAGCACATCTATGTAGAAGGAGAGAGAAGCAGACAAGACACTAAGTGGATTAGCTGCTTTTTGTTCTGAGAGTAATTGTACTTTTCTTTCTCACCTCATGGGTTACTTAAAGAAGTGAAAGTTACCCCCCATAAAAACATGCCAGGAGGGTTTGAATTATGATGGCAGGTATTTAGATGTCTTTCTTGGTGTTAGCAGATGCTAGGACCAGGCCTGTAGGCTTCCCTGGCGCTTTGGCAAAGGAGAGAAGTTGGTCTTTCTGTCCAGCAACCTGTGGGCAGCTGTGTAGAAGGGCCCCATGCAGCAAGCCCCGTGGATTACTGTGAGTCTGTGGTGTAACATGCATCCCATCTGGTAGCTTTCAGGCTCAGGTGATTGGCTGCTGTTTGCTTATGGTGTGAGCCACAGATGGTTGCCCATTGTCTTAATTAACAAGAAGCAGTCACTGGGCTCTGGGATAGGGGTTACTCCAGTGCTTCCAAATGTTAGTGTGAATATCAGTCACCAGGGGTTACATTGTGGATTTTGATTCAGCAGATCCAGTAGGAGCCTGAGGATCTGCATTTCCAACAGGCTCCCAGGTAGGGATCTTATTATCCAGGGACCTCACTTTGAGTAGCAAAGGATTAAAAGTCAGACAGATTGACCTATATTTAAAGCCTGGCTCTGCCGTTTCAAGCTGAACTACCTTGTGTGACTTTGTTTACTCGTTACTTTGCTGAAGCTGTTTCTTCTTTGTATGACAGGGACAGTACAATTGAATGGGATAAAGCACCTAGCTGGACAAGTGTCAGCATTCCAACCAGACAATAGTTTGTAAGATTAGAAAGAAGTAAGGAACACCAATAATTGGATGGTCACCAAAATATATCAGAGCAAATAAATTTTGAACAAATCAAGAGGCTTACCAATTGAATAGATTTTTGAAAGTACCGAAGGAAAGAGTTCAGTATGAGGTAATACCGGTGGTCAAGATGTTTTTCCTGGTAACACATGTTTATTGTTCATCCTGTCCTGAGACCTCTGATAAATAGTTACCTGTACAAACACTCTGTGTAGGCCAATATGATCTAGCAATGCTGGTTTGCTTGGAGAGTAGAGGTTTTATGAGAATGAGATTTCTGATTCCTAGGTTTCATAATTCAATACATAGAAGCTAACTTGTTTTTTGGTAAGCTCTTTTTTGGAAATAATAATTGTTATTTTGATGGAGGCATGCAAGGACATAGGAAAAAAACAAATCAGTTTCTCCTAATATCCTCTTAACACTTAACACAGACTACTCTGGTCACAAGGATGTGTGGGGATTTCTCCCCACATAGTCACCAAGCAATTCTCCAGGGGATTGATTCTCCTGAAAACACCAGCTGGGTATCCTCTAATTCAATTCTCTTTTGACACTACCTAGAGATAGTGTCAGGTCCCGCAGATTGATGGCTGAGTCCCACAAGACTACTCTCCACTTGAGATGTCAGTGGCCAGCACAGACTGTGGCCTGAACTGCTGACTGACAGGCTGTATGCTGGGGGTTCCTATGACACCCTTTTTGGATTCAATTAATTTGCTAGAGCAGCTCACAGAACTCAGGGAAACATGATGGAAAATATGCATAGGGTAAGGTATGGGAGAAGGAGCTTGGAGAGTCCATGCCCACTCCGGGTGGATGCACCACCCTCCGTGAACCTGCATGTGTTCAACTATCTGGAAGCTCCCAGAACCCAGTCCATGTGAGTTTTTATGGAAGCATCGTTATGTAGGAGTGATTGGTTAAATCATTTGCCATTGATGATCAAGTCAAACTTCAGCCCCACTCCCCTCCTCTGAGGTTGGGAGTGGGCCTGAAATCAGTCCCAACCTTCTCATCGGGTTTTGTGACCATCCCCCATCCTGAAGCTGTCTAGGGGCCCCTAGTCATCAGTCATCTTAATAGAACACAAAAGGCACTCTTACCAATCTGGAGATCCCCAGCGCTTCAGGAGCTATCAGGAAACTGCGAAGATGACCAAATATATATTTCACAGTACTGTGAGGCAGTTGCCTCTGTTCTTTCTGCTTCTCTACACAGAATTAGGAGATGTGAGTTCTGATCCTGGCTCTGCCCCTAAGTGGCATGCGACTTCAGGGAAGTCCTGCAGCTCTGGGCCTTTGCTCTGTCTAAGCTCTGTGAGGGCACAGGCTTTGTCTGCCTTATTCGCTGCTAGGTATGGTATCATTTTGGAAACTTGGGTAGATTTTAGTGAACTTCCCTGTGTGAGTAGAAAATAGGGTAGATGTGATTTTACTGTTTCGGAGCCACATTCCTTTGTGTTAGCTATGTGTTAAGAACACACAGTTGTTATTCTTCCTACTGTTCTACAGGAAATTAGACATAGCTGCCCATGGGAATCACCTGGCACTCAAGTGCCACTGGGGCACTTCCGCAACTCAGAAACCTCCCCAGCACTCCCAGATTCTGATGTAACTGATTTGGGGGTACAGCCTATGCGTCAGGATTTTTAAAACCTCCTTAGGTGATCTATGGCAGTGGTGTGGTCCTGGCCACTTGGGAGGCTGCGGCAGGAGGATTGCTTGAGCCCAGGAATTTGAGACCAGCCAGGACAACATAGTGAGACCCTGTCTGTCTTAAAACACACGCGCGCGCACGCACACACACACACACACACACACACACACACCCCTACCTGTCTCCAGGTAATTCTAGCATTTAGCCAAGATTGAGTACTATTGGGTTAGATAACTTGTTTTTTTGTCTTTTTTTTGTTTCTTTTTGTTTTTTTTTTTTTTTGAGACAGCGTCTCATTCTGTTGCCCCGGCCAGAGTGCAGTGGCACAATTGCAGCTCACTGCAATCTCAGCCTCCCAGGTTCAAGCAATTCTCCTGCCTCAGCCTCTAGAGTAGATGGGATTACGGGTGCTTGCCGCTATGCCCGGCTAATTTTTGTAATTTAGTAGAGACGGGATTTCACCACATTGGCCAGGCTGGTCTCGAACTCCTGACCTCATGATCTGCCCGCCTTAGCCTCCCAAAGGGCTCACAGTGTGAGCCACTGCACCTGGCCAGTATGTTTTAAAGTTATTTTAAATTTTCATACAATAATTCTTATGTGTGTATATGAACCGTTCTCACTTTTGACAAATGCGCAAAATCTTGTGACTGCTACTGCTCTCAACGTTTCTAGCATCCAGTTTTCACAAATGTACTTTTGGAGTTTTGCTCCTTGGAATAAACATTCGGCCTTCCTTTGACATTTATTATTATTGTTACTATTATTGCTGTTACTTCTGAAATCCAGTATCTTAAGTAATAAGGTTAAATTTCAAAACTGTTTCCTAGCCCTTCTTTGCCATGTCGTTTGGAGACCCTCATAATCAGTGGTTTAGTGGTTTACAGTGTTGGCTGCACAGTAAACTTTTACAGCTACAACAAATGCTCAGGCCTGGGCGTTTTTAAAGCTGGTCAGGTGTTGCTAATGGGCAGCCAGGCCTGAGAAGGATTCTCTAGGATTCCCCCAAGGCACTTACTTGCAGGTTAGGGGTCACAGGTCACAAGTCTTGTCAATTCCCTCTTCCCTTCTCTCATCCGTAGGGGCTTCTGATATCTTGTTTTTTCTTCTGTGGCACCAATTTGAGTGCATTTTTGAAAAGAAGGAATCCAAGAAAAGGATTAATTAGTACATATTGATTATTGGAGATGGTTAAATGCTGTTAATAAATTTTTGTATTTTTGCCTACCTGCAGTGGAATCCTGCCGATCCTGACAGCACATGTGTTTTGTGTGTCCTCCCTAGGGTGTCTGAACAGCGCTGTAATAGTGTAGATGGTAGATGTGCCATCTGTGCGATGTGATATCATCTGTGGGCATGAGGGAAGAGATGGATGCCCTCTCCTTGGGCTTTGTAAAGTCAGCAGGATGCTTTCCTGACCGAGCTATTCGCAAGAATAGGTGCTCTAATGGTAATTTTTAAAGAACTGTTTTAAAAGTTTTAGTAGACATGGAATAATTGTACATGTTTATAGGATACAGAGTCATATTTTGACATGTGTCATTATCAAGTCAGGGTAATTAGCATATTCATCACCTCAAACATTTATCATTTCTTTGTGTTGGGAACTTTCAAACTCTACTCTTTTAGCTACTTGAGAATATACAATAAGTTCTAGTTAACCACATTCACCCCACAGTGCTGCTGAACACTAGAACTCACTCTGTCATTGTAGTTTTTTTTTTTTTTTTTTTTTTTTTGATGGAGTCTTGCTCTGTCGCCCAGGTTGGAGTGCAGTGGCTCGATCTCAGCTCACTGCAAGCTCCGCCTCCTGGGTTCACGCCATTCCTCTGCCTCCTGCCTCAGCCTCCCGAGTAGCTGGGACTACAGGCGCCCGCCACCACGCCCGGCTAATTTTTTTATATTTTTAGTAGAGACGGGGTTTCACCATGTTAGCCAGGATGGTCTCGATCTCCTGACCTCGTGATCCGCCCACCTCGGCCTCCCAAAGTGCTGGGATTACAGGCATGAGCCACCGCGCCCAGCCTGTCATTGTAGTTTTTAAAAGGTGTTTTCTAAACAGGTGGTGTTCAAGGAAAACCTTCACCTCTAGGACTGACAAGCTCCTTGATATTTGGGGGTTGGGGTCTAATCTACAGTAGTACTTAGTCCAGAAGCCAAACCAGCTTACCTGGAGGTCTCAGCTCCTAGAAAGTGGAGTAATGCCATAAAGTTTCTAAAACACTGTAAAAAAGATGATCTTATTTGATATTTATATAACAAATCTATTTTATGGATGAAGACACTGAGCCTCAAGGAAGGAAGTGATTTACTTGCTTAGTCCCTCAGCTGAGCTTTTCACTTTTCTCTGCCCACAGTCTTGATTGCTCAGCCAGCGTAAGTTAGGGTTATCCGAGAGGTGGAATGATGGATGAGAATGTTAAAGGATTGTTTGAAGGGTGGGTTGGGAGCTGCAGTTCTAGCAACGTCAAACCTGATTGACTTCCCTGCTCCTATACTCTGGGGAGTTTCTGGTCTCAATAGCCCAGTTCAGGCATCTAAACAGGGCATCCTTTCCTTTTGATAGCGTTGAGGAGGCTCCTCAGTGTCTTGCCCACTCCTTCATTCTGCCACAGTGCTCCACCTCCCACACTGTTAAGAGCACCAGCCTTGGCCGGGCGTGGTGGCTCACGTCTGTAATCGCAGCACTTTGGGAGGCTGAGGCAGGTGGATTGCTTGAGGTCAGGAGTTCGAGACCAGCTTGGCCAATGTGGTGAAACCCCGTCTCTACTAAAAATACAAAAATTAGCTGGGCATGGTGACGGGCACCTGTAACCCCAGCTACTCAGAGGCTGAGGTGGGAGAATTGTTTGAACCCAGGAGTCAGAGGTTGCAGTGAGCTGAGATTGCGCCACTGCACTCCAGAGCCTGGGCAACAGAGTGAGACGCTGTCACCAAAAAAAAAAAAAAAAAAAAAGACCTAAAAGTCTATTTTGACTTAACTACCAAACCTCCAACTGCTCATTTTGCAGATGCATGTAAATACTTACACTACAATAATAAATTTCAAACGAAATTTTTTTTTTTTTTTTTTTTTTTTTTTTTTTTTTTTTTTTTTTTTTTTTTTTTTTTTTTTTTTTTTTTTTTTTTTTTTTTTTTTTTATTCACGATACTCACATTGTGTCCCTAGGGGTCACAATATTTTTTAATATTTTTATATTATATTTATTTTAAATAATTTATTTTAAAAAAAAAAAAAAAAAAAAAAAAAAAAAAAAAAAAAAAAAAAAAAAAAAAAAAAAAAAAAAAAAAAAAAAAAAAAAAAAAAAAAAAAAAAAAAAAAAAAAAAATAATTTTTTAATTTATTTTTATAAATTATAAAAAAAAATAAAAGGAGGGCCCTGGGTACAGTGGCTCTACCACACGTGGTAATCCCCAGCACTTTTGGGAGGCCGAGGGTGGATGGATCACCTGAGGTCCAGGGAGTTCGAGACCAGCCTGGCCAAACATGGTGAAACCCCGTCTCTACTAGAAATACAAAAAATTCTAATGTCAGGTGCTTTTTTTTTTTTTTTTTTTTTTTTTTTTTTTTATGGTACTGGGATCTGTAATCCAGCTACTGGAAAAAAAAAAAAAAAAAAAAAAAAAAAAAAAAAAAAAAAAAAAAAAAAAAAAAAAAAAAAAAAAAAAAAAAAAAAAAAAAAAAAAAAAAAAAAAAAAAAAAAAAAAAAAAAAACTACAGGGAGGCTGAGGCAGGGAGAATCCGGCTTTGAACCCTGGGAGGCAGAGGTTGCAGTGAGCCAAGATCGCACCACTGCACGCCTGGGTGACGGAGTGAGACACCGTCTTAAAATAAATAAATAGATAAATAAACTTTTTTTTTTACATGAATAAGCATCTTGGCCTTCAAAGAGTGCTCTGTAAAACTGGGAGTGACCTAAGAACCAATTACATAAAATGAGGTATGCAGGTAGAGAGAGGTGCAGGGCGTTATGAGAATATGGACAAGCGGCCCTTTCTCTGAAGGAGGGGAGGAAAGAAGTGTTAACCATAATCTGGCCATTTTGGGACTGCGGTGGGTGGTGTTGAAGAAGGCAGGAGGTGAGAAAATGCTTGCAGAAGCCAGGACCTGGACTTTGGAACTCTGAGAAGTCCAGCATAGTGGGAGTTTTAGGAGTGGTGAGGGACTTGAGAGATAAGCATGTGCCAGAATGCAATGGGCCTTTCTGTCTAGGGTGGCGTTTGGATTTGATCCCAAAAGGCCTTAGTCGGGGGATTTACTGGGTCAGGATGCGTGATCCAAGTGGAAAGGCAGAATTAATATACTCATGGGGAAGATCAGCAGGGAGTTCAGACAGTAACAGAGCCAAGATATGCTCATACGTCCCTAATGCTTCATGGGGGCACATTGGGATCTGGAGGTATTTCCCCAGTCCAGCTCAGCTCTGTTACTCCATTGAGGTTTGCTCTGGTCCCTGCTCATGACAGATCAAGAGGATGACTACCCAGGTCAGGTGAGAGTCATGTGCTTTAGGAACTAGGCTGTGAACTTCTAAAGTCAAAATAAGAAACTGACTTAAATTTTCGCACAGGGCTGCTGAGATGACTTATATTTGGGGCTGGGGATGATGGGCGGTGGTGAAAAGTGGGTAGATAATCAAGAGTCACCCCGAGTAGATGATTTTTATACCTGTGTTAGGGGTATGAGGTTTCATTGAACTATTCTCTCTACTTTTGTATATGTTTAAAAGGTTCCATAACAACATTAAAAATAGGAAGAGTAATAATGTCACGGATTTTCATGAGAATTAAATGAGGTAACACAAGTAAAGATCCTGTATTGACTATTGCTATTATTGGCCACTGTCTTGGCTGAATTTCACCTTCCTTCCTCATTCCGTTATTTCTTGCTCTCGACTTTCTTGGCCTATTCTGTTTCCGGTCTGGAATTTGCCTTGTGGATTTTGGACAGTTTAGCTTTTCTGGTTTTGACCCTGGATCGTACTCCCAGGGATACTACCTGTATATCTTCTCTGGTCCCTCCTGCCCAGGGAACCACCCCTTCTAGCTCCCCAATCGTATGGCCTACCTAGGGTCAGCCCCACTGGATTGAACCTTGTTTGCTCAGGAGTGTGTGTGTGTGTGTGTTTGTGTTGGAGGGGAGAGGAGGGGATTGAGATGGAAAGAGAATGAGCCATCCTTTTATACAGTGGGTAGCTTCCTGAAATGTTTTGTGACAATTCAATTTTCATTGCATTATATTTTTATATATAGGTGTGTATATATACAACAGTGAAGTATGTGAATCTGTGAGCCAATAGACATTATTACATGGATATTTATTGTAACTTCAAGATGTTTGTTTTCATTTTGGATGGGCCCTCGACTATCAGTGACTGTCAGCCTTTTTATGTATTTATTTTTGGCTACGCCGGCTGCTTTGCTATATTGTGGATTATTTGTGAACAAATATTTTAATATACTAGATAAAAAGATTATTTAAAGGAACACTTGGCGAATCCTTTCATAAGATGCAAAGAGTGTTTACTTAGAACTCGTTAAGTGCCAGACATTATGCTGGGCCCTTTCTTGTCCCTCGCTGATCTGTAAGATAATCCTTTTGAAGTAAGTGTTATCTTCATTTTTACTTTTTCAAAATCACATGCTTAATACAGTTGTCTCCCCTTGTTTGAGGGGGTTATGTTCCATTTAGGATTTTCTTTTCTTTTTTTTTTTTTTTCTTTTTGAGACAAAGTATCGCTCTTTCACCCAGGCTGGAGTGCAGTGGCGGGATCTCGGCTCACTGCAAGCTTCGCCTCCCGCGTTTACGCCATTCTCCCACCTCAGCCTCCTGAGTAGCTGGGACTACAGGCGCCCGCCACCGCGCCTGGCTAATTTTTGTATTTTTTAGTAGAGACAGGGTTTCACCGTGTTAGCCAGGATGGTCTCGATCTCCTGACCTCGTGATCTGCCCACCTCGGCCTCCCAAAGTGCTGGGATTACAGGCGTGAGCCACCGCGCCCGGCTGTTATGCTTTTTCTTTTATTGACTGGTGTGTACAGAAAAATTGGGGGGTGAAGAAGAGTACATTTCTTAACTCCTCCAAAAATTTCTTGTTGCAATAACAAGGCACTGAAACAACACAAGAAGTCCACATTCGTCTGTGGAAGAGGAAAGAGGGAAAGAAGAAAAGGGCGGAGGAAAAGGTGTGGGTTATCAGGCTAGGAAACATTTCCAGTGAGGCAGCATCTTTTTAAACTGGCATTTGCATAGTGTCTCTTGAATCCAACTCTCTTTCTTTCTCTCTCTGTGTGTGTGTGTGTGTGTGTGTGTGTGTGTGTGTCTCACTGTGTCTCAATGTGTTTTTTCCTGGGTTTTGTGGCAGGGTTCCAGGGATAGCAGAGCTGCAAATCTCCTGCGAATTTGCATATCCTTTTTATGCTCAAGTGAATCAATAGTGAACAATTGTTCCCTGTTCTTGGATAGCAGCCTGAAATCCATATTGCTCTGTGTGCATTGGTGAAATTTGGTAATCTCAGAACTCAGAACTCGAGCCCAACCTGGCTGGGGTGTAGTGGCAGGGCCTTATTCTGACTGGGCACTCAATAAATATTTGGGATATCCGGAATATCAAACCAAAGTTGGGGGTGTTTGTATCCTAGACTGGTGCTGTCAGTTCTTTCACCATGCTTGGGAGAGAGCGCCAGAAGAGGACTTGGCAATGTCTCAGTGTTCCAGGTCTTTGGACTGTATTTCCTTTCTGGGCTCTGCTGGTTCTATGAAGCAGTAGAGCCAAAAATTCAGGACATGAGGTGGGGCTGGAACATTCTGGAATCCTGGAAACTTGATGAAGTGGGAGCAGCTGTTTCTGATTCTTGGGGGAAGAGCAAGTCCTCTGCTTTGACACGGTGAGGCTGGCCTGCCTGGCACAGTGTGGAGAGGGAGGTCGGCACTGATTTCCGTCTTCACTACCTCTGACGGGGGCTCTTTCCTGACCTGTTGGTGACAGAAGGAGTTGCTGCAAACTACTTGGCTTTGATGAAATCGATTCTTGCTGGAGATTTTCCTTTAAGAAGCCTCCAGACAAGTGAGCTGGGACACGGCTAATCTTCATCTGTGTTGGGTTCTTGGAGTGGATTGAAAAGTGCTGATAGAGATATTGTGATTGGTATTTGCTTTTTCTCTGATTGAACAGCAACTATTTGGATTCAGCCTTCAGCTTGTGCTGTGTTAATTTTGGTATTTCATTTCTTGCTCCATAGTCGTGAACTACTAAGATGTTCTGGAAAGGCGAACCAGAAAGCTGGGAAGTGTTCTGGACTGGCTTCTTAGGAGATAGTCTTCCTGGAGGCATGTTGTCTGAAGGTTTGTTTTTTCTATCCAGTTGCGAGGACAGGATAGAGAGCCCCTCTTAGCACAGAGCCAGTGAGAGTGTGAGTAGCTTATGAGGCCATCTTGGCACCATGGCCAGTGTGGTTGGAAAGGCAAAATCAGTTTGGTCAGTGGCCACACAGCCAAGGCGGAGTCTTTTAGAGCAGGAGGAGCTTTGAGATCTATCTCTAGCAGCCACATGGCTTACAATAAAGCTCAACCTTGAAAGCATTTACAGACTAGAGCAATGAGGAGGATGAATCTCCTGGTAGTAAAGTGAGATGCAGAGGCCATGAGGAGGCATGCTGCATTTCCGTTGCCAGGCCCTTGGTCCGTAATACTGCAGTTTGTGTACAAGCCCCTGCTGATAGTCTGTGGACCTCTTGAGAACCTATTTAGGAACCAGGAAAAGACCAGCATTAATCGGGGAGGAAAGGGGATAAAGAAGCAGTATTGAAACACTGAATCTGCCCGTTTACCAAAGAAACTGCTATTCCTTATGAAAGGAGGATTAACTGTTAATAAGCTCCCAATTATTATAGGTAAATATGTATTTGTAAAGATACCTGCTTTATTCTATAGATCACTCATAGTGATATTTTAAATTTTGTCAGCCCTTTCATTTCTCTAATTTTTTGAAAAACATGTTCAGATACTGTTAATATTGACCCCAACTGGGATGTCAAAATCCTTGTGCAGATAAGGGACATGTCATGCCACACATACAAAAGGATTAGACTGTCTAGGACGGTATCAGTCCTGTGGCTACGTTGACATCTTTGTGGCTTGTATGTGAACGCACACACACATTTTGTCATCTTCAGTGGACATAGTACTGGGTCCTGCATGATCCCTCAACTTATGATCTCCTGATCGTCTCTGTGATGGGGGTAAATCCCAACCTCTGTTTATTCATGTTCCTCATTTAAATCTCACAGATGTACCCCCAGAGTGCTCCAAAGGGATCTGGAGCTACAGGTATGAAAGGGGATATAAAAGACTTTGAAGATGGCTGGAGCCTATTGTTTGGTGGATGCCTTGGGCTTTATTTTTTCATGTTTTCCATTCTGGTGTTGCCCCCAGGATGATATTTGAAAGGTGTGGATGTTTACTTTTTAGAACACAGGTTTAGAACACAGGAGTTAGTCTTGCATCTTCCTTGGAAGGACTTCAGCAATTTGCAAATGGAAAGTGGCCTGATAAATTTCTGATCCTCCTCCAGCTGTTACTGCCAGTCTGGTTGTGAAATGTGACAGGGCCGTGGCCAACTGTGTGATGTTGGAATATGTTGCCTCTGAAATTGCTGTCTATCCTCTACATTGCTATGTGAATTAAGAAGGAGTGACTGGCAGTGATCAGGAGGTCTAAATTGCATTTTGCATCTGCCTATACAGGAGTTATTGGTTTTCCATTTATCACAAGATATTCTTCCAGGGGCCATTTGCAAGGGGTTGCAAACATATGGAGCTTCGTTCCAGCCCGAGACTATGCTTGTGGAAAGATACTTAAAAGTATAAAATAGGACACAGATGACAACTAATATCGATAATGAGACAAGAAAATTATGGTCCTGGATGTCTGCCTTCGGAGGGATTAGGACTCCAGCCTGAGTCTGGAAGACCAGACAGGATTTGAAAAATGGAGAGAGCAAGGGAGGAACATTTCAGGCAGGGGAATGACACACAAATGAGGAGCTAGGAGTGGATGGGGTGTGTTGGGGACAGTTACAGAGTCTTACAAAGTGGGTTTATGCATGTCCTAAGAGAATCAGGTGAAATTGGATGGAAAAGTAGTAGTGGGGTAGACATCATAATGCTTTGGATGACAGAAACCCCAAATTGGCTTAAACAATAAAGACAATGCATTGGCTCAATAACTGGAAAAAGACCTACTTTTCAAGTTGCACACAAGGTTCTCTAGGTGTGTCTTCCTAGGCCTAGATTTCCTGGTGCTCACCAGAAGGCAGCTAGCAGTAGCCAGGGTTCCCTGGTTGTTCATTCACAACCATAACCATCAAACAAAAGACCTGACATTTATTCTGCCCAACTAACATGGCGGCCAGGGGAAATGCCGTGTGCTTAGAACTGGGTTTCTGTTCGTCCCACAGCTAATCAGAATACAGTTGAAATTGTGCTGATTAGGTTATGCTGGTAAACATCAACCTCTGGAGCTAAGTTTGGGGCCAAATCCTGTGGCCACTACATAGTGATTTCCCAAAGGAAAATCTATCCAGGCAGAAAGGAATGGCAGGATGGAGGGTGGATTTACAACAAAAATAATGTTGACTCAAGGGTAAAATTATGGGTGGATTTAAATCCTAGGGTAAATAATCTTGAGGAATCCAAAACTTTATTCTATAGGTAGATCCACTTGTGGTTATTACTGTATCTGTCTTGGTCCTTGATAGGAGTGTGTAATGGTTTGCCACTGGTCTTAACTATATCTGCTTATGCCCAGGAAAGTTCTTTGGTAGCTAGTTTGCTTTCTTATCCTCATCTGCTTTAGCTGTTTACTAGGACTGTACATGTACAGTCAATTAGCTGCCTTTAATTGAGACCCTACGGAGTGTAAAACGTGAATGTCTTTGGAGGGAGACCTTTCCTTCTTCCTGTAGGGCTCCCTGAGAGCCATACTCCAGTTACTTAAGATTCTTCTGTTCGGTTATTCCATTTAGTCTTCCATTTGTTCACATTAACACTAATCACAAATCATGTGGGATTGCTGAGGTTTGTTTATTATTATTTTAATTGAGACAGGGTCTCACTATGATGCCCAGGCTGGTTTCTAATACCTGGACCCAAGCAGTCCTCCCACCTCAGCCTCCCAAATTGTTGGGATTACAGGTGTGAGCCACCGCCCCTGGCCACTGAAGTTTAATAGTGCCACTCAGAGGCCCGCCATGCATGCCATCCGTCCGTCCGTCCATCCATCCATCCATCCATCCATCCATCCATCCATCCATCCATCCAGTGAGTTCCTGCTATGTGCCAAAAACTCTGCTGGCCACTAGAGG
This sequence comes from Nomascus leucogenys, assembly GCF_006542625.1. NCBI lineage: Eukaryota > Metazoa > Chordata > Mammalia > Primates > Hylobatidae > Nomascus > Nomascus leucogenys. The sequence continues at coordinate 81,733,313 of NC_044386.1, forward strand.
CGAAATCTAGGTATGGCACATGGTTCCTACTCAAGAGGTCCAGTCTGGTTGGGGAATTTGACAAATCTACAATTTTGAATTTATGTGGTATATACTGTATGTAGTGTGCTGTGGAAGTTTAGAGAAGAGCAGTTTCTCTCAACCACAGGTGTCAGCTGATAACATTGTTTAGTGGAAATGATGTTTAAAATGGGCTTAGAGAATTGGGTAGGGCAGGGGGCAGATGTTTAGGCAGAGGGAAACATGATAAATGAATCAAGGCCACAGTGATGTCATTTCCAGGAAGCCACAGGTGTTGTTTTATAGCTAAGGCTTAAATAGCTGCAAGGTGGAGTGGAAATGGAGATTCCCAAGCCTGCCACCTGAGATTCTGATCAATCGATTGGGAATGTGGTCTGGGCAGCATACTTTAATCTACACTTTCTAGCTGGTTCTGATGATGGTGATCCAAGGAGTACCAGTCTGGGGTAAGAATTCAGGTATGGGGCTGGGAGGGTTGAGGGATGAGGCTTCAAATGTAGGCTGGGGTAGGGGAAGAGCAGGAGTCTGGAGAGAGTGGTCAGAGTGGTTAAGGAAGGATGGAGGAGAGCTTCCAGGTCTGAGTGGTCAGCAGGATCTTGTAGGAAGTTAAAGGCATCAGCCAGCAGAGTATATAATGTCCAACAGGGAATACTTACAACAGGAAATAATAGTTTAGGTTTATTTTTGCAGAGTTGAGCTAAAACATATTTACAGGGGGGAAAAAAACCTCTTGAAATAATGACTTGGCTCTAAACTCATGCAGCCGAAAAATTCAGGTTCCAAACTTCAAGTGCAATTCTTAGTCTGCAAGTCGGCCTCCCAGTTGGAAATTATTTATCTTTGTTATATTAGCTCAGTGATTTTGGAATGCTCTTGAGTAACTTTGGAGGCCACTCTACAAATTGCTTGATTCATTATTTAAAAATATGATCGATTCAAGACAGAATAAGTATTCAGAATACTGAGTATTTTTCAGTATTCAAAATAATACTGAATCCACACGGGTGGTGCATTAAAGGGGGTGTGCAGCATTTATGCAGTTAAGGATATTTGGGGGGGTCACTTAAATTGGGCCTCTTTTCATAGAATTATTAAGACTTTGCAGGACATTTTAATTTCTTCCCTTAGACAGGTAACCGCAAGAACCTTCTCAAACTGTTGTTGATTTATTCTGCAAACTGCTTGGAGTTCCCCATCTCATGGATGGTGTAGTGTAGACTAGACGTCCCCAACCTTTTTGGTTTTGTGGAAGACAATTTTTTCATGGACCAGGGACTGCAGGAATGGTTTCAGGATGATTCAAGCACATTACCTTTATTGTGTACTTTATTTCTATTATTATTACATTGCAATATATAATGAAATAATTATACAACTCACCATAATGCAGAATCAGTGGGAGCCCTGAGCTTGTTTTCCTGAAACTAGACAGTCCCATCTGGGGTTGATGGGAGACAGTGACAGATCATCAGGCATTCGATTCTTGTAAGGAGTGCACAGCCTAGGTCCCTCACATGCGTGGTTCACAGTAGGGTTTGCAATCCTATGATAATCTAATGCTGCCACCTATCTGATAGGAGGCGGATCTCAGGTGGTAATGTGAGTGATGGGGAGCAGTTGTAAATACAGATGAAGCTTCGCTTGCTTGCCCACTGCTCACCTCCTACTGTGTGGCCTGGTTCCTAACAGGGCACACACTGGTACCGGTTCATGGCCTGGGGATTGGGGACCCCTGCTGTAGACTATACATCTTAATTCCCGTGCAAGGGTGATTTTTACTTACCTGGTGTTAAGAACTAGAGTTCAGGCAGGGCGTGGTGGTTCACGCCTGTAATCTCAGCATGTTGGGAGGCCGAGACAGGCAGATCATGAGATCAGGAGTTTGAGACCAGCCTGGCCAACATAGTGAAAGCCAATCTCTACTAAAAATTAAAAAAAAAAAAAAAAATAGCCAGATGTGGTGGCAGGCACCTGTAATTCCAGCTACTCGGGATGCTAAGGCAGGAGAATCACTTGAACCCGGGAGATGGAGGTTGCAGTGAGCTGAGACCGTGCCTTTGCACTCCAGCCTGAGCTTCAGAGCGAGACTCCGTCTCAAAAAAAAAAAAAAAAAAACACCTAGATTTCTGACTGGCTCTGTGTTTTACGATATTATTACCCAGCTACCATTACAAGCTCAGTGGAAATGACTCAAAAAGTCACACTTTTCAATATACCTTTTAACTGCTTTGTGTCTTATATTGCATTGAATTCATTAGTTAAGTTTGAGAACAAGGGGCCACCTAGCAATAAAGTATGACGGCTGCTTCATCCTTGACATTAAAATTATTTATTGTTTTAGGCTTTAGAGTGTGGGTTGATAGAAGGTACAAGAAGGCACACTTAAAGACAAAACATTGACTTTATTCGTCAGTTAGCCCAGTTAATCTTGACACTGTTCGCTTTTTGAGTCAGGTACTTCTTTGTTGTCGTGGGCTGTCTTGGGCGTTGCTGGATGTTTTGCAGCATCCTGGTTGCTACCTGCTAGACCCGGTTTTGACAATCAACAGATGTCTCTAGACATTATCAAATGTACCCTAGGGAACAAAGTAACCCCTGGTTGATAATCACTGAGTTAGCAGAGACAAGAAAGCCTTTTATGGGCTGTATTTTTATTCTGTTGTTAATCTGTCTTTTGAGAAATTTGTTTATACTATTAAATACATACAGTTGATTCCCATTATTCATGGATTCCATATTTGTCAATTTGCCTACTTAGTGAGATTTATTTGTAACCTACAAATTCATGTTTCAGGCATTGCTGTCATTCGTTGACTTATGAAACATGAAAAATTTGAGTTGACCAATGTGCACATTCCTAGCTGAGATCACACAAGAAAACACTCTACCCTCTTGTTTTAGCTCTCATGCTGTACACAAATGTCCTTTTTGTGGTCTATTTAATGCCATGTTTTTGCATTTTTATACTTTTGGGTGATTTTGCTGTTTAAAATGAGCCCCTGGTGTAGTGCTGAAGAGCTGTCTGGTGTTCCTAAGCTCAAGAAGGCTGTGATGTGCCTTAGGGAGAGAATATGTATGTTAGATAAGCTGCATTCATACATGAGTCACAGTGCTGTTGCCTGAGTTAAAAGTTAGTGAATTGACAATATATTAAAGAAGGCTCTTTAAATAGAAACACACATAAAGCAATATTATGTATTGATTGGCTAACAAAAATTTTGTGATCAGAGGCTTGTAGGAACATAACCCTGTATTTCCCCTAGGAGCAGAGGTTCAGTATTTGCTAATTCAGTATTCATAGAGACTTCATAGAACATAACTACTGCAAATACTGAGAATTGACTATATGTTTATTTTTCTAGCCTGTATGTCAGAAGCCTGCATTTTAAGGATTTCATGTGATATGTGATTAAACAAGATTGCTTTTCTTTCTAAAAAATAATATATCCACATTACAAAAACTTTTAAAATAAATAATTGCTGAGTCAAAGGATGTCAGTATCTTTCAAGCTCCCACATACATTATGAAAAAGGTTGAACTGATTTACAGTGCCAGCTTCAGTATATCTTTGCTGGCTGGCATTATTTTGCATTTTTCATATTATTTAAAAATAATGGCAGCTGGGCACAGTGGCTCACTCCTGTAATCCCAGCGCTTTGGGAGGCCGAGGCAGATGGATCATCTGTCAGGAGTTCAAGACCAGCCTGGCCAACCTGGTGAAACACCATCTCTACTAAAAATTAGCTAAAAATTAGCTAGGCGTAGTGGCAGGCACCTGTAATCCCAGCTACTCAGGAGGCTGAGGCAGGAGAATCACTTGAACCCAGGAGGTGGAGGTTGCGGTGAGCCAAGATCACACCATTGTACTCCAGCGTAGGCGACAGAGCGAGACTCCATCTCAAAAACAAAGAAAAAAAATGGCAAAATTGATTCATGTTAGAGAAAATTCAAATTACACAGATATATTTAAAATACAACTTAAAATCCTTTCCCCTTTTTTACTTTTTCCCACCTTTTCCTCATGAGTGTTAAGAATTTGGTACATGTCATTTTCGGGCCTTTTCAGAAAATGCACATAAAAATAAATGAATTTTTAAAATAAATGTATCTATATTAAATACCCATAATTTAATATAGAAGGGACTGAATTTTTGCCTATTGTGTGCCTTTAGCATTATGCTTTGTTATTGCATATAATTTATGTGGAAAAATGCTTCCTTATTATTTATAAAATACTTATTAAAATGCTTAACTTGTCGAGAGAAATTACATAATGATGCTTCTGTTTAATAGCTGTGGTTTACCTTTTATGCTGTGCAATTAGCTTGGGATGCATGTCTTTTAATCTAATCTTTTTTGTTTTGCCAGTAGCTAGAGCTGCAGGACGTAACACAGATTCAGTCTTGGAGTTTTGTTATTTTCTTTCACTAGTCTTGACAGAGGATTTCAAGAACTCAATTTTCAGGTAGATAAGTAGTTAATGACTAGATGCAATTGGGTAAACATTATCTAGGATCAACCAAGATGCTTAATCTAAATTACTACAACAGTTTTTTGTGGAAGGAGTACAATGTGAGGAAAACACTTTAGTGTTAAAGTGATTCTCTAACCCCTGCCTCCCTCACTGTGGCAGGAGAAAAGAGGATATTAAGGCTTGGTTGATGCTCATTCATGTTTCTCAGGGAATATAGGGACTATTTAATAGTATGAATAGAATTTCCATAGATAAAGATTTCCTTGATCTAGTATGAGGGAGTGAGACCTTGTACCAGCTGTTGATACCAGATATAGAATTTTGGTTGTGTTTTAAGCCTTATTTATACCAGAAAGCTGTAGTTTTAACTTAAGATGACTCAGACAATAAAAACGCTACTGGGAAAGAGATACTGAAATGTTCAAAGTTTTGACTGACAGAAAAACTCAGGAGAACTGTAGAACTTTGAAATAAGTCAGATAAATCCTTTCTAGGATGATGGGACAGAGAAATTGTAAAGGTTTAGGATTATCTGTTTACTGCTTAGAAAAAAATAAAATAAAAGATATGCTTTTACCGAGGCCAGTAAGAACTATTTTCTGGAACAAATGGAAAAAGCTGGATAATGCTACTGACTGAGCTAAGGGGATAAGCGACCAGTACCCAGACCTGGGTTTCACCTAACAAGGAGACAGGCCTCGAGCATTGTTAAGAGCCATAGGATTCTATTTTCCAGTGATAGAGTACCACCTACATGATAACTTGGCACCTCCGTCCCAAATTCAGCACTGTAGCAAGATGCCAGGAGTTCTCCTTGCAGGTGTGGAGAAAACTTAAGGGTCTGACAGAGATGTAGTTTTAGAAAATTCATGTACACTTGATTTGCTATGAAAAATTCACAGAATTTTTGAAGTTTATTAATTCTATTTAGAAAGAAAAAAAAACCACCCTGCCCACTGGTTAGGAATTAGGAGATTTCTTCCCTGTGATATTCTTAGTTTACTCTTGGGGTGATTTTTGTTTGTTTACTAGTGCAGGTATTCAGATAATCATCTAAATCCTACAGGCACACCCTTTGAAGTGCGAAGCTTTTCTTCCAGAACATCTATGGGAGAGGCCCTTTGTAGAATGTTGAAAGGAAAATATTTCAGATAACTGTCCACGTTCCTTTCTTAATTTTATTCCTAAAAAATAGCAAGCAAACTTTTTACTTTACTAATTTTTCATTTGTATTTATGAAAAGACTCAGTTGAAGTGTTCCTTTATATTAACCTTTTTTTGTGTGAAAAAGATTTTTATTTATAGCATGAATGAATTCTTGCTTGCTCTGAAAGATTTAAACATTATAGAAAGCTTTAGAGTAAAAGTAATAGATCAAGTTGTGTCCCTCCTCAGAAAATCCTTTGTAAATAATATCACTTTCTTGCTGTCTTTGAACTTTGTTTATGAAATATAGGTTTTAACTGTGGTGTTTGCCACACCTGTGAACTTTTCTTTATGTCTTCTGAGTTTTGTAAATATACTTGATATTGTTTGTCTCTTTTTCTGGTAGTTTTTGAAATATTTATCTGTGTAGTCTACCTAGGATTTGTTCTTGGGTATGATAGTAGTAGAGCTGCAACTTAATTTGTATGTGGATTTTTTACTTTTCCCAATATAATGCATCAAACAGTTTGCTCTTTTTGTGCCAGTTTTAAATATCTTTATTGTATCCTAAATATCAATGTATTTGCTTTCTATACTCTCCTGTTTTAGTGATAATAGAATATGTCTATTTTCATAATGCTGTCACTCTGTTTTTGTTACTGTAGCTTTGTACTATATTTGATTTTATGAGGATGTTTCCTTTCATTATTCTTATTTTTAAAACTTTTTTTTTTTGGTCATCCTAAAGGTTTTTCTCTTCCAGTTGGACTTTAGGATTAGTTTTCTGAGTTGAGATGCTTGTTGACTTACGTTGACTTACGTTGACTTTACAAAGTGAGGAAGAATTGTTGTCTTACAATATTGAGTCTTCTCATCTGGGAAATGGTAGTTCTCTCCATTATTAGTATCTTTTTGTTTTTTTTAATGTCATGTAGTAAAATTTAAAATAAGATTGGTTTGGCATATATATGGGTAGGTTTATTTCTTAAGAGTTTTATTTTTTTTCTTTAGCCTCCTACCCTTCTTTCTATTCCTATTTGCTATTATGAGTAGAATTTTTAAAAAAAAAAAAAAAAAAAAAAAAAAAAAAAAAAAAAAAAAAAAATTTTTTTTTTTTTTTTTTTTTTTTTTTTTTTTTTTTTAAATGCCATTTTCTTTTTTTTTCTCTTCTCTTTTTTTCTTTTCTTTTACAGGGTCTCACTTTGTCATCCAGGCTGGAGTGCAGTGGCATGATCAGGACTCACCGCAGCCTCAACCTTCTGGGCTTGGGTGATCCTCGCACCTCAGCTTCCTGGGTAGCTGAGACTACAGGTGCATGCCACTATGCCAGGCTAATTTTTTGTACTTTTTTTTTGTAGAGATGGAGTTTTGCCATGTTGTCCAGGCTGGTCTCAAGAGATCCTCCTGCTGCAGCCTCCCACGGTGCTGGGATTACAGGTGTGAGCCACCATGTCCAGCTAAAAAAATGCCGTTTCCTAAATGGTTACTGTATCTGACCATTTGTAATCCACTAGACCGTAGGCAGACGGGCATTCCATTTGCAAATATTGAAAGTTTTACTGCTACTGCCTTCTTTTTAGTACTTTATTTTGTTTTTCTGTCTGCATTGGTTAGAGGGTGAAATAAAATACTGAATAGTAATAGCAGGCATCCTTGTCTTCTTCCTGATTTTAATGGGGCACTATGTGTAACTCACCATTTGTTTTCTCATTTCCATACATTTCTGAACTTACTTTTCTTTATAAGGAAACATTTTGATAAGAAAGTATCAAATTAACTGTAATCAGGGGAAAATATTTAAGTCATTTTTTGTTTTTTCAAAGGATTTGGCAGTGATAAGTGCCAAGAAATAAAAAAGGTTTTATGATTGATCAAAAACAGATTCTCATATTTGTCTCTCCTTTGAGGAATTCCCCATGTATAGGAGCATGTTAAAACATCTGAAGACTCAGTGCACCACACGGAACCTCTGAGAAACCCTAGGAACACACTTTGAGCAAGGTGGTCTTATTTTTCTTCAAGGAGGATGTGAGTGGGATCAAGGGTTCTCACCAGTGGCAGTGACCCAGGCTGGGGTGGAGTCTTGGGGTATGGAAGTCATGTTCTCCAGAAGTAGATGGAGCCACCTAAGTGGGCCCTAAGAGCCAGTTGGTAGGGCTGAAATTCAGAAAATCTTGACTAACTGTCAGATCCAGAGGGTCTTTGGAGGCCGCATGGAAACAGTGAATTTAGAGATGTCACGTACCAAGTATAAAAGAGGAAGAGAATGACACACAAGATGTGTGATGTGATAGTGCAGGACTCTGGCACTTTTACATGGCGGGGGTCCTTATCTGTGTTACTGAAGAGTGGGCTGGCAGCGTTAAAGCCAAAGGCTTAGAATGTAACCTCAAACCTTGTCACAACCATTCTTTCTTGCTAGTAGATTCAACTACCTGGGAACACTGCAGTGGCGTGATCTCGGCTCACTGCAACCTCCGCCTCCCGGGTTCAAGCGATTCTCCTCCCTCGGCCTCCCGAGTAGCTGGGATTACAGGCACCCACCACCACACCCGGGTGATTTTTTATTTTTAGTAGAGACGGGGTTTCACTATGTTGGCCAGGCTGGTCTCGAACTCCTGACCTCAAGTGATCCACCCACCTTGGCCTCCCAAAGTGCTGGGATTACAGGCGTGAGCCAATGCGCCCGGCTGGGAACACTTTTATTAGGTAAATTTCAAATTACTATGTGTGCCTAAAAGCCACAAGCCCTAGTACCTTTAAATGAAAGGTTTTGCGCCAGTGGTTCTTGAAGCCGTGTGTTCTGCAGAGACGCCTCAGTGGACTGCAGGGTTGTGCAGCTCCTGATCTTGTCGCCTGTTTCAGCCAAAGCAGCTCTGCTTTTATGCATCTCTGTTGCTTATTGGACTTCTGAGTGGAATTATATTTGAAGAAAAGACTTTGCTAAAAAATTTGAAAGCTATCATTTTAATTCGTTTTACTAATTTAAATCATGTTTGTATGGGTGAGACTGATCTTGTCTACATAACTGTGGACATTTTGTATCCCAACTCAATTTTGCATTTCTCAAGGAAAATTTTCTGGCATGAAGGATTTAAAAATGACTTTGTCATCCATCTGATGTAGATATTATAGGATTTCAAATGCGTAGGCATGTGTTTGGGTCAGTTGTGTGCCTGTCTTATTTCCTCTAGTAAATGGTGAGCTTCTTAAGGACCTGCTTGTGTCTTATTTATTTTGTTTTCCATTCCTGCTCCCACCATTACCCCTGAGCACCTACCACATATGTTCAGGATGTAGTTCCTATAGAAGAAGAAAAATCATTTTCTTCTTCAACCTTCATAGATTCTTAATTGGAACAGACCCCCTTCTTAGTTGGAACAGACCCCCTGTAACAAAAGACAGATTTAACAAGAGAAAAACCAAATTATTGACATGTATATTTCCTGTATACATGGAAGACACCCAGGGAATGAGTAGTTTTCAAGACAGGTGGCTTTGAATTCCAGCTTACATGCATCTTCAGCAAAGAACAGTAGGTTTTTAGAGAAGTGACAACACTAGGGAAAAGGATTTTGAGTCTCTATGGGCAGCAGCTTGGGGGAAGGTAAGTAACTGCAGATAACGGCTAGTTAGCAAAGTTTGTTCACGTAGTTCCCTCTGGTACCATCTCCAGGCAGAGAAGTGAGAAGCATCTAAAGCTGTCCGTGGTGGTTAACCTTTGTTCTCCCTGATAAAAGAGGGGGCAGGATACCTTTCTTCTTTGTAAACACATGTCCTGCTTTTAGGCAGATACAGGGAGAGCAGAGAAGCTTTCCTGCATTTGCTTCTTCTTAATTGTCTTCAGCTCAGTAATCCTTCATACGTTGGGGTGGCCTATTCTGCTCTCCCACATTCCTGATTCTCTTCAAACCCCTGTGAATGAACATCCACTTTCCCTTCAGCTAGTGATGTCACTGAGAAGGCAGGAGAGGAGAAATTCAGAGGGAGGAGTCCTCCAGCAGCCTGACTTCCCTCTTGACTCTCAGTGTGCAGGCGAGTTGTTAAGAGAGCTCTAAATAGCCTCTTCTGGGGATTGCTGCATTTTACTAGGATCACCGAAAATTGAGGCGGGAGAGCTTGCCAAGAAAACCTCTCCCGGTTCTGCGTGGGCTACAATCTAAGTAACTGAGGCCAGCGGATGTGAACTGAGCCTAGAGGAATTGTGGTAAGGAAGCCTTGTTTCATGGTGGGATTATCAGTGTTGTCCCCAATGTTCAGCTACACCCCTCCTACTCTTCATGGCCAAATTGGAGAACTGTCTCTTCTAAGCAGCTTTGTTTGGCTCACAGTGAGCTGTGCTCTTTATTCTTTAGCCAGAGCATGTGCATTATATCACTAGCACTTTCTTGTGCCCGTGCCACCTGTTCTGCAACTATCTAATAGAGGGTTTTGTCTTCCACACTAGCTCTGAGGTAGCACTGTTGCCATAGCGCCTGACATATACTGAGTGCTTATTTTAGGCAAGGCTCTTTGGTGGCAGTGGAAACCCATTCATACCAGTTTGGTAAACAAGGAAGTTTCCTGTATGCTTTTGGAAACGAAGGGCCTTGGGGATCACCAGAACTGGGGACTGAGGCACTGAAGGTGCTCTCCTGGGCTCCCATATACCTGGTCCCTCTTTTGGGAGAGGGGGGCTGTGCTTTATCTTATTATCTAGATGAACTTGCAAGGTCATCATTACCTCCCAGTTTCCAGTAACCCTCTGTGGCTGTCCTAATCTTTGTGACTTTGTAATCTTCCAACCACTGAACTAGAGTTCCACCAAATAGAATGGCTCAGTTACTAGGAAGAATTCCACTGGCCAGAATTGGCCTATTTGATTGAGACCACACCAGTATTAGATCCCCGGCCTGGGAATGGATTAACTGCCATAGGGTCAGGGCTCTACCCCTGCCCAGATGGCTTCGGGGGAGTGGGAAGGTAAGGCAGGTCCCTGGGGACCAAAGGCAGCCCCCTTTGGGCTGGGCAAACCACAAAACACATCTCTTACATTATTTAAGTATTTGCTAGAGAAAATGATTCATCCTATTTTCCAATTCTAATACTCCGTGTTTCTTTTTTGGTTGTTTATTTTTTTGAGACAGAGTCACGCTCTGCCGCCCAGGCTGGAGTGCATTGGCGCTGTCTCGGCTTACTGCAACCTCCGCCTCCCGAGTTCAAGTGATTCTCCTGCCTCAGCCTCCCAAGTGGCAATGACCCAGGCTGGGGTGGAGTCTTGGGGTATGGAAGTCATGTTCTCCAGAAGTAGATGGAGCCACCTAAGTGGGCCCACCTAGCCGGGATTACAGGCACCCGCCACCATGCCCAGCTAATTTTTGTATTTTTAGTAGAGACAGGGTTTCATCATGTTGGCCGGGCTGGTCTGGAACTCTTGACCTCAAGTGATCTGCCTGCCTTGGTCTCCCAAAGTGCTGGGATTACAGGTATGAGCCATCATGCCTGTCCAATACCCCATGTTTTGATGTGAAATTTTTCTGTGCCTAGTTTCATGCGCGTCCGTGTGAAGAGACCACCAAACAGGCTTTGTGTGAGAAACATGGCTGTTTATTTCACCTGGGTGCAGGCGGGCTGAGTCTGAAAAGAGAGTCAGCGAAGGGAGATGGATTATCATTAGTTCTTATAGGTTTTGGGATAGGCGGTGAAGTTAAGAGCAGTGTTTTGGGGGCAGGGGGTGGATCTCACAAAGTACATTCTCAAGGGTAGGGAGAATTACAAAGAACCTTCTTAAGGGTGGGGGAGATTACAAAGTACCTTCTTAAGGGTGGGGGAGATTACAAAGTACATTGATCAGTTAGGGTGGGGCAGAAACAAATTACAATGGTGGAATGTCATCAGTTAAGGCTATTTTTACTTCTTTTGTGGATCTTCAGTTACTTCAGGCCATCTGGATGTATATGTGCAAGTCACAGGGGATGCAATGGCTTGGCTTGGGCTCAGAGGCCTGACATTCCTGCCTTCTTATGTTAATAAGAAAAATAAAACAAAATAGTGTTGAAGTGTTGGGGCGGCGAAAATTTTTGGGGGTTGGTATATAGAGAGAATGGGCGATGTTTCTCAGGGCTGCTTCAAGTGGGATTGGGGTGGCGTGGGAACCTAGAGTGGGAGAGATTAAGCTGAAGGAAGATTTTGTGGTGAGGGGTGATATTGTGGGGTTGTTAGAAGAAACATTTGTCGTGTAGAATTATTGGTGATGGCCTGGATACGGTTTTGTATGAATTAAAAAACTAAATGGAATAAGAGAAGGAAAAAAATAGGTATAAAAGGTCTAAGAATTGGGAGGACCTAGGACATCTGATTAGAGAGTGCCTAAGGAGATTCAGCATAGTCCTGCCAGCAAAGATTATTTATTTACTTCAAGAGTTAAGAGTGGCAGTTTGGGGATAGCACGAGGAGATTATCAGCTGTGATGGCTTGGAGAAACAGTGTAAACCGGCAGTGTAAACAAGAGCAGGGCATGTGTGAGTAGTTGAGAACGGAGAATAGGAGTATGACTAGACAGAAAAGAGTAGGGATGACAAGTTTTTTGGGGGCACATTCTAAGTTGGTCCGGTGTCTGGAATGAGACTGGGGCCTAATAAAAAGGAGCTCAAATGGGCTGTACCTTGTAGCATTCCGAGGACAGGCCTGAATTCTGAGAAGCAAAAGTGGTAAAAGTATTGTCCAGTCCTTTTTAAGTTGGTGGCTGAGCTTGGTGAGGTGTGTTTTTAAAAGACCTTTAGTCCGTTCTACTTTTCCTGAAGACGGAGGACTGTAAGGGATATGAAGGTTTCACTGAATACTAAGAGCCTGAAAAACTGCTTGGCTGATTTGACTAATAAAGGCTGGTCTGTTATCAGACTGTATAGAGGTGGGAAGGCTAAACTGAGGAATTATGTCTGACAGAAGGGAAGAAATGACTGCAATGGCCTTCTCAGACCCTGTAGGAAAGGCCTCTACCTATCTAGTGAAAGTGTCTACTTAGACTAAGAGGTATTTTAGTTATCGGACTTGGGGCATGTTGAGTAAAGCTAATTTGCCAGTCCTGGGTGGGGGCAAATCTTCAAGCTTGATGTGTAGGGAAGGGAGGGGGCCTGAATAATCCCTGAGGAGTAGTAGAATAGCAGATGGAACACTGAGAAGTGATCTCCTTGAGGTTAGATTTCCATGATGGAAAGGAAATGAGAGGTTGTAAGAGATGGGCTAGTGGCTTGTACTATAGCATAGCCTGCCTTTGCTGGTGTGTGGCGATTAGGCCTGGTGGAACTGCCATCAATAAACCAAGTGTGATCAGGGTGAGAAACAGGGAAGAAGGAAATGTGGGGAAATGGGGTGAACGTCAGGTGGATCAGAGATACAGTCATGGGGGTCAGGTGTCGTATCAGGAATAATGTGGGAGGCCAGATTGAGGTCCAGGCCAGGAACAATGGTAATTGTGGGACTTAACAGAGTGAGTACAGCTGAAGGAGCCAGGGAGCAGGAAGTATATGCCTCAGGTATAAGGAAGAAAATAGATTTTGGAAGTTATGAGAAATGTAGAGAGTGAGTTGAGCGTAGTTTGTGATTTGGAGGGCGTCTAAAAGTATTAAAGCAGTGGCAGCCGCTGCACACAGACATGAGGGCTAGGCTAAAACCGTAAGGTCAAGTTGTTTAGACAGAAAGGCTACAGGGTGCGGTCCTGGCTCTTGTGTAAGAATCTGACCACACTAACCATGCCTAGGAAGGAAAGTTGTTGTTTTGTAAGGGATTGAGGTTTGGGAGATTAATCGGACACGATCAGCAGGGAGAGCACGTGTGATTTTATGAGAATTATGCCGAGATAGGTAACAGATGAGGATGAAATTTGGGCTTGACTGAAGTAATGGGGGCTGTCTGTGAAGCCTTGCGGCAGTACACCCCAGGTAATTTGCTGAGCCTAATGGGTGTCAGGGTCAGTCTAAGTGAAAGCAAAGAGAGGCTGGGAGGAAGGGTGCAAAGGAATAGTAAAGAAAGCATGTTTGAGATCCAGAACAGAATAATGGGTAGTAGAAGGAGGTATTGAGGATAGGAGAGTATATGGGTTTGGCACCATGGGGTGGATAGGCAAAACAATTTGGTTGATAAGGCGCAGATTCTGAACTAACTTGTAAGCCTTGTCTGGTTTTAGCACAGGTAAAATGGGGGAACGGTAAGAAGAGTTTATAGGCTTTAAAAGGCCATGCTGTAGCAGGCGAGTGATAACAGGCTTTAATCCTTTTACAGCGTGCTGTGGGATGGGATCTTGGCATTGAGCAGGGTCAGGGTGATTAGGTTTTAATGAGATGGTAAGGGGTGCATGATCGGTCGCCAAGGAGGGAGTAGAGGTATCTTATACTTGTGGGTTAAGGCGGGGGAATACAAGAGGAGGACACAAAGGAGGCTTTGGATTGGGAAAAAGGGCGGCAATGAGATGCAGCTCTATTCCAGGAATAGTCAGGGAAGCAGATAGTTTAGTTAAAGTGTCTCAGCCTAATAAGGGAACTGGGCAGGTGGGGATAACTAAAAGGAGTGCTTAAAAGAGTATTGTCTAAGTTGGCACCAGAGTTGGGGAGTTTTAAGACGTTTGGAAGCCTGGCCGTCAATACCTACAACAGTTACGGAGGCAAGGGAAACAGGCCCTTGAAAAGAAGGTAATGTGGAGTGGGTGGCCTCCATATTGATTAAGAAGGGGACGGACTCACCTTCCACTGTGAGAGTTACCCGAAGCTCGGTGTCCGTGATGATTTAAGGGGCTTCCGAGGCGATCAGGCAGTGTCAGTCTTCAGCCGCTAAGCCAAGAAGATCTGGGAAGGAGTCAGAGAGCCTTGGGCCAGAGTTCCAGGGGCTCTGGGAGTGGCTGCCAGGTGACTTGAACAGTCCGATTTCCAGTGGGGTCCCGCACAGATGGGACACGGCTTAGGAGGAATCCCGGACTGCGGGCATTCATTGGCCCAATGGCCAGATTTCCGGCACGTGTAGCGAGCTCCTGGGGGAGGAGGTTCTGGAGGAACACCTGGCTGCTGCGGTTCAGGCGTTTGGAAGTTCTTGTGTGCTGGAGATGTGGCTGGGGTTTGTCTCACAGTGGAGGCAAGGAATTGAAACTTTTTCTATTATCGTACACCTTGAAGATGAGGTTAATTAAGTCCTGTTGTGGGGTTTGAGGGCCAGATTCTAATTTTTGGAGTTTTATTTAATGTCGGGAGCAGATTGGGTAATAAAATGTATATTGAGAATAAGACGGCCTTTTGACTTTATAGGGTCTATGGCTGTAAAGCGTCTCAGGGTTGCTGCTGAACGAGCCATGAACTGGGCTGGATTTTTATGTTTGATGAAAAAGAGCCTAAACGCTATCTGATTTGGGATAAAGAAAAAGGAGCATTAACCTTGATTATGCTTTTAGCTCTAGCCACCTTTTTAAGAATAAATTGCTGGGCAG
This sequence comes from Nomascus leucogenys, assembly GCF_006542625.1. Lineage (NCBI taxonomy): Eukaryota > Metazoa > Chordata > Mammalia > Primates > Hylobatidae > Nomascus > Nomascus leucogenys. The sequence goes on from NC_044386.1 coordinate 81,748,406, forward strand.
GTGGGGGAGGGCTAGTCATGGAACGAAACTGTAAGCCGGACCGGGTGTGAGGAGGGGAGGTGATAAAAGGATTATGGGGTGGAGGAGCAGAGGCTGAGGAAGAATTGGGACCTAGCTCAGCCTGGCAAGGAGGGGAGAGGTCAGATAGGTCTGTAGAAAAGGAAGATTAGAAAGACTCGGTGATGCTTGGGGTTGGGACTGAGGGGACAGGCAGGAGGGAAAGAAGGAAGATTTGGGATGAGTTGCATTGGGCACAGAGACTAGAAAGGGACTGATGTGTAAAAGAATGCCTGGACATCAGGCACCTCAGACCGTTTGCCTATTTTATGACAAGAATTATTTAGATCTTGCAGGATGGAAAAATTCAAAGTGCCGTTTTCTGGCTATTTGGAACTACTGTCGAATTTATATTGGGGTCAAGCGGCATTGCAGAAGAAAATAAGATGCTTAGATTTTAGGTTAGGTGAGAGTTGAAGAGGTTTTAAGTTCTTAAGAACACAGGCTAAGGGAGAAGAAGAAGGAATGGAGGGTGGAACCATAGTGAAGGAGGCAAACCCAGAGAGAAGAGAGTGCAGAGATAGCCCCTTCCCCAGAGAAGGGGTAGAGACACGGAGAGAAGGGGTTGAGGGGTACTTGCACCTCCCCTAGAAAAGCAGGACTTGCTGCTAAGGGTAAAGGAGAAGGGGTTGAGGTGTACTTGCCCCTCCGAAAATTAGGACTTGCTGCTAAGGGTGAAGGAGAAGGGGTTGAGAGGTACTTGCCCCCCCGAAAAGCAGGACTTGCTGCTAAGGGTGAAGGAGAAGGGGTTGAGGGGTACTTGCCCCTCCGAAAAGCAGGACTTGCTGCTAAGGGTGAAGGAGAAGGGGATGAGGGGTACTTGCCCCTCCCCCAGAAAAGCGGGACTTGCCGCCAAGGGTGAAGGACCAAGGCGGGTGTCCCTGCGTGGTCTGACACCTCTGAAACCTGGGTGAATAATCAGGGAGGCATCCCTGCAATGATTAAACACCAAGGGAAGGCTGCCTTCCCTAGTCTGTGACCGGCACTGGAGTTTTGGGTCCACGGATAAAACGTGTCTCCTTTGTCTCTACCAGAAAATGAAAGGAATTGAAATTAAGGGAAGGGAGAGATTGAAGAGTGGAAAGGAGAAAGTGGTTGAGGGATAGTGAGAGAGGTTGGAGAAGAGAGTAAGAAGAGGCCGCTTACCGGATTTAAAATTGGTGAGATGTTCCTTGGGCTGGTCGGTCTGAGGACCTGAGGTCGTAGGTGGATCTTTCTCATGGAGCAAAGAACAGGAGGACAGGGGATTGATCTCCCAAGGGAGGTCCCCTGATCCGAGTCACGGCACCAAATTTCATGCGCGTCCGTATGAAGAGACCACCAAACAGGCTTTGTGTGAGAAACATGGCTGTTTATTTCACCTGGGTGCAGGCAGGCTGAGTCCGAAAAGAGAGTCAGTGAAGGGAGATGGATTATCATTAGTTCTTATAGGTTTTGGGATAGGCGGTGAAGTTAAGAGCAATGTTTTGGGGCCAGGGGGTGGATCTCACAAAGTACATTCTCAAGAGTAGGGAGAATTACAACCCTTCTTAAGGGTGGGGGAGATTACAAAGTACCTTCTTAAGGGTGGGGGAGATTACAAAGTATATTGATCAGTTAGGGTGGGGCAGAAACAAATCACAATGGTGGAATGTCATCAGTTAAGGCTATTTTTACTTCTTTTGTGGATCTTCAGTTACTTCAGGCCATCTGGACGTGCAAGTCACAGGGGATGCAATGGCTTGGCTTGGGCTCAGAGGCCTGACACCTCTTGTCTTTGGTTAAGAATTACCAGGCATTCTAAAGTATGTCTTCACCTGTCTGGACGATGCCCCTGCCCTGCTCCTCAGCCCTTCTTTGGGGGTTAGACTCTGCCTGAATTGCATAATGAAGGCTGCCAGAGAGGAGGGCAGCTCTGCAGGTGATGAGACTTGAGGACAGTGTGTCACCCCTTCCCACTCATCGAGTGTGCAGAACTGCAACCGAGGCAGCTGGAGCCAGGAGGCAACGAGGGTGCTGCAGACACAGCCTGAAGAGTGGTGCCCACTTGCATGGCTCTTTCCAGAGAGAAAAAATGATTTGCCTTTCCATTTGTACAGAATGTCACTGCTTCCCATTCTTCCTCTATACAGAAGGAAAGGGAAAAGAAATCATTATTCCAAAACAAGACGGAAGAAAGAGAACTAACCCCATTCAGGGAAGTCAGGTTTCTGGCTGGGCTGTGCTTTGCGACTTCATTAGACCCATGTGTTATCTTGAGTGGCAGGAATAATAGGACTTGCACCTAATCAAGGAAAAGAATTCCAAACAAAAGCTTGGGTGGGGTTTCCTGGGCAGAAGCATAATATTGTAATAAATGGGAAGCAGGGTTCTACAGTCCAATCTCTGGTCTGATTACACAAATTATAGCAAAGGGCTTGTTTTCAAAGGAATGTAACACACCCCGCCGAGGCCCCTCCTCAGCGGGTGTGTCTTCATTTCCTCAAGCTCCCTCCTTAACAGCTAACGCCTTCGCCAGAGGAGCTGAGGGCCCTATGCGGAATAATTAAGATGCCTTCTTTAGGGTCTCTGCCTTGGGGCCATTTTACAGGTGAGTTTACCTTATGCTGAAGTCCTTTAGGGACTCCTGTGGCTAAATTCTCCACCCTTCTCTTGCATTACCGAACAGAAAGCGAATGCAGGAGCCTGACCTTCCAGTCACAATTGCCAACATTTCCAAGCACTAATGAGCCGAGCGCTTTCTATGGAGTTGAGGAAAGCATTTAGATGAAAAGTCTGTCTCTCTCTCTCTCTCTCTTTTTTTTTTCCCGCAAAAGGTGTATCATCCCTTGCCACTGTGCCTGATCGCCTGCTGCTGTCCTTGGTCTTCAGATCCCCACCCTGGCCTCCTCCTCACCTTCCCTTTCCGACTCCCTGGGCCCAGCCAGTTGAGCCACTGAGGAATTCTTCCTGCTGCTTCCTCTTGCAGTATCCTGCTCCCTACGCCACCTTTTCTTTCCTTTTTTTTCTATCTTCAGATTTTAACATCCTCTCCTCATGAAAGCTCCCTGTCCTTTTCCTTCGTGGACTGTCCCTGAGTCTCTGTTAGATCCCTGGAGCACCCTGCATTCACGTTTTGAGCTGTTATCTCACCCAGTACTAAATGATACCTTTGCTTCTTTTCCCTTTTCAACTTATAAGCTCTTCGAAGTCTAAAACTGTCCATCTTCACCGGGCGCGGTGCCTCACGCTTGTAATCCCAGCACTTTGGGAGGCCGACGCGGGCGGATCATGAGGTCAGGAGATCAAGACCACGGTGAAACCCTGTCTCTACTAAAAATACAAAAAAAAAATTAGCCGGGCGTGGTGGCGGGCGCCTGTAGTCCCAGCTACTCGGAGAGGCTGAGGCAGGAGAATGGCGTGAACCTGGGAGGCGGAGCTTGCAGTGAGCCGAGATTGCGCCACTGTACTCCAGCCTGGGCGACAGAGCGAAACTCCGTCTCCAAACAAACAAACAAACAAAAACAAACAAACAAACAAAAACCAAACAAAAAAAGAACTGTCCATCTTCAAATTCGCGATACCTGGCACATAATAGATAAACCTGAATAGTTTGGAGATATTGTCTCTTAAACAAATTATATATTCTGATTTTATTTTTAAACTACAGTCAATTTATGCCCCACAGCAGATGTGTTTCTATTATAGCCCTATCTATGTAGTATTAAAGATTTTTTATGCCATTTTGGTTTGTTTTTACCCATATGTCTTGCTGCCTTGTCTCTGTTTAACTTTAAGATGCAAGGAGCCCAGTAACTGTGCGACAAGGCATCGCGGGACAGTTGCCTGACACCTGGCATCCTAGGTTGTGGCCCTCATCCTTCACTGGGGATGTGTTCGGGTTACTGCAGAATCTGAAGTGCCAGATGAAATCATACAGGTGCTGGTGCCTGCCTCCTCCTTGCCTGTCTGACGCAGCCTCCCTCTGCTCCCTCTTGGCTCTGCCCCTTCTAGCCTTCCTGAACATCTCTCCTCCATTTGTGTATGTATGTATGTATGTATGTATGTATTTATTTCCATAGGTTTTTGGGGAACAGGTGGTGTTTGGTTACATGAATAAGTTCTTTAGTGGTGATTTCTGAGATTTTGGTGCACCCATCACCTGAGCAGTATACACTGAACCCAATTTGTAGTCTTTTATCCCTCACCCACTTCCTACCCTTTCCCCTCGAGTCCCCAAAGTCCATCGTATCATTCTTATGCCTTTGCATCTTTGTAGCTTAGCTCCCACTTAAGAGTGAGAATATATGATGTTTGGTTTTCTGTTCTTGAGTTGCTTCATTTAGAATAATAGTCTCCAGTTCCATCTAGGTTGCTGCAAATGCCATTAATTCATTCCTTTTTATGGCTGGGTAGTATTCCATCACACACACACACACACACACCACACACCACACACACACACCAGTTTCTTTATCCACTCGTTGATTGATGAGCATTTGGGCCGGTTCCATGTTTTTGCAGTTGCGAATTCTGCTGCTATAAACATGCGTGTATAAGTTTTTTTTTGTATAATGACTTATTTTCCCCTGAGTAGGTATCCAGTAGTGGGATTGCTGGATCAAACTGTAGTTCTAATTTTAGTTCTTTAGGGAATCTCCACACTGTTTTCATGGTGGTTGTACTAGTTTACATTCCCACCAGCAGTGTAGAAGTGCTCCCTGTTCACCGCATCCACACCGAAATCTATTATGTTTTTTATTTTTTGATTATGGCTGTTCTTGCAGGAGTAAAGTTGTATTGCGTTGTGGTTTTGATTTGCATTTGCCTGATCATTAATGATGTTGAGCATTTTTTTCATACGTTTGTTGGCCATTTGTATACCTTCATTTGAAAATTGTCTATTCATGTTCTTAACCCACTTTTTGATGGGCTTGTTTGTTTTCTTCTTGTTGATTCGAGTTTGTTGTAGATTCTGGTTATTAGTCCTTTGTCAGATGTATAGATTGTGAAGATTTTCTCCCACTCGGTGGGTTGTCTGTTTACTCAGGTGACTTCCTTTTGCCCTGCAAAAGCTCTTTAGTTTAATTAAGTCCCACCTGTTCATCTTTGTTTTTATTACATTTGCTTTTGGGTTCTTGGTCATGAAATCCTTGCCTAAGCCAATGTCTAGAAGGTCTCCCATTCCTGTTTCTGTCGCACTTTGCACATGCTGGGCCTTGTCTCTCTCCCGTTGGGCACAGTGACCTGTCATCCTGCCAGGGTTGGATTCGCTGGCCTCCTTTGGGAAGCCTTCTGTGATTCCTTCAGCTTCCTCTGCCCTGCCCTGAACTCTATGGGTGAAAGCCCCCAGTGTGCATCACGTTTTATTGTAGTCATTTGTTTATGGGTCTCTCCTCCCACTGGATGGAAGGGGGCGGGGATATCAGGAAGGGAGACCTGGCCTTACTCGTTTTGGTATTGCCCAGCATATAGCCGAGTGCTAGGCATGCACTAACTACTAGGTGATCCAGTAAGTTATTTGATAAGGGCCATTTTCTTCTTTAAATAATGAGTTTTTAAAAACTTAGTGGTGGTGTTTTGAGTTTTAGAATGATTGCACATGTCCTAATATAGTCAAAGTTTGGGGCTCTGCACTGTGCAACTCTGTTTTACACATGAGGGAATAGAGACTCAGAATCCTTAGCCACACAGCTTGCAGGAGGCAGGATGGTGCCTCAGCCTCAGGCCTTCAGAGTCTTCCTCTGGTGAGCTTCTCCCCAAACAAGACAGAGTCCTGGAGACTTCATAAAAATGTTATGCTGGCAGGAGATTTCTGGTGTGCCCGTGGAGTGGAGGTAGACTGGACTCCAGGGAACAGCAACGGCTTTCAGAATTATCCCTGATAGAGCTGACCTTTTCACACATTGGTGGCAAGACTCATTTCAATCTGCAAAGTGGGAAGATTTCAGAGAATGAGAAAGGAGAGATGAAGTTCTGTGAGCACTACAGAAGGTTGTGCTGAGGTTAGCCGCACCCCTGGATTATATACCTTATACATTTTCTTACAGATTTTATCTTTGTGTTGTTTTTCCTGTGTACATTAATCTTCCTATGCTGTGTAAGATATTGCATTCCCAGGCCAGGCATAGTGGCTCATGCCTGTAATCCCAGCACTTTGGGAGGTCAAGGCAGGTGGATCACTTGAGGCCAGGAGTTCGAGACCAGCCTGGCTAACATGGCAAAACCCCGTCTCTACTAAAAATACAAAAGTTAGCCGGGCATGGTGTCGGGCGCCTGTACTCCCAGCTACTGGGGAAGCTGAGGCAGGAGAATCGCTTGAACCCCGGGATGTGGAAGTTGCAGTGAGCGGAGATCATACCCCTTCACTCCTGCCTGGGCAACAGAAAGACTCCATCTCAAAAAAAAAAAAAAAAAAAAGAAAAATACTGCATTCCTCCAACTGACACACACATACTCAGAAATGCTTATAAATATCCCATTGTTGCCTGCATGATTCCCCCAGAGGAGGAGAGATGCATGCAGGAGCTGCTAATTTGTGCTTGTCTGCTTGCTAGAGATTAACCAGCAGCAAACCCAGACAAGCTGTTAATAAGTGTTAAACACCCCAGAGTCTGCATGCTGGGTGAAATCCCAGCCAACACTCAGGGGACAAAAACCTTTCCCTTGAGGTAGCCTGTCTTGATTGCTATGGTGAATAAAGTTCATAAGTACCATTTTGAGAAGTATTTACAGTATTCTTTTGGTACAGTAAAATTTCATTAGTTTGGGATAATGAAAGTCATCTAACTTAGAATATATAGGGACAATTTAAAAACATTAAATTATATACATAATAAATTGCACTAGACTGACATGATGTTTCTAAAAGAGGTTTCTGAAATATGATCTGTGACACAAATTTAAGGCATTATTGCCCAATAGAGGGATTTAGGGGATCTGTGCTAATGGATATTTAAGAGCAGCAATTAACATACCACTTCATAATTAAGTACTCCTGGATTGCTTAAGGGGCACTGCCTGGCAACAGTTGGACCCTTCAATTCCTTACATAGCCCAGTGTTCATCTGAATGAACTTAAAACTATTTGACTACCCTTGTTTTGCTAGGCAAACGCTTTAAACTTCCAGTTGTGGGTCTAGGGTTATCTCACATTATGGATTAATGTGGTCTACATGAAGGACATCCATCCTCCTACATTTCAAATCAGCAAATATTTGAATGTGTGCTATGTGCAGCAGTGTTGGTCAGCTTTCAAATAATAAAATGTATTTCCCGCCCTCAAGAAGTTTGCAGTCCACTGTGTAGGATAGCCAGAGAAACTGGCATTTGGCCCTGGCATAGCATTGTCAGGGGCTGGGCTTTGGAGTTGGATGGCTCTGCTGTTTAATAGCTGTGTGTGTGTGTGTTTTTTTTTTTTTATAACCTCTTAAGCCTCAGTTTCTGCATCTGTAAAATGAGGATCATGATACATCTTAGAGTTATTGTGAGGAAAAGCGAGGTAACCCATGTAAACTCTCAAGCATAAATGTTTGTTGTTTATCTGGTATGGCTGCTGTGATGCAGTAAAGAAATGACTGAGATAAAGCATGGCAAATGTTCCATTAGACTACGTATGTGTTATATCCCTGAGAACACACAGGTGTGAACAGGATAAGTCCTGGTGGTGGCTTGGGGTGCGGGCAAGAGAGGCCAGTAGCTGGGGAGAAAGTTAGAAGGCTACAGATGAGCGGGACATCAGTACTTCTCTGTTCGTTCATTTGGCAAACATTTTTGAACATTTTTGGTGTGCCAGAGACTTCACCAGGCACTGGGATTATAGGAGTGACTCAGAACAGATTAAAAACCCTGTTGGAGCCTGCATTCCCGTGGGAGAGAGAAGGGAAGTGCACACCCTTGTGTGTAAGAACACTGAGGTGAGGGGTATAAGGCGAGTTCTAGGAATGTGGAGTAATTAAATATGGCCAGAAAGTAGAGGGATGTGCATGGGGTATAGGGGAACTGGATGACCAGGCTTAGGAGGGAAGTTAGCACATATTTGGGAAGGCCTGATCAGTCTTTCTAAAAAACCCCTGGCAGCATTGAGTAGCCACAGAAACCTTCCCTTTTTTTTTTTTTTTTTTTGAGATAGGGCCTTGCTGTGTTACCCAGGCTGGAGCGCAGTGGCACAAGCACAACTCACTGCAGCCCCAAACTCCTGGACTCAAGAGATGCTCTCACCTCAATCCAAGTCCTCACCGTGTTGCCCAGGCTGGTCTCAAACTCCTGGGCACGAACAGTCTTCCTGCCCCAGCCTTTCAAAGCACTGGGATTATAGGCATGATCCGCTGTGCCCAGCCTACTTTTTTTTTTTAAATATATAAATATTTTTATCTGCTGTCATTGTTAACACTTATTTCTTATAGAAAATATATACAAAATTAGAAAGTAAAAGCAAAATACCCATAGCCTCCACCTCTCAGGAAAAAATTTGTATTTTGACCAACTTATTTTCAGGTTCTGCCCCGTGGCATTAATTTATTTCTTGAGTCGACATAGTTGTGATCATAAGTATAATTTAGTTATCTGGTTTTTTTCCCACTTATTATAGAGTATTTTCTCAAATTCTTGTAAACAGTATTTTACTGGCTAAGTAGTGGCCACTCGGGAGTATGAAATATGGTTGACTTAACCAGCTCTTTCTTTCGGATCATTCAGTTGTTTCCAAGACCTTATTAGCATAAAGAATGAATGTTTAGCATCTTGATTTGTGAAAGCATTTCTGCACCTGAGATTATTTCCTAGTGTTAAATCTGCAACATTGTGATTACTAGTTCAAGGCACTGGACATATTCAAAGATGTTTGAAGTTTGGAACACATTGTCAGAGTCCTTCCCTAAAAGATTGCACTGACCGAAAAATAGTGTAAAGCTGTCTGTGTCATGAGGCACCTGGTGGAGGCCTGGTGAGAGTGGGTTTGAGCAGCAAGATGCTGGTGGGAGTAATAGCCAGATAAAGCCTCTCCCAAGGCGATGGCATTGCTGAGAAAGAATGAGGGGACCAGCCAGGAGCTGTGGCTCATGCTTGTAATCCCAGCACTTCTGGAGGCCGAGGAGGGTGGATCACTTGAGGGCAGGAGTTTGAGACCATGTGTGATACACATAGCAAAACCCTATATCTACTAAAACTACAAAAATTACCCGGGCATGATGGCGCGCACCTGTAATCCCGGCTACTTGGGGGTGGGGTTGAGGCGGGAGAATTGCTTGCACCTGGGAGGTGGAGGTTGCCGTGAGCTAAGATCATGCTACTGTACTGCAGCGTGGGTGACAGAGTGAAACTGTGTCTTGGGGGAAAAAAAATGAGGGGACCTTGCTTGAATGTGAAATGTGTAGGCTTGTGGCACATCATGAACTTCAGCCAGGCATGCTAAAGATGATGCCTTTTGGTTTAGGACCTCCAGAATTCCCTCTTCCCTTTTCCTCTGTAATCTGTACCTTGTAACCATTTGCTTAAATGTCACTTTCCCCTACTGAGTTGAGTTCTCTGAGCCCACGACCACAGATATTAGCAATTTTATGTCCCTAATTATTGTTTAATTAAGGTCTATAAAATGGGGGGGGGTGAAGGGAAAGGGGGCTGGACATGGAGTGTGGCTTGGGCAAGGAACATGGTCCTTGTCCCAGTGTGGCTGGGCCTGGCAGGGCTGGGCAGCAGGAGGGAGCGGCAGGAGGGGAGGGGACAAACCTCCCTGCCCTGGGCGAGGTAGAGTGGAGCCTGAGCAGGCAGGGGTGGAAGATTTGACTCTCCATCGTGGCTCTGGTTTCACCACCGAGTGATCTGGGGCAAACCATCGCGTTCTCTCTATGCTTCATTTTCCTCAGGAGGGTGTCAGCAGCGGCAGTCTCTTTAAATGGAACATTGAACGATTATTTTTGGTCTATAGGTAAGAGGTACAATTTAAAGAAAAGGCAGGGAGTGATGAAACCAAACTCAGAAGACTCACAAGTAGCCCTCTTCAGAATGTTGGAAGCACGGTGCGTGGCCCATGGGGAGTGCTCAGTTGGTGTTAGCAACGGAGATGGATGATGACAGCCACTCATTGAGGGTACCTTTCTCACTGCCCAGCTGGGAATAGTGTGTTTCTTTGGGTAGTCTCTGCCCCTTGACAGATGGAAACACCTTCTCTCTTGACCCTGCCCCTGAGCTTGTCCTTTGGAAAACATCCTTGGCCTGGGCTTTTGGGGCTGGGAACACATTCCCCAGCCCTGTCCTCCTGAGCTCTCCTGCAGCTGCTGGAAGAAGCACCTGGAGGATGCCCAGCTGCGCCCTGCCCAGGTCCTTCCGGAATCTCAAGGCTAGATAACCCAAGTGTTAGAGCATGTATGAGCTTCTGAGGGCTGCTGTAACACGTGACCACAACTGGTGGCTTGTAATGACAGGAATCTATTCTCTCCCAGTTCTGGAAGCCAGAAGTCCCAAATCAGGGTGTCTGTCGGGCCATGCTCCCTCCAGAGGCTCTGGGGAGAATCCTTCTGTGCCTCTTTCAGCTGCTGGTGACTCCATGCCTTTCTCGTCTTGTGTCTGTGTCACGCCGCACTCTGCCTCTGTCTTCATACAGTCTGCCTGTTCTTTGTGTTTTTTCTCTGTCTGTTCTAAGGTCGATTCTCATTGGATTTGGGACCCTCCTGTGTAATCCAGGATGCTCTCCTCTCGATATCCCTAATTACATCTGCAAATATCATTTTCCAAAATAAGGTCACATTCACAGGTTCCAGGAATTAAGATGTAGGTATATCTTTAGTAGGGGCCACCATTCAACTCCTACAGGCCAAAGGCAGAGGTGTGCTCTCATGGGAAGACCAAAGGGTCCCCTCTGGGCACCCAAGTCACAGACATTTGGCCTGACCTGGCTCTAGAGTCTCTCTTCCCTCTTAGGAGAAACTGGGAGATTCAGAAAGTTCCCAGTGGGAGGCAGGGGTTAGCCTGGCATTTGGTGCCCAGGATTGCCTGGGTGCTAGGATGGTCTTCTCAGGCACACTCTGCTACCCAGACTTTCTGGAAACATGGCACTTTTAGCTCACGCATGAGGTTGGTGCAATCTGGAGTCGGATATCTCTCTTTGCTTCTTGTGTAAGCAGGTGAACTCAGTGGTAGTAATTGTAGCTGTGGTTGGATTTTTGTGGTAAAGGGGAATGGCTGTGGAAAACAGAAGTTGGGTAGCACGTGAGAGAAATGTTGTGATCGTGTAGGATAGGCACGGCTGAATTTCAGTTACCAGAGTAGTTTTATAAACACTCCACATATGTGAATGCAGACAGTTTAATTCAAATGAGAAGCTATGATTTGGTCTTTGTGGAGGTCAGATATGGGTTATATTTCAGGGTTAATAATCAAGCTAAAGTTAATCCCTGGCTTTAAAGCTACAGTTGATGAAGCAGTAATTTTGTGTGAGTTTTCCGTTTCTGCCTTGTTCCGGTCAAGGCCGTGTTCAGTTCTTTGGTGATAACTGTCCTCTCTCTTCCTTTTTCTCTATCTCTCCTTTCCCTTTGCTTTTCCTTATGCCAGCAGTCCTCCCCTTTCCTCTTCTCAAGACTCTTCAGGGCTGTTGAAAATACTAACAGGATTGCCCTGTTGATGTGAATGTGTTTCCAAAGTGGTTTCAAAGTGGCTCCATCCAAAAGTTTAGGAGGTTTTTAGGGATTGGCCTTTCTGGACCACATTCCCCCTGCCCCACCCACGGGGAGGGTGCCAGGCGGATCCCTGGCTTGGTTCCAAGTGTGTCAACAGCCTGTTGCTTTCTAGTTCAACAAGAGGGAATAATCTTGGGTAAACATGGCCGTTGGAAAAAAGCAAATATTTGTCTTGGCACTTGTAGTCGTTCAAATATCTAGACCCTCTTGTGTTCCTGAGGGAGCTATGCCAGAAGGCATGGCATCAAATCCCACATCTGGTTAAGAAATACTGGTAAGAATAGATAAATAAAGGACGTTTGGAAGGCAATGCTCTTTCTCCTTTCTTGTTTGTCTTTCTCTTTCTTTGTTCCACTCTCTCTCTTTCCCTCCCCTCTCTGAACAAGTCTGAATATTCTCTTTTCCCTAATTTTGGTTGCTTAAGCCAGTGTTTCTCAAGTTTAGCCTGTTGACATTTTGGGCCAGATCATTTTTTGTCATATGGTGCTGTTCTGACCATCAGAGGATGTTTAGCAGCTGCCTCGGCCTCTACCTACTATCTCGGCCCCAGTGGTGGATACCAAAAATTTCCCCAGACAACGCTGAATGTCTCCTGCATGGGAAAATTGCCCTTGGTTGAGAACCACTGGCTAAGCCAATCTTCTCCAAGGTGGTAAGCGTACTACTCGTTGCATAGTGGAAGAAGCTTCCATGCACGGGCGTGTGTGTGTGTGTGTGTGTGTGTCTGTGTGTGTGTGTGTAGGGAGGAGTGGCAGTTGGGTTCCTTAACCTTCACACTTACTTCTTAAGGATCACTTTCAACCCAGCTGTAGTCAGCCTGGTCATAATGTGGGTCTCAGAGCAGTGAAGGCAGCTGGTGATGATCAATCAACATGATTGGCTGTTCACTTTTAGAGCATGTCTTAGCTATCTTCCTTTTCAGGCTTATTGCCATTCCTCCAGTGGTTTTAAAATGCAGATGCCAGTTGCACTGAGGGTGCTCGGGAGATGAGCCTGACACTTGGCACCTTTTGCTTGCGTTATTCCTCAGCCAGGCAGCAAAGCATGACAGGAGTCTATTGCCCATCACTCCTGCGAGTCAGTCAAACTTACTTCATGTCATCTGGGGGGACGGTGCCAAACTAATGTCAAGGTGACGTGCTCTTTGGGTGAATGTAGTTCCTGGACCCTCTCAAGCATGACTGCACTTTTTACAGCCAGCCAGTCTCGCTTCTTTAGAAAACTTAATAGACTCTATCCCTACGGAACTGTCCATCTACCCTTAAAACCTTACGTATTTTTTATCATTTTTTAAAAACATGCTTTCAGAGTTTTGAGCTTGTTGTAATAATGTCATACTAACACAATTAAGTTAAAAACAAGGTACTTTACCTTCATGTGTTGCCTCCTGTTTGTAGCTTGTTATTAGGAATTCTAAACATCTGCAGGCGTAGAGGGAATGGTAGGCTCCCATATACCAGCTTATCTCCAGTTTTCAATGCATGACCCGTCTTGTTTTATCTAGAGTCCCCTTTCTCCATTCACTCGATTATTTTGAAATAAATCCTCAACATCACATCATTTCATCTGTACATGTTTCAGTATACAACTCTGAAGGGCTTTTTCTTAAACACAATTATAATCCCCCCAAATAAAGGAGCCACCATTACACCTAAACATTCCTCGATATTAAACATTTGTTGCATTTGGTTGATGTATCTCTTATATATCTTGTGGTCTACCCTATAAGACCTCTTCATGTAATCAAAGTCCTCGAGGGCAGGACAGACCTGGAAGTCATCCTTTGTGCCTTTGTGTCTGATGTGCTGATATGCGAGGGTGCAGAGCCTTGTGCGGGGCACCAGGCAGGAACATCGTAGATACCTGCTTTTCCTCTAATTCCCTGTTATGCCCTTCTTTCCAGGTTCTCTGGCTTGACACTGGGCATAGCACTTTCTTAAGGGCAATGCTTAGCTGGTGGGTGTCCTGAATTGCTTGACAGTTCCTCCCCCCATGCCTGCCGTTGGGTGGGCTGCTGTCATTGTCACCTTTTTTTTTTTTTTCTTTTTTTCTTTTTGTAAGTCAGGGTCTTGCTCTGTTGCCCAGGCTGGAGTGCAGTGGCACAATCATGACTCAGTGTAACCTCGACCTCCTGGACTCAAGTGATCCTTCCACCTCAGCCTCCTGAGTAGCTGGGACTACCGCTGTGTGCCACCACACCCAGCTGATTTTTTGTTTTTATTTTTTGTAAAGACAGGTTCTCACTCTGTTGCCCAGGCTGGTCTCGAACTCCAGGGCTCAAGCTGTCCTCCCACCTTGGCCTCCCAAAGTGCTGGGATTACAGGGCAGCCTTTTTTCCCCCTTAGATGGAGCCTACTCTCCGGATCTACTCTCTGCCAAACTTTTCTATGCCAGTATCTGGCACCAGCCTGAGTTCTGGATGTATGTAAAAATGTACTAATGCTCAAAGCATTAGAGACTAAACTGAGTCTGGATCGATGTTTCCTGACACTTTCTTTGCAAGCTACTTTTGTGGCTTCTGCCTTTCCTTGCTATTGCCCCTGCAGGCCTCTCTGGAGAGGCTGTGCCCCCTCCCACACGCCCACTGACCCTGGGTCTGGAGGCAGGATCTGTGGGCACCTGACCCCCTGTTGCATTTTGGAATCCCACGCTCTGTGCTTGTTTGCCACCCCCTCCTGCTGCGCTCTTCCTGTCTTGCCCCCATGGCTCCTCCCAGCCTTCTGCTGTCCTCCCCTGGCCAAGGCCTGGCTTCACCATGGAGCTGGTGCCCTGTTCATGGGCCTTCCCAGTTCCCACGCCTCTCTTCTCATAGCTAGTGGCTCCAGTGCCCCTGCAGGCCAACCCATAACAACTCAGCCCCCAAGCTGACCCTTACCTGTCTGTAAAAGCCTTCCCTTCCAATCAACATCCGGTGTTTATAACCATATCCTGAGCCAGGTGTGGTTTCCCCAGAAATGCTACCCCCTTGACATGCTCTATCCACCTTGATCACACCCCTCACCGGCTCTTTGACCTCCTCAAAACCTCCCTGCAGAAACTCCTCCTTGCCTTCTCACTCTGGCAGCCACCCCTGCCTTCACTTCCTTCTTTATCTGGCTCCACTGAGAGACCTGAGCCCTGGGGAATGCAGGTGTTGTGGCCCCCTCCGCCCTCCCACTGGCCCAGCCCTTGGATGCATCATTAGAGATGGGTGCCAGCTCACATGAGGACCCACTACCTTGGCTCAGCCCTCTTCCCACATTCATCCTTCTAGGGGCCCCAGTGAGCCCACAGGTTCTTCAGGAAAAGTGCAGCTCTTTACCCCTCTTCTTCAGCACCTGCTTTTCATAGAGAACCCTCCTCTTTTCTTGCATGGATGACAGGGGTCCCGCGGGGCCATGCACCCAGCTTCCCTCCTCTCTCCCTGGCCGTGTTCCAGCCTGGGGGTGGAAGAACCTGCCCATTTCCCATCTCTTCCAGGGTCTCCTTTCCCCAGGAATCCCCTTCCCTCCCTAGTCCATGGTTTCTGCTGTCCCTTTTGCTTCTTCCCTTCAGTCTACAAGTTGCCCTAATCCCTGAATTTCTTTCTTTCTTTTTCTTTTTTTTTTTAAACAACAGAAGGAACCCTCCCCAGAACACTGAGAGGGATGCATTATTATTCCTTTCTATGGATGGGGACACAGTGGCTTAGTGGGGAAATAGCTGCCCAAGCTCACACCTGTCTGATTAAAGTTGGAGGCAGGTTGGGAGCTCAGCCACCTGACTCCCTGCACATACCTTCAACTTTGGGTCAAAGGTGGGGAAAAGATGCAGCCCTTCCTGGGTGTCCCATCTTTGGTGCAGGGTTAAGGAAGGAGCCTTGGGACCAAATGAAGTGACTGCCTGTGCAAGTCATTTGAGGCTTTAAGCTGCTTAACTCTCAACTCCTTGGTATTTTAGGTACCATCTGTCTTCCCATCTCAATTATGAATTCGCCAGGGACTGTCACTTCATTTTTTTTTTTTTGTCTCTTAGGATGCTTTGTGCATAGTTGATGCTTAGTAATGGGCTGTTATTCATCTAGAAATCTTTTGCCTTTAACTTCAACCTGGAAGGCTTTTAAAAAACATGATTAGCCAGGCGTGGTGGCTCAGCCTGTAATTCCAGTGCTTTGGGAGGCTGAGGTGAGAGGATCACATGTGGCCAGGAGTTTAAGACCAGCCCAAGCAACATAGGTAGACACCGCCTCTTCAAAAATAAGGATGGAAAAATTAGCCAGGCATGGTGGTACATGCTTGTAGCTCCAGGTACTCAGGAGACTAAAGTGGGAGGAGTGTTTGAGCCCGGGTGTTTGAGGTTACAGTGAGCTATATCATACCACTGAACTCCAGCCTGGGCAACAGGGTGAGACCCTGTCTCAAAAAAAAAAAAGGACTATTTCCTTGCGTGTGTGTAATGAGTATAACGAATACTTGATGTTTTTGCTTATTGAGGTACGATCATTCTAGACTTGGAACTTTAGTTTGTATAAATTTTTCTATTTCTGAAATCAGGACCCATCAACACTGTATTATATGTCACAGTGTGGTTTATAATTCATGACATTTTATAATTGAAGAAATTTGGCATTTTAGTTGTAGATATAAAAATATAAGTGTTACAGATCCTAATCCTAGCTTTTTTCGGTCTAAAAATATACAGTCTCAGCTCACTTTCTCTGTTTATCTTGCCACTCCCTACCTCCTACAAATGTAGAGGGAGATTGCCAAAAAAATAGAGATTCTGGTGGGTTGACTTAGATGAGTGCTTCTGAAATCATCTGAAAGTTTAATATCTGTTTCAGGGCTGGGCGCAGTGGCTCATGCCTGTAATTCTAACACTTTGGGAGGCTGAGGTGGGCAGATAGCTTGAGTCCAGGAGTTCAAGACCAGTCTGGGCACCATGATGAAACCTCATCTCCACCAAAAATTTAAAAATTGGTCCAGAATGGTGGCATATGCCAGTAGTCCCACCTACTTGGGTGGCTGAGGTGAGAGGTGGGAGGATTGCCTGAGCCTTGGAGGTTGAGCCTGTAGTGAGCCAAGATTGTGCCACAGCACTCCAGCATGAGTGACAGAGCAAAGACCCTATCTCCAAAAACAAACAAACAAAAAAATTATTTTCAGGCTGATGAACTTTTGCAAAATTCAATAAAAATGAAATATTTGAAAAAAATAAAATACAAGCACATTTTTAAAAATCAGAATCAGTGTAAATCACTTTGTCCAATTGCTATATAGAATTTTCTAAGTGTTTACTCTCAATTTCTGTACTTAATGTGGACCAGTTACAAACTGATGAAGGCAGACCACCTCTTAGTAGCGTGAGCTAAATAATGGAGGTTTTACTTAATTCATCAATTTCCATGGAATCACTTAAAAACACACACACACACACACACACACACACACACACACACACACACAAAAAAAATTAGTCCAACTTCTTCTGTTCCCTGATGACCATTCAGAAAACACTGCTTGGAAGCACACTAAAGTCCACTGCCCTGCAGAGGTCAGGCATGAAGGTTTGTGTACTTAGCTTTATCAGTGATCAAGCTATAGTTTAATTCCATGTTTGTTACTTCATCCACTGAAAACCAGTGGAAAGCAAGTGAGTGGCTGTTCTCCATGTGTATGGAAAATGCCCAGCCCTCCCTGCCTTGTGGTAGAATCATGGATTTGAATATTTTCCCAACTGCGTAGGGTGAAATTTCAGTATCCCAAGTCATAACAGTCAGATGTAATTTTGTCTTATTCTGTTTATTTGTGAGGTTAAAAATAGGAATTGGAAACTGCTTTTTAAAATAGCAGTAGAGTGTTTTGACTCTTGGTCTGCAGGGGTCTGTGGGGTGATTATGTGATATATTATGCTCTAAGGTAGTGGTGATTGTCTTACTAGAACATGCAAATATTTAAATCTTAGTGAGAATTGGCAGGGAGTATTCAAGGAAGTATACAAAACAATTCAAAAAGGAAGTCTGAATTTTTTTTTTGTTTTAAAGTTGTGCTCAAGATCACACCATTGCAATCCAGCGTGGGTGACAGAGTGAGACCCCGTCTCAAAAAAAAAAATAAATAAAAATAAAAATAAAGCTGTGTTCAAACAATATCGTCTATGGTGAGATGATATGTAACGTGTTTATGCATTTGTGAAAAGGAATTAGACTCTAGAGGAGCACTGTCTACTTTGAGCGGATAGCAGTGGACCCTCAGGAGTTGCACCCTCCCCAAAGGCCCCTGCCAACTGCATAGGTTGTGTTTTAGCAGGTGAGTTGTATGGGGTAGACTGGCTTTCTCATCCAAGGGGCAGGGAGGGAGCATGAGAATTGCTGATACTTGCCCCATAAGGACAGAGACCCACAGAGAGACATGAATAAGACATTGCTCTGTTTTTTTTTGTTGTTGTTTGTTTTGTTTTGTTTTGCATTTTAAGAGATTGGAGGGGAAAAAAAGATAATGGAATGATCCCCCCCACCCCCCATAAAAGAGTAATATGGAGGAAATTTTTTCCTGGAGAAGACTTTGCTGTTTGAATATATATATTTATTCATTCTATTTTTGACAAAGAGCAAGTATGAGCTAAGTTACTCTGTGTAGAGGAGCTGATTCTGGAAACCCGAGGGAAACACTGAGAACATAAATGGGGAAGTAGAAAGTCCTTGATGTCCGGTGAGAGCAGCGGCTCATGTAGGCGAGTGGAGTAGGATTCCTCATGTCCTGGTTTCAGCCCCAGGGAGTGAGGTCTGGGAGGGCAGGCATCCTGCCCATGGTCACCTGGCCAGCTGTGTGCCACCAGGAATCAGTTAAGGCCTGCTGTGTCTTTCCTGGGTCACCTTTATCTTACTGTGTGCAAAGGGATCAGATAGAGTAAGATGGCTGTAACTTTATTTAGTGAGTAGAGAATTTGTTTTCTTAGTGAAAACAGCTTTGTTATGCTTCTTATTATTGAAAATACTACTTTGCCAGGCACGGTAGCTCACGCCTGTAATCCCAGCCCTTTGGGAGGCTGAGGCGGGTGGATCACCTGAGGTCGGGCATTCGAGACCAGCCTGACCAACATGGAGAAACACCATCTGTACTAAAAATACAAAATTAGCTGGGTGTGGTGGCGCACACCTGTAATCCCAGCTACTTCAGGAGGCTGAGGCAGGTGAATCACTTGAACCTGGGAGGCGGAGGTTGCAGTGTGCGGAGATCATGTCATTGCACTCCAGCCTGGGCAGTAAGAGCGAAACTCCATCTCAAAAACAACAACAACAACAAAACAAAAACAAAAAACACAAACAAAAAAACTACTTCATAAAATTCTTATATTTAAATCTGATATGTGATACTTGCTTCAGTATAATCTCCAGTGATTTCTGGGAAGGAATTAAAAGGGGGTCTAGGATGAAATAATTTTGGCCATGAGTTAGTAATTGTTGAAGCTGAGTAATGAGTACATAGGGGTTCATGATGATATTTTCTTTGTTTTGTATATATTTAACTTAAAAAATTTTTTTTATTATAATTTAAGCTCTAGGGTACATGTGCACAACATGCAGGTTTGTTACATAGGTATACATGTGCCATGTTGGTTTGCTGCACCCATCAACTCGTTGTTTACATTAGGTGTTTCTTCTAATGCTATCCCTCCCCCAGCCCCCCACTACCTGACAGGCCCTGGTGTGTGATGTTCCCCTCCCTGTGTCCATGTGTTCTTATTGTTCAACTCCCACCTATGAGTGAGAACATGCAGTGTTTGGTTTTCTGTCCTTGTGATAGTTTGCTGAGAATGATGGTTTCCAGCTTCATCCATGTCCCTACAAAGGACATGAACTCATCCTTTTTTATGGCTGCATAGTATTCCGTGGTATATATGTGCCATATTTTCTTAATCCAGTCTATCACTGATGGACATTTGGGTTGGTTCCAAGTCTTTGCTATTGTGAATAGTGCCACAATAAACATTGTATGTATTTAACTTTTTGAAAAGAAAGTTTTAAACATGTACGTGGTACATGACGTGGTAAATAAGTTACAAAATCTCATCACCCAACAAGAACCAGAACCACCAGGAACTGGAAAACATTATTTAATACCATTGTGCATGGTGTCTCACGCCTGTAATCTCAGCACTTTGGAAGGCTGAGGTGGGCACATCACCTGAGGTCAGGAGTTCGAGACCAGCCTGGCCAACATGGTGAAACCCTGTCTCTACTAAAAATACAAAAATTAACCAGGTGTGATGGTGCACGACTGTAATCCCAGCTTCTCGGGAGGCTGAGGCAGGAGAATCCTTGAACCCGGGAGATGGAGGTTGCAGTGAGTGAGACTGCACCACTGCACTCCAGCCTGGGTGACAGAACAAGACTCCGTCTCAAAACAAACAAACAACCCCCATCTGCATATTCCACTTCATGAAAATGCTTTAAAGAAATACAGGAAAGGTGTGAATCCCTGTCCTGCTCACAGAGATTTTATTCCAGGTAGAGAGCTGAGAGGCCACACGTGGGGAGGGGGAGACAGTCCACATTTATTGCAGGTGTGCTGTGCTCGTGTGTCCCTCGCGTCAGCTCGTGAGGGAGGCCCTGGCATCGGCCTTTTACAGGGGAGAGGAGCGAGGCATGGAGGACTTAGGGAGCAAGGATGCCCCTGGCCCTGGGTGACCTGGTGCCAGGCTTGGTGCTGGGTGCTTGAGTATTCCTTCTCTGTGTAGTCTTAGCACTCTATGTTGTGGATTGGTTGTTACAAAGAATACAACATGATAGAATGAGTTGCTATTTTATGCAGAGAAACCTACAAAACCTATGAAAATTTAGAGAAATGCAAGAGTAGGAGGAACCACAGGGGAAAGAGCGTCTTAGAAAATGGGGGCCTTGGGTTGACAGCTCAGGGCCAGGGGGAGGGAAACAAGGCTGAGGAGAATTAATTTTCACAATATACTGAGAAGAGGAAGTACAGTTTGTTAGGAGGTGTTTTGGTTTTGAATGAAAGATGCCTTAGCGAATATGCAAAAAATCACTGGCCACGTGAGGAAAGAGAAGAGGAATTTAGCTTTTGGAGAAATATATCAGGTGGCAATTTTATGAAAACCAGTCTTCACATGGTGAGAGAGAGCAGCATAGAAAAATCACTTTGGAAAGACGAATTTTGAGGGTTACAATAACTGCTAATCAGGGCCAAGTGGTGACAGGTTTTTATTTATGGAAAGTGAATATTCCTGATTTCCATATTATGTATACCTGAGTATCTAATTCTGTCTTGATTAGCCGAATCCTCTCAAACGACCTCGTGCTCTTGTTTGTGATACTTATCTTAGGTTGCTGGGGGCTGAGAAGACTCACAGTACACTTTGATTGTTTCTTCCTATTGCATTTATGCTGTGGTGTGTTGGCTCACGGCATCAGGCAGCCAGGCTTTGCGGGCTGGAGGATGGAGCCAGTGTGAGTATTCATAGGAAGGTGTCCCCTGAAGAGGATGCCCCTCCTTCTCCTAGCTACAGACCTGAGATACTTCATTACAGATGACAGAATTTCCACTGGTGATCAGGTGAGATTCACCACTTGAGGAAGTCACTTTCTCTCTCTGCACATCCTTCAGCTGGATTGTGTCACTGTGGAAGCAGTTGCTGAGGTTATGAGCATGTAGGAATAGCCCTCGAGCTAATGGTCAGGGTGGCAGTGAGAATAAAAATGGAGGAGGATGCACCTTCCCAGGGTCAGTTCTAGCAGCGTGGAGCCTTGTGTGTGCAGCACCTGTTCAACCCCAGTGCTCTGATACAGTCAAAGGATCTCTACCTGGCCAGGAGGATCCCAGATCCTCCATCGCTGCTTCCCCAGGCCAAGCCAACATGTGTCACTCTACACCTCTCCCAGGCCCTGGCCTGCAGTGGGGAGATCCCCCATAGGGAGTTCCTTGGCTTCAGTGCCTGGGTGGCACCTGCAGCACCACACCTCTTTCTCTGTGTATTTTTAAAAAATTTTATTTATTTTTAACAGTTTTTATTTTTTCAGAGCAGTTTTGGGTTTACAACAAAATTGAGTGGGATGTACAGAGAGTGCCTTTATATCTGCTGTACCCATAGCTTCCCCATTACCAACATCCCATGCCAGGGTGGTACATTTGTTATAGTTGATGAACCTATATTGACAAATCATTGTCACCTAAAGACCATAGTTTACCTTAGAGTTTTTCTTCTTCCCTCCCTCCCTTCCTTCCTTCCTTCCTTCCTTCCTTCCTTCCTTCCTTCCTTCCGTCCGTCCTCCGTCCTTCCGTCCTTCCCAGGGTCTTGCTCTGTTGCTCAGGCTGGAGTACAGTGGCGAGATCTAGGCACAGTGCAGCCGTGACCTCCCAGGCTCGGGCGATCCCCCTACCTCAGCCTTGTGAGTAGCTGGTACTACAGGCGCATACCACCACACCCAGCTAATTTTTGTATTTTTTATAGAGATGGGATTTTGCCATGTTGCCCAGGCTAGTCTCTAACACCTGAGTTCAAGTGATCTGGCTATCTTCGCCTCCCAAAGTGCTGGGATTATAGGCATGCACCACTGCGCCTGGCCAGGGTTTATTCTTGGTGTTGCACATTCTTTTGGTTTGGAAAAATGTAGAATGATACACATCCACCTTTATAGTATCATGCAAAGTAGTTTCACTGCCCAAAAAATCCTCAGTGCTGCCTATTCTTTCCTGCCTTCCCCTCTGCCCCCTGACCCCTGGCAACCACTGATTTTTTTTGTTTTTGTTTTTGTATTTGTTTTTGTTTTTGAGACAGAGTTTCGGTCTCGTTGCCTAGGCTGGAGTGCAATGACAGTATCTTGGCTCTCTGCAACTTCCGCCTCCCAGGTCCAAGTGATTCTCCTGCCTCAGCTTCCCAGGTAGCTGGGATTACAGGTGCCCATCACCATGCCCGGCTAATTTTTGTATGTTTAGTAGAGACGGGGTTTCACCATATTGGCCAGGATGGTCTCCTAACACCTGACCTCAAGTGATCCACCCGCCTTGGCCTCCTAAAGTGCTGGGATTACAGGTGTGAGACACCGCGCCCGGCCCAACCACTGATCTTTTTACTGTCTCCCTAGTGTTGCCTTTTCCAGAATGCCTTCGAGTTGGAATTGTGTATTATGTAGCCTTTTCAGATTGGCTTCTTCTGTTAGTAATGTGGATTTAATTTCCTCCATGTCTTTTCATGGCTTGATAGCGCTTTTCTTTTTAGCACTGAATAGTATTCTATTGTGTACATGTACCTTCTTGCTCTTTTTACTGGAATCTCTCATTCTGTTTTCCCAAAAGAAAAACTCAAGTAGTAGATGAATAACACTTACCTATGGTGTTCATCAGGTTCTGCTGTTGGTATTCTGTGTGGCTTTGTGCTCTTTTAAAGGGTCCAAGTTGGAATGAAAGAGAATAATAGACACGTGCTCTTAGGGTTCAGGGATGAGGGAATAGCATACAGAGGGGAATCTTTTTGTTTCATTCTCCAGTTGTTATACCATGAAAGCCTTTGTTTGCTTTGGAGCTGGGAAAGAAGGCATAAATATAAAATAGCGTATTTCCCTAGTCGACAACAGACCAAAGAGGCGAGAAGTTTATTCACAGACCCCAGGTTTGTAGCAAAAGAGTGAATAGTGGGCTGGGTGCGGTGGCTCACACCTGTAATCCCAGCACTTTGGGAGGCTGAGGCAGGCAGATCACCTGAGATTAGGAGTTCGGGACCAGCCTGGTCAACATGGCAAAACCCCATCTCTACTAAAAATACAAAAATTAGCCGGGCGTGGTGGGTATGAGTCTGTAGTCCCAGCTACTCGGGAGGCTGAGGCAGGAGGATCGTTTGAACCTGGGAGGTGGAGTTTGCAGTGAGCCAAGATTGTGCCACTGCACTCCAGCCTGGGCAACAAGAGTGAAACTCTGTCTAGGAAAAAAAAAAAAAAGAAAAAAGTGTGAATGGTGGACTAATCACTGGGACTGAGAGAGGAAAAGGAGGGCTTAAGCTGGAACCTTGAAGTCCCAGGGAGAATGATCATAGAATCAGCCAGCCATAACTTCAGTGCATGTGTATGCGTATACACACACACACACATTCATGCCTGACCCATTCCTGACCTTGCTGCTGTACCCCAGTTTCTTGGGGCCCCCCGTGTCTGCCCCAGTTTCTTGGAGTCACTATTTTTCAGTCATTCATTGAGCACTTAATGTGTATAAGAAACTGTGCTCTGAGCTGAGGATAAAAATGTGGGAGAAGCCATAGTTGTTGCCCTGTAAGAGCTCACAGTCTATGGCGAAATACGGACATGTAAATAGATTATTTCAACAAACTTTTTTAAGTACAGAAATTGAGCAGGTGGAACTTGATGGACAGCTAGATTGAATGGGGGTGTGGGGAGGGCATTGTAGACATGTAAGAGTGGGCATCAAAGCCCTCTTAGGGGAAAACAGCTCAGAGGGCAGGGGACATAAGGCGCACTGGCTCGGTGGTGGTAGAGCACAGACTCCCAGGGCAGGCCAGGCAGGAGGTGAGGAAGTGGGTATCTGCAGCCTGGGAACTTGGCCTTGAGTTTGTAGGGACTGGGGACCCGACCCCAGTGACTGTGTTACCTGATTTAACCTGTTGGAGGGAAGCTGGCAAGCAGGTGGGCCTGGGAAGGCTGCCACAGTAGATCAGAGTGTAGCCCAACCAGAAGTTGAGGATTGCCAGTAGGAAAATCCTGGCCATTAACTGCTTTGTATAAGGAATTGAGGGTGGGGAAGGGTTTAGTTAATTTAATTTGCTGAACGACCAAGGAAGAGTTAGATACTTTATCCCTGCTCTTTCCTCCCTTGCCTCCTTAAAAAAAAAAAAAAAAAAAAAATTGTTTCAAATTTTTCCAAAATGCATTGCCAGATTTTGTTATAATGGAGTTTAGCAAAAACATTTAAGTTTGTAGTTGTCCATTTGAAGGTGTTATAACATCTCAGTGTTATTTTAAACATTATGTTCAGAATATTAAGTGTAATTTAATAGTATAGGATATTTCTTGATACCCATATTCCACGGCCAGTTGCTTTTTTCAGGAAATCAGTGTTAAAAGCTTATTTTTGTAGAGTTGCCTTTTTCTGAAAAATGTATGCGTTCTTTTTTCCATCCCCCAAAGGAGACCCTCTGTGTTGGTCTGACTAATTGAAATTCCTAGGCATTTGAATGTTAGTTAATTAGACTTCTTTTGAAAACAATTGGCTGTAATAATGTACTGAATTTCGTAGTTGGTCTAGAGACAAAAAGTTCCTTCTAACCCAGAAGTCATAAAGAAAAATACTCTTTTCTCCTCTCGCCCTTTTTTTTTTGGATTACAAAAGATGGGAGACTATGCTGGGAAAAAAAATGGGGGAAAAAACTTCTTTCAGAAAAGAGAAATAAAAAATGATTTTATACTGAGCACTTCAAAGTCAATTTAAAATATAAAAGTGTAGAATGTGTATTTTGGCCAGTTCATAAAATGAGGTAGTAGTAGCATGTTTAAGAACAGCTTATTTATTCATTCTTAGATTCATGTAGTCAAATTGTTCAAGGGCTGGGGATATGGCTCTGTACCAAGTAGAGTTCCTGTTCTCATGGAGTTTGCATTCTAGTTACACCTATTACTAATTGATTTTTTATTATAACTGTTTTTAAAATTTTAAGAGAGGGGGGTCAGTGAATTAGAGAACAATAAAGAATTCATGGCGTCTCTGTTTTTTTGTTGTTGTTGTGAAAAGCTCATAAAGACAGTGTGAATTAAAGCAGTGCAATGTGATCTCTTGCTCTCCTAGTAAGCATATATTTTACACTACTTTGCATTGATATTGTTGGCACCGTTACCTGATTACTTATATGAATTGTGCTTAATCATTTAATTGTGAATGTATTGGTACAAAATGAGCTTTCAACAATTATTTACATAAAAGAACTAATTATAACATTATTTTCTGAAGTATTGCATGGGACACTAGTCCCAAGACATAGACCACAAAAATAAAGGAAATCTGTGCACACCTAAGGTTAGAGCTACTTACTCATAATTAGCATGAGCATGTGAAAGCATCCAAAATATTCTGCATTGGAGAAACTCCTTTATTTTGTTTAAACCAGCTTTTGCTCCCTTTATACTGAGAATCTTTTTTGCATGTAACACTTTTTACCTCCTAGTTTGCTGGAATGCTGTTTTTAGAGCAATACAAAAGGATTTCTGGGGCTTTTCTGCTAGGGCTCTTTTCTCTTTGTCCTGCAGAAAGGTGAGGTAGCATATTGTTATCTCTGAGGTCCTTGGGTGTTGACGCTGTCTACTTGCTCTTCATTGAGTTTCCTTTGACCCTCGCCCAACCCCCAGCCTCTAGCTGGAAAGTCAGTGCAGGGAAGCCATGAGCAGAGAATTGGACATCTCCCCCTGGAGTCTCAGATATCTTCTGACCTAGCAGAGCTGGACTCTAATCATTGGGCTACACTTCAAATTATAGCATGCTCAAGACTTCAGCAAAAACAAGTAAGTCCTTGGCAAGTGGTGGAAATTGGGAAATTTTGTTTTCAAAATTTATCCTCAGCTCTTCCCATGTCTGTGTATGGCTGCCAAAGAACTTTTGGTTTATTTGTTTGCTTCTTGGATTTTATGATTTTGAATAATTAGTAGTAAATGTGTCAAAAATTAGTGATCACTTCAAGCCAAGAGTAATGCTAGTTCATCCTCAGCTAAACCTATTGGATTTTCTCTGCTTTACCTGGTCTTAGGTTATAAAAACATTTTTTTTTTAACTTTGGAGAGCAAAACACTTGGGCTGGGGCCCATATGAGCCCATATTCTGATTTTTACACACATGCAGTTGATGTCAGGGCAAAGCCTGAGTGTGGTGTCACACTGTTCCCTGCCTTTTAATGGAATTTGACGACAAATGGGTTCTTGGCTGCATGGGATCTAAAGCACATAGTGAGGGTTCAGCTGCATACGTCCTGCACACTCCAGATCCCCTTCAACTTCCACCCACATGCCTGTGGGGATTATGCCAAGTAAAACGAGGAAAACCAGTCTATAAAACTCTCATAGTGAAAAACTGCCAGGTATGGTCTCCATCAGATTACTTAATGTGCATCTTTTTTCTTTAATGCTGTTGAGATGATAATATTAGGTATATCATTTACCAAACACTTATTGGATTGCAGATACCATGCTAAAAACTTCACGTATGCTCTCTCATTTCATCCTCACAACAGTCAAAATAGCTAAGTATGAGTATGATCATTTCTGCTCTTATGATGAGCAACCATGGACTCTGGGGGTGTATTTAAGCTTCCCTGAGCAAATAGGAAGGGGTTGGGGATGCAGGAACAGAGTTAAGGCCTGCCTTAATGTCCTGCTGTTGGTGACAGGCATTTTAGGTAGTAGCTTTTGCTGATTTTTGTTACATCTTTCTGTGCTTCTCAGAATACTCCAGAAAAGGCACATCATGGGAGCAACTAAATGATTTATCATATGTTACTCTGGAGAAGGCTACTTTAAAGCAAGTTTCCTTTAAATAGCAAACTCCTGGTCCCTTTGAAATAAGCTCCTATTTACCTGGATGGATCTTATCCATATTCATAATAGGCATTTTAAACAGGTAGATGTGTTTCCATTGGAGACATGTTCTGTCTCAGCGTTCTCTAGGGACCTTGTTATGATCAGGCAATGAACGAGTTTCTAGCATGAGCTGTTTCCATCATGGCACCCCCTGAGCTGGAGCTCAAGGGAGCTCAGTGACTATTGAGCGTTGCTGATTGCATTAGATATATTATCTCCTTTAATCCTCACAGCTGCCCTTGGCATTATTACAGAAGAGGAAACTGAGGTACAGAGAGGTTAAGGCACACCAAGCCGGATGACTAGTAAATGATCCAACCAGAATTGGACACCTTTCTCTTAACTGCTGTGCTGTTGCTTTCCCTAAATGCAATGTTTTGTCTCTTAAATCCTGATGCATCTCCGTCGCAAATGTGGACTTGTTTAGCACTAAAGGGGGTCAGAACAGAGAGGCCAGCAATTCACATTGGGTGGCCCATGTGTTGTGGGAGGGGGTGTGTTGTACTTTGGAGTCACAGATACTTAATCTAAGTTAAGTCTCGTGATTGCTCATCTCTGAAATTGGAAAGTGGTTCTTGTCCTTTTTCTAACTTCTAGGGAATTTGTGTAGGGAAGAAGGAGCTGCCAGCAGATGAAGGGGGTTAATTAGATTTGTACTTTATATCCAACATACCTATAAAAAGATTTGTGCATCTACAAGGAATTATGACTTTTTAGCCAAGTTTATAATTATGCCGTTATGAAGATACATGTATTACATGGGACTCCTAAACTTACAAATAAAGCAAAATGAGAAGAATAAATTTGTTTGCTAGAGATAAAGTTAACTTTATGGGCCCATTACAGGGATACATTTCTGTATTTTATAATCTCCATAGAAAAAATTATTTCATTTATAAATATAACCCAATAAAAATAAATCTGTGAAGTGGTTACACATATTATAATGGAAAGTATTTTAACCACGAGGAATGGCCCATCTGTACAATTATGTCTCCTTCGTTTTTATTCTTCTTCAGAAAATCTCTTCATCAATTCCCTTGTTAGTCAGGAATGAATCTACCTGTCTCTTGAAATAGTTTTTTGCCTATTTTCATAGCAGCTTTGAGCTTCTTCAGTTACTTTAGCTGTAGTACATAAACATTAGTTGAAATTGTGTGGTAAATCTTCATTCTTATGACTACAGGATTACTGTGTTTTCAAATGGTATGGGATGATTGAGAAGATAGATGGAAAAGAAAGATGGGATTCCGTTGGTCACAGTAACACACTCACTCTAGCTAGCATAAGTGAAAAGGGAGATTTATAAGAAGGATATAGAATATCTTAGGGACCCAAAGGTAGGGGTGACATGACCCTCGGAAATGAATGGCAGCTGATTTGAGGAAGGTAACTCCCTACTCAGTGTTCACTAAGAGCACATGTGTGCACGAATGTCAGTAAAGTCAGGGAGGAAAAATTGTGATAGAGGAGGAGAGTGGACATTGATGTCGTATATTCCTTAACTTCAACACGAGATTTTAAAAGTTAAGTAGCTCCATTGTATTCTTTAGAAAAATAATGATTGCTCATTTTATGAAATTCAAACAGTATAAGAAGTAAAAATCATCTAACATTTTGATAACCAGAATCATAACTATTTTGATAAACATCCTTCTAGACATCTCTGGACATCCAAGAATACACACCCACAAATGAATCATACTGCATGTGGTCATTTACCTATTTTATTCACTCAGAAGTAGATAATGGATATCTTTTCATATCAATAAATATAGACCTCCAACATTGTTTTCAATGTCTATGTGGTTTACTCAACATGTCTCATATCTGTGGGCCTTTAGGGGCATTTATCCTCCTCCTTTCATAATTATAAACAATGCCATGTGTATCCATCTCCCTGCTTCCATAATTATCTACCTTGAGTGAATTCTTAGAAGTAGGATTGCTGAATCAAAGGGCATGCCATCTTATACGCTGACATAATCTCCCAGGTGGCTACAAGAATGATGTTTCCAATTTATATTCCGTTCATGAAAGTGCCTATAACATTGGTTATTTATTGTCAGTCTTTGTCATCTTTACCAATCTGATAGGTACAAATAAGGTCTCCATTTTCTAAAATTACTTTTTTTTTTTTTTTGAGACGGAGTATCGCTCTGCAGTCCAGGCTGGAGTGCAGTGGCGTGATCTCGGCTCACTGCAAGCCCCGCCTCCCTGGTTCACGCTATTCTCCTGCCTCAGCCCCCAAAGTAGCTGGGACTACAGGCGCCTGCCACCACGCCTGGCTAATTTTTTGTATTTTTAGTAGAGACAGGGTTTCACCGTGTTAGCCAGGATGGTCTCGATATCCTGACCTCGTGATCCGCCAGCCTTCGCCTCCCAAAGTGCTGGGATTACAGGCGTGAGCCACCACGCCCGGCCTAAAATTACATATTTTTATTGTTAGTGTGGTTGCTATCTTTTCATATGTTTCTTGTTGTTATATTTTTTAAGACTCATGAAAAATTTGTTAATTCGCTTTATCCATTTTGAAGGGAATATTAATTTTCTTGTTTATTTTTAAGACTATCTTAGTCTGTTTTTGTTACTATAAAGAAATAAGGGCGCAGTGGCTCACACGTGTAATCCCAGCACTTTGGGAGAACCAGGTGGACGGATCACCTGAGGTCAGGAGTTCAAGACCGGCCTGGCCAACATAGTAAAACCCCGTCTCTACTAAAAATACAAAAATTAGCTGGGTGTGGTGATGGGCACCTCCCTAGCTACATGGGAGGCTGAAGCAGGAGAATTGCTTGGGCTCGGGAGGCGGAGATTACAGTGAGCCGAGATGGCACCATTGCACTCCAGCCTGGGCAACAAGAGTAAGACTCCATCTTAAAAAAAAAAAAATATATATATATATATATATATATATATATATATATATATATATGTGTGTGTATGTGTGTGTGTATATATGTATGTGTGTATATGTATATATATATATATATGAAGGCCTTTTTAAGAATGACACCAAAATATGCAGCTATAAAGGACTGAGACATGTAGCTAGTAACAATTTTTTTAATCTAAAATTTTTGAATGGCAAAAATAGAACAGAAATTTTAAAAACAATGATACTTTTGTCAAAAAATAAAATAACAAACTAGCAAATGAGTACTGGTACTCATTTGCTTTTATTTTGAGTTTATTCTTCCATAAGTAGGGAGAGAGAGAGATGTAGTTTTTTTCTCCTAAATGCTAAACAACACCATTTGTTAACTAGTCTGTCATACCCACCCAGATTTGATTGCACGTACTTGGGCCTGTTTCATATGAATCCTTCGTTCTGTATCTGGATGTTTATTCTGTTTCGTAGATAACGTGTGCGTGTTCTTACACAGGCGCCTGTTCCTTAACTGTGGCTAGGCCATTTTGTTGATTTCTACAATTGATTATAGTGCTTCTCTGCTTCAAATTGGGTTTCCACGGAGCAAGTTCCCAGTGCCTTAGAGAACCAGGGGCCACATGGGAACAGCAAAATCAAGAAGGGACCACTTCACAGATGTGTTAGAGGAACTAAATAGGAAAAAAAGAAGACAAGAGCACCTCATGTAAACTAATTTTAAAAAGAAGCAGAGTGCAGTGCCTGAGATTTTTGTTTTCGTCATTGAGGGAGGTGGATGTCTGTATTTGGTTTTTGTTTAAATTCAAAGCCATTAAAGCATTCCTACCACAAGGAAGAAGAAAATGTGTTTTGTCTCTCTGCCAGCAGTAACATAATTTTGGTCTTCAAAATAAGTGTCTTGGGACCTGAATTCCCTGTGGGTAAAGAAAATTCCCAGCCCATGTGTTGTGGCGGAAATTCATTGTTTCCTGAGTTATTTCCTTTCATGCTCAGTGTGGGGGAAATGACCAAATGTATAGATTGAGATTCTTTTTCAGAAACATTACTTGATTCTGATGATTTTTATTATGATTTTAGATGCTGCAGGAGGCTTCTCACATGCTTCAGAATATCTTCAGGGAAATCTGCTGTTAATAGAAACTGAGAATTTAAGGTAAGTCCTTTCACGAAGATACTTTATTCTTATCAATTGGCCAACCCCCTGCATTGGTATAGTTTTATAAAGTGTTGAAACTGCTGTCTGTTATGCTGTCTCATTTCATCTTCACTGTGGTTTTGCGAGGCAGGTGTGAATAGTGCCCGGTCGTAATATTCCCATTCCTGTCTGATTTTTCCTCCTGGTAGCTTGGTGAGGTGATGGTAAGGGGCCCAGAGGAGGAGCTGAGTAGCTGGGTGTTTTTTTTTGTTGTTGTTGTTTTTTCAATCATATCGGACCTTATAGTGTGAATTCTCATTCATTCACATTGGTTTGCTTCATAAATCTTTTCTTAGTGTGATGTGAGGGGGTAAGTGCTGGGTAAGGAATTAATGTAGAAACTTCTGGTGGTTTTTTTTTTTTATTTTTATTTTAAGTTCAGGGTACATGGGCAGGTTTGTTTCGTAGGTAAACTTGTGTCATGGGAGTTCGTTGTACAGATTATTTCATCACCCAGGTATTAAGTCTAGTATCCATTAGTTATTTTTCCTGATCCTCTCCCTCTTCCCAACCTCCACGCCCCAGTAGGCCCCAGTGTCTGTTGCTCTCCTCTCTTCCTCATTGTTTCCGTGTGTTTTCATCATTTAGCTCACATTTATAAGTGAGAATATGTGGTATTTGGTTTTCTGTTCCTGTATTAGTTTGCTGAGAATAATGACCTCCAGCCCCATCCATCTTCCTGCAAAGGACATGATCTTGTTCTTTTTTATGGCTGCATCGTATCCCACGGTGTATATATACCACATTTTCTTTATCTAGTCTGTCATTGATATCTCCAGTAGTCTTTGTTTTTTTTTTTTTTTTGAGACGGAGTCTTGCTCTGTTGCCCAGGCTGGAGTGCAGTGGCATGATCTAGGCTCACTGCAAGCTCTGCCTCCCGGGTTCACGCCATTCTCCTGCCTCAGCCTCCTGAGTAGCTGGGACTACAGGTGCCCGCCAACACGCCTGGCTAATTTTTTGTATTTTTAGTAGAGACAGGGTTTCACCGTGTTAGCCAGGATGGTCTCTATCTCCTGACCTCGTGATCCGCCCGCCTCGGCCTCCCAAAGTGCTGGGATTACAGGCTTGAGCCACCGCACCTGGCCTCCAGTAGTCTTTGAGCTGAAACTGGTTGGTGGTTCCTGGAGCCCTCCATGGTTGGGAAACAATTGTTCTAGCATGAGATAAAGTAAACTTTGGTTGTAGATTATTGTTTTCCATTTTTGGTTGTCCTGGGGGGGGTTGTGTGATCCCAAGTAGTGTGTATGAAGTATCCCGGGCAGAGACACAGGGTTCTTCTGCCGGGCTTAGTTGATGCTCTTACTCGGTAGCTGTATCATGGCACACCCAGATGTATCAGTTCTGTTCCTGACCAGCTGCAGAACTTGGGACAGGTTAGTTAATCTTTGTTTCCTTCTCTTCATTTGTAAATTATGTAGATTGGTCTAACCTGGTCATGCCTCTACTTTAAAATTTTGTGGAATAGGAAAAAAAAATGTCAGGACCTATTTCTATTTTTTTTTGGCTGTATATAAAGAAAGTTGATGATTAAAGCTGGATAGGTGAATGAGGGTTCACTATATATTTACATACTGTTCTTTGTATTTTGTGTGTGGAATTTTTAATAATTGAAGATTTATTTTCACAAAATAACTACCATCTACTAATATAATTCTGCCAAAGAGAAAATAATACTCAAAGAATAGGATTATTCCTGAATTTGTCCTTAGATTGTATGTATTTAGCATTATGAAAATGCTGTTTATTTCCTGTGTCTTCTTCATTTCTCTGTAGTCCAGTGACTAGCAGCCATAGACTAACCAAAATTGGTCTGAGAACTGGTGTTTTGGAAATACTGGGGC
Source organism: Nomascus leucogenys (assembly GCF_006542625.1). Taxonomy (NCBI): domain Eukaryota; kingdom Metazoa; phylum Chordata; class Mammalia; order Primates; family Hylobatidae; genus Nomascus; species Nomascus leucogenys. The sequence goes on from NC_044386.1 coordinate 81,781,560, forward strand.
ACATGACTGCTGAGGGCTCTTCTGCCTCTAAGACTGTATCATTCCTCTGAAGCAGGAAAAAAAGGTACTTTACCTGTACATTGCCTGTTTCCAGAAAATGCTGTGACAGCTGGCATGGTCAAACTAGAGAGGTCAGAGGGCCAAACAGAAGGGATTCTATTGGGAACCTTAAGTAAAAATGGCCCATTTATGCAAACATCCAGTTGAGCTTTGAGTCACACCATGGTCAAGGTAAAGATAAAACTTGACAGTTTTAAGTAACCTGATGGAAGTATACAGACTCCTTCCTTCCCACCATTGTGGGGCAGCCTCTGGCCAGGTGTGATCTGACAGATAAGTATCTGACTGGCATGTGGGGATGCTGAGAGCCAGGGGTGAGGTGGGTAGAATACCAGACTCCAAGGAGACCAGTGCATACCTTGGGTGTGAGGAGCTCCAGGCTGGGTGTGGAGGTCGTGGGCACAGCTCAGAGTTGCCAGCTGATGGCAGTGGGATCAGGTGTGCTCAGGATGGAGAAGTGCTTGCCTGACCAGAGGACCATGTGAGAATCCAGGGTTGGATATTGTCCTTTGAGGACCCCCAGAGGGTGCCGAGTGGTCCGATCTGGCTAAAAGACCTGGGGCACAGTGGACAGGAAACACATCAGATCTATGCTTTTACCAAGACTTCAGATCTGAAAGGAGTGTTCTAGGTGGATTCTTAAGCCGTCATCTGTGGGAAATGGAAAACTGTGCTTTCTGTTTACTTCTCCTTGGGGTATGGGGATGTGTATAAGGAGGAGGGTGGGAAGAAGACAGAGAGAATAAAGGACTGAATTATTTAGCACAGTAAAATGATGTGGGGAAGAGCAGCAATACCTGTTCCAAGAAGCCTGCACAATCCTAGCTGCTTCTGAGAGTCCTGAGAAGTTACGTGTACTCTGCGTTGATTGGAATATGGTGGTTCAGTCCTTTGAAATTCTCTCTTAGTGATTTCTGGCTTTCATTTGTCTTAACATTCTGATTTCCTGGAAAACCTAAATGAAATTTGACAGACTTACCTATTTGTTTTCTGTTGTGTCAACTCTTGGTTTACTGCCTATTTGGTATGCTTCACATGGGTTCCCTCTACCCGGGAATATTTATTCTTTTCCCTTTTTAGGAAAAAGCTGTATTGAATAACAACAGAAACATTTGTTTTAAATGTATAGTAATATGAGAGATTACCTGAAGTCCTAACATGTCTGAAAGTATATAAAGTCTGAATAAATGCTAGCAGGAGCTTTTGTTTTGACGTAAACCAGAGGAAGGAGAATTGCTTTAAGTGATGTGGACCAATCCAAGTCTGAATAAAAGTTAATGAATGAACAATGTAACCAATCAATCATGTTCTTGAGCCTTTCATAAGGCTAAGACATTCTGGATGAGATCTTGTAGGGATGAGCAATTGAGAATTTGAGATGGCCACGCTTTGCAGGAATAAACATGATGCTTTAAAGAGTTACATGCGTTTGTGGATGTGTGTGCATGTGAGAAAAGAGAGACTGATAGATGGGGTGGGGGAATGCTAAATGATTTGTTTAGCATTTTATGTAATGACTTGTGATATATTCTGGATTTGAGATTAAATGCAATATTCTGACCTTATCTCTGTGTTCCCTGAAGGCTTGTAAGAAAAATATTTTAAAATCTATTTTCAATGAAAAATATTGTTTTTGTCCCTCAGGGAATTTTTAGTTCCCACTGCTGTTTAGGGAGAATTGTTGAATCTGTGAAATTCAAAGGAAGATCTTTGCAGCTCTTTGTATTCTGTGCCAGTCATTTAAGGGCTATGACATCAGTGAAGAGAAGTTGTTCCATGCTTCCTTTACTTCATTAAAAATGTAACCTGTTATGCACTTTTGTCTTCCTGCCACCTTCCATTAGCTGATTCTTTGGATTATGCTTCTTGATGACTGCAGACATCATTTGCTCTCCCACCTGCAGGCTCCCTGAGTGACTGAGAGTCCTCCTTAGCGCTGTCAATCAAGATTCCTGGACCTAGGCTGCGCTCCTCACTCTGCTGTTTGTGCTTAGTAAATGTTTCAGAACAACAATAACAATTTCCAGGCTATTTTTCATAATTAAACTTACTAATCCATGGTATAATAGGGTATGCTGTTTCCTTGCATTTTTTGGCTAATTATGTTCATCAGTTAATTTCTTTCCACATTAAGAAGCCCTCCTGGAGAACTCCAGATTTGAGACTTTTCTATGTGAGAATTGATTGGATTTCATGGACTCTATGACTCTAGAATACATTTATCTGCAATTGAGTATTTTTCTATAGAACTTGAACCTTTAAAAACAATCACTTTTCTTTTTTAGCTGCGAAATTCCATACTGTGAAGATCTAAAATGGCCGTTAAAGCCATTCTATTCTCTTTACAACAAATCGGAATTGGACAGCTTTCCAAATCCATAAAATAACTAGTGTACTACTTATAGAGTGTAAACATGACTTTACTAAGATTACAATAAACACATGTAAGGCCAGCTGCAGTGCTGTCAACACACCACTATAAAGCCTGATAAACGTTGAGGAAAATCCTGCTGCTGTGATCTAAACAATGGTCTTATGGAGGATCTTTTATTTAAAAAATTTAAGTCAAAATATTGTATGCAAATGGCTAAAAATAAGAAACATCTGTATGAAACCACAAAAGACCCTGAATAGCCAAAGCAATCTAGAGCAAAAAGAACAAAGCTGGAGGCATTATACTACCTTACCTCAAAATATGGTACAAAGTGATAGTAATTGAAATAGCATGGGTACTGGTATAAAAACAGACACATAGACCAGTGGAACAGAATAGACAGCCCAGAAATAAGTCCACACAGTTATGGTCAATTGATTTTTATTGTTATTATTTGTTTGTTTTGTTTTGTTTTTGAGACAGGATCTCTCTGTGACACTCAGGCTGGAGTGCTGTGGTGAGATCATGACTCACTGCTGCCTTGACCTCCTAGGCACAAGTGATCCTTTCACTTTAGCCTCCTGAGTAGCTAGTACTACAGGCATGTGCCACCATGCCCAGCTAATTTTTAATTTTTTTGGAGAGACAGGGTCTCCCTATGTTGCCCAGGCTGGTTTCAAACTCCTAGGCTCAAGTGATCCTCCCACCTCAGCCTCTCAAAGTGCTGGGATTACAGACGTAGCCACCATGCCCATCTCGCCCACCTCAATTGATTTTTGACAAAGGTGCCAAGAACACACAATGGGGAAAGGGCAGTCTCTTCAATAAATAGTGTTGGGGCAACTGGATATCCACAGGCAGAAAAATGAAATTAGACCATATCTCACATCATATACAAAAATCAACTCAAAATGGGTGAAAGACATCTATGTAAGACCTGAAAGAGTAAAATTGTTAAAAGAAAACATAAGGGAAAAACTCTGTGACATTGGTCTGGGCAAGGATGTTTTTGGATATAAACACAAAAGTGCAGGCAATGAAAACAGAAATAGACAAATGGGATTACATCAAACTAAAGCTTCTGCAAAGCTTAGGAAACGAGTGAAGAGACAACCTGCAGAATGGGAGAAAATGTTTATAAATCATGCATCTGATAAGGGGTTACTATGCAAAATATATGAAGAACTCAAACAATAGTAAGAAAACAACCCTATTAAAAATGAGCAAAGAATCTGAATAGACATTTCTCAAAAGAAGATACACAAATAGCCAACAAGTATATGAAAAAATACTCAACATCACTAATCATCAGGGAAATGAAAATGAAAACCGCAATGAGATAGTACCTCACACTTGTTAGGATGGCTATCATAAAAACAATGAAGGATGGGCTGGGTGCGGTGGCTCACTCCTGTATCCCAGCACTTTGGGAGGCTGAGGTGGGGGATCACTTGAGATCAGGAGTTTGAGACCAGCCTGGCCACATGGTGAAACCCTGTCTCTACTGAAAATACAAAAATTAGCCAGGCGTGTTGGTGGGCGCCTGTAATCCCAGCTACTTGGGAGGCTGAGGCAGGAGAATTGTTTGAACCTGGGAGGTAGACGTTGCAGTGAGCTGAGATTGCGCCATTGCACTCCAGCCTGGGTGAAGACTCCATCTCAAAAAAAAAAAAAAAAGGATGAAAGATAACAAGTGTTGGCAAGGATGTGGAGAAAAGGGAATGCTTGTACATCACTGGAAAGAATGTAAGTTAATATGGTCATAATGGAAAACAGATTAGAGACTCCTCAAAAAATTAAAAATAGAACTTCCGTATGATCTGGTAATCCAACATGTTGAAGAGATGTCTGCACTCCCATGTTCATTGCAGCACTGTTCACAGTAGCTGGGATATGGAATCAGCGTAAGTATCCATCATTGGATGAATAGATAAGGAAAATGTGGTATACATACACAGTGAAATACTATTCAGCCTTAAAGAAATTGTCATTTGTAGCAACATGGATGAACCTGGAGAGCATTACGTTAAGTGAAATAAGGCAGGCATAGAAAGACAAATACCTGTGTTCTTAGTTACATGTGGAATCTAAAAAAGTTGAACTCAGAAAAGTAGAGAGAGGTGGTTACCAGTGCTGGGGAGATGTTGTTTAAAGGATACAAAATTTCAGTTAGATATAAAGAATAAGTTCAAGAGCTCTGTTGCACAGCATGGTGACTACAGTTAATAATGTATTCTTGGCCAGGCACAGTGACTCACGCCTGTAATCCCAGCACTTTGGGAGGCCGAGGCAGGCGAATCACGAGGTCAGGAGATCGAGACCACGGTGAAACCCCATCTGTACTAAAAAATACAAAAAATTAGCCAGGCACGGTGGCGGGCGCCTATAGTCCCATCTACTCGGGAGGCTGAGGCAGGAGAATGGCGTGAACCCGGGAGGCGGAGCTTGCAGTGATCCGAGATTGCGCCACTGCACTCCAGCCTGGGCGACAGAGCGAGACTCCGTCTCAAAAAAAAAAAAAATGTATTCTTGAAAATTGCTAAGAGTAGATTTTAAGTGTTCTCATCACAAAAAAATATGTGAGGTAATACATATGTTAGCTTGATTTAGTCATTCTATGACATACATATTTTAAAATGACACGTTATAGCATGTTCTATAATTTTTATTTGTTAATATATTTTAAAAGTTTAATTATAAAGCCGGGTGCAGTGGCTCATGCCTGTAATCTCAGCACTTTGGGAGGCCAAGGTGGGTGGATCACCTGAGGTCAGGAGTTCGAGACCAGCCTGGCCAACATGGCAAACCCCCGTCTCTACTAAAAATACCAAAGCTAGCCAGGCGTGATGGTGCGTGCCTGCAGTTCCAGCTACTCTGGAGGCTGAGGCACGCGAATGGCTTGAACTTGGGAGATAGAGGTTGCAGTGAGCTGAGATTGTGCCACTGCACTCCAGCAGCCTGGGCAACAGAGCAAGACTCTGTCTCAAAAAATAATAATTATTATTATTATAAATTTTAAGTCAAAGTATTGCATGCAAATGGCTAAAAGTAGGAAACATTACAGAAAAGCTTATAGTGAAAAGCAACAGCATCTTGCCTTCCTTCACTTACTTCTACTTCTTAGAGCAACTACTTTTTTTCCTGTAGATCGTTTTTACTTCTTTTATGGTGGCTTCTACACATGTAAACATAGTGCTTGCAGCTCAGCTCCTCACTTGGTCAGTCTTAAAGGCTGTTTCATGGTGGCTTGTTGGGATGGCAGATCACGCTGTTAGTTCACTCTAACCATCCCCATCTCCCTGCCTCCCTAAAGCTGATTCTCACTTTCAGTCCTGCTGTTCCCCCTCTGCACCTTCAGATGACACAGGCAGCAAGCCTGTTTCTTTTTCTGTCTCCTGGACACACTATTTCTTGTCTCCCACCAACATGCTCCCAGTCCAACCCCTCAGTTTCAGGCAGCTGTACCTTTAATTTTATATTCTCAGGGTTTGTAATACCTATATTCTGTTCTTCAGTCTCGCTCAGTAAAGGCTTCCATGATTTTATCTCTAGGTTCTGAATGTTAAAAACCAGTAAGTGGTATTTCCTCTATTACGATTAAGTAGATGCTGTTCCCATCGGAACCTAGTTGTAAAGTGGGATTCTAATCCTCAGAGCCTGAAGTCCTCACCCTTTTGCCCCTCAGTGGAGTATGTTTAAATGGATTCCCCTTTTATGCTGCAGCAGCTGTCTTGAAGCTAGCCTCCGGTTCTTCTAGGTTCTCAGTCAACCCATCGCCTCTCTCAGGAGCCCACTTTGTTTCTGGAGGTCTTGCTCTCACAGCCTGCCCTCCTTGGTCAGGGCAGGCTGATTTCTAGGCATGCTGCACAGGGCTCAGCAAATGCCAGTGGCCAAGGAAAGCTCGTGATTACTACAGCTTGAGCATTCCTTATCCAGACTGCTTGGGTCCAGAAATGCTTCAGAATTCTTTTTTTTTTTTTTTTTTTTTTTTTTTTTCAGATTTTGGAATATTTACATATACATAATGAGATGTCTTTGGGATGGGACCCAAGTCTATATGTGAAGTTTATTTATGTTTTACATATACCTGATACACATAGCCTGAAGGTAATTTTATACGTCATTTAAAATAATTTTGTGCGTGAAACAGTTTTGACTGTATGTTGACTGTGACATGTCACATGAGTTCAGGTGTGGAATTTTCCACTTGTGGTGTCTTGGCAGCACTCAGAAAGTTTCAGACTTTGGAACGTTTCAGATTTCAGATTTTCAGATTAGGAATGCTCAACCTGTATTGGAGAATCAGCCCAGGCTGTGGTGTCTTGGATGGGGCAGTGGCCTGATCTATAAAATTTGCCATCATTTATTGAGGACCTGATGTCTTAGGCACCTACATCCTTGAAGCCTGGTGTCTCTTGAAATTCTCACACCAGCCTTGTAGAACAGATGTTGTCACTGACATTTTACACACAAAGAAGTTAGACCCTGGGTGGGTGACTTCTGAGACCTTTCCTGTAGTGGGAAGTGCTTCTTGGATCCTGGGGCAGGCTGAGAGCATGGTGGCCGGCTGTGTTTTATAGGTAGGAAAAGACTTCTCTGTCTCTGCCACGTCTTGCACGAATTCCCCCACAGACCTCTGTCTTTACCCAGAAAATCACTGCTGCTCTAGCAGAGTCAGCTCTGCCTCGTTCCCAGCTTTGTCCTTGTCGTGGGTGTGCCTTATGGCCAGGAGCTCATTCTAAAGAATTCTGCTGTGCGTGGACAGGGGAACATCCTTCTCTGCTTGATTTTCCCTTGGTGAATTTGATGTGAGAAGTTGGACCTCTTACCCAACCCCACTGGTAAGTGGGAAAAGGTGTTTTATCAATGACCATTATTGTATTTTCTCATAGCCTGAAGTGTGTGTGTGTAAGTCAAGTACATTTGACTTTTGTAATGCCTCGTATATTTTTGTAGTTATTTTGGAAGAAAGTTTAGAAAGATAATCAAGTTTTCTCTCCATTCCTGAGAGAAATGGAATTTTCTCTCAGGAATGGAGAGAAAATAGAAGTGTTCAAAGTAAATTCAGAATGGTGGTCTGAATAAATCTTTTAGTATCCTGGTATTTGTGAGTTACCTCCTATGGTAGTGACCAGATGGATGGCAGGTGCCCTGGGCGATGGGACCCGTGCACAGTGTTGGTGTCCTTCCCACTCCTCCTCACTAGACAGAACTAGGTGAAGCCTTGACCATGGAACCAAGAGTCTTTCCACAGACCTGTTACCAAAGAGTTCTTCTCTGTTTTCCCCTGGAATAGCACATTGAGGATTGGGTGGCTGTGGGTGGAGTTCCTCCTTGTCACCTCTTTGTCAGGCCAAGGTGGTGGCATTAACATGTGCTGTCTCCGTGCAAATATGCTTCTTTTCCAAACATCTTGGCCAGTGATGTTTATGCCCCCAAACAGGTATTGAATTAAAAGGAAACATCTTTAGAGCTGGGCCTCAGTTACTTAAGGAGGAGACATCTGGCTTTAGTGAGGTCAAGTCTTAAGGGATAGAGGGGAGTCACTATTTAACTGGTTGCAGTGATGACCAAGGGTGATGTCCCACATTTAAACTTGAGACTGACAAGCAGTCCAAGGTTACCCTACCATTAACTTACGGTGATGTCACTCTGACTTGAAATTTTTTATATTGATTGGTCGTAAGGACGGGATAGAATGCTGAGCAGATAGGTGTGTAATCTGTATGTGACAGCTTTTACTACATTATACAAAGATCAGTAATCTTCACAGCTTTACAAATCCAGTGAAACCTGGATACAAATGATTTAGTGGCACAAATCTATTTGGAAAATTTAAATCTGAGGCAGACCCCAGCTGTTCATCAAGAGAAGGAAACATCAGTGAAGTTGACAAAGCCTTTTTACCTGATCCTAAATATTTCCCAGATATGTTCTATATTCTTCAGTTTATTTATCTCTAAGGGATGAGGAGTGACTCAGTCTCTCCTGCAGGAGAACTTTTGGCTCTGGTCACCCAGGTGGTCCGGATGCTTGGTTCGTTTGCCTTCCGTTTGGAGAGGTTGTTGCCGGCACAGAGGGTGAGCTGTGTGAACGTGGGAGTGAGCACTTGCTGTCCCTGTTGGCCACTCTTCTCAGAAGTTTGGATTCAGAGGAGGTGGATTCAATACCCTAAACTAGGAAGGAAATAAAAATTGACCATGGAGGATACAATGACTTGGGCGTTGTTCTGTTGTGTTTACGTGTTTCCAAAAACACTGCAGTGCCGAGGGGTCTGTGGTAGATGACAAAGGAGCAGAACGAAAGTTGAGAGGAAGGAGGGGATATTGCTAGAGTGGGTAGAGCAGCTTTCCAAGAGGAGGTGGGATTTCCCGCTGAGTTAATATGAGTTTTTGCTGCTTGTAGTTGAAACGACTGAAAACAACGGTGGGTTATACAGGACAGAAGTTTAGTTTTCTCTCACCTAGAATGAAGTCTTGAGGAGGGCTGTTCAGGACTGATGGGAGAGCTCACAGGGGTTGTGCAGCGACTTGGGCTCTTTCCAGGATGAGTAAAATTTTGGTGCAATGCAGTGAAACCTTACTTGGGATGAACTAAATTCAGCACATCAGGCAAAAATTCCTTGTAGACAAAATTGCTCATGAATACCCCTTAGGAAGGTGCCACATTAGAGGCCAGTATTCTGTCTCTCAGTGAGTCCAGCAAGTGGACTTTTCCTGCAGTGTTGGAGCAGCCTGCTCCTAAGCAGTTGGCCCCTGTGTTTAAGGACCATGTTTTTAACAATGGACTCATTCTCAGCATCAAGACAGGATCCCAAGAGGCACTGACAAGCCCAGGGCGCTATAAATTCCTATATTCCCTCCCACGGTCACGTGGGCTTACATGCTCACTGAGAGGAATGGGAATGGAACCGCCTGCCAGATTTGTTTATTCATAGTTTTAAAAAAGGAAACTTTCAAACATATTCAAAAGTGAAGAGAATTTTATAGAGAACTGTGCACGTATTACCCAAGTCCAAAGATGATTAATTCTGAGCCAGTCTTTTTTCTGTGCCCTTCCGTCTTCCCACCCATTATTTTGAAGCACCTCTTTATTATTTCCTGTCACTATTTCAGTATATGTGTCAAATAGATAGAACTTAAAAATTATCTACATTATCTTATTGTGCCAAAAATGTAAAAGTTATTAATATTTTCTGAATATTATCCAATATCAAGCTAATGTTCAAATTTTCTCAATTGTCTTAATTTTTACGTTTCTTTAAATCAGGATCCAAATGAGACTTATTCATTGCAGTTAGTTAATATGTCTCTAATCTTTTCATCTATAGGCTTCTTCTCTATCTCTCCATACCTTCTCTGACCCTTGTGATTTGTTGATGAAACTGGGTTGTTTATTTTTTAGAGCAGAGATTCTCAAACAGGAGTAATTCTCCTTTCCAATCTTGGGATATTTAGCAATATCTGGAGACATTTTTGGTTGTCACAACTGGGTGAATCTACTGACATTGAGTGGGTAGAGGCCACAGATGCTGTTAAACATGGTACAACACATGGGATACCCCCACAACAAAAATGTGTCTGACCCAAAGTGTCATTTGTGCCAAGGTTGAGAAACCCCACTGTAGTTTTGTTCTACAGTCCGGATTTTGGTGGTTGCTTTCCCATTGTGCTGTTTAAAATGTTCCTCTCTTCCTTGTATTTTCTGTGATTTGTTAGTTGAATCTCAAGGTTTGGTCAGACTCAGATCTCTTGGGGTATGTTTTTTATTTTGTTAGTTTGTTCTTTGGCAAGAATACACGTAGGCAGGCGATGTATTTTCATTGAGAAACACATAGTAACTGTACACTGTTTGTTACATTATTAGCAATTGATCATCATTGCCTATATCTCTTAATTCATTAGTGATTGCAAAATAGTGGTATTCTAATTCTATCATTCCTACCTTGTTTATGTATTAGAATACTTATATAAAGAGGAACTTTATAACTTTATACTCTCATTGTTTATTTGTTCACACTGAAATTTATCTTGGAAAGTCAGGATAAATATGTTTTTTATTTTCAAGGCAGCAGCATCCAAAAGAGATCACTGAGATTTTATTTCTTTTTTTAGTGTAATTTAATTGATGTGTTTCAATTTAATATACTTGTTGATGCTCAGATTGTCCCGTATTTGGCCAGTGGAATCTAAATTGGCTCCCGAGTCCTTTAGACATGACTCATGAATTTTTTGTATTTTTATGTACTTTCTGGTGAGATCAAATGTTACAGGATTTGTCTTACCCATTGCTTGCCTCAGACTGAAATCTGCCAGTTCCTCAAGGAGCCCTGGTTTCCTTGAGTATTTAGAAGGCACAATATAGAAACAAGGCATGTTTCCTGCTACTGTATTTATCATTGTTTCTGGATACTTACAGTGGACAGAACTAGGATGTGTGTGTAGATTATTAGTTCATACGGATACTTCCATGTGAAATTCAGATGGGCAGGATTTTTACTTAGTTTCATCAATTATATACTCTGTTCTTTCATCCGTGCCAAAAATCCAGTTCTCAGTGATACCGTCATATTTTTTCATCTGCTTTATCTCGTGCTGCATACACAACAGTATATTTGAAAGATATTTTGAATAGGCCTTCTCTCTGTGATTGCGCCACCAACTGGATACATAGTTAGGTTCATTGGTTTTTATTTTATGTTTTTAGAGGTTCCTTTTTTCAATTTCAATTTTAAATAATTATGTACGGTATTGTCAGGGTTCCAGAGTCTCATCTATGAAATCTTACTCTGTAGTCTCTTAGTCCATTTGGGCTGCTATAAACGGAGTGGCCTATAAACAACAGAAATTTTATTTCTCATAGCTCTGGAGGCTGGGAATTCCAGGATCAGGGCACAGGCCGATTCAGTGTCTGGTGAGGGTGCACATGCTGGTTTACAGATGCAGCCGCCTTGTTGTATCGTTACATGGCAGAAAGGGAAAGGCAACTCTGGGGCCTCTTTTATAAGGGCACTAATTCCACGAGAGCTGAGCCTTTATGACCTAATCACTTCCCAAAGGCCCCACCTCCAAATATCACAGTATTGGGGATAAGCTTTCAGCATATGAATTTTGGGGAAACATTCAGTCTGTAGCTAGAGGTGTTTGCTTTTTTTTAAAAATTTTTGTTTTTATTTATTTATTTTTTGAGACTGAGTGTCGCCCTGTCGCCCAGGCTGGAGTGCAGTGGCGCGATCTTGGTTCACTGCAAACTCTGTCTCCCGGGTTCACGCCATTCTCCTGCCTCAGCCTCCCGAGTAGCTGGGACTACAGGCGCCAGCCACCACGCCCGGCTAATTTTTTGCATTTTTAGTAGAGATGGGGTTTCACCGTGTTAGGATGCTCTCGATCTCTTGACTTCGTGATCCGCCCGCCTCGGCCTCCCAAAGTGCTGGGATTACAGGTGTGAGCCACCGCGCCCTGCCGAGGTGTTTGGTTTTACCCCAGTTCTCTCTCCATCCTATTTTCTCCCACCCCATAGGTAAGTAACAATGGAAAAAATTACGGTTTATCCTTGTAGTGTTTTTTTTTTAATGTGTATAAGCAAATGTGTTATACTTTTGTATTTCTATCTCCTTCCCTTCTTAGTTAAGCAAGGCATACTCTATGCACGTTTCTCTGCTCTGCTTTTTTCATTTAATTTCCCCTAATTCTTCTTCTGTAGTGGCATAGAGAGAGAGAGAGTCCTCACTCCTTTGTGCATCTGCCTCTTCCCTCCATTATGTGGATTTGCTCTCCCTTATTCAACCTGTGCTGAATTCATGGACATTTGGGTAATTTCCATCTTTAATAATTACAAATAGCTGTGTAGAGAGTAGCCTTGATACTCTTAAAATCATTATTCTTTTTTAACCTCATGGAAGTTAAATATATATACGAGGTGACTCTTTTTGTAAAGACAAAGCAGGATGTCTACAGACTATTGGGATTGAACAGAGCTTTGGAGCAGGAAAGGAAAAGGGAGTCACATTTGAGAGAAATAGAGAAGGACATTTCGGTGGAATCTACATTATGTCTTCAAGTAGCAGGAAATAAGGTTTATAGGAAGGTCTGTGAGATATTTTGATGACCTGTATTGCTAGGCCAAAGGCTATGGATTTTGCAGTGTAGGCCAGAAGTTAGCAATCTTTTCTGGCAAAGGACTCAACTACAAATATCTGAGGCTACTGCCTATGTTGCAGCTATTCAGCTCTGCTGTTGGCACACAGAAAGCAGGCATAGACAAGTCATAAATGGGTGTGGCTGTGTTCCACTGAAACTTCATTTATGGACACTGAAATCTGATTTTCATAAAATTTCTACGTATCATGAAATATATTCATTTGGGTTTTTTCTTTAACCCTTTAAAATTATAAAAACCATTCTTAGCTTTTGAGCCATAGTTTGTCAACCTGTGCTCTAGGCATTTGGGAGCCATAGAAAATTCTTGCACATATGAGGGAGCTGCTCAAAAGTGTTGTCAAGGCGGGGCATGGTGGCTCTCAACTGTAATTCAGCACTGTGGGAAGCTGAGGTGGGAGGATTGAGCCTAGGAGTTCAAGACCATCCTAGGCAACAAAGTGAAACCCCATTTCTTAAAAACAAAAACAAACAAACAAAATACCACACACAAATTAGCTGGGGGTAGTGGGTAGTGGCATGCACCTCCCATCCTAGCCACTTGGGAGGCAGAAGATCAATGTGCAGTGAGCCATGATTGAGTCACTGCACTCCAGCCTAGGTGACAAAGTGAGACCTTGTCTCAAAAAAAAAAAAAAAAAAAAGGGTGGAAGTCGATTGTCAACAGTGTATTAAAGAGAGCTTCACAAGAGGGAAGGAGCCCAGGTTCAGGAGGGTGTTGGTGGTTGCAGTGTGTAGTTGGAAGGAGGCTGTGGGAGTGGAAAGTGGATTTCTTCTCCTTTTTTAAAAAATTATTTGAGATTACGGAACTATTGGGAAGCATGGAGCTCATGTTATTCTATAAGGGATTTATATTAATCTCTCAAAGCTGTGTTCTGTGATTTTCCACAGATTATGCACAGACCCAAACCTACTATCCTGTAGCGTGTGGACCTAGGGCAAAATTTTCTCATTATTTGCCGCTGCCGCCTCCTCCTCCTTCTCCTCCTCCTTTCCCCCATTAAGAAACCCAAGACTGAGCCCCATCAGAGGTGAATTTTTTGTATCAGCCGTCTTGTATGTCTTGTTTCTTACTACATTTGCAGGCTGACTGTTGAAAAAACAGTATTTTGTTTGTGGGAAGAAAATCAAAGGTGATGTAAATGAAAAGTGCATTTTCATATAATGGAAATTATTAGAGGAACTTTTAAAATGTCACTGCAGATTAATGCAGACAAGGAGCTGAATATATTAGAAAGTAGGTCAAATTTTCTCATGTTTATGAATGAGGTGAATTACAGTGTAGGTTTAAGTTTATAAAACTGGGCAATACTATAGTTTATATGAAATATCCTAGCCTAAATGGTATTATACTAAAATATAATTAAAATAAATTGAGTTTGTTTCCTTATCCTTTGTGGCTGAGTATTTTATACCTAATATTTTACAAATTTAATAAACTAGTAAAAGCAATGAGCTTCTTGTTGTTATTCACATTTCCTGTATTGGACACAGAATCTACTCTAGGGAATTAAAGCTGGAATCCATTTAATCCATGGGCAAGTGAATCAGGAATCCTTGGCAGTTTGGGAGGAACAGGCTTTGGGCTGAGCTTCCGGTCTACTCCCTATCCTCAGCACCATCTTTTCCTACCAGAATCAGGGAAGTTAGGCTGTGGCTGCTGCCATGAGAGGCTGTTGAATTGAGAATCTGGTACTTGACCTGCCAGCTCAGACACACGCCTCCTCCATGAGGAGATCTTGCTTCTTGTGGATAACCTTGTGCTCTGCTTTTCTTCCTTGTGACTCGGTTGAACACCATAGTCACCCATAAGCCCATGTCATTGGTGTGTCTAAGTCACGTTGGACACCGTAGCAGCAAAGAGATCTGGGCAATCAATATATGATGTTTAGACTTGCAGCCTCCCCAAGCTGCAAGCGAACTACCCTTCCTATGTTCACGAAATGTCTCTTCAGATGTGCCTGGTACCACAATCAGGGGCAGAAGGGCAGTCTGTCAGAATTTCCCTTCTTTAGATACATTTCATGTGCTACGTTTTGGTAGACTTGTCTAGAGGTAGTAGTGTTACACCAGTGTCACCAGTTAAGTAGTGTTAGTCAGTAGTGCTAGTGATGACTGAGAGAACCTAATAAGAAGACAGTGTTTACCATTTCAAAAAGATTTTTTTTTTTTTTTGAGACAGAGCCTCACTCTGTCACCCAGGCTGGAGTGCAGTTGCATAATCTTGGCTCACTGCAACCTCCGCCTCCCAGGTTCAAGCAATTATCCTGCCTCAGCCTCCCAAGTAGCTGGGACTACAGGCACCCGCCACCATGCTTGGCTAATTTTTTTTTTTTTTTTTTTTTTGTATTTTTAGTAGAGACAGGGTTTCTCCATGTTGGTCAGGCTGGTCTCGAATTCCTCACCTCAGGCGATCCGCCCACCTCAGCCTCCCAGAGCGCTGGGCTTACAGGCGTGAACCACCACGCCCGGCCTAAAAAGATATTTTTTTTAGGTTGAAATTATTGCAAATAATATTAGGAAAGGAATGCCTGTGGTTTAACAGTAAAAATGTTTAGTGATGGTAGAATCCAGCTAGGCCTAATAGTATTTGATTTCCCCCATGGAGGATAATGAGTCAGAATATGGTCCTGGTCATCCATTACTGAAGCTTTTATTGTGCTAACCCAAGTATAAGGTCAGTGATACAGCATTCCTTCACCCCAGTATTGCTGGCTGACTTCCTAACCACCAGACACTGCCTTTTTTCATCTGGATAAGAACAGTCATTCACAAGTCACTGGGAACAGTACTTCAAATAGATGGCCATTGATTTTGACATTGGGCAGACTTGGGTTGAAGCCCTGACTCCTACCACTTCAATAGCTGTGTAGATTGTAGCGTCAGTCTTTCTATAGCTGTGTCATCTGCCGTGTAGTATGGAGTGAAGTGAATAGCACCCTCCTCACAGTGTTTGTTGTAAGGTGATGCTCAGTGCAGGCTTGGCACAGAGCAAGTGCTCCACAGTGGGCCACTGTTGTTGTGTGGTCCCCATCACCACCTCCCCGGTGCCACCATCATCATCATCCTCCTCCTCACCATCACCACTACCGCTGCCGGGAGTCCTCTGCCCCTTCCTCATCTCCTGATGAGTTTTCCATATGGCTGGGCCACTCATGCCTCTTCACAGCAGTAGTTTTCTGACCTGTGATCCTGGGTCCCTTGGATGTTGCTTCCTTTTTGAGCTTGTGGGGCTTGCTCCTGCCCTTCAAGCGCCCTTGGCTTCTTATTAGACTTTCTCTTTCTGCTGGGGAAAAGATCTCTCTTCATGCTTAATAGGCATCAGAGCAGCCTTGGGTCACAGAAGTCATGGTAGCTTTCTCTTTGTCATCCTGACAACAAGGCCTCTCAGGCTTGAAAGGATGATGCTAGCCCACCCACACCACCTACCTTCTTAGTTAGATTACTGATTCCATTTCCTGATGGTTTTAAGCTGAAACAGCTTTATTTTGTTGCCTTTGGATTGTTCTTTCTTGACTCCATCTCTCCTTTGATTTCCAGCAATACCTAAAGTAAAGTGGATGACAGAAGTTGGGAGCATATTGGCCGCTATTCTTTAGCAAAGCCTCCAGAATGGCTGTATCATAATGGAGTTTAGAGAAAACATAAGGAATAATAAACGAAAGGTTCAAAAGGATCCCTCCTTTCAAACTGTCATGTACCAAGTGAGTTTCTGTAGAAGGGGCCCTTTTGGTTTTTAGCTGTGATTTTGTCTTCATTCCTTAGGGTTTGTTTGACCCCTATGTGGAAAAGGCCCAATTTCGCCACTTCCCTGCTCTTTTGTGTGTGTGTGCACAAGTCCGTGTATGTGTATGTACGCACATACACCTCTCTTTTTGAGTTCACCATCCACACACCTTGGGGAGTGCACCCACACATTAGTGGAATTGAGTCATGCTGTGGCATGCAACAGCCAGCTGTGGTGTAACTGCTGCCTGCTTGACTGTGAACAAGTGTTTCCCTTCTTTGCTAATGTCTAACCTCAAGGACCTTGAATTTGAGCTGCCAATTATTTAATGCAAACTCTCTCTGACATTTTTGTTTGGCTTTTGCCAAGGACATGAGTTATATGTTTAATACTTTGGCGTATCTGAAGATTTGAGTTTGTGAAATACTAAGTTGGTCTACTACCCCTACCCCCCCACCCCACCCCTGCATCTAATTGACTCTAATTGACATTTATTTATTCAACAAACATTTATTGAGCATCTACAAAGTGCCAGGCAGTCTGCTGGATGTTGGCAGCATTGTTGGAAAAGGAAAATGTGTTTATATAGTTGGTGCAGAGGGTTTAAGCCAGAGAGTTAGGGTTGATAAATGGATTTTGGAATATCTAATAAGGGGTGGGGGTGGTGTTAGACTTCTCCCTAAGAATAGTGGGCATGCATTATAGGATTTAAGTGTGGTGAGCTGTAGTCAGATTTGAATTTTCAGAAGTCCACTGGCTGGGATGTGGAGAGTACACTGAAGAGCGTAAGAAAAGATGTGAGGATCCTAGCTGGGAAGCTGTTGCAGGAATTTGGGCAGGAGACGATGGGATGGCAGTGTCATAGAGTAGGCGGAAAGCACAGGTTTGAGAGTGACTTAGGAGTTAACATTGGTGTCAAGGATGACTCTCCGTTTCTGGTGTTGGGAGGTGGGTGGATTGTGAAGTTACTGAGATCAGCGACACAGGAGGGAAGCAGGTTGGGAAGACATGGGGACAAGGGAGAGGTGATGAGTTTATTTTTGAATAAGATGAATTTGCTATGCTTGTGAAAGACCTTGGGGAGGTGGGGAGTAGACTTGTATAAGGGGTGCAAGGGAGAGATCTGGCTTCTGTGCAGAGCTGGTGAATGCAAGGCCTGCGGATACATGGGATGGACCAGGAGGAGGGGGGTGACTAGGAGAGAACTTGAGGAGATTATTTCTAAACGAAGGAGAGCCTGTGGGATTAGGGGTGGAGACCGGACAGAAGTCAGAGGAGGGATAAGATGGGTAATAGGAGGTCTGTTTGGGTAGAGAATTCCCGTAGGCATTGAGGCTGTGCGGGGGAGTATAGAGGCCTGGCACTAGCCTGGAGAGTTTGTGGGCTTGCGATGGTGGGGGTGGGGGGTTACATCAGGGCTAGATGAAGAAAAAAAGATGAACGTTCCGCCTGGGCCTCCTCCCTTGTCACACTGACTGTTCTATGTTACACAGCCTTAAAAAAATACTTTAAAAGTTTTTGAAACAATCACAGACTTACAAAGAAGCCGAAAATACAGCACAAGAAGGATTTCTGAACCATTTGATTGTAAGTTGGTGACCTAATGCACAATCACCCACCATTTCTTTTATGTTAGCAGGTATTTCCTACAAAAGGATATTCTTGAACACAGCCATAGTGCAATCATCAAAATTGCTATCATCTAATTCTCAGATGCCATTCAGGTTTTACCAAATGTCCCAGCCATGTCCTTTATAATGAAAGGGTCAAGTTCAGAGTCATGTGTTGGCTTAACTTATCTTGTGCCGTTAGTCTCCTCCAGGCTGGAACAGTTCACAAGCCTTTCCTTGACCTTCATAACCTTGACCCTCTTCAAGGTGAAAGGCCAGTTATTTTGTAGAGTATCACTAAGTTGAGGTTTGTCTTTCCACATTCTTGAATTCAGCTGATGTGTCATTGGCGGGAATATCACAGAAGGGATACCGTGTTCTTTTTGCATCTCATTGTGTGGTGCCCAATCTAGATGTGTCCTGTTGCTGATGGTGCCCACCTCGTCACTTGACGGGGGTTTGACTGAGGTGGTCTTGGCTAGCTTTTGCCTCTGGAAAGGTTATTCTCTTTGTGGAGGGGTACTTTGAAACTATGTAGCTATCCCATCCCTCGTGAAAACTTCATTTTATTTATTCATTTATTTATACCAGTGTGGACTCATGTTTCATATTTTATTCATCAAGCTATAATGTTACTATCATTATTTTGACGTTCAAATTGTTCTGGATTTAGCCAGTAGGCGCCCTTTCAAACTATGTGCTTTCAATCCATCTCCAACATTCTTTGAACAATTCTTTACTTTCTGGTGTAATAAGACCTACCAGGCTCACCTTGTACTTACCCTGCTCTCCAGCCTTAGGAGGGGGTGCCATGGGCTCTCCCACAGAGCCCTGATTTCTTTTATTGCAAAAAAGATAATCGGAAGTCAAGATCTGAGCACTAAGTATGCTCTTTGCTATTGGATGTCGCTCATCCTAGACTACCTCAGTGGACAGAGCTAAGGAATTCCATTGATTCTTGTTATTTACAGTAATTGTTTTATTACAGTAGTTATATTCTGTAAAGAATCTTCAAATACTGAATTAGCAAATAGCTCCTAGGAGAAATACAGGCTTGGGTTCCTGTAGGACTCTGGTCACAAAATTTTTGTCAGCCAGTCAATACATAACCTTGTTTTATGTGTGTTTCTGTTTAAAGATACCTTACTTAATATATATTGTTGATTCAGTAACATTGAATTCATGGCCACCAGCCTGAACTAAGCTTATTTAACACATGCATTTTCTCTGTAAGACACATCACAGCCTCCTTCTGCTTAGGAACGCTAGACAGCACCTCAGCACTATGTTTAGGGGCCATTTTAAACAGCACAATCAACAAAAGGCAGAAGATGCAAAAAGCTTGGCACTAAATAAACTGTGAAACGGAGACTGAAACAAGAAAGCAGAGTGTTGCTGGGTGACCTCAGCTGGCAACATGCAAGGCTGGCAGCTCAAATGTTTTGCTGTTCTGCACTCCTCCGTGAGGGACTGCAAACGTGCCAGGAGTATTGATTTTGGGGTCACAAGTAAATTTTAACAAGTGGATTTGCAAATACAGGATCCACAAATAATGAGGATCACCTGCGTATCTCTGTATGTGCACACTGCTGCAGGGCACACGCACGAGTGTGTCTAACTTGAAACCCATGATTCACACCAATACTTCACATTCCAACTTAACACAATGGGCTTCCTTCTAATTTTTCCCTTTTCTGGGCCACCGTGGCACCCCCTCCTGCATCCCTTGCTGGCACCTGCCTGATCGTTTCCCACCTGATGGCTCTAAGCCTGAGTTTCTCAGTAAGGGAAGAGCCGTGGGCAAGAAGCAAGAGGGATGTGATTATGTCTTATGATGACATATATGTTCTAGTGTGCTAACTTAAGATAGAGTGATATTAACATATTTATAAAGCCTCTTTATATCCTCATAATTTAAAATAATGCAAGTATCATCAAAATTAAGAAAAAAAATGTTTAAGCTGGTGAGCCCCAGTGATTGAAAAAAACTGGCTTTATGCTACTGGTTTATGGCAGTACCATGCCATCTGGGAAACAGAAACACCTGCTGTTTTCTCTAGGCTCAGGTATGGATGCTGGGTGTTGTAAGAGTGTCAGGAGTATGTCCCTGGCTGGGACATCCACTCTTGTTGAAATAGCCTGTTTCCCTTGATAGACAGTAGTCCCCAGAGGGCAAGGGACTGTGTCTGATTTATTCAGTACTGTGTCCCCAGGGCTTGGCATTTGGGGACCTGACCACATCCCACCAAGTGGTTGCCCAGCCTCTCTCTGAAGTCCTCTCCTTTTCCTGTAGTACCTCTTTCTTTTCAGTTTCCCTAGAATCTCCTATCCTTCCTTCCTGCAGGAAGCCTTCCAGGCCCTCACTACCCAGAGGGATCATTCTCCCACAAGTTTCTCAAGCCTTCGGAGAGATTTTATAACCTAGTAGCTAAGACCATCAGCTTTGGAGTTCCCAGAGCCACATTGGGTTCCCAGCTCTACCACTTACTAGCCACATGGTCAGGAGCCTGTCCTAGAACCTTTCCCCCCAGTCAGTTTAATAATCTGTAAAATGGAGATAAGAATAATGGCTATCTCATGATTTTTGTAATGAAATACCATTTTGGAAGTACTTAGCAAGTGGCTGTACATAGTGTTAGCAAAGATGTCAGTGGTGTATAATTATTATATGAGACCGTATGTGTCATGATTTTATGTAAAGTACAATCCCTTTCCCCAACTTGATGACTTCAAATTGGGGTAGAGACCTTGTTTCCTACTTCTTGCTTGTATCTAAACTCCCACCCTCACCCCGGCATCTACCTGCCCACCTCAGCTTAGTTCAGTGCTTTGCAGCCAGTATTAAATATATGTTGATTTGTCATTGAACAGTCTTCCTTCACTCTATGATCCTTCTACCTGTACATCATCTTGCTAATAGAGCAGTTTCCTTCCCTTTTGTCAGAGTGCTGGGGAGATGCTGATTATTTTTTCCGTCCTTCTTTTTTGATTACGAATCAATATTCTGTATACCATGGTCAGTGTCACAGTCTGCTGCCTCTAGGAAGTGTTGTTTTCCTTGCTTTCTCCTTAATGCAGGTGCTATGCTTGGTCCCTATTGTACTCTTAGGCTTTCTGTAGACAAAGAGGTGGCTGCAAAATTGCCCTCTGTTTTTACCCTTTCAGAACTATGACAACAAACTCCCAGAAGTTTTAAAAACACAACACATTGCTGACCCGGTTATCTTGTAGCCCTGGGGGTCTTTATGGTAAGGCCTTTTAGTAACTGGATTGGGTTTTGTGAAACCATAGCAGTCTGAGATACAGTGGATAATGAGCCTGCTTGCTTGTGAGATTTTTTTTCTTGTTGTCACCAGAAAAGCAATTTGTTAGAAATAAGCCATGTTCTTTGAAATAATGTCCCCTCACTTCTTAGGACTGACTTCTCCACTTAATAGGTGAGATCTGCTGGACTGAGTTAATCAACATCTATTCTGTCATTGCTCTGGTTATTTTATATTATGTAGAAATGTTGTATGAATTGAACATTTGCTCTGATGCTTTAGTGCAAAAAGATATTCCAGGGCTTGTTAAATGATCTCTTTCTTAAAGATTTGTAATCCATTATCTTTGTGGTAGAACTGGAAAGGAATGCTAGAGATAGTTCACAGGATTATTTATTGTAAAACAAACAGCATTTAGGAATGTATAACTGGTAGCAGGGGATACAGGAGTAGTTAAGAGCTAGGGCAGTGTTCAGACTTCTGGGTTCAAATCCTGGCCCTACCACTTCTTAAGTAGCTCAGTGACCATGGGTAATTTGTTTGTCCTCAGTTTTCTTGCCTGTAAAATGGATTTGATGGTTCAATTTTAGTATCTACCCTTATGGGCTTGTTGTAGGTTATTTATAAGATGGATGGAATACATAGAATCAGGCATATGGTAAATACTCATTAAATGTATTTTGTTCTTTTTGATCTGTTTTGCCACTTCTATTGTAATCTGTGTTACAGGGAGAGGGCAGAAATTAAAAATACACCTTTGTAATTATTTAGAATGGTCAACTTCTGTCCAGTTCCTAGAAAGTAGGCAAACCTGTACTTAGTATATGTTGCATACACAGGGGATCCCGTGTCCTACAAAACACACATAGAGCTCGTGTGGAGTAAATGGAACTCATGTACACTGCTGGTGAGAATGGAAAATGGTACAACCTCTTTGGGAAACAGTATGGCAGTTTCTTCCAAAAATTAATCATACACCTATCATGTGTCCCAGCGATTCTACTTGACATTTACCCAAGAGAAATATGTAAGCTGCATCCTTGCAAAGACTTTCATGTGAACGTCAAAGGCAGGCCATTGGATACATGCACTCTTTACCGTGAGCTTTATTTGTAATAACCTCAAACTACCCAAATGTCCATCCACATGTGGAAGGATCAAGAAATCATGTTATGTCCATTCAGCGGACTAAGACTAAGCATGAAAGACAAAGACAAATGATCTATCAGCATATGCAACAAGTGGGATCAATTTCAAAATAATTATGCTGAGTAACGAAGCCAGGCCAAAAAAAAAAGAGTGTATACTATAGAGTTCCTTTTAAATAAAATTCTGGAAAAATGCAAACTAATGGTAGTGACAGGAAGCGAATGAGTGATTGCCAGAGGAGAGCGGAAGGCAAGAGTTGAGGGGGAGCTGATTTACAAAGAGGCATGGGAAAACTTTTGAAGCTAATAGCTGTGTTCGTCATCATGATTGTCAGGATGGTTTTACAGGTGTATACAGATTCTGAAACTTATTTGTGTTCTATAAATATGTACAGTTTATTGTATATAAATTATGACTCAAAAAATGAGTGCTTTTAAAAAATCAGGCTTACTGTACAAAAAACCAATAGGTTTTGCTGTGCTGCTATAGCACAAAATTCATCAGCTAATTTCCATAAACATTTACTGAATCACTTATTAGCTATTTTGTTTTCTTTTGGAACTTGTAGTGATTTATTAGGATTTTGGGGGAACGATATGCCCAAGAGAATTTGAATTAAAAACTTTTCTGTCTTTTGATCAAATCCTCTGTGGCAGGTAAGGGATTTTGTAATCATTGCATTGACTTTATAATTAGTCATTAGAGCATCAACTATCCTAAAAGGTTTTGTAAACTTTCAATTTTGCTGCTTGTATATCTAAATGGCCCTCTACTCCTTTAAAAAGAAAATTATAGTTTTCTCACTCTTTCCTCCCCTTCCTACTTTCTATCCCGCCACCTCTCTGCTCAAAAGAACATTCACTTCTTCATTGTAAAAGGACTGCGAAGGAAGCCACCTTTTTTGACATGACAAGACTTATAATCAGTGCTAAAATAACTGTAATTTTTATTGAGAAAAGTTAAAACTGAGAATTGTAAAGTTTTAACCTAAAACATAGGCATTTACGTTTTGACCTAAAAAAATGTATGTCTTCAACATATGTCTCTGAATGTGTTTCTGATGACTTCTCCACCATCTTTCTGTCCCAATTCACTCCTGTGCTG
Source organism: Nomascus leucogenys (assembly GCF_006542625.1). Taxonomy (NCBI): domain Eukaryota; kingdom Metazoa; phylum Chordata; class Mammalia; order Primates; family Hylobatidae; genus Nomascus; species Nomascus leucogenys. The sequence continues at coordinate 81,805,004 of NC_044386.1, forward strand.
TGGGGTGTACAGTTTTTAGTTTGAGATGGAGTTTTGCTCTGTGCAGTGGCGCTATCTCGGCTCACTGAAACCCCTGCTTCCCAGGTTCAAGCGATTCTCTAGCCTCAGCCTCCCAAGTTGCTGGGAATATAGGCGCTCACTACCACGCCTGGCTAATTTTTGTATTTTTAGTAGAAATGGGGTTTCACCATGTTGGCCAGGCTGGTCTCGAACTCCTGACCTCAGGTGATCCGCCTGCCCCGGCCTCCCGAAGTGCTGGGATTACAGGCGTGAGCCACCACGCCTGGCCTAGTTTGGGGTTCTTTAAAGAGGAATGTGAATTTAACAGATATTTGAAAAGTCATCTGAGAACAGGCTTCTTTATACTTAAAAAAATTCTCTCAATCTATTGACAGATGTCTGGCCCTCACCTAATTTGGCAGTAATTTTCTTTTTTAGCAATGCACACAAAGCATTGTATTGAGTTTTCATAGGAACAGCAACTCTCTTTTTGCACTCATACTTCTTTGGCCCATAGCATATTTAAATATGCAATTGTACAATAAATACAACTGGTCTGAACGGGTTTGAGAACACACTACTCTAGCAGGCCTACCATGTAATAGTGGGTGCAGCCCACCCACTGAAGAGTGACTTTTAATTTGGCAAATTGGTTAAGCAGAGCTTGGTTATGAGATTGTCTACTCTATATGCATCTTGTAGGAAATCAAAACACAGCAAACTAGAAATCATTTGTAAAGCCACATCTTAAAGACAATACAATGTACTCTTAACATTTAGGTAGATTTTCTTTTAGTCTTTTATGTTCATATGCACATGTATATGTATGTAGTTTATATCATTTTGTATATATTGGAACGTAAGCACTCTTGTTTATCTTTATTTCAGTAAATTCCTAGAAAAGAAATTATCAATCAAAGGAGTCTTATCATATTTATGACCCTGGAATAATATTCCATATTGACTGCCAAAAATATGGTGCCTCTCTGGAGGGGAGTGTGTGGGTTTCTCCACATTTCTTGCCAGCATGATGAGTGTTCAGACTCCTGCTAAGATGATAGAGAATATCTTGTATTTGTATTTGGAGGATAACATTTTTTCTTTGTATCTGTTTCCTTGCCGTTTGCATTTGTTCTTTTGTGAAATTTTTATTACTGTCCTTTAACCGTTTTGTATCATGATACTTGTTTTATTTTCTTACTAAGCTTTTAAGCTCTAGATGGTATCTCTTTGGTACATAGTAACCTTTTGTCGTTTTTTGCAAAAACATTTTCAAAGTTTATTGCGTATCTTCTGGCTTAACTTTACCTCTTCACATTTTCTCTTGTGAAACCTCTTTGTGATTTCGTCTTGCACTGTTTTTACTTAGACTTTTCCCAATGTGACTATGATACAATAGTTGGGTTATACGTATGCATATATAAACACTGTATATGCTCTTATGTCATGTCTGTTTTATTTGTCTGTCCTGTAGAGCCTAAGGATGTAATTATTTTTGGCTTTATAAGTTGGTATTACTGTCTGGCAAACAAGTTTCCATCTTTTCAACATCTTTACTATTTTCAATACATTTTTGTCTTCTTTTTTCATGTTTTGAGAGACAGGGTCTTGCCCTGTCGCCCAGTCAGGAATGTAGTGGTGTGATCATGAATCACTGCAGCCTCAACCTCCTCATCTCAAGTGATCCTTCTGCCTCAGCTTCCCAATGTGCTGGGATCACAGGCATGCACCACTGCACCTAGCCTATTTTCTTCTGAAATAAATATCTCTAGATGGAATGTAGCCTAGGCTCCTAGTCATGGTATGAGTTTCTCCCCAGCTTTTGTATTCAGTGGGTAATTTCAATGGGAATCTCATGTGGAGTCAGAGAGCCTTTGCTGTCTCATCTGGACATTTGTCTCTCTGCTTCTTAACATCATTATATTCAACCTTTACTTTAAAAAAGTGTTTTTGCTACTGCTTTTTAAAAACCTAGTTTGAATTGCCTCGTTAGTCTCTTATTAGAAAGCACTTGATAAATAATAATTACTTTCTCAAATGAGCAGTGCAGAGATTACATGTTCCTGCCTGTGACTGGTGTGATCCTTCCCATCTGGCCTGGCTGTGACAGAGTGGAAGGTAGTGTCTGCATGCGTGTCTTCATGCAGGATTTTCGAATAGCTCTAACAGAAAAGGAGAGACCGCCATGCAATGCCGCATGTCTGTAAAACATCCCTGTTGGGGTTTGGAGCTGAATGCAAGGTTTCATGGAGCTTGGATTGTTTGGACTGTCCATTAAAAAATCACAGTGCATAGGTATTCTCAGCAGTGGGGTCAGCTGCTTTCTTTTTTGCCTGTCATCTTTATGCATTTGGAGAAATTGTACAGCAGCTGACACGTGTCCAAGCAGAAGGCAGAAGTTAGCCAGGCCAAGTCTGTTTTGCCACCCCTGCGTTATGGGTGAGACTAGAGGGTCTGCCTGAAGATGACCACAGTGACTTTGGCATGGGCTGCTCCTGGAACCATTCCTTGGACTCCTTGGTGATCACTTGCTGGTTTTCGCATCTCAGTCTGGTGATACTCATGTTTTACATTCCTAATCTGATATGCCAAGGCACTCACCTATCCTTGATTGCACATTTATAAGGAGCTATTAGCAGACAAGAAACACGACTGTAATAGAAGCAGGGGGTACGTACACTGGACACTGTCACCCCCTTTCTCCTGCCTCTGTGAGCTCCCTGTGTTGGTGGTCACCACCCTGATCAGAGATGCCATCTCACAAGGCCTCAGCCCCGCTGCCACCCTGAACCTCTGACTGCTGAATCAGGTGCCATGGCAGCGTCTGCCTGTTTGAAGTGTCTGCTACACTGAGTGGCTCTTTGTTGGAGTTTCTGTTCTTTTTGCTTTTCTTGAACTTCTAAATCAAATGCATAGAGGAGAAGGATGTTAGTGCTGAAGATGTAAAAGAAGGAATTTTCACCTTCTGATGTTTAGGAGAAACATACTCTGTTGTATTTAAAGTATGAAACCGGAAGCAGAACTGTAGTCTTCCAGTTAAAAAGTCCTTTCTGAAAAGAAAGAAGACTCTTGAAGGAAGCTGAGCTATCCAAGTGATTCATCATTCAGGCAACATTTTTTTTTCTTTTTTTTTTCTTTGGTAGAGACAGAATCTCACTATGTTGCCTAGGTTGGTCTCGAACTTCTGGGCTCAAATGATCCTCCCGCCTCGGCCTCTCAACGTGTTGAGATTATAGACAAGAGCCACCGTTCCCAGCGCCTCAGGCAATTCTTGAGATAGTGTTTGGTTTCTTCAGTAACAGCCAGGTGGATCACAGTGGCCCAAGACCCCGGGAAATATTTTTAATGTTACATGTAATTTGGAATTTAGTTTGAACATTTTCTCCTATTCTTTCATCCATTTTTGTTTAGGTATTCTGTTCAACTTCAGTGACTATTTTCTGGTACAAGATTTGTAATGTTATTTTTACCTAATTCTTCTCTTCCCACTCCATACTCTTCCACGACAGAAAGTCTGCCTGGCAGAGGACACCCGCACTTGTTACCTTGAGTTGATGACTGAAACTGTGGGCCCCTGGGTATTAACAGAGTACTCAGTGGGAGCTCCTGGTCAGAGGACTTGGATGTTGTCATTGTGAGCTGTTTGTATGTTAAAGGTCTTCTGCGTGTGTTTTGGGGAGGTGATCATGAGACACAGATTTCCACCAAAGCCCTGGGTACCAGCTAGGTACACTAATACACTGATGAGGGCCTGCGTCTCTGTCCATCCCCTGGAGGAAGGAATGACAGAGTCAACGGAGCTGAGTGAGTCAGACCTTTGACAATTTCCTTCTTAAAAATGCTTTTTGTTACTATGAAGGTGGTTGATTCCTCAAGCCTAGAGAATTTGCAGATGTGTAAGGGTTTTCTGAAGCTTTCCAGTTTGTTTCTCCTGATGTGTTGGTTTTTAGAGTGAAATATTGTACAGGAGATGTTGAAAACCTTTTCTGGCTTTATGTGTACAGAACAAAGGTTCAGTTAGAAAATGTGCATTGTTAAAATGGCTTTCCTTTCCTTCTTGAGTTGCTGTTAATGTTATAAACTAAACTCACACCATATAAACTAGTTTACGGGACTGAATAGTTGTGCCTTTCATTTTTGCAGAATAAGTTGGAAAGCAAATCAGAATTTCTGTGTGTGGCCTATACTATGCCCTGTTTTCTGTTCTTAGTTTGGATTAATTTATGTTGCTTGGATGCTGAGATGTTTGATTTTTTTTTTTTTTTTTAACTGAGATAGCAATGAATCTAGGTTTTTTTTTTTTTCTCTCAAAACAGTATATGTTGGCTACAAATCTTTCTTGGATTGGAGGTGAAAGCAGGGAGGCAGTATGCATGTTTTTTCTGAAAAATGCCATTTACTTTCCATGTTTGGCTCTGATGACACAGCTCTGCTCTGTTAGAGAAGAGTGAGGCGTTGGAGAAGCTGCTGGAGTGGGCGTGCCCATTCTCATAGCGCACCTCCAGTTTCTCTCCTTAGAGGAGCTGGCCCACGTGCTCCATCCTCCAGTTTGTGAGAGCTATATAGATGACATTCTGCATCTTGATAATTCTACAGAAAGGATTTTTAAATCAAGAGAATTCTTGCACTCGATTTTTCGTTAACAACTGTAGTGGGTTGAATAGTGTGACCCACCTGCCCCACTGCCAAAATTGTGTCTACCTAGAACCTCAGAATGTGACCTTATTTGGAAATAGTTTTTGCAGGTGTAACTAGTTAAGAATGGAGATAAGATCATATTGGATTAGGGTGGGCCCTGAGTCTGATGACTGGTGTCCTTGTAGGAAGAGGAGAGGCCACACAAACACATAGAGGAGAATGCCATGTGAAGATGGAGCCCCCCAGAAGCTGAGAGGACAAAGGAAGTATTCTTCTAGAGCCTTGGAGGGTAGCGTGGTCCCACTGAAACCTGGATTTCAGGCTTCTGGCATCTGTAGCTACGAGAGAACAAATTCCTGTTGTTTTAGGACACCAAGTTTGTGGTCATTTTTTTTTAGCTCTGGGGAACTAATGTAACAACCAGCCCAAAATGGCGGAGATTGAAGGTCCGTCTCCCACTGACCTTCAGCTTTAGGTATCCCCAGTTTATCTAGGTTTTATTTTTATTTTTAGAGATGGAGGTCTTGCTCTGTTGCCCAGGCTGGAATGCAGTGGCCTGCTTATGGCTCACTTCAGACTCAAACTCTTAGGCTCAAGCAATCCTCCCACCTCAGCTTCTTCAGTAGCTGGGACTACAGCTGAGTTCCACCATACCGGCTATTTTTTTTATTTTTATTTTTTGTAGAGACAGGATCTTACTATATTGCTGAGGCTAGTCTCAAACCCCTGGCCTCAGTTAATCTTTATCGAGGTTTTAAACTGCAATGTTTATAATCAGTGCAGTAAAAATTTCCATGTGCAAGATGTTCCTGTGTCTGGTGCACCTTTCATTTTAATGTGGCCAATATATAAGCAAATTTACCAGCATCCTATACCACTGGAAGAAGTTTTCCGTGATCTTTAATCTGAACCTGTGCAAATGGCCTGCCTACTGCTTTTGTTGTTGTCCAAGTGAATTCATTCATACTCTCTTTCTGTCTCCCTCCCTCCCTCCCCCGCCGACACCCTTTTTTTCTTTTCTTTTTTTTTTTTTTTTTTCTGTTCCCCAAGCTGGAGCGCAGTGGCATGAACACAGCTCGCTGTAGCCTCAACCTCCTGGGCTCAAGCAATCCTCCTACCTCAGCCTCCCTAATAGCGGGCACTACAGGAGTGTGCCACCATTCCTGTCTAATTTTGTAAAAATTTTTTTGTAGGGATGAGATTTTGCCATGTTGCCCAGGTTGGTCTCAAACTCGTGGGCTCAAGCGATCCTCCCACCTCGGTTTCCCAAAGTGCTGCAATTATAGGTGTGAGCCACCACACCCAGCCCCAAAGTGAATTTTCAGATTCCTGAAACCTGCTTCTTTTTTTTTTTTCCTTCTCTTTTTTTTTTTTTTTTGAGACGGACTCTCGCTCTGTCGCCCAATCTGGAGTGCAGTGGCGCGATCTCGGCTCACTGCAAGCTCCGCCTCCCGGGTTCACGCCGTTCTACTGCCTCAGCCTCCCGAGTAGCTGGGACTACAGGCGCCCGCCACCACGCCCGGCTAATTTTTTTATATTTTTAGTAGAGATGGGGTTTCACCGTGTTAGCCAGTATGGTCTGGATCTCCTGACCTCGTGATTCGCCCACCTCTGCCTCCCAAAGTGCTGGGATTACAGGCGTGAGCCACCGTGCCTGGCCGAAACCTGCTTCTTCTACCACCTTGGGACTTAAGGAATGAACTGTGTCTCTAAAGTATTATATTTATTTGTTTACCTTTATCAGCACTCAAGGATTCAGGTTAGAGCATCAACAAAGTTGAAAACCCTGCAAAGGATGCAGGATGATATTGTATGGCCGTGTCCTTTGGAAAGTTTACTGGGAAACATAGCATTTGGGGCACAATATGCTAGTTCACACTATTAGGGTGAATAGAAGGTAAAGTCGATACACAGATACTGAGAGCAAGAAAAAGAGCATCTTTAAAAGGAGAAATGATTCTCTTGGTTAATAGAGATAAATATACAGTATCTTGGTGGCATTGATTCAGGCCCTCCAGCTTTGTGCCCCCGGCCCTGTATTCTCAAATGTGTACTAGAAGTTTAAATCCAGGTAAGTTCAGGTCCTCATGCTGTGAAACTCAATTGTGCAGCAGTGATATTTTCATGTGAAGGGGTGGCGGAGGTACTTATATGTTTGAGAAATGTTACTGAACTCCTACAGTCTTGCACTTCAACGTGATGTTATTTGCCTAGATTTCTTGGAACAGGGTCCCTCTTATTTGCTGCGAAGAGCTCCCTGATTATGGCAGGATTGGCCCAGTATAAATGGAACATTATTACTTCAGAGTAGTTACTAGTAGCTCTTGCATTAGCAGGTACTAAAAAGGAATGGCAAAATGTGGGAGATTTTTCCACACAGAATTTCTAGCTAATTCTACCAAAGGGTCCTCCCAACACAGATGGCCTCAGGACCTCAGGACATAAAACCAATTTGGAATGGAGAATCACTCTGCTAGTGTAGATGTCATTTGTGCACATTTTGGAAAATCTTGCTGGTATCCAGTAGAAAAAAAACATGCTTTCCCATCCTTCCCAGGCAGTGCCATGTATGAGCCAGGCTTTTCTTGGTCTAAAGGACTAAGCCCGGGGGTGGGGGGTGTGTGTGCAAAGGGAAACATTACCAGTTTGATTTACTCTTCAGAGTAATCCTATGCTTTGTAGGCCTTGGTAATATTAATGTGAAAATTATTATTAGTCTTAATTTGGAAACTGAGGATCAGAAAATTAAAATGACTCACTCCAGGTGATACAATGAGATAATTAGTAGAACCTTTTGAGGTACAAAAGGAAAGAAGTGGAAAAGGGTGTGAGTGTGTGTGTGTATCTGTAAAAGTTGGGGATTTTGTGGGGGATGGTTTCTGCTTTCAGCCATGTAATTGCAAATTTGGAGAGACTCCTGGTCTAGACAAGCGGGGGAATACCCGGCACCCAATCTCCATTCAGTCCATTCCGTAGGGTGGAAACTGATGTGTGATCTGTCCTGTTTTGTATTAAGCACTTGCCCCTTGGTAGTCATGAAGGGGACACAGAGACAGCCATGACTCTCCTCTCTGCCCTGAAACAACTTATTATAATTAACAATATGGATTAAATAATTTTTTCCATGTATTTACTGAAAAATTGTATATATCCTGTTCATAATTTTAAAAATGCAGACATGGTATTTTGTAATCTGTCTTACACATACATTCACTGAGTTAAGTTGCCTTATTCTTATTTAATATGTACGTTGATTTTGTTTTGTTTTGTGCCTGAGTCAGTGATAAAAGGGAGAAAAGCTGCCTTGGTCCTGCACTGTATCATGGACACTCCAACTTTATCTTAATAAAATAAGACGGAGTTTGGGTTTCTCTTGGGCCAGTTCTGTATCTGTAATAACACTCTAAACCGTCGACATAGCATCCATCACTGCCCAGACCAATTGCTCAGAGCCCATCGATGTTGCCCATCATCTATCTGTGTGCCCTGCACAGCTGGCCCTGAGTGCCAGCCTGTCTTTCTTACTCCAGCTGACAGGGCTAATCAGGGTGATCAACATGGCCTCCAGTCCGCATAGTGTAGTCACTAAGTGGATTTACTTTGCTTAATATCCATATGGAGTAACTGAATGGGCAGTGGCGATTTTAACTAAGTCCTGTGCTGATTAATCTGTGCCGGAGTGGAAAAGAATGAAACATTACTGTATCCATAAAAACAAAAGCTTTTTGGGACAGCACATCCTAAACCAAGTGTGTGTTTATAGATAGTATAGCACTTCAGAATTATTTTTCAGATGATTGTCCATGGTGAAGCACGAAGGGAGCTATTGGTTTGACACATGCAGGAAATCATTTGTTCTATTTTCGCTGAAAATCTCGTAGCTCGTAAGTCAAAGAGAAAGGTAGTGTCTCTTACATAGCTGATCCAGTCATCTAGTGATGGTTCCATCTACCAAAACCAACTTACATTCATGAGCATACTTTTGCAATATTGCTGAGGTAATGATTCTTAGTTCACTCTATGGTTGTTACATGAAATCCTAGACCTTTATGGAATGAGAATGCATCGTACCTAAATTAGAGTTTAAATCGTAGCTAATCTATGTCAACCCAACTGAGATCACCATTTGGTATTGACAGTATTCTCTGGAACTACTGTTAACATTTATTTGGCACAAAACTCAAAACATACATTTCCTTCTAATCCTTTGTTTCTTAGCAAGTTGACGATTTTCAGGCAGTTTTCCACTTGATCCATAACCTATTTCCCTTTGGTTTTACTGTTTCTTTTAGGTTTATGTATTTCATTTAGAGGTGAGAAGAAGTCCAACAAGACAGCAAAATATGAGAGAAAGGCATATGGACTCTCGGTTTTGGAAGATTACTTGATTTGTCATTCCATTGAGGAGTCACCCATCAAACTCACTGCTGTTGTTAGATCTGCCCTTAATTGGTTCTTTGCTTTAGATATTACTGTACTTTTTCCTTTGCTGTCAACTGCATGATGGCTAGGAGTCAGGATTTTCACTGTATCCTTAATTACAGAGGAGCACAGGGGATCCAATACCTCACATGGGCCTGAGGATGGGCCTGCTCCAAGTGGTTTGATAATAGAGCTACATGTGAGTTTTGTAGTCCACTCAGAAATAATATATTAGTGTTGGTTTTAAATGGCCAAATTAACTCTAACCTTCATTAGATCCAGGAAGATCCATGCTGTTTGGCTTGCACCTTTGCAGGCTCTTTGCATGTGGTCACATTTTTTCATATTTGTACCAAGTTTGAGAAAATTAGTCTTAGCTGGCTTGCAATATTATTTTTCTGATGGATTTAAAAGTTATGTATCACTGCCAGAAGTTCCCTGCTTCTCAGCTGATAGAGTAAACCTACACTGCCCTTCTGACTGAATCCCATCCTGGGTCCCTACAGAAGGACGGAGTGTTCTGTCCCTGGGAAGCCTTGAAGTAGGAAGGTCTCATAGGTGATAGGACGTGCAAATGTGCTATTTTACAGCTTTGTTTCAGAAGCTTCATCATTCATTGTTGGCACTGAAAGGCATAAGATTTTCTCTTTTAAGTGCAGATAGGAAAGAAAATATCATAGTTAGAAAAGCAGAGAAGGAAGAAATAGATAAGCTTTGATGGTTTTCCTCTGCTTCTTTGTCAGGTTGTCTTAACACATTTCTCTTAAAAGCACTGGAGTGCCGAGTTAATTCCTCAGTAGTCCATTCTGTGATGTCAAAGGGGTGTGGGGGTGTCTGTGTATGTGCGCGCACAATTATGTACATAAGCACATGATGGCAGTAAGGGCAAAGAGAGTCTTGCTTTAAAAAGTAGGGTTAAAGACTAGTAACACCACATCAGTATGACAGCTACTGACCAAATAAGAAAAAAACAATGCAGCTAAGAACAATTAAGTCTGTCTTAATCAGAGGCTATTGCCTTGGTTCGCTGGAGCATGGTGACCTAAAAGCTGCTTGTACCAATAATGTCTTAGATTGCTTTCACTTTCTCTTTTTTAATTTTAATTTTTTGGCTGCCTGAGGGGAATATTGTTGTGCTTTCAGGACGACTGGAGGATGCAGGGGTGTGTGTTGTCATTGTGCTGGAAGTCAAGGCTAATGTGAGGGTATTGGTGGGGGAAGTAGTGGGAGGACCCATCTGCAAATGTTGCTTGCATCTTGCAAACCACACAGAACTGTGGGGCTTGGTTCTTCACTACTGAATGTGCACATGGGGCTTCAGACTATGACTCAGGCCCATGACCTACTTTTCTGTTTACTCAAGGCGGATTGAACCCTTTAGGAAAGCTTGGCCAAGGTGGAGTCATCTTGATCACCCCTGGAACCTTTCAATGCTGTGGCCTGTTGTGGAGTCCCCTCCACTAGAGTATGGTTGGGCTCTGGTGGCTGCAGTGTAAGCTGAGGATTTTTTTAGTATCAGAGACCAAATTAATTCATCCTTATAATTGAATTAAAAGAAGGCATAGGCTGTGGTTACAGCAAGAAATATGGGGAAATGCCCTCTGCTACGAGATGGTCTTGGAGGTTTCTGCATCCATGCTGTTAGAACACGATGCTGCTCCAGAGCCAAGAGGAAGCCAGCAGCGGCTGGGAACAGTTAGGCTGCTGCACGCAGATGAGGGCTGGGGGAGGACGGGAACTCCCTCAGCATATGTGTTGGGGGCTGAGGGTGAAGCATGGGTTGATGCCGATGGGCAGAGTGGAATTTTAAATGGAACCACCTGTCTTTTTAGAGAATAAGACTCTTTCAAATCCAGGCATTTCTGGGCTTCTGTGTTGCCAGCCTGACTTTCAGACTGTGCTCTGGGGATGTCATTTTGCTGGAGAGGGCAGAGATCTGAGTGGGCAAATGGGAATGAATGCTAGAGGAAGGACTGTAGGGCCCACTCCTGTGTGAATGTGCAATAGAGGGAGGCTGGGGATGTCGAGGCTGTAGGTGGGGTAGGGCTTGAGTTCCCTATGAAATCTGTCCTCAAACACTGGGCAGATGCCACCTTCTCCCATGGGTCAAAGGGCAAGTTTGAGAGTCTTCCTATATACCCTTGACTTCAAGCCATTCATCTTAATGACTTGCAAGCATTTGGGATTATGGCACACACAACGATATACATGACAGATTAGCAAATATAGGTACATAGAAGACATTTTAACAGGAGCTGGTCTTGCATTTGAGGCTTTTTAAATTGTTGACTTTCAAATAATTTTATAGGTCAACAATTCTATCTTGTATTTTCTGGAGTTGTGTTCTCTGTGCTTAGGAAAATACAAACAATTATGTTTGTTGCTTTTCATCCAGTTGAACAAACAAAATAAAAACCAAAAGTAGGTATTTCAGGTTCATTTTGCCTGGAATAACAGCATAAATAGTTCACTGACATCTGCCAGGATGTGATCTCTTGCTCCCTGGAATATTGTAGTCAAAGATTCAGGTGGGCCAAAGCACTACTGACTTGAATATGGAAAATGAGTGAACATGCTCACTGCCGCCCTTCATTATTTTCTTCCCTAATTGTAATTATATCCTCAATCCTTTGAAACAATTGCACACAAGAACCTGAGACTGAAGTTTGCATTTTCCCTGATCTGGGCAAGCCAGCGGCAAGGACGTGCACCTAGACATGATGGCATGGGCTTCTAGAAGGCCACTCTGACATCACCTGGTCCTCACCATTTAGTTCACAGAGGAGGAACGTGAGACTCAGAGACGATAAATGCCTTGTCCAAGGGCACACAGCTCTTATTAAGGGCCCATTTATTGCTACTTGGGAGGTTACAAAAGTAAGCTTTTAGTTGGATCAGATATCTGTGTCTACTGGTGTGAGGCGGACAAATGGATGAAACTGAAGATGGCATAAATTGTGTTTGCTGGATGGTGGACACAGAGGGAAGAAACTTGAGGAGTGTAGGGTTAGTTGTAGCGCAAGGACGAATACCAAGGTGTTTCCTCTTGGCAGATATCCAGTTACATTAACATAAGTATTTTAAACTCTGCTCAGCTAAAATAGGATTGTGGATATATTGCCGGGGTTGCAAGGAAGGGCTAAGGTAAGTGCTCATGATAAAAGAATCAAGGAACATCTTGCTTTTTGCTTGCTTGTGCTGGCCACGCCTTTATTACACATGCCTTTTAAAATTTCATTATCACTGAAGGCTAATGCAGTTCTAGTAGTTAGGCCATTTTGTTTCTTGGCAAAAGAGAATTCTTAAGGGGATGATCCATCCTCTTGGATGCGCAGGAAGGAAGGTAGATATTAAATTTTCTATATTGTTCTGCCTTTTGGTAGGGTGGAATTATACCCAAATACCTCGGTTGCTTTCATCAGGAGATGAAATGATAGGTGTTCCCTTTCTGTCTTGCTGTCTCTTTGTTGCTCGTGGTGGAGGGAGTTGGTGAATTTTGGGGGCTAGCCAAAGAGGGAATTAGGTAAGTATAATCTTTATTTGTGTTTTTTACCTTATATTCAGAATGGTAACATTTAACAGTTGTAATTATCCTTGAAATAAGCAGAGATTCATCATATACAGAATCATCTTGCGAGGTGTTGATTTGTGCTTCCTAGAGGCTAACACATAAATTGAACTGCTGTGTGTGAGACACATTATTTTAAAAGTCAAAAGAGCAATACTACATGCAGGCTGAGGGTTTTGTCTCTTAGCTATACTAGAATTACCTGTATTTATTTGAGTTTTAAAAATTGATTATTATGCAGTCACATCATTAGGATCAAGTATGTTAATTTTCTTTACCTTTTCGAATTTCCCTAAAATTTCCTTTTTTTTTTTCTTTAAGAAAGCATCTTGTTAAAACTTCCAGAATGAGTGATTTTTATTAGGCAATTTTGGGCTTGCCTGTTTTACCCTCTTAATTCTTTCCAGGTGGGGCTCATGTTCTGTTTCCTTTGCCTGTGTCATGTGCAGTTTTAGCATTGGAATTTAATCCATGAAGATTCTAATTATGCTATGAATTTCATTTCAATAGAGAAAATTACAAAAAGGGCAAAATCACACAGGGACTGTCAACATGGGAAGCAAACATTCTCCTTTTCTAGAGTCCCAATATAGAAATCAGACTTTTGTAATTGTATTGACATACATAGGTTCTTTAACTGAGAAATCTAAGATTAACGGTAATGCTAATTGATGGTTATTGCTCAATTTAAATCTCATATTGCAGTTACTTAGTCTTGGTAACAAGGTGTGGACTATAATTTTCTTTCTCCTTTACTAGTAACTCACTGTGTAATTCTGGGGTAAGGCTGAAATGGTTGTAGTTTTGAAACTATTCATGTACCTATGGGGGCTTCCATGCCCTTTTAAAGCAGCAGATTCAGATTTCACAGTGTAGGCATCCCAGGGTGACTTGCATAGGCAAAACCCCAATTTACACAATGCCTTCGAAACAGGAGCAAAAGTGTAATAAGACTAAATGCTTAGAACATCATATATAGTAGGACTTCAATAACGTTTTGTTGAATTAAATGGAATTATTGTAAACATGTATGAATTATAGTAGAGATCTCATATGCTTTTTCTAAGCCTATGCTAAAATAAAGACATTTTTCATAGAAAGATTTCTATTTTCAGTCTCCATTTTTGACCCTCATAATTAAGCTCTAGGATTAGAAGAAGGGGTGAGCATTCCTGTGTACCAAGCATGGAAAGACAATCCAGTTATGAGACCACGCACTGGAGCAGAAGGTTGCATATTGCTGGCAGAATCAGAGCAGAGAGTCCTGGCAACCTTATGGGATTTGGTCATAAAATGATACTGCACTGTACCTTCTTCCACTCTAGGAATTCCCTGTCCTGATACCTGCAAAGTTTTCCCAGATGATCCTGGAGACTTAACCTGTTTGACGGCATAATTCCCAGTTTTCTATTTTATTTATCAGAAAATTTGGTAGTGGGGCTGGGCACAGTGTCTCTCACCTGTAATCCCAGCACTCTGGGAGGCCAAGGTGGGAGGTACGAGGCAGGAGGATTGCTTGAGCCCAGGAGTTTGCGACCAGCCTGGACAATGTAGTGAGATCCTGTCTCTAAAAAAAATTAAAAAATTAGCTGGTCATAGTAGCACACACCTGTAGTCCTAGTTACTTGGGAGGCAGAGGTGGGAGGATTGCTTGAGCCCGCTTGAGGCTGCAGTGAGCCATGATCACGCCACCACACTCCAACCTGGGCCACAGAGTGAGACCCTGTTTCAAAAAATAAAAATAAAAATAAAGGAAATTTTGGTGGTGGCCTTCATTTAGGCTCTGCCACTTCTTTGGTGTCACCAGCTTTTTGTGACCTTGGATGGAGTAAATGAGATAAACATTGTGTGCCTGGCACATGATGTGTGATCAGTACATGGTGATATCATTTCTCTCTGAGATAGTGCTTCCATGTCAGCCATCTGTGACAGTTCCCCAGGTTATACTGATTCCAACTTCATGCTATTCCTAAGAGAAGAACCCTAAGCTGAGCTTCAGGAGGTGGCTTGGTGTTACCTACTGTGAATTTTGTTTTTAAAGCTTTTTATTTTTGACCTGCCCTTTTGTGTTGATGTCTGTTAGTTTTGTGTGCTTTTCCCTCAAATGAGGTATTTTCCAAAGTTGTCCTGACATTCCAAGGTAGGGCCATGTAAGGCTAAGCCATGAGCTCTTGGAGGGTAGCAGTTTTATTTTGTTTGCAAGAGTGTGGCTCAAAACATGTGTCAGTAAAATGTTAGTTCCCTTTAGAATAATCGATATACTGATTTTACATGTTTTCTGCTCATCTTTCGAAATGTATGTTTTTGAGTACATTTTGTTTTTGGTACCCAAGAAAAGGCAAACATTAAATTATTTAAAAATAATTAGGGTAAAGCCCCAGGCAGCAGTTAAAATTGAGAGTCCTAATACATTGAAGATTTGTGAAAATCTCTTAGAAAATACATGAGCATTTTAAAGGTAATTGAGGGCGCCCTAGATCATTTTAACATCCTTTTCTCATTGTTCTTAATCTAGAGAATCTCTTCTATGTCTTTTAAGTCAGGAAATTATCTTTTTTGTTTCTTTGGTGGGGTTATTTTCAGTTGTATAGTGTATATAACAAGAGCTGCCAGAATGATCATTAGTAACACTGCAAAATCACATCTACTGTCACAAGTAGCCCTTCTGTAACTATTGGAAAAACTGTAGAAATATGGCACCAACTAATCATCATTTTTGCTTATTAGTAGGTTGACTATCACTTGGAAAGAGGACAGGTCATTTAGGTAAAGCCAGATTTTAGATATCAGAAGAGAGATCCAGAAAACAGACTTGGGTTTTAGACTAGATGACTTCTAAGGTACTTAACCTTCCTTAAAAGTTGTCTAGGCTAAAACCCGGTGAGAAAGTTGAGGAGGGCCACTCAGACATTTTTGGTGCTGAATGAGGACTTGACTCCCTGGTATTTTTGCCTTTAAATACATCCCACTCTGTTCCCACTGGCCCTGCAGTCATACTGGTGGGACTTAGCCCTAAGAGCACATACCTCAGAGGAGGAGAAGTGCCACAGATACGGGGATCTCATCACAGAGGAAGGTCTGTGAGCAGCCGTTCTCCAGCAGTCCGAGGCTGGGTTTGTTTTGACATTGATTTTTTTATTTCTGTTACTGCTCTCTGGAGGTATATCGCAACAAGATTTAATGAATGTTTTTTGGTCTGCGTTTATTTGATGCATGACCTGGTGATTTGAGTTCCACTGTTACCTTTTTTTTTTTTTGCTTTCTGATTATGTACCACATAACTAAATCAATAAAGAAGAGAATGGAGAAGCAGCTCTGTTTAACATTTCAGGGGTGATGGAGTAATGCTGTCTATAAATATTTATATTTTTCTGAGAAGATGTCTTTTTCTTTTTGACATTCAGACGAGTTCACCAAGAGATTCATCACTAAAGAGAGGGGGGAGGAGTGTGAGGGGAGAATGAAAAGACATCTTCCCCCCAGTAAATTTCTAGATGTCTTTCGAAAGATAAATAGAAAAGAAAACTTAAAAGAGTTTTTCATTTGAATAAGCCATTTTTTTCCTAAGGTATTGAAATGCTTAGCTAGCCTTTTCTCACCCAGGATAGTAACAATCGGGAATATGGATATATAACCAAAGGATCCCCAAAAGCAAAATAGACTGATTGGCTTGCAGCTTCCTATGAGTTCTGCAGCTTCTCGTACCTCCCAGGTTGCAGTCTCTCTCTTTTCTTTCTGCCTGCTCTCCTTGTCTGGACTTAAGCCTTGTCAGAGCCAAATTACTTCCTAAAGGCCCCACCTCTTAATACTGTTGTATTGGGGATTAAGTTTCAACATGAATTTTGGAGAAGACACATGCAAACCGTAACAGAGGAAGCTTGCTCAGTGGATTCTTAAGTCAAGATGCCTTCTCTTCTCTAGCACAAATAATCACTGATCCATTATTTTTTCAGGGTTGATAGTTTTCTTCCTTTCTTCCTTCCTTTGTCTCTTCCTTTCTTTCTTTTCTTTTCTTTCTTTCTTTCTTTCTTTCTTTCTTTCTTTCTTTCTTTCTTTCTTTCTTCTTTCTTTCTTTCTTGCTCTTTCTTTCCCTTTCTTTCTTTCTTTCTTTTCTTTCTTCTTTCTCTTTCTCTCTCTCTTTCTTTCTCTCTCCTCTCCCTTCCTCCCTCCCTCCTTCTTCTTTCTTTCTTTCTTTCTTTCTTTTTCTTTTTCTTTTTCTTTTTTGTTTCTTTTTCTCTTTCCTCCTCTCTCTCTCTTTCTTTCTGTCTTTCTTTCTTTCTCTCCCTCCCCCCTTTCCTCCCCTTTTTCTTCTTTCTCTTCTTTCTCTTCTTTCTCTCTTTTCTTTTTGTTAGACGGGGTCTCCCAATGTTTCCAAGGCTGTTGAACTCCTGGGCTCAAATCATCCTCCTGCCTCGGCCTCCCAAAGTGCTGGGATTATGGGCATGAGCCACCATGCCTGGCCTTGATAGTTTTATAGTGAGGTATTTTTTAATAGTCTCCTCTCTATAGATGATGATAAAATCTGTCAACCTCAATTTCATCAGGAGCTGTGGTGATGTGCGAGCCCACAAGGATCACAGTAGGTACGGCCATTGGACCACTGGTAAGAGAGTGGCTCCAAAGTCTCTGTGGGCACTAGTTAGAAGTTATGTGTGCTCCCCCCGAATCTTCCATACAAACTTATTGTCACAGCTTTCTAGACAGCCCCGGCGGCTGCTTAGAGGCAGTCAATGATAATAAACAAGTAGTTAACGAAGTACATAGTCTCATTCTGGGGGCTAGTGCCCCTGTGAGGGGTGGCGTTAAAGTTGAGCAGCTCTTGCTTGTGCTGGAGGCCATTTCTATTCTGACTAAATCTCACCTGCTTAGGTCTTGCCTGGAAAGGTCAAGAAGGCCCCAGAATAATCTTGGAGCCCTTCAGGAACCTCAAGGACTCCTAACGACCTGAACCCTTAGAGGTGTGACTTCATCCTCGAATCACTTAGATGTTGGAAGGACTTTAGTGATCATAGTGACCTAGGCTCCTATTCCAGACTTGTCACCCTGTACTGCTTGCTACTGTCCTCCCCGAGCCCTGTGGAAACTCTTGGAGGGCAAGGCAGGACTCCTCTCTCACAGGCAGCAGCTGATCTACTACATGGCACCCGCCAACTCTCTGTGAGAGTTGCTGTGAGAGTTTAAGCCACATGAATGCAAGACCAGCCTTATTCCATCTTGTTTATTCCCTGAAGTAATCCGCACAGTATCTTGTGCATTATAGGTTATTGACAAATGGATGTAGATTGACCTGTATCCTTCCCCTAGGCCCAGAATCTGAACCTTATCCTCTATATCCACAAAATACTGTACCCTAGATATTTATGTCTTCATTTTGAGGTGGTTGTGCAGAATGTGGAGGGAGACTCCACAGATGTGCTTCCCATCCCTTTTTATATGATGGAGGAGCGATCTGACAAGGAAAAACACCATTTGGTTTCATCTATATTAGAGTAACCGAAAGTGGGCTTGTGTTGCTGTTGAATTTATTTATTTTAATTCCAGTGTAACAAAAGCCAAAATAAAACAAACAACAAACAAAGTATAATTCTGCCACTCTAACAAAATGCTAACATAGTCTCTTCCCTACTTGGCTGGAAGCACCCTAAATTCTATGTAGCATCAATCATATCCTGTTCTCACAGATATTTTTCACATTGCCATGTAGTTTTGTTAGGTGGTGTGGCATGGTGGTATTATAGCAAGGCATGGGCCCTGGAGGCAGATATGCCCTGGTTAGAGTCCTGCTCCTGTCACTTGCTAGCTTTGTGACCTTGGGCACAATGTATACATATGCATATGCCTATCCCCTTGCCTACACCGGCACCTGCATCTATGCTTATATTTGTTTATTTGTTTTAGAGATGGTGTCTTGCTCTGTTACTCAGGCTGCAGTACAGTGATATGATCATAACTCACTACAGCCTTGAACTCCTGAACTTAAACCATCCTCCTGCCTTAGCCCCCTGAGTAGGTAGGACTACAGGTGCACACCACCATGCCCAGCTAGTTTTTATATTTAAAAAATTTGTGTAGAGACAGAGTCTTGCTATTTTGCCCAGGCTGGTCTCGAACTCCTGGACTCAAGCAATCTTCCCACCTCAGCCTTTGAGTCAATGGGATTTTAGGCATGAGGCCCAGCTATGCCTATATTTACATATTCACACATGTTTAAATTATTCTCCTGATTACCACTTACATATAATTGTACCGTTTGCCATTTTGTGTCAAAAGAACTACATTTAGGCTTATTGCACTTATTAATATCCTAATTGGGCTATATTTAGCCTGGCTAAATAGATTAGTTTGCCAGGGCTGTCCCCTAACAAAATACCACTAACTGGGTGGCTTAAATAACAAAAATTTATTGTCTCCCAGTTCTGGAGGCTGGAAGTTCAAGGTCATGGTGTTGGCAGGGTTGGTCCCCTCTGAAGGCTGTAAGGGAAGCATCTGTTCCAGGCCTCTCTTGTGGCTTGTAGATTGCCATCTTCTCCTGTCCTCTTTACATCATCTTTCCTGTGTATCTGTGTCCACATTTCTCCTTCTTACAAGGACAACGGTCAATTTGGATTATGACCCGCTCTAATGACCTCATTTTAACCTGATTGCCTCTGTAAAGGTGCCATCTTCAAATAAGGTTGCAGTCTGAAGTCCTGGGGGTTAGGACCTTAACATATGAATTTTGGAAGAAACACAATTCAGCCCATAGCACTAAGCTAGGTGCACTGTTGGAGGACAAGATGAATGTCAGTTTTATAGGTTGGTGCTGACAGATGACACAAGATTGTAGCACAAATTCCCATTGATGAGGCCCCTTTCCAATTCAGGGAGTTCTTTAGTCCTGCCATTTCTTTAGGGATTCTTACCTTTTATCCCTGTCTCTCTTTGGTCTGTGCATTTCTTCTGTTATTTTTCCAGCTTTATCTTAAGTTTTATATTTATTTTCGGAATTGTTTTTCAAGAATAAGTCCAGGTTGTGGAGATACAACAAATGTGACAGTATCTTAAAACAATCCTTTAAAACACTGTCCTCAACTGTGCTGAGAATTCATCGTTTCATGTCATCTCCCATGGGGACATGTTTGTTTCTTCATTGTGCTTTTGATGAAGTAATATGTACGTGTCCAGGCTGCAATTTGTTTTTTTCCTATTTGAAAATACAAATCTTATGCATAACTCACTGATGAAATTGGTAAGACTTTTTATCTGGCTTTATTTTATTAACTAAAGGAAAATGATACTTCATCAGCATACTTCATTTTAGTTAATATTCTTTTTGTAATTCGGGTTCTATCTGGTAGGCCGTTCTAAAAACTTGGGCTTGCAGAAAGCAGCGCATGGCTGCTCACCATGCACGTCCACATGGCTTTCTGTAGTAAAGTCTAGTCCAATCCTTCTTCTTCTCTCTGTCATTTCCACTGTTTGCAATATATTTTAAAATTTATGTTAAACATTTATCTTTTCTCTGCCTCTTTTCTGTAAATCTAGTTTATTGCCTGTGCCAGATGTTTTTTCTCCCATTCATTCCTTTGTCAGTTCTGTCTCTTGGTCTGGTCCCTTGCAGCTTGAGTCCCGGATGGCAGGATGGTTCTGTGGGGTGGATTGAACTATAAAACCTGGATTGATTATTGGCCTTCTCAGTTGTTAATGCATATTCATTTAGCTAACCCATAAATCAAACAGCTGATACCTGTACATTCGGATTTCATTATTTCTTGCTGTTTTGTTATCTTCTGGGTTGTTCTGTAAAAATACTCATGATTCCTTTAACAAAAGGAAAAAATTTTAGCTTAAGAAAATAATCTGAAATAAAAAACAGAAGAAGTTTCAAACAAGAAAATCCTTGTTGCATCCTTATTTATGATAGGGAAAACTTGTAAATAGCTGGTATACACAAAAAGATACAGCTATTAAATTATGGGGACTTATTTACAATATTATATATTTATTAAAAACAATGTAAAGAGTTTGTAATACTGTGGGGGAATATTATGTAATTAGAATGGGGAAAACTTAGGATATAGAATTATATGGAGCGTATCATCTCGACTGCATAAAATATGCATATATATATTGGAAGGAAATGTGTCCAAATGTTAGTGGTATTTATCTTTGAGTGGGGTGGGACCAGACATGGAAGTCTAGATTCAGACAGACCCGGGTTAAACCTTCCTTTCCTCTTGTGTTTGCCTGTTGCTTACAAGACATAATCTCTATTAAGCCTAATTTATCTAGGGTGGATAGGATCTCCCTCACCTAATGATTTTCCAGAATCATTAGGTAAAGTGCTTAGTTCAGTGTATGACATATAATAATGCAACAAGTGAAAGTTCAGTTATTAATAAAAACAACATTATCAATAAGAAACCATTTTTCCCATTCTACTGCATTCCTGGCACAAGCACTATATCGATTTCTCCATGTTCCCTTCCGTTTTAAACAGCACACATTAGGAGGCAGAACCCCCAGATCCGTGGCATTGGTCAAGTTCACATAACTGCTCTGTTTTGGTTGTCCTACTTGGGTGAAGTCTAAACCTCTTAGCATGGGTTTATGTTGAGGATTCAGTGCCTTAACATTAAAAGGGCTTAGCATCAGTGCCAGGCACATAATCACTTACATGTGTTAGCTGCTATTATGTACTTAAAATTTTTAAAAATATATGTATGTATTAGTTTTAATTTTTACATTCAAAAGGATGGAAAATTACAGCAAGGATTTACATAACCTGTAGAGAACTAGACTTAATGACTTCTAAGTCTAAGATCAGGGATACTGTTATAGATAGATAGATAGATAGATAAATAGATAGATAGATAGATAGATAGATAGATAGATAGAGATATAGATAGATAGATATAGTTTAACTAAAACATTGCAAGTTTTAGGTATAAAATGGGGGTGACCTTGGAATGAGTGGTGGTGGAAAATGCGGAGCCTTTGGAAAATCCAGTTTGGTCTGTGACTGCTGGATTGGTAATGTGATGATACGTGGATGGACTTTGAGTCTACACAAATGGAAAGTTTAGTCAGGTTTCTTGGTTTGTTTCAGTTCTCCAAATATATGCCAGATTTTTAGATCCTTCTGCTTTATAGTTAATAGGTTAACATAGTTAAGTGGCAGGAATAGGTTTTTAATTTCTTTCCTTTTTTTCTTCAAAATTGAAGAAAATTTTGCCCAAGTCAAAAAATGTGCTGTTGCCTTTTTGAGTAATGTGTGGTGTGGGGTCTCAGCCTTTTTTCCTCTGGTCCTTGCAGGGAAGGAAATGGAGCTAGGAAGTGCAAGATTCTTCCATTTTTTACGTGAAAGCAAACATGATAATATAGGTTTGCATGGTCACTCGGCAACCCAAATCCATGCTGCTTTTAGCAGATGTTCTTCAGTTGGGGCCACACTATCTCACAATCAAATTAAGTGCAGCATGAAGAGAGTCACTTGAGAAGGAGCTTGCTCACAGTTCTTCTCACTCATTCTTCCAGGTTCAGTCTGGAAGAAAACACTGAATGCTCTCCCTGATCACTGTAGAACAAAGCTTCCCCCCCACAACCCCAGGTAGAAGCCAAGTATATCTGTATCCATCACAGTGGTGTGTGCCTTATTGACAAAGCTCGTGTTGCTCAGCCTCAGCAGGAGCCTGCAGAATATGCCTTCCTGAGATTGTATAGGCTGGCCACCAAGGGTCAACAAAAACAAGTAATGGGATGAGTTGTTCCCTGATATCTAGACAAATGGTCAATAATTCATAGTTCACCTAGTCTTGACCTTCACTTTTATTTTTCTTCTATTTTTTTCTTGGACCTGACCTTTTACATTTCTATTGTATCCATTTTTGTAATCATTTGAATAAGTTAATATATAAAAGAATTCAAAGTCAGAGTTCAGTTTAGAGCCACCTTCTTTCTGAAGCTTGTAACAAGAGGAGGAAAGTAGCAGGACTGAAAGGTAGACTCCGAGAGGACTGACATGTATGGATGATTTATTCAGCTGTCTTGGAAACCACAGGGGAATAGTGAGATTGCTGGAGAGCTGACACAGCCTTCTTACGGTTCGACAAAAAACGACAGTATCTTCCACATACAGGCCAGGAATTCACATATCTTCCCAGAACCTCTGTTTTTATCTATGGAAGGGGGGTGCAAAAAATTCAAAATCTTTTTAGCTTTCTAGTCTATTGATCATATCCAGGGACAAGACATACATGGAAGTGCCCTGGAGCACTTCAGTGCTGAGTGATCATCAGGTGATAGCATCTCCTGTTTGTTTCACTGGTGACTCAGGCCAGGCGGGCTGATGTTGGAGCAGGGTTGCAGTTGAGTGCTCTGAGAGTTGAGGGGAGCAGATGGATCCTTGCTTGTTGGGGCAAGGTTTAAAGACTAGTTTATGGAAGCAAAGCTGGATGCTGGGCTGACGGGTAACAGAGGACCTGGAGCAGAGGGTGGTAACATTTCAGACACACGGACTGAAATAATTGAAGCAGTTTTGCAGGGGTTGAAAAATCATCCATTTCATTAGTATAGAGGATTCTTATGATGTGCCTAGGAGATAGGAAGCGGGGTAGATGAGGCTGGGCGGTGGGCGGGGGCCTTAATCTTTGGGCTAAGCAGCTTGAACCTGATTTTCCATACATTTCAAAATGCTATGTGTGCATTAAAGATCAGCTGTAGACAAAATCATAAAGCTGTGAGAACGTAAGCGTCGGCTCCCCTCTCAGCTGGTCCTTTTCTCTTACTCCCTTGCTCACTGCCCTTTCTCCACTGTGCCAGGGTTCTAGTGTGTTCTGTAGCGCACTACCCCTTCCTCAGCACAATTTCCTCTTAATTAGGCATCATCTTTAATAAAGGGCAGCGCTCAGCTAAGTTGCCTGGAGGGTTCTGAAACTTCCATTTCTATGACAGTGATAGGCAGCAAATGCACATATCCATTTTTATAGCAAAGTTTAACTGGGGACAAATCTTTATGACCAACAATATACTTAATGATGGAATTCCAGGTGCCAGTGCCAAGAACTGCCTGGCAATGGGAGGGTAGGTTGGAGGGATCCTGGGAGGGCCCTAAGCAACCGTGTGCGTACCCTCTCTGTTCACTGTGGCAGTGTGAGAAGGTCTGGTTGTGCTTTTCTAGCAGTGTGAACTTTGGGAAGGTCTCTTGGCTTCAAGATTTTAGTTCCTTCACCTGAAAATGGAAAACAGTATCAAAGGTCTTTTCTCATCATTCTTGTATTCCATGTTGTGGGCACTCTCTTTGATTCTTAGTGGAGGGTAGAAATGCTGACTTCTCCCCACCCCATTCATGCATTAAATAAATATGTATTGAACCCTTCTCTGTGTCAGGTACTTTATTGTGAGCAATACACGTGGTCCTTGCCCTTGGGGAGCTTCCAGTTATTTCTGACTGATGTGGCATTGCTTGTTTTTTTGAGTTGTGTATTTGCCCAGATGGAGAACTTCATCTTGTTAGCCATAAAGTTCAGCATCTGTGGTTCCTGGAGCGGGCTGTTGTTGAGTTGACATAGCTTGGTCTGCTGGATGTTGGCCCTCTGTTCATCCTTTAGTTGTGATATTACTGTGCATAATTCCTAATGACTAATTTAGGGGAAAATCTGGTTAAATCTTTCCATGGAGTATGTATGAAGTCTACAGATATTTATTGAGCACCTACTGTATGGTGCCACTGTGCTAGGCCTTGAAATACAAGGATGACTCCATTGATGCAGTTATTGCTCTCTGAGGCCAGCAGGGGAGATGGACTTCTAATGGCAAATGTATTCCTGACACTAGGTTATAGATCTATATCTATGTCTATGTCTATATCTGTATCTGTATCTGTATCTGTATCTGTATCTGTATCTGTATCTGTATCTGTATCTGTATCTGTATCTGTATCTATATCGTCTATCTTACTGCTGCTATATTGGGGACTGTGGTGGCCTGCAGTTTACTTAGGGATATATGGGGTTTGCAAAGCAGCCTTGGGAGCCAACAACTTGGCTGGAATTTTTACTGACCTGCATGGGCTGCTGCTCAGTTCACACTTGTGGGGGTGGTTAATTATTTCTCCTTTGTTCATTTACCACTTGACTTTTAACGATGGTCATTTCTAGTTGAAGTGTTCAAACAGTAGTCCTGGCATCTCTTGCCTCCATAAGGGAGAACTCAGGGATTCTTACATAAATGTTCTCTCTAGTTTTCTGGTCTCCCCACTCTGGCTGCAGACAGGAGCTTAGCTGTTCTGGTCCTATTCTAAGTGGCTGTTAGCCACATGGAAAAATCACATGAGCTGTATTCATTGCTGCTTTCCCTGAGCTTGCTATCGCATGGAGCTCTCTCAAGTGTAGATACTGAGACTAGGGGAACCTCTCCACTCAGGCCCTGCCCTCTGGGTTCCCACCAGTTGGGAAGAGATATCCAGGTCCCAGTGGGTTGACAAAATTATTAGAGAGGGCCTTGGTAATTTGCAGGAAATGTGGCTCCTTGGTAAAGCTGGACTGACGATGAGATCAAATGGGATGCTCTGCTTCCTTCCCTCTTGGTCCCTCCTTAAATTAAAGATAGCTGGCTCCCAGTGAAGGCATGACTTGACTTACCTTCCTAGATGGGGACATATGGGCACCTGTCTATGCCTGGCCTGCTCAGTGCCTGGAGTCTGAATGTTCAAGGCGAGCTCCAGGGTACCTGAGCCCAGACTGTCCTGCAGAGCGAGATGGAGGACAAGACCCTGGCTTTGGCATTTGCAGCACTTCTGGGTGGCTGTGACCCAGTGCACGGTGGGTTCTGACCTGCAGAGGAGTTACTTCTCTTCCTCCCTTGTAGAAGAGAGGTAGGGAGTGGAGAAGGGGGAGCTCTTTCTTTGGCGTTTCTTTGAGAGAGCTGAATCATTCCCGGGAGATTGAGATGCAGACACAGATGAACTATAGCAAGTACAGCCATCCACAATTGGGCACAGAGGCCTTCCCAAGAGCTCACGGTGGGGAGTCAGTGGCTGGAGGCAGAGAGAAGAGGGAGATGGTGGCCAGCTCTTACTCTTGCAGACCTCCACGGCCCCGTTGAGGTATGGTGGTCTGGCCCTCTGGTCTTGCCAGGTGTGCACAAACCCCTGCTTTACACAGGAGTGTGCAGAGCCCCCATTGTGCCTCCCCTAAGTTGCCCCTAGGCAGAGCTCATGAACAAGCCCCAGGGTGGAAGCTGATAATAATGCCAGCCCTGCCCCACAGGGTGAGGGCTTCTTCCCTCTTGAATTCTTGGTTTGGGGGAACCTCAGTGACCTCCAAGAGAAACAGCCTAGGTGCTATAGGAGTTAGCTGCTTCACACACACACTCAGCCTCACAGCTCATCCTCAGAAAGTTCTGTGTCTAGGAAAAGCATGTTGTATGACTGCGATAAGAATAAACACAGGAACTATATTTATTTATTTTTAATTTCTATTTATTTATTTTTTTGAGGCAGAGTCTCACTCTGTCACCCAGGCTGGAGTGCAGTGTGTGATCTTGGCTCACTGCAGCTTCTGCCTCCCGGGTTCCAGCAATTCTCCTGCCTCAGCCTCCTGGGTAGCTGGGATTACAGGTGCCAGCCACCATGCTCTGCTAATTTTTGTATTTTTAGTAGAGATGGGATTTCACCATGTTGGCCAGGCTGGTCTCAAACTCCTGACCTCAGGTAATCTACCCACCTCAGCCTCCCAAAATATTAGGATTACAGGCGTAAGCCACTGCACCCAGCCCACAGGAACTATATTTAAGTGAATAAAGGGCTAGCTAGAAGGTGAGCTCCATGTAGACAGGAGTTGTACCTGTATTTGCCCCCTAATACCCGTTAGGTTATCTAGTACATAATAGATAAAAAAAATAAACAATAAAATGATATTTGTAGCTCAGATAGTGGCCGACTCAAGTATGCTGCTTCCATTGTTTCTGCAACTCCCATGACTAATGTTATTAATAATAATAACAAGCCCAGGCCGGGCGCGGTGGCTCACACCTGTAATCCCAGCACTTTGGGAGGCCAAGGCAGGTGGATCACCTGAGGTTGGGAGTTTGAGACCAGCCTGGCCAACGTGGAGAAACCCCGTCTCTACTAAAAATACAAAGTTAGCCAGGCATGGTGGCACATGCCTGTAATCCCAGCTACTCGGGAGGCTGAGGCAGGAGAATCGCTTGAACCGGCTACTCGGGAGGCAGAGGTTGCAGTGACCTGAGATTGCGCCCTGCATTCTGGCCTGGGCTACGAGCGAAACGCCATCTAAAAATAATAATAATAATAATAACAAGCCCTTACCTAGCGTTTTCTCTGTGCCTTTGACTCATTTAATTCTCTAGCAATCTTATAGGTAGATCTGTTATTATCTCCCATTTTGTAGAGGAGGAGACTGAGGCAGATAGATGGCAGTTAAGTGACCAGCTCAGGTCACGCAGCTGGTAAGGCAGGTGGGGTCAGGGCACCTCGTGTCCTCCCTTATAGGCAGAGATCCAAGGGGAGGCTGCTCATCTTGACCAGTGACAGGCATTTATTTTGAAGAGAGGGAGGCCTCTGCTGGAGCTGAACTTGTTTGTCCCTGGGTGAACCAGGGTGATCCTGAGCAGCCTGCACTGCTGCCATCATCCTTTACAGCTTCCTGGGACTGAAAAGTATATTTTAAAAGGACAATGTCTGGGTTTCACCACTGGTTTCATCAGCTCCACTTCCACAAAGGAAACCACAGAAGGGTTTTGTGTTGGATCAAGCAACCTTCATACATACAATGAGGGCAGAAATGGTCAGAGTGAGACAAGATTATGAAAAGAAACACAATGCAGGTTTTATGAATTTATACCCAGTCTTTGAGCAAAGAAAAAACAAAAACAGCCTTAAGATCCAATAAGATAGTAGTCATTCAAATTGGGGTAAACGAGAAATGAACAATAAGATAAAATAGAAAAAGGGATTAGACTGTAACAACACTGCAAGAAATTGTACACAGATTTGGCTGTGAACTTTCACGCAGCCAAACTAGAAATGGAAACCTGATCAGCAATCCTAGCCTCAGAGTCTGTATCATGAAAAGCCCGGAGAGGGGTTCGGGTACGGAAGAGTAGAGGTCAGGACCAGTTGCAGGCTGTGTTGCCCTGAAAACATCACAGTGGACAAGGAGCATAAATCTTTATCGAGGTGTGTTGTCTGAGCTGCCTCATTTTCACAGGGCTTCAGTGGATGTACAGTTAAATTTCTCACAAGTGTGGAAAATACACACTCATCTTTAGTCTACATTTCTAGGTTGCTGTATGTTCTGATCCTACTTTCTTTTTGTTGTTGTTTTTGTTTGTTTGTTTTCTGTGTTTTGTTTTGTTTTGTTTTGTTTTGAGACAGAGTCTTGCTCTGTCACCCAGGCTGGGGTGCAGTGGCACGATCTCTGCTCATTGCAACCTTCACCTCCTGGGTTCAAGTGATTCTCCTGCCTCAGCCTCCCGAGTAGCTGGGATTACAGGTGCCCACCACCACGCCCAGCTAATTTTTATATTTTTAGTAGAGACGCGGTTTCGCCATGTTGGCCAGGCTGGTCTTGAACTCCTGACCTCAGGTGATCTGCCCAACTTGGCCTCCCAAAGTGCTGGGATTACAGGTGTGAGCCACTGCACCTGGCCTTAATCCTACTTTCTTTTTGCTATAGGGTAAGTCATGGTACTTGATTCCAACAAGTGTCCATTTTGCCAGGTACTCATTTTGTTGTGAGTGGTGCTAGAAGCAGCTCATTGCTGTGGTTCTTGTGGGATGGTGAATAAATCCCATATGACTAGGTTTCCCTATGTCAGTGATCATCTTGCATGATAATAATTAAAATTCCTGTCTTTAAATATAATGTTGTAGGCCGGGCGCGGTGGCTCACGCTTGTAATCCCAGCACTTTGGGAGGCCGAGGCGGGCGGATCATGAGGTCAGGAGATCGAGACCATGGTGAAACCCCGTCTCTACTAAAAATACAAAAAATTAGCCGGGCGTGGTGGCGGGCACCTGTAGTCCCAGCTACTCGGAGAGGCTGAGGCAGGAGAATGGCGTGAACCCGGGAGGCGGAGCTTGCAGTGAGCCAAGATCGCGCCACCGCACTCCAGCCTGGGTGACAGAGTGAGACTCCGTCTCAAAAAAAAAAAAAAAAAAAAAAAAAAAAAAAAAAATATATATATATATATATATATATATATAGTTGTAGGTTACAAAGTATTGGCCTTTTAGAGACATTCCTGGGAAGTCAGTTGTTGGCCTTATCTCAAGCTTGGAAAAACTAAATCTTAATAAAACTGGGAGCCAGAAGTGAGAAGGCAACCCTGGGGCCTTGTAGTCTTACACCTGTGTGCAGTGCTCTGTAAGAATGACTAGTTTGGTTTCCAGGATTATTTTTTTGGTATATTGTGTTCCTGTGATGCTTTTTTGCAGTAGTTGTTTTTGGGTGATAAAAAAAAAAAGCTGAGGCCACAAGTCTCATAGTGAATGTAGTATTTCTTGTCTGTTGAACACCTACCCTGAACTACCCTCCATTCCATGCCCTGCCCCCTCTTGAGATGTAAGGATGAGGAGACTGAGGATCCAATGGGTATAGTTGGCCAAGCATTGAGTATCTATCAGGAAGCTCCTTCTGTGGGAGCAGGTTACCTCCTGCTCTCTGAAGGCAGCAGAGGGGAAGTGACATGTCCAAAGGTCAAAGGCATTAGGAGGCCTGGAATTGAGCCCGCACCTCAGACTCCACACCCAGGGTCCTTTCTGTGAACCCAGACTTAGCCACTCACCTTCTCCGCAATAGACCTGGGGCAGCCATGTGCACTTGGTGCAGAATAGGGATTTTGTATCGTGAGGAAGGGCACTTAGCTGTCCTGGGACTGTCCCTGGGACTGTAATAAGGCGGAAACCATGTCTATGTAGATAACTTCCCTGTGGAGTTTACAGCAACCATGTGATGTGCACTTTTGGATTACAAAGTCTTAAAAGCATAAATCTGAGCTACTGCCTGTTCCTCTGCCCCCTCCTAGCATACCTGCTCAGGAGGCAAGTCCATACCTGCTGGGCCACCCCTCTCTTCCATCTCTCTCCTGAACCTGCTACTCCAGGCTCTCCCCAGCACCACCCCCCGCCCCGCCCCCATCCCACTAAAGCCCTCCGATTTGCCAGATTCAGTTGCAATGTCTCAGTTGCATCTTACCTGACCTGTGACCAGCAATGGGTACATGCGATCTCTCCCTTCTGTTTGATGTGCTTTCTCCTGGGTTCTACCCTCTGTCTGTTCTCTTCCCTCACCTACCCCTGTGCCTCCTTTGCCAGTTTCTTCTCGTCTGCCAATTCAGAATGTTGTTCCCAGGGCTGAGTCATTAGTGCTCTCCCTCACTCCCTAGGTGGTCTTTCTAGCCCCTCCCACCCAGTTCTCTCTCCGTCTTTGCGTTCAATTCTATATTCCACCTCTCCACTGAATACCTCTCAAAGAAACTCACCTCCAAATCTTTGTCCCCAGCAGCCTTTCTTTTTCCAGTTGTTTTGGACAGAGGTTTTCCTTCATGTCCTCCTGTTTCTGCTTCTCTCCTTCCTGTCTGCTTCCCAGCTCTCGGGGCCTCTCTCCTGTGCACCTTGCGGACCCCGCAGCCCCAGGCACCTTGCCGTGCCCTGCAGGGCTCCCTCCTTTCATTCTCCTGCCCCTTTTGGTGCTTTCTCCTTGCTCCACTCCGTGTCTTCTGCTTCCTTCTGAGCTCCAGTGTTAGGTCCTTCTGTTACATTTGGCTCTTGGGTCCATGTCATGGCTCTCTCTTGGCTTCAGTGGAATCTCTCTCTGCATGGTTAGGGGGACCATTCATTTGCCTTTCAGAAAGCTCAGTTTTTAGCCTGGGAAGGGCAGACTTCATGCAGCAACACTTACAACACTCCGTTTTCCGAGGGAATAGACGATATTAACCATCCCATCCTCTCTGTTGCATCCCATAAACAGCATCCATGACAGCATGGAGCTTTGTGGCTTTCCTCACTGACTCTTACCACCAGTCATGCTTATGGATTTTAGCAATTGTCACCAGCCCCAGGAGACAGACTAGCCCATGGAATGATCTGCATCACAGCAAATTAGTCCATTTATCTCTAGAGTTTAAATTTTATTTCTCCCAATCGGGGAGTTGCTGGGTTAACTAGGCCTATAAAGAGAGGGGTGGGGGAAGCTTTTACATATGGCTTTAAAAGTCCTCAATATTGCAGGTGGGAATTGCCAGATATTTTGAACCCCTCTGCTGTGTCAGCAATCCAGCCACTGCCTAGGCCTTAGTTAATTCAGTTTCAGGCAGATTCCCAGTGAACACTGCTGTTGTTTATTGAGAAGTGTGTCCTGACATTTCTCAACTAAGGAATAGTTTCACAATTTTCATGGCAAAATTCATTCAGAATGCAAGCAGGGGTCAGAATGACATTGCAGTTGGACAGCCTGAAAGGTTGCTTTGTGAGACCGTGTAAACCATGCCTGCATTCACCAAAGCATCTGTTGAAAAACATCTCCTGTATCCATGTGACCCAGCCACCTGTTGTTAGGACACCAGCAATCAAGCATGCTGAGAAGCTGAGACCCTGGAGGCACCCGCTGCATGCCTGGGCCTGGGCAGCCTGTTGTCTCCTCTGCCTTGTGACCATCTCACTGCCTCCTAGCACCACCCTTCTTCCGTGGGAAGAAGCTGGAGTCCAGGTTTACTACCTGCAGGTTCTCTAATAAAACACAAGGAAGAGAGTGAGCTTGAAATACCTGTGGATTGATGTTATCTGGGCTGCTCTAAGATTCTATTAGCTACTAACTATAAAGGGCCTTGTTTTGCTTGCTAGGATGACACTGAGCTGGTTATGTCTCAGTTGGTTCTTCAGGCAAAAAGAAAAAAGCATTTGTAATATAGGTTTCTTTCTGTCTGTCTTGTGCCCAAGGAGTATATTTGATAGAGACTGGCTTGGGTTAAGTGACTAGGGGACAGGTAAGTTTCTGGCCATGAAATACAGCAGGCACTAGAAATACACCATGAGCCACCAACTCAAAGGAAAAGCACTGAGTTGTTGAACTTTACAGTTTTAAAAGAAAGCATTTATGAATGAATTCAAACTTAGCCTAAACCTGTGTATTTTCTTTTTTCTTTCTTTTTTTTTTTTTTTTGGGACAGAGTCTTGCTCTGTTGCCCAGGCTGGACTGCAGTGGCATGATCTCAGCTCACTTCAACCTCCGTCTCCTGGGTTCAAGCGATTCTCCTGTCTCAGCCTCCCGAGTAGCTGGGATTACAGATGCATGCCACCATGCCAGGCTAATTTTTATATTTTTAATAGAGACAGTGTTTCACCATGTTGGGCAGGCTGTCTCGAACTCCTGAGTTCAAGTGATCCACCCCCCTCAGCCTCCCAAAGTGCTGGGATTACAGGCATAAGCCACTGCATCCAGCCCCCTGTATATTTTCTAAAACTATTGAACTGGACAAGAAACAAAATATCTCCATAGTTTGTCTAAACAAAATCAGAATTGAGTTGCATTTTATTCCTTTTGGACCCCAATCACATGAAGCTTCTTGGTACCCTTTGGGTTTAAGATTGGCCTCTCTGGCCTCATGTTGATCTTTTCTTGGGATTCTATTTTATGCACTGTGCAGGGCCGATACACTTTATTTGTGAAGAAATTGAGGCAGAGTGGCCAAAGTGACTTTCTCAGATTGACACAGGCTCTTAGTGATGGAGCTGGGCCCAGAATCCAAGTCTTCTGGTAGGTGGGTGGTGGAGCTCTTGTGCCAAGAGGAGCACCTGAGAGGGCTTCCCTGATTCTTCTCTGTCCCCAGGTGCTGAGAGGACCCAGGGAACTGAGGCTGTCTTTAGGACCCAGTCATAGGTGCCCAAGGCTCTCTACCTTTTGCCTTGAGGACATGAACCCTGGAAATTCCAATCCTAGGACCTTCTCTCAGAAACCCCAAGGAGGGGGACTACTCAGAGGGAGGTGTGGTGAACATCTGGAGCTCCCTCCTCCTAAGGGGTTCTACTTGTCACCCTGTAGTAATAACTCTTAGCCGATATGCTGTTGTTGTCCTCCTTTAAATTTTTCAAAATTGATTTTTAAAATTTGCTTTGTACCTTAAGTGTTCTCTTTATCTGCTGTTTTGTTCTCTTTCCATGTTTAAAGTTGATTTTAAAGTCCAGCACTTTTTTTGTTTTTTCGCCAAGACAAATTATTATCGTGAACATCAGGGTTTGTCTCTTTGTGTTTTCCAGACATTCTAAGTGAGACTGTCCACATCATCTAGGAAAATGGTGGCCCTGTCCTTAAAGATTTGTGTGCGCCACTGCAACGTAGTGAAGACTATGCAGTTTGAACCATCTACGGCTGTTTATGATGCGTGTCGAGTCATTCGGGAACGGGTGCCTGAGGCACAAACTGGGCAAGGTAGGTCATGGGTTATTTACTGGCTTCTTAAAATGGGTTTGCATGTTTTTCACTTTTTTGCTAAAGAGACAGAGGCTCCAAGTGGTACACAAGGCTATTTGTGCATATGTTTCAAATGAAATACCTTCTTAGATCAGACACTACCTGCTTCCTCTGTGAGACTTGTGATGACAATGACCATACCCACTGCTGAGTCATCATTGTCATTGTGCCCGGCAACTTGACCCTCCCATGCATGAGGATTATGCTCTGCAGTTTACAGATCACATTCTCATGTATCATCTCATTGTCCCAAGAAAGTGCAAATGAAGCTGCCCTAACAATATTGGCGGTGCGTGTCCTAAGCCCTGTTTCCCATGCATGAATGCTTTCCACTGCCATTGGAACCCAGGGCAGGTCTTATATTTCAAGTTTTTTTACAGGAACTTTATAAATTTTATCTCAAACCTTAAAAAAAAAAACACATTTGTGATATATGTTTTGTTTGAAGTTTGGCTAAATCACTCATCCCCGTTAATCTGAGTTTAAACAAAAGACACTTGTACCATTTTATTTTCCCCTTCCCTTTGTCTTCTGTCTATGTGTCTTTCTTTTATTTAGTATTTGACAGGCAGTTGAGAAATTGGATCCCTTCCAAGTCAATAAGTCTTTAGGTGAAAGTGGGATGAAACTTATCTTAAAAATGGAAAGAATAGGCCAAGCATGGTGGCTCACAGCTGTAATCCAAGCACTTTGGGAGGCCAAGGCAGGAAGATCGCTTGAGCCCAGGAGTTAGAGAACAGCCTAGGCAACAGGGTGAAACCCTGTCTCTACTAAAGTCTGAAAAATTAGCTGAGTGTCGTGGTATGCGCCTGTAGTCTCAGCTACTGGGGAAGTCGAGGCAGGAAAGTAGCTTCAACCCAGGAGTTTATGGCTGCAGCAAGCCATGATCCAACCACTGCACTCCAGCCTGGGTGACGAAGCGAGACCCTGACTCAAAAAAAAAAAAAAAAAAAAAAAAAAAAAAAAAAAAAAAAAAAGGAAGAATAAAAATCAAACATCACAACAAGGGTAATTATAAATACAAAAATATCTTCTTGAAAAGATCTGCTTCTCATAAAATTGTTTTTGGTCTAAAACATGATGATGATGATGATGATGATGATGATGATTTTTTTTTTTTTTTTTTTTTTTTGAGATGGAATCTCACTCTTGTTGCCCAGGCTGGAGGGCAATGATGTGATCTTGGGTCACTGCAACTTCCACCTTCCGAGTTCAAGTGATTCTCCTGCCTCAGCCTCCCAAGTAGCTGGGATTACAGGTGCACGCCACCACACCCAGCTAATGTTTTGTATTTTTAGTAGAGATGGGGTTTCACCATGTTGGCCAGGATGGTCTTGAACTCCTGACCTCTGGTGATCCTCCTGCCTCGGCCTCCCATAGTGCTGGGATTACAAGCGTGAGCCACCACGCCTGGACAATTATTATTTTTTGAGACAGGGTCTCACTCTGTCACTGAGGCTGGAGTGCAGTGGCCCCATCACACTTCACTGCAGCCTCAACCTTCCAGGCTCAAGTGATCCTCTCGCCTCAGCCTCCTGAATAGCTGGGACTACAGGTACACACGCCACCACACCCGGCTAATTTTTGTATTTTTTGTAGATACAAGGTCTTGCTATGTTGCCCAGGCTGGTCTCAAACTCCTGTGCCCAACTGATCCACCCATCTCTCAAAGTGCTAGGATTACAGGCATGAGCAACTGTGCCCCCTGGCTATTAAAACATTATTTATGCTATTAGTAGTGTTTCTGGATTACTCAGAAATAAGGTTTGCTACATCTCTAACTTTACTATTTGGTTGTCCAGTCATTTCTGGTGCCTTTACTTTTCTGTTCCCTTTTTCTGTCGGATTTTTTTTTTTGGTGGTAGGTAGGGAGCTTGATTGCTATATAGTGCTGGTGAAGGTGTAAACCTTTAAAGATTTTGAAGTTGCTTTTCTAAGAAACAGCAGGAGCTCTTACCCTCATCTGGGTCTCAGAAGAAAGAGACAAATTTTGGGGTAGGAAATGGTACTGTTCCTCTCCTGCCACCCCACCCCCTTCGTACTTCCTATGTCAGATTAAGGGGTTCCTGCAGAGAACACCAAATTTAATTTTGCACCTTTTACATAATTTGTTGGTGGTCGGGGGCAGAGGCCTCATCTCACAAGGAACTCCTACCTCTCTTTTACACTGCTCAGTTGGGATGATGGAGGGGTCACTGGAGACGTAAAGGCTTCATTTGTCCCCCTTTGCCTGAGTGGCCTTGGGCATAGGTGGTCACTTCCTTAGTTTCTTCACCACTGTCTTGTCATTCTCCATGGGATGTTGGTCTGGTTTTTATAGCAAGGGATAGAGAACAAGCTCAAATTCAGTTAGAAATTTGGACTGCTTCTAAGTTTTCCTACGTTTTAGACACAACTACAGCCCACCGGTTTGAGGAAACACGGACCTTATTTGTGGGCGTTGCTTCTGCAACTCAACTCTTACTCCTCCAGATCTGCTCCAGCCCCGACGGCTGCTTGTGTTGTCAAAACGAAACATTTCTGTCTGGTGAAGGAGAACACCCACATCCTTGCCGAGTCAGCAGGCTCAGGGCCTGGAAGTCAGTGATGGCTTCATCACCACTTTGCCTTCTGTTTTTCTTCTCATTTATATTTCAGCTTCTGACTATGGACTGTTTCTTTCGGATGAAGACCCCAGGAAAGGGATTTGGCTGGAAGCGGGCAGAACACTGGATTACTACATGTTGCGGAATGGGGTATGCTGCCAATCCCAGTGCTGTTTCTTCATCCCTTTGTCCCTGGGCCTTCTTCCATAGACGCCAACACGGTTACGCTATTTTGATTCAAGGGCATCTTATTAATAGTTCGATGCATTGTACTTCGTAAGGGCTGTTCAGGTGGTGATAGAAAATGTCAGCTATCCAAATTCTTGAGATTCCATAGAAGGATTGAAGCAGTTCGAGGTTAGTATTTTAAGTAGTTTCTACTTGTCCTTGTTGGATTTGGTAATTGTGAGATAAGATACAGCATCTTACTGTAAGTATGGAAGAGAGATTCCTATGCCTGGTGATGGGAAGTAAGAACAGATGAGAGGGAAAAATGAAATATAACCCTAACAGTAGCTAGAGACTGAATATTAGTGTTTTGTTTTTGAAAAAGAAACTTCAATTTGAGATGTGAGTTCAATAATGATCAGTAGTAGTAACAGCAACAACAAAAATGGTTGTGTTATGGAAGTAGGGAGAAGTAATGAGTAAAAACATATTAAACATTTTGTTCAGCTTAACCTCCAAGATACCAGGTTTTGGTATGTAGGGTGAAGTGGACCCATCAGATTGATGGGTATTCCATAAAGTAAGAGTGAAATATGTGATGCCAATTAATTTGGATAAGAAATTAATAGTTTAGTTTTAGGAAGTTCATACTTCTAGTTTTAGGAAGTGTAGTAAACCAGTTACTTAAAAATATCCCCCAGACATGTTACCCCTGTTTGGTCTTGTCATTAATGTATTTTAACACATCTTTTGAAAATCACTACTACTGTGGTACTCCACCACTGTGAGGAATGATGAGGATGCTATTTATGTCTTTCATTATTTCTAATATATAAGGTAAAATGTATTTACAGTAAAAATTAAAAATATTTTTATATGCAAATAGTAAAGACATAGAGATAGTAAAAATTGCTTATGACAGTGTTAAAAGATAATTGGAGACACACACTGCTGTCTTTTTAAAAGGCAAGTAGTCACCTCTCTCTGCTAATTCTCCTTAGAGCAGATCATTTCCAGCCTTTCAGGAGGTCATTCTCTACTTTCATTTCGCTGAGGATAGTTTTCAGTAACTGTAAGGCATAAGTGTGCCTTCTTTGGGTACAATTTCCCTATCAAATTTTTAAGAAATCTTTATGAAAGCAGTTATTTAGCACTGGAGAAAAAATTGAAGGTGACTCTAGGTGACAGATATAGAATGTTCAGTACACTATTTTTTCAACATTGTGCCGTGTTTGGAATTTTTCATAAGAAAATTGTTGGGAAAAAAATTGAAGATAGCCTAAGAGAATATAGATAGACTGTATATGGAAATAATGAAAGAAACCAGACTTCACAAGTTCTTTAATAAAATTTTAATTACTGGTCAAAACAAACAAGAAATAATCTGTATAGCTTTCAAGCCAGTAGGGATAGGAGGGAAGAAATGCAGATATCTTGACCATTAAAATAGGGGAAGTGCAGGGCAGCTTATGGAAACAAAATGAAAAGAAGGTATGGAATAAGATATGGTAAACACTTTTAAATATATTAGGCATCATACCGAATGTAAGTAAATGAAATGCAGCAGTAAACAGAGATTCTCATTGAATGGAATTTTGTTGTAAGTCCAGGTCTATACTATCTCTAAAAGACATAGTGGCAACAATCCCCTGAAAACTTTGAAAGGTTTTCCAAGATGTTTTAGAAGAAAGGGGAAATCAGAGTCTACTCTGATTTTTTTTAAATTCATTTTTTAAAGAAAAGTGTTCAAGTTTGTTATTTATTTTCCCCACACAGTGTGAAATTTGTGTGTGGTTTGTGCTCTAGGATATTTTGGAATATAAAAAGAAACAGAGACCTCAGAAAATCCGGATGCTGGATGGATCTGTGAAGACAGTAATGGTGGATGATTCCAAGACTGTGGGGGAGCTGCTGGTCACTATTTGTAGCAGAATAGGTGAGCATTTATACACCTTCATTGTATCTTTTGCTTAGTTTTTAATTACAGGCCTCTTCTTTTTTCCACCTGCATTTGATCTCTAGGCAACTTTGAATATGTCTTAACACGCCGAGTTCTGCCCGATCCCCAGAGGGTGTGTCCATTCTCCCAACTCGCCAATCCATGAAACATTTGGACTTCTCACTAAGTCACAGTGGAGGGCTTTCATTTCCCTCTCCAAAACAAGATTTTCAAATGGAAAGTCATGTGTAATTCAGCCTTCTGCCCATTGCTGCCTTCTATTCTATATGAGCACTCTAGATGTTCACTATCTCCTTGAGTACTTATGATACAGCCCACATGATTGATTATTAGTCAGTCTTTCTTCTTGTGGCTTCTGTTAGTCTCCCCAGAGAACAAGTCTGCCTCCTTTCTAATGAAGCCCTTCAAATATTTGAAGAAAATAGACTTGCCTATCTTAGTTTTCTCTTCATGCAAAGGAAGCCTGGTTCCTTCGGACACTTCTTGTTTGACACTGTCCTGCCTTCTTCTGCATGACCTCTTCTATGGTGGTGTTTCCCAAAAATTATTATAGATGAGAGAATTGAATGTGACATAAGTTTTACTGTAAGCGTGACTTCTTTGGGCACGATTTCACTACTACATTTTTAGGAAACCTTTATGAAAGGAATTACTTAGCACTGGAGATTCTGTATTGTAGTGATGATAACCCTGTGAAAATGTAGGAAGGCTTTCAAAGACATTTTGGAAGAAAGAGGAAATCAGAGTCTGATTTTTAAAAATTCGTTTTTGAAAAAACAGTGTTCAAGTTTGTTACCTGTTTTCCCCCACAGTGTGAATATGACTTAACTAGCTGAAGCTCCTTCATTTAAGTTGATGTGGCCACCTCCCTGACCCTCACATTTGTAAGGCCGTTTCTGGTTCTTTGCCGCCAGGAGCTCCTTGGAATATCACAGGCCTTAGGCTGGAAGAGGTTGACAGCAATTTAATTATTTATAATTATAACCTAATTTCCAATGTTTAGGAATAACAAATTATGAAGAATACTCCTTAATCCAAGAAACTATTGAAGAAAAGAAAGAGGAA
Organism: Nomascus leucogenys; assembly: GCF_006542625.1. Lineage (NCBI taxonomy): Eukaryota > Metazoa > Chordata > Mammalia > Primates > Hylobatidae > Nomascus > Nomascus leucogenys. The sequence continues at coordinate 81,843,880 of NC_044386.1, forward strand.
GGAACGGGCACACTCAAAAAAGACAGGACACTGTTACGAGATGAGAGGAAGATGGAGAAGCTGAAGGCCAAGCTGCACACAGATGATGACTGTAAGTGTTTGCAGAGGAAGCATGGTACAGACACACAGGCTTTGCTAAGCCTCACTTCCCTCCCACCATCCATATGACCCAGGACAGGATTTTTGGTTTTTGTTTTTAAAACTCTATTTAAAAAAAGTAGGCTGGGCTCAGTGGCTCACTTCTATAATCCCAGTATTTTAGGAGGCCGAGGCAGATGGATTACCTGAGGTCGGGTTTGAGACCAGCCTGGCCAATATGGTGAAACCTCATCTCTACTAAAAACACACAAAAAATTAGCTGGGCGTGCTGGTGCATGCCTATAGTCCCAGCTACTCAGGAGGCTCAGGCAGGAGAATCACTTGAACCTGGGAGGTGGAGGTTGCAGTGAGCTGAGGTCACACCATTGCACTCCAGCCTGGGTGACAGAGTGAGACTCTGTCTCAAAAAATAAATAAATAAAAATTAAAAAAAAAGTAACTGTAATACCATTTCACATCGAAAGAAATATCTTAATATCAGATATACAAATCATGTTCACATTTTCTTCATTATCGTCTAAAAATTTTTTTAATAGTTTGAACTGGGATCCAAATAAGGTTGAACAAGTTAATTAGTTAATTAATTTGTTTTACTAAGTGTCTTTCCATCTCTCTTTTTTTAATTGACTGATACTAATGATGTATATTTATGGGATGCAGTGTGATATATCTATGTAGACATCGAAGAAGGATTCAGTGAAGCTAATTAACATATCCATCACCTCACCAATGTATCTTTTTTTGTGGCAAGATTGTTAAAAATCTATTGTTAGCATTTTTGAAATATATAATACATTATTATTAACTGTGGTCACCACTCAGTGTGATAGTGCATGTCTTTTTGCAGCTTTTGTGTATGTGAAGAAACCAGATTGTTAGTTGTACAGCATTTCATACAGTCTGGATTTTCTTCATTGCATACCTATGGTGTCATTTAACATGTTCCTCTGTCCCTTTTAATTCCTTAGATCCAGAGGCTTGAATAGATTTAAGTGTTTGTGTTTCTTTTAATAAAGATGCTTTCTTCAGTGGTGATATGCACTTCCATCAGGAAGTGTTTCTGGTTTTCTTTTTTGGGGGGATGTTTAACATCCATCAGTGACCATTGCCTTAGGCCCATCATTTCCTTAGATGTTGAAAATAGTAATAGTGGGTTGGGTGCGGTGGCTCGTGCCTGTAATTCTAGCACTTTGGGAGGCTGAGGCGGGTGGATCACTTGAGGTCAGGAGTTTGAGACCAGCCTGACCAACATGGTGAAACCCTATCTCTGCTTAAAAATACAAAAATTAGCTGGGTGTGGCGGCACATGCCTGTAATCTCAGCTATGCGGGAGGCTGAGGTAGGAGAATCACTTGAACCCAGGAGATGGAGGTTGCAGTGAACTGAGATTGTGCCACTGCACTCCAGCCTGGGTGACAGAGCGTGACTCTGCCTCAAAAAAAAAAAAAAAAAAAAAAAGGTAATAGAATTCTGTTATTGGAAAGTCATTTTCTACACCTACACAGTTAATATATGGAAAAGCCAGCACATAACCCCATGTGTCCCTAAAGCCCATGCTGTTTGCACCTTGCTGCCTGACCCTCCACTGAAAGGGTCTTAATTTATTATCCAGTCCACCTAGACTTCTTGGCCTCTTTTCTCCTTTCATTGTATTTGTTCTTGTGGCTGTATCGGGATGACATCATTATTGCCATTGTGTTTATTGATCTTCTGTGAGGCTCTCATTTCCTCTGACCCTTTCTGTGTTTTTTTTTTCTTTCTGCCTAATTTGATTTGCAGTTATATACTTCTTTCCAAGAGACTTTAGTAGAAAAATCCCAAGGGTTTATTATTATTTGCAAAATACTCTCCCAGATACAGTGGGAGATGTGGGAGACACGTTTTGTGTACTCAAGTTGCTTATAATCTAGAGACACTGGTGATAAGGACTTAACCCATAATGTGTTTGAAGCCCAGAGAGGAGTGTTGGAGTGAGAGCTGTGAAAGTGTAGAGGAGAGTGATCGAATCCTGTACACATAGATGTGAGGACAGGGTTCTCAGAATGGCTGAGATTTAAGCTGGCCCATGGCACAGTTCTGCCAGCCCCCATTTAGTGTTGTCTCCGCTACTCCCTCCATACTTTCATTTTCTTCCTCTTTTCTGCTTGAGGTCAGAGGTAACTTACTATGCTCAGAGCCTCTAAATCACTTTATTAGCTGAGACTGGAGTATCTGCCCTCCACTCTGCCACTGGAGAGGCAGCATATTATACATTCATTGTAGTGCTTTAGCTATAACTTTAGGAATGGCTGGGAATTTTCTCCCTCATTTCCATTTTGGCTGGTCCTTTGGTAGATGTGAAATTATTTTGCAAAGCTTAAAAACCACAGTTCTAATACAAGAAGTAACTATAACTAAGTATCAGAGTTATAGAAATCTGCATCACACTGCTCTTTTGGTAAATTCCCTTTAGTTAAGAGGAAAAATAAACACAGTTCTCTTATATGTCTTGTTGTGTTGCAGTAAATTGGCTGGATCACAGCCGAACATTCAGAGAACAAGGAGTAGATGAAAACGAAACGTTGCTGCTTAGACGGAAGTTCTTTTACTCTGATCAGAATGTAGATTCGAGAGACCCTGTGCAGCTGAACTTGCTTTATGTTCAGGTACAGTATTTACTGCTCAGACACCGAGGTTGATGAGATTGCAGGAAGCTCCTGGCTGTGTCTTGTGGCGAGCAGGAGGGCGGCGCTGGCTTCTGCCACGTTTATGGCGTCGTTTCCAGCAGGCGCTGCTCGTGGGTCCCCTCATGTGTTTGGTTGTGGTGCAGGTTGATATTCTGGATGAGCAGCTGACCATCCGGAGTAGGGCCTCCCTATGGCTTCCCAGATTGTGTCCTGGTAGCCAACACTGTGTCCCTCTCTGCCGGGCTTTGAGAGACAGCTGTATTTCACTTAACTGGCCCACCATTTCAAGTGTACTAAAGGTTTCTTAGCTGGCATCTTAGAATGCAAGAGAATATTGGTCAGAAAATCAGGACTTCTCATTAACTGGAAGATATCCTCTCAATAACCTTTCATGTCTTTACCCTTAACTAATTGTTAAAACTGACAAGTCATTTAACATGTCTGAGTTGCAGTTTCCCAGTATGTAAGATGTGCATTGCACTAGATTGTCCCTAAGGTTTCTTGTGGCTCAAGGAAAACATCATCCATCTTTGTCCTCTCCTACCAGCTTCCTTTCCTTCCCTCCCTCCCTTTCCTCTCCTTATTTATCCATCTGTCTGCCCATAGAAATAATGTAGGGGTTGGCAAACTACAGTCATGCCTTTTGCCTGTACTTGTGAATAAAGTTTTATTGGAACACAGTTTATGTATTCAAGTATTACATATTGACAAATCCCCTTGAGGGTTATGTAATTGTTACACATATCTTCTGTGGCTGTTCTCGCATTCTGGTGACAGAACTCAGTAGTTGTGACAGAGACTGTGTGGCCCAGGAGGTTTGAAATGTTTACTATTTGGCCTTTAGAGAAGTTTCCTGACCCGTGAGTTAGTGGATGGAAGGATGGCGTGGAAAGAGGGCTGAGAGGAAAGATGTGGGGAGGCCAAAAGGAGAGAGATAGCAGGGCAGTGAAAAGATGCTTGTTGGCTTAAGGCTTAGAGTGATAGCTTGGAGTGTCCATCTTAGGGTGATCTGGGGGTCATTTAGAGAAAGGAAAGGCAGAAGCGGGGGGGGAAGCAACAGCAGTGATGGATGGAGAACTGGGAGGAGGAGGAGTTCAGACACAACAAGCTCCCCATTTTAGGATGCATTCGCTTGTCATTCCCCCTGCTGTCTTGAGTATTGAGTTCTTGTCTGTATGTGTGTGTGTGCCTATCGCCTTTCTTTCTCTTCTTCTATTACATTGGTTTTTATCTGGGGATGGGGGTTGGGTTGATTTTACCTCTAGATATTTGATTAGCTAGCTTTATGATTTAGGATTGTAAAAAGTACACTGTATTTGTCTTTCGGCCTCTTTGAAGCTGATCATTTCATATGAGTTTCCTTTGCCTCTTTTTTATAATCACTTCTGCCTTTCTGGACCATCATCAAACTTCGCTTTTGCTGTACCGGACACCTCTAATGTTTTCCGTCTACAGGCCATTTTAGACAAAGGTTTGTTTTTCTTTTGCCTTAGTTTTCTCCCATGTGGTGATCATCCACTGTGTCCTGCACATGTCACCGTGGGTCAGCTGGCACTGTCCCCTGCTCCACAGAGGGTGTGCTGGACCATGGGAATGTGTCAGTGGAGAGAACGTGTCACTCCCCGAAGCCTCTGATGCTTTTCCTTCCTCTTGTGTTTCAGGCTCGGGATGACATCCTGAATGGCTCTCACCCTGTCTCCTTCGAGAAAGCTTGTGAGTTTGGTGGATTTCAAGCCCAGATACAATTTGGACCTCATGTGGAACATAAACACAAACCTGGATTTTTAGAGTAAATGACATTTTGTTTCTCTTTTTTCTCTTTTCTCCTGTCTTCTTTCTCTTTCACCTTTTTATTTTTGAGCTAGGTATCTAAGATCATACCCTAATTTCAATCAGTTGTGAGAATGCTAGCTTTTCTTCCATCGAGTAGATGACCAAATTTGCAGATTTTAGAGAAAGCAAGAGAAATTCAGTTTTTCTTGCTGAATAGAAATTCAGTGATCTGTGTTCCCCTCCACCCTTTTTTTTTCCTTCTACTTCGTCTTAGTGAAGAGGAAAGTAAAAAAATAAAAAACACTCCAGTAGGGCCAAGGTGTGAACGCCAATGGGGGGGGTTGGGGGGAGGACATGAGCTTTCCTGTAGGATGTGCCAATCAGCATGAGATGTGTCCAGTAGGCCATTCTTGGTATTGTGCATTCGTTGTATTGTTTCAAGTGTATCACAGGGAGAGGATAACGGAGAGGCTTCTTTGGCCCTTGACCCCAGTTTCACTTTGGTGGAAAGTAATTGGGACCAGAGTATGCCTTTGAGTAAGAAGAAAACTTAACTTTTCTTCTGGTGGCAGAGAATGCCTGGCCAATATGCTGTTTGGTCTAAACTGAGTTGTTAACCCCCCAAAAAGCAAACCTCTTCCCTTGGGTTAGTGAATCCCAGGGAGCCTTTACAAGGTGATGCCGTGTCCTGCAGTGTGCCACACATTGTGAGCCTGAGGCTGAGGATGGCTCTGAGCAGTTCCTACCACCTACTTAGTTCTGTATTCTCCAAATGAGTCATACTGCCGGGTGTTCCTCAGGGCCCGCTTTTACCCCAGCAGTCTGGCTTCCTTCCTCAGGAACCTCGGGAAGCTTCGCCTTCTGTTCCGCCACCTATCAAAGGCCATGTGCACAAGTTCCTTTGGCAGTTTCCACGTTCCCACCTTCTAGCCTCACAGCTGGCCCCTCAGATACAACTGATGTCATCAGCCTGAGGATTATGGCCACGGATATTGAGGAATAAACACCAAGAGCTAGTGAGGCCTTGGAGGAAACAACATTTTGTTTCTGTTTCTAGAGTGACTGGTGACAAATAGAAAATGGAGGCAAGATTGATGAATAAAAAAAAATGGAAATAAAACGTTTACCTATTTTTGGGCATTTGTAGCTGTGAATCTGTCTCCTGGTAGGAAGGCGATCTGAATGTAGCCATTCACCAGGTTCCTATATTGATGACGATGCCACCCTGGTCATTTTATTAGTGCACTTTCTCCGTAGCCCAGGGGCAACTAGTTCTCAGGACTGCCTTGTGAATTGAGAACATAGTATTTTATTTGATACATATGGAAGAAGCAGGAGAGAGAGAAGTGGCTTATTCACAGTTACTTAAAGAGGTTCTTCACAAATAGCTTCTGACTTCTAACACCGGGCTCTCATTTTCAAAGGCATTCCTACTTTCAGTGAAAGGCAAGTTGCCCCTTTCACTGGTCTCCCACTATGCAGCAAAGGTACTTAAAACTGGGATTACAAGGTGCTTTGGTCTATTTCCTAGTATGATGGGTCCTACCAACCAAATCATCGTGAACGTTACTGTACAGCTGGCTGCCTGTGTCGAGATTACAAACTAATATCAAAGCATTGGTATTGGTCTTAAAATTATGTACTGCAGTTTGTGGTCCTATTGAATGCTACACACTCACACTCCAGCAACAGTATTCTTCTCTTAATAATCTGAGACCACAAGAGTTAAGCAATTGCATTGAGTTTGTTTCTTTTTTTCTAAGATTATAATATCAAGTTTATGCCTGTAGTGGTACCTGTACCCTTATTTAGATTCCAAATTAAAATAAGGTGGTTTTGCCTGGTGGCAATTATTTTTCCTTATGAATTTGATTTACTTTTTAATTAGGCCAAATTAGGTAATGAGGCATTTTTACTTAATGTAGATATTTAATTGTGTACATTATTGCTTATACCACGCAGGTAAAATTTCTTGAGGATATAAGTCCCTTCTTAATTACAACAAAACAGTGAGGCCACATTTTGCTGATTTGCGAGTTGGATTGTCAGGTCCTGTTTTTGCCTGGGCTGTTCCTGGTGACTGGCTGGGCTCTCTTTTGCAGCCTTTATATCTTTACCATTCTAGCTTTCACATGTGCGATCTGCTTAAACAGTTTAGGGTTTTAAAATAATAATGAGAAGGTTGGACTTGTGATAGCCATGCTGAAGATGCAAGCCCCAGAAATTTCAGTTACATAGTTTCTGAGGCGGGTACATAGGGGGTTATCTTTTAATTTTTTGAAAATTTGCTCAGCATTTTTGCTCAGAGTCGCAATATGGACATTTTTTATGAGATTCGCGTCGAACTTTCTTCAGACTCTCCAGTGATTTCTGGATTTGGTACTTTAGTGAAGGTACTCATTTAGAATAATGCAAATCGTCAGAGCCTGAAAGATTTTCAGAGTTTTCAGGGATTTAAGGATTATTTAATATATCCGTCTACTTTATTGATGGGGAGAATAAGTGCTAGAGAGAGACAGAGACAAGGCCCAGAACAGTCAAGTGCAGGGAGCCAGAAAAAAGCCAGTTCTGCTAGATTGAGTCTGATATGCTTTATCTATATGACAGTTTTCCTCAGGTCACCTTCAGGGGGTCCTAAGAAGGGCCATTTTATTGGTGCATGAAGTAAAAACAACACATAATCTAGTAATCAGGTATTTGCTTTATGCTTTTCTGTGTTGAGAAAATGCTTGCAGAAAATATGCCATGTGATTTGGATTTTTGTACAAATGTGTGGGGTTCATGTGAAATTTTGTTACCTATATATGAGCCTGGTGTTTTTCTTTAACTCATTGAGGACTTGCAGATGTGTTTTATTGTGCCAGGTGTAGGGAAGATACAAGGGAGATATTATATACTAATTCCTTGCTGTTTTCGAATCTACAGTCTGTGTGGCAGATAAGTATATGAAATGGTTATTATGCAGAACCAAAACTTGGCTCTGATCATTTCAACAAAGTCCAACTTTTTAACTGTATTTTAAGTGCAGGATGGTCTATTCAGGAAGTAGACTATGGAGACTACTATGGATTGTTTCTAAAAAGGTGGGAAGGGTATCATGCAAGACGCAATGTTGATTAAAGAAATTGACAAAGTAGAAGGTCAATCTAAAGAAGAATTGACTTAAAACGGCAACAACAAAACATAATCATGACTAATTTCTAGATGCTTAAAAACACTGTGGAAAACTTTAAGAAGTGGTCATAGTAAAAGCCTTCTATATTTTATTGAAGAAGATGAGAGTTACTGGTAAACTTCAGATCTTAAATCAAGTGTACATGACAAAATTGAAAGTGACTCTAGGTGACAGAGAATGTTAGTACACTATTTTTTCAACATTGTGACGTGTTTGGAATTTTTCATAAGAAAATTGTTGGGAAAAAATTGAAGATAGCCTAAGAGAATATAGATAGACTGTATATGGAAATAATGAAAGAAACCAGACTTCACAAGTTCTTTAATAAAGTTTTAATTACTGGTCAAAACAAACAAATAATCTGTATAGCTTTCAAGCCAGTAGGGGTAGGAGGGAAGAAATGCAGATAGCTTGACCATTAAAATAGGAGATGTGCAGGGTGGCTTATGGAAACAAAGTGAAAAGAAGGTGTCGAATAAGATATGGTAAACACTTTTAAATATATTAGGCATCATACCAAATGTAAGTAAATGAAATGCAGCAATTAATAAACAGAGATTCTCATTGAATGGAATTTTGTTGTAAGTCCAGGTCTATACTATCTCTAAAAGACACACTTTTAGACAAAGAACAGAGAGAATGACAGAGAAAAGTTTAAATGCATTGAAACTGATAAACCAGGAAATTTCTACTTAAATCAAAATGTAGCTGCTGGAGCAGCTACATTTGGTGTTACACAAAATAGACTCTAAGGCAAACAAAGCATAAGTCGAGATAAGATTATAAAGATAGAAGGGCTAACTTATCAAGATACTAAATAATTGTGAACCTGTATATGTGCCTAACACTGCCTTAAATGTATATAAAGGAAAAATAGACTGTATTGCAAAAATTTCAGATATGCAATTTTAGTGAAGTAATTTAACATACTTCCCTCAGTGAATGATTAGTAGAACAAGATAAAAATAGAAGAAATAAGATATTTAAAAGAAAGTAATGAAATAGAAACCACAGACAATCAATAAAACCAAAAGCTGGTTCTTTAAAAAACTTAATAAACCTTGGGTAAATTTGATCAAGAAAAACAAAAGAAGAAAAAGGCAAAATAAGGTGAAGAGATGTTAAAAAGCAGTTGAGAATGTGATAAACTAGGAAAATTTAGAAAACATGGATAATTAGAAAATTGAAATAAATCTACAATCTTGAAAGAAATTGACTTATCAATTTAAAAGATACCAATCAAAAAACAACAAACACTAGGCCCAGGTTATTTCAGAAAATAAAAAAGTAAAGCTCCTCACCTTAATTTGAAACTAGCAGAACTGTAATACCAAAATGAATACAGACAATAGAAAGCTTTTAAATTGAATATAGATGTCTTCCTCATAAAAGTTAATCAAATATTAACTAAGTCCAACATGACATGTGCGTGTGTAAGTGCAAGTTATAACTAAATAGTGTTTCTTTAAAGGAGGCAAAATTCATTTAACAAATAATTTGTTGAGTGCCTTCTATGTGGTAGACACTAGACACTGGAGATACAGCAGTGAAAAACACAGTCAAACATTTCTGCCCTCGTGGAACTTAAATTCTAGTGCAGAAAGGAAGATGATAACTAATAAGCAAGTAAAATACATAATATATTAATGATGATGAATGCCAAGATAAAAAGGCAGAAAGGGGGAATAGGGAGTTGGTGTATTTTAGGGATTGAGAGAGTTTTTTTTTTTTTTTTTTTTTTTTGGAGACGGAGTCTCGCCCTGTCGCCCAGGCTGGAGTGCAGTGGCATGATCTCGGCTCACTGCAAGCTCTGCCTCCCGGGTTCACTCCATTCTCCTGCCCGGGTTCACTCCATTCTCCTGCCTCAGTCTCCCGAGTAACAGGGACTACAGGTGCCCGCCACCACACCCGGCTAATTTTTTGTATTTTTAGTAGAGACGGGGTTTCACCATGTTAGCCAGGATGGTCTCCATCTCCTGATCCTCCTGCCTCGGCCTCCCAAATTGCTGGGATTACAGGCTTCAGCCACAGCGCCGGGCCTTGAGAGAGAATTTGACATTTTCGAATGGATTACCAAGAGACACATCTTCACAGTAGAAAATGTGTTTATATAGTTTACCATGTTTGATTTTTTTTTAAAAGACTGTGTGATTGTCTTAATTACTGGAGAGAAAGAATTTCATAAAATAAAATAATCTTGATGACAAAAAGAAAAACTTCATGGCATGCCAGAAATTCATGAAAACCTTCTTAGTCTAAACAAGTATGATAATTAATAGTTTAATATTAATTCCCTTTAATGTCCATAAGGATGCCTGCTATCAGTGCTTCTTATCAACACGATACTAAATATCCTAATGAGTGCAATAAGGAAAGAAAAAGAGCTCAACCATATCAGGATTGGATAAACTGTCATTGGTTGCAGGTGATAGGATTATCTACATAGATAATCAGTCAGTCTATAGAGAACCTTACTAGAATTAACAAGACTTTTAAGCGTGGTCTTTAGGAAAAAAAAAAAATCAACATATAATAGCAAATAGTATTCCCATACAAATCAACAAAGAGGAAATATAATTGAAAAAAGGGAGTTACCTTTTATAGTAGTTACAAAAAGTATAATTTACCTAAGAAGACAGCTTTCCAATGATCTCCAGGATCTCACCAATAAAATGATAAACGTTTATTGAAGAGCATAAAAGGAAGTCTGAGTAAATGCTATGTTATTGCTGTGTTAATGGGTAGGAAGACTTGTATCAGGTAAAGTACTTCTACCCAAACTTACAGATTCAGTTCAATTCCAGTCACTTACGTAATAATGAGAAAACTTTTTCTTAAAATAGACATCTCAATAAAGCTGTTAAAAATTAATATGAACTAGTCAAGGCTCAAGAATGGTAAAGGCTAATTGAAGATATATGAAGGACTCATACAACTACCACAATTTTTATAAAGGTAAAGTAATTAAAACACTACATTAGTTTCATAAGGTGGTATAGTAATTCAAAAGATTGATAAATTTGCCTTTATTAAAATATCTTATTAGGAAAAGACCTCATGAAGAATAAAGCTCCAAACTGGAAAAAGAAATTTGCGTATTTGCAATGCATACTCCAAGATCAGATTAATATCCAGAAGATGCTAAAAAAGAAAAAAAAATCTAAGAAAAAGATCACCCAGGATATCAGTACGTACTTTGAAGAGAAGGAAATGTAGTTGACTTATAAAGACATGAAAAGATGTTTAACTTAGTAAGTGATTCAGAAAATGCAAAATCAAAAGGGACAGAGCATTTCATGTCTCTCAGATGGGCATACATTTAAATGTGTGAAGACACCAAGGTTCTTTATAGAGGAAACAAGGTATTTCAGAATATGAATCTTTGTATTTAAAAATATATACACAAAGAGAAACCGGATGTATTATTGTTTATAGGCACAAGGAGATATAGGAAGATATTAAAATATCTGTGGAAACTAACTTCAAAAAAGTGACGGCTGGGCACGGTGGCCCATGCCTGTAATCCCAGCACTTTGGGAGGCCGAGGCGGGTGGATCACTTGAGGTCAGGAGTTCGAGACCAGCCTGACCAACATGGAGAAACCCTGTCTCTACTACAGATACAAAATTAGCTGGGCGTGGTGGTGCATACCTGTAATCCCAGCTACTCGGGAGGCTGAGGCACGAGAATCACTTGAACCTGGGAGGCGAAGGTTGCAGTGAGCTGAGATTGCACCATTGCACTCCAGCCTGGGCAACAAGGGGGAAACTGTCTCAAAAAAAAAAAAAAAAAGTGGCTACCTAATAAAGAAAGGATATGGGATTTCCACTAATTCTGTAATCTCTACTTTAATAACAGAAGAGAAGTAGCAATCATAAAGCAGATATGACAACATGTCAACATGTATTTCTCCTTGGCGGTAGGTATATACGTTATAAGGCATATACTTTTCTATAATTTGAAATGTTTCACACTTAACTTTTTTTTGTTGTTGTTGTTGAGACAAGGTGTCAGTCTGTCACCCAGGCTGGAGTGCAGTGGCGCCATCTCAGCCTCCACCTCTCTGGTGCAAGCAGTCCCCTCACCTTAGCCTCTCAAGTAGCTGGGACTTCAGGCATGTACCGTCATGCCCAGCTAACTTTTGTATGGGGTCCCAGTTTGGTGCCCAAGCTGGTCTCGAACTCCTGGGTTCAAGCGATCCACCCTCTTCAGCCGCCCAAAGTGCTGGGATTACAGGCTTGAGACAGCACACCCAGCTCACTTAACTTTTTCTTTTTCTTTTTTTTTTTTTTTTTTTTTTTGAGATGCAGTCTCACTCTGTCGCCTGGGCTGGAGTGCAATAGCACTATCTCAGCTCACTGCAAGCTCCGCCCCCCGGGTTCATGCCATTCTCCTGCCTTAGCCTCCCGAGTAGCTGGGACTACAGGCACCCACCACCACGCCTGGCTAATTTTTTGTATTTTTAGTAGAGACGGGTTTCACCGTGTTAGCCAGGATAGTCTCGATCTCCTGACCTCGTGATCTGCCCGCCTCGGCCTCCCAAAGTGCTGGGATTACAGGCGTGAGCCACCGCACCCGGCCAACATTTTTTTTTAAAAAAGATGTTTGCAGTAGTCTGGGCTTGAAGTGATAAAACTTATATTCACCAAAGTTGGATATTTAACACGTGGCAAAGGCAAAAGTAATAGGCCCTGGAGGCCAGACAGAAAGGTTCCATGACTCTGCATGTTATGGGAAGAAATGGTCCAAGGGCTGAGTGTGGGCAGGCAGGTCACAGGCTTAGGAAACCTCTCTCGTCCTTGACTCTCACAGCCCCCCTTCCTGTTTGGGAATTCCTTGGAAGTATTTTACTGAGAAAACAAAGCGACCCAGGGTATGAATCTTTGTTGAGAAAGAATTCACAGTGGACTTGGAAATTTTCCCCCACAAACTCAAGATAATTCTACTGTCAACAAGCAAAGCTTTTGACCCAGTAGGAGGTCTGAAGCCAGTTTTTCACTTGGCCTCTGTTCAAACACATATTCCTCCTTTGGAGTTGGTCATCTGTGTGTGCTTTTGTCAGAATAATTTGGCCCTTGATTCTGTTTTCAAACTAACCAGAAAGCTGGCATTTCAACCTTTGTTTTCATCAGCTCTCTTACATTATATTCTTCACCACCATCCTCCCACTAAATTAAAAGTAAAGTGCAATAAAAAGCCACTTGCGTACTTCCTCCCTGTGAACTTCTGTCTTGTGTTTCTGACAGCCCAGAGCTCTCCTATCCTCTCAGTTTTGGGAGGTAGTGACCATTCAATAGTGTCTGTACTGTTTGATCCTAGCTGTCTTCTGAGGTTGGTGCCTGTCTCCCTAACTACTTTCAAACCAGGAACCACTGAGGGTATCCAGCGCTGAGCTGTCTCTGAGTTCCTGGGCAGTGGCGTGTCCTTATATTAAAGGACATTTGGATTGGTTCAGGATGACAGAACTGCTGTGTGACCAAGATAGGTCTTCAGATCCAGTTCTTATGTTTCTACCATGCTGCTGTGGTTTGAATGTGTTCTCTCCAAAATTTGGGTGTTGCCAATGTGATAGCGCTAAGAGGTGGGGCCTCTAGACATGATTAGGTCATGAGGGCTTTTCCCTCGTGACTGGGATTAAGGCCCTTAGAAAAGAGGCTTCACGCAGCATTCAGCTAGCTTGCTGTTCTGCTCCTTTGCCTTGTGAGGACACAGGCTTTCTCTCCTCTCCAGAGCTTGCCACCCATACCAAACAGCTGAACCTGCCAGTGCCTTGACCTTGGACTTCCCAGCCTCCAGAACTGTACAGAAATAAATTTTCTGTTCTTTATAATTGAATTATAAATTATAGAATTAAGTATAATTGAATATAATTAAAAGACTGGTCATTACCCAGTCTGTGGTATTCTTTTGCAGCAGCACGAACTGACAAGCTGTTTTCCGTTTCCACTTTTTCTTGCCACTCTAAGCGTTTCCCAGCTCACTCAGTGCCTCCCTCCACCTGTATTATCACCTCACTTAACCAGTACTTAACTGCTACTCTCAGTTGCAGACATTTTGACCTTTGAGTCTGGATTCAAATCCAAGTGTGTCTGAATCTGTAATCTGAGCTTTCAGCCCACTGTGTCAGTGGTTCTCCAACTTCATCTGATCAGAATTATCTAAAGGGCTTGTGGGCCTCACCCCCAGAGCCTATTATCCACCAGGTGTGGGGTGAAGCCTGAACACTGGCATTTCTTTTCTTTTCTTTTTTTTTTTTTGAGACGGAGTCTGGCTGTGTTGCCCAGGCTGGAGTGCAGTGGTGCGATCTCGGCTCAGTGCAAGCTCCGCCTCCCGGGTTCATGCCATTCTCCTGCCTCAGGCTCCCAAGTAGCTGGGACTACAGTAGAGACGGGGTTTCACCATGTTAGCCAGGATGATCTCGATCTCCTGGCCTCGTGATCCGCCCACATTGGCCTCCCAAAGTGCTGGGATTACAGGCGTGAGCCACCGCATCTGGTGAACACTGGCATTTCTGTCACATTCCTAAGTGCTGCTGGTGCTGCTGGTCCTGAGGCCACACTCTGAGAAGCGTACGTGATACCAGATTTGACATGTTGTTGTTAATCATTTGGTGATTCAACATCACGGTTGGAGTCAGGATCCTGGGTGTTCCAGCATCCTTGGGGTGATGCTGTCCCTTTCGTACCTCCACCATCCCTCCCCTCCGTTCCTCCACCCTGTGCTGAGTGGACACTCTGCTGCTTTGTTTTTATGTTCATATGGATTCTCTCCGCTCTCACAAATGAGGCTACATCCCTTGTCTTCAATTCATATGAGCGATAACACTCAGGTTTGAAGCCTCTGCTTTTTAAGTGATAAAAACCAACTTAGAGAAACGGTGACTTCCCTGTGGTCATGCAGTGACTTGTTGGCAGCCCTGGGACAGATAAGAGGCAGTTCACGTTTCCCCAAATCATAGCTGCCTCCCTGTGTACTTGTAACTTACGGCCAGACTAGGAAACATCTTTGGAACTTCTCTTTTGGAATTACGTGTAGAGGCAGCTTAAATTGTACATAAGAAAATGAGATTTGATCATGTACACACAATGAAATAATATTTAGCCTTAACAATGGAGATACTGCCATTTGTGACAACATGGATGGACCTAGAGGACATTATTATGTCCTCTGAAATAAGCCACACACAGAAATGAAAATACTGTGTGATCTCACTCATGTGGAACCTTAAAACATAACAAAGAACTCAAATACATAGAAAAAAGAGTAGGAAAGTGGTTACTGAGTGGGGGGAAATGGGGAGATAGTGGTCAGAGGGTACACAGGCTCAGTTACATAGGATAAACAAGTCCAGAGGCCTAATGTTCCTTAGGTACAGTGTGAGGGCTATAGTTGATAGTATTGTATACTGGAAATTTACAAAGTAAATTTTAGGTAGTTTTACCACACACACAAAAACTGAGATGATGGTTACATTCATTTGCTTGATTGTAGAAATTCTTTCACTATGTATATTATATGAAAACATCATGTTGTATACTTTAAATATATACAATAAAATAACAAAATTGCAACTCATCCTTCAAAAAGTAGAAAATGAAGTTTTCATGACATCTGTATTTTTGAATTCAGATCCTGCTCCCCTATATGTGTTAAATTCCCCTTCCCTGATTCCACCGGCTTCTGGGCATTTCTGAAAAACTCAATGGCCACCACGTGGTCTTCATTATCGTATTCTGATTATTATTTTATTCCACAGGGTCTGAAATACTGATCACGTGGGATGTTGTTTGCCTACAGGGTAACTTGGAGGGGTCAGGGTGTGTAGTGGCCCAGAGCATGGTCCCCAGTGCCCACGGATGAGACAGCGTGTGGGCTGTGACCCTGGGCGACTTAGCATCGCGGAGCCTCGGAGTCTGTGTGTAGAATGGGGTCTTTGCTTCCCACGGCTTTTGTCAGTACTCAGTTAACCTGTTAGTGCTCGTAAAGCACCTGAAACAGGGTTTGGCCTTCAGTAAATGGCAGCTGTTTTAATTGTAGAAACTCCCAACCTGGTTTGGACTATTAGTTGGATAATCCAAAAAGTCGTTTAAAATGTAGAATCATAACAGGTGACATCTACCACTTGAAACCCATTATTCTAACTTTGAACTTACACGTTTGTTGCTATTGTTTTGATGTAGGGCCAAGGTTTTTTCTTGTGTGAATCTCCTGATTGGATTTCTACAGTGTTTTGCATGAACCATGCATAATGCATCATCTGTGAAGGAATTTAAAGACAACTATGAAGCAATCTGAGGACAGAATATCTTTAGATTTCCATGATTTTTTTCCTTTTCAGTATTTGACAGTTATCTATATGTCATTTAATATATTTTATAACTATTACCCTTAGGAAGAATGCAGTAGCTCAATTTTTATACTATTTCAGCAGCTCATGGGCTATGTCAGTGTATCATATAATCATGTGCTCTCCAGCCAGCTGCAACAAATTGGAGAACAAATACAGTGGACTTGACCAGAGCAGAAGTCGGGGTTTGTGAGAGAGGAGTCTGTTGGCTGCAAACTTTGAACCTCTCATGGATCTTACTGAGTCTGTTAGAGATTAGTGTACTAACTTTACTGGAATAGAGGATCTGTTGTTATGACTGCATTCAGAAAGGGCCATGCTTAAAAGGCTGGCAGTAGGGTTTGGCGGAGAAGTGAGTTCTCAGTGCAGTTTGTAGATGGCTGCCCTTTTAAGGTGAGAACATTTAAGGAGACAGTGGGAGGGATTTTGCTTGACCAGAACTTGCTTAATTAGGAAAATTTCCGATCAGGTTTGACAGTCTGATTTTTCTCCGACAAGGCTGACAGATTGCACTTGTATACATGTCCCAGATGTTAGGAGCCTTCCACACTCAGGTTTGGTAATCAGAACAACAACTGAGCTGGAACTACTGCGCTGCTGGCTGGCAGGCCTTGATGACATCCTGCCTGCTCCCTCCTGCTTTGTGCTGACATGGCACGCATGGCTGATTTACTGGGGAAAATACACGCCACACACATGCACACACTATTCATATCTTAAAATGGTTTTTAAACTCCCCACAAACCAATTCTTGAGACCTCAGGGGTAACACCTCTAGGGCACCTTCTGATGTTGTTTTCAGTAACTCCTGAAGACTGCATAGGAGGCAGATTCAGATGGGCTGGTTTGGCGGAGTTTGAAAGAAGGGAGCTTGCTGCAGTACAGGACTTTCTTGCCAGTGATGGTCAGCATATTCTACCCCTGCTGGTCCCCTGGACACCACCATCTGGTATTCTTCTAGTGACAGCCATTGCTCTGAGAGGGCTTGACGTGGAGCCCTTTTTGGGTGCTTTTGTTAACCTTAACCTCTGTTGCTGATGGAGGAGCCAATGCCTAGAGGCTGGCAGCAACGGTTCTCTCATGATGCCACTTCCTTATTTTAAATGGGCCCCTGGAGAAAGCCTGAAGCAGCTGTGTGTTCAGGTGGACCCACTCTTGTTCTGGGAGGTCAGAGGCTCTCTGCTACTTACTTACAAGTCCTGTGCCTTCAGCTAAGTCTTTACCTCTCTGAAACTCAGCTTCCTCTTTTGTGATGTTGGTGCCGTCCGGCTCTCTCTGAATCATTCATTTTTGCCCATGAAGTTGCTTAATGATAATTTTAATATCTAAACTGCTGCAGATTAGATATTTCTTAGATCCCTCCTTCTGACGAACTTGGAATCTCTCTTTTTTTCTTATTAGTGAAATCATACAACTTTTCCTTTGTGACTGCCTTCTTTCCCTTAGCACAGTGTTTCCATGTTGTAGCATATTTCAGTACTTCCTTTAGATCCAAATGATGTTCCATTGTACGGAGAAATCACATTTTATCCATTAGTTGATGGGCTTTTGAGTTATTTTCATCTTTTGGCTATCATTAATAATGCTGCTGTGAACGTTTGTGTACAAGTTTTTTTGTGGAAGTGTTCTCATTTTTTTTCTGGGCATATGTCAAGGAGCAGAATTGCTGCATAATGTTTTAAGGAACTACCAAACTTTTTTACAGCAGCTGTACCATTGTACATTCCCACCAGCAGTGTATGAGGGTTCCAATTTCTCTATGCCTTTGTCAACACTTGCTGTTGTCCATCTTTTTTATTGTAGCCATCCTCACGGGTATGTATTGGTATCACATTGTGGTTTTTCTTTGCATTTCCCTGGTGGCTAATAATGTTGAACATACTTTCATGTGCCTATTGGCCATTTGTATCTCTTCTTTGGAGAAATGACTGTTCATGTCCTCTGCCCGTTTTCAATTGGGTGTTTGGCTTTTCATTATCAGTTAAAGGTTTTTTATATATTCTGTATATATTGTAATTTCCTCGTATATAATTTGCAAATATTTTCCCCCACTCTGTGGATTGTATTTTCACTTTCTTGATGGTGGTATCTGCAATTTAAAAGTTTATAATTTTGAAATAGTCCATTTTATTTTTTTTTCTTTTACTACATGTGCTTTTGGTATTGTATCTAAAAACTCTTTACCTAAATCAAGGTCGTAAAGATTTACTTCTGTATTTTCTTCTGAGAGTTTTATAGATTTAGCTATTACATTTAGGTCTGTTATAGATTTTGAGTTATTTCTAGTGTATAGTGTGAAGTACGGGGTCCAATTTTTGTCTTTTGCATGTGAACATCCTGTTGTCCCAGCACCAGTTATTTAAAAAAGTATTCTTTCCCCACTGAATTGTCTTGGAACACTTGTTAAAAATCAGTTGACTGTAAAGGTTAGGGTTAATTTCTGGACTCTCAATTCTATTCTATTGACCTGTGTATCTGTTCTTACATCATTACTGCACTGTCTTTTTTACTATAGCTTTGTAGTAAATATATTTCTCGTATCTCTTTTAATTTATTATTATGTCCTCCTTTTCACCACTACTACCAAACTATTTATTTTTGAAGAAACTAAGTTTTTTATTTTTTTTATTTTTTTTTATTATTATACTTTAGGTTTTAGGGTACATGTGCACAAGGTGCAGGTTTGTTACATATGTATCCATGTGCCATGTTGTTTTGCTGCACCCATTAACTCGTCATTTAGCATTAGGTATATCTCCTAATGCTGTCCTTCCCCCCTCCCCCCACCCCACGACAGTCCCTGGAGTGTGATGTTCCCCTTCCTGTGTCCATGAGTTCTCATTGTTCAATTCCCACCTATGAGTGAGAACATGCGGTGTTTGGTTTTTTGTCCTTGCAATAGTTTACTGAGAATGATGTTTTCCAGTTTCATCCATGTCCCTACAAAGGACATGAACTCATCATTTTGTATGGCTGCATAGTATTCCATGGTGTATATGTGCCACATTTTCTTAATCTAGTCTATCGTTGTTGGACATTTGGGTTGGTTCCAACTCTTTGCTATTGTGGATAGTGCCGCAATAAACATACGTGTGCATGTGTCTTTATAGCAGCATGATTTATAGTCCTTTGGGTATATACCCAGTAATGGGATGGCTGGGTCAAATGGTATTTCTAGTTCTAGATCCCTGAGAAATCGCCACACTGACTTCCACAATGGTTGAACTAGTTTACAGTCCCACCAACAGTGTAAAAGTGTTCCTATTTCTCCACATCCTCTCCAGCACCTGTTGTTTCCTGACTTTTTAATGATGACCATTCTAACTGGTGTGAGATGGTATCTCACTGTGGTTTTGATTTGCATTTCTCTGATGGCCAGTGATGATGAGCATTTTTTCATGTGTTTTTTGGCTGCATAAATGTCTTCTTTTGAGAAGTGTCTGTTCATGTCCTTCGCCCACTTTTTGATGGGGTTGTTTGTTTTTTCTTGTAAATTTGTTTGAGTTCATTGTAGATTCTGGATATTAGCCCTTTGTCAGATGAGTAGGTTGCAAAAATTTTCTCCCATTCTGTAGGTTGCCTGTTCACTTGATGGTAGTTTCTTTTGCTGTGCAGAAGCTCTTTAGTTTAATTAGATCCCATTTGTCAATTTTGGCTTTTGTTGCCATTGCTTTTGGTGTTTTAGACATGAAGTCCTTGCCCACGCCTATGTCCTGAATGGTATTGCCTAGGTTTTCTTGTAGGATTTTAATGGTTTTAGGTCTAACATTTAAGTCTTTAATCCATCTTGAATTAATTTTTGTATAAGGTGTAAGGAAGGGATCCAGTTTCAGCTTTCTACATATGGCTAGCCAGTTTTCGCAGCACCATTTATTAAATAGGGAATCCTTTTCCCATTGCTTGTTTTTGTCAGGTTTGTCAAAGATCAGATAGTTGTAGATATGTGGCATCATTTCTGAGGACTCTGTTCTGTTCCATTGATCTATGTCTCTGTTGTGGTACCAGTACCATGCTGTTTTGGTCACTGTAGCCTTGTAGTATAGTTTGAAGTCAGGTAGCGTGATGCCTCCAGCTTTGTTCTTTTGGCTTAGGATTGACTTGGCGATGCGGGCTCTTTTTTGGTTCCATATGTACTTTAAAGTAGTTTTTTCCAATTCTGTGAAGAAAGTCATTGGTAGCTTGATGGGGATGGCATTGAATCTATAAATTACCTTGGGCAGTATGGCCATTTTCACGATATTGATTCTTCCAACCCATGAGTATGGAAGAATTTCTTGTGTTTGGGTTTGGCTAATTGTATCCTGATGGTATCATTGAACATGCTCCCCTATTCTTCTTTTTGTAAACTGTTATTTAGATCTAGGGGCTCAATTAAATTCAGTTTCAATTATGTATTTACTTATTCTTTATTGACAAGAATACTTCCTAGGTGGTACTGTATACTTCCTTTTGTATCGGTTGGGAGGCATATATTAGCTGGTTATCCTGCTTTGATTAATATTAAAATTGATCATTGGGTTTAGATGTTATCAAATCCATCAATCTATTAAAGAGTTCCTGATCAACTTGTTTTTTTTTTTATCTTATAGTCATTGAAATTTGCTTTGATCTATCAGTTATTTCAGTAAGAGTTGTATAATGATGATTTTGGACTTTTTATTTTTTCTACATTTATTAGCTGTGATTCTTGCCCTCATCAACATTTAGAAACATCAGAATAAATACTTGTTTCTTTCTCCTCATTTACAGTTTTCAGTATGAGTTGGGACCTTAGCCGTCTCTTAAGGTGACCAATGATTTTTTAAAAAAATCTTTGTAGATATGAAATATCTGTGCTTTAACTTACTGCAGTCATCCTTATTATATTAATTATATGATGTCTGGGATTTGCTTTGGAATAATCCAGGGGAGGTCAGTGGGATGGGGAAATAGATGAGTCATGATTGGCCATGAGTTGATAACTGTCGAGGCTGGATGGATGGGTTTATTATTTTGTTCTCTCTTTTTCAATATAAAGTTTTAAATCACCCAATTTTTGGCTAATGGGAATTCGTTGATACTGGCTCCAGAATTATCTTGGTAGCTTCCTTGATTCAAGCCACAAGAAGTCCCAGGAACATTTTATACATTTCCCGCCTCAGACCAAGAATCAGTGATTTTTCTAAGACTTGCCGGTTCCTTTTAGTGGAAATGGTATTTAGAAGACCACCTGGCCTAGGCACCGGGGTGAGGGGGTTGCCACCAGCTTGTGCTTGCTCCTGGCCTTTAAAGGGGATGTAACTAGAAAATGTTTTTCAGGAAAAGAAAAATGAATCAGGTACTCAGGCCAGTATTTCCAGTTCAAATAAAAGATGCAGAATGTTTAGCCAAGTCTTTTTGCATTTTGTTTATTTTTGTCTATTTTATGCTAAAAAGCTTGGTTCCTAACAACAACCATAATTACTCATTTACTTTATCCTAATTATATATAACATCCTACTTATATATAATGTAATATCCTAATTTAATTGTGTGTGTGTGTGTCTGTGTGTAGACAGGAGGGAAAGTGGATGTTAATTTTAAATATTAATATTTTTACTAACAAGTCTACTATGGTTTATTTTGTCCATAATATCTTACAAGGGATATACAGTCAAAAGACTGTTTTGCAAAGTTACTTGACATAATTATTCTTCCTGTAGTTATGCTGTCAACTTGATAGACGGTTTTAGTTTTCGATTTTTAGATGTCGCTTTTTTTTTTTGCAATTTCATGTGGTTCTGAAGTGAAAACTATAATAAAAGAAATAGGGAAGTTTAGTTTCCATCCTTGTTCCCTTCTCCTTGTTTTTCCCCTCTTCCATGGAGAACCATTTTTATTAGTACCGGGTTTATCGTTGTATTATTTTTTTAAAAATGTGTAGACAATAGAAAATAATGTTTTTAAAATAAGTATTTCCTTCGTTTCTTATAAAAGGTAGCATACTCTATATTCTTGTGCTCTTTTTTTTTTCACTTTACAATAGATCCTGGAAATTCTTTTGTCTTTAAATATGTTAGTTTGACCTTTTCTATCATACTAGTTTTATGTCCGTGCCCTTATTTAAGTGCATCGTAGGATATAGCAGTCTGTTATTAATTACTCTATAAAATATTGGGAGACTTAGTGAGTTAACTGTGAGTTTTATTAAATGTCTTTGCTTTGCTTCTCATCATAGAACATGATAAATGCCTTTCCTTTTTAAATGTATCTCTCTTAGTCTGAAGGAATTCCTGCCCAAAGAATATATCAAGCAGAGAGGAGCTGAAAAGAGGATCTTTCAGGTATTGGAAATGTACAGAACTTTATTATTCTCCTCACTCCCCATCCTCATTTATTAGTGCGAGGGGGCCTCTGCACATGATAGTTTTATACCTCGTGCCTGTACTCTTATATAATAAATGATTAGTGACTCAAGAGTAAAGAAGCTGACAGTCCTACTTTGGGCAGATTTATTATCTTAATCCATATTTTCTTGCTAAAGGTTACCTAGCCCTTCTGAGAAAAATGTGCATACATTTAATTTCAAAGGCATTATCTTGGTAACATTGGAACAAGGTGATAGACTCTTAATATGCACTGAGGAAGGATCTACAAGTAGCCTCTTTGTCCTGAGATTTGTTTTTTGAAACCGGAATTTGGAAATTAGTGCCTTTTAAAAATCCAGAATTATTCTAAAAGTCAGAGACTTGTCCAGTTTACGCAACCAGTAAGAAAAGCCTTAACACAAACTTTGCCATGAAACACTCTAAGGAATCCGAGATACCAACGTCTACTTTGATCCTGAAATGTAAATATAAATTAAAATACAAATTTCATGTGTACAAAACATACTTTTCTCCAGTATTGTTTCTGAGTACTATTGTGTACAGGCGTGTATTTACCCTGCTCTTTGGAAAACGATATATTTTTTTTTTTTGAGACAAAGCCAAGACGGAGTGCAATGGGGCAATCTCAGCTCACTGCAACCTCCGCATCTCCCCCCACCCTGTTCAAGTGATTCTTGTGCCTCAGCCTACCAAGTAGCTGGGATGACAGGCATGTGCCACCACACCCGGCTAATTTTTGTATTTTCAGTAGAGGGGGGTTTCACCGTGTTGGCCAGGCTGGTCTCAAACTCCTAATCTCAAATGATCTACCCACCTTAGCCTCCCAAACTGTTGGCATTATAGGCATGAGCCACCACACCCAGACAGTACATTGTGGATGGATGTTAGAGTGACACCTCTCCTGATAAGAACATTTTTCTTGGTATCGTTTAAAGTCTTGGCTCTCAACCATTTGGGACATGGAGTCCTTTGTCAATGTGATTACAGTTATGAACCCTGTTCCCACCACCCTGCATGTGTGCATGAATTGTCACATTTAGTTGTGAAGTAATGTAGGCTGTTTGGGCTCAAACTCTGGTTTGAAATCCCTGTGTTAGAACTTCCTGCGTGCTCTGATCCTTGGTCAGCAGTTGCCTGTGTCATGGAGGGGTCTCAGACACAACCATCACTTAATGATCATTCCTAGCCACTTATCTCCACCACATACAGTAACTACCTCTCTCCAAGTCCACCTGCTGGCAGAGATGCAATAACTGGTCCCGGCTACTGTCACTTTTGCAGGAGCATAAGAACTGCGGAGAGATGAGTGAGATAGAAGCCAAGGTCAAGTACGTCAAACTCGCACGGTCCCTCCGCACATATGGCGTGTCCTTCTTCCTGGTGAAGGTGAGTTGGGCAGAATGGGGAGAGTGTTCACCTCGGCCACTTCTTTTTTCTTTTGTTCAAGCGTTTGCTGTTAAGCCTGGTTTGTCCTGCTCACCCCCCTAGCATTTGCAGGTGGAACATCTGGCTAGTGCTGACCTGCGTTTAGCGGCAGCACAGGCATGAGGGGTATGACCTGCGGGCTGGTGAGTGAGCCCTGCTGTCCAGGAGCCCCTGGGCAGCTGCGCTTTGGCTCAGATCACTGTCAAAGCTATAAAGTCCCTGAAGGAGTGAGTTCACTTTTACTTGTTATTCCTTCTCCTGACAATGTTTCATTTATGACTGTCAAGAGTCCTGTGGACTAAGTGAAGACTTTCACCACTGCAGACAAAATCGAATTCACGTGGTAAATGCGATGCTTAATTTGTATACTTTAAGACAAGACTTGGGATTTTACGGCCTTCAGATCTGTTTTCATGGGAATTGTCTGTTTTCCTGCTAGAGGAAAAGAGGCGTGTCTTTGAAATTGCACCTGTGAACAAGTCTAGGTTGGCCCTTGATAGGTGTCATCTTCACTTGACTGACAAATCCTCTGGTTATCTTTGTTACCCCTTTGCTTTTCCTAACCTCAGGAAAATGATACTCTGTTTAGTCGTCTAACTATTAGGTTTCACAGATTTCTACTTGTTTTGCTTTGACCCCTTTGGCCTCTCGCCTGGGGCCCTGGAGAAAGCTCTAACTTACAGTCAGTCTTCTTGTGTTGCTTTCAGCAAATGGGAGCAAACCAGCTGTGTTGCGGCTGCAGCCAGGGACTGAAGTAGGAAGGACAAAACTGACCAGACTAAGAAGGTGTCTTTACCCACAGCCAAAGAGAACTGCAAAAGAAGAAGTTACATTGTCCTCTAAGATATTTTTCTTGACTCCACTCCTCACTGGAGCAAGCTGCCTCATTTGGAGAGAGGAGATACCAAGATGTTATGCATCAGAAAGCCATATGCTGCATGCTGATTAGTTATTAATACATCAACCAAACTAGCTCTCAGTTTTACACCCAAAATCACTGGGGCCTTTGCAATGAAGAAAGTATACGTCGGTCACCTTGTTTTTAAGAAAAATAATTAAGAGGTCGAATCTTTTATATTTAGTGGCCGTTTTAAAAGATCAGTGAGTATTTAAATGGCACTGATGCCATCTAGGTAACAATGACTCCACTTGTCAATATTAATAATAACAGCAATAATGTTTAGTAAACAGCCATCCATCAAGCTTATCTCATTCAAACCTATCAACAACCCAAGGGCAAAACTACTACTACTATCTTCTTTTGTTTTTTGGAGACGGGAGTCTCGCTCTGTCGCCCGGGCCGGAGTGCAGCGGCGCGATCTTGGCTCACTGAAACCTCTGCCTCCTGGGTTCAAGCCATTCTCCTGCCTCAACCTCCCGAGTAGCTGGGACTACAGGCGCATGCTGCCATACCCAGCTAATTTTTTGTATTTTAGTAGAGACAGGGTTTCACCGTGTTGCCCAGGCTAGTCTTGAACTCCTGAGCTCAGGCAATCCGCCCACCTTGGCCTCCCAAAGTGCTAGTATTACAGGCGTGAGCCACCACGCCCTATCTTCTTGTATAAGTGAGAACACAGAGCCCCAGCTAGATCCAGTGATTCAGTTGGGGTCATAAGGCTAGTAACTGAAGAAGCCAGGACTTGAATTCAGGTCTCCCTGATTCACAGATGGTGTTCCCAACCTCTAGCTGTACTGCCTTAGCTGGAGTGACCCCATTTGAAAGGTAGTCACCTGCTTCCACCGTTCTGGCTTCCCAGCTGTGCCCTGAACACATGGGGAGATCTGCTCATTTTAGAAGGCGTGCTTTTCATTCATTATTGTGAAGGGCAACCAGTGGTAGATGAGCTCCAATGCCTTGCAGGGACAAAGATTAAACAAATTTTCATCATGTCCACTGATAATGGCATCAATTTCCATTTATTTTCTTGAGTTTCCCTGTAGTCCTTTGAGTATTAAATTCATCTCTTACATTCACTTCTTCTTCCATTAATACCATCAGGCTTCACACCCAGTCAGTTTCAGTGATGTGCTAAAAAACTGTTGTGCCTCTTGCATGTAGGTCAGTAAATTTAGGATGATAAAGAACATACAGAAATCTGTAATTAGGAAGAGAAGTTGAACACCAAATTGTAGAAAAAAATAAATTTGTTCTCCAGTGACAATTTGGAACCTAAGAAAAATCGGTCCATGGTCACTAGGATAATTTGAGAGAGAGCAAAGATCTTCTCGTTATAGCAAGGTCTTGCAGGTTTGATCAAACCAAATCTCCTTTTACACAATTATTTAAGGCAAAACAAGAACATGATAGACTTTTTTTCCCCCTTTCTTCCTTCCTCCTTCCTTCTCTTTCCCTTTCCTCTCTCTCTTTCCCTTCTTTCTCTTTATTTTTTTAAAAATTACATCTCTTTGAAGAGAAGAAAGGATTAAGAAAGTAGGCAACACTTGCAACTTTTTTTTTTTTTTTTTTTTGAGACGGAGTTTCACCCAGGCTAGAGTATAATGGCATGATCTCGGCTCACCACAACCTCCGCCTCCTATCTTCAAGCGATTCTCCTGCCTTAGCTTCCTGAGTAGCTAGGGTTACAGGCATGCACCACCATGCCCAGCTACTTCTGTATTTTTAGTAAAGATGGGGTTTCTCCATGTTGGTCAGGCGGGTCTCGAACTCCCTACCTCAGGTCATCCTCCTGCCTTGGCCTCCCAAAGTGCTGGGATTACAGGCGTGAGCCACCACGCCTGGCCAAGCACTTGCAACTTCTATATACATATTAAATATTCAAATTTTTATTTTATTTTTGTTGCTTTCTACAATGTTAATAGCACATTGCTCACTTCAATGTTTTGCTCAGTGGGCCCATTAGTATGACATTTTATTTTATAATTGTTTTTAATATATTTTATGTGACCATAGTTTGCCTTATTTTAAAAGTGGTATAGCTAAAAAATTCAGGAATTAGTCAATATTAAGAATTAATGAACCTGAATCAGATCAAGACTTTAAATAAGATGATATCATATGACTATTTTATATAAAGCCACTAAGGTGTTTGGTAAAACTCAACATCTTCTTATTAAAAATTCTTTAAAATGTTGGAATATAAGTGTACTTGCTCACCATGATAGAGGTTCATGAGTACCAAACCTCTCATTAGTATCATACTTAATAGAAATGCTAGAGGGAAATCTATAAGAGGCTGGGGATGGTGGCTCACGCCTGTAATCCCAGCACTTTGGGAGGCCAGGGCAGGCAGATCACTTGAGGTCAGGAGTTCGAGAACAGCCTGGCCAACATGGCAAAACCCCATCTTTACTAAAAATACAAAAGTTAGCTAGATGTGGTGGTGCACATCTGTAATCTCAGCTACTTGGGTGGCTGAGGCAGGAGAATTGTTTGAACCTGGGAAGCAGAGGTTGCAGTTAGCCAAAATTGCACCACTGCACTCCCACCTGGGCAATAGAGCAAGACTCTGCCTCAAAATAAATAAATAAATCTGTAAGAATTGAAATCAGAATAAATGTGCCCACCATCTCATTACCCTCTAACATTATTTTGGAAGTTCTGGGAAATACAGTAAGATACAAAAATGAGGGGAAAATCATTGCTTTAGCAAATGAAGGAACAAAACTACTATGACTTGTAGCTATGATTATTTATCCTATAACAAGATATACCAAGTCATTTTTTTTTTTTTTTTTTTTTTTTTTTACTTTTTACTTGGAATTTATTACAGATTCACAAGAAGCTGTAAAACTAACTTGGAATCAAAAAGTCCAATAATAACAAGTGTTGGTGAGGATATGGAAAAATTGGAACCCCCATAACCTGCTGGTGGGAATGTAAAATGGTACTGTCACTTTGGAAAACAGTCTGTCAGTTCCTCAGTTGATTAGACATAGAAATACCGTATGATCCAGCAATCCCACTTCTATGAATATACACCAAAGAAATTTGAAAGTGTATATCCACATAAAAACTTACACATATGTGTTCACAGCAGTGTTAGCCAAAAGTAAGAAACAACACAACACATCAACTGATGAATGGGTAGACAATTTATGATGTATCCATACAGTGCAATATCATTCAGCCATAAAAAGGAATGAAGTACCGATATATGCTACAACATGGATAAACTTTGTAAATGTTATGCTAAGCGAAAGAAACCAGTCGCAAAAGACCACATACTATATGATTCCCTTTATGTGAAGTGCCCAGAAGAGGCAAATCTATAGAGACAGAAAGAAGGTTAGTGGTTGCTTAAGAGTTTGGTGTGGGAGATAGGGGAATGATGGCTAAAGGGTTCAGGGTTCTTTTTGATGTGTTAAAAATATTCTAAAACTGACTATGGTTTTAAAAATAACAGTAATACAGAAAGGTCGTATGTGCCCTTCATCAAGTTTCCTCCAATGCTAACAATGGTACAGTAACACAGCCTGGAGAATGACATTGGTACAATCCACAGACCTTATTCAGAGTTCACCAGCATTACATGTACTTGTGTGTGTTTAGTTCCATGCAATTTTATCATATTTATAGATTTGTGTAACCCCCACCATAATCAAGTTACTCCAGCACCATTTGTTGAAAGTGCTATTCTTCCTCCATTGAGTTACTTTTACAGCATTTTCAAAATCTAGTTCAGCACATCTATATGGGTCTATTTCTGGGTTCTCTATTTTGTTCTTGTTCAAATATGTATCCCTCTGCGAATCACACTGTCGTGATCAACTTTAGCTATAAAGTAAGTCCTAACATCAGATAAATTCCCTTAACTTTTTTCTTCTTTTTCAAAATCATTTTAGCCATTTTAGGTTTTTTCCTTTTCATATATGCTTTCAAACAAACTTATCTATGTCTACCAAAAGGCTTGCTGTGATTTTGATAGTAATTGCATTAAATTTATAGATCAATTTGGAGATAATTGACACTTTTACTCTGTTAAGTCTTTTAACCCATAAACATGATATAGAGAGCCTCCTTGATTGCTTTCAACATTTTGTAATTTTCAGCTTATGGATCCTGTACATATTTTAACAATATGTACACAATCATTTTAATTTTCAGGTTTATTGTTAAATTGGCCAAGGAAATTGATAAGACATATGTCAACCATATGAATAAGCCCTTAGAGTATGTATGTAAAAATTAGCAAAACCATTTAGAGTATATGATAAAAAGAGATCACATGCAGAATAGCACCAAAAAAAAAAACTTGTATACCTAAGGGATACTTTTTTATTTCCCAATAGCTTTTGGGGTATAAGCAGTTTTTTTGTTACACGGATGAATTATATAGCAGTGAGTTATGAGATTTTAGTGCTCCTGTCACCCAAGTAGTGTACATTATACCTAATGTATAGTTTTTTATCTGTAGCCCCACTCCCACCCTTTCCCTTCTGAGTCTCTAAAGTTTATTATACCCCTGTTTGCGTTTGTGTCCTCATAGCTTAACTCCCATTTATAGGTGAGAGCATATGGTTTTTGGTTTTCCACTCCTGTGTTATTCACTTAGAATAATGGCGTCCAGCTCCATCCAAGTTGTTGCAAAGGACATTATTTTGTTCTTTTTCATGGCTGAGTAGTATTCCATGGTGTATATATGCCACATTTTCTCTATCCACTCATTAGTTGATGGTCACTTAGGTTGAGTCCACATCTTTGCAGTTGTCAATTGTGCTGCTATAGACGTACGTGTGCAAGTGTGTTTTTCATATAATGTGTTCTTTTCCTTTGGGTAGATATCCAGTAGTGAGATTGCTGGATCAAATGGTAGATCTACTTTTAGCTTTTAAGGAATCTCTATACTGTTTTCCATAGAGGTTGTACTAATTGGTACAATACATTTTTTTAAAGACATCAGTAACAGATTTCTCAAGCCCTAAACTGAACATTGCATTAAATTGTGAAGGAATTATGCAATGAAAGCATAATTTAGGAAGTAAATTAAAAGTTAGTAATTCCACCTTCCCATTCACTACTTTTATAGGATTCTATTAGAAACTCTAAATAAGTAAATGAAATTATAATTAATAATGATATTGAACACACCTACTCAAACCATACAGCCTTGAGATCAGTCATAGATATTTTGAAAGGACTGGTTTCTTGTGCTTGGGGCTGCTTACATCGTATTTTATGTCTATGAACATTCTGTCCTAATAATCAGTATTAAATTTTATGTCATTGTAATAGAGCGTGCTTGCGTGTTGGAGTTGGGAAGATTGGCCTAGAATCCAGGATGGTAATTTACACCTGTGTGAGAAATAGTAGAAACTTATATGACATTAGGGAAAGTACCTAAACTCTCTAAATCTCAGTTTCTTCATCTGAAAAATAGGAATAATTCCTTAAAGAGCTCTAATGACGAGTAAGTGAGCTAGTGTATGTAAACAAGTGTGGTGACTGGAAAGTAAGGATATTTGATTAATTTTATTTTATAAATTTTTTAGAGACAAGATCTCACTCTGTCACCCAGTCTGGAATGTAGTGGCGTGATCATGGCTCACTGCAGCCTCCTGAGTAACTGAGACTACAGGCATGTGCCACCACGCCCAGCTAATTTATTTTTATTTTTTCTTAGAGACGGGTCTCCGTATGTTGCCTAGGCTGGTCTTGAGCTCCTGGCTTCAAGTGATCCTCCCACCTCAGTTTCCCAAAGTGTTGGGATTGCAGGCATGAGCCACTGTATCTGGCCTGATAAATTTTAGATTATCCCAGTCACTGAACTCTTCCCACATTTCCCAAATCCCTGGCCCTAGGGGCAGATAGTAAACATTTCAGGCTTTGCCAATCATGCTACTCAACTTTGCCCCTGTAGTATGAAAGCAGCCATAGGCAAAATGTAAATGAATGGCATGGTTATGTTTCTACAAAGCTTTATTTTTGGACTCTGAAATTTGAATTTTATATAATTTTTCTCGCACAAAATATTCCTCTTGATTTTTGTTTTTAATTTAAAAATGGAAAATTCATTCTTAGCTCTTGGTCCATAAAAAATAAGCTGTGCCATAGTTTACCCACCTCCATACAGAGCATGTCTGCGAGCCATATAATGAATTCATACGGAATAGCATTAGGCAGCAGTATTCTCAGTGGCTAGGAAATGTGCTTTGGAAAAGAAGGACTTCAGTTTGGATCCTGGCTTTGCCCTTAGTAGTTTGACCTTGGATAAGTTACCTTACCTTCCATCTCTAAGCTTCAGTTTGTTCCCCTATGAAATTGTGACTTTTTATGAGGTTTAAATAAGTTAATACAGAAAAAGGGACTGCCTCATATAAATCTCCATAAATGGGAGCTGTAAATGTCTACTTTCTTCCTACTTTCATTCTTTTGCATTTCATCATGATCTGCTACACCAAAACCCCACAAGCAACAGTAAGGCATTTCCCATGACCAGCATAAAATCTTGTTTTATTCCAGAAAATCACGTGTAACCCTTCTCACTTCTAAATTTGCCTTTGAAAATTTTTTGCAGACTTAGCCAGAGACTTGAGGTGTTGGATTACCTGGAGAACAGACCCTCTTCCCCCCTAAACTGTAAAAACACCAGAGAGGGCATTCGGAGCATCTCAGAATCCCAAGTTTAATCAAAATGGATTGCCAGTCACTTGCAGGGAGAGAAACGGCTAATAAACAGGGTCTTCAGATTTGCTCTTGAGCAGCCTTTTTTTCCCATGCCCCTAAAAGAAAGAAATATACTGAAGACAGAGCAAAACACGCAAACCAGCCCTTTGGCCAAGCCAACCTAGAACTCTAGTGAGCTCAGCTGGATCATGGGGAGGACCCTTTGGGCTTGGGCCATATTGAAGTGAGGGGGCAGGAGCCAGCAGCTCAGTCCAGTTGCATTCCTCCATCCAGTTCTGGATCTCAGATGTGAAGCAGAGGTGATGTCAGAATCAGGCAATCTCTACACCTGTGAGAAGAGCCTGCAGACAGCAGGCTTGATCACAGCTGACTGCCAGGGCTAAACCCGTAGTAGCAGCTGAAATACGTTTGAAAGAGGAGGGCTTGGGTTTATTAACGAATCCTGCCTCTCATTGGTAGAATGCCTGCATTCTCCTGCCTCTGAGTTATACAAGCTGTAGACATTTTCAAAACAAAAACAATCTAATCAGGACCACCTTGAGAGAGAAGCTTCTAGATGGCGGCAAAAATCATAGCTACAACTCTGTGTGTGTTGATATATGAGACAGATGGGTTTTCACTGGTGCCTGCTTTAGCCTGCTTTGTCTACTGGAGATAAAAGGAAGCTGGTCTGTGTAGTTGAAGGTCGGAAAGGAGTGGTTCGGGGGTACTGAGACTTGAGGCATAGGAAGGAAAGAGGGAGCTTTATTACCCTGTGGCCCTCCCCTTACATCCCTGTCACTGAGGCTCTAAGGCAGGTCTCTGCACCAGGGAAGACCTTGCATCACGATCACAGATCTCAGCCATTTGCTCCTTCACCTTTCTCCAGCTGCTCTGCGTTTTGTGTGTAGGTGCTGAAGTAATTTTATCCCTTGATGGTGGTCTCTGTTGCCAGTTCCAGTATTTTTTGAGTTCCTTCAGCCCCTTTTCCTCAGTTGTGACCTGCCAATAGAACATCCACTGTGAGTTGTTTGTTCACTGTGGCTTCCTCTCCCAGTCTGGAATGATCTTGACAAGAATTAGGGCAATCTGTCACGATTCTGTGTTCCCGCACCCCAGAATCCCTCACTGGGGAACAGTGCAGATGGGAAAGAATGAAGGAAGAAGCTGCAAACCATATTTTATCTCCAGTCCCCTTCCTGGGTCCCAGAAGCTGGGTTTGTGCCAAACCTGTGTGACTAAATTAGCTGCCTAGAGCCTCTCAACCTAAAACTCTGTGTGGCTCCTGAAGCCAAACTAGATTAACTGACATTGTCTGCCCTGCACTGATCTCACCCCTTGTGGAACTGTCCTCTCTTTGAAAAAAATCTGACCCTTCTCAGTGTTTTTTAAGACTTGAGATTCAGGGAGGAATATTCCCCTCCTTAGACACCCAGGTAGATTCCTCATACCATGGTGTCTTCCGTGAGGAAGCTGGGGGTGTGCGGTGACTGTCACCATCTGAGGGTTACCAGATGCCCATGGTGAGGGCGGTTGGGGGTGGGTGGGATTTGGCCTTTTCTCTTTTTGCTTCCACCAGAAGACAGTAAACTGCAGTAGACAATCAGCTTTTGAAGTCAGAGATATTTTTGAGCTACTCAAATCTATGTCCAAATTATGGCTTTACCACTCACCACTGTTGGCTTTGATCTCTTCACTTGCAAGGTGAAAAATGATGATACCAGTGTTTTGAAGATGCTCTGAAGATTAACAGATGGTGCTTATTAAGTATCTAGTATGCTCCAGCTCTGTTTTCAGTGCCATTACCCTGTGTTGGCTGTGGGTAGACACATCCACAAATGCATAGATACTTTGTGTGAATATATATATCTATGCCTCTGAGAATAGCAGTTTAGGTGTTGTTGCTAGGTTTCAGCAAATATGACTTGAAAAGATTTTCCTGACAACCCTAAAAATACACACTTAATAGTGAAATTTTGGAAATAAGGAAAAGCATGAGAAAATAATACAAAACACATGAGATGTTCAGTGCCATTTTTTTCATGTAATGGACATATGCCTATTTTTAAATTTTTATTTCCCCTAAGATTAGGCCCTATATTCTGTTTTTTAATAATATATTATGAATAATTTACTTCCATAAAACCAATTGTTTTTCTACAATATGATTTTTAATAATGTAGGGTAATCTGTAATCTGGATATATCATAATTTATGTATCAAGTCCTGTGCTAGTGAAAACTTGGATTATTTCATCTACAGCCATACCACCCTGAATGGGCCCAATGTTGTCTGAAAATTGGGTGGTTTCTAGCTTTTCACTATGATGTACTGTGGTAGAGCTTCATGTGGCATAATCTTTACATACATTTATAACTTTTTTTTTTAAACTAAGTTCCTCAAAGCTAGCTGTGTCAAAAGTAAGGACTTTTTAAGGGTTTGGTTAGATAGGGACACATTTTCTCCCATGAAGTCTTTGCTATCTTAAGCTTTCATCACTAGTGACCCCCTTCACATCTTCCTCAAATCTGAGTATTAATTTTAATAAGAAACCTCAGCTATTTTAAGTGAAAACTTATTTGCTTATTTATTTTAAAAACATTTTCTGTTCATATTCTTCAGCAGTTATTTTGTTGATTTATGAACACATCACATAGACAGTATATGAAGTCTATTGCCATTACATTCATTGTAAATATTTATTGCCCAGTCTTTTTCATTTTTTATGAGGTTTCTTTAGCTTCTACTCCCCTCTCCCCGATCTATCAAAGGTATGTATATTTTGAGTTAAGCGTATTAATCGTTTCCTTTATGGCTTCTTATGTTGGTGTTTTTCTTAGGAAATCATTTCTTACCCAAGGATCACAAAAATACCCACTTGGATGTTCTTCCTAAATTATTAATCTATCTTTAATTTGTTTTGGTATGAGTGTGAGCTAGGGTTCCATTATTTTAATAGACATTACTATATCTTAAAACGTTATTAAAACTAGTTATAAAATAAGTTTTAAGAATCAGTAGATACACAAAATTCCAAAACAAAGAATCCAAACAGAAATATATTTCAGAGATTTAAAAAAAGGGCAGGAAGCTGTGTCTCCTCATAATGAGAAGATTCTACTTTGACAGAGTTTTAGTTAAGTTAATTTTAAATCTCAGATTAACCCTCATTTGTTACTCACTGAGTTGGCCACTGGGAGTGATAGTACCTGGAATTCACTTTTGCTTCTTTTTCTCTGGATGTCTTTTCAGTTCTATCGCATCTTTCTGGCATAGTCTGTTTCTGGAGCAAGCTGCCCTCCTGAACAGGGGGCATGCTTTTGTGGCTCTTTCCAGTCTTCTCATGTCTTTGTTTGGGTTCCCATGCCTTTAGTTTAATGAGTTATTCACGTAGCCTCAAAATCTTGGTTTCCCTATAGCCCTGCCTGTTTTGAACACAGCGTAT
Source organism: Nomascus leucogenys (assembly GCF_006542625.1). Lineage (NCBI taxonomy): Eukaryota > Metazoa > Chordata > Mammalia > Primates > Hylobatidae > Nomascus > Nomascus leucogenys. Next base: position 81,878,721 of record NC_044386.1, read on the forward strand.
GCAGGTGAAAGGTTGAAAAATCACTGATTCCCTGGCAAAGTCAGATGTATTCAGAAGAAGAGCACTGACTCTTGGTATCTCCTGTTTCAGGAAAAGATGAAAGGCAAGAACAAGCTGGTGCCTCGCCTGCTGGGGATCACCAAAGACTCGGTGATGCGTGTGGATGAGAAGACCAAGGAAGTGCTGCAGGAGTGGCCCCTCACCACCGTCAAGCGCTGGGCAGCCTCACCCAAGAGCTTCACACTGGTAGGGACTGGCAGAGGGCATGGAGAGCGCTAGCGTGGCCTCGGGTGATACTGTGGGGACAGGAGAAAGACCAGGTTCTTGCCCATTGGGTTTCTCTGGCTTGGGAGAGCCAGCGTGGAGTGAGGAAGATGGTGCAAGCCCATGGGCAGGGAAGGGGATGGGTCCAGAAGTAAAAGAGAGGTCAGCAAGCCTGGGTTTCTTCAGGCACTACTGCTTCTCTGCACTCTACATAAGTCAGCCTGGAGTTCATTATCTAGAAAAAGCCACTCACCCAGGTGATTCTCAGTTCTGTGTTCCTGATGACATCCCTAGCATATACTGAAAGGAAACTTTCTAGTGCTCTGAGACACAAAGGCCCCCTCTCTGTTTTAGATGGTCCTAAGCATTGTGATCTTGCTGAGGAATGTTTTCCCAGACTGCCTAGAAAGAGAGCATAGTACACAGTGGAAATAACGTGGACTTTAGGATAGTATTGTAATAGAAATCCAGTTTGTCATTTCCCAGCTGTGTGACCTTGTTCAAGTTACCTTTCCTCTCTGAGCCTTAATTTCTTCAGCTATAAAATGGTGATAGTCATACCTACAGAGCTGCTAGGATTGAATAAGATGAAGATAAGATGCTTAGTATAAAATTTATGGAAAGTAGTGAGAATATGTTTGTTTCAGATCTTCAGACCTCTGAATTCTTCCTCCTGATTTCAACATTTGTTGTTAGCAGAGTATAACTCTATGCCTTAACTATAGCCACATTTACATGTGAAACACAATAGAGCGGGTAGTTGGTAGGGCAAGTTGTGCAACAAGAAACATCAAAAAGTGCTAGAATTTGTCAATTTCTTAAGACTCTTGAAGTCTCTAGTGAATGCTTGAAATATCACCTCTTATCTATGCAAGATATCATAATAGGACATCAAAAAAAAACTGTGTGAAAAAAGGGGCCGTGGAAGGAGTCATTAGTTATCTAATTTGACTATAGATTGATAGGTTCCTGCCAATTAGAAGGAATCATCAGAAAACATACCTTCCTTCCTCCTGTAGCTGTAACAGCTGTGCCTGTGTGGCCCTCAAAAGATGAATGTTCATACTTAGCTGTGTCCTTATCTTCCATTGCAGGAAGTCATGGATGATTTCTAAATTAGAAAAATCAAGAAATCAATATAAACATATTATTTAGAAATACTAGAAGAAACTGCTAAAAGAGTTGAAAGTGGTTACCTTTGGAGGGGTATGTGGTAGAAAGTGAAGATAGGAATGGGTAGGACAGGGAACAACTGTGTTTTCTTTTACATCTTGTAATATTATTGGTCTTTTTAAACTAGGTCCAAATATTTATTGAAAACAAAAATTTATTTAAAAAATAAATAGTTGTGATAACCTCATTAACTACCTCAGGCAAAAGAAAGAATATCAGTATTTTGATTAAAGCCTAACATCGCATTAAAGCTCATTATATGTAGTGATTTTTTCCTGCCTATTCCTAGCCTTTATTTAATTTCCAAGTGTTTAGAGGTTTTTCTGCTGTCTTTCTACTATTGATTTTTTAGTTTGATTCCATTATGGTCAGAGAACATACTCTGTATGATTTCAGTCCTTTTGAAATTTCAAGGTTTGTTTTTATATCCTAGGATATCATTTTTGGTGAGTGTTCTATGAGTATTCAAAAAGAACATATATTCTGCTGTTATCATGTAAAGTGGGCTCTATAAATACCAGTTAGATCCCTGTTAGTTGATGGTGGTATTTCAGTCTTTTGAATGAATATCTTTGTTAATTTTCTGCCTGGCAGTTTTCTCAGTTGCCGAGAGTGAGGTTCTTAACAATAATTATGGATTTTTCTACTTTTTCTTTCAGCTCTCAGTTTTTGTTTCATGTAATTTGAAGCTTTGTTGTTTGATGCCTATACATTTAAGATTCCTATATCTTAACAGAGAAGTTGTTTTTTCATTATGTAATGTTACTTTCTGTTAGTAATTTTTGTTTTTCTCTGAAGTCTACTGTATCTAATGTTGACATAGCCACCAATGCTTTTTATAAAACTAATGTGGGCATGATACATCTTTTTCCATCCTTTTATTTTCAACTTGCATATACTGTTATATTTGAAATGAATTTCTTGTATAGAGTATAATTAGTTGGGTTATATTTTTTTAATCCATTCTATCTCAGTTTTAATTGGTATATTTACACTATATTTAAGCTAATTATTGATATGTTAGGGCCCAAGTCTATCATTTTGTAGTTTTTCTGTTTGTCCGCTTTATTTCTCTCTCTTTTTTTGCCTTTTCTGTGGGTTACTTGGATACTTTTTAGAGTTTGTTTGCTTTGTGTGTTACGTTTTGAGCATATCACTTTTGTGTAGTGTTCTTAGTAGTTATTCTGGATATTACCATGTACATATGAAATTAAACACAGCCAACTGGTACTGGCTTTTCCCCCTTAAGTGAAGTGTAGAAACCTTACTTCCATTTAGGTATTTTTACCTACCAACTCCCAACACTTTCTGAGTATAATTATTTAAATATTTTTTCAGTATACACGTAAGATGGTTATTTTGTCCATAACCACATAAGATGGTGTTACAGCTTCCGCTTGAACACAAAATGTGATGAAAGAAACTCATGAGGTGAAGAACAGTCTATTACATTTCCCTTTATTTTTATCTACCCCATTGTCCTTCTTGCCTTTCTAAAGTTCCCAGCCTTCTTCTGTTATCATTTTGTGTTTGGAGAGCTTCTTTAGCTATTTGTTAAGGGTACATCTGCTAGCAACAAATTCACTTAGTGTTTTCTTCCTCTGAGAATGTTATTATGTCCCCTTCATTCATGAAGGATAATTTTGCCAGGTACAGCATTTGGGATTGACAGTTCCTTTCTTTTAGTATCTGAAAAGTGTCATGCCACTAATTTCTTACCTCCATGGTTTCTAATGATAAATTTGCTGTCATTCAAGTTGGTGTCAATTTGTAGGTAATATGTCATTTTACTGTGGCTGTTTTTAAGATATTTTTATCTCTAGTTTTCAAAATTCTTGGTATGGGCTTAAAATTTCTTCTGTTTGGAGTTCACTCAGCTTCTTGAATTTGTGGGTTTAAGTCTTCACTAATTTGGGGAAGTTTTCAGTCATTATTTCTTCAGCTACTCTGTTTTTATCCAACACTGTCCTATCCTGTTATTCTGATGATATTAACGTTAGATCTTTTCTTACTGTCCTGTAGATCCCTGAAGCTCTGTTTTTTCATTTCTTTTCTCTATATTGTTCAGATTGACTAAATTCTGTTGATCTGTTTTCAGGTTTACTGATTTTATTTTTTATTATCTCCACACTACTATTTAGTTTATCCTGTCAGTTTTAAAATTTTGGTTATTGCCTTTTTCAGTTCTATAATTTCCATTTGGTTCTTTTTTATGACTTCTGTTTCTTTGTTGGAACTTTTTATTCTTTAAAATTTGCTGCAAGAGAATTTGCAATTTATTGGCGAAGCATTTTTATGACGGTTGCCTTACAATCCTTATATTTCTAATGTCTGATTTATTTCATTATTGGCATGAGTTGATTATCTATCATTCATATTGTGGTTGTCCTGGCTCTTGATATGAATATTTATTTTTTTAAAAACATCCTAGACATCTTGGTTATTAGGAGACTTTTTTTTTTTTTTTTTTTTGACAGTCTCTCACTCTGTCACCCCAGCTGGAGTGTAGTGGTGTGATCATAGCTCACCTCCTGGGCTCAAGCGATCATCCTCCCTCAGCCTCTTGAGGAGCTGGAACTGCAGGCTCATGCCACTATGCCCGGCTAATTAAAAAAAATAATAATTTATATAGGTGAAGTCTCACCATGTTGCCCAGGCTGGTCTTGAACTCCTGGGCACAAGTGATCCTCTCGCCTCAGCCTCCCAAAGTGGTGTGATCACAGGTATGATCCACCATGCCCAGCCTGTTAGGAGACTTTTGATCTTAGTGAAATATTCTATTTTAGCAGGTGGCCACTTTGTTCAAGTTTAGTGTGTAGTGTTCTGGCCTACTTTTGTGGGCTTAAGTTGCAATGAGAGTTTTATTCTCTGAGCCCTTTCAATGCTATTCTGGACTGATTTTTTCTTTTGACACTAAGGTTCCTGCTCAAACCCTGTTGGTTCTGTTGATGAAGGCAGAAGGCAGTTCCCTGGGCTACCTGCTATTGCTGGGTGACCTTCATTGCAGGAAGCAGAAGGCACTGGACCTGAGTCTCTTTAAGCCACTGGCTGGAGGGCAGGGAGACACAGGGCTTTGCTACGGCTGCTGCAGCAAAAGGATCAGACCATCCACCTGCCTGTGTTGTGGAATAGGGCCTCGGAGGGTCTGAGGTTTCACTGCTCTGCAGCTTCCGGTGAATGTCGGCCCAGGTTGTTGAGCTGGAGTTGGAGCTCCTGACTACTTCCCCAAATTAGTCTCTCTTGGGCTCCCCTTCTCCTGGTTCTTTGACTAAAAGCTTGCTTTTCAGGAACTGTCTGTTGGAGGTTCCAGTGTTCAGGCCTCTACAATTCTTAGTCTTGGGGGTATATGGGATAGGAAAGAAACCCAAGAACTCAACCACATTGTGGTTTTGCAAGTACTGAGGCCCCCAGCCAGTCCATCTTCTCAGTTTTCAGAGCTCTTTTACCATTGTTGAATATTGTTGAATAAATTTTAGGGTATTCGTTTGTATTTAGAGAGGAGGAGCAGGGAAAATGAAGTCTGTGTCCTATTGTTCTAGAGCTGGACCTCCTAGCCTTTAAAATGCTGATATATCTGATTTAGCTATATTTCCTCCAATGCTGTCTTTTCAGGATTTTGGGGAGTATCAGGAAAGCTACTATTCAGTACAAACCACCGAAGGAGAGCAGATATCCCAGCTGATTGCAGGCTACATTGACATCATCCTGAAAAAGGTATTTTGTATTGATGCAAATTGGAAAAGCAAGACCGCTTTATTAAAAGGCTCGGTGTTGATGACGTGGCTACCTTGAAATAAAAAGCCCTTTTAAAAAATACTTGAGGCCAGGCACGGTGGCTCACGCCTGTAATCCCAACACTTCGGGAGGCCGAGGCAGGCAGATCACCTGAGGTCGGGTGTTAGAAACCAGTTTGGCCAACATGGCCAAACCCCGCCTCTACTAAAAATACAAAAAAATTAGCTGGGCATGGTGGCACGCACCTGTAGTCCCAGTTACTCGGGAGGTGGAGGCAGGAGAATCGCTTGAACCTAGGAGGCGGAGGTTGCAGTGAGCTGAGATCATGCCACTGTACTCCAGCCTGGGTGACAGAGCGAGACTCCATCTCAAAAAAAAAAAAAACAAAAAAACTTGATTTACTAATTTAATCTTTAATCACTAATAAAGTGTGAGATCTTTTATCTCAAGATCCTATGAGAATTCCTGCTTTTTCTGCAGCACATATTTGTATCATTTACTACCAGGCAGTGAACAATAGCATGTCACTTAGCTAATGAATGAACCTAGCCCCCCTCAGCATCTTCCTCTCCACGTAGCTGTACTGTGCTTTTCAGCCTCTGTGGAAACTTGGATTGAGGGGCTAAAAATGATCTTTGTAGTTTTCATTTTTTTTTTAAACAAATGTAATGGGGTTATATGCCATAGTGGTATATAGAAAAACAGATTTCTTAAGGCTTCAAGATACAGCCCATTCAAAAAACCAAGTTTTAATAGAATGTTAATATGTGCATCTTGATTTTTTACTATGTAAAATTAAAGTCTGTGCAATAAATACATGACATGTAACTATATATAAATAATATATTTCTCTTTTTTATTATGCTTTTGTTCATCCATCGCTTACTAAATATCCAGTATAAAGAATTTTGAGTAAACTTCAACACTTTGACTTCTGTCCCTTCAAAATGTTTTTTTAAAGGTCCTTGTATGAAGACCTGCTGATTTTCTTTCCTTCTTTCTTTCTTTCTTTCTTTCTTTCTTTCTTTCTTTCTTTCTTTTTTTGTTTTTGTTTTTGTTTTTGTTTTTTGAGACAGGGTCTCCCTCAGTCGCCCAGGCTGGAGTGCAGTGGCGCGATCTTGGCTCACTGCAGGCTCCGCCTCCCAGTTCAAGCAATTCTCCTGCCTCAGCCTCCAGTGTAGCTGGGATTACAGGCTCCTGTCACCATGCCAGGCTGATTTATGTATATATATATTTTTTATTAGAGATGGGGTCTCACCGTGTTGACCAGGTTTGTCTCAAACTTCTGACCTCAAGTGATCTGCCCGCCTCAGCCTCCCAAAGTGCTGGGATTACAGGCATGAGCCACCATGCCTGGCCTGGTTTTCATTTTTGCATCTTGTTTTATTGCATTTCTAGAAACAAAGTAAAGATCGATTTGGACTAGAAGGTGATGAGGAGTCAACCATGTTAGAAGAGTCCGTTTCCCCAAAAAAGTAAGTATTATGAAGAGTACTAGAGGACCACCTTCTCCCTAGATAGGTAGGTTTCCTCTTGCCAGCTTGGAGCCTGCTGCTCTGAAGCCTGTCACCTGGAGAAGATGACAGCAGATGATATAGTTGAATCATCTTCAAGCATAGTCCCCAGACCAGCAGCACTGAAGTGGCAAATGTCTCGTGAGGGAGGCTGAGGATTTTAGGGAAACATTGATCAAGGTGTGGCGTTTTAACTGCGTCTTTTGAGGCAGTAAGTGTTCATGAGTCCTGTTCTGCATTTCTGATTTAAATCTCATGATCAAATCATGATCATTGAGCCATACCATCAGAAGGTCAGAGGATGAGCCTCTGTTTGATTCTGGCCCCTTTTGTGGGAAGAGGGAGTGCAGCCAGTGGAGGAGTTACAGTGAAGCACTGCTGCATGCCACGCTTGTCTCGAGTGCTGTGAGGTAGCGTAGTACAGGCGAGTAGTTAAGAATATGGACTCTTGCTGGGCTCAAATCTGGGGTCTGTGTTTCACTCTGTGGCCCTGGGAAAGTTACTAAATTCTCCTTTGGCATGAGCTCATCTGTAAAATGGGGATAATGATATTACCACCTAAGTAGGTTTTATTTCCATAGTAATTACTAATAAAGCACATAAAACAATGCCTGGCAGATAGCACTTGCTATTATAACTATCATCCTCATGATCATTGTTTTAAATTCACGGTATTCTCAATTTAGCCCCATTTATAGATGAGGAGATAGGTTTATTAAAATTAAGTAACATCTAATAAATGGCTTTTTTTGGGAAACCTATCCAGACATCTCTTTTATATTAATAGAGCAATGTAATGACTATTCTTGTATGCTTTAGTGTGACATTTTGTCTCATCTGGAATTCCAATAACAACTCCCTTTGCAAAAAGGGAGCCCAAGGGTCTCAGCCAAGGAGCAACACGGGAAGAAGTGGAAGGTCTAGCGATGGGGACCATCCTGACCATTCTTCCTGCTTGCCTTGATAAGACCCCACAGTGATGCTCTGGGCAGTGGAGGAGGCTACAGTGGTCCCAGGCAGGACCTATCATTCCCAGTCCATGGATAAGGAAACTGAAGCTCATGAAAGTTAGTTGAGATACACATATGTGGTAGAGTCACGACTCAGATTCAGATCTTGCGATGTTTCCCATAGTACGCTGCTAGAAAGTTCTAGCATCTTCCAATCCATTAAACTTGCTTAGCTATAGTAGTTTCTCTAATATTTTCAACCTTGCTGCCAGTTTCTCACAATTTGCTTCCTAATCACCCAAAAGGTGTTTTTCCATTTGTCCCCACTAGTATGCAAGTTGGAACCAAACTTGATATAATAAGTTTCTAGTACTTGCCACCCTTGGGCAGAGCACCTTAAGTCCTTGGAATTATTCATGACCATTGGATGTAAATTAGTGAGCTAGTGCTCCCTGACAGGGTGATCTGCTTCACTTCAGAGGACCCTGCTGTGCTTTGCTTCCCATAGGAGCAGCCCAGTAAGTGTCTGAGCCCAGAGGGCTGGGACCTTCCCCTGCCTGGGATCACTGTAGCCTCCTCCACTGCCCACGGCATCACTGTGGGGTCTGATCAAGGCAAGCAGGAAGAATGGTCAGGATCGTTTCCATCACTAGACCTTCCACTTCTTCCTGTGTTGCTCCTTGGCTGAGATCTCAGAATGCAACTGACTTCTTACTGGAGCCTCCAGACCCACCTTCCCTAGTCTCTCACCACCCCACCCCTAGACTGCAGTGTTTCTCCATGGATGCCTGTTGCTTGGGATCCCAGCATGGCTATCCTGCCTTGCCCTGGGCAACAGGGAATGATCTGTGATGGTGCGAGGGCCCTGGGACAGAGGCCCCTGTCTCTTTATGCAGCTGCACCTCCACCTTCCTTCCACCTCACAACACACACAGACCCTGTTTGTAGGTTTGTCCACTGGGCTTCTGAGGAACATATACCACCCTCAGACTTCTTACCTTCAAACGATCAGCGTCCTTTGCACTTATTCTTCATTCTAAGGCAATATAAAGTAAAAAGTGCAGTTTTTTGGCTGGGCACTGTAGCTCACGCCTGTGTTCCCAGCACTTTGGGAGGCTGAGGCGGGTGGTTCACCTGAGGTCAGGAGTTCGAGACCAGCCTGGCTAATATGGTGAAACTCTGTCTCTACTAAAAATACAAAAAATTAGCCAGGCGTGGTGGCAAGTGCTGGTAATCCCAGCTAGTTGGGAGGCTGAGGCAGGAGAATCGCTTGAACCCGGGAGGCGGAGGTTGCAGTGAGTCGAGATCACACCACTGCACTCCAGTCTGGATGACAAGAGTGAAACTCTGTCTTAAAAAAAAAATTAAAAAATGCAATTTTTTTCATTAGATACCTTAAGAATCTTACCAATATTTAGTTGAAAGCATTTGGGGAAGGTTCCAAAGCCTCACATGGTCGAGGCTCTAGAGGCGATGAAACATCCTCTGTGGTCAATGGTGGTGGACCTGAGGGAGGGGAGCTAAGATGTGGGAGATTTTCCCCTAGCTTCATTTCCACATTTCCCCTTTCAAGCTAAAGATAAATGATCTATATCTCTGATGCCTAGAATGGAACCTGGCACAAGGTTGATACTTGTTTAATGAATGTTCTTTCAGATATTATTTACCAAAAATAATATATCAACATATCAATACATTCACTTAAAACCTGAAACATCATTATTATAGGAATCTCTGTGTTGTTGTCATTTTCTCTTCTTGAGACAGAGTCTCACTCTGTTGCCCAGGCTGGAGTACAGTGGCGCCATCATAGCTCACTGCAGCCTCAGGCTCCTGGGCTCAGGTGATCCTCCCACCTCATCCTCTTGAATAGCTAGGATTATAGGCATGTACCACCACTCCGGGCTAAGTTGTTGAATTTTTTGTAGAGATGAGGTCTCATTATGTTGCCCAGGCTGGTCTTGAACTCCTGACTTCAAGGAATCCTTCCCACTTGGCCTCCAAAAGGGCTGGGATTACAGGGGTGAGATACTGCACCCAGCCTTGTTTTTTAAATAACAACTAATTGCATAATACCATAAATCTATTAAGTAGATAAATTGGGAGTAATTATTTACATTACTTATCGTAAAAGGATTCATCTCAGAGCTCTGCTAAGTGTTGTAATGCCACTTCTTCATTCCTGCTTCTCGGTCTGTATGTGCCTCTTTCAGTTGGCCTTCACAGCTTAAAGCAGGGAACATACGTGACATCTGTGGGGTCTCCTCATTGCACTCCACATGGGTGGCGTCCTCGCAGTGACCAAACCACTTTTCCCGGCAGGTCTACCATCTTGCAGCAGCAGTTCAACCGGACCGGGAAGGCAGAGCACGGCTCAGTGGCGCTGCCGGCCGTGATGCGCTCGGGCTCCAGCGGGCCTGAGACCTTCAACGTTGGCAGCATGCCCTCGCCACAGCAGCAGGTCATGGTTGGGCAGATGCACCGAGGCCATATGCCACCACTGGTGAGGCTTCCTGTGCTCGTCCCCCGCTCGTTAGTCTGCTGCCTCCGGCATGCAGGGTGGACACCAGCGGTGGTGATGGGCTGAGTGTTGGAACTCTCTCTAGTTCCCGGCTGAACCATGCCCCGTTCAGCTGTGTATTTTTTAAATTGGATGACTCGGATCACTGCCTGTTTAGTATCGGAGGTGTCCTCTGTGACTGGAAAATTAGGAAGCTCTTAAGATGACTTGTGATACAGGGACAGAACTCTGCTCCCGTGTCCTGGCAGCATCAAGCTGATTGGTCCAGATACTCCTAGGAAAGTCTGAGAAGTTGACCAGGTTTTTAGTGATTTTGAGGTTTCACGCTGGGAGTCACTGATTCCTTTCCACTGTGCTGGTCTGTCGGGCTCGGTGCCTCTCAGGCTGGCCTTGGGACTCCTTTGCTATTGTATGAGAACTTTTCGAAAACTCAGGAACAACACTTGTCTCTGGAAAAAGTACGTTGACCGTAGATTTAGATGGAGTCCTTAAGTGTCTATCAGGAAGCATTCTCATTTAACACCCACGTGTTTCCTGTGTGTGAGGAGGTCCTTAGTACTCAAAGATTGGATCACCTCAGTTCCCTGGCAAGGACTCTTCTGAGCCTTCTTGTCAGCTAATTAAGCTCTTCACACACTTCTGATTATAATCCCTCCGTGGCAATCACCTTCATTTTGTGTTCTATTAATATAATGCAGTATCTATTTCTGGCCTCCAGGTTGAAATGGGAGATGGTTGAGGCGCTTGTTGAGATGTAGCCTGGGCTGCTTTGTCTTGAGCGCAGAGTTCTGTTTTGCTTTGTTTCACATAAAGGGCCATGTCAGTCCCAGGCGTGTGGGATGACAGCTTTGTTTCATCTGCCTTTGCAGACCTCAGCCCAGCAGGCCCTGATGGGGACCATCAACACAAGCATGCATGCCGTCCAGCAGGCGCAGGATGATCTCAGTGAGCTCGACTCGCTGCCACCTCTCGGCCAGGATATGGTAAATACTGTTCAGTGGTTTTCATGCCAAGTCTCTGCCCCGGCAGAAAGCAGGGTTACGTACTCTGTCAGGATTCATCTAGGTAAATTTCTATCTCTAGGTGAAGTGGAAACCCATGATTTTTTCAGGATATTGAGTCTTTGCCCCTCAGTTGCACCCATAGGAGGAGAGAATCATAGGGTACCGCTGGCTGTCGGCAGTACCATGGGAGGGCTGAGAACTTGGACCCTAGGATCCTGTGACCTGGGTTCAAACCCCAGCTCTAGTACTGGCTATGTGAATCTGGGCTACTTGCCTTCTCTAATCCTCCACTTTGTCATCTGTAAATAGAGTTGTGAAGATGCAATGATCTAATCACCTGTAGAGTTCTTAACACAGCCCCTATCACATAGTTAAGAGCTCAGTAAGCATTAGCTGTTTGTTAGTTTTATCGCTACCAGTGGTTCTCAAACTGTAGCGTACGTCAGCATCATCTGAAGGGCCTGTTAAAATGCACGTTGCTGGAGTCTCCCCCCTACTTTTTTTTTTTTTTGGATCTTGGGTAGGGCCTGAGATTTTGCATTTCCAACAAGATCTCAGGTGATGCCAATGCTGCATGCCTGGGGACTGTGCTTTGAGAAGCACTGGCTTACTACCATTGAGCTTTTCAGCAAGGTAGGCTGATTAACCCAGTGATCTTCCTGTAGCTGCTGCTGCATGAAATCTTCCAACTCCTCATTGCTCAAATCGCGGTCCCAGGACCAGCAGCATTGGCAATTCCTAGGGTCTTGTAAGAGGTGCAGAATCTTGGGCCTTCCCCAGCCTACTCAAACAGAATCTGCATTTTAGCCAAGTTCCCAGCTTCTTCGTGTGACCATTAAAGTTTGAGAAGCACCAGCTTGCGCTGTCATTCTCAACCCTGCTTTGTATGTTAGAATCATCCTAGGAACTTTAAAAACAAAGCCCAAAGTACCAGTTCCGACCAAATAAATCGATGTTGCTATGGTGGAGCCTGAGGATCAGTGGTTTTTATTCTCCCCAGGTGATTCTAATGGCCAGTCAGAATTGACAACCGCTGTTGTAGGACTGACTGATGCCATCACAGGGGCCAGAACCAAGATACAGTCTGTAGCCTCATCTTGTCCTGCCAGGATAACTGCCCTCCAAGTTATCCCAGAATGCTGAGTTTTTATTTGCACAGTTGTGTGCGTGGAGGTTGCTGGTAAACTCAGCGCCATTTCTCCCAGGTACCCAAAAACAATAAACATTTGCTTTGGGGAACTCCAGAGTAAAAACGTGTGACAGACTCCCATATCCAGTATAATTGGTAGAGTTTTAAAATATTTAAGATTTAACATTCCTGCTTCACCAGTTTTCAAAGAATTAGAATGCCATAAATTATTTTTAGTGCTAGTCACATCCTGATCATAGACGAGTATTTTTGGGATGTTTTGGGAGCAGATGAACACCTTACTGCAGGGTCATCATTATCAAGATAAATGATCATTTATTAGGTAAGTTCTGAAATGTCAGAAAATAGAGAACTTGCTATTTATAGGTTCAAATAAACATAAAGTATAAGAGCTGGAAAGGTTTTTAAAAACCATTGAATTCCCACGGTAGAAGAAGTGTAAGGCATAGGACCTGGCTATGATTTGCCCGAGGTCCTATCACCTGCTAGTGGGAGATCTGGATCCAGAACAGGGGTCTTGACCCATCCCCTCATCTTACCAGGAAAGGTCTTACCATCTACATGAGCATGGCCCTTAGTTGTCTTTAAGACAATGCACGTTGTAAGCAAGAGGCATTTCCTACATTGACAGAGAACATGTATAAGCTGAAACACCCTCCTTCTCACCCTGCTCCCTGCAAAGCAAGGTGAAAATTAGCAACAACTATTAGTGCTAATATGCAGTATTATTATGAAACATTGGTTTTTCTCTCCTCATTCTTTTTCACTTGAATTTTTCTAAATAAGGCCACATGGAATTTTTGTCCCTAAGATCTTAAAAGTTAAAAACACAACATAATTAACGTAACACACAAGGGAGAATTTGCACGCCATTGAGTATTTCTGAAGGAGCAAGAGGCCTGTTAAGGATGCTGTTTAGGATAACTTAAGGGCCGTGTTGGTGCTGGCCTTATAAGAAGACTGTAGGCAAAATGCTGGTCTGATTTTATGGCAGGGCTTCTCCGGTCTCCTGTGTAATTCTGTGCTGTGATTGTGTTGTGCCGTTGTCTGGCTTTGCAGGCATCTAGGGTATGGGTTCAGAACAAAGTCGACGAATCCAAACACGAAATCCATTCTCAAGTTGATGCTATCACGGCCGGAACGGCTTCAGTTGTTAACCTCACAGCTGGTAAGTCCCTGAGAGATTTGTGCTGCATTGGGGTTTTGTTTAAAAGCTTTTTTTTTTTTAATTTTAAAAAATAAGCTATCTTTTGATTGAAACATAGACTTCATATTATGAGAGGATCGTCTAAGGCACTTGCAGTGCTGTAGGCATTTTCTCCCAGTGACCCAGGAGAGTGGTAAGGAACATCTCATTGCTTTTTGCCTTTATCATGCATCCTCATTAAAAAGCACCTATTCAGATCTTCTCACGGCTTGTCAGTGTGCTGGACATACTGCAAAGTCTGTCGAGGCTACATTCTCCCTTCTGGGTACCTACAGTTGGAAAATGGTTTTGAATGAACAGACCTGTCACATGTGCCTTTGCCCATGTTCTCCAGCAGCGGTCTCTTCTGGCACAGTGTGGCTCCCAGCCTTGTGCTGTCAGAGGAGAGCTGGGAACTTGCTTGGTTTCACCCTGCAGCGTATCAGCCTTTCAGGAGCAGAGTTGACCCCCCGAGCTGCTGACAGGGGCCTAATGAAAAGGGCTGTGAGATGCCGAGACATCCTCTGGATTTTTAAAGGTGGTTGTACTCAGTACTTCAATGCATGAGGCCTGCAGGCGAAAGGACCTTTTTTGAAGTCACCTTGGAGACAGGGAGCAGGCCAGCTCACTGTGCTCATGTGAAGCTTGGTGTCTGACTCCTGCAGGATGGTGGGTGAGGAACTCCTGCCAGTGTGGGGTTTTGAAAATTCTCACCAGAACCATGTGCCCTCCTTTGATGGAGATGGTTCTTTTCTGTCCCAGGTGACCCTGCAGACACTGACTACACAGCTGTGGGATGTGCGATCACCACTATTTCTTCCAACCTGACGGAAATGTCCAAGGGTGTGAAGCTATTGGCCGCCCTCATGGATGATGAGGTGGGCAGCGGGGAGGACTTGCTTAGAGCTGCCAGGACCCTCGCTGGGGCAGTGTCAGACTTGCTGAAAGCTGTGCAGCCCACTTCTGGAGAGGTAAGCTCTAGAGGCAAGCAATCACTTAAGGTTCTGATGGGACAGCTGCATCCGCTGGGGGACCACGGGGCTCTTGCTTCCCGAGCTGTTCCTTGCGTCCTGATGGGGTATGTTTCTCTCTGCAGGAGTAATTGGAGTTGTAGAACTGGGTGCAGAAGCTCATCCACATTCAGGAGTGGTTGAGCTCTTAGTATAAAGGTCTCCCCCTCAAGGGTACTTGAGTAGATGCAACCCCAGCAACTTAACACACATGACTAATACACATTTAAAGGGAATATAAGTTTGCACCCTAATCTCCACAGAATGCATCACCTTCTTACCAACTGAACAAGGCTCACTAATTGGCCATTTCAAATCCATACACCTATATTGCTGGTTTGTGAGACACTGGATGTTTCCTTGCACGGATTTCACCGGGATGTTTTCTGTCTGGCAGACCACCTGAGGTTCTCATTGATAGACAAAGGGAGCAAATTCTGTGAGATTCTCCTTCCTGTACTTCCATGTCTGATGGCACTGGAGGAAATGCGTTTTCTTTCCAATTAAGGTGTGTTCTTTGTTCACAGCCTCGACAGACAGTTTTGACTGCTGCTGGCAGCATCGGACAAGCCAGTGGGGATCTTCTGAGACAGATTGGAGAGAATGAGACTGATGAACGATTCCAGGTAAGATATTTACAGCCTTATAGTCATGGAAAGAAGTCTAAGTGATGGTCTAGACCCGAGCAGGCAGAATGTAATATTTGAAAACTAACTAAATCTTTGTGATAGTCAAGAATGCGATTAAGATGGATTATCTTGGGAGTGAAGTCTTTTTGTGTTACCAAAAAAAAATTTTTTTAGTAGGAAAACTCATTTCACTGACACCATGCGTCATCATTGTAAAGCACGTATTTAGCTTTCCTGATTTTTTTTTTTTTTTTAATTAGAGTCTCACTCTGTCTCCCAGGCTGGAGTGCAGTGGCGTGATCTTGGCTCACTGCAACCTCCATCTCCCGGGTTCAAGCGATTCTCCTGCCTTAACCTCCTGAGTAGCTGGGATTACAGGTGCACGCCACCACGCCTGGCTAATTTTTGTATTTTTAGTAGAGACGGGGTTTCACTATGTTGGTCCGGCTGGTCTCGAACTTCTGACCTCATGATCTGCCTGCCTCGGCCTCCCAAAGTGCTGGGATTATAGGCGTGAGCCACCGCGCCCGGCTCTGATTTTTTTTTTTTTTGTCAATATGCTGGACATTCTTTAATCACAAGAAGGGAGGAAATATTAATAGTGTCATAAACTCCTGGTATGTGTCACCTAACCTCTGTGATCATCAGCTCCTGGCCAGTCTTATTTTATCTGTTTAGGAGGAGGTTTTAATGGCATTATTCTTGAGTCCTCATAAATGTGAAGTTTATGTTTACTTCGACACACACACACACACACACACACACACACACACAGAGAGAGAAAGAGAGAGAGAAAGAATTTCCTTTGTACTATGAGGTGGTTTATTTTTTGTGTCTTATCCAAAACCACAAGCGTGGCAGAGAAGTCTTTTTTTTTTTGACCCTTCTTTTTCAGTACCAGGGACGTGTGCTTCTTGCCCTCTGGGGAGCGACTGTCACCACTGTCTGCAGTATCACCTCACTGCAGCTCAGATAGCATCAGGCATCTCTGCTCATCTGCCTTCATCCCTGTCCCTCAAAGGGTGGGGCGCAGAGGCCTGCTGCTGGGGTGGTTCAGGCCAGGATGAGCTGCTTATGTGCTGGTGGGCCAGTGCCCTTTACTCCTCCTCCTAAGTCTCTAATTTTGCAAGTAATATATAAATATATCCAAATTAAATTGTTACAGTTCTAGCCCAGGTTCTCTGAAAGATGCCCTTTTCCAACCTGTGTCAAGTTCACTGTTTAGGAATTCTACAGAATTTCATTGGCCTTCACTTATTAAAATGTTTTTTGAATTATTAATTTATATAATGAAATAGTTACTTAGAAGAAATCGGAAAAAATTACAAACTTACATGAACTAACACCACAAATATCACCAAGTCCAGAAAAATAACATAATGTTTTTATTAACTACCTGACACCTCTAAATACCTTTTTTCCTGCATTTTTGACTTCATCTGTTTTGACCACCTCTTCATTTGGCAATGATTTTATAATATTTTATAGACAGAACAAAAAGATCATTAGCTTTCCTCTGGCACTCAGATTTCTTGCTTCATGGGTGGCAATTTTGCATGCCATTTTATGTAGAACTTCCAAATTTTATAAGCAAAAGATGTGTTAGTTAAACTAAGATGTGATCATGTATGTTGTGAGACACAAAACTTCAACCTTCATCCATAGATGCGTGTGTTTCTCCTTCACTCTCCACATGCCTGTGGCACTGGGCTATGGGACTCATTCATATCCTGCAATGCAATAAGACATTCAATGTACAGACGTTCATGTCATGATGGAGGGTGGGTTCGTGTGATAGGTGGTAGGAATATTCCTGGAAGCCATTTCTACACTGAGATGGCTGGTCATAAGTTCCCTAGAATCGAAATGAACTGCACATCAATATATTCTGCTAAACCCAAGTTAATTGTGTCCCCATCCTAATTTCCCTTTCCATATCCCCAAACTGCCCTTGCATTGGCCTTTACTTTTTATATTAGGGCAGGTAATTATTTGTAGTCAGGTACCTATTTAGGAACTTGGTAAATATGAGATTCAGCTGCTGTTTTACTAGGCTTAATTATCTTGATGTGGTCGTTTATGTTCCCCAAAAGTATTAATATTACTGTTTTCTCCAAAGTGCCAAGGAAGGTTAAGGAGGAAGTCACAATTCTTCCTTAAAACATCGCATGCAACCTTGTATTTTTTAAAAGCTTTAACTGCCTCTCCCTGCTTTAGCAGATTATTTTCATTGTGTATGAATGTCAACCCTGCTTCCTAATGTTTGTTTCTATTCAGATGTGCAAAGGAAGCAGGTTCAGGTTCAGGGTGACAGTCCTACAGAGCCTTTGTTAGCAGGGACAGGCCAGACTTGAATGTTTTCAATTGTTTAGCTCTCTAGGCAAAGACCAGGGCAGTAAGGTGATCCTGCAACCTCCTCCAGTTAGGGGTAACTGACATTGGATTTCTTACTCTATTTTTCTGATTCTTGAGATCATATCTCAGAGCTTTACTTGGGTTCTTAATGTACTGCATGTTCCCATAGTTAACAAAGATTTATTTTACACTGGCTATATAATAGTGGTCTTGTTGAAAATTTTGACAAAGGCCTTGTCAGCAGCTCTAGCTGTAGTATCACATTCTTTTTCTAACTGTATTTTTTTGGGCAAAATTAATAAGAGGAACAGGATTTCTTTAAACAATTCTAACAAAGCCCTTTAGAACAACCATGATTCTATGTGACCAAATCCTGGCCCCCATCTGAAAAGATGAATTCATATCAAGTGAGGGAATACCATGACCTACTTTGGAAAGTTATTTTTAAAAATCTTTTTAATAATTTGTGACATTCAAGCTGCGTTTTCACTGAGCATTGAGATAGATGTCCAGGAACTGTAACTTTGCCATAGTGGGAGCAATTCCTAAAAGTTGTGTGGTAGACAAGTGCCAGTCAGATCCCAAAGGGATCTTCAGCTTTCGGCACCATGGGCTTTAATTATACCTTGGATAGCCAGGAAACATCACAGACCTGAGAAAGACTGGAATAACCTGCTCCTTTAAGACCACTTAGTTTTTGTCCATTTTAAAATCAGCTTACTTGATAGATTCATGGGCTTCTGGTTTAGCTGGATTGTATCTAGTCTTTGTTCTGTGTAAAATTGTGCAGGCTGAATATTATTTCCAATGTATCTTCTCATAAAATATCTCACTGTAAAGACGCTGTGGGTGCCCTTTACATTTAGAATCAAATGTGCTCTTTATCATCTGATGAATTAATAAAGACTTCTGACCGTATTTCCTTGAAGGGAAAAGCCTTGACATGTTTGTTTAAAATAAAAATGGCTCGTATGTTTGGGAAGGCATTTCCAAGTCAAATAAACTACTTTCAGTATTAAAAGCAAAGAAGTAAATTAATTGTAACCGTGGTTATTCTTCAGGTCAAACAGATGGGTGACAAATCTGGTAGGCTCAATCAAAGGATTCTTCTTTTTGCAGGCAGAATGCCTAGTCGTTGAGTTGAAGCATAAACTAGCTCCTTGCATCTTCAGTCAGACCATCTTATAGCTAGTGTATTTATATAGGCTCTCTTTCTGCTTTTTGTAAAAATTTAATTCCTACCCGGAAGGGTGCAGAACACTGAGAATAACTCATGTTCAGAGCATTTCTTGGCTCTTGAGCTGTAGGTATTGGTGCCAGCTATGTGTCTGTGCACATCAAATGTTGCCCTCTGGAGGTAGAGATATGGCTAAATTTCTGATGACGACTTGGATCTTTGTGCAAAGTAGAAATCCAAAAGAGAAAGATAAATTTTCAAGTTGCAGTGGGGCATGATGACTTGGAGGCTATGAATTATAACCTTCTTATGGCACATGATGTTGTGGCATCTGGATATGTTTTCAGCTTCTCCTGATTACCATATCAGCCACTCATTCAAGAGACGTGGTCAAGACTTCATGTTAGATAAGTGCATGAATGGGAATCAGTGGTTAAAATAGTTACCCTTCCCTCAAATTAACTATTTTAGATTTAAACCTATGCTACTTAATGGATGTAAGAGACTGAGTTATTAGGATACAAGTCTCCTTTTTTAATTACTTCTAAGGATAAGTTGACATTTTAAAAAAAACAAGTAAAAAAACTTCTAAAGTGCTGAAGGAAAAAGATCAAATGGAATTTTAATAACATGTTTATTTTCAGGCTGTGAAAGGTGATTAGAGAAAAATAAATGAATAGTCTTTGATTCTCTTTTCTTAGGATGTTTTAATGAGTTTGGCCAAAGCTGTTGCCAATGCAGCTGCCATGTTGGTACTAAAGGCAAAGAATGTTGCCCAAGTGGCCGAAGACACTGTCCTACAGAACAGGGTAATTGCTGCTGCCACCCAGTGTGCCCTCTCCACCTCCCAGCTTGTGGCATGTGCCAAGGTAAGCCAGCTGGCACCCAAGCCCTTTCTACCCAGTATCACCTGATGTTACCTGCCTCCAGGCATTTGGTGGGTAGCAGGGGCAGAATTTGTTCAAATAGTCCGAGATTTAGAGCTTGCTTCAAGTGTCTTAAGTGATGATAGGATTTTAGCATAAGCGGTCTAATTCTGCTTTTATCATTTGTTCTTTGCCCAAGTCCTCAGGCCATTGGTACTTTTCACTAGTTCATTTCTATATGCAAATTGCTGTGTCTCCCCTTTGGACTTCTCAGTGCATCTTTACACCTGCACAAAAATAGTTCTTGCATTGTGTGGTACAGCATTATAAATGGGTTCAGAAATAATCCACAGAGTTTATGGGAACCCTTTCTAGGCTGCACAGTGTCCGAGTGGGGATTTTAATTGTTGCCAGGGTATACACACTCTATGTGTCATACATCACCTCATTACATCTCCCCAGTAATCCTGCAAATTAAGCACCATTATCTCTAGTTTACTGATGAGGAATCTGAGGCCCTTAGATGTTAGTAGGTTAAGGCCACAGAAGTAGTAAGTGGCAGAACTAGAGTTACAACTCAAGTCCGTCTGCCTCCAAATACCCTTTCCCCTCCACTTCATGTGTCCTCTCGGTGATGATGCATCAGAAGATGGGAAATGTCCGTTTCTGGAATTGATGGCCTATCATGTTGTGTAGATCTGTGATCTGGCTCAGCTTGTCATTAATAGCCTGTGGTAAGATTTGCCGCATTGTCGGCCGGGCACAGTGGCTCACGCCTGTAATCCCAGCACTTTGGGAGGCCGAGGCAGGCAGATCACGAGGTCAGGAGATCGAGACCATCCTGGCTAACACGGTGAAACCCCGTCTCCACTAAAAACACAAAAAATTAGCCGGGCGAGGTGGCGGGCGCCTGTAGTCCCAGCTACTTGGGAGGCTGAGGCAGGAGAATGGCATGAACCCCGGGGGGCGGAGCCTGCAGTGAGCCGAGATCGCA
The DNA here is from genome assembly GCF_006542625.1 of Nomascus leucogenys. Lineage (NCBI taxonomy): Eukaryota > Metazoa > Chordata > Mammalia > Primates > Hylobatidae > Nomascus > Nomascus leucogenys. The sequence continues at coordinate 81,899,249 of NC_044386.1, forward strand.
CCACTGCACTCCAGCCTGAGCGACAGCGAGACTCCATCTCAAAAAAAAAAAAAAAAAAAAGGATTTGCCGCATTGTCTCCCTCAAGCTTTCCTTGTCCACACCATTAGAATTTCCAAGGAACTGATGGAACCCCCCTGTTCTTTAAAGGACTATGAGGCAGAGTTTCAGGTGTTTCTGGGAATAGAAATAGAATTCTTTTAGGTAGTCTTTGTATCCCAACTCAAAAGACTCAATTCAAAGGATCCTAAAAGGAAGGAGGTATAATTGGGAAATCTCAGAAATTTCTGTCTATGGAAGTAGGGCAGTAGTATAGACTGTCATATGTGACTAATGAAGTTATAAATTAGTGGGACATGTCAAATCACAAGGACGAAGTAGAATAGCAGAGCGTGTGAGACTGAAGCAATGGTTTCATTGAATGAAATGGTCAGGTAAGAAACCGAGCAATGGTCCTGTAAGTAAGAAACAAAGGCCCAGAGCAGGAAGGGCTTTGATGGGACTGCACGGGCACATGGAGAAGGGACCAGGATTCAACCACAGTGCCCAAAACCTGTTCCTGTCTCGCTTCAGGTTGTGAGCCCCACTATTAGCTCCCCTGTGTGCCAGGAGCAGCTGATTGAAGCAGGGAAGCTGGTGGACCGCTCGGTGGAGAACTGCGTCCGTGCCTGCCAGGCGGCCACTACCGATAGTGAGCTCCTGAAGCAGGTCAGCGCGGCGGCCAGCGTGGTCAGCCAGGCCCTCCACGATCTCCTGCAGCATGTGCGGCAGTTTGCCAGCCGAGGCGAGCCCATCGGCCGCTACGACCAGGCCACTGACACCATCATGTGTGTCACCGAGAGCATCTTCAGCTCCATGGGTGATGCTGGTAAGGCACTATGCTGTGGGTGGGTGGATGGGTGGGTTTTGGTGTTCCTGATGGTGGTGCTCACCCGTAGGGAAGGTGAAGGCTGCCTGGATGACTGGCAAGGGCAAGTTCTCTTCAGTCTCAAAGACTTCCCCACTGAAGCTCAGAAAAAGATACAAGACTCTTCCATAGCCATGCTTACAGACTTCAACAGAGTTCACCGGGTTTTTGTTATAATGGTTAGATTTTGTTATTTTGTTAGATTTACAGCGAATTCCCTTTGTTCTGCGAATGCACGTGTTGGGTATGGTATGGCAAAGTTGGAGCAGCCACAGAAGGAAACAAGATCAAGGCTTGGAATTTAAGAAGTTTATCATACTTGCATGTCCCCTGGAGGGCTCACCACATGCCACACAGGGTCATGGGAGAGCACCGGGGTGGTCAGGAGGGAGAAGACAGAGGCAAGGGGAGAGCCTAGACTGTGGCCTTTATTGGAGCTTCCTTGGGAAATGCAGGGCAGAATAAACAATTTAGGATTGGCTAGTTTAAATAATTTTGGCAGGCTCTAAATTATGGAGGTGGTGGCTAGTTACCTGGTACCTGGCCCCGGGGTGATCCACACAGAGGAACAGTGTCTACTGGGTGTCTGGGCCAGATAGAAGAGGAATAGCTCTGGATTGGTTAGTTTGCATATCAAAGACATGTTCCCTGCTGAGCCTGTGCATTCTCTAAATTGGCCAGCCCTAAGAGGACAGTTTGTCTCCACCAAAAGGGTGTTTTCAGATTCCAAAGCATCATACCTAATATACAGTCAGTGTAAAAACATATGCAATACACCTTTTTATAATCTATTGAAAAGTAAGTCTCCCCAAACCCAGCTTACCACTGTGCCATCAAAATCCCCAAAATTCATAACCTTTTCATTTTATATATCTTAAAGACTTACTTTTTTTTTCTTTTTTTTTTTTTGAGATGGAGTCTCACCCTGTTGCCCAGGTTGGGGTGCAGTGGCACAATCTTGGCTCACTGCAACCTCCATCTCCCAGGTTCGAGAGATACTCCTGCCTCAGCCTCCCAAGTAGCTGGGATTACAGGCGCCTGCCACGGTGCCCGGCTAATTTTTGTATTTTTAGTAGAGACGGGGCTGTACCATGTTGGCCAGGCTGGTCTTGAACTCCTGACCTCAGGTGATCTGCCCGCCCCAGCCTCCCAAAGTGCTGGGATTACAGGGGTGAGCCACCATGCCCAACCTGGACTTTTTTCATGTCCACCTGTATGTTAATCTTTTTAGTGGCAGCATAGTATTCTATTTTTTGTAGGTATCATAATTTAACCAATAATCTTTTAATGGACATTTAGGTTTTTTTGTTTGTTCGTTTTGCTTTTACAAAAATACTACAGTAAGCATTCTTGTAAAAAATAGTTTACTTTTCATATGTAGGGTAAATTCCTATTAATGGAGTTGCTGGGCCAGTAGGTAGATTTTTATTTTAAATGTATTTAAGAAATTTTTCTCCAGAAAGGACCCACAATTTGCAACCCAACTAGTAATCTGTAAGAGATCTATTTTTGTGCTTCCTTGCCAGCATAGAACAATACCTTATAACGAGTTTTGGTGTTTTTAGAAAATTGTCTTGTGTTCTTCTGTATCCTTAAATAATTTAACAAGATAGGAATGCTTCACACATTTGAATTTGTTGTTGTTTGTTTGTTTTTGATAATCCTTTTATTTTGAAATATTTTTAAATTTGCAAAAAAGTTGCAGAGAAAATACAGAGAGTTCCCATATACCTTTCCCAGTTTCTGCATTTTTGACATCTTCCCTAAAGGATAGCACGTTTGTCAAAAACCAGGAAATTAGCATTGGTACTTTACTAACTAAACTACAGACATTATTCAGATGTCATCAGTTTTTCTGCTGATGTCCTTTTTTTTTTTTTGGATGGAGTCTCGTTCTCTTGCCCAGGCTGGAGAACAGTGACACAATCTCAGCTCACTGCAAGCTCCGCCTCCCAGGTTCATGCCATTCTCCTGCCTCAGCCTCCCGAGTAGCTGGGACTACAGGTGCCCACCACCACGTCCGGCTAATTTTTTTGTATTTTTAGTAGAGATGGGGTTTCACCGTGTTAGCCAGGATGGTCTTGATCCCCTGACCTCGTGATCCACCTGCCTCGGCCTCCCAAAGTGCTGGGATTACAGGCGTGACCCATCGCGCCCAGCCCTGCTGATGTCGTTTTACCGTCTCAGGATCCGGTCCAGGATACCACACTGAATTGAGCCCATTTTTATTTTAGTAAAAGCTTTCTTCTTCCCCCTTTTTGTTATAGTGCTTCAGCATTCTTCTCAGATGACCTTTGCTAGAGGAAGAAATCCCTTACATTTGAATCGTTCTATTTTTTAATGTTGGTTGTTATACTCCTCCTACTTCTGGAAGGAAATTAAAATAGATTTCAGTAAAATCACAGAGACAATAAGACCAAAGAATAATGCAAGATCAAAATCAGTGCTGGGCAAAAAAGGATGAGCAAAGAGAAAATTGGCAGAGAAAACTCCAGGCCGAGGCAAGTCATAGCATTTGAGCATGAAGCTAATAAGCGAAGGCCAAATGGCACACATTGAGTGGATTGTGTGATATCTCTCATCTGGTGCTAGGTAGCCTACACATTAATACAGAATTTAAAAGGAATTTTGTTCTGTGCCAATTCTTCAAAAAGTTTATTATAGAGGCTTTTGTGTAAGTGGTTTTCAAAGTGAAGAAAGCAATGTTTTCTAAATAAGTATTTACTAATGCTAAATCCACGTAATTTTGTTCCCTGCCCTCTCTTTATAGTGTTCCTCTTTGGCTACTTCTGTTCTGATAATGCCTCATAGTGAAAGGTTGAACCCGGATGTGTTCGGGGAGCCACATCCTGCCAGCCACAGGGAATATTTTCATTTTGGGTTCTAATTTGGATGCATGGCTTAGGACTCGAGCATGGAGGTTCAATTTTTTTGCTCCCGCTTACCAGAAGAGTAGAGACAAGACTGTAGTGGCTCCTGAGGTTTTACTGACCTTTGAAAAGCAGACAAACAGACCTCATCCTCTATTCTTTCTTCTAGGTGAAATGGTGCGCCAGGCACGGGTCCTGGCCCAAGCCACATCAGACCTCGTCAATGCCATGAGGTCAGATGCAGAAGCCGAAATCGACATGGAGAATTCGAAAAAGCTCCTGGCAGCAGCAAAACTCTTAGCTGACTCCACTGCTCGCATGGTGGAAGCTGCAAAGGTATTCTACTGGATTTGTTTGTATGAAAAGTGAACACTATTAAGTGTTAGGATTTGGAAGGTACTTTCCAGATGAGGGATGGTCAGCTGAGTGTGCATTTTTGTTTGCTTAAAACCTATATGGCTTGTAACATCTAACCCTGTTCTTGTGGCAAAGGAGGTAATGAAACATCTGAATGAAATGCTTCAGGGAAGTGGTACTGACTCAGCCATAGCAGCAAAGTGCCCTCTTTAGGGAAGCCTCTTTTTCCACTTGGTCATCACTGTTGGCTTCATTGAATGTGGTGACTAATTTAAACCTGAGATTTTTCAACAGCAAATTCACCTAAACCTGTTCTCTTCCTTAATGCCTTAATGTTACTTTTGCCGTCCATTTGACTTCTCAACTACTATCAAGATTTTGCACAGTCGACTACTTCCTACTTTACAGTTCTTTAAATCCCAGTTGCAGTTTTAAATATTATAAAATGATGAGTAGTTAAGAGTTAGCTTTGTGCTTTTTGACAGCTGTGCTATAGCATAATGGTTACAAAACCTAGTGATTCTGAACCAGGGGTCTGATACACAGCCCCCTGTGAAACATATTAAAATGCACATGCCTCAGTTTCATCCCCAAAGATCCTGATTCACGAGGTCACTGGTAGGACTCTGTGTGTGTGTGTGTGCGTGTGTGTGTGTGCACGCGCGCGTGTGCATGTTTAAGTTCTTCAGGATATTCCGATGTGTACGTGTAGGTGAGAACTGTTTTAAATGAATAAGGCTATATTTTTCTGGGTTTTTTATTGTGTACCTAGCACCCATTTCTTACAGAATTAATAGAAAATGCAGATAAATGTGAAAAAAGAAAATAAAAATCACCTTCAAATTCCTGCCCTCAAAATAATATTTTAAATGTATTTCTATGCATATAAGATTCATTAAGGCCAGGCACGGTGGCTCACACCTGTAATCCCAGCACTTTTGGGAGGCCAAGACAGGTGGATCACCTGAGGTCAGGAGTTCGAGACCAACCTGGCCAACATGGTGAAACCCTGTCTCTAATAAAAACACAAAAAATTAACTGGGCACGGTGGTGTTCGCCTGTAATTCCACCTACTCGGGAGGCTGAGGCAGGAGAAAATCGTTTGAACCCAGGAGGCGGAGGTTGCCGTGAGCCAAGATCACGCCACTGCACTCCATCCTGCGTGACAAGAGCAAACCTGCTTCTCAAAAAAAAAAAAAAAAAAAGATTCATTAGGTGTCTCCACATCTTACCTCATCTCCCTGGCTTCAGGGAATTGGTATCTCAACCTAATATGTGCATTACTTCACTTAAAATGTATTGTGGGCTGGGCATGGTGGCACACGCCTGTAATCCCAGCACTTTGGGAGGCTGAGGTGGGCGGATTACCTGAGGTCAGGAGTTCAAGACCAGCCTGACCAACATGGCAAAACCCTGTCTCTACTAAAAATATACAAAAATTAGCCAAGCTTGGTGGCACATGCCTGTAATCCCAGCTACTAGGGAGGCTGAGGCAGGAGAATTGCTTGAACCTGGGAGCCAGAGGTTGCAGTGAGCCAAGACCGCGCCATTGCATTCCAGCCCGGGAGACACTGCAAGACTCCGTCTCAAAAAAAAAAATGTATTGTGACATATAGTGAGCCATGTAGAGGACCTCTCCTGACTGAACTGGCCATCATGTTACTTGAGGGACTGAGAGTTCTTAAAGACACCTGTTGGGTAGGGGTGAAGGAGAGACCCAGGGAGGGACAGTGTCTGAGCTTCCTTCCCTTGTCTCCTAATCCCTGTTTCAGCCAATAAGCTCTGCTATTAACCCCCCTTCTTTAAGCTGTATGTATGTATGTGTGTGTGTGTGTATATATATATATATATACACACGTATATATATGTACATATATATACGTATATATATATGCTGTGTGTGTGTGTGTGTGTGTGTGTATATATATATATATATACACGTATATATATGTACATATATATACGTATATATATATGCTGTGTGTGTGTGTGTGTGTGTGTGTGTGTATGTATTGGGTTTTATGTAGTACTTGAATATTTTAAAAGGTTTTACTAGTTTACCCCACCTCTCTCAGTCTATACATAGATAAGGCAATCTTATGTTCATAAAGAATTACTTGGTAGGTTGGAAAGAACTATAGGGTAAATCTGGTCCGTTCCTTATTTTACAAATGAAAAAAATTAAAACTCGAAAAGATAAATGCTAATGCCACATAAGCAGTATTGAGCCAGGCCGATGTGCACGGTTTTTTGTTGTTGTTGTTGTTGTTGTTGTTTTTTTGAGGCAGAGTCTCACTCTGTCACCCAGGCTGGAGTGCAGTGGCACAGTCTTGGCTCACTGCAAGCTCTGCCTGCTGGGTTCATGCCATTCTCCTGCCTCAGCCTCCCGAGTAGCTGGGACTACAGGTGCCCGCCACCATGCCCGGCTAATTTTTTTGTATTTTTAGTAGAGATGGGGTTTCACTGTGTTAGCCAGGATGGTCTCGATCTCCTGACCTTGTGATCTGCCCGCCTCGGCCTCCCAAAGTGCTGGGATTACAGGTGTGAGCCACTGCGCCCAGCCACGTTTTGTTTCTTGATGTGACTGTTTACCAGGCCAGTTCACTGCATTTACCAAGTTACCAAAAACTCGTTTCTTCTAAGTATTCATGTGATTTTGGTTATTTATATTAAATGGGACAACGTTAAGTGTTTCTGTAAATTCTTTTAACTTTTAGTTAAAAGTTTTCGTTTTGTCTTTGTAGCAATATTTTAATTTGCTGAATTTTGTTGAAAGCTAAAGAACATGCAATGGTTAGACTTCCAAGGATTATATTTAATGTGCAGAAAAAATATATTTCATGATTAGTAACTAAGATTTCAGGCCAAAATTAGTACCCCATATCTGATACATATTCATCATAAAAAGACATTGCTGAGCAAGGACCCAAAGCATCCACATCAGTGTGAAGTGCAGAAATGCTGGTTTCCGGCTGCTCAAAATACATAACATTAAGGCTGATGTGCACTTGAGACATATATAAAGGAGCAGCTTAGAAAATACCTGATGAACAGAAAAAAACAAAATGACTTTCATAAACTTGCAAAAGAATCCAAAAGTAGTCCAAACAATCCCTTTACATGTGAAATGCAGAAATAAAAATTTTTCATTGCTAGAAACACAAAATCAAGATTATGAGAGTGGTTAAAGTTTGAAAGAATAGGAGATTCTATTCAAGAGGGTTGCCAAAAGAATTGTGCCACAGCTGTTAAAACTATTCCATCCTGTATGCATTGCTATAACTTTTATAAATAGCTCAAAGAAATAGGTTCTTATAAATTGGTAAGTTTAGCAAATTGACCACTTGGAAATCTAGACGTTTAGAAAGTTGATTTTCGATAAATCGGTGTGCTGTTCTCCCTGCCTCAAGAGCAAATATTATTGCCTGAAAGCATTCATAGGAAGAAACTCATTGATCTGTAGACATCAAGCACATGTTACAAAGCATTCAGGCCCTGGTGAGGGAAATCTTGACTGCTGCTGTTATTGTTGTGGGAGAGGAAGGCTGGATGTGCTGTGAGCATGTTGAATTATTATAGAGTTAAAATTATATCCTTTCTCTACATTACCATTAGCCTACCCCTGCTTCAGAATCCCACCCATCTAAATAAAATCCACTTAGATTTCTAAGACATATTCAACTAAAAGCAACAAAGTAAAAGGGGCTGTGGGGCTGGACAAAGAAAGCGTGACTGGCACATTGCCTTCCTCTTTTTCTGTCAGGTTGATGGTGTTACATTTCTCTCATTAATTCGGTACATTTGGGTACCATCTCGACTTTATACTAGACCTTCCAACTCTGTCTTTCTGGGAATGTAATTTCTGGGCATGGTCTTTCTGTAACAAAATTTCCTTGGAGTCTTTTTGAATGGCATTCCTGAGCCCTCCCTCCATCCTTCCCCCTCTTCCCTCTGTCCCCGCCTGAGTTGATCACATTTACCTGTGCCACAGGGTATTTCAGGAGTGATATGAAGATGTGTCATTACTGTGTCATGCCAATGAATAGAAGATTCTCCCTCGGAGAGATGGGGAGAGGGGAGATTTAATCTTCCCATCTTTTAAACCATGGATTTCTGGCCACAGGTTAATTTGTATGGACAACCAAGGCAATGTTCTCAAGTGTTTAATTATTACTTTGGATTTCTAACTGATTAGCCATGCAATTTTGAAACATCCCCTGGTAGGTATGTTTTGTTGCATGAGGAAACATCTTTATCATAAAGATACTGCTTGTGGCATTTGACTATCCTTTCAAATGCTTTCTATTACTAAGAAAAAATAGTACTGAAGGCATGAATTCAGTGATGTCCCCCGCTGGACCACTTGAAATCTTTATTTTTGCCTTTGCAGGGGGCTGCAGCCAACCCGGATAATGAGGACCAGCAGCAAAGGCTGAGAGAAGCTGCAGAAGGCCTCCGGGTAGCAACCAACGCAGCTGCCCAGAATGCTATTAAGAAAAAAATTGTCAACCGACTGGAGGTCAGGAAAGAGGCTGGCTTTCTGGGATGCCCATCTTAAATTGCAAAGAGTTATTTGAAAAGATAGTTGAATTAACGAGGTGTTGACCATATAAAGAAAGCCAAGTCAAGGTTCACATCATTGAAGGTTTGAGTACTATAAAAGCATTGACTCAATTGGAAAAAACTGCTTCTGTAAGCTCGAATCCTTTCTAGCATTCAGGAATAGAATTTAGACTCTTTTCAGGAGGAACTGGATTTTTTTTTCTATCATTAAAGGATATACACATTCAAGAAGGACCTTTTGCTGAAAATATTTATATTTTGTTGGAGTCAGTGGCTTTGTCAGGGCTTCCCCTAGGAAATATGGACTTCAAAGACTGGAGGTGGAGATTAGGCTTGGGTGGAGAGGTATAGAAGGGAGTGAAATATACTTGTTATTTTTTGAAATAATTATTCTGAAAAAGTTGAAATAGTAATAGGCACAAACTATATTTAAAAAAAAAAAGTTTATCTGACAAATGCACACAGGAGACCCTTACACTGAAATTTGAGAGTTTGGAAGCTGAAACCTTTGCCTGTGTACTGAGAAGTCCCTCCATATGCAGTCTGCTATATTCTGGAAGAAAAGTAACATTGTTGTTCTTGGACAAAGAGAAGAGGGTAAACACAATTAAGTGCCCTGGTTGGAAAGTCTCTGCATTTTGGAACTAAGGCTTCTGAGTGCTGAGAGAGGAGAGTCATGGGCACCAGCATTTGTGCTTGACACAGAACCATCTATGCTGCTTGTGGGAGATTTTTTTTTCCAAAAACATTTAAAGTTGGTGCAGCTTGTCAGTGTCATTATGATCTTGGAATCATCCCTTTTGTTTTTGAGAAAGACAAATGAACTTAAAGCTTGAGCTTTCAAGCATGCCTGTCTTTGTCACTTGTCTCAGAGGATGTCAACACAAGGAAGATAGTGTGTTGTAAGATTAGAGTTATCACTGGTTTTAAAAGGCAAAGCCTGCTCTTCCGAGTTCTTTTAGAGCAACAGACCTATCCTGACTCTGGTGGAAGTGACCTGTAGAGCATGCATGTGTGTTGCATGTGCAGACCCTGACTCATCTATCACTCCTCTGCAGGTTGCAGCCAAGCAGGCCGCAGCGGCAGCCACACAGACCATCGCCGCCTCCCAGAATGCAGCTGTTTCCAACAGGAACCCTGCGGCCCAGCAGCAGCTGGTCCAGAGTTGCAAGGTGAGGTTCCAGTGCACAGAGAGCCAGGTCGGCTGCAGATGACCCTGATAACATTAGAACACCAAGTCCCCTGGTAATTCAGTAAAGACAGATTATCCAAGCTCCTAATCCAATTTGCCCCAGTTCCCATGTTCCAGGTGTGTATACACGTCTGCTTTTTGTCCATTAAGTGGATGGCCTGTGTTTGGAAGGAAAGTATGATTTTCTTCCAGCATTGTCTTACTTTTGTCCACGATTTTCTTCTCAAGAGACTGAGCCAAAGAGGATCAATGACGAGGCCATTTTAGGGCTCTGAAATGGGAAGGAAGTGTTGAGTTTCCAGAGTGCCTTTCTTTGAGAGGCAGGACTTCAAATTCAGCAGGGTTCATTTCCTGCTTTCTAATAATTGCACCTCAAGGATTTATTTCATCCCGTCTAAGCTCTGTGACTTTGTGCTTTGGTGCTTTTTGTTGTTGCCCTTTTGTCTGTTCTTCTGACACCTGGGCCTTGATGCTAAGTTGAGGCCAGTTTACTACAAAAGGTACAGTAAACACCCTTGTTGGTTTCTCCAAGAGCCCAGGGAGTTGACTCCTCCTCGGACCCTCTTAATGGTGGCAGACACAAAGTCCAATTGCAAAGCCACTGCCCACATGTGGGTGGCACGTCTGGCTGGCATGTCCTGGAAGTATTTGCAGCTAGCCATGGTGGCTGGCTGGGAGGCATACCTGTCTGTGCTGGGGTTATGAGAGCCAACTGCACCCTCTCTCCTTCTTCAGATCTCTGCCAAATGATTCACATTTGTGAGGGGTGCCACTGCTCCCACTTCAGAAATGGCTTTACTTCTGATAGAGCCCTCTATTCCTGAATCGGGGTTCTCTGAGGCCAGCCCTGCTGCTGTTGTGGACTGAATGCACTCCAGGAAGAAAAGCCTCAGCGACATAGAAGGGTCCTGGGCTGGTGTCCTTCAGTCCTGTGTGGATAGAGAAGGGGTCTTGCTGAGAGTGAGGCCTCTGCTGTGGAGGAGTTTGCTTCCTGTTGGGTCCTCAGCTCAGCCGTTAGCAGGGGTGAAAACTTTCTTCTCAGGGAGCATGTGCTGCTCACATGCAGGGACATGCCACAGGATGAGTGAGACCTCTCGCCCCTCTTCTGCAGAGAGACTGAAGATACTAGGTCTCAAGTGTCACTACCAGGAAATGAAAGGTTTGAGATGGAGAGGAGAGAGTGGAGCAAATGACTAGAACTAGCAGCCCTAAAGGAGGCCTGGGAAAAATTCCACTGAAATATTTTTTTAACCTGTGCTGGAGCAGTCCTAGAAAAATATGTCACCAGGCCAGTATGCGCTGGGCACCAGGCCAGTATGCACTGACCACAGTGCTGTGGGCCTCTGAGAGCCTCATTAACCAGAGAAGGAGGTGTGAGCACAGAAAGGAAATGTGGACAGAACACAGGGAAAGTAAAAGGCTCATCTCCCAAGGCACCGTAGGAGCCCATTACTGTACCGCATTCCTGCCTCACAGAATGCTGTGCCTCTCTCCTTTCCCCTGGCTTTGGGCTTTCCTAGTTTGAGAATGAGAAGTCCCCTTCTTAGAGAAAGCCTTTGTGGCAACACAAAGGCTGATGCGCAGAATGTGTGCCTGCAAAGTAAGAAGCCAAAGCACTTACATGCACTGGTATCCAAGTATTTCCGTCACCTTCTGAACATGGGGCCATACACTTCAGTTTACCACCTGTGAATCGTGTAGATCCTTTGATTCTAGGTTTGCAATGCCAGTGAGCCAGATGGTGTGAGTTGCAACTAAGGAAATCCTTTTAGGCCTTATCATAGACAGTCATCTTCAAAGGAATGTATTGAGACCTCCAGGACCACAGGGTAGAGTGTGTGTAGAGAAAATGCCCAGAAAATGGGATTCAGTGTCGTTACGCACCCAGCTAGCTAAATGTGCAGTGTCATTCCAAGGCCTGGGGCTGGCGTCCCCTGGGAGTGGATGGCACATCCAAAAAGCGCACTTGGGTCGTGTTCTAGCTTCTTTGGATGATCCCACCATTCTACCCCTGCTGTTTTTATTTCCTTGCCTTCTGCAGGCAGTGGCTGATCACATCCCTCAGTTGGTCCAGGGAGTGAGGGGGAGCCAAGCTCAAGCTGAAGACCTGAGTGCCCAGCTGGCTCTCATCATCTCCAGCCAGAACTTCCTCCAGGTAACACGGCCGTGGTCACCTTGGGCTCACTCAGAGCCCTCGTCTGGGCAGAGGCTGCCCTTTAAGGAGAGGAGTTAATGAATTCCACAGCCTCAGCTAAGTCTTTGTGGTAGGCAGGGCTTGAAGGCCTCTTCTTTAACTTTACAGTTTCAGAAGAGCTGGGTTCAGCTTGGCAAAGCAAAATGCTGATATGCCGGGAAATTGCACTGGGGAGATGGCATATGATCCATTTTCCTCAGAATTATCATATTTATTTCTCTTCAAAAAGAAGAAAACATGTAAAATTTGCAAGTTGTGATGAACAGCCCAGGACTAGGCATTGCTTTAGGTTTTTGTTTCCAGAGATCCTAATGCCATTGTTCATGGACCGGGGAAATAAGTGTGTAGTGCATCTTCTCCAAAGATATGATCATTCTTTGTGGCAATTGTACAGTTAGTATTGTCAGTCTCTGTGGGGTGAAGGGTAGATTCATTTTAAGGAAAATAAAATAAACAAAAATATTAAGTTGTGGAAAAATTCCCCTTTATGTGCTTCTTATATTCAAATCTCTCTACTTTATCAGCACTTTTTCTCGACTTGTATTTCATCAGCAGTTGATATGATGAGGTGGGTCAATTCCTCATGCCTTTCTAGTTCAACTGATAGTTGTAGGACCCAGTGATACATCTATTTGGTTCATTTTTCAAGTTGTATAACTCTAACATGCAGAAATAAAACATGAAAGGTTTGATATATCTCCTCATATTTTAACTACATACATATACAACACAGGTATGTGTGTGTGTGTGTATGTATGTGTATATTCTTTTAAATTGGTATTCATTGTATATAGGCCCTTTGTGTTTTTCATCTAACATATTATGAGTGTTTATGATTTTGAATAATCATCTGTTATATGACTATACTCTTCATTTAACTTTTCTCTCATTATTGGACGTACAGGTTTTTAATTTTTTGCCATCATGAATAACGTGATAAAAATCTTTATGTGCTCAAGGCTTTTCTTGAATTCCTAGAGAGAGGATTGTAGACAGCTTATTTTTATCTTTAGGACTTTGCAAATTATGACTTGGGCAAGGCATTTCTCTCTTCATTTGGGAGGGGAGAGAGCCTGGAGCCATTTGTGGGTACTGTCTCCACCCAGGCAAGATTGTAGGGCATTAAGATTCAGCCGTGTAGACGTGTTCCTGGTTCCACTCTGTCCCTGCCCTTGTTTTCCCTTTTTCTTTTGTTCTTTTAACTTTGCTATTATAGATACTCAGATCTTTACGAGAAAAAGGGAAGGTTGAAAATAAATAGAAATTGAATTGACAGATCAAAAAGTTTGTACATTTTAAACTTCATGTTATAAAATTGCTCTTCCAGGAGATTGAACAAAGCTAAACTTACAACTTAGCAGTATATAGAGCATGCTTTTAAATATATCTTTTATGAGATTGGGGATTAAACTTTTAAGAAAACATGTATGTTTTTGCCAGTTTGCTCTGTAAAACTATTTTTGTTTGGTTTTGCATTTCTCCGATATTCACAATGTTAAACATTTTTTATAAGTTTCAGGTATTTTTTTATCATGCAAAATTATCTGTTTATGCTTTTTATATACTCTTGGTAGCTTTTATAAATATTCCTTCTTTAAATATTAAAAATCTTAACTTTTGTCCTTAATATTTATGATCTGGCACTTGTTGCAACTTTTCTAAGTGTAGCTTTATAACATATATATTAAAAGTCTTGAAAGTATGTATACTCTTTGATCCAGAAATTCAACTTTTAAAAATTTATACAAAGAAAATTATAAATGTGTACAGATTTAGCTGCAGAGCTGTTTATCATACCATTGTTTATTAAATTGGAAAAAATGGAAACATGCCCAACAATAGAGAATTGAGAAATGGCAGTAGATGCATATGCTGGAATATTATATAGCTCTTGAAAAGGTAGGATATGTGAGACAAGGAGATTGTGAAATAGAGTGAACAGTGTGATCTTATTTTTGAAAAATATGTACATGCACATAGATACCCATTCACTGGCAAAATTATTTTGCTTTGTGAGATGCGAGGTCATGTTAGCTGTTTTATTTATCTATCTTCATTTTTCTAAGCAGTCTTTTGAGTGTATGTGAGACTCCGAAAAAAGAGCTATTCCGAGAAATATAGTGAAACCTATTTAATAAGGAACTCTCTTTGAAATCGGTTTTAAACGAGAATTTCAAGCCACTATTCTAATTTTGCCTCCTCCACCCTCCATGACACCTCCTTTTTTTCTTTTTTTAGGCATTCCTAGAAGGTACTGCCCTAGAGTATCTGGCTTGAGGTGGCAGTTTGGGAGTAGGGGACGAGTTGTTTAATATTCCTTTTTTTAGGACAAAATAAGTTCTTACTGCTGTAGAGACATCGCTGCTTAGGTCTCTCCTCTCTACCTCTTGCTGCCCAGGAGCCATCTTACTTTCTTTTCATCTCTCTGTAGCCTGGAAGCAAGATGGTGTCCTCTGCCAAAGCCGCCGTGCCCACTGTGAGTGACCAGGCCGCAGCCATGCAGCTGAGCCAGTGTGCCAAGAACCTGGCCACCAGCTTGGCAGAACTGCGTACCGCCTCGCAGAAGGCAAGTGGAGCGTGTCACAGGGGTTAGCTTGTCAGGAAGGGAGCTGGGGTGGCATGGGTACCACCCAGGGCCTGAACACTGCTGAACCTGTTTCTTGGCAAAGTTGTCCATTCTACTTTCATGACTATTAAAGATGCCCCTGTGGGTTGGCTTTTGTTGCATTAAGCCACTATCTCCCAGACTTAGTATTCACTTTTCAGTTTCAGATGCCTTTTGTTGAACTATTTTGAGTTGCATACTTCCTCCTCCTCCTCCTCCCATATCCTGGAACAAGCAGTGGTCCGTTTTTCACAAGTCTTAGGGGAGAATGGTAGTCATCAGTGTCTCAGTGCCAGCTAAATTGTAGTCCAGAATAAGTGATCATATATTCCAGGTATCATCTTGTGAACTTAAAAACAAATTATATAGGCAGAAAATCTAGTTTGAAGTGTCATCTTTGTTATCTTTTTTACCCTGGAATGTTTTCACATATTGCATGGGAGCATTCACCTTAACAAGGTCTTCAAGAGAACAGAGTTGAGGACTAAATTAATTTCTGTCTCTGGAGCATATTAATTACCAAAGGACCTCATTTACCACTCTGTTTGATGTGGTATTAGCATGAAGTTCTAGCATGAATTCATTTTTCTTCATCGTAGCAATCCCTTTATAGAAACAAGCAGCCTCATAAATTGGTAAGACAAGAAGGTAGAAGCTGACTTGAATTCTTAATATGAGGAGCACGCTACACTGCCAAATAAAA
This sequence comes from Nomascus leucogenys, assembly GCF_006542625.1. Classification (NCBI taxonomy): domain Eukaryota; kingdom Metazoa; phylum Chordata; class Mammalia; order Primates; family Hylobatidae; genus Nomascus; species Nomascus leucogenys. Next base: position 81,914,638 of record NC_044386.1, read on the forward strand.
ATATCCAGAGCTTTAGACTATAGCCAATAAAAAAGTTATTTTGACCTGTGTTTCTCAAAGAGAGCTCGTGGTACTGTCTACACTGGAATCATCTGGGGATGCTTATTAGAATGCACATCCCTGGGCCTTGCCTCTGAGAAACCAGATTAGAATTTCTGGTCGTAGAGCCTGAACATCTGCATTTTCACAAGCTTCTTTGCTGAGTCTGAGACACACACCAACATTGAACCACACTGCTCGAGAGGAGTGATCCCTAAAGTGGGACTTAAGCAAGACTGTCCATTGGGTACAGGAAGACACTGTGAAAACTTGTGTGTGTGTGTGTGTGTGTGTGTGTGTGTGTGTATATATATATATATATATATATATATATACACATATATTTTTGTGTGTGTGTGTGTGTGAGACAGGGTCTTGCCCTGTTGCCCAGACTGGAGTGCAGTGGTGCAATCATGGCTCACTGTAACCTCAATCTGCTGAACTTAAGCAGTCTCCCACCTCAGCCACTGGAGTAGCTGGACCATGTGCCAACATGTCCGATTAATTTTTTTTGTTTGTGTTTTTTTTTAGAGATGAGATTTTATCATCTTGCCCAGGTTGGTCTTGAACTCCTGAGCAAGTGATCCTCCCACCTAAGCCTCCCAAAGTGTTAGGATTACAGGCGTGAGCCACTGCACCCAGCAATATTTTTTAATATGTAGCATAAGGATTAAGAGTGCAGGCTCTAATCCCAGCACTTTGGGAGGCCAAGGTGGGTGGATTGCTTGAGTCCAGGAGTTCAAGACCAGCTTGACCAACATGGTGAAACCCCATCTCTGCTAAAAATACAAAAATTAGCCAGGTGTGGTGGTGCACGCCTGTAGTTCCAGCTACTCAGGAGGCTGAGGCATGAGAATCACTTGAACCCAGGAGACAAAGGTTGCAGTGTGCCAAGACCATGCCACTGCACTCCAACTTGGGCAACAGAGTGAGACTGTGCCTCCAAAACAAAGTAGAAAAAAGAGTGCAGGCTCTGGAATCAGACTGTCATTGACTAATTTGGTGACCTAGACAAGTTAGTTAACCTCTCTGTGCCTCAGTTTCCTTCTTGAGTAATAGTGGCACATAGAAATCAATTAGTATTTATTTCTGCTGTTATTACTATTATCTAAAAATGGAAAGAAACGAAAATGTACCAGTATTTAGTATACTGATCAATAATTACACGTTTATATAATTATATGTGCATGTGTATATTGAGGGATGGAATCAAAGCATTTGGAGATCAGTGTTATACATGACCAAGAGATAAAGTAGTTTTCATAAATTACTAAGGGAAAAATATTTTATAATCTTCAATACAGAAAAGTAATGATTTATAATCTAGAAATTTGTAAAGAGAAGCAATAAAGTTGACATAGACTTGCCCCCAGAGTCCTGGGTGTGTTCATTTGTTCATTCACTGCATCTTTCCCATGCCTCTGTGTACACACATGGCTGTGCTAGGTGCCCTACCTCTAGAACTCAGCCACAGCGAATATAATGATCCACTGAGTCTAAGAGGCAAGTGCATTTCAGATAAGGGTCACTTCCGGAACACTTACTATATCCAGTTGTGAGACATACATAATTGATGGTTTAAGGAAGTTAAGAGTAAGGTTCTAACTGAGGATGATTTTGTTCTCTCAGAAAAAATACTTGCTTTCCTTACTCCTCCTGCTGGATTTGGAGAATCCAGAAAGGCATTTTATAAGTTGCAAAAGTGTTGGGGACACTTTTCCCAAGCAGACTGGGTATACATATTTCCAATTCTGTTGGCAGGCCCATGAAGCCTGTGGTCCGATGGAAATCGATTCAGCTCTGAATACGGTGCAGACGCTTAAGAATGAACTGCAGGATGCCAAGATGGCGGCTGTGGAGAGCCAGCTGAAGCCGCTGCCAGGGGAAACGGTGAGCTGTTAGAGCCAGCTGGGGTGCGGGTGTATCTTTTGTTATGACGTTATTAAATTATTTGTTGTTAGGGTGTTTGCTAAATGTTGCGGCATGTTGAGAAGTTTCTAATCCTGTGATCTTTTTCTGAAAAGAATGCCCAGGGCAGCTGGAGGAACTAGGTTTGGAGTTATAAGTGCTGGATTCTACACTCAGCTCTATCATCAACTAGCTGTGCACGCGTCCCATATCTCCTCTATGTCTCAAGTATTTTATTTACGAAGTGGGTAGCAATGAGGCTATCATGATACACATAGAAAAGATTATCAACAGTCATTTTAAAAAAACATTTACTTAATGCAAAGCACTAGGATGGACAACGGCAAAGTGCGTCCATACCGGAAAGCCATACTGCAAATGGAATAATGGCACTAGAGATCTACTGTGGTCATATTACTACACCTCCTGATGCTTGTGTCAGAGTTTTGTTGGCTAAAACTTTACCAGTCCTCCTCATTTGTATGTACTTTCTCACATGACTGAACATTGCTAGTAAAATACCATCATGTATTAAGCACCTGTGAAGCACTGTACACACACAGTCTAGTTTATCGTGATAGTAACTTTCATGAGCAAGTTTTATTGACCCCGTTTACAGGTGAGAAACACAGAGGCACAGAGTTTGTCACCGTTCTGTCCAATGTTATCTGCCAGTTAGGAGCCGAACCACGGTTTGAATTCAGATTTGCAGGACTCTAAAACCTGTGCTTTTGAGAGCTTCTGGCTCTTTGAACGAACTGAAGACTTTTAGAATGTAAAGGGGACTTCAGGCGTAGAACAATGCCTGGTACATAGAAAGCACTCAGAAAATATGTGTTAAATCAAGTTCCCCTAATAGTAAAAAAGAAGAAACTCAGGCTCAGAGAGGTTAAGTCACTTAACTGAGGTCACCCAGTTAATGACAGAGTTGGGATTGCCTCTTGGGCCCACAGCTTTGCGAAGTGGTCCGGAAGTCTCTTTGCAAAGTTCTCTACCCCAGGGAGTGCAAGAGAGGCTGGCATGACATGTAATTCCATCTTTACATAGAGCATAGACTAGTCAGTTAGAATGCAGGAAAACATCATGAATTTTTAAAGAAATTGCTCTAATAAAGTCTGTATTGTGTCATAACATATTGTTTGCTATAATGGACCAGGCTCTATTTTTATTGGAAAGCATTGCCTCTCTTGGAAAACATGTTGCAAGGTTTAAAATGCATTTGTTCTCTGATGCCTTTTTGTACTCTCGCAGTATACCTAGAAATTCTCTTCCAAAACCTCATCTAGTAATCAAATAATTATCCATACCCTAGGCCTTTACTGACTTCGTTCCCTGAATTTTTTATTCCATTTACAAAGCAAAATAACATGCTGTTCATGGGAAGCAAGCACTGTGCCCATTTTCATAATCTCATTTACCACTCCAACCCTCTATTTCTATTGCATTTCCTTTCAGTTGGAACTCCTCAAAGTATAATGATCAAATTGAACAATGTTAATGGTCCCACATGCCAGGAAGGTGGTGCAGCTGGATGTCTGCCCACTTCCTGCCCAGCCATAATTAATTCTCACTAAGGATTTGTTGCAGACTTTCTAAATTAGCTTCTAAAGGCATAATACTAATAGCTACCATTTGTTGAGAGCCTACATTAATTCTCTGAAAACCTTCTGAGCCTAGGTATTATGATCTCCTCAGGAAACTGAGGCTTGGAGAGGTTCAGTAATTTACTCAATCTCATGCTAGTAATTGGGAGGGGAGAGGGCATGGGGCAGGGATTTGCACCCAGATTTGTTTGTTCTAAAGCTTGTGCTCCTTCTCCTGTACCACCCTGCTGCAGCTTAGTGCCATTGGTGGGAAAGAGCTAGGGCTCAAGGTTTGATCTGCATGTCTTTTCTAAATTATGCTAAGACCTCAGCAGATGTTCCTTTTCTTCTATGTTCTTTTCCTCCTTGAATATTCTTGTAGCTGGAAAAATGTGCTCAGGACCTGGGAAGCACATCCAAGGCAGTGGGCTCCTCCATGGCGCAGCTGCTGACCTGTGCTGCTCAAGGCAACGAACATTACACAGGTGAGACCTACGCCCTTCATGCCGCTGTGGCCAGCTTCAGGCCCCTGGGCATAGTGGGGGAGGAGCAGGAGTTCATTCCTTTGACAATACACGTGACATTTTTCTCCCAGCAGTTCACCATATATTTTTCAAGCACCATGTGCTTGTTACCGGGCTTGATACTTCGCACACAAAGACTAATAAAATATGATTCCCCCAAACCATTTATGGATTGCCCCGATTAGACTATAAAGAAATAGTAATTGTAGACTTCCAGGTCTTTCTGTGAATCCTGGAATCCCGCTAAAGTAAAGGCATAAAAAAGGTTAAAGAGAATAAGAGATGATAACAAATAAGATGTCAATGGAATGTGTGAAAATGGAAGGAGACAGATGCATGGTAACAGATAGAGGCGAGTGAACAGAAACCTGAGGGGTATGGGAACCAGCAAGGAAACAAGCTGATTTGTGCTGCAGAACCTTGGGGGGTGAGGCGATACTGAGTATTGGTGATGCCAGGTGCCCCTGAAGGTAGGAGACTCCTTAAACAGGAGTCTCTGTAAGGAACAGATTGCACAATCATCAACTCTAAGAAAAGCAGAAAAGTTATACAATGAGGAAATGTTATTGTGGTAGGAAGTCTATACATATCTCAAATTTTAAAACCAAGAGGTTTCAGTATGAGCACATTTCTTAAAAATATATATGGAAGGAAAGCTTAAGGAATTGAGTGGCTCTAGGAGTGGGGGTGAAGAGGGGAGGAGTGGGTTATGGATCATTGCTTGTGTTATACAGTAACACGCTTGACTTCTTTTTGAAATATGCATTATTATCAAAGTATAATATATGCACAGAAGACAACATAAATCCTACATGGATACCTTCATAAGGTCTCACAAATTGAAAACACCCAAGAAGCCACTACCAGGATCGAGGAATCAAAAACATCTTCAGCCTCCCGGATGCTCCCTTGTGCCCCCTCCCAATCACTGTATCCCCGCTGTCCTTCCCCAGAGGTAAACACTCATGGCTTTTAACAGCATAGATTAATTTTGCCTGTTTTTGAGCTGTAAGTAAATGGAATAATACAATATGTGCCCCTCGTGCCTAGCTGCTTTTTCTCAGCACTATGTTTGTGAGACTCATCTGTGGTACATACAGTGGTTCTTGCATTTCCGTTGTCTCTGTGGTATTATATTTACATGAATATAGCTGTTCTTTATGCTGTTGTTGGGCATTTGGGTTGTTTCCAAAAGACACTGCCAGGAACAAGTCCAGTCCAGGTTGTTTGGTGAACATAGTAAGCATTTTCTAGCTGTGTACCTAGGAGTGGATTTCCTAGGTCAGAGGCTCCCCATGTGTTCAGTACATTTCTTTCAGCAGTGTATGGAAGCTCCAGTTGTTCTGTATCCTTGTCACCACTTTGTATTGTTAGTCTTTTAATTTTAGCCCTTTTGGTTTGTGTGCAATAGTATCACATTATGATTTTAATTTTCATTTTCCTGATGAACAGTGCCATCGAGGACCTTTTCATAGGTTTATTGGCCATTTTGTGAAGTATGTTTGTGTCTTTTGCCCGTTATTTGAAAATTGGGTTATTGTCTTTTCCTCATTTATAGGAGTTCTTTGTTACTTATATGTATTTCTTGTATATTGTGATTTGCATTTTTAGTCTCTTAAAGTGCCTTTTGATGAACAAAAGGTTTTATTTTAATATATTCCAATTTATACTTTTTCCTTTATGGTTGGTACTTTTTGTGTCCTGTTTTAAAACTTTTGCCTAAGATCATGCCGATGTTCTTCTCTGTCGTATCCTAGAGCTTCACTGTTTGATTTTCATGTTTGGAACTTTGATCTATCTGGAATAAGTTTTATTTATGTGCAGTAGGGTTCATTTAATTGTTTTTCCACATAGGTATCCATTTGACCCAGCACCACTGATTGAAAAGGCTACTGTTTCCCAGTGATCTTTAGTGTCACTCTGTTGTAACATAAGTGAACATATATGTTTGGATCAGTTTGTGGTATTTGTTCTTTTCCATCGATTTAATTGCCTGTTCTTATATTAGTACTATGCTTCCCTAATTACTATACTGCAATTTTATACTATATCTTAATGTTTGGTAATGCACATCCTCCAACTTTGTTGGTTTTCCTCAGGTTCGTGTTGATTGTTCTTGGCCTTTTCCATTTCCACATAAATTCTAGAATCAGCTTGTCAATTTGTACAAGATAATAATAAAAAATACTGTTTTCTTAAGCCAGTATTTTTAAACCACTATTGGGATAACATTGAATCAATTTGGGGAGAATTGACATCTTTATATCATTGAGTCTTCTAATCTGTGAATATCCATTTATTTAGGTCTTCTTTTCTGCCAGTACAGTTTTATGGTTTTCTTCATAGAAGTCTCTGTTTTGGTTAAAGTGTGTATGACATCTCTTTTTTCATTCTTTTACTTTCAATTTTTCTTCATACATATATCTAATGGGTTGGGTATCCTCTGAGCTTGTCGTTGTTCTTTGGGGAGGGCAGAGAGTATTTGGTGGTGTAACAATGTTTTTCTTTCAATTGGAGTATTTTGTCTATTTATAGATAGTGTAATTACTGATATGTTGGAGTTCGAGTCTATCGTCTTACTATTTGTTTTCTCTGTGCCTGCCTGTGGTAAGTTCCTTTTTTTCCCCTTTGCTTGCCTCCTTTCAGATTCATACGCATTTTCTAAATTCTATTTCCTTCCTCTTGATTAGCTTGTTAGTTGTACATTCATTTACTATTCTTTTTTGATTTCTTTAAATCTAAGTTACTCTGTTTCCTCTTCTGCATAGTGCAAGAATCTTGAGACATGTTAACTTCATTTACCTTTCTTTCAATTATTTTATTGTTTTCTTTTTTGTTGTTGTTGTTTTTTTTTGTTTTTTTTTTTTTCGTTTTTGAGATGGAGTCTCACGCAGTAACCAGGCTGGAGTGCAGTGGCGCGATCTTGGCCCACTGCAACCTCTGCCTCCTGGGTTCAAGAGATTCTGCTGCCTCAGCCTCCTGCCTCAGCCTCCCGAGTGGCTGGGACTACAGGCGCATGCCACCACACCCAGCTAATTTTTGTATTTTTAATAGAAACGGGGTTTCACCATGTTGGCCAGGATGGTCTTGATCTTTTGACCTTGTGATCCACCCTCCTCGGCCTCCCAAAGTGCTGGGATTACAGGCGTGAGCCACTGCACCCATCCTTATGTTTTAATTCTGGGTATATTTTCATCTCTGCAATACAGTCTCAGTATTGTTCCAGATAGTCCTTATTCATTTGGATTTCCTCCCATAGTTGCCCTTTCCATTATCCTTGGTTCCTTCTGCATCTCCAGGGACTTTCATTAGGGATCATTTCTCTTCTGCCTGAAGAACTCCCTTCATTATTTTCCTTAGTAGTAATCTACTGGTGACAAGTTCTCTCCATTTTGGTTTGTCTAAAGATGCTTTTGTTTAGCTTTTATTTTAGGTGGATAATATCACTGATACAATTTTAGGTTGGCAGTTGTTTTCTTCCAGCACTTTGGAGATGTTATTCCATTGTCGCTGGCTTCTTTTATTTCTGTTGTGAAGTTAGCTATGAAGGTAATGCGGTTTTATTTTTCCCCTTTCCTTGCTTTTTGAGTTTTTTTAGTCTTTGGTTTTCCAGCAGTGTGCCTGGAGGAGTTTCCCTGCATATTTATCCTCCTTTGGGTTGCAAGTACTCCTTGAAAATGGGATTTGTTGTCCTAGGCCAGTTTTCAAAAAATCAACCTTTGTTTCTTCAAATATTGCTTCTGTCCCATTTCCTTTCTCTTATGCTAGATCATTTCACTGTGTTTTCTACATCTTCTCTACCCTTTTCTTCTTCATAGTTTTTCTTTTCATGCTCTGTTCTGAATATCTGCTTTTGATCTATCTTCCAGTTCACTTTTCCTCTCTTTAGCAGTGTCTATTCTGCTTTCAACCCCTTCAATTAAGATTTTAATTGTAAATATCATATTTTTCAGTTTTAGAATATCCATTTGATTATTTACTTACAGTTTGTGTCTCTGCTGGAATTCTGTATGTTGTCATCTAATTTCTTCAACATATTTATCACAGTTATTTAAAGTTGAAGTCCAGTATCCTAATATCTGGATACCCTGTAGCCTGTTTTTATTGTCAGGGATTTTTTTTTTCCACCTCTTGGTTTTTCAGCCATTGGTTTTTTTTTTATTTTATTATTATTATTATTTTTTTATTATTATACTTTAAGTTTTAGGGTACATGTGCACAATGTGCAGGTTTGTTACATATGTATCCATGTGCCATGTTGGTGTGCTGCACCCATTAACTCGTCATTTAGCATTAGGTATATCTCCTAATGCTGTCCCTCCCCCCTCCCCCCACCCCACAACAGTCCCCGGAGTGTGATGTTCCCCTTCCTGTGTCCATGTGTTCTCATTGTTCAATTCCCACCTAGGAGTGAGAACATGTGGTGTTTGGTTTTTTTCCTTGCGATAGTTTACTGAGAATGATGGTTTCCAGTTTAATCCATGTCCCTACAAAGGACATGAACTCATCATTTTTTATGGCTGCATAGTATTCCATGGTGTATATGTGCCACATTTTCTTAATCCAGTCTATCGTTGTTGGACATCTGGGTTGGTTCCAAGTCTTTGCTATTGTGAATAGTGCCGCAGTAAACATACGTGTGCATGTGTCTTTATAGCAGCATGATTTATAATCCTTTGGGTATATACCCAGTAATGGGATGGCTGGGTCAAATGGTATTTCTAGCTCTAGATCCCTGAGGAATCGCCACACTGACTTCCACAATGGTTGAACTAGTTTACAGTCCCACCAACAGTGTAAAAGTGTTCCTATTTCTCCACATCCTCTCCAGCACCTGTTGTTTCCTGATTTTTTAATGATGGCCATTCTAACTGGTGTGAGATGGTATCTCATTGTGGTTTTGATTTGCATTTCTCTGATGGCCAGTGATGATGAGCATTTTTTCATGTGTTTTTTGGCTGCATAAATGTCTTCTTTTGAGAAGTGTCCTTTCATGTCCTTCGCCCACTTTTTGATGGGGTTGTTTGTTTTTTTCTTGTAAATTTGTTTGAGTTCATTGTAGATTCTGGATATTAGCCCTTTGTCAGATGAGTAGGTTGCAAAAATTTTCTCCCATTTTGTAGGTTGCCTGTTCACTGTGATGGTAGTTTCTTTTGCTGTGCAGAAGCTCTTTAGTTTAATTAGATCCCATTTGTCAATTTTGGCTTTTGTTGCCATTGCTTTTGGTGTTTTAGACATGAAGTCCTTGCCCAAGCCTATGTCCTGAATGGTATTGCCTAGGTTTTCTTCTAGGGTTTTTATGGTTTTAGGTCTAACATTTAAGTCTTTAATCCATCTTGAATTAATTTTTGTATAAGGTATAAGGAAGGGATCCAGTTTCAGCTTTCTACATATGGCTAGCCAGTTTTCCCAGCACCATTTATTAAATAGGGAATCCTTTTCCCATTGCTTGTTTTTGTCAGGTTTGTCAAAGATCAGATAGTTGTAGATATGTGGCATCATTTCTGAGGACTCTGTTCTGTTCCATTGATCTATGTCTCTGTTGTGGTACCAGTACCATGCTGTTTTGGTCACTGTAGCCTTGTAGTATAGTTTGAAGTCAGGTAGCGTGATGCCTCCAGCTTTGTTCTTTTGGCTTAGGATTGACTTGGCAATGCGGGCTCTTTTTTGGTTCCGTATGGACTTTAAAGTAGTTTTTTCCAATTCTGTGAAGAAAGTCATTGGTAGTTTGATGGGGATGGCATTGAATCTATAAATTACCTTGGGCAGTACGGCCATTTTTATGATATCAGCCATTGGTTTTGTCTCCTGGTGTTTTCTTTTTTTTTTTCTTTAAGACTGAACATTGCTATTTTAAATTGTAGAGATAGTTTGAGGCCCTGAATTATGTTTTTTCCCTACATAGGATTACTCTTTGCTTCTGGCAGGTGGTTAAGATAAGGACAGATCACAATAAAAATGCAGGAACTGAGCTGATTGGAAATTGTGTGGTCTGTTTCCAGTTTACCTTTGAGGGTGTAGCCCTTGAGTGTCCCATCTGAAAGGGTTGCTGTTTACCCGGGCTATTCTGTTTTTTGGGCTCAGAACTATGCTTTTCTCTTCTAGCCCCATGAGATTTCAAGAAACTTTCCTCAGCTTCTCAGCTTCTTGGTAACAGGTTACATATTAGGAAATGCCTTTAGAGAAAAAGCAATCCTGAACATTGGACTCACTCCTTCTTTTCAAGATCTTGGCCCTCTTTACCTTGGTGCCTTGGTATTTCTCCAGTGTCTTCAAATAAATGTTTTATATATGTTTTCCAGAGTTTCTTTGTGGGAAGGCTGATTTTCAGTAAGTTATTCTGCCATCACTACCAGCAAAATCCTCTTTGATTTGTAAAAACTGTATACATTTATTACTTTGAAAATAAAAATTTTAAAGAGCACAATAGGAACACAAAGTTATAGTACAGTATATACAGTACCTGCAATAATAAGAACGCAAAATTCGATCCCAGTAGGAGGGTAGGGGAAATTTTCAGAGCAGAATTGACACCTAGCGAGGGCTTTGTGGATTGTTTAGGAGTCCTTTAGCATTCTAGGAGGAGGAAAAGTATGATAAAATTCTTAGAAAATCATAGGGTAATATGAGAGATTTAAATTTCAGAAATTTCTACACTTTCCCGAAATCTTGCCAGCTGTTGTGTAGATGATGAAATGCATATTTAGTAGAGAAAAGACTACTTTACAGGTTGCGTCATCTCATACCAATAACACCCAGGAAGACATGCTGTCTAGTTAGTGTCTGAAAAACAGCCTAGAAGTAGCCCCATTTAATTTTGGCAGGCACTGGAAGGCAGTTGCATAAGTGAGCACTGCATGTATGATGCCTTAAAGATGAGAGAAGGCTGGTGGAAGGAACTGAAGGTGGTGAAAGTCATAGGCAAAGAGGAAGTGAGAAATAAGAGGATAAGGCTGAAAAGTTAGGCCAGGGTCAGATCCTAAAGGGCCTCATAAGCTAAAATAAATGAGTTATACTTTAACTGAAGAATATGTGAACATGTTTTTCAGCTGTGGACACAGTTCATATTGCTTTTTGTATAGGTTGCCCTTCCTCCCGTGTGTAGAATAGATTGGATGGAAACAAAGTGGTAGGCAAGGAAGCTGTTGCATTAATCCAGGTAAGAGATGGTGGTGTCCTACAGTGGAGACGAAGTGATGGATTGAAGAAGCAAAAACCCAATCGTTCTTGGTGACTGGTTAGAAGTTGGTGGAGATGGTAACATGAACGGTTCCAAGTGTTTGGTCTTATAGCTGAGTGAAGAGTTGTATGAATCACTGATGGGAACACAGGACCATTGGTAGGAGCAGGGGAGGTGAAGTTCAGGAATGCTGGATTTGGCACTAAATATATTCCATTTGAAGTGCTGCAGAGTATGCAGTGAGAGCATCATTAGGCAGCTAAATCTTTGGCTCTGGAACTCAGTAGAGAAGGCTGGGCTGGATGATACAGATTTGAAAATTATTGGTAAAATGATAATGATTGGAAGTAGATAATTTTGCCAACAAGGAGCGGTAGAGTGAGAGACAGCTTATCAGTTGTAATTCTGAGGAACCTGGCTGGTCAAGGAGGAAACTGGCAATGGAAATCTTTGAAAGAAAGAAGAACATGGAGCTGTGGAGAGGGCAGGGAAACCAGGAGAGAGGGATGTCTCTAGAACCATAGACACAGTTGCTGCCCAGAAAGTCATGTCAAATGGGAGACTTAAGCATCCATTAACTTTAGGAATAAGGAGGTCACTATTCTCCTTGTTGAAGGCGGTTTCAGGACAGTTGGAGAATAGATGGGAAGCAAGGAAAGAGAGAGCACGTGTGGAAAACTTCTCCATGGGTCTCAGTTTCCTTGTCCATAATTGAGGTGTGTGGGATTTTCAGAAGTTTCACGTGAGCTGCCACTGGGCTGTATTCTAATGCAAGTGTGTTTCTGTTTGGCCAATGCAGCGTTCAAAATATATTTCTGTATAGCTGATTACAATTACACAGAACCCTTTGTAAATACTTTGGAACAGATAAAAGATTTGTGTCTTACCTGGTCTTTATCTTCTGAAGTTGCTCTGTGGCCCAATACTGTCTGGATACACAATCCACATGAATTCTGGTAAAGAATAGCAACCATTATGTAGAATGCTACTATATTTGATATCACTTGATATGCCTTCATAAGATTCTGTTACTGAGTGTCATTTAAGATCCAGATGGCAAGAATACTGTGAAAGTAATCTGTGTTTTCAAAGGACTGTGGTTATTGAAACAGAAATCTGCTTTCGTATTTCACGCTGGTGGTTCTGGTACTGTGGTGCACACTTTGACTGCAGGAAGAGTTCCATTTGGAGGGTGTTGTTTGCTTGGAGATCTGACCCTGTAGTGATGATCATTGAGAATGTTGCCGTGCGTTCAGCCATGCACAGCTGGGCTTTCTGACCATGGTCACTGGGCTTTCTGACCTCTGGTGGCCTTGTTTCATCCTTTTGATGGTATGGCTTCCTCTTTGCAGAAACCTGATCTCTCTCAAGAAGATCCTTGATGTGCTTTGAGATTTCACAGTGAGTCCTTAGCAGAAAACACATGGGATGGACCAGGTTAAGTTTTTGGAATTTAGCTCTTCTGATTTCTGCGTTTTTTTAAATTGTATGAGTCTATGAAAGGTTTTTCACTAAATGGGTTTTGCATAAACATGTCTTTTCTAATTGGATATGATAAATGATTTACTCCTCCAAACTTATATACGACTCAAATAGAAGTGGATTCAAGAGTCCATATGACAAATGGGAAGACAAGAGGAGAGGTCTAGAAATCACAGCCTAGAATCTGCAATGGTCAGAGCTAGGAACTCAGCCTCTCCTAAAACCCATGAGAAACGGAGGCCCAGAGGGAAAAGGCAGCAGTTTAGACCACACAACTAATCAGCAGCAGAGCCAGGGCCAGATGAGGTCTTAACTACATCTGGCGCTTTTCTGAGCAACAGCATCCTTCAACCCTGTGCCAAAAGCTTAAGCGTAAAATGGAATGACCATTCTCCTCAGATTGTTTCTTTCCTTCACCTTAGCTTTGTTTACCTTTGTGCTTTCTCTTCTGGGCTTCTCCTCTGCCATAAAAAGCACTTAGTTTAAAATTCTTTTATTCTGCCAGCTGTACTCAGAAGTGCCATGGGATAAATGATAGATTGGCAGCTTTGTAATTTACCTTGATTAGATCATACTTTTATATCCCAGCTGTGTGATTTACTAAATATTTACATATTAGCAAGTCTGCAGCACTGCAAACCCATCTGGTTTTATGGATCTGAGGCCTTTCACACTCGATTGTATCTCAGAGCCTCGCCCTCAGTGAGGAAAAGACCACCTGCTGTGTAGGTGCTGACTCAGCTGAGGCAGCGGCTAGTAAAGACCACACTCACGGGTGCCGAGAGACCTTCCAGCTCAGTCCTGTAGAAAATAGTCATTTCAAAAGTTCAGTGCAAGAGAGACATTGATTTGCGTATTTTTCATGTAGATCTTATATGTTCTAACAAAAAGGGCTCATAGCTCTCTACCGCGAAGAGCACTATAAAGAATATTTGACCTCAAAGTGAGGAAAGCTCAGATCTAGCTCTCCTGCCACCTCTGGAAGTGTTTGTGGGCAAGACATGTCTCAGCACCAGGCTTCATCTGTGAAATTTCATGAGATGAGCTCTAGGGTAAGCTGTTCAGCGATTCTCAGGCATTATATGTGTCCTGGCATCTTCAGTCTTCATCCTCTTCTTGGGTGTGCCAAGGACTAGTAAGACTCACGTTTATTCCACACGAGGTGGTGCTACAGCTTTAAAGGACTAGTTTATATTCGTCGTTTATCACCAAATCCCATCATCTGTTTAGATGCAAATTTAAAGAGAAGCAGGCACTTCACAAAAGAGGATATCTAAATGGCCATTAAGTGCATGCAAAGGTGCTCAACATCATTACTCATTAAGGACATAAAAGTTAAAACCTCACTGAGATGCAGCTACACATGCATCAGAATGATTAAATTAAAATCCGATGCTCCCTGGTGTTGGCTAGGATGTAGAGCAACTGCAGTTCTTACAGATTGCCAGTGGAATGTGTAATGGTAAAGTCATTTTGGAAAACTGTTTTTGTAGTATTTTCTAAAGCTAAATATATACTTACTCTATGACCTAGCAGTTCAATTCCTAGGTTTATATCTAAGAGAAGTGATCCATATGGCTACTTGAATATATATATATATATAAGAACTTTCTTGTTAGATTCATTCATAACAGCCCCAAACAGGAAACAACCCAAATGGCCGTCAACAAGAGAATGGATAAACAAATATTGGCAGATTTGTATAGTGGAATACTATATAGCAAGAAAAAAGAAAGAACTGCCACATATTACAGCTTAGCTGAATCTCACAGCATTATGGTCAGAGAAAGAAAGCAGACACAAAAGAATACATATATGTGGTTCTGTTAACATGAAGTTTAAGAACAGGTAAAAGGGCCGGGTGCAGTGGCTGACGCCTGTAATCCCAGCATTTTGGGAGGCCAAGGCGGGCGGATCACGAGGTCAGGAGATTGAGACCATCCTGGCTAACACAGTGAAACCCCGTCTCTACTAAAAAAAAAAAAAATTACAAAAAAATTAGCGGGGCATGGTGGCGGGCACCTGTAGTCCCAGCTGCTCGGTAGGCTGAGGCAGGAGAATGGCGTGAACCTGGGAGGTGGAGCTTGCAGTGAGCCAAGATCGTGCCACTGCACTCCAGCCTGGGTGACAGAGTGAGACTCCGTCTCAAAAAAAAAAAAAAAAAAAAAAAAAACAGGTAAAAGTAGTCTAAGGTAATAGACATTAGAATGGTGATTACTTCCGGTGTGAAGGGAGCATTGACTGGCACAACTGATGGTGGATATGTGGCTGTATCCATATGTGCCAATTCACGGAGCTGCACATGTAGACTTGTTCACTGTAGTGTACTGTAAGTTATGCCCCAGAAAGACAGTTGAGAAGAACGGTGCTTTTACATGGCCTCCCACAAACATGTACATGAACATACCCAAGTGTGTCCATCTGTGTACTCCCATGCACTTGGTGTTCTAGGTCTAGGGACAGTGGGGCAGTGGGAGCAAGAGAAATCAGGGGGAAGAAGTCTTTAGTATTGCATTTGTTATTAAGGTGTCTCTTGGTTTGGCCCAGAGCCAGGGGGATATGTTTCTGAAGCCAGCTACTTCTTTGAGAAACACAGCAATTCAAATTTTATGAAGACCAATCTGCAGCTCCTGTTCTGTGCCAGGCCCTGGTCCAGAAGCTTATTCCTAAGTAAAATGTGCCATTTAGATGAAGTCTAACTGGAACTCTGATGGACTTTTATCCCCAGGGGTGGCTGCTAGAGAGACGGCCCAAGCTCTAAAAACGCTGGCCCAGGCCGCCCGTGGAGTGGCTGCATCGACGACCGACCCCGCGGCCGCCCATGCCATGTTAGATTCTGCTCGAGACGTGATGGAGGGCTCCGCCATGCTCATTCAAGAGGCCAAGCAGGCCCTGATTGCACCTGGAGATGCAGAGAGTCAACAAAGACTGGCTCAGGTGAGGCTAGGAAGGAGAAATTGTGGTTGTCATGGTCATCATTAACGTGGACATGTGGGTGGGCTGTCTCCTGGGCGCTTTTCCCTGATATGAACACTGACACAGCAGATGTTTTCAGAAACTTCCAAAGGTCATAACAGTGCTGGCCATACATGATACTCACTTTTGTAAGTCTTGCCTAGTATTCTCCACATTAATGTGTGATCTGCTTAATTCATGGTCAGCAGAGGGCATGGGGGCCTTCGAATTCTGTCCTTGGGAGTTTCGGAGCCAGGACATAACATGCTTGTTTTGGGCCTGTGTGTGCTGAGCTATATTGCTGTTCCTCGCCAGGTAATGAGGTAGATCCACTAGGGCTGGCCACTCAGAAGTTTTCAACCCTGGCTCTCTATTACTTCTTTGAATGCTTCTTCGACTGCCTGATTGAACCAGTTGGCTAAGGAGCATCCAGGCAGAGTCCTAGACGTGGGGCTGGGAAGGAGATGGCTTAGATTAGAGGGAATGACACTCCCCACCTCCAAAGACCTTCCTTTTAATTGAGGATACCAAAGAATGCAAACAGGGAGCCACCAAACATTTCTAGGCAGCGTGAGGGCAACTCCAGGTTGTGCTCAGAGCGCCCCACTTGCCCTTGGGCAGAATGAGGTTTGGGAGGATGACCCCATGAGTCACTGAGCAGAAATTAACCACAGGCCTTCTAATTGTGATCCAAACAACTCAAGGTCTCCTTCCACCTCGGCGACCTCAGCAGGGCTCCCAAGAAGGGAGATATTTTCATTTCTCTTGGTATAAGAAATCTTTGCTTTAGAACCTGACCTCATGCTGGAGAGTTCTATATTTGAATCACAAAACTGTGCCTTAGCCTGGCTTTGGGGAGCAGGTGGGATGTGCTGTGTCACTGTGTCAGACCCTTTGCTGAGACGGAATGTTAATCCCAATAAGAGGGTGGAAACTTCTCTGGGACAAGGGGCCTGGATGAGGTGATGTAAGACAGGTAACAGTGGCAGGTGGATGCTGGTGGGTCATTTCCATATCTATTTCAGCTCTGCATGTTGTCACTGCCCATTCCCAACAAACGTGCAGAAATGTTTGTACTTAAAGGTGCTTCTCTCCCTCCGCGCATTCAGGTGGCTAAAGCCGTCTCACACTCCTTAAATAACTGCGTAAATTGCCTCCCTGGGCAGAAGGATGTGGACGTGGCCTTGAAGAGCATCGGGGAGTCCAGCAAGAAGCTGCTTGTGGATTCGGTGAGAGGTTCTTAGACTGGGAAAGGACACTGGGGGACTAGGCTCACATTAGGTGTGAGTGAAGTCTTTTTCTCTCCATGAGATCTCTGAGCAGCTAACCCTTCCTTTAGGAGTCCTGTTTTTCCCGCCAGTCTTTGTTTTCCATGTTTTGCTGTCTGATAACAAAGTTCCCAGGTGGAGCTTTTAAAGTTTACTTTTTCTTTGAGCCCATGTTGCCATTTCCTCTTGGATCATCCCAATGAGACTGGCAAAGGGGTATGTGATCACCTGGCTTCTCATCAGGACATCTCAGATAGTGACAATCAGGTGTTGGAAGGGTACATGTGTCCAAGACTCAGTGAGAGAGTGAGTAGTCTGAGGAATTTCACCTTGGGGCCTGTTCCCTTCCCTGCTTTGTGAGTCTTGCTGAAGGAGGGTTTGTGCTCATGCATCTTTGTTTCTTGTCTGCACAGGTATAGAGGCAATGTATGTGGGTGATGAATAGAGTCTAGCTTAACTCCCTAGAACTTTTCCCAAATGGTTATCATTCTGCTAGATGACATTTAAAAGTTATTAACAAAGGCCACTAATATAATTGGTGGCTATTAGTTTGGAAGAACATGATTTGAAGTTTGAGAGCATCTGTCTTTTAGTTTACAAAGCTAAAACTTAGCTTTCATCTTAAGAGAGACAAAATAGGGTAGAGTTTTAGAGAATGGACCCTGGAGTCAGATTGCCTTGGTGTGGATCCTGTCTCTGCCACTTAGGTAACCTTGAACCCCTTTAGATAGCTTACATTTTTAGATCCACAGTGTCTAGCACTGAGTAGGTGTTTGATAAATTTAAATGAATGAATGGATGTATATGTTGAGGGTCAAACCTATTAATAAAATGGGCTCAGATGACTCAGAGCCTTTTAATCGTGATGACTCAAATGCATCTCTGAAGAGTCTGTCTCCCCTCCACAATACCTTCCTTTTATCCCTCCCCTGCAAAGCAAAATGTCTCATGGGGTGTGCCGTCTGTTCCCCACAGCTACCTCCAAGCACGAAGCCTTTCCAGGAAGCCCAGAGTGAACTGAACCAAGCAGCAGCTGATCTGAACCAGTCTGCTGGGGAAGTAGTCCATGCCACCCGGGGCCAGAGTGGAGAGTTGGCTGCAGCCTCTGGAAAGTTCAGTGATGATTTTGATGAATTCCTCGATGCTGGCATTGAGATGGCTGGCCAAGCTCAGGTGGGTGTGGAGATGGTTGTCTGGAGTTGACCTTAGCCTCTCCTCTCAGATGGACAATCCATCCTTGAGACTGACCGAACAAATAGGAAAAGGAACCTGGAAACAGGCAGGCCATGGTTGCGTTCTTTTTGCTGCTTAGGAAGCTCATGCCCTCATGGGAATGGCATTCCCAAAAATGCTATCAGCTTATGCATGAGGTGCTGTTAGTAATGAAGGATAACTTCTCCCGCAATCCTCCAGCAGAATTCATAGTCTTACTATTTGGAGGGAGGGTAGGAGGAGGGAGAATATTTAACAAAGATTAGAACAGCTCTTCAAATGTGGGATAATACAATAAAAATATATATGTATTTGAGGTTTAATGGACCATTCAGATGGTCTGTGTCTAATACTGAGTGTCAAGTGATTAAAAATTACCTCCTTCAGATGAACAGATAAACCCCTTGTTTAGAACAAGGGAGCTTGACTGATCTGGTGTCAGCTTGCAGAGCTGTTTTTTTTTTTTTTTTTTCTGCGCTCCTTTGACCTCCCTGAAAGAGATAACCAGGGTGTATCTTCTTCTAGTATCTACAAAGAATTGTTTCTCAGATGGCAACCGGGTGAGAAATGTGTCCTTTCCCGAGTCAGGAACTTCAGGGATGCAGTCAGCTCTGAATATCGAGACAGTGCTGGTCGTTTGTGCCAGGCCGAGATGTACAGCTCCTTGACAACTCCAGCATTGTTGAGCAAGATGCTGGAATCGCTGCCTGGTCTGTGCATTGGCTCACAGCTCGCTCGCTCTCCTCCCACCCTGCTCCCCGCTTAATGCCTCTAGTTGTGAGAAAGCACAGCTCTTGGCTGACCCACTTGGGGATGGATTTCTTTCCCCATGGCATGCATCTTGATCTGAGCATCTGTTTGGAGAAGGGTAGACACTGGTCAGTGTCTCACCGAGTTAGGCATCTGCAGGCTAACTGGGTTTAATGTAATCTATACGGATAACCTGCCTGCATGTCAGGATACTGCTCCTAGCTCTCTGAATGCCTCCTTCAAGAAATGGACAGGCCCTAATTGCTCTGGCTCCTTTTGACCTTCCAGACAAAAGAAGACCAGATCCAAGTGATAGGGAACCTCAAGAATATCTCGATGGCATCCAGCAAGCTGCTGTTAGCTGCCAAGTCTCTCTCTGTAGATCCAGGAGCTCCCAATGCGAAAAATCTCCTGGCTGCAGCTGCAAGGTAAGAGTGGGACAAAATGTGCTTTCTTGTGTGGTTAGACAGTGTCATTGCAGTCTGAAGATGTGCCTGACAGCCTCCCACTTTTGCTGAGCAAAAGAATTGGTGCTGTCCTTAGGTCATGGGAGGTGGAGCTGAGAGTGATGGACAGTATTTTATAAAACTGGCTCATTTCCATGTTCTTTCCCCACTAAAAATATCTTCTGTCTTCTCATACAGCCTTTTCAGTAGAGACTTGCATAGATGTAAGGTCCATTTTGACTTATAAATGCAATGAATTAAACAGATTTTTTTAAGTAGTGTTATATCTTTCAGAGTATAAAATAATATATGCTTCTTGAAAACTCAGAAAATACTGAAAAGTGTAAAGATGAAAAGCAGTGCTCATCAAGTCATTCAACAGACTTTTATTGAGCACTTAACCATGTGCCTGGCATCAGTGTTAGATTGAATGTAACATGTTGTATCTATCACATGGGGAAGGCTCCACTTTAAGATGAGTAGGGAGGTAGTGGGAATAAATTGTTTTTGGAAATATATTAAAACATGAGTGTGAATTTTGGATGCCTCCTTCTTTCCTGTTGGTTTCACCCAGGGAAGTGGGTAAAACAGTATAGTTTCTGCTCCAGGGCCACAAGTTAGTTCAGTAACTAGTGGTTGAATGTGGTATGTGGAGCACCGCAGTGGCAGCCCAGGGGGTTCTCATATCAGCAGCCCCTGTTTCATTTTCCTGAACCCAGAGAGTAGGGTGGTCATGATTCTGTGGTGGTGCAGGCATGTTTTCTTAGCATTGTTTAACGTCATATTATATATAAGAAAGCTGACAGTGGAGAGAGATTAAAAGCAGGACTATTAGGGGTTAGAGAGTAATTGGAAGCCTTTTCATAATGTGCAGATTTATGATTTTTGAAAAGCGTAGCTTTGATTCTGCTTTCTTTTTTTAAACTTGGTTTTTTAAAATTTGCGTGTGTGTGTGTGTGTGTGTGTGTGTGTGTGTGTGTGTGTGTGTCTTTATATCTCCCCTGGAAATCAATGGCTGTTTTTTAAATTGTCGGCATCAAGAGACCTGAATTATATTCCAGGCTTTAATGCTTGACTAACTCAATCGCATTGGTCAGCTTGCTCAGCCTGTCTAAACTTTCCCATCTGCAAAGTGGGGGTCTGAACTACATCATCCTTAAAGCTCTCCTTAGCTCTCAGCACATAAGATCTCATGGTACTCATGGTCCAAACATGTCCTTCCTCCCTTCTTGGCTTGTAGTGGGGTGTGTGTGTGTGTGTGTGTGTGTGTGTGTGTGTGTGTGTGTGTGAGAAGGGTTAGACACTGTCACAGCAGTTTGCTTGCAAACCCTTGAGTTTCTTCATTTATTCCTGGAAGGTACATTTTAACTGCAAACAATAGCTAGAGCTAGGGGATTGGAAAATTATCTTCCCATCTCATGCTTTGTTCGTGACTATTCTAGTAAATAAGTGACCTCCCTTGATGGTGGGAGAGATGGGAGGTGGGGTTGGGGGTGATGTCTGTTTTGTTGAGCAGCTGTTTCTGATAGAAAACCCCCTCTTGATCATTCCTTTTTTTCCTACAAAGAGCCTTTGGATAAGGCAACTGACATTTCCAGGTATCTGAACTCAGATGTTTTTCATTATCTTGAATTTTTTGCATCATTTCAAAATTACAGGTTCCAACTTGGAATGGCTTCACTCTCCTAAATTGTGGGAAGGAGGGGGAATGTATAAATTGCCCTTTTGAAAGCCAGATACAGAAGGAAACAGAACCGGAAAGAATATTGCTGGTGTATGGCTCTGTGAATAGGTGCAGGCCCCCTGGTGGTGGCTTCGAAGAAAGGACATGGGGAAAAGGGAAAAAAAAAGCTTTCTTTGCCTTTCTGTCCTGGCTTTTAGCAGTTGACAGAGAATTCCCAGCCTGGTGATTTCATAGCCAAGTAAGCACTTAAAAATCATCATGTGAAAATGATTGTCTCAGGATGGAACTGTTGGAAGAAAACGCTGGCACATTCTCCTTGGTTTCTTGGCGCATTTTGGCAAGCTTCTGCTCCCTGGGGCTGTTTCTCAGCAGAGGCTCCAGCCAGGTCAAGAGGGTCAGGCAGGCTCCTCTTGGGAGACAAAGCTCTGCCAGGCTGGGATTCATTCATTCATTGTCTTATTCATTCATGTCTTCATTACATAGATTTTCATCACAGGCCTGATGTGAGTGAGGCCTAGTGCTGAGTGCACACTGTGAATGAGACAGGGCCTATCTTATTGCGTATGTCTTTATATCTTGTGTATTTATAACCCTCATTATGTGGCTCTGGTGGAGTTAGGCAGGACTCACCACATGCTCCCCTCATTTCATCTGGGCCTAGAACAGTCCTGCATAAAAGTGCACAGGAAGCTGGGCAGAAGGGATCTGATCATCATAGTCTCAGTCTTCAGTCCTCTGTCCTGTTGTTCTTGAGACTGTCAGGTCCTGCCTGTCCTTCCTGTGTGTATCCTCAAAGTCCCCAGAAATGCCACTGTGGGGACCCAGGCCTGGACCAACTCAGCCCTGTCCCACTCCTGTGTTAACAGTCTCGAACCCCTTATTATTTGTGGTCTCTGTGGTCCTTCTTGCTCTGGGAAGAAAAAGTTTGCTTCTGGAGAAAAAAGTAGAGGATGTCTTTTTCCTCTCTTCTTAATTCTGCCTCCAAGCCTGGGTACGTTTCGCGGACCCTACCTAGCCCCTTGGTTTTGGATGCCTAGGGGAGAGGAAGTCATTTGCTATTTAGTGCCTGTCTTGTTTGTTTTCTTCCCGTCTAACTGTTTGGGTTCTGGCTGTTTTCTGACAAGTTGGATGGAGCTGGAGACACTTTGTCACCCATTCATCAGCCTTTTTCCCCAACCAGGGGCTGGTCAGGTGCTCCCTAAACTTAGTCAAGGAAATAGAAAACCTAGCTTGCAGCTGCCAAAAGGAAGGGGGTATCCTACCTCTGGGCACCTTCCCTGAATCACTGCTCACCACCACAGTCATCCTGGCCAGAAGGACTCCAGAACTGAGGAGGCTTTAAGCCCACAGCAGCCAGCATCAGACCCCCGGGCCAGGTTTCAGCTGCTTTCCAGTCCACAGAGGGTGCTTCATAGGAACTGACAGGTAGCACCTGCACCCTGGCTCCCCTTTGGTCTGAGGTTCTTGCTGGGCAAGGCTCTGCCTGTCCCCAAAGGCTGTGAAGACGGATGGTCTAGCAAGCAGCACAAACGAGAAGAGTGTGTTTGCTCCGTAAACAGAAAGGTATACAAGAGACCTTTGCTCTCTGTGGGTCTTACCTAGAATGTTTCCTTCCCTCTATCCAGATCAGGATCTCACTCAGCCCCGACTTTTCCAATTGCTTCGGTCTACATCGAGCCCTCCCTTTCAGGCAGACTCTGTGCCCCATGGCTGAGGCTTTCATTTTCTTCCGGCTCCCTGCGAGTCCCTACATATATCTGGTCCCTTGCTCAGTGATCCATTATGCCCTGCCAGGTGTACCGCCCTGGTACTGCTTTCTTTCATCCAACTTCTTTGTACCTTGTCTTCTCATTGTCTTGCCTTTTTGATTAGATTGCAAACAACTTGCCATGCTAGAGGGACATAAACGATTATTTTTGTTATTTTTAATTTTTTTTTTAAGAGAGGGAGTCTTGCTGTGTTGCTCAGCCTGGTCTCGAACTCCTGGCCACAACCTCTGGAGTAGCTGGGATTATAGGCACAAACCACCATGCCCAGCTAGATGATTATTATTATGTTTTTATTTATTTTTATTTTGAGATGGAATTTCGCTCTGTCGCCCAGGCTGGAGTGCAGAGGCGCGATCTCGGCTCACTGCAGCCTCCGCCTCCCAGGTTCAAGTGATTCTCCTGG
Organism: Nomascus leucogenys; assembly: GCF_006542625.1. NCBI lineage: Eukaryota > Metazoa > Chordata > Mammalia > Primates > Hylobatidae > Nomascus > Nomascus leucogenys. The sequence goes on from NC_044386.1 coordinate 81,937,841, forward strand.
CTCAGCTTCCCAAGTAGCTGAGATTACAGGCACATGCCACCATGCCCAGCTAATTTTTGTATTTTTAGTAGAGATGGGGTTTCACCATGTTGGCCAGGCTGGTCTCAAAACTCCTGACCTAGTGATCCACCCACCTCGGCCTCCCAAAGTGCTGGGATTCTAGGCGTGAGCCACCGCGCCCGGCCTAGATTATTTTTTAATCTCTGTCCCTTGACGTAACAGGACCCTGGGAATACAGAAAGGTCAATTTCGGTTTGCTCATTCCTCCTTTCCCAGGCACCTCCTCCCTGGAGGCAGACAGAGATGTCTGCTGCTGCTTTTTACCCTCTAAGCTCCTGACTGGGTGACTTGTGCGAAATAGGTAATCAAAAGCACAAAGTGGTTGATTTTCTTCTCACACTCCACCCCAATTCTGTATCTACTTAAAACTTCCAGCCAGAGCTCTCACACTTCAATTGAATCTATTCAGCATCTCTGAATACTAAATAATGTTTTACCTTAACCCTTTTTAACCATTGAAGTTGTAGATCCAATTTTTTTAGAAACTGAGAGTAGATAGATAAACCTAGATGAAAACACTATCTCTATAAGGTAGCATTATGGTTATTTAGCTTTTTTTATTTTTAAAAATGAACTTATGTAGCTTTGATCACTAAAAAAAGATTGTAAAAAAAAAAGTAACTACTTCAGACCTATTTGGATTTACAAAGAACAGAGACCCTTCTAATTTTGGCCATATTTTTTAAGATAACGTAAATTGATTAATTTCTAATGGGCGGTAGATTTATTGAAACTTTTTCTTTCAAAACAACATTATAAAGTCCCTTCACATTTTAATATATGTCATTCTATCATTTTCTATGCATATATATGTTTATTTTTAGAGGGGTAGGCCCATTCTATTTATGCTATTTTGTAAATTTTATTTTCCTTAATCGTGTAACACATATATTCATCTGTGACATTAGTAATATGCTACACACTGACTTTTAATGGGTCCCCAGAATTCTCTTATGGGGTGTATATTTAATCCTCTGTTGTTGCGTATTTGAGTTGCTCCATATTCTTTGCTCTTATAAATAGCTGCTGGGGTTTAAAACATAAATATTATTTTTCATCGTCAAATTTACATAACCATTTGCCTCTGGACCACTTAGCACTTATTTAGCTATGTAATCCCGACTGTAAAATGAGTTATGGGAATTCGTGATAGCTAAATAATGCTTCTTAGTTCTGGATCAGTATTACCCAAGCATCTCACTTAGACACGGGATGCTGTGCTGGCACTTTTGCCTTAGTCTGTTGGTTTTTGTCCCAAGTTTTTATTTGAAAAAATTTTACATCTACAGAAAAGTTTAAGAGTTGAGGAAAACTGGCAGCTTTCCCACAGCTGTATATCCTCTGGATTCACCAATTATAAACACTTAGTTTTTAATGGAAGAAACTTTTATATAGCAACAAGGTTTTTTAAAAAACACAGATAAACAGGAAACACAGAGAGAATTAAGCTAAATAGAAAGTTTCTGTGATATGTGGAAATAGCACCAAACGATCATGCCATTATGATGTTGATATATGCCAGCCTATCTCAGAAGTGTGTCTCGAGGCCATCACCATGTAGAACAGGGTGCTGGACTCCCCAGGAGGTACTTTAAATGCGCACATTGAGGACTACACCCTCCGCAATCCTTGGAACTAGGGATTGTCCAGCTGTCTCCTTGTTCTTGTTTTGCTTTGCACCATAGAGAGCGCAGTGCTTCCCAGTGACACCCTAATTAAATAGTGGTCACCAAATAAATGAATCACCAGAGTCAAGCTTACAAAAACTATTTTAGAATTTTTCCTATCACCCTAGCTCAATTTAAAATTGAAAGCAGTATCTCCTCATCAGATAATTAAGCCGATTGCTTTTGTACATTGGCAACATCATTTTCTGTCTAATTTGATATTCTGTGGGAAGCTGCAAAGCCAATTTAACTAATAAAATGAGGCATCTTTTATATTAGTGTTGGTGATTAACAGCAATATGTGCCTATTTTATTTTTGTTTAACTTGGCAAAGCTGCCGTGGTTAGAAACTGAGTAGAATTCTGGGCCCTGCCGGAAGTGTGGACCAGTTATGACACTGCAGAAAAGAATTATGTATTTGGTTTTGGAGTCAGATAGGCATGAGTTTAAGTCTTATTTCTGCTGCTTATTTGTAGCTCCTCTTTGGGAGTTATCTCAGATTTTTCATTTATAAAATGCATGGGTTTTCAATTTTAAGACTTAGTATAAAGCTAGTCGTTAAGACAGTGTGGTATTGACAAAATATTGACCATGTAAATCAGTGCAACACATATCAATGGTGAAAAGATTGTCTTTTCAACAAACGGGGCTGGAACTATGGGGCTTATATATGCAAAAAAATTTTTAAAACAACTGTGAGCTGTATCTTATACTATATAAAAAGTTAACTACGAATGGCCATGACTTTCAAAATTATCCATGTCATTACTTCAGACAAATTAAACAGGGGCTGCCCAGGAGAGACAGAGTCCTTGTCAATGACTTGTGCTCAATAGGTAATCAAAAGCACAGAGTGATTAATTTTCTTCTCACACTCCACCCCAATTCTGTATCTACTTATGGGCTACCTCTTAGAAACAAGTAAAGTCATATAAGAGTCCCTAGTTTATTTCTGTTAATGTTAACAAAGAAAATAGCTATTTTAATGAATAATTTTGTGGTCACTTTTGGGAACCAGTCAATCATATAGAATTTAATGGAAGGAAGAAATTTTAAAATCATAGGCACAGTTCACTTTATGTCCATGTATTAAAAAATGTACATAATATTTTGTACATTTTTTATCTTGTTCCATGCGGTTATCTTGCTCCATGGGGACCGCTGATGAAGGGTCTCAAATAGTGCTAATATGGTCTATTTGCTTGTTGCAAATTCTTTCTTATGAATGTATTAGCTTTCTTAGGAGAACTACAGTGGACCCTTGACCAATGCAAAGGTTAGGGGCACCGACCCCTGCACAGTCAAAAATTCGTGTATAGCTTTTGCTTCCGTAAACTTTACCAATAGCCTACTGTTGACTGGAAGCCTTGCTGATACCATGAACAGTTAACACATAGTTTGTATGTTGTATGTTAATGTATTATGTACTGTATTCTTGTGATAAGTTGAGCTACTAACAAAATGATAAGAGAAAATGTACTTTTCACTAAGTGGAAGTGGATCATCATAAAGGCCTTCATCCTCATCCTTGTCACATTGAGTAGGCAGCGGAGGAGGAGGGGTTCATCTTGCTGTCTGAGAGGTGGCAGAGGTGGAAGAGGTGGAAGGGGAGAAAGGAGAGGTAGACACACTGGTGTGACTTTTACTGAAAAAAAAAAAAAAAACCCACCTATAAGCAGATTTGCACAGTGCAAACCCATGTTGTTCAAAGGTCACCTGTATTAGAACCCCTTCCAGATCTAGCAAATGAATAATCAGAGGCAAGGTAGGGTTTCTCATTCCGTCTTCCCTGGGTATGGTTTATTTTTGGTTGTGTAGAGCCTCTGCAGAAGAGTTCTCCTGGGGACCCAAGCCGAAACAGTGAACTAATTGTATTTCTGGTGAGCCTGCAAAGCATTGTAGGGGAAATTACTGTTGATCTTTAAAAAAAAAAAAAAAAATTCTGTTTCTGTCACAGAGCTGTGACAGAGAGCATCAATCAACTCATCACTCTGTGTACCCAGCAAGCTCCGGGCCAGAAAGAGTGCGATAATGCCCTGCGGGAGCTCGAGGTAGGTCCCTGGGAAGGCTGCTGAGGACTTGAGAAAGGGAGTGTCTGTGTCTGTGTGTCTGTCTGTCTATGTCTGTGTCTGTTCTTTCCCTATAGGGCTAGTTTTCTCTTCTCTGTCCTTGCCTTTTATCTTTCCGCGGAGGCTGTTAAGGCCAAAGTTCCAATCCAAGTGGAAAGAAACTGAAGAGAAACTAGATTGAGTGGGATTATCATTCCTGCTTCTCCTGTTTCCAGTAGGATGAGATGTATTTTGTTAAAGGATTCTTTATTTCAAACAGGAAGAGGTCTGTGATGTTGGGTGTAGGCTGAAGATCAGCAATTTTTACCTAAAAAATATTGGAGAGATTATTCTGGAACAATGGGGAGAGAGCTAGGGGCTGAGATAGGTGTTCTTTTGAGTAAAAATGATTTTCCCATACACTGTGTCTGTACCATGTAGGGAATATGTAAGAGGAATCCTAGGACTAACAGTACTTACACAGTCGGGGTGGCTGTGGGGCCCCTAAGGGCCCCGAACACAGTGTGGGTGCTTTTCATTTTATACTCATACTCATTTATACTTGAAAAGTTATGTATCCCCATAGAATGTGTGTGTGGGTAAAGATAAAATCAGTGTACTTAATTGTATGTCCTAACCAATGCTGGTTATATTGAGATGCCAGATGAGTATCTCAGTAGATGTGGGTTGGTTGTCTCAAGGGACCTTCCATTTTCTGGGTGATCAGCATGGGTCTGGCATGGTGGGAATACCCACTGCAGCTTCTGAAGCATTTGATTGAGGCCCTGGTACTGGCACTAGGCCATTGTGCACAGCTGGAAATGAGAAAGGGATTGTTACCACAGGACCGAAGCATTCTGAAAACAGTTGAGAATGTTTCTTACATTGGCTGAATTACTACCCTATTCTGCTATGTTCACATTTGCAAATATAAATATGTAGGTTGTTGATCTAAATGAGCTCTGTTGGCCTGGGTGCCAATACTCCATCCCTTATTGATATCCTTGGTTGAAAAATATGACTAGTTTAGGATTGCTGTTAATAGAACAATTTTGAATATCCAAGGAGTGGGAGGAGGTTCTTGAATGAAATGAGCTCATTCCTTACACTGCCCTCTTTCCCTCCCATCTTTAACAGCTCAGCAGTTCCCCTTCCTTCTCTCCCAGCCCCCCACCAGCCTTTGTAACTCAAATGGCTCTCTTTTTGTTGGCTGTGTCCCAAAGATTGCTGGGTCCTAATGTACATTCTCACTCTCTGGTGAGGAGGTTAAACGGCTGCATCCCCAGGAAAAGTCCCTTACAAGTGGTGATCAAAGTTCATTACAATGCCGTGACAGAGCTAGCCATGGTTTTCGGTGGCTTAGAGACACAGAGCCAGGCCCTATAGCCATGTATTTCTTTGATGAGGACCTGAACAACAAGAAACGTTTTCTACACTGTTTAAATTAAAAACAAATGAACCATCGCAATGGACAGTTTGGGGGAAGTACCTTCTTTCATGCCTTCCCATTAAAATGTTCCAAAATTGGAAAAACTGAGGGTTCTTACTGGTCTTGAATAAATGAATGAATGGCCTTTTGAAATTTAAACTCCTTAGAATTATCCTGCAGAGAAATTATGCTAATTGACCATGCACGTATTGCCTTGTATTAATGTTCTAATATGTTTTAAATGCCATCCTTCTGTGTTTACCTTGTTTCTTCTCCTTCAAAACTGAAAACAAGAGATTCTCATCTCTGACAAAGCTAACCAGAGACCCCTATAATGAGCATTGTGTTGCTAACAGGAAATCTGAAGTCAATGATACCATGCTCTAAATTCTCAAACATCTGAGTAAAAGTGATCATGACCAGAAACTTGTATATGGAGGGAAAGTTGATAGTTGGTAGTTGATGTTGAATTTCTTTTGCCCTATGATATTTGCTTGCTTTTTATGTTGTGTTCTTCTTCTGTAGACTGTGAAGGGGATGTTGGACAATCCTAATGAACCTGTTAGTGACCTCTCTTACTTTGACTGCATTGAGAGTGTGATGGAAAACTCCAAGGTAAGACTGCCTATGCCATAAGTCAGAAGTTAGCATTGCTCATCAGTGTAGGGAGAAGTTTAGGCGTGCCTCCTGTGCATCTGCCTGTGGCTGGTCTGCAGCGCTAGCCGCATGTAGCATGAAGCCTATTTGTGGAGCCCTTTGCTCAGGAGCTTCTCAAACTTGAGGGTGCATCAGAATCATCTGGAGGGCTTCTTAAATACAGATTGCCTACCCACAAGTTTCTGTTTCAGTAGGTCTGAGATGAAGCTGAGATTCTACATTTCTGACTATCTCCCAGGTCCTGCCCCTGTGGTCCAGGAACCATACTTTGAGAACCATTTCCTCTCTTTTTTCACAAATGGGTCTTATTGTGAGTCAAATCGTGTATTTTCTACACCAGAACTGATTTGGAAAGTCCTTCAGTGACTTGACTTATGTGGGATCCTCTTATGTGTTCTTTTGCAGTCTATTCATGGCATGCAATCTCAAGGAGGGTGAAATTGTTTTGTTTTGTTAGGACGTTGTAGAGGTGTTGAAAACAATTTAAGATAATATAATGGCTTGTTACCCTGCTCCTATCTTAACCTTACTCAACAAAATCTTATTCTTTGGTATTTGATTAGAAAAAAAAAACTTAAAAGCCTCCTTAGTGGAACAATTATAATAATAAAAAAAAACTGTTGAGAAACACTCCACTGTAGTAATCATACCAATGTCTTTTGAGAATGCCTTCAAATCAGAAGGTGAAAATCAAATGCAAGGGAGAAGAATGGATGTCGAGCTGTTGCAATCTGGCTTTGTAGCTGAAACATGGTCACTTTTATTCTAGCGGGGAAACATCTGTACTGATAATGTCAAAAGGACTCTGATTTGAGCTAAAACTAGAATTTCCTCATCCAGTACCTTTTATGGAATTATGGATTGTCTAAGGGAAAGATGCATACACACTCAGATCCAAAGAAATGGTTCCTTCTTAAAGAGGAATGTGAGCTTCGGAGGGAGGGGGAAATATTGTACATAAAACTACCCTCTACCTTCTCTCTTTTTTTTTTTTGCAAGTCCTTATGTAAACTGGATTATTTTGTATATCCAAGCAATTTTAGGGAATTTATTCCCTTCCAAGATGCCTTATTGACAAATGGTCTCTGCTTTGGGTTCTAGACCTGGCAATACCATAGTCTCTCCACAGGGTAAAACATCCTTCAGTTCCATCATTGTTGCCAAGGAAAATATGACCAGCCCTCCTGGGGCATAATGAGGGAACACCAGATTTGCATTGGGCACCCTGTACCTGCCCATGTGACCTTCACTGTGACCTCGTACAGGATGCGTGACCACTCTGGGTTGGATTCTGAACACTAAAATCTCTTTCAGCTGTTATTGTAAAGATCTCTGAAGAAAGAATACACCACACCACTGATTTTCAAAATAAGGCAAAATTCTTACAGTATTTAGGAAACATACTTAACAAAGATCTCTGTTTAAATTTTACTGTCAGTAACTAGACAAATGATATCTGGAAGGGTGAGTATCATGCTTTCTGATTATGAACTCACCTACAGCTCGATGGATATGATTTTTATATTCTGGGAACTAGTTCTCAGTTTAGACCATTCACCCATGAGTTGCCTTTTATAGACTCTGCTATATTGTCTGTGTATATTAACTGTAACTGCTTGGAATATAGATAACTTTGGGGTTATACTTTCATTGTACTTATCTCTTTGTGGAATGAAAATGATGTAATTCTCTTCCATCTCTTTTTAATCCAAATAAAGGAGAAAATCTCAAATGTTCCAAATTAAGTTGCCTTGAATATTAAAGTTGGAGTGTAGCCTCCTTTACCCCTTGGTTTGAGGCAATGCTGGTTAGAGAATGTTGCTGGCCATTTGTTTTGCAGGTTCTTGGTGAATCGATGGCAGGGATTTCACAGAATGCCAAGACCGGAGACCTCCCTGCCTTTGGGGAATGTGTGGGGATTGCATCCAAGGCTCTCTGTGGGCTGACAGAGGCCGCAGCCCAGGTAAGGGGCTGGTCCTGATGCAGCCATGTGCCCTGTGCCAGATCCCTGTGGGAGGTGTGGGGGAACTCCAGCTGCACCTCTTTCTCCAAGTACCACCACAGAAACCATGGGAAAGGCAATGGCTTCTGTGCTGGCTGGGGCATTTACACACAGCATGAGCCAGTTATCCCCCAGGAGCAGAGCAGCCATGGGCCAGGCTGGGGAGCATGGCAAGACTCAGTACAGACCCAGCATATAGGTTCAGAGGCCAACTTTTCAATCCTTTTGAAAGTTTTTATTATAGATGAGTTGTTTGGGGTAGAAAAATAAGCACTAAATAATTTAAATTTGCTAAGGCTTTAGAAATGCGAAACTGTTATGTCATGCTCTTTTTAGGATCAGAGAGAGAAAAAAATTAGATGCCATCATGCAGAGACATGATATGGCACATTTCCTTGCCCTTCTTTGACTATCCTATGTATTTTCAATGATGATTGACCTCCCATGACAGAAGCTTCAAGGATGTCAGCATCTGCTTTAAAGTGTTCATCATTTGACAGTTACCTTGATCTTTGAAGATTTTACTGAACCACAGAGAAACATTACTAGTTTAGGGGATGAAATTATCTACCTTTATCCTTCCCCTCAGATCTCAGGAGAAATGAAGTAAGATCAAAATTCCTGTGCACAGATTCATTTTTTCTCTTTTATTTGGCTGACACATCTAAACAGAATTGCAAAGAGAAGCCCTTCCCTTGTGCCCTCTTGTCCTCTTGGGAACCAAATGCTGTCTTTTTTGTTGTTTTTTTTTCTGGGCCGTCTTACTCAATTACGAAGTTAAGATCCCTTCTGCTATTAAAAATACTGACCTAAGCAATAAGAACATGCTTCGGTAGGCTCTGAGATGAGGAACCCTAGGACGGGGCAGACTCCACGGTTGGCTGACCCAGCAGCTCCACGCCATTAGTCTGCATGCACCCACTGTTTTCTGCCTCTCATGTCTGCCAGCCAAAGAGTCAGCTTCATGCTGAGGCTGGGCAGCCTCGTGATCACAAGATGGCTGCCAGAGTAGTCAGGGCTGCGTCCATCCTTATCCATGCCCCCAAAGAAGAATTTCTTGAGGCTCTCTCCTAAGAATAAGGAGACTTTGTTCCATGAGCCTGTGATAAACTCCTTCTGGTGTGTCAAGCTGGCATAAACCTGTTCATTATTACACCCTTATTAGTGGCAGGATGAGATGACCTTGACCAGTTTGAACTAAGGAGTGTCTAAGTGTGACAGCTGCATGTATAGTGTGGACCATCGTCCCCAGCAGGCTCACCTAGGAGCATGGTGCCTGAGCTGTGGTTTTTCTCTTCCCTTTCTAGGCTGCATACTTGGTTGGCATCTCTGATCCAAACAGCCAGGCAGGCCACCAGGGCCTAGTGGACCCCATCCAGTTTGCCAGGGCTAACCAGGCCATCCAGATGGCATGCCAGAACTTGGTGGACCCTGGCAGCAGCCCATCACAGGTAACTATTGGGGAGGATGTAAGATTTCAAGCCTGTAAGCAGCTCCTCTAGGTAGGTTGTGGGAGACTATGAGAAATTAGTAAAGAATCTTGTTCTTTCAGAGCTTGCAAAGGTAGCTAAATGCCAGCACTGTAGATAATGACTTAGGTGGGAGCAAATATTGCAAAATATGATGAATCTGGAAATTTGTAAGTGCCTTGAAATGGGGTGCCAGAAGGCAAAAGGAGTGAAGTAATCACAGTGAGATTCACAAGGAGTCTTCATTCATTTCAGGGGACATGCATTGAGGGTTTGTTCTGTGCTTAGCTGTAAGGGGTCAGTGTGCGCAGGGCTCCATATTCTACCCCTTGGCTCTGAAGTGTGTTAGGCAAAGTTTGGAAAATGCAATGTCCAGGGCACGATGACAGTGCCAGGGATGTGCAAAGGAAGGTGTGATTAATTCTCCAAGGGGGCTGTCAGGGCTCACTTCACAGAAGTGACGGCACTGAACCGGGCCTCAGAGTTGGGTAGGATCTGCAGCACAGAAAGAAGCCAGAGTGACATTTGAGGACGAGCCAATACATGTGACATTCCATAACACCTCTCATACCTGAGTGGCACGGGGTCCCAGTCACTTACTAAAACAGTGTGTACCACAGGGAAGAAGAAGTGGCCGGAACGGGGGTGGCGGAGGCAGTCTTGTTAGTGACATGTCTGCCATCAACCTGGGGCCCACATTCTTGAGGCAGGAGAAGGACCTGAACAAAGAAGGAAACACAAGGACCATGTGGACCTAAAGCATCCCCGAGAGCTGGTGTATCTGGGAGTCCTTACCCATCCAGCAAGGCCAAAGGGGTGTTACCAGCCTCAGCAAAGCAGAACAGGTGGATTCAGAAAAGCAAATGAGTTGAGGCTGGCAGGGTGGAGCCTGTGGAGCTTCCTGAGCCAGACACCTCAGTAGGTGCCAGCAGCCCTCCATGGATGAGGAGGGAGCTGTTGCACCTTGATATGTATTTTTCTCATCTGGATCTGGGCTCTACAGTATGGTGGCCACTGGCTACATGTGGCTGTTAAGCACTTGAAATGGAACTAGTCCAAATTATGATGGGTTGTAAATATGCAGTGCACACTGAATTTCAAAGACTTGGTATGAGAAAAAGATTGTAAAATCTCTATTTTTAAATTGATTGTATGATGAAATATTTCGGATATACCAAGTTAAATAGAAGAAATTATTTCATTAATTTTTCTTGTTTCTCTACTTATTTTAAAGTGACTACTAGAAAACTTAAAATTGTGTATGTGTAGACCTTGGTCTAGATTCTGTACCCTGGACCTCCTATCTGGGGTTCCAAAGGCTAACTGATTACATCTCCTTTAAGACTACCTGGGGGTCAGCCTATCCCACCACTATGTCAGCACCTCCTTTTTACTTGTTCTTTCTTTATTATCTGTGCTTAAGATTTGTTGCCCTCCTCTTTCTTGGAATGACTTTGAGGGTGGCAGAACTAGACATGCGTGTAATCACACAGGCTCTGAACATGTGAATTGAACAGGAACCCAGGGCTGAGGACCAGGGTGGACCCCTCTGCACTGTAGCATGGGGTACCCCTAACCTTGCTCCATGCTTTGTAGGTCCTGTCAGCTGCCACAATTGTTGCCAAGCACACGTCAGCCTTGTGCAATGCCTGCCGCATCGCCTCATCCAAGACGGCCAACCCAGTAGCCAAGAGGCACTTTGTCCAGTCAGCCAAGGAAGTCGCCAACAGCACTGCCAACCTGGTGAAGACCATCAAGGTAGGTTGCTGGACTGCAGGCCTTATTCAACTCTGTAACTCCTGTTCTGGAGGGGGAAGGGGAACAAGATTTAAGCTCCACTCCTCTCCTTGTCTAGTGAAGCTTAACTTCTAATTCAGTCTTATGGTTTATGTCACTGAATAGGCATCCCTTACTAATGGAGATACTCTTCATGAAAAACCAACAGCCTTGGGCTCTACTAACCTTTTAGATGGTGGGGAAGGAGGCCTCCCCAAATTCTGTACATGAGAAGCTTAGGGACAGAACTCTGGTGGGAAAGGGTTGGTTATAGGGCCTTTCTTAGCACTATGCTTGCGTAGCAAATACCCTGATTTTACTTAAACGATATGTCTACTTGCGGCATTTTTGGGTGGGCTAGTAGAGGGCTCTCCCATCATTGCTGAATATATCTGGACCAAGAGAGTAGGTAGAAGGAGAAGGGAATGGGAAGTTGTGGAAAAATCACTTAAAACATTTTCATCATTCCTGTGATATTAATTCTGTTTATAGCTGTTTGAATGTTTTAAGTGGAGCATCAACTTTTAAAAATAGAGCATCTGGTGTTCATTAAAAATTCACCTTTGCATTAAGGTATATGGGCATGTGGTGGATGGGCAGGTTCACTTGCAAGAAGCAAGTGGGAATCACTAGGCCGTAGTACTTGTAGGTGGGTGATGAAGCCAGAAACACAGTCTGCCCTCAGCTAGGACCAAGCAGGCAGCAGGCAGCTGACCTGTGAGAAAACAGCCACAGCCTGGACAACAGACCACAGGCAGAAGGCCCAGCACCATTGCCCCAGCTCCTTCCACAGCCCCAGCCTTCAAAGGAGCATTGTCATGGGAGGCAAGATACCAGTTCTGTGTTAAACCCTGGACACCAATGAAGGGAAAGGCATTGAAGGAGTTAACACTTTTTACTTAAGGGTTTTGTATTCATTCAGATAGGAGGGTTGGCTTTGCTGCTGGGACAGTCCTAGAGTAAGAGAAGTTTTCCCAGTTCTCTCCAGAGGATAGGACACTGCATACCTCATTTTATTTTGACTACAAAAAGCCAGTGCAGTTGCATGCAGAAATCAGTCAACAGGATGACCAAGCAGAGGCAAAAGGAGAGAACACCCAGCCCAGCGCCAGTTGGAAGCTGGCGGTCAGCACATGGGACTCGCACCCCAGTCAGCAGCTTCTTAGCTATTTAAACAAAGAGTCCTTTTTTTTATAAATGAACAAACAAAAACCCCTCCCTGTTTGAAGGCAAGAGTAAGCTCAGTTGAAATTGAACAAAGCCAGTGTCCAGGTTCCCCGTGATCCTGGTGGCAGGTTACCTGAATTACCGTCATAGTTCACAGTAATTAGGAAGTAATAAAGCTTACATTTAAAAATGTTTATTTTGTGCTTTGGGTATGTTACTCATTCACTCCATACAACCACCGTGTGCTTATCCCTATTTTACAGATGGGAACCTGAGGCACAAAGAGGTTAAGTAACTTTACCAAGGTGAGCCTTGGTAAAGGAAGTGGTGGGGCAGAATTCAAACCCAGGCACCAGAGCCCCTGCTTTCAGCCCTGGCATGCTGTTCATCTCTTTGGGATGGAGAGATGAAGTCACCTCTGCAGCCTGGGAAGAAAGACCTTGCTGTGTTTGCAGGGCTTGTGTGTGAGTTTGGGGAGGTGAGGGTGGAAAGAGCAATAGAGTTGACAGCAGTGGCATCTTTGGTTGCTGTGTAATGAGCTTATCTCAGTTAAAATCAATCATTTTCTGGTCGTTAAAAAACATTATATTTAGATGGACCAACGGAGTAAAAAAAGGAAAGACACTATTCTGTAGAAATTTCTGGAGCCCTTTCTTGTCTGCCTCCTCTTCAGTTTTAAATCCTGACCTATCTCTATGTAAAGCATCTCTGTTAAGATCTCATGTTCTGTTCAGATTCTCCTCACAGTGTCAAATCCTCTTTGCAATTCCCTGCAGCAAATGAGCTCTTGTGATGGCCTAAAAGATAGGCCTGTGCAGAACATCAGAGGAGGAATGTCGGGGGGTTGTAACGTGGAAAAGATAAAGGCCTCTGTCTCCTGGCGCACCCTGCGAACGAGGAGCAATGCAAGAGGAACAGAAATGAACACGTTGCCCCTCAGTGTGTGGAAATGGGCCTGGTTTTTCAATTCCCATCGTGTGGCAGGGTTTGCTGGGAGCCATGAGCTTTGCTTTTAATTTACTAACAGGAAAGTGGTAAAGGTCATTTCACTGTAGCACATGGTACTATATGCTGAATAGATTTCCTGTTTGAAGGAATGGTTATGTATTCTGTCAAACAGAAAAACAAATGAATATTTAATTCCCTCAGTGCTTAAGACAGCTGCCCTCATAGCTGCGTATTGCTCTTAAGTTTTATGCTGCTTAGTGCTGTTTTTTCTTTTAACCATGAGGATGTGCCCAAGCCTAAATCCCAGCTGCCACACCCTTATAGTCATGAAGAAGGGAGCGGCCCCACCGAGAGAAGCACGAGGGAGCAGGAGCAGATTACCTCACACAGTGGCTCATCAGCATCAGTCACTACTGATGGCACTCTTTAAAATCCTATAGCAGGGCTCCATGGGAATCCATTTCTGTGTTTCTGCCTCCTGCCAGGGATGGCTGTAAATTCTGGTCATGGTAGAAGGATGCACACCCCTAACCACAGCGGCTGTCTCTCCGAGTCACCACGTACGCTGTTGCCTGCCTTTTCTCTTCATTCAGCTCATTACCTAGTCTTGAATCAGATGTGTGGAATGGAATGTTATTTTAAATGTGCAGTCACTCACATTTGGGTGCCAAGTAGAAATTATGCAACAGCAGCGTTTGTTTTTCTGAGAAGTTGAAGTTTGGCCTTGCCCCTCACAGCAGAGTTAAAGCTCGCGGTTTTTGCAATTAAGCACTTTCAGTGTGTACCACAGACACCCGATCCAGCTCTCTTTAATCGAATTTGACTTGGCTGTGAGTATGCTTTTTTGGTCATCCCTGTGTTTGGATTGGGAAAGTGGTTTCTTTAGAAGGAAAAGGAAAAAGACTCTTGGGCTTTTCACTCCTTGTTCTGTTGCCTTTGTCTAAGGTCAGCAGGAGAGAAGGGAGCCAGGAGGCTCAGTTCATTGTTTGAGGCATGCCAGTGAGTAGCAAGGTGACCTTGTTAAGTCATGTCACTTTCCAGGTGCTGGTTTTATTGTCTGGAGAATTGGAGGTTTAAGCTTAAATTGTCTTTAGGGTCCCCTCTAACCCCCAAAGTCCATGAATCTTTGATTTTGTGCATACACAGAAATTGTTTCTCCCAGATATCCATGGTATTTTGCTAAGGGGGAACACTTGGAGCAGGCTCCGGGTTTGGAAGTGTTCTTGTCCTGGTGGGGCCTGGATATATGGCGAAGTAAATTTACCCTTTCTTCATTATGGCTGGTATGCCGGACGTTCTGTGACATGGAAACTCTCATGCTTGCTTGAAATTTCACCATTGGGCAGCTTTGAGTATTCAGTTTACTTGAGTGGCTCTGCTGTGCCCAATGGAAGCAGATTTCAGAAGTGAAATAATACCTGTGCAAACTATCCTTTCTGACGCTGGATGCCTTTTTTGGATGAAATAACTTGTCCTTTTTGAGAATGGAAAATGATTGACGTAGCTTGCTATTCTAGTTCGTGTTATTCAAGGCTCTGACCTGCAAATAGCAATGGGCTATATGTTAATATGATTTTAGGGCCTATGCTTAAAAGCCCCAAACAAACAAACCCTGTCTTTATTCTAGTAGTGCTGTCTGTGACACCTACCCAATTAGAAAACCATTCCTTGAGATTTCCCTTGAGTTGTCATCTTTTTAGTTTGAAGAAGTTCAGCTTAGGCTTGGTGGCTTGATTGGCTGCCCTTCTTCCCAATAGACTGAGAGGTTTGTGGGAGCAGAAAGGGGACGAGAAAAACGTAGAGAGGTAAGAAGCAGGAAGGGGGAGCAGCACCAAGGGAAGGCTGAGCATCTCCTGTTAAGCTGGAAGTCGTGTGATCCCAGCTGAAGGGGTATGATTGTAGAAAGCCATGTAGCCACTGGTGGGGCTGGGACTTGAGTTTCTTCCACTCCAAAGTCCACTCTTGCAATCAGCTTGCTTCACTCTTTTGCCTGTGTTTGGGCCCACCTGTGTCAGGCTCCTGCTGAGTGGCACCCACCCTGCCTCACACTGGTGTTCTCAAATTGCTCTGCAGTCTGGTAAATCCCAATCTCCAGGGATCTACCAAACTTCAGAGCGATATTAACAGTGCAACAAGATCAGAGTACCAAGGTGGTTCACTTCTACGTGGCCAGTGCCGGCAACATAAATCAACATTTACCAAGTATGTAAGTAGTAGTGGGAAATGAGGCTTTATATGTGAGCGGGAAGTAGCCGGCGTGCAAGGGTTTCCATTGGGCCTGGAAAAATGGCAGAATTGGAGAGGTGAGGGTAGGGTCAGGGCCTGTCTGGTGGGGGAAGGGCATGAGCCAAGGCGAGCCAGGCACTATATTAGCAAAAAAACAGTAAATCAGCCAGGCTTGCGGGAATTCCTCTGAAAATATTAGCATTGTGGGTATGTAATCATTGTCCCAAGCTGCCAAGGCTTGATTGGAATGTAGTTGTTATTCAGAAATCGCCTGCAAACCAACGGTGCCTGCCTCCTCTTGCTTTATTGAAAAACAGAAATGCTCCCATCTCAGATCTGCTTTGCTTGGTAATGCCAGTGCCCTGTTTTTTTTTGATCCCAATTGTCTAAATTGGCTTTATATCTTGCTCATAAGGGATAAGTTAAAAGTTTAAGTGGTCGTTTAACAAGGAAATTTGCATTCTTCTGCAAACATAACTGCCTTCTCAAGTGTAGCCTTTCGCTGGGAGGGAGGGTTTCTGTCATTGGGTCACAGGCTGTAGGTTCTAACAGTCTTGATCCTGAGGAGGTAGAGTCCAGGGCTAGGAACCTCATCAAAGTGTTGACCCTTTGTGAGCAGTCTGGCATGGATCACAGGCCACATTCCTGGATTCTCATCCATCCAGGCCATAAATCAGCAATAGGCCTGATCACTCAATGCCATTGTGTTACCAGCTGTTAGGTTTTTTTTTTTTTTTTAATTATGAAGCATAAGATACATATAGAGAAAACACGTTATGTTTAGAGTTCAGTGAATTTTCTCAAGTGGAACACACCTTGGTAATTCTAGCCAGATTAAGAAACAGAATGTTACTGACACCCAGAAGCTTTCCTTGTGCTCTCTCCGGTCTTATCTGCTGTTCTGACACCCTAGATTAGGAGGGCCACCTGTGTTTGCACTTGGTACTAATGGAATTGTACAGGAGATGCCCATTTGTGGGTGGCCTGTTTTGTTAAATATTATGTTTGTGAGATTTGTTTGTATGGCTGGGGGTAGTTCTCGTCTATTCCGTCCCGTTAGATTCCATTGTGTTCATTCCAGAATGATGACAGTTATGCCCACCCTGCCTCCATCAGTCATTAGGGAATATCCAGGTAAAACTTAGAAAAAGTTAAAAGTACTGCTTTAAAATACAATAAAGTATGTTTATTGTTTGGAAGAGAATAGATTTAATCTGAGTAAAATGAAGGTGAAGATCCCAAGGATTATAGTCTCAAAAGTGAGGAGGAAAGTAGTCCCGCTGCGTGGTCTGGTCAGGGGGTCACAGGGCGGTGAAGAGCAGGGTGCTGTTTAAATCTGTGTCTCTGCTTCCTGTGAGTGGAAAGTTGACTGTGGAGTCAGTTGTCCTGTGAGCTACACATTTGTCTTTAATTCTTCACAACTGCTAACTGGGCCCCTCTGCTTGATGGCAGGAGTCTCTTTAATCAGTTCTTATTTATTGTTTATGAAGTCACCAGACATTTTCAGTGTTCCCATTGAACCACCTTCTTTCACTAAGAGGTGATTACTGTGGTTCAGGAATAATTTCTGCCTCTCAGTTGAGCAAAATCTCCCTGTTTTCTCCCATCAGGCCCTGGATGGGGATTTCTCTGAAGACAACCGCAATAAGTGTCGCATCGCCACCGCACCCTTGATTGAAGCTGTGGAGAACCTGACAGCGTTCGCCTCAAACCCTGAGTTTGTCAGCATTCCCGCCCAGATCAGCTCCGAGGTAGGGAGTTTTTACAGGAGGATAATACTAAGGTCTTTGGCTAACTTTGTGTGACACCAAATGAGTTAATAGTTAGAACTCCAAAAGCTCTCTCTGTCAACGTGTGGGCTACTGTTACTCTTGTCAGTGATGGCATGTGCACAGTTAGTGAAACACAGTGACTACACCTCTCGAGAAATAAGTGTATGTAGAGAACAATCTTACTGCCTAGGTTTGGGGCGATTCTTGGGATGTGCCACACTCAAAAAATGCTATTTAAGGGGCAAACATGGGCTTAAGTCCCCACCATGCAGACCCCCGGTAATCCAGTCTTCATGGTTCCCTGCCCTCTTTGTCTCCTTCAAAGGGCAGAGGTGGTGATTTGGCAAAGAACAGGACCTTTCAGGGCCCACGTCATTCACTCATGTCTTCGACCCTGACTTTGATTGCTCTGCTGTTTGGTCTCAGGGTTCCCAGGCACAGGAACCAATCCTGGTCTCAGCCAAGACCATGCTGGAGAGTTCATCATACCTCATTCGCACTGCACGCTCTCTGGCCATCAACCCCAAAGACCCACCCACCTGGTCTGTACTGGCTGGACATTCCCATACAGTGTCCGACTCCATCAAGAGTCTCATCACTTCTATCAGGTCAGTTTCCCGTCCGGAGGTTGCTGCCAGCCTGCATCTGAGCGGGGCAGGAGGAGGATAAGCCCACCAGGCTTTTTACTTAATAGTGATATTCTTGATCATTATCATCTTTTTCTTTTCTCTTTGGGGCCAGAAGCACTCGTCACAATAGTAATTGCTAACTTAAGTACTTACCATATACCAAATACTACTCCAAGTGTTTTATCTGTGTTACTTTATTTGAATATCACAACAGTCTTTTAAGGTACCACTGTCATTATTTCCATTGTACTGATGAAAAAATTTAGGCAGAAAAATTTGGGTAATATTCCCGAGGTCACCTTAAGGCCCATTGGCTGTCTAATCACTGTACCACATTGTCCGTATCTAGGAGTCTAGGCATTGAGCACCATTGTTTATTGAGCAGGATTTGGGGTTGCAGTTAGTTTGCTAATAAGACAAAGAATATTCTAGGGCCTGCAGTAACTCTGAGCATCTCTGACCTTGTTGATAGTGGGAGCCTAAAAAGACATCCCCAAGTAGACATAACATTTCTGAAGTTAACCAGTTAATACCTCGCAGCATGAAATTCATCTTCCCTTAATTATATTTTGCTTCCTAGTTGCTTTTGAAACTCAAAACCACAGTTAACTTTATTTCTTAATGCCTTGCAAAGAAAACTTCACTACATGTTTTAATTCCTACTATAGCCCAGGACTTTGTGACTAGTATGCAATGTAGAAAGCATAATACATTTGCACTGGAAATAGTGCTGACCTTTTTTTTTTTTTTTTTTTGAGTAAGAGTCCTGTGCTTAAGCCAGTGAATAGAGAATCCAAGTCCAAATTGCTTCCTTTGCAGTTGCCTGGTATCAGCCTAAGGTAGAGGGCAGGACCATATTCTTTCCATCAGAAATAAGTAGAGTTATCTGAAGTGTTAAATTAAGGAATGCATGGGCTGTGCAGTGAGACGTTGCCAATCAAGGGTCAGGGATTCCTCCTGAAAGGAGGTGACTGAGTCAGGGAGGAAGCGGACAGGGATCCTGGCCCACCAGTGCTGGAGCAGGCTGTGGGACTTGAGCCCCATGGAGCCTGTGTCCAACTTGTACTGTTCCTTCCAGGGACAAGGCCCCTGGACAGAGGGAGTGTGATTACTCCATCGATGGCATCAACCGGTGCATCCGGGACATCGAGCAGGCCTCGCTGGCCGCTGTCAGCCAGAGCCTGGCCACGAGGGACGACATCTCTGTGGAGGTAAGCTGGGAATCTGGGGGCCTGCTTAGCACCCTCTAGATATGTTGAAAAATCTTAGCATCAGACTCGGAGGGGTAGAGGTTGTGCGGCCAAAATGTTTCTGTTGCTGGAGTTTCACCGTTAGACAGCTGTTCTCTGTGGAGCCAATCTGGGAACTTTTTGGAGAGGGTAGGGCAGATGCCAAGTAGAGAAGGGTGGCTTGGGGGAAGGAATTATAGGTACTGGGGTGGAAAGTTCAAAAGTAGCTGAAATTTGGAGGGAAAATATCAATATCAAGGTAATTTAGGGGTACGGTGGGTACCGTGTTGTTTTAACACATCAGTAGAGTGGACCTAGGTATGTAAATTTTGAATAATTCTCTGTTGTCATATTTCATCAGTGTGCTTTTTAGTTAGTTGGCAAATTCAGCATTAAACGAAAGCATTTGGTCTGTTCAGAGATCAAGGATTCTGCCCTAAGTTATTCAATATCTAGCATTTGAGGACTTTGGCATCCTTTTATTAATTTAAAGCCACTTTGCCCTTTCTTGCTTGTTTTTCCAAAGTTTAAAATGGAATTTTCCTGCTTTTTCCCTTTGGGTTTTTTTCTATTACCTGTCCAAAGGTTCCTGATTTTTACTTCTATCTCCACCAAAAGCACAGTGCTTGACTTGCAGAAGGTGCTTAATAAACATGGATGGTCTGTTTATTGATGTTTATCTTCCTGCCACTGAATTCATTAACAATCAGCTTTTGGCCCAGAGTTAGTATTGCTCATTTTTATTAATAGAGCTGTCTATTTCACTCCACCTTCACCCTCCTATTTCCATAAAAAGAAGGATTAAGTTTTCTCAAACTGTGTGGGATGCCAGAATTATTCTTTTGAATCTGTTATTAAAGTCCGTATGTATATGCACGCAGAGAAGTGTACCACTTGATAAATTATCACCAACTGAACAGGCCTTTCAACCAGCACCCAGATCAAGAAGCAAAGTTGAGGCCAGGCACTGTGGCTCACACCTGTAACCCTAGCACTTTGGGAGGCTGAGGCGGATGGATCACTTGAGGTCAGGAGTTCCAGACCAGCGTGGCCAACATGGTGAAACCCCGTCTCTACTAAAAATACAAAACTTAGCCAGGCACAGTGGCAATGGCCTGTAATCCCAGCTACTCGGGAGGCTGAGGTGGGAGAATTGCTTGAATCTGGGAGGCGGAGGGTACAGTGAGTGAGCCGAGATCACACTGCCGCCCTTAAGCCTGGGCAACAGAGCAAGACTCCATCTTAAAGAAAAAAAAAAAAAAGGTAGCAAAGATGACCAGCACCCCAGAAGCCTCCCTCATCCCCCGCATCCTTTTGCCATATCCTCCCTCACCCAGTACATCGTCTGTTTTAACTCCCTCACTAGGAAGAGAACCCTTCCCCTTTAACTGCATGTGCTCCCTAATCATATACCCTATTTAATTTAACAAACCATCTGTAATGAGACAGCACTGTTGGAATATTTTTGCGTTCTTGACTATAATCACATTATGAATGTGAAGATAATAAGTAATTAGCTAAATAAAACCCTTGGCCGTCTTGAAAGTTTCTCTCTGCCGGCTCCCATCTGTCTCTATTTCTCTTTTTCCTTTTCTTTTTCTTTTTCCAGGGTTTTGTTTTCAAGTTTGCATGTTAGTCTGCCCCTCTTGCTGAGGACACTCTGCCCGCATCCCCCCTGGCCCACAGGCAGCATTGTTCTGTGGGAAAATAGTGAAGGCTAGAGTCTCATTTCTGATGAGCAGGACATCGCCACTTTGGCGGAGTTCACTCAATTCCATGCTGGTGTGTGCAGACGTAAAACACCCAGTGCTCTGATGCATTAATCCTGCATCTATCAGTGAAGCTGCTATGAATAGTCCTACAGAGGGATCTGATCTTTCCTGCCACTGGCTAAGAATCTCCATCTTTGAATCCCCCATCCCCCACACTCTCAGAATCATCTAGATATCTTGCGCTGTCTCTTTACAGCATGATTCAATTCTTCAGGGGTGGAGAGATTAAACCATCTCTCAAACGTGAGAAGAAAGGCCTTGAGGGCACCGTGTTTAATATTTGCATGCACACCACCAAACACGGTGGACTGAGATCTAAGCTGAGCATTTTCACAGTGCACTGTTTTGGAAGTAGTCCTGCTTTCAAGGAGCTAATCTCATTTTTATGTCACTCTCCTTCCTTGAGGGTTATTAGTTCTGAGAATGCAGTGACCTGGAATGTTCCCTCAGACCCCTCCATTATCTGCCTGCATTTGGAAGAAGTTGTCGTTCCTTCTTGGAAAGCCTTGACTGTTCTGCATGTCTACTAATTACATCAAGGAACCTAAAGTAAAGATACCAGTAGCATCAGTTGTCAGGGTTGACAGGAGCAAGAAGCCAGTTGCAAAAGCATCTCTCAGGCCTGCTGCTTCTCTCTCTCGGGAGGAGTCATCACTGAGAAGGTCAGGGCAGGGTGCAGTGGTTTGATGGCACACACCCAGGCATTCTAATATCTGCTTTGTGTGGCCTCTCTCATTTTTCAGAGGGGCCTTTTTGAATCAGTGCGGCTCTGTGGGGAGCTGTTATGGGATGAACTTGACACTTCTCTCCTTATCAGGCCCTGCAGGAGCAGCTGACTTCGGTGGTCCAGGAAATCGGGCACCTTATTGATCCCATCGCCACAGCAGCTCGGGGAGAAGCAGCTCAGCTGGGACATAAGGTAATGCACACCGAGGGGATCCTGCGAGGGTGTGCGTGTTATCACAGGAGAGAGGGTTTTATTGACTTTACTGTTATCGTTCCGAAAAGCCTGTGGTGCAAGTATTGTGCCTGAGTCCAATGCTGGTTTAAGCTGCAGCAAATAACACTGAACCTCTCTCTGGCATCCTCTCCAGAAATTATCAGTTCAGGATCTATTTTTACCTAAGTTCAGAAGAAAACTTCAGTGCAGTTTTTCTGGCTGTGGCCAGAGAGGTAATTTGGCATTTACAGTCATCCGTTGCAATCGACCTTTGCTGAAGGAAGCCAGAGACTGAAGCAGACACTCCTAGCCTGGAGTCTGCTACCTTTGGCTGGCTGGCCGGCCAGCCCCGTTCTGATGTGTTTAAGGGTACATTATTCTTTTGTGGTTTCTAACATAGTGTCTACTCTTAGACATAATGAGGCAAAGCAGACTTCTCTGGATGACCAAACCCTCCCTAGGTGTCCACTCCAGGCGAGCTCATTTCAGCTGGGGATTCATATCCACATTGTGTTCAGGGCCAGATGATATTTTGCTTGGTTGGGGTTCATTTTGCAAATTCTTCAAGGACAGTTGGCTTGTCATGCAGCCTGTGCCTCAATAGGGAGAGGCCAGAAATTGGATTTTTAACCACCGTGGGTTTCCTAGCATTTTATCAGTGCAGCCATCAGTATAGATATACATAGGAAGAAATACAGTAGCCAAAATCTTCTTGGCAGGTATCGATTTTAGAAAATCAATATTCTTGCTTTTTCAAATTACAGAATAGCTTAAGGGCCTAACTCACCTTCCCAGTGGTTCCAAGGAGGGATTTTTAAGATTTGAAATCTCAAAGGCCAGTGTCTTTCTGCCATTTTAAGTGTGGCATATTTCATTTCTTTTTCTTTTCTTTTCTTTTTTCTTTTCTTTTTTTTTTGAGACGGAGCTTTGCTTTTGTTGCCCAGGCTGGAGTGCAATGGCACGATCTCAGCTCACCACAACCTCTGCCTCCCAGGTTCAATCAATTCTCCTGCCTCAGCCTCCCAAGTAGCTGGGATTACAGGCATGCACCACCATGCCCAGCTAATTTTTGTATTATTAGCAGAGACAGGGTTTCTCCGTGTTGGTCAGGCTTGTCTCAAACTCCCAACCTCAGGTGACCCACCTGCCTCGGCCTCCCAAAGTGCTGGGATTACAGGCGTGAGCCACCGCGCCCGGCCAGCATATTTCATTTCTTAGCCGAGTTTCTTTATACGGCAATTAGAAAAGGCCTTGTCCATCTGTCTGAAGAGGTTTGCAGGGGTAGGAGAATGGTCTGGACACTGGGGCCACTGCCTGTGTGCCCGTAAGGGAAACTGAGTTTAGAAGAGAAGCTGGACGTTTTTTCAGCAGTTACTTTTGCTTCCAGAACTTTTGTAATAGAATGTTTCTGGACGTCTTTGGAGGACAAACCCATGTCTCTGCGGATGCTTCATTAGTATACAAGATTAATTCCTGTGTTAGCGGTTAGCATCAAAAGAAACATAATATGTTTATGTCACTTGACTTATAAATTTACTCTTGGCCCTTGGGCTAATCCATCTCTTACCTTCTAAAAGAGAGTTTTGGACAGAGCCAGTCGGTGCGCCCTCTATCCGGAAGAGCCGTGGACTGGGAGTTCACACCCACATTTTCCCCAAGGCTTCATTGCAGTGCTCATGTGGGGCCCCAGATCAGCAGCTTCAACAGCACCTGGGAGTGATAAGAAATGCCAATTCTCAGACCCCAGCTGTGTTCATGAAGTTCTGTGGCTTAAAACAACAGAAATTTATTCTCTTATCCAAAGTCTAAAATCAGGTGGTGGCCGGGCTCTGCTCCCTCTGGAGACTGTAGAGTGGATTCCCTAAAGAATCTGTTCTTTGCTGCTTATATCTTCCTGTGGCTCCTGGCACTCCTTGACTGTCGCGCTGATCCCCGCTTCTGTAATCACATTGTCACCTGCTCTTCGGTGTCTCTTCTGTCTCTTAGATGGACGTTTGTTATTGGATTTAGAGCCCACCCCAGTAATTCAAGACATTCTCATTTCAAGATCTTTAAATGCACCTGCAAACACCCTTTTTCCACATGAGATCACATTCCCAGGTTGCAGGTATTTGAAATATGGACATATCTTTTGAGGGGCCACCATTCAATCCACTGTGTCCCTAGACCTAGGAATGAATGTTATGTACCAAATACTCAAAATTCTGTGTTATTTTAATGCATGTGCTAACCCAAGGGAGGATGTTTCCTGTTCTGTCATGTCTCAAGAACTAATGGTGTTAAAGTCCTTGCTAAGCTCCCTAAATACAGAGAAAAGCACATGCCTTCAAAAAGCTTTGCCTGTAATATGTGAGCACCTAGCCTTTACTGAGTACTTCCTATGTGGCAGTTATCATGGTGAAGGGCTTTCATGTACACTAATCCTCCTACCAGTCCTGATGAACTCTCAGTGCTATTATTAATCCCCATTTTACAGATAAGGAAACTGAAGTGGAGCAATTGGAACAATTAGCTAAATATTTCTCAGTAAGGAATTGGCAGGGAAGATTCAAATCCAGTGATTCTGAAGCCAGAGCTGAAGTCCTTCACAGC
Organism: Nomascus leucogenys; assembly: GCF_006542625.1. Taxonomy (NCBI): domain Eukaryota; kingdom Metazoa; phylum Chordata; class Mammalia; order Primates; family Hylobatidae; genus Nomascus; species Nomascus leucogenys. The sequence goes on from NC_044386.1 coordinate 81,962,224, forward strand.
CCAGCCATGCTACCTCCATGGGGAAGCCAGGTTCCCATTTAGTTATTGCATTTAATTATTCTCAGCATACAGCAATCGCTGACATTTGACAGTTGCATTGATGAAATATACTTTGAAAATAATAAAATTAACCTAGAAAACATATAAGATTCTAATGCATTAAACATTTTGACTCCTCCTTTAGGACATAAAGGACCACCCCAAGCCTTCTGCCCCGATGACCCTTCAGTGCTCCATTCCCTTTGGTGGTGACACCAGTGCCCTTCCTGGGGATGAGGATGAAATCAAATGCAAGTGTGTGGAGCTGCTGCCTGTGGTTGTACAGGCTGTGCCCTCCACAAAGGCATTTGGCCGAAGTGGGAAGTAGGGACCAAAATTCAGCCCATGCTCTGCCCTGGCGTCGCTCATGTCTGCCCAGAGGACCCCTTTAAAATTCACACAAAGGCTCCCTAAGGGCGGGGAACAGCGCTATTCATCAGGTTGGAAACCTCTCTGTAAGATAACCATAGCGGAAATAACAATGTAAAAAGAAGTTTATTGTTGGCCAATAATCATGTCTCACCATTAGCGTTAATTAAGTTTTATTTTTTGGACACGTTCCCCCACTTTGCCCTAGCCCCCCCCGCCCCATCATCCTCCACCCCCTCCTGCTGGCCCAGTGACTGCTCATGTGAGTGGTCTTCCTGTCCACATCCCCACAACACTCATTCTTCTAACATGTGATGGGAAGAAGCGTTAAGGGAGGTGCTGGCTAAAGGTTTGATCTTAAGTTCTCTTAAAGGGCATAATTTAGCCATTAGTCATTACCGCACAGAATGAGGCATTGAACAGAAAAGTGTGATTCATGCCATTGTATTTTATCTGAGTGAGGATAGATTCTGAGAGGGGATAGATTCTGGTATCTGAAGTGAATATAGCAAAATGTTAAGATCTCATATTCTGATGCCAGGTAGAGGGGCATCCAAACACCAAATGATAAACTTCTAAAAGTGCAATGCTACCACAGCAGCAGGCCTGGAATCCCAATGAAAGTGACAGAGACCACAGATTGTGGCAGCTGAGAGCCGGGTCTCTGGGGTGGGATGCCGCTGTCTCCACCTCTTAGCTGCATGAGATGGAGCATGCGTCTCAACCCCTCGAAGCCTCGGTATCTTCTTGTGTATCTGCCTCTTAAAGTTGTGGAGGTTCAGCAGGGAAATGGATGTTAAACTTTCAGCGGAGAGCCTGGCTTAGGGGGTGCGCCCACTAGATGTTTGCAACACGTGGCCCACAGTGCCCAGCTGGTAGGCGCGCTTTGGTGAGCGTGGATGGATATGCATGGCAGAGGCCTGTGCGGAGGCAGTGGTTCCTGTCGGGATAAGCTTTTTTTGTTCTCCCAAGTTGGGCGAATCATAAACAGAGCATCTAGGCTGATGTGAAATCATTTGTGCTTTTTTTCCAAATCAAGGCTTGGTCAAAATGCTCCGGGCAAAAGGCAGTTGGGATTGGCTTCCTACAAAGCTTTTGAAGATTTCTTTCATCTCCTGCTTTTTTCTGCTCCCCTGCTACCTTACCCTTTTCCACTCCTCCTTCCTCCTGAGTTTGTAAGATGTCTTTAGTTCTTTTAAAAGTTGTTATAGAAATTGACAGTTTGTAAAATTGAATTCAATTCTCATATCTAACTCTGGATCTTGGAGTGGGTTTCTTAGCACCTCTGCCATATTTAGAGAGATGAAGAATTCCCTGGAGAAAGTAAAGACCAAGAAAGAGTCCGTTAATTAGCAAGCACTTTCAGCAGTAAATTGCAGCAGATCTGCCTCTCCCTGTGAGTCAGCCCAGTCCTGTTCCCCTCCCGCGCCTGACCGTGGAGCCCCTGAAGGAGACACGTGTATTTACATGATACATCTGTGGCTTTTTTTTTTTTTTTGAAAGGTGACACAACTGGCAAGCTATTTTGAGCCCTTGATCTTAGCCGCAGTTGGTGTGGCCTCCAAGATTCTTGATCATCAGCAGCAGATGACGGTGCTGGACCAGACCAAGACTCTCGCAGAGTCTGCCTTGCAGATGTTGTATGCAGCCAAAGAAGGTGGCGGAAACCCCAAGGTATGGTCCAGGATATCGGGGACTGACTTAGGACCACTAAGAAGCCATCATGCATTCCTGCTGTAATGTGTCCCTCCAGGAAAAAACACTTCCAGTTCTTGCTGGTGGCATTTGAGCTCCCACTCTGAGATCGGAAATAATCTATTGGCCTTCCCAAGGTTCTTAGGGAGGAAACAAAGAAATATACATATAAGTTATTTTTTTCTTGACAGAATATGTAGACAAGTGTCCTTGGGGAAGAAAAATGTATGGTGTGATGATTACAGGAATGAAAACTGTAATGCTTGCTGGGTCCCTGCTCAGCACTGACACCCAGCTTGCACAAAGGAATGCTCTATTGTGCTCCAGTAAATGTCATTTCGATTCCTAGTACTTAAGAGACTGCAGTTTAATATGAAAATCTCCCATACCAGTTTGCAAGAGGGAACATTTCTTCAGCCTGTTGTATCACCCAGCTGCTTTAAGTGACCAAGTATGACGACAGCCTGTCATAGGTGACCTTGCACCACATTTTACTCTGAACTTGGGAACTGAAGAAGAGAGAACAGCATATGCAAAGGCATAGGTAGATTTATTAAAGGGTTGTGATTTCTTCAGGAATAGTGAGTGGTCTGATCTATCTGGAACATGCAGAGTTGGGGGACCAACAGGCGGGAGGATGGACTGGGCTGCAGGGTGACGGGTCTCTTCCACATTACGGACTTAGGTCTTTATTGTAAGTAGTGGGGAGCCATTGGCAGTCTTTACGCAGTGGAATGGCACAACCAGTCCATATTTTAGAAACATTAAACTGGTAGCAGTGTGAATAATGTCATGGACTTTCCTTTTCTTTTCTTTTTTTGAGATCATGTCTTACTATATTGCCCAGGCTGGTCATGAATTCGTGGCCTCGTGCCTTCTTCCTGCCTCAGCCTCCCAAGTAGCTGGGCCACAGGCACATGCCACCATATCTGGGTAGCCTGCTTGCTCATTTATTCACTTATTTACTTAATAAGTGAATTCGAGGTGGGGGTCTCACTATGTTGCCCAGGCTCATCTCAAGAGACTCCCGGCCTCAAGCAATCCTCCCCGTTTAGCCTCCCAAGTACCTGGAATTATAGGCGCAAACCACAGCAGCCAGCTTGGACTTAACATTTTCTATGTTCAATTTTTTCATTCATGTACTTGGCAGTTATTAAGAGCCTCATTCTGGGGATGCTGAAACATTAAGCGCCAGCCACTGCCCTCAAGTTGTTCAGAGTCTTTTGGAAAAATAAGTTGAGTTGCTGAAGTGGTGGAATGGAGCAAGAAAAAAAAATGAATACTCTTTTGACTGCGATGGAGAAACGATAGGGTGCCTTGCAGTCGTGCCAGCCCCCTTTGCACCCTCCCCAAACTGGAGGAGGCAGAACTTACCCTCTGACTCACTTCTGGGTTGTCTTTTCTCCAGGCTGTTTACTGCCACATGTCCCCACTCCTACCTGAGGGTTTCAGTACTAAGAGAATAATTCAAAGGAGGAGTTTTCTGGATTTTTTTTTTTGTTTTTGAGACAGAGTTTTGCTCTTGTTGCCCAGCCTGGAGTGCAATGGCACAATCTCCGCTCACTGCAACCTCCGCGTCCCGGGTTCAAGTGATTCTCCTGCCTCAGCCTCCCGGGTAGCTGGTATTACAGGCGCCTGCCACCACACCCAGTTAATTTTTTGTATTTTTAGTAGAGATGGGGTTTCACCATGTTGGCCAGGCTGGTCTTGAACTCCTGACCTCAGGTGATCCATCCTCCTCAGCCTCCCAAAGTGCTGGGATTACAGGCGTGAGCCACCACACCCGACCTTTCTGGATTTTTAAGACATCAACACATCAGCTTGGACTGTAAGTTCAGAGCTCCTCATGGAATTTTATTTTCTCTCAAGGAACCTCACAACCTCAGCTTCTGCTTTCTGGTAAAGCAGAGGCTGTGACCAGAAAGCTTACAGTGCTGACTGTGTGTGCTCCCAGCCGTCAGAGATGGGGTCTCACCGTGTTGCCCAGGCTCATCACAAACTTCTGGCCTTAAGCAGTCCTCCCGCTTCAGCCTCCCAAGTACCTGGGATTACAGGTGCAAACCACAACACCCAGCTTGGACTTAGTTTCCTGTGTTCCCAGCCATAGAGCACACACAGTCAGCACTGTAAGCTTTCCGGTAACAGCCTCTGCTTGAAAGTGGTGTCTAGAATAATTTTCTACCAGTGTGAAGTAGTTTTCAGTAAAACATTAGCTGATGAAGTAAAACACAATGAGTGAAGGCAAGGCAGGTGATCACTTCTGTCCCTCACTGGTCTCATTCAACCTGCTCTCTTTCTGCAAACTCTACAGGCTTAGTCCAAAGTACGCCTGGGATACTACAAGTCTGTTTTTTTGAACCCTTTCCTTAGAGGCCTGATGCAGAGACTTAATCACCTTGAGTGTTATTCTTTGGACAGATATTTACTAGGTTTTATTTGCTGTGTATTAGGTGTTATATATCCCTGTCTGCAGAAGAAATAAAGTTTGTCAAATAGTTACGGGTAGCTTTGATATGGTGAAAAGTAGCACAAGCTTTGGGGTCAAACATAATTGGATTCAAATCCCACCTCTGCCTCTCACGAGTAGATTACTTCATTTCTTTGTTTCTGCACCTAAACAATGAAGGTAATTATGAATACCTCCCTAAGGTACTGGTAGAGACTAAATGAGATAATGTGCCTGACATAGTAGATATGTTTTTTAAAAAAGCGGCAGCCCAGAACCTGGCGTTAATGAATTACCTGCTTACTGAGGCGTTTGCAGTGTAGCCTCTCCCTCACTCCATTGAGCTTTTCTGCGGTATTCTCTATCCCACAGAGCTCTCTTCTCCACTCATCCCCACCCCGCCCAATTCCCTTCTGCAGCATCCTTGATGGGCCCCCACAGATTCTGCCCGCAACACTCCAGCAGAAACGCAGCCCTTTCCACTGTTGGGCAGTTCTAATTATTCCTTGTTTTTCTCCCTCTACCAAAGTTGAAATCTGCTCCCCTGTGGCCTTCTCCCATTTTTCCTTACTCCTGTGATGTCTGTGCCTGCTATCCTGGGCTTTGTATTTGAAGTGCTGTAATAAAGAAACAAGGCTCCTTTGGAAGCAGACTTCAGATGCGTGTCTGAAAAAGAATGGAATCTGGTTTTTCTCTTGTGTGGTGCCATGAGGAACAGTAACAAGGAACCCCTCTGGAATCTAAAATAACGACCTCATTGTTGGACCCACCGATGCCACTTATGAGATTGCTGTCAGTGGTTTAAACAGGCCTTAATTGAGATCCAGCTGTGTCTTTGAGTATCTGAAACTATTGAGCTCTACTAGCAGGTGTGTGTGATTTGAGATTAGGCTGTCTGATAAAGATGAGACTTGCCTTTGGCGTTCAGAAGAAAAGGCCCTGGGTGAGGCCTGAAGTAATTGGAGGAGGCTTCATAGAATAGGTAGACGCTGAGATGACCCTCTAAGAATCTGTGAAAAACTTAACCATGAGAAGTGAAGGAGAGCAGGCCTTCTAGAGAATTCATCAGCATGAGTGGATGGGGAGGTAATTCATTTCTGGGATAACCAAGAGCAAGGACATGCTTTTATAGATTTCGGTGACCTGGTACAGGACAAGTGTCCTTTAGATTGTCCAAGGAGTTCAGAAAGTTTTGTGATTTACTGCTGCCCCCAGAATTTGCTTCTGAACCTTCCTGAGCCTGCATGAGAGTACAGATCCTTGGCAAGCAGTGCTTTTGTCTCCCCCAGAAGGTATACTTCGTTTTCATATGAATGTGTAGAATTGCTGGCATTTTTGTGTCTCCAACAGTCATCTCATTCTAAGTGAGACTTAGAGAAATATGCACCCTCCCTTTCACCTTCTGTATGAATAAAAATGTATGAGATGCTCTTTCTGGAGAGTAGGTCCAAGAGGTATCACCTTTCACACTTCTATCATCAAAATAAAGCAATCTGCACATTTTGTGTTTTACCATGTCTGTGCCATGAAATCAGCTATCAACCCAAATTACCAGTTTACTTCACTCATCCCAAAGAGAGTTCTGTGTATCCTGACACAGTTGCCTCAAGGATAACCACCCATGATCAACATATTTCCCATCTCATCAGATGTCATATTTGAATAACTTTTCTTGCTTCCTATGGCTTTCAATTCAGACAGGGCCGGTTCCTGTGGCTCACATAGCCTCTTGGAATTCTCTTGTATTTAGAAAAATCACCCAATGAGTTCTCGTTTACTGCTTTCCACTGGCTTCTTTACCTTCTCATTTGCCAAAGTAAAGATGCAGTGTCTTGGCCTTTTGAAAGGGTCTACTTGCCCCGCAAGGTGGCTCAGGGCGGCCATGGCTACGGCATGGGTAGACCCAGTGCCTGGATGTAATGCAATTCCGACCCTGAAAACCTGACATCACGTCAAATTTTGCAGAGCGAGGGCACATTTCTTCCTAGCTGCCCTTATAAATGACAAGGCGCCTGCAGCCATATCATCCCACACTGCATAGTGTTGTTATAGTTTCCCCATCTTACCTAGGAGGACTCCGAGCCCAGGGCCACTTACCTAGTTAGCCAGCAGTGGAGCCAGAACTAGAACCCAGGTTTGTCTGTCACCTTGGCTGTTCCCCCTGCATCTTGCTGCTACTTGAGGTATCTTTCAGGGAGCCCAGGACTGCCATTGTTTCATTGTTTTCATTCATTCATTTACTTAGCCCCTACTCTGCTTGACACAGGTGTGAAACGCCTGCTTCCTAATATGGTCTAAGGAATGCATGGGTACTCAGGGCTTTACCTGCAGGGCTCCAAGCATTTCTCCAACCTTATGGCATATAATTTGTGACATAGTTTCAAAGCCTATTAGGCACTCTACAAATATATTTCCCTTAGAGGTACCTACATTTCTGTAATCCAATCTTATCTTTAGACAGGGAATTATAGTATGTTGGGCATCTTTGAAGAGAAGTACATTTATTTTAAGCACATTTTTTCATTATATTATTTTTTAAATGTATCAACTTATATATTTAGGGACCTGTGGCATTCTCTTTCTACAGTCCTGACATAGTAACATAAAAAATTGGTCATGTCATAAGATTTTGATATTGCAGTTTTATTTTTCCCTGATTGTAAAAAGAGATCTTTTTCTATTTGTCTTTCTGATTTTTATTTACTTTGCAAACAAATGGCGAAACATAAAGGGAAGAAATAGAATAGATTTCTGTGCTCCATTGTGGGGGTATGGTTTTATATTCTACTTTTGAAGGTTATTCTTAGAAGACTGAGCACCGCTTTCTTCTGCTTAAGGAAATGTTTCACAATTCTCTTCTCAGGCGCAACACACCCATGACGCCATCACAGAGGCCGCGCAGTTGATGAAGGAAGCTGTGGATGACATCATGGTGACGCTGAATGAAGCTGCCAGTGAAGTGGGGCTGGTTGGGGGCATGGTAGACGCCATTGCAGAAGCCATGAGCAAGGTGGGCGTGGGCTCCAGGGCTCTCTACTCCCTCATCTCCCTCACCCATGGGCCTTGCATGCTTTTCTCTAAGCTGTCAAGGCTCATAGCAACAAGCCTCTTCTTTTCTTGAAGGTTCTAGTTAATGTACAGATATCCAGTCACACGTCCAACATATTATCCTTTATTATTAATGCATTACTTTTGTAAGCCAGTTGTGCCCTTCCTTCTTCTTCTTTTTTTTTTTTTACATGAAAGAAAAAGATGGAGATGGAGAAGATATCATAGATTTCCTCACTTGTAAGATGGAAATTGATTATCTACTTCATAGGGTTTGTTGTGGGGGAACAATTGCCAAAATGAAATAAAAGTGATTCCCGGCCGGGCGCGGTGGCTCACACCTGTAATCCCAGCACTTTGGGAGGCCAAGGCAGGTGGATCACCTGAGGTTGGGAGTTCAAGACCAGCCTGACCAACATGGTAAACCCTGTTTCTACTAAAAATACAAAATTAGCCAGGCATGGTGGCACATGCCCGTAATCCCAGCTACTCAGGAGGTTGAGGCAGGAGAATCGCTTGAGCCTGGGAGGCAGAGGTTGCGGTGAGCTGAGATCATGCCATTGCACTCTAGCCTGGGCAACAAGAGCGAAACTCTGTCAAAAAAAAAAAAAAAAAAAAAAAGTGATTCCCAAGTGCCAGTTTTTGGAATGGCTATTTTGGAATCATGTGGAACTTTAAGAATGTAGATTCCTAGGCTCCACCCCCAACCCACTCAATTGGGTTACATTTTAACATACTCTTTTTAAATGCTCCTTGTGGTTCTGATATCTAGCCAAGCACAGAAACCACTGAAATAGTATATATGCAAAAGCCCATAGTAAACTCTTGTAGGCTACAGACATATAAGAGAACATGAGTATCATTTTCTCATTTAGTGACCCATCAATTGAGTCGGATCATTAGGGTGACATGACTGGAGACAGTTTCAACTCCATATCTCCTGTTCTTTTCCCCAAAGAATCCTTCACTAGTCATGTAAGTTTGACATTCATTAGAAAGAATGCTTGTTCATCAGCATCTAATTGCCATCCTGTGATAGCATGCCAAGAATTTTAGACATCATCTGTGTTTTGAAATGTCCATTGTCAGATTGTGAATACATTAATAAGATTTTTCAGGATAATAAGCAGTCTTTAATTGCTAATTTAGAGAAGATTGGTTGTTCATATCTCCATGAAGGAATGATATGCTGTAACTATAATTAGAATAATTATCCCTAGGCATTATGCAGTCGTTGCCAGCCTGAGAACAAACATAACAAGCCCAGGATGGAATGCTGTGCCTCCCTTTAGAGCCTGAGGCTCTACCTTGTCAAATCGTCCATCAGTTTCTGCTGTGGGCTTCTCATGCTGCACATGTGGACATTTTGGCAGAAAACGAGTGAAATTTCCCTCTTCTGCAGGCCCTTGGATAAGTCTCAGTAGATTTGTTTGGTTTTCAGGACATCAGAACACCAGAGCTTTGAAGATAAACCATGTACCTACCCAAGGACGTTAAGTAATGGAGCCCAAGGTTTCTTGGTGCAAATTAGAAATTCAAATGATAATATTTTTCTTCTTGGGAGAAGATATTTTTCAGTACCACTCAAATGATAGGGAAGGGTTCCATAAATCCTAGGAAGATGGACGTCAGATCCAAAGTCTTTCTTTGATAGCCCTATGCCTTATGCACTGTGATGGGCTGTGGACAGAGAGAGAAGGCCCTGAACCACCTGCCATTAGTGGTGTAGCCTATGCTGTCTCAGCCAGAGACACATTTGGTTCTTCTGGATGGGCTGGAAATAGGTCAGGTGTTACTTGATAGCAGTAATTAGGAACTGCCAGCCAACGCAAGCCACAGAAGCCAGGAGCTATTCTTCCCCCCTCAGTTCTACAAAGTATATAATTGGGGTTTCAATGTTGCCCCTAAACTCTTATCTACCCTGGCCTGACATCCAGGGCACCACACAACACCTCTTCCCCATTCCCATTCTCCCTTCGCTCAGCCTGTTGCTGGGGACTTCGAATTAAGTGATGTGTCAGGTCCTTTGGGTCCCTGTGCAGCAAGGCATTAGAAAGCTGGCGTAGTCTCTCAGAATTTCGTTAATTTGGTTAAAACTCTGAGATACTATTAGACTCATTGTCTGAAATTCTCAAAGCCAGTGAATTATAGAAAAATATGAGTGTAGCCAGAGTTAATTCTAACTTGGATGTGACTCCTGACACTTTGGGGGCTTCCACTGTGGAGCTTCTCTTTGAGATTCTCTCTCGTCATCTGAGCACTAGGAGGTTTGGAGACTCACAAGTAAGTATGAAGTAATCAGCTTTCCGGGTGACCTTGGACAGGTATTCAAGCTCTCAGAACATTGATTTCCTCATTCAGTGAGGTTAGTAGGATCCTGTGGGATTTTGTGATGTGTTATCTTTTCTTTGTTTTTGTTTCGTTTTGTTTTTGGCCAAGTAAGAAAATTAAACAAAAACAAACAAAAACTGTGCTATCTACATCACTGCTGTTTTATAAAAGAAAGGTCATGTTAGCACCCACAAAAGGAGGAAGGCTATACTCTCAGAGTAAAGGGAAGTTCTTTCAAATAAATGAAATTGAAATCCTAGTCACTACTTTGTTCTTTCTTTTCCCATTGTCCTCAGACTAGTTAAAGGTTCTTTGGCTGGTGGCCTCTGGCCAAGAACTCTAAGCTGCCCTTCAGCTCCAGCATCCTGGCATGTTGGTAGTGATGTCACATCTCACATGCACGCTCCTAGCATGTGGCCTGAGGCTTCAGTCAGTTCACAACAAGTGAATGAGTATGCAATTCAGTCTCCTTTGACTAGCAGGGCCCCCGTGCCGTGATGGGGATACAGCATCTATCTGCCTAATAGGGAAAGCTAAAAAAGTCTGGTGTGGAGTTTGTGTTAATAGTTTGGTGAAAATTATATGCTGGGCTATGCAGCCACATCATGCATAGGCCACAGTGATGCCTTCCTTTCACTCACAGTGCAGTCCATGCCTGCTCATGACATATAGCTCTCACTGAAGATACCAGCTAACATTTTCCTAATTGACCACTTGGCCCCAATCTCATCTCTGACTCTGAACTTTATGGCACAGAGCTGCCAGGGAAATCTCAAATACGTCATTGCCTACCCCAGATCCCACTGTTGTCTTCATGATTTCAAGGTTCTCCATAAAACAGATGCAGCCTCATTCCCACTGCTGTCAACAGCCCCCTCCTGTTCAGGTCAGGATGACCTCACTAGACTCACTCTGCCTGTATTCATTTCTGTTCACTTTGTCTCTTCGCCTGGAATACCATTCAGCAACCAGTGGTGATGGTGAGGATGGTGGTGGTGAAGATGGGTTGCCTGCTTCTTCATCATTGACGTTATCATCTTTATCATCAGCATCTTCATTATGGTCATTCTCTCCTCTTCCTGTATATAGTTCTTGACTAGGTGTAGTGTTGATTTTTACTGTAACCATGTGATGCCTGGAAGTTATCACTGAAGGACTGGAGATCAGAGTTTAAGTAACCAGCCCGAGGTTCTCGGAAGCAGATCTTGAATACAAATCTCCTACACCAATATGTCCCCAAGCCTGCAAGGGACATAGTCCCATTGTCTCAGTTCTTCCACCCCACAGTGATCTTGCCCTTCTCTCAGTTCCTATTGCATTTATAGTCAGGTGAGCAACAACTTATTCCTAGTGCTCCTAATTCCTTCTATTCCCCGATTGTGCTCATAAAGAAGGGTTCTGTGGATAGCCATGGACTTGACCATTCCTAAGGAAGTGCTTCCTGATGGAGAGTCCGCCTCCTTTCCCACCTCATCTTCTGGCACATTGCGCTTCCCTAGAAGTGTCAGGCTGGCTCCCACCTCCATGTGCTTGAATTCTGTTCCCTTTTCTTGGGATGCCTTTCCCACCTTTTACATGTGGCAGACTCCTCACCTGGTAAGACTTGGCTGAAACATCACTCCTCTGGAAGGCCTCCCACTCCTCTCAGGCAAGGCTGGGAGCCTCTCCTTGCCATGTACCCTGAATGCCTTATGTGCCCTTCTGTTGAAGTCCTTATTGCACAAGTTGGGTAATTGAGTTGACACTGGGCGAAAGAATCTCTAGGCCCTCTCTGGTTTTCAAAGTTCCTAATTCTCGTAAATACAGCCTGCACTTCAGCAGGCTTCTTATGACCTTTGGATTCTTTTCCTCTCCTCTGTAGCTGGATGAAGGCACTCCTCCAGAACCAAAGGGAACATTTGTCGACTATCAGACGACTGTGGTTAAATACTCCAAAGCCATTGCGGTGACAGCTCAGGAAATGGTAAGAGGGGAGAGAACTGCCCTCCCCACTGTTGTTTGCCTTTTTATCCACTGCCGCCGCTGAGCCTGCAAATCCCAGATCTGTGTCAGAGAGAGAGCCCAGACCACTCTCTAGTCCCTCAGGGGCTCCAGCTTCTGTCCTTTATCTGTGGTCTTTCTGGCTGCCTGTGTCCAGTAGCCCCAGTCTGCTGCAGTTCTTATCTCATGAAAAAGCTGCAAGAGGGAATTAAACATGGCTGAGACTTGGGCATGAGGACAGAGGAGCAAAGGAAGGAGAGAAAATGAGAAGACGGGGAAAGCAAGGAATTTGTAGTTAAGGAGAAAGGGGGAGAATCCTATTCACCTCACGAAGGACTTGAGGTGTTTTTAGTAGATTAAAATAACAGTACAAGAGAAGATATTTGGGGATAAAATAGAACAGAGATGAGATTATCTGATGAAATCAAGTTATAATACTTGGAAACTAAGATATTGCCAGTCTTCCAGGCAAAATGAAACAGTATGGTTATGTAAAAAGAAAAAAAAATTCCCAACAGTAGAAGGCATACAACTTTTGGAGGTAATGTTTTGGTTTGGTTTGGTTTTTGTTTTTTTGTTTGTTTGTTTGTTTGTTTTTCTAAAATGTAATGCAACTAGAACTGTTTTATATAGATTCTTAGATATAAATGGCATTGAGAGATAGTGAATGCTATCTGATATGTTAAGCAGTTATATGAAAGATGACAAATGTTGTCTCCAAAGAATTGATAGGAGTCCATAGAAAAAGTTTCTCCTGACTTTTAAAGGCTCAGATGCTGTAAGATAAAAGTTCAAAAGATGCCTCTTTGATACTTGCCACATAAGCCTGGGTTGAGAAATCAATGGGCCTTCCTCGCTGAAGTGACCAGAATGAGCCACCATGTGGTTGCTGTGCCCAGGTCCCCTCTGAGTGGTTTTGTCATATAATCGTGTGTCCACTAGAGGTTGAGCTTGGACCACAAAGTCGTCCCTGGCTGCTGCCATTCATTCATGGAAACTCTGTGATTGTGCCAGGCTTGTTTAAAAGAATTCGGGCTGGGGAATGGTACACCCATCTCAGTGTTTTGTGAAACGCTGGAGCTGAGCCCAGTCTTGTCCTTCTCAGAGGAGCATGGAGGACGGATCCTAGTCCGAGCCAGCAGCCTTTCAGCACAGATTCCTGATGAGTAGGAAGCACAGCACAGCAGCAGTCGTGTTTGAGCGGTCTCATGGTATTTCTGGAATGTCTCCAGAGCCAGGTCCTGAGCTGCCCTGGCTTGACCCTGGGTGTCCATGAGCTTAAGGAGCCGAGCCTCAGGCTGCATGGCCACTCCTGAGATAACTGGCCTGGCTCCTTGTGTGAAAGAGGCTCTTCTCACCCTGTCAGGATGCCCAGACTCCCAGTGCACCTGTTGGCAGGTCGCAGTGGAGCAGCGCGTGGCAACACTCACTCTCGTGCAGCTCAGTGTGCGTTCCTTGGAGGCCACATCTCAGCCTGAAGCCTGGGACGTGTCTTTGTACACATGCCTTAGAAGGGGTGGACATTCCTGTCCTGCCTTGATGGATGGAGAATCATTCAAAAGGCATTTTAAAAGGCTGTTTAAAATCAAGGTCTTAAAAGGCCACAAAGAAAGAGACAGTATTATTATCCAGAGCAAGAGGAGGTGGAGCAGGAGGGGAGCCCCTTGATGAGGGACGGTGACACCCGTCTGGGTGTCAGATTAAAACTGCTTTTGTGAGAATTTAGAGATATTTTTGTCCAGAGGAAGAGGAAACACTAGAAACTAGCATGCCAGCTACCTTAGATAACTGAGATGCATCAGTCTACGAAACAGAGAAAAATCCTGAGTATCTTCATAATAAAGGCAGAACTTGACCATGTGGGCTACGCACCACTCTTAACTAAATTTGTGGCTAAAACCTTGTCATTCTTCGGCACAAATTTACTGCAAAGCTGTATCCTCTATGAGTGTTTTCCTCTAAAACACTGACTTATCCAGCACTTCTCATTCATGGTTTTCTTAACAGCCCTGTCCTCATGCCCTCTCTCGCCTGGGTGGGACCTGCTTCGGGGCACCCAGAGACCAGATCAGCCCCCGACAGAAGCCTGGGCCCAGGGGTGAGAAGCGCACAGGGCTTGTGCCTCCTGGGAGTTTCTAGGGGGAATTCCTCTGGTGATCCCCCAGGGCAGGGCTGGCGAGGGGCTGGCATACTCACCTGCCAGAGGGTGGGCCCTGGGTGCTGGCTCCAAGCTGCACAGCCCGAACGCTGAGCATGTGCCCACCAAGCCCGGCCAGAATCTGTGGCCTGAGCGGGGCCCTGCGAGGGCTCTGGCCTTTTGTGTGCAATGCAGCATGGGCTTGGCTTGAACTGCCCTCTCCAGCATCTAGCCCCAAATGCAAGGCCTGGCCTTCACCCCCTCAGGAGCTTAAAAGTGAATGAAACCCTTTGGCTTCCAGTGATATTAACACATGGATCTCATGCGTTTCTCTGTGTGTATGTGTGTGTGTGTGTCTTGCTTGTTTTCTTTTTCCAGATGACTAAGTCGGTTACTAACCCGGAGGAGTTGGGAGGACTGGCTTCACAAATGACCAGTGACTATGGGCACCTGGCTTTCCAGGGCCAGATGGCAGCAGCCACGGCGGAACCAGAGGAGGTCTGCCACCTTAAGACCCCTATTTTAAGATGCACACACACACCGGTGCCCACTCCTGGGTATTTCTTCATAGCTTAGCTCCACTCTAGAAGACCCCAGCCCAGTAACCAGAGCCCAGTTTATTTCCCCACCACTGCACAGCACGGGTCCAGACCAGGTAGCCCCAGGCTGTACTCAAGGCTCACTGCCCCTTATGGGGCAGACTGGCCAAGAACTGGGGCATGGGCTTTCAGACAGAAGGACTTTGTATACAGTGTTCTACCAGGTCCCCTGTCCCTAGCCCTGTCACCTGCTGTCTCTATTAGCATGCCCAAGCTTGGGACTGCCATCTTATCACTTCCTACTCCAGTTAGCACATCCCCCGCAATTATTTTTGTTTTCCGAAGGTTCACAGAAGTGTTGAAAGAGTCAAGTATGAAAATTAGCCGTCCCTCTCCCTAGAAAGAGCTACTTTCATGAAACAAAGTCTTGCCTGAATATTCTGGGTGGCTAAGAATTGGCCCAGAGATACCTCCTGTGGCCTCCTTTTATTACTTCCCTGCCTTTCCTAGACCAGCTTTCCTTAGCGGCCAGTGTAGACTTGGCTTTAGAATGCCTGTACTCGTAAGAGTCTAACCGTAGCCAAAGTTGGGCCCCAAAGGCCACTTTCTAAGAGTGCCATCTCTCATACTTCTAATGGGGTGGTCCATTCGGAAGGACACAGGTCAGGTGCAGCTCCAAGGAGCCTTTTGTAGCATCTGTATCAGTGTGAACACACAGAAGGAGTCCAGGGCTTGGGGAACCACATGGCTTCTTAGAGAAAGGAGGCCCAATTTAAAATGAAGATGAATGGAGTGGATTACAGGGACACTTGAAAGATAAAGGTAATTATATTCTGTGAAATTCAGCAAGCTGTTTATTGAGCTCAGACCCTGTTCAAGACGTTCCTAAATGAACTGAGTTGTCAAGGCAGAAGGTTGTAATTGGTCTTCTCTTCTTATAGTGACAGGCACTGTCCCCAAGTTACTCAGTGCTGCTATTTCTCCTGGGAGTCAGGTCTAAGTATGTTTTTACAGAGACTCCGAGAGATATTCCAGAAATGAAGTCCCAAAACAAATCACTTTCTAATGTGTGTGGTAACAGTGCATGTAAATAGGAATACCATATATATATATGTACTTGCATACATATATATCTAGCATGGGATTACTTAAGTCTCTAACAGTGCCTGCATTTTGAGATACTAGAATAATTGACTAGGCTGTAGCATGAATAATTGTATTTGCGATGAGTGTGAAGTCACTACCAAGAAAAGAGAGTTATCACCCACATTAAGATTCTGTTGATTCTTTACACAGGCCTATCATTTTTTTTTTAAATAGACTCCCTGTTTTAGTAAGATCATCTAGATTTATAATTCATTTGACTAACCTATAATTTTGAACTCCATAAACAAATGTAAGGGAACTTGTGTTACAGTAAGGAAAAGTTTGCTTGGACAAAAGGAAAAAGTGGGCTGGGCGCGATGGCTCACGCCTATAAAGCACTTTAGGAGGCCGAGGCGGACGGATCACTTGAGGTTAGGAGTTCAAGACCCAGCCTGGCCAACATGGCGCACCTCCTTGTCTACAAAAATACAAAAATTAACTGGGCATGATGGCACGCGCCTGTAATCCCAGCTACTTCCAAGGTTGAGCCAGGAGAATTGCTTGAACCCGGGAGGTGGAGGTTGCAGTGAGCCAAGATTGTGCACTGCCCTTTAGCCTAGGCAACCGAGTGAGACTCCATCTCAGAAAAAAAAAAAAAAAGAAGAAGACGTGTTTGGCAAGGGAGGTTTGGATATCTGTCCACAGAAACCTTTAAAAATGGAATCTACCATCATCTGCCTTAGGCAGTTTAACTGCTGCCTCCCTGAACTGTCTGTAGGGCCCTTTCCACATGAGTTCTTGTAAGCTACCCACCCAACGTGTGAAACAAGCAGATTTTTTTTTTATTACGACAGAGACCATTAAACCAAAATATAAAATAATGCCAAAACAGCGAGGAAAGAGAATGTGTTGCTAAAAGCACAACAACAGGTTACTTTGGTTATTGGCCCTGCATTTGTAGCAGCTGACGTTTTCATTAAGGTTTTCCTTTTCACTGTTACATCTTGAGATGTATTTTACATTCCAGACACGAGAGCAGTGTGACCTGGAGTGAAAAGGGGCAGAGAGAATATAAAATTTCCAGTGGCTTGCTAAGGAAAATTCTTTGCGTGCATTTGCCAGACAGATGTCTGGGGAAAACTGAGAAGGTTAGGAGATCCCTGAAGCAATGTAGTTTTTTATTCCAAGATCGTAGAATTATTTGTTTACCCAAGAGGGCCCCCCCATCACAGCATGTGAAACTATTTATATCCAGGGGAAATAAGGAGCTGCTCCCTTCACTGCAGTCCCGCAGTCCGCTGTGCAAGGTCAGCATTTTGGTCTTTTCCAGAATGTGACAATTACAGGAAAAGTCATAGCTCTGCCCTGGAATGTCAAGCAGGAGCTTTATCTGCTTATTTTTCATGGAAAATTCAAACCTTTGTTAACATCACTTTGAAAACTTCTTTCTTTGGAAAAGTTAAAAACCTCCAGCAGCTTTGCAATGTAAGATTATTTTCCCCTTAAAAAAAAGAAGAAGAAGAAAGAACTCGAGATCCTATGAGCCACAACTTCTAAATGTAAATCCTGAGGAAAAGATTTAGCGACAACAGCGTTGTCTCTGAGGAAAATGTGCAGTAACCACTTGAAATACCGGATGCCTTAAAAGCTGGCACGATCATTTGTTAAGCGCCTGTGGTGAGAACCATAGCCCTTTCCCCCAGATGAAATGGATGTCTGCTTTAGAATTCTCTAAAATTTTCCACCCCAAGACACACGTGCTGGAGGTGGGAAAAGGATGCCCCACTGCCATTGGACCCGCTCTTTTATTAGGTTGGTGCAAAAGTAAATGCGGTTTCTGCCATTTCTTTTAGTGGCAAAAACCGCAATTACCTTTACACCAACCTAATAATAATTCTATTATCATTACTATTATTTTGAGCCAGGGTCTCACTCTGTTGCCCAGGCTGGAGTACAGTAGTGCAATCACAGCTTACTATAGCCTTGAGCTCTGTCCCGGTCTTAAGCGATCCTCCCAACTCAGCCTCCCAAGTAGCTGGGACTACAGGTGTGCGCCACCATGCCTGGTTAACTTTTCTATTAACAAGGTCTCACTATGTTACCCAGGCTGGTCTCAAACTCCTGGACTCAAGCCACCCACCTGCCTCACCCTCCCAAGTGCTGGGATTACAGATGTGAGCCACCATGCCCAGCCACTTGCCACTTTTTTCTTCCGTGTTTTCTATCTTTGTCAGATAAGTTCCATTCTTGCCTTTTCAACTTTCACAAGCTATCCCAAGCAAATTATATTTGACCTGGTTTCAGACGTAGTTGTTTTTTAAGGCTTGGGAAAAACCAGTGCGTTTTGTTTTGTTTGAGGCAGTGAGGAAAGGCAATCAGGATTCCTTAGACCCCCTCCAACTGGAATCAGATCCAAAACTTCATAAAGACCAGGCTTTTAATTTCCCCCAAGGCACAAAACCAGGAGATGATTTTCTCCGTTTTACTTTTATTTCGACAAGAAAAGAATTGAGGGTTTTTCTTGAGGCTCAAGTAACACTTTTCTAAAGTTGCCAATTTAAAACCCCACATTTTATGTCTTTGAGCAACATTCCTTTCTAATAAACACTGGTAGTTCGTTGGATCACCCTGTGGGCTGGTCATATTTACTGAGAAGTTCACTATTGCATGGAGAAGCTTAGCATTTTTAAATTCCTTATCTTTTTTTTTTTTTTTTTTTTTTGAGACAGAGTCTGTCATCCAGGCTGGAGTACAATGGTGTGATCTCGGCTCACTGCAACCTCCGCCACCCGGGTTCAAGCGATTCTCCTGCCTCAGCCTTCTGAGTAGCTGAGATTACAGGCACCCGCCACCATGCCAGGCTGATTTTTGTATTTGTAGTAGAGACGGGGTTTCGCCATGTTGTCCAGGCTGGTCTTGAACTCCTGGCCTCAAGTGATCCACCCATCTCGGCCTCCCAAAGTGCTGGGATTACAGGGATGAGCCACTGCACCCAGTCTAAATCTCTTATCTTTTTGGATACAGACTCAAAAAATGAATTTCCTCTGTGGCTCACGCCTGTAATCCCAACACTTTGGGAGGCCGAGATGAGTGGATCACTTGAGGCCAGGAGTTTGAGACCAGCCTGGACAACATGGTGAAACCCCGTCTCTACTACAAATACAAAAATTAGCCGGGCATGGTAGGGGGAGGGGGGGTGCCTGTAATCTCAGCTATTCAGGAGGCTGAGGCAGGAAAATCGCTTGAACCCGGGTGGCGGAGGTTGCAGTGAGCCGAGATTGCACCATTGTACTCCAGCCTAGACAAAAAGAGCGAAACTCCATCTCAAAAAAAAAAAAAAAAACAAAAACAAAAAAAACGGAATTTCCTTTCAAGGATGTTCCCCTAGTAAAACAAAATGTTCTAGGAAATTGCCAGTAGACTGTTGGTTCTGTTGTCCTCTTTCATTTCAATGCCCTAGCTGTTCCATGTGCCTCTGCAAAGTAATAGTAAAAGAGTTATTATTTATCAAGTCCTACCGCATGTCAGATGCTGTGATGGGCCCAATCCTGTTTCCCCTCACAACTGCAGTGAGATAACAATCTTCTTTTCTTCCCCATTTCACAGATAAGCAAACCTAGGCTCAGGGAGCTTAGTTAAATGCCCAAGACCACACAACTACAGTCGCTAGTATGCAAGCCACTTTAAATAACTTTTTGGAATAAGTGAATGTTCCAAGTAAGTAAATAAGTTAACAAGTAAATATGTGGAGTAGCCAGGATTCAAACCCAGGTTAGTCAGGCATCACAACCCTGGCTGCCTCTCTGCACCAGTCTGCCTCCTTTTGCAGCAGTACACATTCATATGGCACTTTCATCTTTTTGAGATTTTCCACATGTACCTGTTCATTTGACCATCCCATCAGCCTCCAGAATGGGACATAGCTTCTGTCCTGTGTCACAGGGGAAGGAACAAAGGCCCCTCAAGGTTAGTGGGCTCACCCAGAATGTCAGGTTCCCAAGGAGAAGGCAGAGCTGGAAGAAGGTCCCTAGTCCTTTCTGCTGCCCAAAGGGGTGAAACGTTGAGAACAGGGCTGGCTGGGAATCCTGAGACCCCATCCTTCCTCTTAGATTCAGCCCTCCTGGCCCATGAACATCAGTGGATGAAGCCTATTTCAGCTTGTCCTTGATAACCCTGCATCCCTCCCGTGTGCTGTCCAAATAGGATTGTGCAGACACACATGCAAGATACCTGTGAGGCTGAGCCTCAAGGGGGTCTCCAGGTACGTAGATGACAGTTGTGTGACTTGGCACAGCCCTGAATATGGAGGCAAAGCCCTGGGTTGACTGAGAACACCAAAGGCCTTTGCAGCTGTTGCCTCACTTATTCTCATCCCCTTGTTTTCTGGTGCTGGCCTTCCTTGGAGCTTCTTAACTGGAATTTTATTTCTGATGACCACTGGGCCAGCCGCACCATTGATCCTATACAGGCTCCCTTGCTATGTGCATCGTGTCACCTCCAAGAAAGGGGCCAGGCAGCAGGGCGCTGGGGTATGTTTTTAGAGCGTAGCGTTCGGTGGGGTGTGGCACTAAGGGAGCACAAGAGTGTTGTTGAGGATGTATCCCACCATGGATCATGTCATCCCATAGGGTTCAGGTTCAAGACAGCTCAAGAGTGGGTCCTCCCTCCCTCCCACTCTGAAGGGGATTTAAGATACAGGTGTTCGTCCCGGTGCCTTGCATTCTGCAAATAGAAAGCTCAGGCTAGACTCTGCATGGGAGCAGGAGGAGCGCACAGAGAAGTTGGAGAGCCTGGGTCTCTTCTAGCATCATGGTTTCATGCCATGTTCTTCAAAACCCACGGAGAAGGTTCTGCATGTTTGCCCCTAGTGTCGCTTTTTAAGCTTAATTTAACTGTTGTTGAAACTGTTAGGAAAACCCGCATTGCTGTCAACCTTTCACTCATGTGGGTGGCAGAAAGGAGCTTTTGAGTGTGGTCTAGGCCAAATGGGAACCCCTTGGGGGCCACCAGTGCTTTGCTTCAGGCTGCGGGGTAGTTTTGTGCTGATCTCAGGCTGCTGCTGCATCTGCCTTGCCTGCAGTGGTCAAGAACTGGGAGGAAACTGCTCTCCTTTGGTTTCTTTACGCATGTAACAGGATTTTCTCAACACTGTGTCACCAAAGCAAAATACAGAAATAATTTGGTGGCTAAGGCTGTAACTAGCCTTCATAACCTTATCTGTAAAACTTTGGTTCACTCAGTCTCATTTTTGGCTTTTTATTGGGTCAAAGATACACATTTTAACTCATAAAGGAAGAGTATACTCATAACCCATTACTGCTATCCATTTGACATATTGAGATCCACAAGAGATTTAATTTCGAGAGGGAGAGGAAGGGTTCTGCTGCTAAGTAGAAAAATCAAAGAAGTTAGAAAAACACTGATCTACCGAGTAGAGCATTGTGCTCAGGATTAAAGACCTGGATTCTCACCTAGTTTTGCCAGGGACCAGCTGTGTGATCTTAGGCAAATCACATCACTTCTCTGGATCTATAAAATGGGGAGGTTGAACTGCTAAGATCTTTTTTACCTTGAAATTCTGTAAATGTTTCTAACTCCATTTCCTTCTTACTTGACTTTTCCAGCAGCACTTTACCCTTTAAAGATCTGTGGTCATCACTGACCTCAGAGCCCTTGCCTCTAGATTATCTTACCCTGAAATACTTAGGTTTTAACTCTGTGGATCTGGAACGCTTCAAGAGCCAGATTGTTTGAAACTTTAATGGGGTATACCCCTGCTTCAGCTTAACATTATTTTCAAACCAACAAACATGTCCAGCAAACACATATATTTAAATGACATGACACCTGTGTGGGCTGGAGTGTTTTTCCCGCCTCAGCGGCAGCCTTACTACTACACCATTCCAGATCTGTTTGCAGAGCTGCCGTGTTGTGCAGTCCAGAGGTGCTGCTGCTGTTGTATTCTGCATGGAGGTAGTCAACAAGACAGCCCTGCCTAATTATGAAATGTCTGTAGCACCCTGTGTACGAAGGTGTATAGAAGTGTATAGAAAGCACCCAAAAGAGCAGAAGCTTGGCTGGGTGTGATGGCTCACGCCTGTAATCCCAGCACTTTGGGAGGCCAAGGTGGGCGGATCACTTGAGGTCAGGAGTTCGAGACCAGCCTGGCCAACATGGTGAAACCCCGTCTCTACTAAAAAAAAAAAAAATACAAAAATTAGCCGGGTGTTGTGGTGGCCACCTGTAATCCCAGCTACTCAGGAGGCTGAGGCAGGAGAATGCCTGAACCGGGGAGGCGGAGATTGCAGTGAGCCAAGACCACACCACTGCTCTCCAGCCTAGGTGACAGAAAAAGACTCTATCTCAAAAGAAGAAAGTGTATAGAAGAGACCTAAAGGAGCAGAAGCTCAACTTTGTTGATCAGGAGAATATTCTACTAAATGAATTTAAAAGTATTTTGGGCCTTTAAGGGGTTTAGAGGAGGGTTTTTTTTCCCTAAAAACAGTGTTTCGATAATATGAGAAATAACAATTGCAGCACCCCTCATTCTCCAAAGTCACTCTTTAACTGTGACTAATGAGATGGTATTGGAAGATAGCATCCAGGGGGCCAAAAATCTCCCAGGTTTTATTCACAATACCTGAGATGTTTTCATAACTCTTCCTGATAGACGCTGGAAAAAAAAAGAGCCATAGCTTCTAGCTCTTGTAGATTCTTGAAAATAACACTGACCCATGCTTAAAGTTTTGTTTTGGTTTGGTTTAAGTTGCCTACCTGGGCTGGAAGGCAGATTATTTATGGCAGCTGTATTGATCAGACCAAAATGAAATTTGATGTGAAACGGGGCTGTAGGAATGCAAACTTCGGGGAGGTGGAAGTGGAATTTATTACACCTTAAAGGAGACAGCTGGCAGCTAATCCAGAGCGAAGCCCACTTGGCCTCTCTTAGGCAAAGTACCTTTTATAATCACATAACCCAGGAGTTATTAAAAGAATGTGGGCCTGCTGAGCTTTTAGCTCTAAAAATGTACCTTTTAAAGGAAACCTCAAACCTGGCCTGATAGGAAGTCTGGGCTCGGTATGGTCGCTGTCCCCATGGGATACAGCTGGGGAAGGGGGTGTTCTGGTTGGTAAACATAGCAATTTTGCAAGAATCTGAACACTTCGAAATATGCTTAATACGGAAACCACATTTTGAACCTCTAATTACCCTCTAGAGTTATTGTGAAGAATAAATGAAATTAAACACATTACCTGCTTAGAAGAGGCCTTGACACACAATAGGGGCTCAGTAAATGCTTGTTGAATGAATAACAGAATTATCCCACAAAGTTCATCTAATTAACATTCTTACCAGGTAGCTGGAGGAGCAGATAAGCTATGAACCAGGAAAGATAATGTATCAAGGAGAGTATTATGCTAGGACCGCAAGATACAGGCTTGCTAGGTAGAGACTGGGCATTTTACAGTCTCTCAAAAGGGAAGCAAAATCAACCAAATTCCATACTTCACCAAACACAGACTCCTAATAGGAGTGGAATTTTCCTAGCCAGGCTCCCATAGGACGTAGGAGAAATTTTCCACGTAGGGAAGGCCTCAATGGCAGGATCCATCACGCTTCTTCTTCCCCATCCTGGGCTTGCCTCTGCAGATCGGATTCCAGATTCGCACTCGTGTGCAGGACCTGGGCCACGGCTGTATCTTCCTGGTGCAGAAGGCAGGGGCCCTCCAGGTCTGCCCCACAGACAGCTACACCAAGAGGGAGCTGATCGAATGCGCCCGTGCTGTCACGGAGAAGGTAAGGAGCAGCCCTCAGTTTAGAGCCACAGGAACCTGCGCTGGCTCTCAGTGATCCGCTGTAATCAAGGACAAAAGCAGGAAACTAAGCCAAAGCTAACCCAGCTGACTCAGCTATCTCATCCCGATCTTCCCCACTGCCCAGGTTCTCCCAAAAATGGGGTGCATCAGGGAGCTGGGGTGATCATAGGCCCAGAGAATTTGAGGACTTAGAGGGACTGTCCCATGAAGGTCAGGCCCTGGCACTACCCCTTCTTGCAGGGCTTCCCCATAGGCAGATTGTATCAAAGTCCCCATCAGCAGCCAGGAGCCCCTGGTCAGGGGAGGCCTGGAGCCACAGCCCTTTCCTGCAACCCCTGTTGACACCATCTTCTCAAGGAGGCTGCTGAGGGCTGAGTCAGGAGGAGTGAAAATCCCGTTGGTGTAACCTCTCATTTACAGATGAGACAGTGAAGTGGGGGTGGGTTAGGCCACATGGGGCAGTGGGGTGTACCTTTGTGGAGAAGCAGAAACTTGTCCTCGGTTTTCTGATTCTAAAGACAGTTGTTTGTAGAGAGATTCCCATGGGGTGGTGAAGAAGGCTCTAAGATCTTCGCTAAGGTACTTCAGCTTTCCACAACTCGATTTCCTCATCTGTAAAATGAGGATAAAAATATATAATATCCGACTCACAGAACTGCAAAGATTTACTGTGCTGATATGTGTAAAAGTGCCTGGTACGGTGCCAGACACCCAGTTACACATCTAATAAATCTAGCTACTGTTTTCTCTAAACTTTCCTCCAAACTTCTTTATCCCCAGGCAGTTTTCCCCAGTTAACCATGCCGTACTCTGAATGTTTCTTCATTCCCAAGTAGCTCTTTTATTCTCCCCCAGTACGCGAGTCTTTTGCTTTGCTTTTTGTCTCGGAATCATTTTTCAGCTCAGCTGTTTTGCAGGCTGCTTGAGGTACAGGATAAAGCATCCAGGTTTGGTGGCTTTTCCCCTTCCCTTCACTCTGGTTCATAGGACATAGAGCTGTGTCCTGTTTAGAAACTTGGCAACAGACTTGAGGGGCGGGCGGGGGGAGCCCTCAACTGGAAGCTGCTGCCACAGAGGCTGGTCTGTCCGTGGCCCTCCCTGAGGCCAAGCCACAGTCTGGCCTTCTCCTGTAGCCCACAGGGCTGTCCAGCCTCCTGGGACTCCACAGACGAGGAAATAAGTCTCTCAGCTGGAGGAAGGCATTTGCCTTCCTTTCAAAGCCCTTTCTTGTTATTGAAGTTATTCTTGCCCAGTTCCCCATAAAAGGCCTTATAGCGGGAGCACCAGGAAGGGAGGAGAGGGCTCCAAGCTACATAGTGTTTGTAGGCATGGCCAAGCAGCTTGGTCTTCCTGAGCTGGCCTTGGCCCTGCTACCTCTCCTGGCTGTGGGTCCCTGATTTAGGACACCTGGAGGGATCACCAAAGGAGAGGAGGTGGCTCGTTCCTAACAACTGGCCTTTTGACTGTTTCTTGCTGCGCGTCCCTGTCCTCTATGCCTTGTGTCTCGTTATATGCCTTGATGGTGTGTTTAGTGTACCCACACAGAGCCATGACTTGTCTGCCTTTGTGTCCTCAGACCCTAGTGACTAGCAGATACTCAATAGACACCTGCTGGCTGGCACACCCTTCACAGAGGGTGAGATGCTATTTCTGGACTCTTTTTCTTTCACCTTGTTTAAGAATGTCTCTCTCCCACACACATGTACAACCCTGCAGGCCTCGCATGATACTTGGCCTTTGTCACCCATCCTCTGAGGGGCTTTCCACAACCTGGATACCTCATTTCCCGGCCAGCTCTGTGCCAGTCTGACTTGTCTTTTGCTGGTAGGACCTAGTAGCATTTAAAAGAAAGGCAGATGAGGAAGAGAAACAATTCCTTGTGGGCTGGTCTTGGAATGTGGTAGGTACCCAGGAAATGGTCCCTGTGCCTCTCCTGCCAGACTGTGTCCAGGGCCTCTGCTGAGATCTAAGCAGCACAGGGACAGAGTGTCTCATACTCCATGCCTCTTGCTGGCACAGTGAAACAGTGACTCCCCTGCTCTGGGTCAGCATGTTTGAAGAAATATACATACAAAACGTTGTCAGATTCTTCTTTGGGTCATAGTCAAGGGTAGCAGGTGTGTGCACACAGAGATTAATACAAAGACTCAAAGAGCCTCCAGCCACTAGCCTGACACATGCAATTTACATTGGGTGCAGTGGGCCATCCTGAGGGCAAGAACGGTGTGCTGTGGGATCCCGGGAGGCAGGGCTGTCTCTGGAAGAGGAGAGCCAGGGGGAGGTGTCTGGGGCTCGGCTGTTTTGCAGGCTGCTTGAGGCATAGGATGATATATCTGTGCTTGATGGCTTTTCCTTCTTCCTTCACTTTGGCGTCTTGCGGGGCAACTAGTTCGGTGGCTGGGGGAGAGGGGCAGGAGGCATTGCAGGCAGAGCGCAGACCCAGGGTGGAGAGATGGGAGTGTTTGGGAAAGTCAGGAGCTGGCGGGTGTGTTGAGAGCCAAGTGAAGCGGACACATGACCAGAAAGGGAGCTCAGCCAGGGAGATTTGTAAGCAGGGTGTTAGCGTGGTCAGGTTTATGTCATAGGAGAGTGAGCAGTGAGGGTCTCGGAGCAGTGAGGGTGTATGTGATGGGTGAGGGTGACAGCACAGGATTTCTGACATGGAAGACACCCGAGTGAACTTGCTGGGCCCTCGGGGCACTGAAGTGATGGTTCGGGGGTGGATGACGGCTCCCAGGAGTGTTAGAAGTGGAGAGGTCACATACGCAGATCCCCTGTAGACTCCAGCCCTTCTGAACTACATTCTGGAGAATTTCCATCCCAGCAAAGGAGCAATGAGTGTTAGCAGTGGCCCATTCCTACTGAAAATCCTAATAAAAGGGGATGTAATCGCCACACCTTTCACAGGAGCCTAAGCCTTTCTCCCGTTCTGTGGTTTCGGAAACATAGTAGTAATTGAATAAATAGCATCTGCCCTCTACTGAGCACTTACTGTGTGCCAAATGCCTTGCTAGACACTTTACAGATATTTTTCTTCCTACTTAATCCCCTCAACAACCTTGATAGGCCAGAAATAATGGCCCCATTTTACAGATGAGGAAACTGAGGTTTGGAGAGGTAATGCAGCTTTGCCTAAGGTCACATGGCCTGTAAATGGCAAAGCTGGTATCCAGACTGAGGCTGTTGACTCCAGACGTGTGCCGTTAACCTCTAAGCTACATCACCTTCTAAGAGCGAATTCAGTATTTTCAGAATCTGCTTTTAGGTCCTGTTCTCTCCATTTCTTAGCTCCCCTCACATTCCCTTTCTGCCTACAGGTCTCCTTGGTGCTCTCGGCTCTCCAGGCCGGGAACAAAGGAACCCAGGCGTGCATTACAGCCGCCACTGCTGTGTCTGGGATCATTGCCGACCTGGACACCACCATTATGTTTGCAACAGCGGGGACGCTGAATGCAGAGAACAGTGAGACCTTCGCAGACCACAGGTACGTGGGGTTCCTGGACGGGGAGAGGTTCAGGCCGGCCTGCCCCTGAAACTCATGATCGTCTTGGAGACGCCACCTGGGAGCCAGAAATGCAGTTATCTGTTTTGATTTCAACAAGATGCACAAGTTGGGAAAGTGAACCATGTAATCAGAATAAGCCCCCTTTGCCAACTGTAAACACAGTGTCGTGGTTCGAGCTTTGCCTTTGACAGCCTTAAATCCAGCCTGCTACAGCAAAAGACAGCTTTTAGACCTGCCACCTGCTGAGCCAGAGAGCCGTTCCTCAAACTACTGGCCAACGCCAGCAGGATTGGGAATGGCGGGGGCAGGCATATTTCGCTTAAACCCTGTTTTGGGAAGATAGGGGCTCAAAGCCCCTATGTCTGCTCAGCTTGCACTCAGCCTCTCTATCTGCTGCTAGGGACCTCTGAAACCTCACCGCATGTCCAACACCTTTCTTCCCCCCTGCAATCCAAGGGCTGGGCTAGGGAGGCGGTTCCCAGAGCTCTGCTGTCCCTTCCCAAGCCCAGCCTCTGATTCTGAACAAGGTGCCCCAACCCGTGTGTCTTCACAGTCACTAGCTATGAAGTATTTTAAGGGACAGTGGGAGCCATAGAAAAGAAGCTGACCTTTCATTGAACTATAGGGCTTGGGAAGGGAGCCAGGTTGGTGGGCCTGACTCTCACTGAAGTTTTCATGTCAGTCGGCTATGTGAATGAATACTGGTTGACTTTCTTCTTCTCCCCCCAGTTTTGCATTTGTGGAAGATGAGAGTCCCTTGGTAAGGGGAGGTGTAACACAGCACTTCTTCAAAGCCCTTTAACAAAAGCCCCATGTGAGGGATTTCTTTTCTTCTTGAAGTAATCAAGCTTTGCCCTCTGTCTCTCCCCGTCTCCTCTGCCCTCCTGGCTCTCTCAGGGAGAATATTCTCAAGACAGCCAAGGCCTTGGTAGAAGACACGAAACTACTTGTGTCAGGAGCTGCGTCCACTCCTGACAAGCTGGCCCAGGCGGCCCAGTCCTCAGCAGCCACCATCACCCAGCTCGCAGAAGTGGTCAAGCTGGGGGCAGCCAGCCTGGGCTCCGACGACCCCGAGACCCAGGTACCAGCAGGGCCTGGGGAGTGCGTCCTCCTGGTCTTCCTGTGAACACTGCACACCAGGCCTCAGAAGAGGCCTAAGGCAGAACAGGAACTTTTGAAGTAGACAGTGTGTGTGTGAGTGTGTCTGGTTTGAGGAACCGGTAGGAGGCAGTCATCCAAGCGAGATAGTGGCACAGACTGTGGTGGTGGGGATGGAGACAAGCTGAGGGATTTGAGAAGAGTCTAGAAGGAAGGCTTGGCCTAGGCTGGTGAAGGCTGGAGCACGGCATGCCTGAGGGAGGAGAAGGAGTGAAAGGCGGCTCCTTGTGCAGCCAGAGCAGGGCACAGGAGCTCCCTGAAGGGAGAGCTGGTGTGGGCAGGGGGAGGTGGAGGTGATTGAAGTGCCGGAGCCACACACAGGTAGAACTAGTGAGTGCGCATGAGCCTGCCCAGGCACAGGGCTGTGGGTTCAGGGACTGTTGCCATAGAGGTAGGGACTGCAACCACACGAGAGGAAAAGCCAGGGAGTCAGGGCAGAGCCTGGAGGAATCCAGCATTTAGGGCCCCTTTACTGTGCAAGTGGCACAGGAGACTGAGAAGCAGCAGCTGCTGCAGGGAGGAAAGCCGCGGGTGTCATGTTGCCAGGATGGAGTGTTTCAACCCGCCAGAGACAGAGTTAAGAAAGAGGGAAGCCTGGGAACTGGTTATTGGCCTGTTGCGGTAACCATCGAGTGCCATCGAGGACATTGGTGTCCCCAGCTGCTTGTGTGGCAGCAGCCAGATGGGGGTGGGGAAATGAACTCAGCACCTGTAAATGGCCCGGGTGAGAACTTCGGTTCTCAAGGAAGAGAGATAAGAACTGGAAGGCTAGGGAAGGGCCCTGTGCGTCTGTGACTTCCGCTTCTGATATTTGGCAATTTCATCGAGATTACTTGCCTGTTCCTTGGTCCCCTTCCCAGACCACTGCTCCTCAAGGACAGTCACCACAGTTTGCTCATCTTTGGAACTTGCGCATGCAGCACAGCTCTTGGCACATAGTGGCTACTGGCTACTGAACAAGTATATGTTCACCTGTTGTTGAACTAACAGCCAACAAAAGTCGTTAATAAATGGATGATGCCTATTCCCAGAGCGCAAAATTAAAAACAAAACAAAACAAAAAAAAAAACTCTGCTCTCTATTCCCAGAACCGTCAAATGCCAAGCACTTCAGTTTTCACTCCTTAAACCATTCTCAGAAAACTAGTCTGTCTGGACAAAACTGGTTAGAAACCCCCTGCCATTCAGTGCCCCCAGGGGATGCAGTGACTGTGCTGGTTCACTTGAGGCCACCAGCTCGTTCCCTCACAGCACGACCCTTCCCTCCCTGACGGCACCCATGAGTGGAGCACAGCTCTGAGAGGAAACATTCCTTATGCTACCATTGCATCCTTTCTGTTGGATTTCTGATAACATCAGAGTCCAGATTGGCTGCCTTTTGGAATTCTAAGCATTCGCAAAAACCTCCGCTACAGGTGGCAGGCGCCTGTAGTCCCAGCTACTCGGGAGGCTGAGGCAGGAGAGTCGCTTGAACCCAGGAGGTGGAGGTTGCAGTGAGCCGAGATCACGCCACTGCACTCTTAATACGTTTTCCCATCTGAGATCCCAGTTTATCTTCAAAGCAATTTAATGAGGTAGATGGGGCTAGCAAGCTAATTTCACTGTGGGTGAGGAGCCGGAGCCACGCACACAGGCATGGCACAGTGTGGAGGTTAAGACCGTGGCCCTCATGCTCACCAGACTCTGAATCCCAACTCTGCCACTCCTGGGCTCTGGGAGTGTGGACATAAGGATTGTGGTTCGCACTCGAAAAGGCGGTGGCGAGGAGTAAATGAGATAATGTGTGTAGAGTGCTTGGCTCAGCACCTGAACACTGCCCTCAGTAAAGGGAAAATGTTTTTATTATTATAGAAGTAGGAGTTACTGGAGCTAGCGGACTGCGAACACTTAAATGCAGTGCCCAATATTGTGTAATTCCCATCTAGACCTGGTACTTTTCACTCTAAATCTGGCACTTTGAAAAGATGATCTGTGGTCTCTGTGAAATTAGAAAAGGAAACACAGATAATGCATCACATCCAGGTTTATGTGGGAAAATACCTGCATCTTCATTCCACAAGTATTTACTGAGTACCTGCTGGGTGCTCGTCCCTGTTACAAGCGTGAAACAAAGCAGAAGTCCAGGCCAAGCCTCCTGGAGCTTGCACTCAAGTTGAGGGAGAAGACAGATGATTTTTAAGTGAATAAATGATAAAATAATTCCACCTACTGATAAGTGCTGTAAATAAAACGGCAACCTGACAGTTTCAGCAATTGCGGGAGTGGGCCCTTAGCCGAGGGATGGGGAAAAGCCTCTGAGGACGTGACATTTGAGCTAAGGCCCAAGTGATGGAAAGAGCTGAGTCCCAGTTTGAACAACGAGCAAAGGCCCCGAACAAGAATGAGTTGAGATTTCCCATGGAGAAGAAGATAGGCCGACCTGTGTGCCTATAGCAGAGCACCTCATAGCCAGAGAGGCAGGCAGGGCTGCTGTGGGGCCTTGAGGGCCGGGGTCAGGTGGAGATTTTTACTAAGTGTTCAGGGTGCCAGCTAGGAGTGAGTGGTTTTGCCTCTCTGGTGTCCTTCATGCTGTCAGAGGCAGCTCATCTGCCAAGTTGCTGGCTAGGATGTTTTACATAAGCTGCACGTTTACACCTGACTTCTCCGTTCTGGCTCAGCTTCAGCCTCCCCTGGGCAGCTTTTGAGAGTCCTGAGTCCTGTATCAGAATCGCCAAGGGTGGCTTCCCAGGAGGTCTGCCATGCTGCAGACTTGAGACTGTCTTTCTCTCATCCCCTGTGCCCTGGCCTGCCCTCAGGCTGCATGCCTTGGTGAAGCCCACAGCTGACATCTTGACGCCTGCTCACCTGAGCTCTGCGCTCTCTTTTAGGTGGTTTTGATCAATGCCATCAAAGATGTGGCCAAGGCCCTTTCCGATCTCATCAGTGCTACCAAGGGAGCTGCCAGCAAGCCAGCGGACGACCCTTCCATGTACCAGCTCAAGGGGGCCGCCAAGGTAGAGTGGGGCTCTGGCTGGGGATGAGCACCTGAGTTCTCTTCTCACTTAAAAGAAGGAGAGGTGTCCTTGCTCATAGCATGCGATCCAGAAGTAAAAGGAGTCGGGGCTGGACCTGAGACACTGCACTATCTGTATTCATTCTCTCTTCCTATGCAGGTGATGGTGACCAATGTCACCTCCCTCCTCAAGACTGTAAAGGCGGTGGAGGATGAGGCCACCCGGGGCACCAGGGCGCTTGAGGCCACAATTGAATGCATAAAGCAGGAGCTTACGGTAAGGAGCCAGCAGTTACCTCCCTTGGGTACCAGATTCCCACAGCTGACCCCAGTGAGGGCTCATTTGAGGTTTTTTACCAATGAGGTTTTACCTAAAACACCTGAACTGAGAATGACCCTTCACCTGCCTGCTGGTGGCTTTATATAATTGAGACCCCATGTGTCACTGAGTTTGGCTGGGATTGATTTGTAATTGTAATCAAGGAGTTAATTGAAATGTATCACTTAGGACTATTCAGGTTTAGTTCCACTAAAATTATAGCACAAAATCAAAGCATTGTCAAAGATTCCTGGAAAAGGGGAAAGTGAGTATGACTGCGCTTACCTGGAGCATTAATTCTGTGAACAGTGCTTAGCCTTTCTTGATGCACGTTGCTCTTGGTACCCGCACACATGCAGAATTGGAAGTCTGCCGTTTGCTATTGGAAAAGCCTAGAAGCCTTTACCTGAGACACTTCCCTTTAAAATCCAGCTTCCTTCCGTTGGAGTCATCTGACCTGAGAGAAATTGATGCTGTTCTTTTCTGACTTGTTCCAACATTGCAGAGTTGAGGACATTCTGGAGTTACTGCAATGTGGATGATATCTGCTGTTCTCATGATCCCACAATGGTTGTGGATTGGCTCATTCTAATCCCCACAAATAGAAATATGCCAAAAAGAGTAGTTTCAAACAGATTTCTTTTTGATAGGAGGTCTGATCACAGATTCAACTTTTTTGGGGAAGAGGGATACCTACCTTTGCTGCCAATTGTTCTGTACCTTTAAAGGGTCACTTGCAAAGGCGACCTAGAGCACTAGAAACAATAGTAGAACAATTTTGCAGGGTTTTAGTGACAGAAACTTGGGTTTTCTTGTCATATCGTTAATGAATCTAGCCTTGATTGATATTGCGCTCAGTTCATGCTTTAAAGGAGAATCTAAAAAGTACAGGAGTAACTTAAAAGCTGGTGGTGCCTTAAGTATCACTGCCTGGCACTTGCCTGACTGCACAGGCTGGGTGTTTGCTACCAAAATCTGGACACAGCTCCTTTTTTGTTATTTGTTTATTTTTGATTTTTGTGGGTACATAGTAGGTGTATATACTTAGGAGTTACATGAGATATTTTGATACAGGCATGCAATGCGTAATAATCACATCAGGATAATTGGGGTATTCATCATCTCAAGCATTTATCCTTTGTGTTACAATCCACTTATACTCTTTTAGCTATTTTTAAATGTACAATTAAATTATTTTTTACTATGGTTACCCACTGTGCTATCAAACACTAGGTCTTATTCATTCTTTCTATTTTTTGTACCCATTATCCCTCCCCACTTCCCCACCCCTGACCTCCCACCTCCGTACTACCCTTCTTAGCCTCTGGCAACCATCCTTCTACCCTCTATCTCCATGAGTTCAATTATTTTAATTTTTTCTGTCGCAAATAAGTGAGAACATGCAAAGTGTGTCTTTCTGTGCCTAGCTTATTTCACTTAATGACCTCTAGTTCCATCCATGTTGTTGCTAATGATAGGATCTCATTTTTTTTTTTCCTATGGCTGAATAGTACTCCATTGTGTATGTATACCACAGTAGCCAAGATTTGGAAGCAACCTAAGTGTCCATCAACAGATGAATGGACACACATATACAATGGTACACACACACACACATACATATATAATATTGAAGAGATATCTGCACTCCCGTGTTTATTGCAGTTTACTTCATATATATGATCTTGGCTATTGTGAATAGTGCTGCAGTAAACATGGGAGTGCAGATATCTCTTTAATAAACTGATATCCTTTCTTTTGGGTGTATACCTAGGAGTAGGATTGCTGGATCACAAAGTAGCTCTAATTTTAGTTTTTTTGAGGAATCTCCAAACTCTTCTCCATAGTGGTTGTACTAATTTACATTCCCACCCACAGTGTACAAAGGTTCCCTTTTCTCCACATCCCTGCCAGCATTTGTTATTGCCTGCCTTTTGGATATAAGCCATTTTAACTGGGGTGAAATGATATCACACTGTAGTTTTGATTTGCATTTCTCTGATGATGAATGATGTTGAGCGCCCTTTCATATGCCCGTTTGCCATTTGTATGTCTTCTTTTGAGAAATGTCTATTGAGACCTTTTGCCCATCTTTTGATCAGGTTATTATATTTTTTCCTATAGAATTGTTTGAGCTCCTTACATAGGTTAGTTATTAACCCCTTGTCACATGTGTAGTTTGCAACTGTTTTCTCCCGTTCTGTGGGTTGATTGTTTCCTTTGCTGTGCAAAAGCTTTTTAACTTGATGTAATCCCATTTGTCTATTTTCATCAGCTATACTATTCTGGAGTAAATGTTTTTTTCCTTCAGCACTTTAAATACGTCATGCCCCTCTCTCCTGGCCTGTAAGGCTTCCACTGAGAAGTCTGCTGCTAAGCATATTGGAGCTCCATTGTGTGTTATTTGTTTCTTTTCTCTTGCTGCTCTTGGGATCCTTTCTTATCCTTGACCTTTGGGAGTTTGATTATTAAACTCCTTGAGGTAGTCTTCTTTGGGTTAAATCTGGTTGGTCTTCTATAACCTTCTTGTACTTGGATATTGATAGCTTTCTCTAGGTTTGGGAAGTTCTCTTTAAATAAACTTTCTACCCCATCTCTTTTTCTACCTCCTTTTTAAGGCCAATAACTCTTAAATTTGTCCTTTTGAAGCTATTTTCTAGATCCTGTAGGCATGCTTCATTGTTTCCTATTCTTTTTTGTCTCCTCTATGTTTTCAAATAGCCTGTCTTCAAGCTTACTAATTATTTCTTCTATATGATCAGTTCTGCCATTAAAAGACTCTTATGCATTCTTCAGTATATTAATTGCCACTTTCAGCTCCAGAATATCTGCTTGATTCTTTTTAATTATTTCAATTTATTTGTTAAATTTATCTGATAGGATTCTGATTCCCTCTTTGTGTTATCTTGAATTTGAGTTTTCTCAGCACAGCTCTTTTGAATTCTTTGTCTGAAAGGTCACATATCTCCAGGATTAGTCCCTGGTAACTTATTTAGTTGATTTGGTGAGGTTATGTTTTCCTGGATGCTTACAGGCGTTCATTTGTGTCTAGACATTGAAGAGTTAGGTATTTATTATAGTCTTCAAAGTCTGGGCTTGTTTGTACCTGTCTTTCTTGGGAAGGCTTTCCAGGTACTTGAAAGGACTTGGATGTTATGATCTAAGCCATATCTGCATCGGGGGGGCACACCAAGCTCAGTAACACTGTAGTTTTTGCAGACTCACAAAGGTACCATCTGGATGGTCTTGGATAAGATCCAGAAGAATTATCTGGATTACCAGATAATTACTTTCTCCCAAACAAATGGAGTCTCTCACTCTGTGCTGAGCCTCCTGAAGCTAGGGGTGGGGTGACACAGGTACCCCTGTGAACATAGCTTCTGACATGCATAGGCAGGCCTAATGGTGGTGATCAAAGAGGCTTGAAATTTGGAGCCATCCTGGGAAACTACAGACACATGGGTTATTCTAAGTATACCGGTGTGATTTAAAATTCACCCAGAGGCCAGGCGTGGCAGCACACACCTGTAATTCCAGCACTTTAGGAGGCTGAGGCAGGAGGATTGCTTGAGCCCAGGAGTTTGAGCCCAGCCTGGGCAACATAGAGAAACCATATCTCTGTGAAAAATTAAAAAGTTAGCCGGGTGTGGTGGCGTGAACCTGTAATCCCAGCTACTCAGGAGGCTGAGGTGGAAGACTCACTTTAGCCCAGGAGGTCAAAGTTGCTGTGAGCCGGGTTGACTGAATTTTACTCTGGCTGAATAAAATTCACCCAGATCGTGGGTTTCCATGTAGCACGTGCCATGAGGGCCACATTAGTGTGAAGGACTCTACGTGCGGCCTTCATTCCGCTGTAGCATTCAAGGGTGAAGTGGGGATTTGGGGTCCTAGACTGCTTAATTGCAGTTGCCCATTTTCAGCAGTGATGTTTGGCATTGGTTGGCATTCTGTGGGATGCCAACTGAGCCCACTCTTCTGCATCAGGGAAGCCTTCCTTGCTGAAACGTGGCTGCCTAGGCTGAAGACAGGGCAGCCCCACCTAGGCTAGGGGCCCTCATGTAGGGACAGATGCACATTCAGCACATACCCAGGGTACCAGTTGCTCATGTTAGAGAGCCAGAACAGATGAGCATGAAGCAGAAATGGGATATTGACTTACCATGGTGAATTTATTTTAGCCTCTCTAAAGGGGGTAGGTGGGTGGGTTGCTAAATAATTCACAGTGTCACCATGGCGCACTCAACATGAACACCTCTGCACAATTATGCAGTTATATTTATAAGACAGGCTAAGAATAGAAGGAACTGATGCTTCATTTCCCCCAAGCTCACATCCCCTCAGAGAGAGAGAGGTGAGTCCTGAGTGATGCGGCCGGGTCAGTCCTGCCCCAAAACCAGCACTGGGACTGAGAGTTTATGGAAACTGCCAAAGCACCAGCAGGGATGGCGGAAGAGAACTATGAAGCCATACAACAACCTTTCACAGGATGGGTAGTGTGTAAATATTGGGTGTCAGTTTCTGCAGACCAACAGGTTAACACTCTAGATACATCTCCCTCACCATATTGTTTCCGTGAATGCTTAGTGTAGGTGCAAGACGTTTGTCCATGAGAATCTTGAAAACAAGAACCATATTACTGTACTCAAATTTCTAATTTCCTGCCATGTGACAGTTCCTTCCAGTTACTGGCCCAGTTTTCAGACACAAGCTACAGCCTGGTTGGAGAAGAATAAATTATTTTTTTCTTTTCCTTTTTGATTTTTTTAACCTCTCTGTTTCTGACTTCCAGGTGTTCCAGTCAAAAGACGTACCTGAAAAGACATCATCACCTGAAGAATCCATAAGGATGACGAAAGGCATCACCATGGCAACAGCCAAAGCCGTGGCAGCTGGGAACTCGTGTAGACAGGAGGACGTGATTGCTACTGCCAACCTGAGCCGGAAAGCCGTGTCAGATATGTTGACGGCTTGCAAGGTAAAGACCTTGGCATTGTTTTGGATGGATAGATGATTCTCTGTCATGACTGTGTTGCTTGGTGTAGTCTGAAAAACGGGAGGGGCTCAGAACCTTAAACTTTGTAATAAAAATGCACACAGGGTCAGGTGTAGTGGCTCATGCCTGAAATCCCAACACTTTGGGACCTGAGACAGGAGGATCGCTTGAGACCAGGAATTTGAGACCAGCCTGGGCAACATAGTGAGACCTCATCTCTTAAAAAAAGTTTTTTTTTAAATAACCAAGTGTGGTGGTGTGTACCTGTAGTCCTAGCTACTCAGAAGAGTAGCTATGGCAGGAGGCTCACCTGAGCCCAGGAGTTCAAGGCTGCAGTGAGCTATGATTATGCTGCACTCCAGCCTAGGTGACAGAGCAAAACCCTGTCCCTTTAAAAAAAAAAAAATGCACACTGAATATGGCATATGCACCAGCCTGTGGGAAATGACTCTCTAAGGCAGTTTTGTGTTTGAGAGGGGATGGAGTCAGCCCTGCTGGCCCTAATCCTCCCCCTTCTTTCTAGTTCTTCCTTAATAGGCAGGAAGCCTTCTTGCAGAGTATGGTGGAGGCCCCTCCGAGGGTGGTGGATAGGGATTGCATCTCTTGGTTCCAGCTCCTCCAAATGGAAACTGTTCGCTCTTCCGCTGGACCCTTTCTTATCCCCCATAGGTCAGCCACTGTGCACTAGGGGAGGTGTTGCCATCCCTGGTGAGGAAGTGAGTTGGAGGAATACAGCAGAACTTGGAGAGCTACTTTGCACAGCCTGTGCTAGGCATCTTGGAAAAATTCCTCTGCTCCTTGGGTAGAGAGTTGGAGCAACTGCCGTGAG
This sequence comes from Nomascus leucogenys, assembly GCF_006542625.1. Taxonomy (NCBI): domain Eukaryota; kingdom Metazoa; phylum Chordata; class Mammalia; order Primates; family Hylobatidae; genus Nomascus; species Nomascus leucogenys. The sequence goes on from NC_044386.1 coordinate 81,999,507, forward strand.
CCTGTGCTTGGTGAGGGAACTGTGGAGACCCAGGGCCTGGAACCTTTATTTTTGATCTATTAGGAAAGTGAACTATAAGAGCCCCCACCCCAAGCCCTCCCCCTTCTAGGGACAGCCTTGCCCCCAGGGACTCTGGCTTCCGCTCAGCAATCAATTGATGATCCCCTGCCATGATGAGTGAGGGCAGAATTGAAGACCAGCTCCTACAGCATGGGGTCTCAGGGAACAGAGCCATTCTTTGTGGTAAAGTGAGTTCTGCTGGAGTTACTGCTGCAAGATCCAACTCTTATGGCTTCTTGGTGGCTCCTCAGAAGTCAAGAGGGAGGTAAGGGAGGGGGCGATGACAGAATTTACGTGCAAGGGCCTGGCCCTGGGAGACAGTACCACATTTACACGACCCGTGGGTGTGATGGAGGGTGGAGAGAAGAGGGTGGGTTGGAAAAGACAGGGCTGGAAAGATTCCGCTTTCACATAGTACCCAGGGCTTGCCAGGTCAGGGAGTTAGGACTCTCTTTCCTGAGGCTACAAGTATTGGCCACTTTGATATGCTCAGTGGAGTCCACCTACCATAAGAGAACTTCCAAAGGGGTTACATCCTCAATCAAAGAGTAGTATTTACCTAGCAAGATAAGGCCTGCATGCATCGTGGTGTACACACATGGCACCTCAAAATTTTAGGAGAGCTGTCATATATATTCTCTCATTTGATCCCATATGAGAAAGGCGAGAGTAATTATTCTATTTGTTACAGGATGAAATGGGCTCAGAGAGAGAAGTGGCATGACCAAGGTCACGCAGCTATTTACTGTCAGAACCAGAACTGAAATTAGCTCTCCTGATTCCTCAGCCACTCTGTTTCTGCTACTCAGGGCCTCCCAGATGTAATGTTCAAGGTCGCTATGGTTGAAGAATGACAGATGCTTTTGACCTCAAGCTACAGACATGAACAGGGGAAACTGAACAGAAAAGAAACCATGATTAAATGGTCTTTTTAAAGGGAATGCAGCTCAGATTTTTAAGTCTCTCCTAACGTGTGCTCCCCTGTTTTCAGGGGAGGAGCTCAGGTAGAACAGTGTGGGTGCTATTTGCCCATCCTCAGCTCCTCTCTGTCATCTCCACCCTGGGACACGTTATCTGGGCTTTGCAGGACAAAATAGCAGCCAGAGCTCTGAAGCTTGAGTGTCAGCTTCACACACCAAAATCAGACTCGACAGGAGTCACTGCTGAGCCCCGATGGTCCTGTTAGTATAGGACTGACTTAGCGAACTCACTAACATTTCTGTTTCCCTTGTCTCCTGTATCCCTCACCCCTTTGCAAAACGAAATGAGGCCTCTGGCCGACAGGGAGCACATGCAATAATGTGTAGACAGGAAACCTGGGGTGCTGAGTGGTGGTCAAGACGGAAGCCTTACATGCCAAGCAGAAGGGCCGAGTCGCCCCAGTCCAGTTCTGCCTTTTCCCTGGCTACCCTACTCAGCCCACACACGGAGGGGCAGAAAATTACATACTGGCTCATCTTAGAATGGAAGGATTACGGCAGTTCCTTAGGCAGAGAGAAAGACTTACCTAAACCCTAAGTTAATTCTCATGCATATTTCTTTCTAGTCTTACTTTCATGTGCACATGTGTATATTAGATGTAATTTTATGTCTACTATTATAATTAATGTTATAAAGCTATTTCTGTGTTGCTATATTGCTGACTTTTTAATGACTACAAAATACCCTTAATGAATATTATCTTCCCACTGTTGACAGATATTTAGGCTGTCTGCATTTTTAAAAAATCATGAACTTTACTGCAGTAAACATCTTTGGGCATATCTGTTTTTTTCTGTGCTTTGGATTGTTTCCTTAGGCAAGACTCCCAGAAATAGAATTAGTGGGTCCAATGGTATAAGAGTTTAATTAGTGCCAGATTGTTCTCCCAAAGGGTTCTACTCGGTTACAGAGCCCCCAGCAGTGCATGCAAGCACCTCAGCTCCACCTCTCCCACTCCCTACACACAGGCTTGCTTGCACATAACCTGCTGGAAGTGACTCTGAGTAGCATCCGGGCCTGTGTCTTCCCACGGTGGTGTCTCATCAAACAGACATGGGGCCTTGTGCCTCACCGTTTGAGGCACAGGGATATGAGGATGAACAACAAGTGATGGTGGGTGGCTGGGAGCATGGCTCTTGGTTCCTGCCTCTGAGCCCATTAGTCCTCAGATGAGGAAAACCTGGCTCGTACATGACATGCTGGCCGTGAGAATTAGCCCCACTCTGTCCAGGGATTGGGGGTAAGTCAAGGGGGTAGCCCAAGGTATTCCCATCAGCACTCCCATTCCTAGGAAGAGAGGCTTGAGTGGATAAACATGAATCCTGGTCTTCCCCCTCAGCTTTCACCTTTTATCCCAATGTGTGATTTGTATTTGTCCTGATTAACGATCTCTTTGTAGTTTTATGTATTTCTGCAAGCCCCTCAGTTTCTTTCCAGAGGGAAGCTGTAGAAGGAAGGGGTAGGGTTGCTAGTTTTAATAAATAAAAAATAGGGTGTCCCATACTTGCTAAAAATTTTTTTTCATTGATTATCTGAAATTCAGATTTAACTGGGTGCATTTTATCTGGTGACTCTGTGAATGGGTATCCCTTCAGAAATGATGTAATCATGAATGACTCAAATTAGCAGGTCATAAGTACAAGAAAAAAGCTCAAGATGCTGTGTTAAGCATGTGTGCTGGTTTGTGTATCTCGACTTTTGTATAATATGAGATGAGTTATGGTGCCTCTAGGGTACTGGGGAGCTAGCTATCTGAAGTTTCCCAGGAGCTAGAGGGCCCTGGTCACAGAGACCTCACTGACTGCAGCATGGTCAGGCCCAGGGGTGAGAGCCTGGGCTTAATTAGCCTGTGAGCAGAGAGGGGCTTTCAGGACCCCTTAAGCTGCTAAAGAGAGGCAAAGCTGACCCTAGGTCAGTACGCCTCCAGCTGTAAGCACTGATCATGAATCTTGCCTGGATGTTTTTGTGCATGTGGAATTTTTTTGCATTTCAAAAAAATGTGGGGTGGGAAAAGGAGGAACAAAGGTCCAGATTGAGCTGTTTCTATCGTTTGGCCCCAGGGCACTAACAAAGTCTACACACAGACTGCATCAGAGGCCCTGCTGTGGGCAGGTGGGAGGTGGCAGGAGGACGTAGAGGAGAGATACCTCTTCTGTCCAGGGAGTCAGGGCAGTTTCTCAAGGTCACCAGGGTTAAGGTCTCCTGCCTCTGAGTCTAGGACTGCCCAATACTGCCGGCTTTTCCCATGTTAAGATTTCAGCATTCCTTTCTCTCTCCAGCAAGCATCCTTCCACCCTGATGTCAGTGACGAGGTGAGAACCAGAGCCTTGCGTTTCGGGACGGAGTGCACCCTCGGCTACTTGGACCTCCTGGAGCACGTCTTGGTGGTAAGAAGGCGCATGAGTCAGGGCTGGGGAGTAGCTGTGCCCCTCTAGCTGCCCTGGCTGATTCAAACTATGCTTTCCTTGGGAAGACCTCTCAGAGCCCTGTCCAGTGCCACTGTGAGGCTGAGACTGGATTGAACTGGAATCTCCCCTGATGCACTGATCCAGCACACTGAGCTAAAAGTGCAGTCTGGATGAAGTTGCAGTTAGAATTCAGGAAAGCCCAGTTCTCTCATGCACCTAAAAGGCAGGAATAGCATGTAAAAGGAGGAGGGAGCAGAGTGAAGGACAAAGTGGGCGGGCGGCCAGTGCCAACCTGAAAAAGTATCAGGAGGTCTTGTTAGGAAACCCCCAGTTCATCCTGCAAGGACATGGAAGGCTTCTGACGGAGCCATGCCAGCCTCCGTGGCAAGTGAGGGAGGCTGCCACTGCTACAAGTGGCCCATCAGCCCTTCACAACTTCCTCCCATCCTCGAGTGAATGGCTTAGATCCCATCGAGAATGACTCCCCCAGCCTAGGGTGCCTAGTGTGGAGCTGGGTTAGGAAGGCATAAGCAGAAGACACCAGGCAAGGGTGTAGATGGTCATGGCTGGTGGGCTGCCCACGTGGGAGCCTCAGTTTGTGCAGTTCGTACGGAGGCTTGACTCGCTACAGACCCTAAGGACCAAACCACGGAGCACCAAGAAGTAGGTACAATGTGTATCTGTCTCCGTTGAGTTCAGTAGCCATGTTTAGAACCATGTAAGGTCTAGGGCAGGCCTTGATAGTCAGGGACACCCCCAGAAGAGAGTTGATGATGTCTCCCCTCCATCACTGCCCTTGCTCTTACCAAACCTAACAAAAGAGATCCAACAAGCCACCTTTAGATACATAATTCACATATCTAGAGGAGGAATGTCAAGCCCTTCATTTGCTGGGCATTCTCAAGTTTTCTCATTCTGTCCTTGTGCAGCCATGAGGCTTATAGGCCAACAGAATGATCTGAGACCCAGAAAGCTTGTCCCTTGGTTGAAGTCACCCATCTATTCAGCAACAGAGCTGGATCCAAATCTCAATTCTTACTATTCCCAGCTCTGGGCATTTTACTGCCTCCTTCTTAGAAATAAATTATCTTCTGATGCTAAACATTTTAGGTCATTTAAGGGATCATTATTTTTATTCTTTATCCAGGTAACTATGGTCAATTCTGAAGTGCATTTTTTGGGAAAGTAGCCAGTCTGGGGTTACTGACATTGAGCTCCCAAAGTCTGAAGCCTTGTAAATAGAGATCAGTGTATCATATGTAGGCCAAAGAAAGACATCTTAGCCAGTCAGCATTCACAGGCAAGAGCCTCTAGCTAGACAGGTTGGGAAATAGTTAAAGTGTTCAGTCTGTAAGTGTGCCTAGCAGGAAATGGAGGTTAAAGAGAATAACACCAGCAAAGCTTTCCAAAGACCTCTTTTTCATTATGGAACAGTATATTCTGAGTCATATAGAACCTTGTTATAACCAAAAATTGGACAATAGGGTGCAATCAGTAGATTTAGAAGCTTCAAGTTCAAATCCTGGTTCTGCCACACAAATAGCTACATGGCCACTGTGTTGTCTGGGGTGCAGTTTCCTCAGATGTTAAACAGGCAGTTTATTAAGGATGAAATGAGCATGTCTGCAAACCTAGAGCTTTGTGGCCAAGCTAACATTTGCGGAATGCCTTATTAAAATCTGCCAAGAGCGGTGGCTCACGCCTGAATCCCAGCACTTTGGGAGGCTGAGGCTGGTGGATCACTTGAGGTCAGCAGTTCAAGACTAGCCTGGCCAACACTGTGAAACCCCATCTCTACTAAAAATACAAAAATTAGCCAGGCATGGTGGTGGGTGCCTGTAATCCCAGCTACTCGGGAGGCTGAGGCAGGAGAATCACTTGAACCCAGGAGGTGGAGGTTGCAGTGAGTCCAGATCACACCACTGCACTCCAGCTTGGGTGACAAAGCAAGACTCCATCTCAAAAAAATAAATAAAAAATAAATAAATAAATAAATAAATAAAAATCTGCCACTGGGAAGGTGCCATTTCTGGCTGGTGGGTGGTACTTGCTAACGGTAGGCTTGCAGCAGCAGTGCCCTCTGCCTCCTAAATGGGAGCTCTCCCCCTATGCTCCATTTTTCTCCTTATTTTTTCTCTCTCGTGCTTTTGCTGTTGTCTTGTTCATTTGGGGGGAAGGGAGGAGATACAGGGATCCTCGTATTTCCATTTCACTTCTCCCCAGTTCCATTTCTTAGTTGAACCATATTTTCTGCAGCACCTGTGCAGCATTGATAATGTACATGACATCTATGGGTCCAGGCCCTGCACACATGGGCCTCAGGTTGGCAATCTGTACCTTTGCCCTTGGTGAGTCATTTAACAAGAATGTCACCGTGTGGGGTCTGCCTCCAGCTTTATGTCTGACACATACAAAGGCCTGGATGGAAATGGAGTGAAGGTCTCCCCTTTCACTCTCCAGCAAAAATACAGCGGTTAGGGGAGAGGAATTCTCTCTTCCTAAGGAAGGGCAGGTGCCAGCACTTGTCTTAGGGAGAAGTTTCTCTCAGGGGAAAGGAAAATGGAGCTCTAACAGGGTCACTTCCCTGACTGCATGCCGACTCTAAACCCTATCCCAGTATCCGGGAATGAGGTGTTGGATCTGCTCAAGTGCTTCCTTTCTCGTCACTTTCCCTCTCCATGCCCACCTTGTTTGGGTGAGCAAAATAAGACAAGGCTGTCTTGTGTGTATGGTGTGCACCTGTCCGAGGGGCGGGCAGATGGCTGGCCTCCGCCTGAGGGGAGGCCGAGAGGCCCAGGATCTCTAGGAACATTACAGAAGGTCTAGGAACTCTCCCAGGCCACACATTCAGAGACTCCTGCTTAGTGGCCACCCAGTCGCTATGTCAACATCAGCCCTGATGGTAAACGGCAGCTTTTTCTGTAACAGGAAGAAGGGCACTTGCTGCAGGGAGACCCACCATCACAGGTCATTCAGGAGGTTTCATCTCATGGAGGCTGGAGATTGGAAGGAGGGAGAGTGACCACTACTTTCTTTGCCAGGGCCTAGGCAAGCACAGATTGCACTTTGTGGCCAGACGTGCTTCTCTGGTGACCACTGACATTTTAGTTGATTGATTTTCTGTTATGGATTCTTCCTTGTATTTTCTGTAGAATCAGGACTCTTAAATCTTATGTGTTACAAACTTGGGTGGTTGATATATCTGTTAAAAACCTGCCAGCTGAGTTTCTTGTCCTCATTGTATAGAATTATTGTCATTGTAGTTTGTAACTATGGTAGAAATATCAGTGTCCTAGTTCTCTAAGGCCATTCAGAGGTTTAGCGTAGCTGGTACTAAAATGAAATCACTAATAGGAAGAAAAGCTAAATGATAGTAAAACTATTCCTATAAAAGAAACAGAATCCATCTCATCTTTTGCAATAAGGATTTTTCCCCCTTGAGACTGAAAAGATCCAAATATATTTTAAGGATAAAATTGTCAAAAGTTAGCAACTAAGTATGAGAAGCAATGAAAAGGAAGATTAAAAGTTACCTCCAAAGTTCTCCAGCTCCAAGATTAGGATCATGGTAATGCTATTGACAGAGCAAGATAGAAGAAAGGGAGATTTTATAGATAAATCTATAAAATTTCCAATGTGCCTAAGTTTAATTAGGCACACTGTACATTTGATACATTCCCTAGATGTAAAGATGGAGGAGATATAGTTCTAGTGCTGGCAGTTGAAGGCTTTTATTCATGCATATGGGTTTTTTTTTTTTTTGGGACGGCGTTTTGCCCTTGTTGCCTAGGCTGGAGTGCAATGGCGTGATCTTGGCTCACTGTAACCTCCGCCTCCCGGGTTCAAATGATTCTCCTGCCTCAGCCTCCCAAGTAGCTGGGATTACAGGCACGAGCCACCAGGCCTAGCTAATTTTGTCTTTTTTATAGAGATGGGGTTTCACCATGTTGGCCAGGCTGGTCTCCTAACCTCAGGTGATCTGCCTGCCTTGGCCTCCCAAAGTGCTGGGATTATAGGCATGAGCCACCGGGCCTGGCCAATATGGGGTTTTATTAAGAGCATACAGTATAAAAGACAGACATAAAAGAATAGAGTCAAGGCTAGATCTTGAGGAAACATGAATCAGTAGAAGGCAGGAAAAAAATTGGAGAAATAATGGAAAAAAAGGGGACTTCAGAAATATTCGCTGAAAGAAGGGGAATATAAGAAAAAGACTTACCATTTGGGCTTTATGGTTGATTCATTAAGTCATCGTTTATTTTATTGACTTCCTTCTATAGACCACACAAAAGAAATATAAGCTAAGCACATAATGGCCCTTGCCTTCAAGTAGCTCCTAATCCATTTATAATCTAGTTAGTCTCCCTCAGTGGTCTTGGTTGTTGTTTATAGAATGTTAAAGAGTGAAACAATCAAAGATAAAACTATCAAAAAAAAAAAAAAAAAAGAATGTTCCCCCTGGAGGGTGACAAGTGCTGATGGCTCTGACATCCAAGGATGTGAATGAAATAGCACTATTTATTTATTTGTTTATTCATGTTCATGTATTTTTGTTCCTTAAAAAGCAAGACGGTCTTTGAAGAGTATTTTCTAATAAAAATATAGGCGGAAGACAAGGCTCTGTTTCTAGGGAATTATCATAAACATATAAAAAATACAAGTTCCTGGTAAAAAATTATAGAAACCCCCACAACAGTATTCGGTCACCTAAATTGTGGTGACATTGGTCATTGTCTTAGGTCTGCTGCCAAAAATAAGTTCGCATTCACACCGTTAGCTTTAACTCCTAGAAATCTGGGTTAAAATAAGGATAAGAAAGAGGAGTATTGTTTCACACTGAGAGTCCTGCAAGCAACAAGACTGACCGGCCAGTGCTGTAGGAAGATCCAACAAGAAATGAGGAAAATGAGAAAGCCCAAGCCTGGGAAGTAGTGTTCATTTTCAGCGGGGATTCTAATGACAATCAGAAAATGAAAGCCAAATTGCTAATCTAGAGAAGACATCAGAATTTTGTTGAAATTCTTTTTAGGGTAGAAGAAAAGAAAGTCTACTAAAATTTGATTAGTTATTTGCAGGTGATAGATTTAAAAAGCAATTAAAAACTGGAGATTTTGATTCTCTGTGTCTCTCTCTCACACACACACACACTCACTCACTCACTCACTCTGCCCTTCACTCAGTTCTTTGGTCTCTGCAGAAAGACTCTGTGATCATATGACCATGGCCTCTCCATTCTGAAAAACAGTTGACTTAAACCAGACTGTGCCTGTAGATCTTAGGGTAGTCTTCCTGAAATGCTTGGAAAATTGATCCCCTGTTTTTAACAATTCGAGGAGAATCAGTGGAGATTCCTGAGAGCTGAAGAAAGGTCAGATAATTGTTCATTTTTTACAAAAAGGGAAAGAGAAAATTCCAGAAATCAAGGTTTAGAGAAAGTGTCCAGCAATCTGCAGAAATAAGTTGAGGTCATTTTCAGGTGGTACATGGAGAATCGGGGATCCTCTTCAGTGAGCTGCTTTTCTTAAATCTCGGCACATAAAAATATGCATGAGTTTATGGTGTCTTAGCCTTGTCCTGTTAAAATATCTAGAGCCAAGGATTCTTAGCCTTTTTTGGTTGGTTTGTATATTTTAGTTTTTCTTTGGAAAATGCTTAAATAAATACAGAAACTAATAGCAGCATCCATGTACCCACCATGTATGATTGACTAATTTTGTTAACAGTTCATCCTATTTGCTTCAGATGCTTATATTTTAAACAAACATACCAATAATAATACATTTTGTATCTATTCCCCCTCCCATTCTCTCTTTCCCTCTGTTATAGATGCCAATGACTATCATGATTTCAGCATTCTTCATCTTTTGTGGGTCATGGGCCCCTTTGAGCTAAAAGCCCTGGGTCATTTCTTGCCTTCTGCAACCGTCATCAAAGAAACATCAGCACAGACACACAGATTGATCCCCCAACTGTTAAGAGGAGTCACAGACCCACAAAACCTAGTTAGAACCTTGAACCTTTTGGTATTTACAGACTCCAAATGGAGAACCCCTGGCCTGGGGAATCCTTTAGAGAATTCAGTTAACTCTCAACAAACACAGGATCTAATTTGGACAGAGCCATCTCCCCGCTGCCCTGAGAGCTGCTTTATGACGCTTCAGAGATGTCCATTTGAATGATGGTGGCCTCCTGCATTTGCTGTTTGCTGGTTTATCATAGAGGATTTGTATTGCAGGACAAAAAGCCGCTACTTTGCCTCTGCAATATGCATAGTTCAATATTTGCAGTTCAATATTTCTGCAAAACCAGTTTGAGATCTTTGGCAGGGCTAAAATTATCCTTGCTTCCACTGGCAGAGCTTTAATTTGGATCTGTCTATTGTCTGCTATCAGAAATCATGTTGACTTAATGGCAGAATAAAAATAGAACTCCTCTTCCCCTCCATTATCTAAAGCTCGGGTTCTTTATCAGGGCTGTTCCCTGTCTGAGGGCCGTCATGGTGTACACTTCTCACCAAGGGCGCTCTTTTTAGAGACAGAAGTCTTTCATCATTCCACTCTGTGGGAATGTTGGTAGAAGTATGTGAACAAACATCCTTCCCTTGTCTTGAGCTTAGGGGAAAATCATTCAGTCTTTTGCCATTAGTTATGAGTGTCGGCACCATACCTTTAACCCTTTGCTTATTCATGCTGTGTTGGCCACTTTAGAGAAACCATTTAACAATGCCTGTGGACTGCTTAGCTACTGAGATCCTGAGCCATAACTATTAATAACCTGGTAGTCTTACAGCATATATTGTTTCAGACAAATATGGTACAAACCTTTTGCAATTAAGTGGTGACAAATGCCATCATCTAAGTCTAGAGCAGTGGTTTACAACTATTAAGAGTCACCCAGGGAACTTAAAAAATTCTTAAGCCCAGGCCACACACCAGAAGAATTTTATCAGTAGCTCTTTATATATATATTAATTTGTATAATCTCACCACAGCTCTATAAGGGAAGATTGTTGTGGTCACTTAATAAACTGAGACTTAGAGAGAGGATAAGTACCTGTACACAGGTACATTGATATTGACTGCTGAACCTATGCCTAACTAAATTGCCTGCCCACTGGCTGTCTTGGAAAGTAAAAGGCATTTATCCCCCTTCCTTCTACTTCTCCATTGCTCTAGTGTTCTTTTGGAACTGGTCTAGGAAGCCATCATAGTAGGACTTGTCCCAATAATGTATTGGTCTGCTTTTCACTCATTAATTCATTTGTTCATTCAAAGGTCTGTGCTGAGTTCTTAATATCTGCAGAATGATATATATATATATATATATATATATATAGGCCCTAGTCTGAGAGAAGGAGAATCACAGAGCGGCTGGAATCATCATGGAACAGCAGCAAATATGAAAGAAGTATAAAAGATTATAAGAGGAGGGAAGATGAGGATAGATACATGTGAAGTAATGCTCAAAGATTATTGACTAATCCATTTGTGCGTACGCATAATGTCATCTGTACACTGCCGTGTCTAGGGCTGGTCATCGTGTAACCCATTGACTCCTCTCATCGGTTTTTTTCTAAGCTTTCTTTATAGTCATGGTGCAAAGGGGTTAGTCCTGGTGTCTAAAAACCATCTTTCCAGATTGCTGAGATAGACTGTGCTACCTGGGCAGGGGAAAGGAGTGTGGGGCACCAAGAAGGGAATTAACATTTAATGAATGTCTGTTGTATTCCAAGCATTGTGAGAAATACTCCCCATGTGTTATTCCATTCGATCTTTTTGTTTGTTTGTTTTTTGAGATGGAGTCTCGCTCTGTGGTCCAGGCTGGAGTACAGTGGTGCAATCTTGGCTCACTGCAACCTCTGTTCAGGCAATTCTCCTGCCTCAATCTCCCAAATAGCTGGGATTAGAGGCACCCGCCACCACACCCAGCTAATTTTTATATTTTTAATAGAGACGGAGCTTCACCATGTTGGCCGGGCTGGTCTCGAACTCCTGACCTCAGATGATCCACCCGCCCCAGCCTCCCAAAGTGCTGGGATTACAAGCATGAGCCACTGCGCCCGGCCTCCATTTGATCTTTGTGCCAGCCCTGAGACATAGGCATTATCCCAGCTTTACAGATGAGAAAACGGGTTTAAAACCAGTAATGGATGAAGCCAGGTTTGAACACTAAGTTTGTTCATTTCCAGAGCTGATGCTTTGTCCCCTACTCAGAGGCTCCAAAATTGTGCAGAGATAGATGGCAGTTATACTTCTCTCCCGACTGTCTGAACATGTCTAAATCTGAAGATCACCATTGGGAAACGTGAGAAAGAGATAACAGAAAAGAGCATTGGAGGAAGAATTTCAACATGAGGAAGGGATAGGATGGTGTGCACCAGAATTTAGATCCCTGGCGGAAGATGGGAAAGAGCTCTCATCCTGTGTCATAGTTCCATTCATGGATGAGTTTGAGAAGAAATCAGCTGGGGATGTCTTGAAGGTGTTTAGGATAGTCAGTACCTTTTTTTTTTAATCCATAAAAAACAGAAAGCAGAAGACAATTTTTGAAAACCTTTGAACTAATTCGAAAGAGGGCAAATCCTTAGGACTTCTACCAGGAGAGCTTGCAGTCAAAACTCTGGAAATGGATTGTTTTCTCAAGAATGATCCTCCTGATCAGTTAGTTGTTGCTCACTTAGGGATTTTGTCTCTAGGACTTGAGTGGCACCTTTCCTCTGGTCCTTTATTTTGTCACAAGTACTGATCGGCCCATAGCTTGGGGCTTTTGCCTTTACTCAGCATGTTCTTTTTTTTTTTTTTTTTTAATTTTTATTTTGTTTAAAGACTGAGTCAATCTCTCTGGCCCAGGCTGGAGTGCAGTGATACAACCACTGCTCACTGCAGTCTTGACCTCCTGTGCTCAAGAGATCTTCCCACCTCAGCCTCCTGAGTAGTTGGGACTATGGGTGTGTGCCAGCATGCCCAGCCAATTTTTAATTTTTTTTTTTTTTTTTTTTTTAGAGATGAGCTCTTGCTATGTTGACGAGGCTGGTCTTGAACTCCTGGGCTCAAGCAATCCTCCCGCCTCGGCCTCCCAAAGTGCTGGGATTACAGGTGTGAGCCACTGTACCCAGCCAGAATGTTCTTATAGTTTGGGTAATTTTCAGGCGCATGTGTGTGTTTTATGTACAAATAAAGGACAAATGAACGTCCAAATAAAAGACACGTAAGGACCTTGTCTCCTTTATGATCTTTAGGAGCTATGTCAGAAGGGACCTTAGAGGCACCACTGGTTCCCAACCTTTTATTTCTTACATGGGGAGATTGAAACCCAGTGAGTCGTAAGGGTTTTCCACAAGACTCTGAAGTCACTTGGGACAGAGATGCGACTTAAAACCAGGCTGCCTGACTCCACATCCACCAGGAGGAGTGTGCTTCTTTCCTATGCCAGTGGTTACTATCCCCCTCATGCCTCTGACTTGTTCTTCACCTGTAGATTCTTCAGAAACCAACCCCAGAACTCAAGCAGCAGCTGGCCGCTTTCTCCAAGCGAGTCGCCGGCGCTGTGACAGAGCTCATCCAGGCGGCGGAAGCCATGAAAGGTAGGCTGGATTCTCATGTCTTGGTGGAGGGCAGCCTCCCAGGCAGTGCTAACAGAGCAGACTGAGCAGAGGAAAAAGCACAGCCGGCAACGGCCTTTAGCTGGCAGATGCAGCCAGGAATACAGTGAGGACTTTCTGCAAGCAAATGGGTTTAGAGTTAGCTTGAAAAAGTAACATCCTCCCTGAAGCAAGTCTTTTCTCTAGTCTTTGTATTAAGTGCTTCTACTTAAATGGTATCCTCCACCTAGAACAACTCACTTCCCCTAGGAGTCTCCCCATTTCTTTTTTGTCTGCATTTTCATTCATCAGGATATTTATTCTCCTTCAAATAATACTTCATGTTTTGAAAATGATGCTATCTGAAAACATTGTTTGGACACCCTTTATGTTTATGTAGAAGCAATTAACCCACCTGGGAAAGGTCTTCTCACCAATTTCCTTTACTTTGAATTAAGGTGAGGGGTCATTCCTCCTGGGTTCCAGGGAAAAGAGAATGGCAAATTCCTGTGTGACCTACAGCATACTGTAGTGTCTCCTGAGGATGCTTACTTATATTCATGAGCTTTAAGTTCAAAGTCAGAGCAAGGCTCAAGCCTTGGTCCGTGAGATCATTTTTGAAGCTGCTTGGTGACTGCCCTGTGTGAAGGGCCATACACACAACTGATTTAGAAAACCAGGATTAGCACCCCCACCCCCATCCAGATGGCCTTTATGAGAGATGGAAGGAAGGTTCCTTAGGACAATGCAGGTCAGGCTCCTGGAACCTTCATGCATGCAAATCCAGATATTGTTTGTAATTAAGCCAGTGCCCTGAGGTCTGCAGCTACCAAGAATCACCTTCTTTTGGACTGATTCTAGGAACAGAGTGGGTGGATCCAGAAGACCCAACTGTCATTGCAGAAACAGAGTTACTGGGGGCTGCAGCATCCATCGAAGCTGCTGCTAAGAAGTTAGAGCAACTGAAGCCGAGAGCAAAACCAAAAGTAAGTGTTCATTTATGGTTGGCTGTCCGGTGTCAGTGGGTTCTTCCAGTGGGTGGCTGTGAAATGGAGCTAGGAGTGCTGCAGGGAGCTTGGCTCTTTCCTTATGGTCAGACTAGCAAGCAGAAAACCGGATCTACCTGCCTGGCACTGCTTTAGAGTATGGGGGTAAAAAATGGCTGATGAGTCTTTCAAGTTAACCACCCAGGAAAATTCCTCTGGGTATCCAAAGGAAGAATTGGGGCATTTGCAGTCTTGATTTAGTTCCATTATCTAAAGCAGGTGTTGGATGCTTTCTGTCAGAAGTTGCTGTTACTGGAGAGGAGATTGTTAGCCTCCAATTTTCTGGTTTCTCTTTTGCTTTTTACAAAGAAATAGCACTGCTGGGAATCAGAGGGCAATGAGAACTTCAAAAGTGCACCCATTCTAGGCTTTTTCAGTGTATGCTGGAGAGGATGGGTAGCTGCTATGTTTTTTCCATCTATGTTTGTCATGTAGATAAATGTTTAAAACTTAAGATTATAGGTATATGTGAAGAGGAATAGCCATTTAAAGGAAAGAGATAGTTTTGGATTAGGCAGGAGGAAGGACACTTTCCAAATAAAAGGATGAAAAGCTAGTGCTGTCTCCAGGGGCAAAGCCCCAACCCTGTTAAGCTAATACCTCCTACCCAGTACCTCCTACCCCACCTTCCATAGCTGTCTTCAGCAGGAAAATGGTAGAACCAGAGGAGGCCTCTTTTTCTTCCTATTCAAGTAAGTCCCTGGTGGTGCATGTAACTCACCTATTTCCAGGGACCCAGATATACTAGGAAATAATATTTGGCTTTTCCCCTCAAAAAAGGGCTGGATTCCACCAATTTAGGTATACCTAAAAATTTACCTATTTTTGTAAGACCAAGGGATGGAGTCTGGGCCCTGAAACAGAGCAGACCACTCAAAAGCAGTCCCTGGGCCAGCGTAGTGTACGAAATAAACACAGACTGAGTCTCTTCAGCTTGGGAACATTCTTAAAACCTTCGAGTGCTTAGAACCAACCTCCTAATAGTCGCTCTGGACTTGGTAAAGGCACTTAAACGTTTTCTCATCAAGATGTAACTTAAGGATTTGGGCTTCTGATTGTGGGATTTACCAGGGTTCTCTCTGCTGGACTCTACCTGAGAGTCTTGGGTTGCCTGATATTGTCAGAGTTTTCTTACAAACTTAAGAGCCAAGTGTGGGTGTTGGGACAATTCCATTTTCTGGTTACGCCTTTGTTTCTGCTTTGTCAATCAAGTTAATCGTGAATGAAAAGTGTACGTTAAACTTAAGAGTCAACCATTAACTAAGATTTAGAGGTTTGGTGCATAATGTTTTTCCATTTCCTTGTCTGATTTATCACGAGTGGCCTTTCTTGGGGAGGGCTTTGTCGGCTAATGCCGAAGCCATGTCAGTTGACACATTCGTTCTCCTGGAGAATTAGCCTGGTGCTAATTTAACATTAACACTTCACCATATTCTAAGAGCTCCTGTTGCAATGTCTTTCCCTTTGTCCTTCCACAGGGTCCCTCTGATCTCTTGTCTGTCTCTGAGTCCTGGTTTCCCCCTATCTGGTCATTCACTTCACAACTCCAGATGGGAAAACAAAATTATTAAAGTCCCTACCCCATAGGATTATTGTTATAATAATTAAATAAGATAGATAAGAACACTGTCTGACATACAGTGAGACTTGGTAGATGGTAACTATATCACCATTATTATCACCATCATCACTGAAAATATGTCTGGACTTATTCCCTAGGAAATGCCTGAAATAAAAATTATTCCACTGGCCCCTGAAGAAAGAAAAACAGGAAGCTCACATTGTTCAATTGCCAAGCATGTGCCAGGCAGTCTTCTAGGTACTTTACGGGAGTCACCCATCTGATCCTTTCAAAAAGTCCATTAGAATCAGAAGCACCAAGAGGCGAATTACCTTGCCAGGGTCCGACCACTGTCACTCAGCTGGGAGGGCTATGTATGGCCCTGGGTGGCAGTTTCAGTTCATACCAGCCCCTGTTTCCCACCCCATTGTCAGAGAAGGCTCGTCTAGTCCCACAGGGGCCATTTGTAGTTTCTGTGTGCCCTTTGAGCTACTAATCCCACCTCTGGGAATCTCTCCCGAGGCGGAAATCCAAGAGGGGAAGAAAGTTGTGTGCCTGTGAGAGATTTGTCCCTTGCAGCCTTGTTTGTAGTAATGAGAACCTGGATGTGGACCAAGTGTCTCCTTGAAGGAATATTACGCAGCTATGAAAAATAATGGTTGCTAGGACTGTGTAGCACGAAGAAAATGCTCATGGTATAACAAAGGATGCAGAATTATGTACTTATGATTACAACTCGAAAAACTCACAGATGAAGAAAATAAGTAGGGAATGTACAAGAATGATGATGGAATTGGGATGATGGAAGGGTCTGTGTTTTAACATTTTATAAAACAAAGCTTTAAAAAATAACTGCACCTTAAAAATTAATGACTGCCGAAGTAGGCCTGTGAGGACTCCCTACAGTACTCTAGGATCATATAGCCTTTGTGTTTACATTGAGGGTTTTTACAGGAAAGCCAAGGAGTCCTTCGGCCAAGGTCAAGGTTAACATAACTGATGATGTGAATCCTTTGTTTGAGGGTTCCTGCCTTAGCTCACTCCCATCATATTAGGAAGGGTGATGGGTACTTCTAAACTGCTTTACAATGGTCTGAAGTCTTTCTCTGCCTGATGACCAGAGGTGGATATTATCTATGAAACTGTTTTGGAAAACCTTCAACCCAAACCATAGTTTTTGTGCCTAATAGGGCACATTGCAATAACTTTTGCATGAAATATCTTCCTTGCTTTTATAAAGGAATTTATTTCCCCAATTAAAAAACAATAACGACAATCTGCACCAAAATCAGCCAGTCTTTTGAGTTTAATCACTTCTCTCCATTCTCTCCCAAAACCTTAAAAATATCCTCAGGGTACTGTAAGTAAACAATTGCTTATTATATCCCTATAACCCTACCCTGGTACACACACATGCCCTCAGTATAAAATGGATGTGTCTTCCTTCTGGGGAGTATTCACACTGCTTTCAGGAAGAGTTTGGGGAGGGACAGTAATTTTTGTCTAAAATGCTCTGCTCACCACCGTCTCAGGTTGCCTGTTTTTAAGGGAGAATGGCTCATGGTCTATGATGATGATTCTGGTATATTTTCACCTCAGGCTCTTAAAACTTAAGCATCACTTTTTGCCTGGAATCTCCCAGACATGCACCGTTGAATCCGCTGTTCACCTGGGGAGATGAGAATGTCAGTGAGCGCTGGTGCATGTGCTGACAGTATTGTTAATGGCGCCGTTTCCACATCTGCAGGCAGACTTGTGCTCCAAAGAGAGTTATCGGAGTTGCTGCAAAAGTGACCACCCCCTGCAGCTGTAACCTTCAATACTGTGCCTAGTCTCGAGCTCAGTCAAACCTGGATGCCTTTTCTGCAGGCCTCTGTGTGATATGTTTGATATATTAGGTTGTTATTTAATCCAACTATATATCAAACATATTCCTACAGTGTCTTGCCCTGTCTCCGGGGGTTCCTAATAAAGTTTATAAGGCAACAGGAAAGAACACGTTAAAATCACAAGTAGATTTAGAAGATGGAGCACTCATTACAATTCATGTTATCTTCCATTTCTTCTTGTAGCATTCGAGACCTGTATCAGTATTACTAGATTACTTGCTTATTATAGAAACAAATAATAAGTGTTGATGTTTCATAAGAGCCTGGGGTATTTTGTGTGGCTTAGTTTTGTGCAGTGATGAATCCTTAAGGAATTCAATATGCTCAGTGGAAAAAACGATTCCAACCCATGTCTGTGACACAGAATAAAGGTCAGGATTACAGCCTCAAACACATCTAGATTTATATTTTGGTTCATTTTTATCCTGATCTTCAATTTAGAAGTTCATGTCAGGGTTTCAGCAAAAATTCAAGGAGCACAAATCAGTTTTCTATAACTTCCCTTTCCACTCACAGTAACAGAATGTATAAAGCAAATCCGCCATACCAACTGCATGGATACTGAGTCAGTGAGCTTTGTACAAACCTTGGATATAGGACTAAATGTATCTCATGAAGGTAATATAATGTCAACTGAACTCTTGAATTTCCTGTTATAGGTTAACTTGTCAGTGGAGGTTGGTAATGTTTAGAATAAGCCAACAATCAGAAAGTAATTTCATAGCCTAATTGACTGTGGCAGGAAGTTTGGGATTATGGTATAGAAAACATTTTTTCTGGTACATAACAGCCTTCTTTGGTTGGTTTTTTGACCTCTTCCTTATAGAAAAGCCTGTGAAGTACGTGTGAGTTCATTCTGAGTTCTCTCAACAAAATACTTTGTGAGCACTGCTTTCTGGAAAGCGTACTGTTCTCAGTGTTTTGGAGGAGAAAAGGTGTAAGCAGATGGTTTAAACAGGTCAGTCATGAAAGCTTCCCCTTACTGTGTCTAGAAGTCATTGCCACATTGCTTACAGGTGAATGCATAGTGACAGGGTCACCAGCAGCAACATCAGAGAGGTGATGACACAGGAGAGGGTCCTGTGATGTTGGAGTCCTGGCTTCTGGAGTTACACAATGGAACCCGTCTCTGGAATCCTTCTCCATTGAGAAGCGATCTGTGTGTGTCGGCAGCTGCTCTGTCAGGCGGGTTTCAAGATGCTGCCCCAATCAGTCCCTCCTTCACACAGCTAGAGAACACTAGCTTTGGTTTTGAGTCCAGTTACATTGTTTGTTTGACTGAAATGGCAAATGGCCATGGAAAAGAGACAGCAAGTTATTACGAACAAAGGAAAACATGGTTTCAGAAGGACCTGCAGACGAAGCCCACTTGCTTGAATTGATGTGATTTTCTTGTTTCTTTGGGTGACTTTGTCACTGACCAGCATGTTCTCTGTAGTGATTAATATGGTGAAGGGAAAAAGGAACCAACTGTTCAGGGAGGAGGAGGACAAATACAGCATTTTCTGCATGGCTGCACGTGGGCTTTGAGTGGCACTCGTTGGTTCCAGACCAGGAGCATACAGGGTGTGAAAAGCAAGTGTGGGGCCGGGCATGGTGGCTCACACCTGTAATCCCAGCACTTTGGGAGGCCGAGGTGGGTGGATCATTTGAGGTCAGGAGTTCGAGACCAGCCTGACCAACATGGTGAAACCCAGTCTGTACTAAAAATACAAAAAAAAAAAAATATATATATATATATATATAAAATAGGCCTGGCATGGTGGTGCACGCCTTTAGTCCCAGCTACTCGGGAGGCTGAGAATCGCTTGAACTTAGGAGGCAGAGGTTGTGGTGAGCCGAGATCGTGCCACTGCACTCAGCCTGGGTGACTGACAGAGTGAGACTCGGTCTCAAAAACATAAATAAATAAGAAAAGCAAGTATGGGAGACTCCCCTCCAGGGTAGACCAGTAGGCCCTTGTCAGACCCTTCACAGACACAGAACGGGGGCTTAAGATGTAGGGAGTTTATCTGATACATCTTGGGAAGAACCCTGTTATCTTTTGTCTGTGCTTTCTATATCGACATTCAAGGGCCCCTTAAACAGAAATAGTGATTAAAAGATTATTTCAGTGGCATTGCTCTCCATTTTGAAAACAAAAATAAAGCAATGGATACTATGGGAAAACTACTCCCAAGATACTAATCATGCAGGTGCAGACCGTTTCCAGCGGACACTGCATGAACTTGCACGTATTCCTCGGATGCAGAGGGTATGGTCCCTCCCCAGTCACAGGCACAGCCATTTGGCAGTTTCTCTGTCACCCATTTTGCCTGTTTAAGGTCTCTCCGGAGCTTTCCCTGAGACAAGGCCAGCTGTCCATGCCTGGCTCTTAGCAGTTCCAGTTGTTCTGGGAGGTTTACCTTTTGCTAGAACTAGCAAGGTGGCAGTCCTGAAGCCACCCCATCCATGGGTCCTCCAGAAGAGAGGCTGATCTAACCTTTGCACAGTTTGGGGCTTTGCATACAGGCTAAGGCCTCCCTTAAGGCACCTCTCAGTTCAATACCAGAAGCAAACTAGTAGCAGCCAAACTTGCAACAACAACAAAAAAGAGAAATGTGGCTGCCTGCTCCACTCCAGCTTCCAACTGGCAGGAAAATGCCTCACTCCTGTTGTGGGAGTTCTAGGCACTGGCCTCCTTTTTTCCCTCAAGGACATTTAAATTAAATGCAAAATGTTCACACTTTAAAAAATACATATCCAAGAGGACTTTTTAAAAGTTTCTGATGCACTATGACCTTATTTTTAGTAGCAGGCATTCTGCAAGACTCTGAGTAACGCAGAGCAAAGCCTGAGACCCCACTGGAAAGAAGGATGTAACTGGGCTTCAGTTTGTGGAGCCAGTTGTGAGAAGGGCGACCATTGTGTTTTTAGCTCTCAGCAAAGCATTCCCTCAAAGTAAGTTTTCAGGGAGGGAGGCAAGCCCTTTGGCCATCTCCTATGCGTGCCTTATGCTCCTTCACCTTCAAGTTCATTGGGGGAAGGAGCTGGGGGTGTTGCAGGGCATAAGAAAAGGCCAAGAAAAAGACCATGGGAAGACATTCTCTTCCCCTGCCCAACACTTGCCCAGGACCCGACAGGGACAGTGAGCAGGGGAAGTGGGTAAGGACGTTGAGGAGGAGCGGGGATGGTGGGGGATGTTGGTAAGGATATTGAGGAGGTGGTCAAGAGAGATCAGAAGAGAAAAAGTAGTTCCTGCTTATTTTAGTCACCACCTTCTAAGAGAACTTTAATTTGGAAATGTCCATGTCTAGGCAAAAGGACCAGGAAGTTGAGTTGCTCCTCAAGCGACAGAAAACTGAGTAACTGATACCTGGAGAAAGGGCAACGAAGACTCCACAGTCACATAGTGAAAGTACAGAGCAGTGACTACCACCCAGAGTGTCCCACTCCTGGTTGGGTGCTGAGAGAGGAGCTGGTGCCCATCTATGCTGTTTGTTACCTGACACTGATTTGTGGGTTTTACTTATAATGAATTTAGGTTGT
The DNA here is from genome assembly GCF_006542625.1 of Nomascus leucogenys. Taxonomy (NCBI): domain Eukaryota; kingdom Metazoa; phylum Chordata; class Mammalia; order Primates; family Hylobatidae; genus Nomascus; species Nomascus leucogenys. The sequence continues at coordinate 82,020,560 of NC_044386.1, forward strand.
AATCAGAAATAGCAAGAAGAATTTTTATTGGAATTATGAATACATAACAGGGTTTAGACAGAGAAACAGATTAATTTAGCCCCAAACCTGAAAAAACAATTTTTGATAATGAAATTGCTAATAGTTTTTGAGCATCTCCTGAGTGAGCCATGCTTTACATATACTAATCACGTACTTGTAGTGACCCCATCAGATAGGTTAGGAGGGGAAGTACGCTTAGAAGATGAATGAATTAGTGTGAAGACCATGTTCTCAGAATCCATGAAAGGCCAAACGCCAAAAGAAATATGAGGAAAGGCTGTCCCTTTTACCTTCTCCACTTTCCGTACCACTTCCCTTACTACCACCATTTATTTCCTCTTCCAGGGGACATATAGCTCCTGAAACTTTAAGCCCATCAGAGCAACATATAGGGGTCTCACATACTCTCCCAAGTGGGAAACAGGGGAAGGGAGCCAACCCAATATATAGCTTTTCCCAAGAGGGATCTCACCAGGCCACTGACTTTTTAAAGGGTGAGCAAGGAACGTCAGCATGCAGGGAAGAGGTCAACTACAGGGTACTCAGACCTTTCTAGAAGCTACCAAAAAGCCCAGGTGGGGATAAATCTATCCTCAGCAAGAGTTGGCCAGATAGCCCAGGAAAGACGATTGCTTAGAGCTGGTGGGCACCTGGCCAAATAGCCTTTTCAAATGGAGGGGAAGGGGGAAAAGAACAGTATATCAAAGGAGAAGATAATTCAGCATGCAGAGGCAGCAGCAAACACCTTCATTAGGCAGAGTAGAAGCTTAGTTTGTACATCTGTTCACTCTTTTTCCCAGTGCTGTCTTGTTACGTAAGAGTGCCACTTGGTAAAATGCCACTGTGTTTACATTTGTATGTCCATGCATGACTAAATGTCACAAACTGTGAATTCCAGTTGAGGGATGCAAGTAGAGTTGTACAATTAACAACCCACGGCCTCAAACAGGGCAGGAACCTGCTCATAGCTGTGTGTGCATCTGTCCACCAGGGCCCAGGAGTGGATGCTAATGATATGGATGCTTACTCTGTGTATTTCTCCTTCTCCTACCTTGTGCGTTGTGCTCTGGCCGAACTCTGGAACTTGGGAAACGCATTTTGAATGGATATATTCATTCAGCAAATGTTGATCATCACATGGGCTCCTCTGCCTGATTTCGTGCTAGAGAAACAAACATAGGTTGAATAAAACACAATCTCACCCTGGAGGGGCTCACAGGCTGGTAGGATTAGGTTAAGTGGTGTTTGTTTTCCTAAGTCCAGGCCAGCATTTCCTACAGAGTAGTGTGTAACCACCTCTGTAAGAAATACAGATTCCTGGCTCCCACCCCAGACCTACCAAAACAGCATCTGCATCTTTAACCAGATCCTCAGGTGATTCTGCAGCGAGGGCTATCCATTTATTTATTTATTTTTTTCTTTAAAATTTTTTTTGTTTGGTTTTTGAGGGTACATAGTAGGTATATATATTTATGGGATATGTGAGATGTGTTGTTACAGGCATTGTATTAGCTTGTTCTCATGCAGCTAATATAGACATACCCAGGACTGGGTGATACATAAAGAAAAGATTTAATTGACTCACAGTTCCACATGGCTGGGGAGCCCTCAAAATCATGACGGAAAGTGAAGGGGAAGCAAGATACATCTTATATGGCGGCAGGCAAGCGGGCTTGTGTAGGGGAGCTCCCCTTTATAAAACCAACAGATCTCATGAGACTTAGTCACTATCACGAGAACAGCACAGGAAAGAACTGCCCCCATGATTCAGTTACCTCCCACCAGGTCTCTCCCATGACATGTGGGGATTATGGGAGCTACAATTCAAGATGAGATTTGGGTGGGGACACAGCCAAACAATATCAGGTATGCAATGTGAAATAAGCACATCATGGAGAATGGGGTATCCATCCTCTCAAACATTTATCCTTTGTGTTACAAACAATCCAATTACACTATCCTAATTATTTTAAAATGTACAATTAAGTTATTGACCATAGTCACCCTGTTGTACTATCACACGTAGTAGGTCTTATCTATTTTTTTGTACCCATGAACCATCCCCAGCCTCTGGGAGCCATCCTTCTACTCTCTATGTCCATGAGTTCAATTGTTTTGATTTTTGGATCCCACAAATAAGTGGGAACATAAAATGTTTGTCTTTCTGTACCTGGCTTACTTCACTTAACATAAGGATCTCCAGTTCTAGCCATGTGGTTGCAAATGGCAGGATCTCATTCTTTTTTATGGCTAAAGACTATTAATTTATCCTGTTTAATGAAACTGTTTTCTTAAGTTCCTTGCTTTAGCTTGATGCCAGTAGTTATAAAGAAATATAAATAGCCACATGCACAGGATTAGTCATAATCTTTAAAAGATTATTTTAGCGGGTCTTTACATGATCCAGTTGCAGAAAGAATGAAAAACCCAGAAGCGAGGATTCCATTATCCCCTTTATAAACCAGAAGGACAGATCTGACTGACCCTGGTCAGGTCAGTAACACCTCAGCTAAAGAGGACCTTAAGACACCAACCAATTGAGCCTCTCTGGTGAAGAGGTGAGAATGAGAGCTCCGTGAGAGGGGCCCAGCCTCCAGATTCTTCCCCGGAGTCAACTGTGCACCATGTTGTTCTTAGTCTCCCCAGTCTCTCAGCTGCAGTGGGGACTGTTCCATTAACAAATTCTTCATTTTAATTGTGATTCTTTTATTTAGGAAAGTCCTTTGAAGACCAAGTCAATTCTCTTTCTCTCCTTCTTGTGATATGGTTAAGTGTGTGTCCTTCCTACCTTCTCCCCTATTCCATTCTGCATGCTGGTGGGAGCTGGAACTGATGGGGCACCTGGGTTTTTGACCATGTCTCCTTGGCTTGGAGAGATCCCATTTTCTCTAAGGCTAGAAGTTGTATGGTATGAGGACACATTAAGTACTGGTGTCTGATTTCAGCAGTAGAGAGAGGGTGGGCAGTGCGTCTTAGTCATAAACCTGGCATACAGGAAAATAGGGACGCAGCAGTCAGAAGGCAGGTTTCATCAGGGTACTCTGCCCAAACTGTAGCATCTAACATTAACCCTCCATCCCTGTGACATCCCAGTCAGCCTTTCTAGGGAGAATCTCTAATACTTTCTAATCAGAGCAAATGTCTCCCAGAGATAAGGCCTTCTGCCATGTCTGTTGTAAAGCATAGAAATATTATGGAAAGAAAAATAAAAATTCATCAAAGAGCATTACAACAGTTGCCATTACCAGAAAGATCTGTGGGTGTCAAAAATATTTCCAAGTCGAATATCTATTACAAGCGTTTAAAAAAAAAAAAAAAAACAACTCCCAGGCAGTGGAAGATGTGGGAGAGGCTCTTAAAATCAGTTGTGATGAGATGATCCTATCAGATCTACCCCTGCTGAAGACTTCGCACTTAATTTTAAGGAAATCCCATTTTTGAAAATCTTAAAATTTGGGAAATAAAAAATGTGACAGAGTATTCCACACCGTAAAGTGGACTCGGGCGTGTAACCCATAGTGTAGCTGAGGCCACCTGAGGCAAGAGCGTGAGAGACTTCAGGAGCCGCCATGAAGAGCTTCCACAAGCCTCCGTTTCCTCATCTGCAAAATGAGATAAGGAGTTTGGAGTCAAAAATTCTGTAATTTCCCTAGTGCTTTAATCTGTTATGTGCCTGACATTCTTTGGCAGAATGAATTTCCAGAAAAGCTCTTAATCTCAAGGTTATTAAAATATACATTATATATTTAATATATATAAATTAGAGTCTACTGTAATTTATTTGGGGACTGACTACACAAGAGTTCCTTTTATGCGAGAGTGTCTCACAATGAATCATTTCTGTATTTCAGTCACCAAATTCTATACTCCACCAATCCAAAATGAGTCCAGTAGAACTAAATTCATTTCTGTCCTGAATACTCTTAGAACAAGACTTGGTCAGCAATAACAAAGAATGCTCAAGTTCTGTCTCAGAACTTCTGAAATGCCGCCATCATTCAGATCCATTAGAAGTGCATTGAAATTGTATTTTGATAATGTGGGTTATAAAGAAAAAGGATTAGCACCTTTCATGGTTCAAGATGTGGCGTTAAGAATGGAGAGCTGGAGAAGAATTGTATCTCTCCTGTCTGATGTTTCACATGGGAGCATTAGCAAGCTGACTTTGAACCTCTGGCACAAACCATTTCTCATTGATGCCCTAAGGGGTGGCTTTGGCTAGTTAAAGTGCCTCATTTTGGAGTCAGATTTAGGTTTAGATTCTGGTTTAGATGCTTCATGCTGCTTGGCCCAATAATCTACCTTCCTGAGCCTGGGTTTTCTCTCTGTAAAAATAAGGATAAAGATAATTCCAATATACGATCTTTTTTTTTTTTTTTTGGTGAGAATTAAGTCAATGTATGTAGAAGTGCCTATCAAAATACTTGGTACACAGTAGGCACTCTTAAAAATCTATTACTGTTGGCACAAAGTGTGAATGTCCTTAATGCCACTGAATTGTACACTTAAAATTGGATAAAAGGGTAAGTTTTGTGTTACGTATATTTTACCACACATACAAAGAAAAGTATTACTGGGCCTGGCCATCATTTCTCAATGCCTGAAAGGTACCACCCACATCTTCAACACTGTGTGACCTGAGGGCAGCTTAACCAAATTGACCTAGAGTCATGGAATGTTACCGCACAGGTCTAATCTGACCACCACCAGCTAAATTGTGATGCTCCAACCCATGCAGCCTGGGACCACAGTCTTTATACTTGTCCCACTTCTCCAAAGCTTCTCTTCAACTTCATGAGTTGTTTTAGCAGCAAAGGAGAGGGTGGTGAATTTAGACCAGAACCCTAATGGACACCTACGCAGTGGTGTCCAATGTTCTTCCCAAGGTGGAGCCCGTGCCTCAGGTGTCCAGGGGACAGAACAAGCTCCACCTTGATGTCGTGTTGCCCTGGTTTCTTTTTCACCACTGGGCAATCTGTGCTTGGTCTATAACTCTCTCAGTGCTCAGCCACAGAAATGCCAGTGCTGTTTGGCTTTGATTTTTACCCAGGAAAAATATGACTTTTCAGAACTGATAGCCATCTTTCTTTTTTTTTAAAAGTCCATTTTTGAGGCTTAGGCTCTGGAAGAGAGTAAGTGCTATGATCTACTGTTTTATTATTTGGTTTTGGTTATTGATGTTGCTAAAACCATTTGAGTGTATTTTATTCACAGTGAATGTATATCTTTAAAGATTCTGTTCCAGAAAATGAGTCTGTCTGCAAATTTCCGTGGGATGTCAAGCTAACGGCTTTTTCCTTTTGGAGTTAGGGGAAGGGCCTGCAGGTGGAGAGGCATCCTGACCTTTCTATCCTGGTATTGCTGTTGTACAACAGTGTCAGTGTATAACATTAGGTAAAAAGGGTAAATTTTGTGTTATAAATATTGTACCACACATACAAAGAAAACTATTGCTGTGCCTGGCCATTGTCTCTTAATGCCTGAAAGGTACCAGCCACATCTTCAACACTGTGTGACCTGAGGGTGGCTTAAGCAAATTGACTTAGAGTCCTTAAAGTTTGCACAGGGGACCTCTTATCTGCTTCTTGTTAAGGAACCATCCCATTTCAGGTGTGGTTTGTCAACAAAAAACAATAGGCAGGTGAAGAGCCAGGTGACCCAGCAGTAAGTAGTTTGGAAGAAAGAGCCCTTTGTGGATATGAATTGCATGTGATGCTGTTTTCTTTCGGTTATAGCAAGCGGATGAGACCCTGGACTTTGAGGAACAGATCTTGGAAGCTGCTAAATCCATTGCTGCCGCCACAAGTGCCCTGGTCAAATCGGCCTCGGCAGCCCAGAGGGAGCTGGTGGCCCAAGGAAAGGTGGGTAAAGCCACTGACCACATGCGGGACACTCAACACACAGCCTCTGGGGGCCCAGGAAAAGAGCTACAAGCCTTTGTCCTGACCAAGGAAACGCATGCAATGCCTTCCCTCCCTGAATTGCCACTCTCTGTGCTGACTGACTGAAAACTGCAGCATTCAGACCAACAGAATAAGAGGTTTGGCTTCTGGGCCTCTCATCTGCTTCTTGTTAAGGAAAGCATCCCATTCCAGGCAGTGATTGGGTCCTGAATGAGACATTTATATTCCCACTGTACATTAGGCTATGTAAAGATGTAAACTGTCATATTTTCCTGGTGGGCCATTCTAGAAGCACCGCAGTCGGCGGCTTTTATGATACCACTTTCCAGCTCCAAAGGGCTCCATTTGTTTTAGGACTGTTGAGCTGAATACTGGCCAACTTTGCAGTTAGCACTTTCCTAAGTCTGCTGGGGAAAGGGCCAGTCAGATTTTAAATCTGAAATTTCTTCAGCTTTATCTCTAGTCACCCATTCAATCTACTTTAGCATAAAAGCATAGTTTTTTTTTTTTTTTTGAGGATTCAAAGAATTATTAGTACATTAGTAATTCTGGATATGAAACAATCTTCCCATTTAACATGTTCCATGTGTCTTGTTATTTACGTACACATGGAACCATCCTATCCACACTGGCTTTCAGAGAGCTTCTCAGAAACCTGACCAGTCGTGGGTTTGGGAAATGTGGTCACCATCATTGTCATTCATTTCTGTTTGATATCAAAAGGCCTTTGCTGTCAGCGTACAGATAGGTGGAGGTGAGTTGTGTCTTGACCCAAGAACTCGCATTGCAGTACAGACAGGAAGGTTGTGCCTGACCATAGGCTGTGCATCTTCTTCCAGGAAGTCTTTTGTGAGCTTAGCCACGGCTTAGTCCAGTCCACATACCTTGAATTCTCTTTCTAAACCATTGTGTTGTATGTTACTCAGTACTGGTCCATGTCTGTCTCCCCACCTGGCACACAAGCTATTCTCTTCATCCTTCCCATTGATCCCCTGTAGAGCCAGCGGAGTGCCAACCTTGTCCATGTCCTGTACTCAGCAGGGTTTTTTTTGTTGTTGTTGTTGTTTTTTTGAGACGGAGTCTTGCTCTGTCACCCAGGCTGGGGTGCAGTGGCGCCATCTCGGCTCACTGCAAGCTCCGCCTCCTGGGTTCACGCCATTCTCCTGCCTCAGCCTACCAAGTAGCTGGGACTACAGGCGCCTGCCACCACGCCTGGCTAATTTTTGTATTTTTAGTAGAGACGGGATTTCACCATGTTTCTCCTGACCTCGTGATCCACCTGCCTCGGCCTCCCAAAGTGCTGAGATTACAGGCGTGAGCCATCGCGCTCTGGCCTCAGCAAGTTCTTGTTGGCTGGTCAATATGTAAAGACCACAAATGTGTCATTGAATGGAACATCCTATGTTAAAAAAAAATCCTGGTTATTTCAACATTGATAAAGGGCTATGTGTCCAACACATTGCTTAGATACTGGAGAATCCAACTTGGATATGGCAGAGTCCCTATCTGTCCTCCAATGAACTTATGTGTTCAAGCATTTAAAAAGTTGGTGAAGGAGGTTCAGCCAGACTTGGGTGAACTATAGGATTATAGGCAGGACCTTGGAGTTTTACCTGACATTCAGCAAGCCCTGATATGGCCCTGTTATTGCTGACACACCCCCAATTTCATATTCAAGTTGAGATACTCTTACCTCACTCACCAGGCACGTCCCACAAGCTTGAAGGTATTTCCTCCTGTCGCTTCTCCCTCTAGATGTGGACAGAAAATGTTCTACTTGTTGCCATGATTTCTAAATAGAAACAGAGATCCATATTTCTTCCAGCCTCTTATTTCTCTCCCACCCCTGACAAAATGGTATTTCCTTAAGACAAGGGTCTGCACTCAGTTGTACCAGAGGGAGGTCCACCACACTTTTTTAACATCATCTGCCAGAAACGCAGTGTGGTTTGCAGGGTCAGTAATCGGGAGAGATTTAAATTTCTCTTAGCCCTTGAAAAGAGGAGGCCTAGTGGCTCCCACATTTGAAATGGAGAAAGCTCAGCAGAGGAGTAAGTGTAGAAAGACAGCCCCAGGCCATCATTCCTGAGCCGTTTCCCAGAAATGCAGTACCTGGCAGCTAAATGGAGCCATTCTTAGCATTTCCTGTTGCCTCTTGGTGGCGAAACCTGCCAGGATGTGCTATGCAATCTTGGCATGGCCTGAGTCCCACGTGAGAAAGGTTGCTCCATTCTCAGGCCGGGGCTGTTGGCAGGAGGCACCAAGCAGGGTGCAAGTCTGGTTCCCAAGCAAGGTGTGGGGATGAGGGGCTGCAACCACTGGGGCTGCCTGCCCTCATGGCCAATTTCTCGACTCTACTCTCTAGGTGGGCTCCATCCCTGCCAATGCTGCAGACGACGGACAGTGGTCACAGGGGCTGATTTCTGCTGTGAGTTGCCTTCTCCTTCCTCCCAGTTTGCTTTTGGGGTCCCCTAAGGGAGGTTTGGGCCTTGGGTCACTTCTCTGTTGACTGTCCCCAGGCCCGGATGGTGGCGGCTGCGACCAGCAGTCTCTGTGAGGCGGCCAATGCCTCTGTTCAGGGACATGCCAGCGAGGAGAAGCTCATCTCATCTGCCAAGCAGGTCGCCGCTTCCACGGCTCAGCTGCTGGTGGCCTGCAAGGTGAAGGCCGACCAGGATTCAGAGGCCATGAGGCGGCTACAGGTAATGGTCACTGATGCTGGTGGGAAAATACTCCTGTTGGAGCGGGTAAGTGTCACCAAAGGGGACAAGCCTCACTTCCTTGGCATGACCCACCAGGCCTTCCATCAGCCAGCTCTGTCCACGTTCCAGCCTCATCTACTGCGTGCGTCCATGCATCCTCCACTGCTGCCCCACCAAGCTGCCATTCTCCTCGTGTGCCTTCTGGTCTCATGCCCTGGGGCCCTGCTCCTCACCAGCCCAACCCAGCAGACCCCTACTTGTCCTTTGTGACTCATCTTCAAAGTCCCCTGTTCTGGGAAGCCCTCCCTGACTCCCAGGGTTTGGGCAGTTTATCCCTCCTCTGTCCTTTGAGAGCCCCTAGCCAGACCACTCAGGTTCCCATCACATGGTACCACTGCAGGTCTGTCTGTGAGCAGGTTGTGAGCCTCTTAGATGCAGACACCACATCTTCATCTGTGCCTCTCTCATATGTTACTAACTCGGTGCCTGCTTCAGAGGAGGCCTTCAGCCAGTGTCTGCTACAGAAGAGAGTAAAAGGACTGAAATTATATGAGACTGTTGCTGTTTCCCAGACCCCAGAGAACGTGTTAGGAAGGTAACAATCAAGTCCTTCTCAGAGCAGATACATTTTCCTGATTGCTTTAAAGAAATGCTTAAATGAAAGCAATCACACGGCCCCAACATCTTCGTATATCAAACGTTATCATTGCTTTCTGTTCGTTTTTATCTACATATAAAATAATTTTGTCCAGTTGTAATCATGGCGAGATACATTCTGCTTTCTTTTCACTTAACATTTTATCATATCTATTTTTTCCTTGAAGATAAGGCTTCATTAACTTCTCTATGCAAAGCTAGCTGGCCCATTCTTCATGAGTTCCATTTTTAATGATCGCATGATATTACATCAACTGGTTATGCCAGAATTTCCCTATACTTTGGACATTTTGTTTCCGGTTTTTGAGATTTTTTTATTATAAGTGTTAAAATGCAGATTGTACTGCTAAAAGTATGTTTACATCAGTCATGAAGCAAATCATAAATGGCAGAAATGTTTGAATAGTTCTACCAAAGCTCAGAATTCTTGTTTTATTGTGAAAGGCCTAAAGTGCATTTCTGTTTTTTGGCCTTCTTGAGTCCCTTTCTGACCCACCTCCCTCACCTTTATTTGATACCTGGGATAAACCCAGGGAAAAATTGAGGAGCTGCGTGTTTGTGAATATGTGATTTCTGGGTCTGGGGGACACTTCTGAGGAAAACATCCTGAGTTAAGAGAGACTTCGTTCAAGTCCTGCTTCTGCCATTTATATCTTATATAAATCACTGAAAACTTTTCAGGGGCTTAGTCTGTAAAATGGGGATAGAGCCATCCACACTGACTCTTATGAGGGTCAAATAGGAGAATGGATATGACAGTGCTCTGTTAGGTCCTAAGGATTTACACAGATAGAATGCAACATCACTCTTGTTCCCATCATTACCGATTTAACTGGATGCTGAAGTGTTGTATTTGAGCACCTTATAAATGACTCAGGAGTTCCCAGGGGCTAGATGGACCTATGTGCAGATCCCAGCTGTATAACTTGCTAGCTACAAAATGTTAGGTTTCTTAACCTCGGTTTCACATCAGAAAAGTGGGCTAAAGATTTCCGACCTCATAAACCCTTTGGCGAATAGGCACATGGTGATTACTTGTCAAATATTAATTGGTTCCCTTCCCATCCTGTGCAAGCCTTCATAGTTTGCATTGGTCACTTTAGTTCACAGACCAGATGGGGCAGTTAGCTTTGAATGAGAAGAACTCTCAACCTTCTGATGGCGAACCCTCAAGCACAAGCCTTGGACTCTGAGGGGGCGCTGGACAAGAAATACGAGAGGTTTAATGAAGCCTTAACCACTTTTAGAAGAAAATTCCAAACCTCAGCTGGCATGTCCCTGGGGACATGCTTCATGAGCATTAAAAATAAGCCAATACAGGCAACAGCCCTTAAGGAAGATCTAAGGAAGACTGAAAAGCTCTTCTTTACCTGTCTCTAGCAGTCACTCCATCTTAGAGCCTGTGGTGCTGAGACCCTAAACGTACGTGCAAAAGGCCGTAGTTACTGCGAGGCTCTCAGCCCTTCCACAGAGGGGTAGCCCTTCATTCCTTCAAAGCCTTCAGTGAGCACCAACCATGGACAGCCACAGTGCCTCTGCTGGGGATGCAGGGATTCCAGTCACTGCCCCTGCCTTCAAGTTGCTCACTGTCCAGGGGGGAACAGCCAGCCACAAGCGTGGTAAAGGCTGCAGCGAAGCCGGCACAGCACACTCCAGGCACACAGAGGGAGAGGTTGTGGGTAGAGCTAAGGGAGACAGGTGAAAGTGATGTCTGTGCCAAGTCCTCAAGTATGTGCTAAATCAGATGGAGGCAGGGGAGGCGGTTTTCCAGACCAAGGAGGCAGAACTCCGGCATGCCTCTGTTAACACACACATGACATTGCTGGGATCATTTATTACGTATTTACATAATTGTGATTCCCCTCAAAAATGAGTATTCCTTGGGGGCCACAGGCACTTTGTCTCATCCATCTGTGAGTGACCAGATAGGTTCCAGTGTTGGTAGAATCCATGGATGGATGGACAGACAGATGGGTACTCGCTGGCTAGAGAACTTGATGTTATAATTGGATAATCAATTGACTCACGGTCTCACAAACTGTACCTTCATGTCTATTCTTGCCAGGCCCAAATGACTGTTTCTGATGATATAATGTATGTTTTGTTCACTCTCCAGGCGGCAGGAAATGCTGTGAAAAGAGCCTCAGACAATCTTGTCCGTGCAGCCCAGAAGGCAGCATTTGGCAAAGCTGATGATGACGATGTTGTAGTGAAAACCAAGTTTGTGGGGGGCATTGCTCAGGTTTGTAATTAAATCAAGAATAGTATTTACTTCCCGAGATAGGTGTTGGGTTGTAACAGAGAGACAAAATTTATTTCTTCCTCGTGTACCAGAGATCGTATGGTGTTTCCTTCACGTCTGAGAGCCAGATCCATCTGCCTTTCTATTTCACCATCCCTGAGATGTTACCCTTGCCCACGTGGTCCACGTTGGCTCAGTAGCCCCCTCAACTTTCCATCTGGCAGGAGGAGGGAAAGGAGGGGAGGCCATGACCCTAAGCTGCAGGTATTACGTCCTCTCACATACATTGGTCAGCACTTAATAACGGGCCCAACCCAGCTGCATGGGAGGCTAGACAATGTAGTATATATATATTTTTTTTGAGTAGCATTTGCCTAGATTAAAATCAAGGATTCTATTGTAGAAAAGAAGAACAAAAATGGAGGACAGCAATATTATTTAAATAAAATGAGGCATTTGGAGCTACTGCCCACTCCAGACATTTGGCCCTACAGAGAGAGAATGCTTTTCCTCTCCCAGAACTTTTATACGAGCAGGTGGGATTCTGACTTATGCAGGATTGCATTCTCATGCATGGGAGTGAGGAGAAAGCTCTAGGAAGTCAGGCTTACACTTTTTGATGTGTGTCCATCTCGTAAATCCATTTTAGGGGACTGTTTTATTTATCCGCATCAGGAGCACTGAAGTTACTCATTCCCCATGTCTGCCTTAGCTCTTCCTGAACCACACCCTGTGTTTGGCTATGCACTGCATGTATTTTTACCAGAATGTGTTTCTCCATGCACTAATTTCATGAGAAGTTTCACAGAGAAGGGGCTCTGATCAAATAAGGCTGGAGAATACTGCATTCAATAACCCCACCCTGGTAATGATAGTCGTTAGCCTAGCAAAGGCTCTGGAAAGCCAGGAAAGGAACTGACTTTGCTTTTTTGAACACAACTTTCCCTTTTCACACAATACCTATTAGCAAGTCTTCCTCAGATCACACCTTAAAAGCGTGAAATAAGCATTTGAGGGCCATCTGGTGGTTCAGGGCCCTGCTTTAGCTTTGCCCATACCTGGACCAGGTCCTCCTCCACTGGCTCGGTGACTCCAGACAGTGGACCCACATCACTCAGCTTCAGATTTCTTCTTGGAAAAACAAGACTTTCAACAGGGCATGCTTCACAGGGCAGCCCCTTCAGTGAAGGGACTGTCTACATGGAGTGTTTGCACCAGAGCCTGGTACATAGTAAGGCTGCAGGAGATGTTTGCTGTTAAATCACAGGCCAGAACCAGCATGTTTTCATGGCTCAACTGGGTCATTAGTCTCAAAACCCAAACAGTGACAGAGGCTGGTCGCCAGAGCTAAGAAAGCTGTTCCTGAGGCGCTGCAGTGTCCCACGGTCGCAGGAGCCATGGAGCTCACATGAGCAGTGGGGTGGATAGGAGGGTTTTCTGGAAAGTGGTAGGTCCATCCAGCTTGTTGCTTTCTTTCTAGATCATCGCCGCCCAGGAAGAAATGCTAAAGAAAGAGCGAGAACTGGAAGAAGCAAGGAAAAAACTGGCCCAAATCCGCCAGCAGCAGTATAAGTTTTTACCCACTGAGCTGAGGGAAGATGAGGGCTAAAGGTGCAAGCCCAGATGGCGAGCCCCAGGGGATGGCCCTGGCAGAACTGGACAGACAGTGTTCCTGAGAGGCTGGGCACTTACCTGGAAACCGCCCACCTCCCCCCAGGGTGAGCCTGGAGCCCTGCGTGCTTGTTCTCACATCTCTATCCCGTCGGCACCGGCTGCATGATCGTGATGTCACACGGTACAATGTCCTACCCACAACTCCCCTGCCGCCTCCCCTCATGCCTCACCGTGTCTCAGGAGAGAGGGGTGCACGTTTCGTGGACTGTTACCAACAAAGAAAAGTCAGTATTATGTCATTCTCAGACACTCTGGCTTTTGTTGGTCCTTCTCTTAGGCCTGCCCCTGGACCTCTTTGTGATATTGTAATAGGGAAAAAATCATTGACGTCATAGAATATTCTCCTTCCTCTCAGGAGAAGACAGAAGCTGGAGTTGGACATGGTTCATAAAAGCCAGAAACACAAACCCATGTGGACTCCGGGAGGGTGACTCAGGTCCTCCTTCCATGTCTTGAGCACTGGCTCACCCAGGGGGTGAAAAATTCCCACCCCTGTTTGCACGCTTTCTTGCCTGTGTAAGCTCCTTGTACAACCTAGACCCATCTTGTATTTTGTGACCCAGAAAACTGAACGATTATTTTTTTCCTCCATAGTCCAAAGGGCAGAGATGTGGGAGGCCGTCAGGGCTTGGTGAGCAGGGGCTGTAATAAAATCTGTGGGCTCCTTACTCTCCAGAGGCTGTTTCCGTTCACACAGAGTCATCCACACAAACCCACGGCTCCCAGTTGACAGTCAGTGGAACGCTCGTCTCCTCAGTGTCCGGGGGGGGAATTCTGCTGGAATAAAGAGCTTCCTCAGTGACTCATCTTCAGGTCCCACGCTGGTTTCTATGCCTTCAGAATGGTCACAAGCCCAGATTGGAAAGGATCTGCTTACAAACCTGTCACCTGTCCTCCAACCCAAGACGCCTTTTTTTCTGTCTTAATATCTAGAAAATCTAAATGCATCCTAAAATCAATGTGAACCTTTAACAAGATAGTTTTACTTAGGTGAAGACATAAGATTTTTTCAGAGTTCATTTTCTGGATGTCACACTTCCAGAATTTCCTATTTTTCCCCTCTTTTCAGAGCCCTCCCATGGGAAGGGAAGGGCTTGAATTTACCCTTAATCTGCACCTTTAGCCAAGACAGTGCATGGAAGATGAATGGCTTGTGGGACAGAGTCTAATGCCAGGGAGCAAGAGTGTTTGAAAGAATTCATAGTGGGGGAGATTGGTAACAGTGAAAGGCACTCACCCTCCGCCTCTCTCTCTGTCTCGCTGGTGTGCTGTCATGTCTCGGACTCCATCCACATTACAGTTTCAAAGTTCCACCGACGGGGGCAAGTTGCAAGTTGGTGCTTTGGTCCTCCAAAGATGTCACCTTTCGACCTTGCCTGATGATCTTGTTTCACCAGACTCTAGCCCAAGTCATGGTTTTAAAATATATAAACTTCTGACAGCTTCCCATATTTATAAGTTACTTGTAAGTGCTGCACGTATTAGAATTTTTTTTTCAGACCAGTAAAGTTAGAGAAAAGACGCTGTAAAGGAAAAGCAAGTGAGAGAGTGTGTAGGACACTGACAGTGTGTGGGCACCAGTTCTGAAGAGGAGGGGAGCTGCTGGAGCCCTAGCCTGTTGGGGAAAAGCTGGCACACTCTTGGCTTGCCCCCTTTGAGTGGATCTGATCTAACACCTCATGCCTGCCCTGGCTGGACACTGAGAGGAGAGGCACACGTGCTTCCAGAGACACTCAGGAGTCAGACCCCAGTGCTCAGAGTCACAATGTGTTAATGGCCTCCCGTAACAGGACTCTGGGGAGCCTCTCTGTGGCCCAGCCCACCCCACCCTCTGCTCTGCTATGCTGTGCCCAGGGCAGCTGCCCTCTTCTGCCTGTCTCCCATCCCATCCTGGAAACCCAGGACCAAGGCAGGGGCAGGCAGCGAGTTCTTCCACCTTGCCTCAGAGTCATTTAAAACCTTTACTGCATTTGATACCAGAAAAACCTCCAGAGACAAACCAAATGCAAAGGCCTGTCCTTTATAACTCTAAGGAACAGGCATCGAAAGTTTATTTTTGTAGGAGCTATATAAATACTCACCTTTCTGGAGTCGTCCAGTGCTGGGAGCTTTGGGGAGTTTGGTTGTCGGTTATCACCTGGTGTGGTCCCAGTTTCTCATCTATCCTTTCCTCATCCACCCTGCACACGTGTATGTGAACGGCCTCGTGGCGGGCATGGTGGTTTCTCATTTCATAAGATGGTTGAAGGGCCATGCCTTGTCCGGGTGTTATTTAATAGGCACTACCGGCGGTGTCCTCAGATGGCACTGAGGGGGCCTTCTGGTCCTTCAAAGGAAAATGACACAGGCATGAGTTCATTTGGGAGTGTGAACTTTCAGAACACCTAATAAGAGTGGTATCAGAGTAAATATGGCCCCAGGTCTGGAGCATAGAAGTGTATCTCTGTGAAGAGGGAGCAGGTGTGTCGCTATGTATTTCTTCTCACACCCCTCTACTCCTTGAGGGCTTTGAATCCTTGGGCTGATTTTTGTGCCAGAAATTGCTGTTCCTGATGGCCACAAGGGGACCCTGAACTGGATTTCAGAACTGCCCAGTGATTTGAAAATTTAGGGTTCTGCCTTTCAGAAGTCTTTAGATAGGGATGCTAAGGTCATACTTAGTTAAATGAACAGCCCTTGTTTAAATTTTGCCAGTGTCCAGCCAGCTGTGGCCCTCTCCGTCTGTGCAGGCAGGTTCCTCAATTCCTGGTTGGCCCTGCAGTTGGTCAACGCAGTCCCTCCAGGTCGGCCGCAGAGGCAGCTGCCCAGCCTGCAGTCTATGCATGGGCCTTAAGAAGTGAGCTGCCTATAGCCTCACGGCATATGCTTTTATCAGGGAAAACCCTTTGAGCTTCTCCTGAGTCTCACCTGCTTGCTTTCTGGCTGTCTTAGTCAGTGCGTTTACAGGCAACTAAAGCCTGTTCCTAATTTATCAAAAAATTATAACCAAAATTCACCATAGCCTAAGAGAGTAAACCCCACCTCCAAAGTGATGCCAAGGCCAAAACCTCATGAAGGAGCCAGACACAGGTCAAAAGTGGTGAGCAAGCCATGGTCTCTGCTCCTGGGGAACTCACACGCTGCTCCTGGAGGAGCCTTGGTTTCCTCCCTGGCAGATAGTCCCCAGAATCTTCTCTCCCAGCTTTGAGGATCTGGGCTCTGGAAAGGTCTCTGGGATTCTGGCCTTAAGATCCCAGCACAGACTAACAGACTATCAGCATGTTCCATTCTCAGATTCCTGGAGGAAAAGTACCCTCTGTTGACCAAGGGGCTGGCTGCTTCTGAGACTTACCAAGCCCAAGAAATTTGGAGACATTCCCCTCAGGCTAAAAGGCAGTGGTCCCCAGAGTTCAGAAAGCAAAAGATCTTGACAACTGTGCCAGTAGTGGCTCTGGTCCTATCTCTCCACAGTGCTGGCCTCTGCTGGGGAAGGCACCTTTCCCAAAGGTATCCCCAAGTACCATGTTGAAAATGTCCTCAGTCTGTTGCTCCATCTTTCTGAGCCTGTGCTTGGTATGTTATGTTAATGGTCATTACGGATGAGCATGTGCAGAGTTTTGGTTGATTTTTTTCCAGTGCTACAAAGAAGAGCTATTTCTTTTCAATAACGAGGTTTGGATTCGGCCTCTTCCTCTGAGCCCACCTCCCAGCCCTCCAGGGAGCACCAATGTACCTGAGTCACTTTGTCCGCGTCTCTTCGTCCCACAAAACACGAGGCTGAGTCTCATTCAGCTGCCTCTCACCAGCCTTCAAGATCCAGAAGAAAACAGGAACGTTCAGCTCTGCCCTGTGTCATGTCTAATCCCATTAATTTATCTAGCCACATAAGTTATTTTTTTTTATTTGCCAGAAATAAACCTTTAAAGGAACAAACCTGTGTGGAGGACTCATGGGAATGGGAGGAAGGTGGAAAAGAAGGGGGAAGAGACTGTCTTTATCATGAGAGTAAAATTCCACCTTGAGGACTAGCTCCATAGTTACAAGAGGAATGTCAGGAGAGAGCACGTGTGTGTGAGTGAGTGACAGACGCGGAGCCACAGGGTGCCACGGAATTTCACGTAGCTCTGCTGACAAGAGTTAACTCGGAGAAACTCCAGGAGCAGGCGTCCTGGACAAGCAGCTAGGGGGCTTTTTGGCTTTACATACCACCTCCGTCAGAAGACCGCACAGCTGAATACAGAAGTGCACATGGGGTAATCTCCAATCTTGACCCAGGCCCTGGCACAAGAAGGTTAGGTTCACTTCTGACAGCTGAGGCCACAACTGCAGCCCCCGGAGACTGCCAGGCCCTCCTTCCTGCTTGGCGTGGGAATTGCTGTGGGCCAGAAGTCCTTGTTTGTGGGGGGCAGCCAGACTTAGAAAAATGTGAGGCATTTCTCATCTGCAAGAGGGGGTGTCAAAGAATCACCATCGCAACGAAGAGAGTCACTGGTGTGTCTAACAACCAGTAAGAAAGATTTTTTTTCACGCTTAAAAGGATGATTTAGGATCTCTAAGCCAGTTGATAATGAAGGTTTTGATATCTTTGACTTAACAAGAACAACAAAAATGAGATTGGGGCTGACCACACCCAAAATGAATGTGGGAAGCCTGAGCCGACCAGGAAGGGGTGAGAGGACTCACTTAATGAGCCTCCTGGGTGTCAGCTCGGTGCTGCTGGACACCCAGAGCCCAGCCCTCGGCAGCTGTGGGGAAGGTGGTGTGGCCATTTTGCAGAGCGGCAAACCAAGACTCATGCAGAAGTGGTGTCTGTAGGAGTTCAGATCCTCTGCACACGCAGCTCAATCAGTCTGACTCATCAACTAAGACCTTAACTTAGAAGTGCCCCAGCCCCTGCTGTGTATAGGACTCTGGGGACCCGAGCCTAGTTCCTGGAGGAGGTCACAGTCCAGGGAGGGCGAACATTGACCCAAGGTTGTGGGAGTAAAGGGCAGAGCCCTGAAGCTGGGAAGGATTTCCAGGAGGAGGACATTTGGCCCGACTCCTAATGAATAGGAGTTCCCCAGGCAGAGAAGGGATAGGGGTGGCACTCGAGGCCGCAGGAACCGCACTTAGGTAGGCCTGGGTTTCTGAAGAGGCAACTGCTTAAGGAGATGAACAATTCCCTGAGGCCGGCGAGGAGGGCAGCCAGGAGCACATCGTAAGGGGCCTTATGTCAGGGAGGGCACTTCAGGTCCAGTTATCAGATGAATCACTCTGCAGGAGATCAGGAGAGAGATTCTGTCCACGGAAAATGCATGATCGAAGCAGGAGATGCAACAAAGGTCAGCAACTGGAGAATGAATTCAGTTCCAAGGTAAAAAATTCAGAGCAGGGTGAGCTGGGCCACAGAGCTGCCCAGTGGGAGATGCTGTAGCGGGAGGGGCTGCTGCCAGAGGTAGGATGGGGGAGCGGTGTTCCACCTCTAAGTTAGCTAACACCTACCCCACACCTACCATGTGCCAGACACGCACCATTATCACCTTTATTTACTCCTCACAACTGTACCCTGTACAACGCATGGGTGCTCTTACCTCCATTTTATAGCCAGCAAGGCTGAGGCACAGAGAGGTTAGGTAACTTGCCCAAGGCCACACAGCTAGCAGAACTGGGATCTCCCGACCACTGTGTTAAGATGACCCAGCTAGTGAGTGGCAAAGCAAGGATTGAAATTCCAGTTTGTTTCCAAAGCTTTTTTTTAAACCAAGAGCATAGGGAGAACCTCAGTCTGAGCCTGGCCAGTGGGATAGATATTAAGCAGGCAGACACAGGGAGAGGGAGCTGGGGGCAGAGGGAACTGTGTGCATATGGCAGCCTGGGATGTGCTGGGGGCTCCTGGGTGAGCAGGGACAGAGAGCATAGGGGCTGGTGGGAGCTGCAGGAGAGGCCAAGTCTGCACATGTCTGTGGTGGGGAGAAGAAGACATTCTGAGGCCACTGAGTGAGCCCCTGCTACCGAGCTTGTTCTGTAACATGCAGTCACAGAGAGCCTTGCTTTTACTTTATTCCCACTGAGCGTCTCCAAAACCTGCTTTCAGACCACAGCTCTATCCTGGGTTTAAAAGCACAGTGTTCACAGGGAGCTCTATGGTTCTGAGATACTCCGCCAGGCATTTGTATTTGAACACCTCCACCCCAAGCACAGCATAATCACAGGAGTTTTGCTGCCTGAACTCCCCGAGGTGAGAAGCCCCAGCCCAGACCCTCTATGGCCAGGCTGACCTGGGGGTGGTGGGCAGAAAAGCCCGCCCATGTGGGCTGGCACCTAGGAGGGGCAGTAAGAGCCTGAGCTCTTGCGGCCATATTCAGAGTGTCCTGCCTGTTTGGGCCTCTCTCAGGATAATCTGCAGCTTATTTTCAGAAAGAGAAGTTTAATTCCCTTAAGCTCACAATTGAATGTTGGAGAAATGCTTTCTGGAGTCATCAGAAGGCTGACCATGTTCCACATGGGGTCCAACTCTTGGGGTAGCCCAGGGTGAGAAGGGACCCAGAGGGAGGCCCTCAGTCCCACGCGCCCAGCACCCTGGTGTTGCAGAGGCATTTGGAAAAGCAGGAAGGGAGAGGTGCTTAGAGGCTCCGGGGGAGAGACGGGCTGGTGTCCTCTCAGCTCCCTGACTCTATGGGCATGAGTGGAGATGGAAGGAGAAGGCAAAGCACAGTTCTTCCCTCCAAAGATCTCAGACCACCCTGCAGAAGCCAGTCTCCCGCAAGGAGAAATGAGAGCAATGCCAAGTTATCCAGTGTGGTGGGAGGCCGGCAGGACTGCAGCCTCGGGGAGGGTCCTTGGGAGGGTAGGACTGAGGAGGAGGTGGACTGGAGTAGATTCTCAAAGGATGGGAAGCAGCCTGGGCTACTGAACAGAGCAGAGAGAACGTTTAGGGTGTAGGCATGCAGGCAGGAAGGAGGGATGCGGGGAGAGGACCATGCAAGGCCTAAACCTGGAGGGACAGGTAGGGACGAAGGCTGTCTGGCAGGGCCTGCACTCCTTGGAATCAGGGCTCCGTTCCAAAGGAATAAGGGGCCAGGGAAGCAGGGGAAGACACGACAAATCTTTCAGGCTGGCTGCCACTCTGCCTCAGTGCTACATTCTCCATGCCTGCAAGCTCATCATCAGCTCACCTGATGGATCGGGGCATTTTGCTTGGCTACCAGCAAGCCACGTAACAGTCATGTTCCCTGGTTTGCATCCTAGAGGCACCTATGTTTGCTGATTCGATGGATCCTGACAGAGCAGTATGCCAGTCACGGAGCTTCCTGGGTTGCGTGGAGGAAAGCCCTCTGCACTCAAGTTTGTGGTCCTTGCTGTTCTGCATCCCGGGTGGTTCTGACCACAGGGGGCAGTGTGGTTCCATGGGACACTGATAGATGGGGTAGTCCTGTTTTCCTGGAGAGAAAAAGGAGGTGTTTCATGGGTAAATAAGTATCAGAAATCAGACTATGAAATGTAAATAGGTTAATAATTTAATAAGTCTCTATGAGACTTCTCGGAGCCTTTAAGATACTCATATGCACTGGATATCTCCAAAAGGAGCCTATAATATATGGGGTTGCCCCAATTTGGAGGCCCTTGGAGCAATTTTTAATTTCAGTATATTTTTAGGGACAGATATTCCAAAGATCACACCTTGGGAAACGCTGCTCCCAAATCCTATTGCAATTACTGTCTCTCCTCCCCTCTTAGCATGTCACATACCCCGTCTAGTGTTACTAGGTAGTATTTCGCCTGTGCAGCAGCCTCATCTAGGTCACAGGCAGGGATCTCATGCAGCCTCCCTAGCACCCAAAACCAAGCCTTGGACATGTGAGATATTTAATAAAGATTAATTGCCTGGGAGAAAACTTCAGACCATGCAGTTTGTAACTCATGTTTATGACCTGCTTGGTGTCAGCTGCTTTGAACTCTGGCTGATTTGAGCTTGAACAGACTAAAAAAGCCTGTTCCCAAACAGCTACCACCCACCACAGCTGTCTTCTTCTTCCTCCTCCCCACCTCCCTGGGGCCTTGCCATGCCACAGGGCAACACTATTGCCTAAGACTAAAATAGTTTATCTGAAAATTGCTTTCCTAGGGTTTCCTTCCTAAAACAGCTGCAAGGAAACACAACTTGATCCTAAATATCTCGCCACCTCCTGGTAACTCTCCCCATTGTCCAGCAAAATCCAGAAGACAGGCTCCAGCTCAAAAGGAGTTGTTTGTTTGTTGAGACAGAGTCTTGCTCTGTTGCCCAGGCTGGAGTGCAATGGCGCGATCCTGGCTCACTGCAACCTCTGCCTCCCAGGTTCAAGCAATTCTGCTGCCTCAGCTTCCAGAGTTGCTGGGATTACGGGCACTCGCCACCACAGCCAGTTAATTTTTGCATTTTAGTAGAGACGGGGTTTTGTCATGTTGCCCAGGCTGGTCTCAAACTCTTGACCTCAGGCGATCCACCCACCTCAGCCTCCCAAAGTGCTGGGATTACAGGTGTGAGCCATCATGCCCAGTCAAAGGGAGTTGTTACTGAAATATTGAAAGGACCTCGGATGGTGTGAGCCGATCCCTACACAACAGTGCCCCCAGTCTGAATGCCAGTGGGATGTGAGGACCATCTGAAAAAGAAGGGAAAGGTGGAGGGAAAAGGGTACTTTAAGAAGCAGAGTTTCCTCCTGCAGCTCCTTGCTCCAAAAGGGCACTTGAAATTCAACTCCCTAATCCTTCCTTCCCTTTTCTTGCCTCTTGTAGTACAATGAAGTGAAAAGAACCTACAAGGGCTTTGAACGTCAGAGAGACATGGCTCTGGGCAAGTCTTAGCTTTCACTCCTGTTGATAGACATTGTACTTGACTTCCCAGCGTCTACTCCCCTCTGCCTATGGAGTCCAGCAATATCTGGGGGGAGTTGGCCTCAAGTCAAGGATAACACCATTCTCCCTGCTAGTGACTGGTTCTGGAATGGACATATAATCTGATTTTGGCCAAGGAGATAAGAGAAAATGTCTGCTGGAGATAAGAGGAAACACATTCTTGACAGTTTACCGAGTGGATAATATGTATTTCTCTTTCCCACTCCCAGATTCCAAATCCCCTGCCTTTTTGGCCCACCTCACCACAAAAGCTCCATAGTTTATTCATGTAAGTTTGAACGGATGCTTCTTTGGGGAAACTGCAGGAGTTCATGGAGGAGTTTCAGAAAGGAATGAGAATGCCTCAGGAGTTGTTCTGTGATGGAAATTGGCCTGTTGTTCTGTTAATGCTGCTAGAAACTTACAGCGCTTAATAAAAATCTATTCTTTTAGTTAAAAAATCCCTTTTCTTTCACAGCTACATGAAAGCAATCTTGAAAATGTGACCAATGAAAACCCCATTGTGTCCACTTTGAAGAGATAACTGAGCACTCATGCCCCTAACATGGTGCCAGACTCACAGTAGGTCTTCAACAAATGTTTAGTTTTTGATGCATCTCTAGAGTGTGATGTTGGTAACACCC
The DNA here is from genome assembly GCF_006542625.1 of Nomascus leucogenys. Classification (NCBI taxonomy): domain Eukaryota; kingdom Metazoa; phylum Chordata; class Mammalia; order Primates; family Hylobatidae; genus Nomascus; species Nomascus leucogenys. Next base: position 82,043,238 of record NC_044386.1, read on the forward strand.
GGATTCCAGTGTATGGCTTACTTGATGGGTATGGAAAAGGATAGCAGACTTATTGCAGACAGCAGCCATCCCAGTCCTGTTTCTAGACTCTGGGATGAGCAGTTGGGACACAGGTCTCCCCACCCCTAGTCTCCATCCCCGCTCTCTGAGAAGCTAGAGAAGTCTGTGGCCAATCACCTACACAGCAAACCATGTGAGGAATGTCTGGTATTTAGGTATGTGGTATGGTATGGGTTTGTTTTTCCTGTTCATCATCACTTAGGATGGAAATCTTTAACTATTTTGGCTGGAGGCATGAGCGTGGAGCTCAGGACCCCAGGGATTGGAAGGTAGGGGAGGGCGCAGGACAGTCCTGGTCTTTTTTCTGCTCCTGGGACTAAACGGCACCATCCCTGACCTGGTGTGTTTTGCTCAGGCTCTGACTTTTCCCTGTGGCCCCACAAAAGCATTGATTTAGAAGCAGCAGTAGCAGCAGGGGGAAGACATTTCCTCAGGCGGGGAATCACTGAAAGCTACAGAGACGAGTCTGGCAGGAAGAAGACTCAGCCCCCGTATGGCGGGGCTGGTTGTCCTTTGCACTCAGTGTCTAGCTCCTAAGTTCCACACAGGGGACAGAATCTGGGCTGGAATCTGAGACCTGGGTTCTGGTTCTGGAGGGGTGATCTTGGGCAAATTTCTTTATTTCTTGGAAACTTTTTGTTTTTAATGTATTAACAGGCCTTTTGCCATGACTCTGAGTCTGGATAGTGAATATCCTTGATCTTTTGCAGCTACCAATTCTTTGAGAATAAATTATATACTAGGTGCTCTACTGGGTGTTTTATGAATATTATTTTCCTCATCACAGATAACATTTATTAAGTGCTTACAATATACCAGTCGACTACAGTTCCAAGGGCTTTTTAAATATTGACACATGTAACCCTACAAGGTAGGGTCTAACCCCATTTTATTTTATTTTTTATTTTTTTGAGACGGAGTCTCTCTCTGTCGCCCAGGCTGGAGTGCAGTGGTGCGATCTCCGCTCACTGCAAACTCCGCCTCCCAGGTTCATGCCATTCTCCTGCCTCAGCCTCCTGAGTAGCTGGGACCACAGGAACCCGCCACCGAGCCCGGCTAATTTTTTTGTATTTTTAATAGAGACGGGGTTTCACCATGTTAGCCAGGATGGTCTCGATCTCCTGACCTCGTGATTCGCCTGCCTCAGCCTCCCAAAGTGGTGGGATTACAGGCGTGAGCCACCGCACCCGGCAACCCCATTTTATAAATGAGGAAATGGAAGCACAATAAAATCAAATGCAACTAGAAAATTTTGTGCAACTGGGAAACAACAGATCCAAGAAGCAAACCCTGGCAGCCTGGCTCAGAATTTGTATCCTCAACCACTGTCTTCTATTATTATTTGTTATTTAATTTTTATATAACATTATATAAACAGAGCATTATGTCCACTTTATGGCTGAGGACACTAAAACTGAGAGACATCTTACGAGTCAGCCAAGATGACACAGCTTTTAAAAGGTGGAGCCAAGAGCTAAACCGAGCTGTGCTATGCAAAGGTTTCCACCACCCCGGGCTACCTCTTGACAGATCAATACACCCACAGAGAGAAGACTCCAGACTCCATTTTTGTAGGCATGATGAGGATGTCAAAGTCTATTTTTCAAAAGTTAAAAGCATGGCTCATACAAATATAGAGTGAGCATGTGTCAAAGATTTAACTCACTAAGAACCAGCAGAATGACAAGATTCATTAAAAAATATATAGAATATTCATCATCACTGAGAAAAAAGAATACTGCAATTAAGATTACTAAATTAGTTATGAAATTAATTATCCTATCCGACAGCAGAACTATAACCTTTGGGGTTGTCATCTATCCTATCAGAGAAAATTACAGCACTTCTAGTCAAGAATCCAATGAGTCTCTTATAACTTAATATCTACTTGGGGTAATGTAATATCCTAATCAATAGAAAATAGATCAAAACAAAGGAATATATCCCTAGAGAATGGCAGAAGCCTCGAGAGGATCTGTTAGTGAACTCCAAGTAAGTGTGGGGTATCCTTTCTAAACACAGGGCACTGAGCCAGTGCCCAGCCATGGCATTGTAAGCTAGAGAAGCAGGATGTTTAGATGAGAAGACCAACAACAAGGTTCGAAGGGGGCACCATCATTTTGTGTGCTTGTGCAAATCCCTATACTCTCTGAGCCACAGCTTTATTTTCTGTAAGGAAAAAGATTCTGTCTTTTAACTGAGAAAACAATTCTCTCTCTTCAACCTCACAGAATTTTTTGCCAGGATAAGCCAAGAGTGGACATAATAGGACTGGGTCAGTGATTGTTCTGGCTTCTGATATAAGGGAACAACAAATGGCCTCAGCCCCTGGAGGCCCCTTAATGGAAAACTCATTTTTTTCCTTTTTTTTTTTTTTTGGAGACGGTCTAGCTCTGTTGCCCAGGCTGGAGTGCAGTGGCGTAATCACAGCTCACTGCAGCATCAACCTCCCCAGGCTCAGGTGGTCCTCCCACCTCAGCCTCCGGATTAGCTGGGACCACAGGCACACACCACCACGCCTGGCTAATTTTTTGGTATTTTTTGTAAAGATAGGGTTTCACTGTGTTGTCCAGGCTGCTCTCAAACTCCTGAGTTCAAGCTATGTGCCTGCCTCAGCCTCCCAAAGAGTTGAGATTACAGGTGTGTGTCACTGCACCTGGACTGGAAACTTTTATGTGGCAGGTGAAAAATGCGAAAGCCCTCAGCTTTCTGTGATGCTCTAGCAAACACTGGCGCATCCAGAGGAACATGTGCCACCTTCTGGCCAAGCCAGCAAAAGAAGGATTACGAAAAGTCTTTGAAGACCTAAGTCACATTAATGACTCAGAACTGCTGTGTTTTTGAAAAGGAAGCTTTGGATGGACACACTGACCCAGTGTCATCTCACCAGCCATCCCAGGGTGAGCTCAGAAGGGGACATATGTCACGTCTTAGCATCTGGCAAGTTTTTCCTTTAAAGGGCCAGATGGTAAATATTTTAGGCTTAGCAGGCCACATACAGCCTCTGTTGTTGCATTTTTTTTTTAATGTGCAGGTTATGTTTTTTTTTTTTTAACATTTTAAAAATGTAAAAGCTATTCTTGGCTCCCTGGCTGTGCAAAAATAAGCAGCGGTCTGGATTTGGCTCATGGACTGCAGATTGCAGGCCCAGGTGTTACTGGCTTATTTGCAGGTGGTGGAAAGACCACAGGCTTTGGAGCTGAAACTGACTTTGAATCCTGCTGTCCTCACTTTCCAGCTGTGCGAGCTCGGACAAGCCTCCTTACCCCTGAGCCTCTGTCCTAATCAGCAAAATTCTTGCATGAAATACTTGCTGCATGTCTGCTACCTTGCCAAGCACAAAAGCAACGCTTATGAGGCTGGAATAAAATGAAAAAGATCCGGCATGGGAAAAGAATGTGACAGAAGGCACCCTGGCTATTGCGTGAACCCTAAAGTGATTTGGGCTGCCCTGGGCAGGAGGCCATGAAAAGGGCCTTCAGTTCCGTGATGATAGCCTGGAATCAGATACACTGCATGACAACATCCCAAGGACTCAAATTCAGCCTGTCAGGGCTGGGTCCTGAACAACTGTATGTTTTAAATACAGATCCTCCAGGAGTCTGACCTGAAGCCTGGGTTTAAGAAGCTGCCAAGGAGTTCCCCACAGGTCTGTGGGTGCAGCGGCAGAGGCTCCAAGTGGTCTGAAAATGGGCATTCATGCAGTTGCCATGGCATCTGCCTGGTGTCCTCATTCCCATCTGTGCCCAGCTAAGCCTGGTAACCCTTAAATCAAAGCCTTTTCCCCCAGTTTGCTAAGGGTGAAACATGTGCTCACAGCACCAGCTTAAAAGACTGTTTCATGTCAAAATCAATAACAAGTGTTTTTATGACAGCACAGAAATGGTAGTAATAGCCATGGTCCAACATCCCATTACCACCATCACAGGGAAGAAAACTGGCATTTCAGAGTGAGACCTGATGTGAACCCGTTGTCTGACACCTGCATCTGTCCCAGCCTTGTTCACAGATGCAGATGCTGAAGCTCAGAGGCATCACCCAAGGCCCAAGGCCACAGAGTTAATAAATGATTTTGATAAAGAGAGAGAGGTCCAGCGAGTGTCCAGTGAGAATGGGTTCTCATGTGAATTGCAGTCCCGTACAGCAAGTCCTCACCTAAGGTCATCAATAGGTACTTGGAGACTTCGACTTTAACAGAAGCAACAGACAGCAAGTTTTCAAATAATGTCGTTTTGGTCAATGTGATTTCATTATAACGTTGATGAGGAAAAAAATTGGTTTCATCCATCGTACGTCATTTTGCTCAAAGTCACAGTTTCCAAGAACCTAATGACGTTAAGTAAGGACTTACTGTGGATTTACGGACACTTCGCTTTGTGGCATTTTCTTTATGGGTATAGAAAAAATGTTCCATTGTTCTGACCTATACCCATAGGTTGTGTAGGTCAGAATAATGGGACATTTATGCCAAGAATTTTCAAGTGGAATTTTTTAAAAATCTTTTTGAGCTCAAGTTTCTTTAATTTAAAAAAGCAAATTCCAGCCAGGCACAGTGGCTCATGCCTGTAATCCCAGCACTTCAGGAGGCCAAGGCAGGCGGATCACGAGGTCAGGAGATCGAGGCCATCCTGGCTAACACGGTGAAACCCCGTCTCTACTAAAAATACAAAAATTAGCCAGGCATGGTGGCATGTGTCTATAGTCCCAGCTACTCGGAGGCTGAGGCAGGAGAATCGCTTGAACCCAGGAGGCGGAGGTTGCAGTGAGCCAAGATCGTACCACTGCACTCCAGCCTGGGTGACAGTGCGAGACTCTGTCTCAAAAAAAAAAAAAAAAAAAAAAAAAAAAAAAAAAGCAAATGTCTCCTACTACTTGGGGCAATTCTGAGCTGGAGATGCCCAGGTGGTCACTAAATCTATGCTTTACCCAATAAATCTATTCCTGAAGAGACTGAATAAAATAAAATCAATACATGATTTTAAGGGGATCTCTGGGTATGTTTTGGGTTTTTTGTTTGGGCTTTTTAAAAAAAAAAATAGAAGAATCCTTCTGCAAAGAGAATAATTTGCCTTTATTTGGTTTGCAGATTTGGACTTTCTGAATTATAGTATATTGGGTTTTCTTAATTATGTCTGTGATTTAAACTACTGTGTCTCTAGTGACAGTGTCCTAAATTCCCACAGATGGCATTTACACTGTGTGAACACGGACTCTGTGGTACCTAGAAAGAAAGAAATTAACAAGCATTTCTTCAGCACCTCTGTGCCGGTCGCTGCTCGAGCGACCACATACACTATTTCATTGACTCTTCACAAAAGTTCTGCCACACGGGTTGTGTTGTCCCATGAGGTGCAAGCTGTTACATAAAGAAACTGAGGTGCAAGCTGTTAAATACGGGAAAGGAGAGAAATGACAATTCCACCTTAGCTTTTTCTGACTCTAAGGCAAGTGCTTCTCCCAACTCGGGAAGCATGAGGTTTTCCTCATCATTGAAAAACTAAGATGGAGAAACTTCATCCTTTACCCCTCTATTCCCCAGACCAAACACCTTCAGGAAATCCAAATTGTAGGTTGACATGGAAACATTTGATATTAACCCAGCCACCCTTTTGCGCAGAGGGAGAGGAAGCTGGGTTGGACAGGCAGAGACCACAGTAAGGCTAGCCTCTCTCCAAGCAACTGGAAGCCTGGACCGGCCTCTGCCGGGCAGTGCAGGACCCGAGCCCAGGGTGGGCTGCAGCGGAGAGTGGTCTAGGTGTCCACATCCCTGGCTGAGCCCTGGCACTGCCCTCTGCCCATTGAGGCTCAGCTTCCTCGTCTGTGGTGGGAATCTGCTGCCACTGCCTGCATAGCAAGATGGCCAGGAGGGGCAGGGTCCACCCTACCCACAGTGGTGTTGGCAGGTGAGGGACCCCTCATCATTTTGACTTTCCTAATCCATGGACACCCTTTCAGGAATGAGCACCATCCCTTCACACACACGTTGTAAACCCAGAAGGACATTTTTTAAATGAAAATTTCATTTCCAGGCTCTTACCTGGACACACCATTCCTGGGCTCCCTGATGTGGTAGGGGCCATGGGGAGGCCAGGGCTATGCAGGGGTTGTGGGGGGGGGGGTGTGAGACAGCACAGGAATGCACGTGGGGGCTCCCTGCTTCCCCAGAGGCCTTGCTGGCTATGAGGCTGCTCCCCGCATTCCCTCACACCCTCCCAGACCCTCTCTGAAGGCGCGGAGGAGGACAGCGGCCACTCCTGCCATCACCAGCTGCTCTTGGATACCTGAGGGACGGAAGGAGCCAGAAGCCACCTGGCCTGGACTTGGCTCCGGCCTCTGCTCCCGGCAGGCTTTGGGACAGAGCAGATAACTAAGCTCTCCAAAATGGGGCACTGCCACCCCTCACCTCAAATGGCTGCAGGGAGATTAGAAGAAGATAATTAGGAGAAGGGTCTACAGATCAGTGATTTGCCAACATTGAAATGCCAGTCAGAATCACCCACAGGGTGTAATACACAGGTGCTGAGTCCCCTCGTCTCTGATTCAGTGAGTTTGGGGTACGGCCCAAAGAGTTAGCATTTCCATCACATTCCCTGGTGATGCCCGTGCTGCTGACTCACGGGCCACATGTGGAGGGTCACTGCCACAGATGACAGTTCAGGTCCTGTTCCCACTCTCACTGCCACTGCCCACAGGGCTGGAAGCGGGGCCAGCTCCCCACCAGCTCTTGGCCAGCCTTGAGGATAGGAGGTGTCCCTAATCACAGTCTTCCCACAGCAGACACGGGGCTGTGATGAAGACCTGTGCCCTCCTCCCCTAACCACATCCTCACCCTGGCAAAGGTGCAAAATGGGTGTAAACCCTGGCAAAATGTAACCTGCTGAATGAATGCCCCAAGGAGTTTCAGAAAAATATGAATCTGGCACCTCAACCACAGAGACTGTGACTCAGCAGGTGCCAGAGTGGGCCCAGCCACCACTCTTGTTCGTAAGCACCCAGGTAGTTCCGAGGCAGGCCAGCACTGGAGAAACCCTGCTCTCTCTTTCCAGGTCTGGCCCTGGAGGCAATGGAAGAACAAAGGCCTGTAGCCTCTCAGACTGGCCTCAGCTGATGCACAAACCAGCTTCTAAGCCTCCTTAGATTCTTATGGAGTAAAGTAGGGATATAAATTAGTAAATAACAGCTAAGTTAGATTGATGCTTAGCTTTTAGACCTTGAAGAAGAAACCCTCATTAGAATTCTTTTGGTCAATATTTCACTTCCAGGTTTTATTTCCAGATCCTATACTTTTTATATAATCACAGCAAATAGACAATTTAATATTCAGCCTTCGCAGTGACCACATTGCAGGCGTTGCCCAGTCATTTTGTGTAATTCTTTGACGTCTCAATCCCCCTTTTTCTCTGCTCCTAGAGCAGTGCTTATCAGAGGTGTTAAGTGAATAAAGGCTTCATGCCAATTTCAAATGGTTCCCAAAACTCATATTTTATCTTAATGGGCAATTTTCTAGGTTCCAAGGACTATCTTAGGCACAAGTCAACGTTCACAAGTCAATTCTTCCAGTAGATACATATGACAGTGGTCTTAGAGGTGGAGGTACATGGAGACTTTCTAGATATTAAATCAGATGAGCTCATGAAACATCAACACAGTTCCTGGCTCATAGTCAGTGCTCCAGGACCCTGTGGGCCAGGCATGGGCCAGGGGCAGAAAACCCAAGGATGAACAAACAGGGAGTTTGCCCTCAGGAAGCACACAGTCTGCAGGAAGATGAGTCAGGTGCAAAGAAAACAAAGAGCAAGGCATGGGCCTTACAGAGAGTAAGTGCCATGGGCGAGGCTGAAGGCATAGATCCAGATCTTTGAACTGTCTTTCCTCAAAGTTTAGAGAAAATCAGAAAATTTCTCTGCAGGCCAAATACCTCTGAGTGGGGCTGACAGGACGACTAAAGCTCCTCACAGCTCAGGGGACCTTGCAGAAACTAGCTGCACAGAGCAGCCATGCAGACTGGAATGAATTAAACCCAGACTGTCCTGCCTGGTATGGTTCAGAGGCTTTTTGTATGCCCAATGTAGCCAGCTTGCCATACTTAGCAGAGATTTGCCCAAGAATGAATTATAGGTACAAAGTTCTTTCTAGAAAACATATTATTGAAAAACTTTTTTTCTGAATTATATTCTGCTCAGCATAACAGATATTATTAAATATTCATTGAAATGAGTGACTATTCTGTGTCAAAGTATAATGGTCACAGGAGCACCAGCAGGGAAATGACATTGCACTGAGAAATAATAGTTCTCACCCTTTAACATGTAAACTACTAACCTTTTTGATAATAAAATCACATAACAATAATACTTATTTAATACAATTTCAGATTTCTTCTGGAATCTCAAAATTCAGTTGTGACTTTTGGCTTCACCCTCAACTTTAGCCAAATATAGATGTTTAACAATTTGGCCTTTTGCCAATATCCCTGATGAACATCGATGCGAAAATCCTCAATAAAATACTGGCAAACTGAATCCAGCAGCACATCGAAAAGCTTATCCACCACTATCAAATTGGCTTCATCCCTGGGACGCAAGCCTAGTTCAACATATGCAAATCAATAAATGTAATCCATCACATAAACAGAACCAATGACAAAAACCACATGATTATCTCAATAGATGCAGAAAAGGCCTTCAACAAAATTCAACAGCCTTTCATGCTAAGAAGTCTCAATAAACTAGGTATTGATGGGTTGTATCTCAAAATAATAAAAGCTATTTATGACAAACCCACAGCCAGTGTCATACTGAATGGGCAAAAACTGGAAGCATTCCCTTTGAAAACCGGCACAAGGATGCCCTCTCTCACCACTCCTATTCAACATAGTATTGGAAGTTCTGGCCAAGACAATAAGGCAAGAGAAAGAAATAAAGTGTATTCAATTAAGAAAGGAAGAAATCAAATTGTTTCTGTTTGCAGATGACATGATTGTATATTTAGAAAACCCCATTGTCTCAGCCCAAAATCTCCTTAAGCTGATAAGCAACTTCAGCAAGGTCTCAGGATACAAAATCAATATGCAAAAATCACAAGCATTCCTATACACCAATAACAAACAAACAAAGAGCCAAACCATCAGTGAACTCCCATTCACAATTACAAAAAAGAGAATAAAACACATAGGAATACAACTTACAAGGGATGTGAAGGACCTCTTCAAGGATAACTACAAACCTCTGTTCGATGAAATAAATGAGGACGCAAACAACTGGAAGAACATTCCATGCTCATGGATAGGAAGAGTAAATACCGTGAAAATGGCCATACCGCCCAAGGTAATTTATAGATTCATTGCTATCCCCATCAAGCTACTAATGACTTTCTTCACAGAATTGGAAAAAACTATTTTAAATTCCATATGGAAGCAAAAAAGAGCCCACATAGCCAAGACAATCCTAAGCAAAAAGAACAAAGCTGGAGGCATCACACTGCCTGCCTGACTTCAAACTATACTACAAGGCTACAGTAACCAAAACAGCATGGTACTGGTACAAAAACAGATATATAGACTAATGGAACAGAACAGAGGCCTCAGAAATAACACCACACATCTACAACCATCTGATCTTTGACAAACCTGACAAAAACAAGAAATGGGGAAAGGATTCCCTATCTAATAAATGGTGCTAGGAAAACTGGCTAGCCATATGTAGAAAGCTGAAACTGCATCCCTTCCTTACACCTTACACAAAAATTAACTCAAGATGGATTAAAGACTTAAATGTTAGACCTAAAATCATAAAAACCCTAGAAGAAAACCTAGGCAATACCATTCAGGACATAGGCATGGGCAAGGACTTCATGTCTAAAACACCAAAAGCAATGGCAACAAAAGCCAAAATAGATAAATGGGATCTAATTAAACTAAAGAGCTTCTGCACAGCAAAAGAAACTATCATCAGAGTGAACAGGCAACCTAGAAAATGGGAGAAAATTTTTGCAATATATCCATCTGACAAAGGGCTAATATCCAGAATCTACAAAGAACTTAAAGAAATTTACAAGAAAAAAACAACCCCATCAAAAAGTGGGCAAAGGATATGAACAGACACTTCTCAAAAGAAGATCTTTATGCAGCCAACAGACATATGAAAAAATGCTCATCATCACTGGCCATCAGAGAAACGTAAATCAAAACCACAATGAGATATCATCTCACGCTAGTTAGAATGGCAATCATAAAAAAGTCAGGAAACAACAGATGCTGGAGAGGATGTGGAGAAATAGGAACACTTTTACATTGTTGGTGGGAGTGTAAACTAGTTCAACCATTGTGGAAGACAGTGTGCGATTCCTCAGGGATCTAGAACTAGAAATACCATTTTACCCAGCGATCTCATTACTGGATGTATACCGAAATGATTATAAATCATGCTACTATAAAGACACCTGCACACATATGTTTATTGTGGAACTATTTATTCACAATAGCAAAGACTTGGGACCAACCCAAATGTCCATCAATGATAGACTGGATTAAGAAAATGTGGCACATATAAACCATGGAATAACATGCAGCCATAAAAAAGGATGAGTTCATGTCTTTTGCAGGGACATGGATGAAGCTGGAAACCATCATTCTAAGCAAACTATCACAAGGACAGAAAACCAAACACCGCATGTTCTCACTCACAGATGGGAGTTGAACAACGAGAACACATGGACACAGGGTGGGGAACATCACACACCGGGGCCTGTTGGGGGCTAGGGGATGGATAGCATTAAGAGAAATACCTAATGTAAATGACGAGTTGATGGGTGCAACAAACCAACATGGCACACGTATACCTATGTAACAAACCTGCACACTGCGCACATGTACCCTAGAGCTTAAAGTATAATAATAAATAAATAAATAAATAAATAAATAAACAAACAATTTGGCCTTTTGCAATCTGGCCAACTGTATATTCAGAGCACTTCCATGCTCTTACCAGGGGAATGGGAGACAGGAGACCCTGCCCGGACTGGTTTCAGTTCCCTGACTCCTCCTCTCTTTCCTGCCTTCCTGCCTACCCCAGCCCCCAAATAAGTAGTTGGGCCAAGGATGGACAAGTGTCTCAAACCAGGCTAAAGCCCTTCCCCATAATTTTTCCAAATGGACCCAGCAGAGAAGAACTTCTTTTTATTTTCTTTTTTTGGAAGCTGAGAGGGATTTGACCTCAGAGCTCCTTCTGAAAGCTTTGTTCCTGGGCATGCAGGAAAAATCAGGCAGGAGAGAAAAAAAAGAAAGAGAATTGGTCCCCAGGATCTCAGAGCTGCCCTACCTCCCGTAGCTCTTCCTTCCTGGTTCTGTAAGCTAGCCCAAGTTCCTTCCAATAAATCCTCCATTTATATTGGTCTCAGTTGAATTTTTGTTGATGGTCACCAAATGAGCCCTGATGAATATAGCTAGTACAGGGCTTAGCACAGGGCTGTGTACATGGTAAGCCTGTGATTGTTGTCAAGCATTTGTCTTCATCTGTGTCCCTAGAGTCAGAGCAGTGCCTCGCACAGGTAGGTAGTTAGAAAGGTTGACCAAATCTCCTGACCAAGTCTGCATAACAACCAGCTAAAAACAGGATGACAGGACCAAATCCGCATATATCATTATTAAAGTTGAATGTAAATGGGTTAAACACCCCACTTAAAAGGCACAGAGTGGGAAGTTGGATAAAGAAGCAAGACCCAACTATATGCTGTCTTCAAGAAATCCATCTCAAATGCAGGGACACCCCCAGGCTCAAAGTAAAGAGATGGAGAAAGATATATGAAGCAAATGGAAAATAAAAAAGAGCAGAGGTCCTTATTCTTACTTCAGACAAAACCAACTTTAAACCCACAATGATCACAAAGGACAAAGAAGGGCTTTAAATAATGATAAACTGTTCAATTCCAAGAAGACTTAACTGTCCTGAATATATGTGTACCCAACACTGGAGCCCCAGATTCATAGAACAAGTTCTTAGAGACTTAAGAAAAGACTTAGATAACCACACAGCAAAAGTGGTAGGCTTCAACACCCCACTGACAGTGTTGGCCAGCTGATTGAGGCAGAATACAAGGTGTTTTTGACCTAAACTTGACACTTGACCAAATAGACTTAATAGACATCCACAGAATATTCCACCCAACAAAAACCAAGATATACATTATTTTCATCTGCACATGACACATACTCTAAAATTGACCACACCCTTAACCATAAAGCAATTCTCAACAAATTCAAAAAAATCAAAATCATACCAACCACACTCTCGGACTACAGTGCAATAAAAATAGAAATCAAAACCAAGATCTCTCAAAACCATACAGTTAAATGGAAATTAAGCAATCTGCTTCTGAATGACTTTTGTGTAAATAATGAAATTAAGACAGAAATGAATACAGTCTTTGAAACAAATGAAAACAAAGATACAACATACCAGAATCTCACAGCTAAAGCAGTGTTAAGAGGAATGTTTATAGCACTAAATGCCTACACAAGAAGTTAGAAAGGCCTCAAATAAACAAGCTGACATTACATCTAGAGGAACTGGAAAAATGAGAGCAAACCAACTCCAAAGGTAGCAGAAGAAAAGAAATAACCAAAATCAGAGCTGAACTAAGCAAAATGGAAATGAGAAAAACCATGCAAAACACTGCTCAAAAAAATCAGAGACAACACAAACAAATAGAAAAACATTCCATGCTCATGGATAGAAAGAATCAATGTTGTTAAAATGGCCATACTGCCCAAAGCTATTTACAGATTCAATGCTATTCCTGTCAAACTAGCAATGACATTTTTCACAGAATTATAAAATATCATTCTAAAATGTATTTCAAGCCAAAAAAGAGCCCTAATAGCCAAAGCAATTCTAAGAAATAAGAACAAAGCTGGAGGCATCACATTACCTGACTTGAAACTGTATTACAGTAATTAAAACAGTATGGTACTGGTACAAAAACAGACATATAGACCAATGGAATAGGTTATAGAACCCAGAATTAAAGCCATACACGTACAACCATCTGGTCTTCAACAAAGCTGACAAAAACAAGCAGTGAGGAAATGACTTCCTATTCAATAAATACTGCTGGAATAATTGGCTAGCCATATGCAGAAGGCTGAAACTGGACCCCTACATTTCACCATATACAAAAATCAACTCAAGATAGATTAATGAGTTAAATGTAAAACCTAAAACTCTAATGACCCTAGAAGAAAATCTAGGAAATACCATCCTGGACATGAGCTGAGGCAAAGGCTTCATGATGAAGACTCCAAAGGCAACTATAACAAAAACAAAAATACCAGCCTGGGCAACACAGCAAAACCCTATCCCACAAAAAATTAAAAAATTAGCCCACCATGGTGGCATGCATCTGCAGTCCCATCTATTCAGGAGGCTGAGGTGGGAAGACTGCTTGTACCCAGGAGATCAAGGCTGCAGTGAGCCGTGATCACACCACTGCACTCCAGCCTGGGTGACAGAGCGAGATCCTGTGTCAAAAAACAAAGACAAGTGAGACCTAATTAAAGAGCTTCTGCACAGCCAAAGAAACTATTAATATAGTAAATAGACAACCTACAAATGGGAGAAAATATTAGCAAATTTTGCATCCAACAAAAGTGTAATATCCAGAATCTATAAGGAACTCAAATCAACAAGCAAAAAAACAAACAACCCCATTAAAAAAATAGGCAAAGGACATGGACACTTCTCAAAAGAAGACATACATGCAGGCAACAAGCACAGAAAAAAAATGCTCAATATTAGTCATCATTAGAGAAATGCAAATCAAAACCACAATGAAATACCAATAATCAAAAAATAACAGACGCCAGCGAGGTTGTAGAGAAAAGGGAACGCTTATACAATGCTGGTGGGAATGTAATTAGCTCAGCCACTGTGGAAAGCAGTATGGATTTTTCTCAAATAACTTAAAATAGAACTACCATTCTACCCAGCAATTCATACCTAAAGATATATAAATCATTCTACCATAAAGACACAAGTACATGTATGTTCATTGCAGCACTCTTCACAACAGCAAAGACATACAGTCAACCTAGATGTCCATCAATGGTGGACTAAATAAAATGTGGTACATCTACACCATGGAATACTGTGCAGCTGTAAAAAAAATGATATCACGGCCTTTGCAACAACATGGTTGGAGCTGGCAGCCATAATCATAAGTCAATTAATGCAAGAACAGAAAATCAAATACCCACATGTTCTCCCTTGTATGTGAGAGCTAAACACTGAGTACACATGGACACAAAGAAGAGAATAATAGACACTGGGGCCTATTTGAGGGTAAAGGTGAGAGGAGGGTGAGAATTGAAAAACTACCTATTGGGTATTATACCTACCTGGGTGACAATATTATCTGTACACCAAATCCCCATGACATGTAATTTATCCATGTAACAAACCTGCACGTGCATCCCTTGAACCTAAAATAACAGTTGGAAGAAAAAAAATATCCTTACTCGTGAAGGTGGAATAGAGCGGGATGGCCTGGAAGGTCACCAGCAGTTCTGATGCCCCATGACATAGCAATGTTGTAGGCACTGCTGCAGTCTTGGTATGAATTTAGCTCTCACCTGGGTAACCATGGGCCTTACAAACAGAACCATCATCATAACAGAGACAGCAGTGTCTAATGTCGATGGAGTACATGCTCTGTGCTTGGAACCAACTCAGGAATCAAAAAGGCTCCCAGGGCCAGGAGCGGTGGCTCAGGCCTGTAATCCCAGCACTTTGGGAGGCTGAGGCAAGTGGATCACCTGAGATCAGGAGTTTGAGACCAGGCTGGCCTACATGGTGAAATGCTGTCTCTACTAAACATCACAAAAATTAGCTGAGCTTGGTGTCATGTGCCTATAATCCCAGCTACTCGGGAGGCTGAGGCAGGAGAATTGCTTGAACCCAGGAGGCAGAGGTTGCAGTCAGCCGAGATTGCACCACTACACTCCAGCCTGGGCAGCAAGAGAGAAACTCTGTCTCAAAAAAAAAAAAAGAAAAAGAAAAAGGGCTCTCAGGGTGAAGGAAGTGGGGTCAGGACAGGGGAAAATCATGGAAGACTTTCTGGGAAAGTTTACATATTTGTTTAACAAGTATTTACTGAATACCTGCTATGAAGATAGAAGGGTGGGGGTACTGGAAAGAGTATGGACTCAGAGTCAGGGCACCTGTCTTCATGACCCTGGCCCTGATACCCTTGTTAGGGATCTGTGAGAAGTCACCTCCCCACTCTGAGTCTCAGTCTTCCCAGCTGTGGAGAAGGTGGATGAGACTGGCAGTTTTCACTCTGAATTTCCTTGGAGCTCGGGGTTTTTAAGAGGTTCCCATACTGGTACCAAAACAGAGATATAGATCAATGGAACAGAACACAGCCCTCAGAAACAATGCCGCATATCTACAACTATCTGATCTTTGACAAACCTGACAAAAACAAGAAATGGGGAAAGGATTCCCTATTTAATAAATGGTGCTGCGAAAACTGGCTAGCCATATGTAGAAAGCTGAAGCTGGATCCCTTCCTTACACCTTATACAAAAATTAATTCAAGATGGATTAAAGACTTACATGTTAGACCTAAAACCATAAAAACCCTAGAAGAAAACCTAGGCAATACCATTCAGGACATAGGCATGGGCAAGGACTTCATGTCTAAAACACCAAAAGCAATGGCAACAAAAGCCAAAATTGACAAATGGGATCTAATTAAACTAAAGAGCTTCTGCACAGCAAAAGAAACTACCATCAGAGTGAACAGGCAACCTACAGAATGGGAGAAAATTTTTGCAACCTACTCATCTGACAAAGGGCTAATATCCAGAATCTACAATGAACTCAAACAAATTTACAAGAAAAAAACAAACAACCCCATCAAAAAGTGGGTGAAGGATATGAACAGACACTTCTCAAAAGAAGACACTGATGTAGCCAAAAGACACATGAAAAAATGCTCACCATCACTGGCCATCAGAGAAATGCAAATCAAAACCACAGTGAGATACCATCTCACATCAGTTAGAATGGCCATCATTAAAAAGTCAGGAAACAACAGGTGCTGGAGAGGATGTGGAGAAATAGGAACACTTTTACACTGTTGGTGGGACTGTAAACTAGTTCAACCATTCTGGAAATCAGTGTGGCCATTCCTCAGGGATCTAGAACTAGAAATACCATTTGACCCAGCCATCCCATTACTGGGTATATACCCAAAGGATTATAAATCATGCTGCTATAAAGACACATGCACACATATGTTTATTGTGGCACTATCCACAATAGCAAAGACTTGGAACCAACCCAAATGTCCAACAATGATAGACTGGATTAAGAAAATGTGGCATATATACACCATGGAATACTATGCAGCCATAAAAAAGGATGAGTCAATGTCCTTTGTAGGGACATGGATGAAACTGGAAACCATCATTCTCAGCAAACTATCACAAGGACAAAAAAACTAAACACTACACGTTCTCACTCATAGATGGGAATTGAACAATGAGAACACATGGACACAGGAAGGGAACATCACACACCGGGGACTGTTGTGGGGTGGGGGAAGGGGGTAGGGATAGCATTAGGAGATATACCTAATGCTAAATGATGAGTTAATGGGTGCAGCACGCTAACATGGCACATGTATACATATGTAACAAACCTGCACATTGTGCACATGTACCCTAAAACTTAAAGTATAATAATAAAATTTAAAAAAAGAACAAGTTCCCAGGAGCCTCCTGGGCAGGAGTCTATGAAGAGGAGGCTAAAGGTTAGGCCTGGACCCCCACGCCTGCTTCAACAGCGCTGCTTTTATCTGCTTTTTGTATTGGGGTCACACGTATATTCCATTTGGAAAAATGTCCTGCTGCTTTAACAATGATTAAAAACAAGGCAATCTCCAGACCCCCTCCAGCCCTGCCTATCCAGGACTACCTGTGCCAGACCCTGCATTCCGTGCTGGGGAAGCATGGAGCTGGAGACCCTGCCCTCCCAGAGCAGAAGCAGATACAGAAGCAGGAGCAGGAGGGGCTCCCTGAACACACGGATTATGCTCTTCTGTCCCATGAAGAACCCCTTCATGCCCACACTCTCCTGGGGAAGGATGTTCCCCGGGGAAGCCATAGGGTTCCAAGAAGCAGCAGCTGCTGTGGGTCAGCAATCAGGAAACCCCAACCTTTAGTCCTGGCTCTGTCCCTTCCTCTCTGTGTGAATTTGGGAAGGTTGTTAAACCCCTTTGAGCCTCGGTTCTCTTGAATCATAGGCTCCTTTTGAGAATGAAATGAAATGGTGGTCATGAGACCTAACATACAAATGCTACTGCTATTCTGCTATTGCAAAAGAAAACTCAAGGCAGAATAATCCATCTGAAGCTACCTAATTCCAATCTCCAGCCCTGCGCCCCTGGGCCCAGCCAAGAGACACTGTGTAGTAAAACAGTGGCTGTAGGTGCACCCCAGTCTTTGGTTTGAAGTGCTTTGTCTAAGTGTAAGTATTGTTTCTTCCTAAATAGCTCATGTGCCATGACTGGTAATGTCCCAGGCTGTCTTCCACCATCTTAGCCCTGCAGTAGCTCTGTATTGCATGCACTTGGGAGGTGGCCGCAAAATAGTTAAGAGCCAGGCTGCTCAAATCCTGCTCTGCTACCTAATAGTCTTTGTACCTTAGTTCCCTTTTGCAAGAGAGTAATGGAAATAGTACCTATGTCAGAGTGATATGGAGAATTAGATGCACAAATATGCATAAAAGGTCTAGAATGGTACCCAGCCCAGAGAAAGGGCGCAGTAGGTATTAACTATTATTCGGCTAGTGGCACACTTTGTCTCCAGCACCTGAAGCGGTACAAATGATGGCTTGAAAAATATTGGTGCAATAAATGAATAACGGCAAATGTTTTTATCTCTGCTGGGTATTAACTGGTGCAATCTTCATACAAACCACCCTGTGAGGTGCAATTTATTATTCCCATTTTATAGATGAGGAGACTGAGACACAGAGAAGTTAATTATCTAACATAATGCACAAAGCTACTAAGTGGCAGAGCCAGGACTTGAGCCCAAGCAGCCTTTACTCTTTTATTCTCCCTAATGTTTACTAATTAGAATATTTACCAGATTATACAGCTAATGTATTCAAGGTAAAAAAATTTTAAAATACAAGAAAGTATCATTTTAAAATATCAATTTAAATTCTACCACCCACAGATGAGCACTTGGTCAGTGTTCTTTCTGCGTGTGTGTCCTGTGTGTTTATGTGTAAGTGTAGTATTTGTACATAATAGGACCATGACATTGATGCACTTTTCACTTTATCATGAGCACACTCATGGGTTGAATTTTGTCTCCCCAAAAATTCATATATTGAAGTCCTAACTGCCCCCCCAAATCACAAAATGTGACTATTCGGAGATAGAATCTTGACAGAGGAAATCAAGGTAAAGTGAAATCTTTAGGGTGGCCCTAATCCAGTATGACTGGTGTCCTTATAAAAAGGGGAAATGTGGAGACAGACACACAGAGGGAAGACAGTATGAAAAGATGTAAGGGGAAGATGGCCATCTGCAAGCCAAAGAAAGAGGCGGCCGGGAACAGATCCTTCCCCAAGAGCCCTCAGAAGGAACTGACTCTGTCAACACCTTGATCTTGCACTTGTAGGCTCCAGAACTGTGAGGCAGTAAGTTTCTATTGCTAAAACACCCGGTCTGTGATGCTATGGGCAGCCCTAGAAAATTAACACAAGCACCTCTTCAGCATTTCTTTTGGTCTCTGCGTACTTCTTGCCCCTTATCACCAACACCTATTCCTTTGCCCTACCCCTGGAGTCCATCCTTGGATTAAACTTTCTCCCTCATCCCTTTCCCCAATAGCATCCTTACTCTTAACCTTTACACAAATGAATGACTTAAGCCACTCCTTCTGCACAAACTTTTCTGGACCCAACTTGGTGAAGGACCCTTGTAATTAAAAAAACAAAAAAAAACAAAAAAAAGTCGAAATTGTCTCTAATTCCTAGTATGTCTGCTCTGGGTAATGGGGCCAGAAAGTCTTTCAGAAACTGCTACAGAGTGCCCCATGGGGTCCACATCTAGCCCAACCTAGGCCTCAAGTTTCCTAAGAGAAGATGAAGATTATGGAGAAGCTTGTAAGGAAGTTATTCCCAGCTGTAATAATGAAGGAGGCGGAATGCCCATAAACAATTGTTAGCATTCCAGAAAGCCTGACGAACATCCTAGCTTCTATTCTTAATGGAAATGAATTGAGTACTAGACCAGTCAAGCAGCTGTCCAGGTTGCCAGCATGTGAAAGCAATAAAACATATTGAACTAAGTAAGAAATACAGGGTGACTTAGCTCCAGCCTCCAACTCCTTATTTGGCTGGTTAAAAGTAAACGAAGTTGACAGCATTCACTAGAAAAAACAAGAAAAGAGGCCTGGTGCGGTGTCTCATGCCTGTAATCCCAGCACTTTGAGAGGCTGAAGTGGGAGAATCTCTTGAGACCAGGAGTTTGAGACCAACCTGGGGAACATAGTGAGACCCCCATCCCTGTAATAAAATAAAATAAGCCAGGCATGGTGGCACCCACATATAGTCCTGGCTACTCATGAGGCTGAGGTGGGAGGATTGCTTGAACCTAAGAATTGGAGGATGCAGTGAGCCATGACAGTGCCACTGCACTCCAGCCTGGGTGACAGAGCAAGACCCTGTCTCAAGAAAAAGAAAAAGGAAAAGAAAAAGAAGAGAGCGAGAAAGGAAAGGAAAGGAAAGGAAATAGGCAATCGTTTCTGCTCTAATAAGACTCTGCCTAGCCTCTTGGTTGCTCAAGTGAGGAACATGTCCTGGATATGCACAGAAGCACCTGCAGCCCTTAGCTCAGCCCATCAACAGGGGCCTGGAGGGCCAGTATCAGTCAGCTGAACACCAGAAAACCAGGAATGCGCCCAGCATAGTGCCATTCCTTGGAATATTGTTATCCAGGTTTTAAATCCTGCCTTCCAGGAAGTTAGCTCAGAAAATCACAAAAGCCACCAAAAAAGAAAATTAAAACTATGAAAGTCCACTTATAAAAAGAACTTTTAAAATTACACAAACAGACTTTTTATCTATTGCCATGTTAATAACTCTGTCCTTGGTGAGTGGATGAATCTCACGCCATCCATGTACAAATGACAGAAAATGTATAATGAAAGACAGTTTCAAATAAGTTCAATGTATTATATATCCATTATTTTGAGCATAAAGAAAAGTATAATAAAGAAAAATAGGCACTTTGGGAGGCCGAGGTGGGTGGATCACTTGAGGCCAGGAGTTTGAGACCAGCCTGGCCAAATGGCGAAACATCATCTCTACAAAAAATACAAAAATTAGTTGGGTGTGGTGGTGCGTGCCTGTAATCCCAGCTACTCGGGAGGCTGAGGCAGGAGAATGGCATGAACCCGGGAGGCTGAGGCAGTAGAATGGCATGAACCCGGGAGGCAGAGGTTGCAGTAAGCAGAGATCACAACCCTGCACTCCAGCCTGGGAGACAGAGCGTGACTCCATCTCAAAAACAAAACAAAAAAACAAAAAAAGAAAAGAAAAAAGAAAAATAGCATTTCTATGTCTCCACCCCTGTGCTATATCAATTTGGAAAGGCCTAGCAAAAGTGTATCCAAAATATATTTTAACCTAAAACTGAAAGCCAACGTATCAAAATAAATATTCAACAAAAGCCAAATATCACGATCACGGAAAACCTTCTGAGATATACAAATAATTTATTTTTAAATTTCAATTATTTTTATAATATTATGAAAATCTTATTTTAGCTATTAAAATGTTAAACTTTGACATGATACAGGAAAACAAACAGCCCTGTCAGTTGCTGGATTGCTCCTACAGTTATTATACTGCATATTTACATTACTAAGTAGTTTTTCACTTTTAGCTGGCACATTTGATGATATCACTAACCTTTTGACTCAAGGCAATGTAATTTTGGAAAATGTTTTTCAGTAACATGTTTTCATGATGTATAACTGTGATAGGACGAACAAGAGCCCACAAAGATGTTCACATTTTAACAACCCAAACCTGCGAGCATATTACCTTACATGGTAAAAGGGATTTTCTTTTTTGATTTTGCAGTCTTTTTTTTTTTTAATTTATTTTAAGTTCAGGGGTACATGTGTAAGTTTGTTATATAGGCAAACTCATGTCACGGGGGTTTTTTGTTCAGATTATTTTTGTCACCCAAGTACTAAGCCTTGTACCCACTAGTTATTTTTTCTGCTCCTCTCCCTCTTGCCATCCTCACTCTCCAGTAGGCCCCAGTGTGTGTTGTTCCCCTCTTTTTGTCCATGTGTTCTCATTATTTAGCGCCTACTTGTGAGAACATGCAGTATTCCATTTTCTGTTCCTGTGTTGGTTTGCTAAGGATAATAGCCTCCAGCTCCATCCATGTTCCCACAGAAGACATGATCTTTTTCTTTTTTATGGCTGTGTAGTATTCCACGGTGTATATGTGCCACATTTTCTTTATCCATTCTGTCATTGGTGGGCATTTATGTTGATTCCATGTCTTTGCTATTGTGAATAGTGCTGCAATCAATATTCACGTGCATGTATCTTTATGATAGAATGATTTACATTCCCCTGGGTATACACCCGGTAATGGGATTGCTGGGTCTAATGGTAGTTCTGTTTGTAGCTCTTTAAGGAATCACCACACTGCTTTCCACAATGGTTGAATTAATTTACACTCCCACCAACAGCGTATGAGTGTTCCCTTGGCAAAAGGGATTTTCAAGGTGTAATTAAGATCTTGAAATGGGGAGATTATTCTGGATTAACTGAGTGAGCCTAATGTTTATAAGTGAGCCTAAACTTTATAAGGGGAAGGGAGAGGCATGGAGACAGAGGAAGTGAGACAAAAGAAGAGGTGAGAGAAAGAGAAAGGGAGAGCAAGAGTGAGCAAGAGCAAGGCAGGGTGCAGACAGGCAGGTGGTGGGGGAATTGGTTTGAAGATACTACAGCTGGCTTTAAAGACAGAAGAAGAAGCTGAAAGCCAAGGAATGCAGGCAGCCGGCAGAAGCTGAAAAGGCGAGGAAATGGATTTTCCTCTAGAGCCTCCTGAAGAAACACAATCCTGCTAATAACTCTGGGCTCAGTAAAACCTATTTTGGACTTCTGACCTCCAGAACTGTAAGATAATAAATGTGTGTTGTTTTAAGCCACTGAATCTGTGGCTACTTTGTTATAGCAGAAATAGGGAACGAATAAAATAACTTAGGAAAATCTTTTAAAAATTTCTTATCTTCAGTTTATGAAAATGATTAGTGGTCTATAGCAATCATCCTGACAATTTAAAAATTCAGTCTCCAGGATTCAAAACTATACGGAGTTATCTTCTTAAAGCATTTTTACAAAAATGTGTTGTTATGAAGTTTGATGATTAAGAAGATCAAAGTGTGTTCAGAGCCCCTCATTTTTCTCTAGCACTTCTTTGTTTCATATTCTTAATATTCTTTTTTTTTTTTTTTTTTTTTGAGACAGGGTCTCTCACTCTGTCACTCAGGCTGGAGTGCAGTGGCACAATCTCAGCTCACTGCACCCTGGACCTCCTGGGCTCAAGTGATCCTCCCAACTCAGCATTGTGAATAGCTGGGACTACAGGTGTGTGCCACCATGCCCAGCTATTTTGTTTTTTATTTTTTGTATAGATGGGGTCTCGCTATGTTGACCAGGCTGGTCTTGAACTCCCAAGCTCAAGCGATCTGCCTGCCTTGGTCTCCCAAAGTGCTGGGATTACAGGTGTGAGCCCCTGTACCTGGCTAGTATTCTTTATTATTTTTGGATTGTAGATAATTTATCATACATGCTTACATGATTTTAGATTTTTTTTCCACCTTGTGAAATTTTGAGGTTGGTGGCAAAACTGACATTCTGCTTTTAATTAATCCTTAATAAAACGTGAAGAATATCCAAGTAGAATATATTCTTGAAATATTTTTGCCCTAAAAAATTAAATAGCTAAATATTACAGTTCTTAATGTTTAAATGCCAGTGAATAAAATAATTCTACAAAGATTAGAATTATCATGCAAATTCTTATCTTATTAAACTTAATATTAAAGTCTATAAACTTAGTAAAAAAAAAAAAGACAATATTCTTTCTCAGCTAATCTAGACATAATGCATTTTTCCTAATATTTTTATTCATTAGTTTCCTAATTTAGAAAATTTCTTTTTTGTAGAGATGGGGCCTTGCTATGTTGCCCAGGCTGGTCTTGACCTCCTGGCCTAAAGTGATCCTCCTGCCTCGGCCTCCCAAAGTGCTGGATTAAAGGTGTGAGCCACTGCTCCTAGCCTCTAATTTTTTTAACTATGTGAATTTAATACTTATATTTTGCATAATATGAACAGCATTCACAATCCTCATTACATTTTGCATCATTTTACTCATACAATTACATATATTTCAAGGAGCTGTTTTTCTCCAAAGTATACATCTAGAATCCTTATCAGAATTTCAGAGGGCCAGGCGCCGTGGCTCACGCCTGTAATCCCAGCACTTTGGGAAGCCGAGGCGGATGGATCACGAGGTCAGGAGTTCAAGACCAGCCTGGCCAACATAGTGAAACCCTATCTCTACTAAAAATACAAAAAAGTAGCCAGGCGTGGTGGCTAGTGCCTGTAATTCCAGCTACTCAGGAGGCTGAGGCAGGAGAATTGCTTGAACCCAGGAGGCGGAGTTTGCGGTGAGCTGAGATCATGCCACTGCACTCCAGCCTGGGTGACAGCGCAAGACTCTGTCTCAAAAAAAAAAAAAAATTAAGAGAAAATATTCAAATAGTAACAATATATCTATATAAAAGCAGAAAATGCAAAAAAGAAAGAAAATACTACTAATAAACAGTATATCTGATTGACATACTTTGTTCATACCACCACCATTATTTCACAGGCTAGCTATCATATGCAACCATGAGAGAGACTATGTGTCAACTCCCTGACCTAAGCAATCACCCAAACCATAGGGGCAAGAAGCCTGGAAACAATGCTTCCCAGACTCCCTGGCTGGCAGGCTTCAGGTTAGATTCTACTCTCGCTTGTTTGGGGGATGCAGAAGAGAAGGAGAAGCCAGTGTTTGAGAGGCAGGACAGGCCAACTCGCAGCAGCAGCAGCAGCTCCTGTGGGGTTTTGCATGGCGTTCGGGCATCTCCTTGAGAATCTCCCACTTTGATGCTGCTGGAAGCTGACACCATTCATGGCCACTTCCCTGGGATCTCTGAACTTCCAGATTTCAAAGTGGCCTTTCTGACCTCTCTTCCCACTGCTCTTGTGAGGTCGTGAATGCCTCTAGTTCCCTGTATTGAACCTCTCTCTCTTCCTTCTCTAAATACCTAGAGTGGCTTCTGTTTTTCTGACCAAACCCTAATACAATAACATGCACATACAGTAAGAAGATCACTGATCACCCTCAGGTTCAGCGAAGACACAGTATCTTGAAGTAGACATTTGAGTAGGTGGCCTTCCAGGGGCTGAAGACAAAGCAAAGCAGATCTCGCCTAACTACCAAAGCTAAAGGCACATTCCTGTGCAACCCGATTTCTGTCCAGCCAGAGCAAGCCCACAGGTCTTCGTCTGACCGTGACAAACCTCAGTGAGGCTGCTCAGCCTTCATAAAAGTCAAATGTATTTGTTTTTTATTGTTGTTGTTGTTCTGTTTTTACCAGGATGAAATCAGCATAGTGAGGTAGTAATACTGCTGGCCTGTGGGCTCTCGGGCTCATGCAACATGAGAAAAACAACCATTACCAAGGCATCAAGTTGGTAGGTAGAGTCCTTCCACATGTGAAGGTGCAGTAAGTAGGGCTGGGAGTAAATGAACAATAAAATGCATCCTTTATGGTGCAAAGCACAGGAACTCCCTGCATCAAGGAATGGGGAAACAGGGCAAGGAAGACAGCTCAGAGCCAATGAAAAGGAAACCTACTAAGCACCCAGTGTTGTGCTGGTCCAGTGGTTCTCTCCATGTTTTTGGTCTTGAGACCCCTTAAAACTTACTGATGGCCCCAGACTTCTGTTTATGGATCATTACCATTTTATAAATTGAAACTGAGAGTATTTTAAAAAGAGGAATACACAGCACACATCCCAACAGCTGTCAGAGCCAGTAGCCTTTGGAAACCACAAGGGTGAGAAAATGAGAGTAAAAAGGCAAATAACATCTTGGTATTTTCATGAAAAGTGTTGACCTCGAAGCTACCCTGAAAGGGTCTTGGGGACTCCTGGACGACACTGAGAGCCACCGTGCTAGGCTGTTGATTCTAGTCTAGCTCATTTCATTCTCTTAACACTGAAATGTGTGTGATTACTATTCCCATTTGACAGGGGAAGAAACTAAAGATCAGAAAGGCCTAAGTAACTTGCCCTGAGTAATCTCGCAGACCAGGATTTAACCCTGCTCTCTCTGCCTCCAGAGCCTCCACTGGAACAGAGGACTTGACCACGGGAGGGCCAGGCCCAGGAGGGATTAGCCGGAGAGTCCCCAGGCAGTCACGAGGGTCCCCGCAGTGGGAAGAAGGAACCGTCCCCTGGGGAGCTGACTGGCCATGAGAAACTGGAGTACCCAGGCTTACCCCCACTGCGAAATGGGCCCGCATCCTTGACGTTATGGTCTGGGAGAGGGAGGCAGCCTGGAATGGAGACCTGGCTGCCAGCGCGAGCTTTGCCATCTGCTGATGTTGAGCGCTTGGCCAGGCACCCCTAAGGGATTGGGCTAGAGAGTGTCTTAGAGCAAAACACCATGGGGACTCCCCCCAGCCCTCAGCTCTCGGTCCTGTATCCGGACTAGAATCTCAGGGTCGTCTGGTCAGCCGAGGGTGGTAGATGGGACTGCACAGCCTGAGAGGGAAAACAGCTCTATTCTTGCTAACCCACATGGGCAAAGGATCAGCCCGGAGAATCTGGGGCCTTTTCCAGGACCATAATAGGTGATTTCGCTCCAAAGCCTGCCAGTGGGAGTATCAGTTTAAATCCACCGAGAGCAAGTTTTATATTAGAATAGCATTCCATAGCTACTGCTGGCCTTCCACTGGGGAGCTCTGTTTCCAATCTCAAAGATGTCAAACAATTTTAAAGGCACAGAAGCTCAGTTTTACCCAGCCAGGCAGGCAATGGCAGAAGGCATGTGACTGCCAGCATTCCCACAGCAAATGCTCAAGGCAGCTTCACAGCAGCCCCCACCCCAACCCTGACCCCAGACTCTGGTCTCTATTCTGCTTCCAGCTCCAAGACAGGCTGGAGGAACAGCTGGTCCAGAAACCTGGGGTACCCATAGCTACCCACTCAGACCCTCTGTGGGTTGCATGACTGTCCACATCCTCAGGGAGGCCTGCGTTTGCTTAGACACCTAGCTCCTGGGCACACTCTCTGGAATCATAGGCCACTGCCAGGTCCCCCATGCCCATGGCCACGGCATTCCCTGCCAGCCTGGCATACTCCTCATGCCATCTCCCAGGCAGGGATGGCCACACTCTGTGAGCAAAAATAACACTAACAATAGCTCACATTGTGAGGTTCTTCTCGCTGCACGCTTCTCATGCCCTGTCTTGCTGGAGCTTTACAAAAACTTTACAGGGTTTGCAAGTGATAGCCCATTGTCCTTCTTTATAGATGAGGAAGCTGAGGCTTGGTCCATGAAAGGGGGTGTCTAAGGTCACTCCACGGGAGAGCTGACACTAGGTCCCAGGTCTGTCCGTCTCAGCCCAGGGTTCCCTCTGCTGTCTGGCATTTTTGGGGTGAGGTGCAGAGCAGAAATGGTGCAGGGCACTGGGGCCAGAAGTGTAGTGAGCCCAGGG
This sequence comes from Nomascus leucogenys, assembly GCF_006542625.1. NCBI lineage: Eukaryota > Metazoa > Chordata > Mammalia > Primates > Hylobatidae > Nomascus > Nomascus leucogenys. The sequence continues at coordinate 82,070,179 of NC_044386.1, forward strand.
CCCCTTTCTTGCCTTTGTCTCATCACTAGTGGCCACCAGCCATGAGTCCTCAAGAGATCATTCTCTGAGATTAGAAACATACAAATCAGGAGTTTCAATGAGCTGAGCAATCTGTTTCATTTTAATTTTCTTTCCTAAATTTAAATTTAATATTAAATTTAAACTTAAATAGAGAGATTTAAATTTAATACTCAAATCTCTCTCTCCCTATGCCTCCTGCTCCTGGTTTCTGGAGTAAAGCACCTGCCTTTGGCCATCTCAGGAGCATTGGTGGGTGAAGCTCATCTTTGGAATCCTCCTTGGGATGTGACCGTGGCCACTCAGCAGGTTATTTAGCAACATGCCTGGGTGAAAGAAACCCTCCAACTTTCCAGACATAATGTAATAGGCCCTGTGTCCTCCCTTCCTGGGCTTGGGTCATAATGAGAAAGAGGGCTAACCTCACTTTTGGGACCTAAGTGAGGTTAGCCCTTGTCTTGGTAAAGCCACCTCTGTGAAGCAGCGATTTGCCCAGACCAGTGGTAAATGTTGGGGTGGTCCTACCAGGCACAGGCCTGGATGACCTCCAGGGCTCTCCGACCCCCAATTCTGCAGTGGTGGGAGGCAAGCCTTAGCACTTAACAGGCTGTTGCTGGACAAATGGAGCCCAAAGCAGGGGTTGGAGAGGGTCAGGCAGCCAGAGGGAGCCACATGAGGCCTCAGCAGTGGGATCCCAGCTTGGCCAGGTGCCATCACCTCTGGCTCTTTACCCAGAGGAGTGGTGTGTAGGGAAGGAATCTCATGCAGCCTGGCTGAAGACACTGGGCTCCACATTGAGTTGCTCTGTCAGGAAAGACCTGATACATGAGTGTCATGGAGCAGCAGAGAGGACCCTTCAACCAAAGTCATGATCTCGCCTCTCAGGGTTGGCTGGCTGTCCCAGTAGTTACAGGATCCTGAAGTGGACTTGGGGTGGAGAAGTACTCACACGGGCACTCAGAGATTCTTGCCTCTAGTAAAGAGGAACCTCACATGTCTATGTCCAGAGAGATTCCGCTAAGAGGCTGCTGGAGCCGCTCTCTTGGGCTGGACAGAGAGCTGGTGGGTGACTCCAGCCTTCCTTTGGGGGACAGCTCCTCCCGGTGCCTTGCTAGGAAATGTCCTTGGGAATCTAAGGAAAGGCACTCTACCAAGCTAATAGCTCAGCTTTGTGCTATGAAGGCCAACCTTCCCCTTGACAGCAACTCCTCTCTTTAGACCTGTGTACTTAGCCCTCAAGCTCCCGTGGCAGTGTGAGAACAGCACGTTTCATCCTTCACTCTTGGCCATTTGGGTGCTGGGGTCGGCAAAGGTGTAAACTGCTTCCTGCATCACCATTTGTGAATCGGGCTGATGGCTCACAGGCCTAAGGTGATCAGAAGCAGTTGGGACAGCAGGTGAGTAAACAAACAGCTGCAAGAGAACGTGATCTGTCCCTCATGGAGGTGAGGACAAGGTGCTGGGAGAGTGGGGGTGGTCATGACTAATGCTGTGGAAGCAAAAGAGGCTGTGAGGGCATGATGCCACCATAGCTTGCCATGGGTACTGCCTGCTTAGAAGGCTGACGGCATGTCTGGGGAGGCCCGGAGAGGCAAATGGGAAGACAAGGGCTAAAAGGAGGAGTCAAAGGGCTGCCCCAACATGTTAATAACTCCTAATATGGCTCCCTGGGTGGCAGGCCTGACCCTTGCCCACTCCTGAGAGCAGATTCTCAGAATAGGCTTCTGATGAAGGTGCAGAATGAGTCAGGGTCATTGGGTGCAAGTAACAGAAACTAATGGGCCCATGTAAGCTAAGAAGAAATCTATCGGGAGGATGTTGAGGCGTTCACAGAATCGGCAGAACTTTTTGGAGAAGTTGGGCTTGGAAAATAGGAACCAAGAGAGGCTGGACAGCAGCCAGCAAGTCAAGCACACGTCCCAGAAACACCTGCCATTGCCAGAGGTCACCTTTCAATTGTCCCTGCATCTTGGCATCTTTCCTCTAAGGGTCAAAGTTTCAAATGACAGCAACATGAATCCCAACCCCCACATCTGGCTGCCAGAGGGCAGGGAGCAGGCCTTTCTGGGTCCTGGTGTCTGGCGAAGGGAGGCCTGGATGCCTTAGGGACAGACATCCGGCTTTTCTCCATGCAGCCTTGCAGTAGCTAGAGAGCTGCTGACTTTGGGGATTGGGCAGCAGTTGCCAGGAGGAAGCATCCATTCTCCCAGGGGTTTTACTCCTCCTAAGCTATGGAAAAGTTCAGTAACAGCCCGGGGTTGGAGGCATCCCAGGGTCCTAGGTTGGGAGAAGGGCAGAAGTTACTTTTCTAGTTTCTGCCTTTCCTAATAACTAATTCATTTCTTTCTATGGCTTTTTGAGAAAATATCTTGTTATCATCTGTATAGAGATCCCACTGTGTACAGTATGAGGTAGAGGTAGGGGAATCCTAAACAGAGCATAATGAGTGCTCCTCTGTAAAGGAATTTTCATGATTGAAATTTATTAAATTCCTAATGTATGCCAGGTGCTGGGTTAAGTACACTTTTATGTGGCAGGGAGAAGAATATATTCTAAAACCTTGCTACACACTATATGTAAAAACCTGAAACTGGAAGCTACCCAAATGTGCACCAACACTAGAACACATTATAACATATTTATATATTGGAATACTGTAGCACAGCAGCATTCTTGGAGCCTGGTCTGCCCCTATGGGTCCCTGTGATCCTTTCAAGGAAGCTACAAAATCAAACCTATTTTCATAATAATTCTAAGATATTATTTGCCTTTTCCACATTGATGTACAAAAGCAATGGTAGGTAAAACTGCAGGTGACTTAACACAGATCAAACAATAGCACTAAACAGAACTAGTAGTCATTGAATTATTCACTCCCATACATCCTCACTACAAATTTTCCAATTTCACTCGACTGTATCTTGACGAAGCGGTAAAAGTTATTAATTTTAGTCAGTCTCAACCCTTGAATGCATGTCTTTTTAATATTCTGTGTGACAAACTAGGGAGTTTGCATAAAGCACTTCTGCTAAATACTGAAGTACAAGGGACGTCCTGAAGAAAAGCATTTGTGTGATTATGTGAGTTGCAAACGGAACTAGCCGCTTCCTTGTATGTGATTCTTGGTGTGCAGGTGCAGAGACTCTTGGTTTGGGATGCAATTTCTAGGTCACAGAGTATGTGGATGTTCAACTTCATGAGAAAATATCGAACTGTTCTCCAAAGGAATTATTAGACCTTTACAGTTTTTTGGCCAAATGAAATGGTCTTTCATTTCGGTCTTGATTTTTGTTTTCCTAATCATTAATGTGGCTGAATGTTCACTGGCCACACAGATTGCCTGCCACTGCTAATTTTGAATCAGCCTAGCCAGCTAATGTCACAGAATACATCAACATGAGCACAGGTGGTACTAGTCCGGGATGGGAGAGGTGGTTTAGTGTGACCGTATTTAATGTGTTATAAGATGCCATCAGTTATAAGATGCACCATCAGCTTAATATAGATTTACTGAAAAAAAAAGTCATATCAAATTAAACACTTTTTTAAAAACAAATAATAGTATCAGTCCATTTTCACACTTCTATAAAGAACTGCCTGAGACTGGGTAGCTTATAAAGGAAAGAGGTTTAATTGACTCACAGTTCCGCAGGAAACTTACAATTATGGCAGAAGGCGAACAGGAAGCAAGGCATGTCAGGCATGTCGTACGTGGCAGCAGGAAAGAGAGAGTACGCAGGGGAAACCGCCACTCTAAAAACCATTAGATCTCTGAGAACTCCATCACTATCATGAGAACAGCATGGAGGAAACTGCCTCCATGATCTGATCACCTCCCACCACGTCCTTCCCCCGAAATGTGGGGATTACAATTCAAGATGAGATTTGGGTAAGGACACAGAGCCAAATCATATCATGCACATTTATCTGTATAATCATATAGTATTTTCTTTTTTAATATCACCATCGATTCTAAATTTTCTTCACGTTTACAGTCTGAAGACTCTTCCCAGTTGAGGCAAATACTGTCACAGAAATGTAGACTTATGGAACCTGTACCCGTGAACTTGACGTCCTGAGTATACTTAGTAGAGACAGTTAATATGCCAGGTTTTGCATGCATTTTCTATTTGGTTAAACTCACGGTTTCATTTTCTCTGCAACTGAATTACATATCACTGGAAATTTGAAAGTCACCCAGATACTTTTGACAGATGGATATGCAGTATCTAATGATAATCTTTCACAGGGCACAAATTAACCACAGCAGCCTCTCCCAGCTCTCAATTCTGCAATCTCTTTGGAAAGATTTATCTAAGTTTGCATAGCTCAGTGATGACAACCATGTCACAACTCACTCCTCTATTTGCTGCTAGTAAATTTGGGTTGCCATCAATTAAAAGACACAACCCAATTTCAGAAACATTCAGAAGTAAAAGAGTGTGCATCTTATTTTTCCTCTAATTATCTAGTAATTAAATTTTAAATGTGTATATATATATGTGCGTGTATATATATGTGTGTGCATATATATAGGTGAGTGTGTGCACGTGTGTGTGTGTGTGTGTGTGTGTAGCCAACATTTATTAAGCATCTACCAGGTGATAACTTCCATGACTCCATGTTAGGGACTTTCCATTTATTATCGTTAATCTTTACAGTAATTTTGTGAGGTAGATAACATCCTCATTTTAAAGGAAACTGAGGTTCAAAGGGTCAAGATAACTTGACCGAGACTCATAAGCTGCAGAATCAGAATTCAAATCTAGGTCTATCTAACTTCAAGGCCCATAAACTTTCTACCACGTTATGAATCTCTTTTTCAGGTACTAAACTCCATGAGCAACTACTAGGTAAGACCTCGAATGAATTACTGCCAATTCTGCCTGTTATGTCTCTAAGGTTGGATGCCTCCCTTTAGGAAGAGGTTACTGGCAGGGACAATGGAGAGATTTACAAGAGAGTTGAGCAATGTTAAAAACAAGGTATTTGCTCCTAATCCTGTTAAGCTCCCTTGAGCTCTGCGCAAGCCGAGAAGGGGAGGGCGTGTTAATTTGCTTGCGTACAGGTGCACCTAAGGTTGCTGTTACAACCTCCACATCTTCCAACCTTAGCCAGGGCTTGGTGTCACTTTTTCTAGTGTTCATGGGTGCAAAACCCTGATTTGTTTTATTATGATGAACAATCATAAAACTGATGTACTAATGTCAATAAGGAGGCTCAGTTTCAGCCCTGGAAATGTACTTCTTTTCATTAAGAGTGCCCTGGCCAGGCACAGTGGCTCACACCTTTAATCTCAGCACTTTGGGAGGCTAAGGCAGGCGAATCACTAGGTCAAGAGATCGAGACCATCCTGGCCAACATGGTGAAACCCCCTCTCTACTAAAAATACAAAAATTAGCTGGGCCTCGTGGTGCACACATGTAGTCCCAGCTACTCGGGAGGCTGAGGCAGGAGAATCACTTGAACCCAGGAGGTGGTTGTTGCAGTGAGCCGAGAATGCGCCATTGCACTCCAGCCTGGCGACAGAGCAAGATTCCGTCTCAAAAAGAAAAAAAAAAGAAGAGTGATGAGTGATGCGTGGTGGTGTTGAATCAGACTCAGGGGTTTGTATTTTTTCCAGTCTCCAAATTACATACAGGTCCATTTGGAGCTCCTACAGACCTGAAGAGACCTAGGGGTGGGGGCAGGGTTCTCTAACATCAGACACAACAACCCCTATGCTATCTTGGACAAGTAAAAACTTGTGGGTACTCAGACCTTGCTGAAGGAGAGTATTCCTTCATCACCCTCAAATGCATGGCTTACTTTGGCCAGTCACAAACTTTTCATCACCAAAAACCCCATTCCATAACTTTTCCTGCTGGGCCTCTTCCGATGAAGTACTTTTATCCACTAACTTGCATGTTGGCTTTAAAAAATTCTCTATGAATTAGATATAATCAGCAGAAAAGAAATTCCAGCCAAAAGGAAAAGAACATGAGATTTTACTCAGCATGCCAAGGGAACCTTATCTCAGGTAAAACATGATTTTCCTTAGGCTTTTCCTTGAAACATGAAAAATAACTCCACAGTTCCACTCACTACCGTTTCAGATAAATCCTCAGGGGTCCACTGACCTGGATTTGAAACCACTGGTCTGATTTTCTCAACAAAGTTCATTTAACTTTGTGTTGACCTCGGGACCAGTCGCCACTCACTTTCCACTCCTGCCTTTGGATCAAGCCCATCTACACAGAAAACAAGGTACTATATTTCTTCAAGCCAGAGATACCCTATCAAACTTTTTCACCGAACTTTTCCCTCCCATCAGTAATTTGTGAGAGGTGTGGTTGGTTGCTCTGCATCTTCACCAGGACTTGATATTGTCATTAAAAAAAATTTTTTTAGCCATTCGAATAGGTGTGTAGTGGTTTTATTTTGCATTTTCCTAATAACTAATGATGCTGAGGATATTTTCTATGCTTAATTGCCATCTATATATGGTCTTTGGTGAGCTGCCTGTACAAATCTGTTGCCCATTTGTTTGGTTAGGTTGTCTGTTATTGAGTTTTGAGGGTTCTTTATATATTCTGAATTTAAGTTATTTGTCAAATATATCCTTTGCAAATACCTTATCCTAGCCTGTGGCTTGTCTTTTCATTTCCTTAGCAGTGTCATTTACAGAGCAGATGGCTTTAATTCTGATGAACTCTGATTTATCAATTTTTCTTTTATGGACTGTGCTTTTGATATTGTCGTATCTAAGAAATTTTTGCCTAACTCAACATCACAAAGATTTTCTCTCTTAAGCTTTATTCTGATAGTTTTGTTTTAGGTTTCACATTTAGGCCTATGATGCATTTTGAGTTAATTTTTGTACAAGGTACAAAATTAGGTACCTAGGGTATGGGCCAAGGGTCAAGATTTTTTGTTGTTACTTTTGCATATGGATATCCAATTATCCCAGCACAATTTGTTGAAAAGACTATCCTTTCTTCATTGATTTACCATTGCATCTTTGTCAATTGACCACACCTGTGTGGGTCTATGGCTAGGCTTTCTTCTCATTCCATTCACCAATACCACTCTGTCTCGATTCATATAGGAGATGCCTATAGATGCCACCCCAAAATAAGCCACTTTGGCCTGAGGATTGTTCTGAGCTGAAGGCAACTGAGAAAGAGCAGATACAAGAAAAGCTCTCCGCCCTCCCCTAAAATATGCCTAAAAACCTAAATGCAAGATATAAGTTTATGAGGTGTCTCTCCTCCCCTCTCTACCAAGAAAGATAAAGGTTGATTACTGAAGATAACTTTAAATCCTTATCAGTCTGAAGATGGCACCAGGGGAATCTACATAACAAACTCCCATTTATTTGCCTTATGAGATAAATATTATTAACCTCATTTTTCAAGTGAAGAAACTAAGACTCAAAGAATTTAAGAAATTTGTCTAAAGTAACACAGCTTATCCTTTCCAGTGAATTTAAATCCATTATTTCTTATCTCCAAAGTCCGTGTTCTTCCCACTGCCCTAGACTGCCTGTGGTCCAAATCATTTTTAGCAGATATCAGTCTTGCCTACGGATGAGAGAATTCTGGGGAAGCTGCTAAAAATTAAGACTACTAGAGTTGCCCCAAGACCAACTAAATCTGAATCTCTGGGACTGGTACCTAGGCCTGGGTATTTTTCAAAAGCTCCCCACTTGATGCTGAGCAATGGTCAGGGTTGAGAACACTGGACTTACTGCTTTCCAAAAGAAGGGTCCTCCTGCCCTCACAGCACAGTGATCCGAGATGCCTGTTCCTTGGAGTTTGGAAGCAATGAGCAATGAATGCTTTACAGGAGGCAACAGCTCCATCCGCTTTAGGCCTGGGAGGCTCAGGGCTATAAAAGGCAAAGCTTTCTCCTTCATTTATTAAATGCTAGTAAATCCAAGGAGTGTGTCATGGTATTTTAGCATCAACTTATCACACATGTTTGTGCTGGCTTACGGTTGCAATCCTGATGAAAAACAGGTGTGACTCCTCAAAGCTGCTGTTAAGGACTTAATGGGTTACAAAAGGATGCTAATAAAAATGTTGGATGAGAGGAATGTTGCCATTTCAGAGGATATGGTGGGACTCTCATTTCTCAGAGGGATTTGGCCTTTGGGGACATATTTCAAAGCAGAAAGCAAAGTTCCTTGCATCACCTTGGGAGGCAATAGCACCCTGGAGATGTGCTGTCTGGAGTAGTCCAGTGACTGAGACAGGGAACCTCCTCGCTAAAGTGGCAGATTTAGGTCCCAGCCTCAGTTACTGGCAGGACAAAATGATCGCATTTTTAGGCTAGATCTTACTAAAGCTTCAGGATGCCTTTTTTAGAAGTTGTCCCACCCCAGATGTGACATCTAATCTGGGTAATATTTCCTTTCGTGAAATGTCCCTATAACATGAACCATATTGTTGTTGTAATTATTTTAAGCTTAGTGTTTCCCTTTACAAACTTAAAATCCACATCTTGAAAATTTAGAAGATGCAGAACAGTAGTCCAACATAGAGCTAATGAAAGTTTCGCATGACTAGACCACGTTAGAACTCGATATACATCACCTTATTTAATCCTTGCAAGAACTCTCATGGGGAGAAGCCTTATTTCTGTTTTCAGATGAAGACACTGAGGCTTAATGGCATAAAACGGTTTGCTCAGAGCTCCCAAGGAAGCGGGTGGCCTGACTCCAAAGCTCATTCTCATCCCATTACACCTCCCAGCCTTAGTACATTTTGGAATATTTCCTTATATCCTTTCTTTTGTTAAGCATTTTTTTTTTGATGTGATGTTTGGATTCCAGTTTTTGTTTTTTTTTTGAGATGGGGGTCTCTCTATGTTACCCAGGCTGGTCTTGAACTCCTGGGCTACTGGAATCCTCCTGCCTCAGCCTCCTGAGTAGCTGGGATTATTGGCATAAACCACTGCACCCAGCTTCTGGATTCCATATTTTTGAGCGCATGAAAAATCCAGTTTTGCTTCCAGCTTTTTTTTCTAAGTAACTTGTGAAAGTTGTCAGAATCAAAGTGGAGTCACTTATGTTAAAAATCCTGACAAATATAACCGGGAAGGCCATGAAGAAGGGTTTTCATGCACAAATGCCTGATAACAAGAACTATCACAAAAGAGTGCAAAAATCACAACTTCGCACAAAGACCATCACAACCTTACACAAAAACACTTCCATGAGGACAACTGCCCAGCAACTGCCTGTCCAACCTCAGAATGACACCACCTTTGTTATTGATCTTTGTAGGCAAGGATAATTATCTCAAAACAATTATGTCATCCTCCTCATTTTTCTTTTAAAAACCTTTGTCTTCCTTTACCTCTGTGAATGTCGCACAGTTTACTACGGCAAGCGTATTCCATTGCAATACCTGTTCCTGAATTTCCTCTCAGAGTCTGTTATTTAGGGTGACAAACTTGTTAATAGAAGTCGTTTTCCAGTTAGTTTTTAGGCTTTGAGCATTCATTTGCCAGACGACACACGCTCTGAACACTAGGCTTTCAGGGGAGTTCCTCCCAGGTAAAGAGTTTGTCTTGGCAAACTTGGCTGTTGATGAAACTTGGTTCAAAGAGCAAATCACTCTCGTGAAAGGGAGTCTGGTACCGGGGGAGCAGAAGTTGGGATGGCAGAATCAAGGGAAGTCAAGATCTCTCCTTTCCCACCACACAGACAGATACAAGCCAATATTTTATATATATATATGTATATATATACACATATATGTATATACGTGTGTGTGTGTGTATATATATATATATATATTTTTTTTTTTTTTTTTGAGGCAGAGTCTCACTCTGTTGCCAAGGCTGGAGTGCAGTGGCACAATCTCGACTCACTGCAACCTTCACCTCCTGGGTTCAAGCGATTCTCCTGCCTCAGCCTCCTTTGTAGCTAGGATTACAGGCCTGCGCCACCATGCCCAGTTAATTTTTGTATTTTTAGTAGATACGGGGTTTCACCATGTTGACCAGGCTGGTCTTGAACTCCTGACCTCAGGTGATCTGCCCGCCTGGGCCTCCCAAAGTACTGGGATTACAGGTGTGAGCCACCATGCCCAGACGCAAGCCAAAGTATTTTTTTTAGCAAACCTCCATCGTGATTGCTCATAGGAAGGGAAGCTTTTAAGAAATAAGGATTTTTTTTTTTGAGACAGGATGACATAGGAAATAAAAAGAACGCTCTTTCCACAGTGATGTGTAAACCCAGGGGGAGCCGAGGGTCTGTGGTGGGTTGCTGGAAGGACTGCCCCCACCCTCCCTCCACCCTGTGGACTGAGCAGGCAAAGCCTGTGGGAAGCGGAGCAAACAAGACCGATAGAGATGGGGCTGCGAGAGACAATGGCAGGGCTGCAGGGAGCCAGGCAGGTTTGGGGTTCTGACCGAGAGGGCAAGAGCAGAGACCATGTTTGTCTTAGAACTCTACACAGCCATGAAAATTCAGGACATTTCCTGAGCCCACATAGTAGAGGTTGGCTAATCTCTTTCATAACCTCTGTTTCAGGTTAAAGGGACAAAACCCACTTTCACATCTTTCTGGCTAAGGTCTTGCCTTGGCTTTCTTTGCTTCACAATAGAGTCATTGACCCACGCTGGAGTCTGTGGGTGGCACCACAAACAGGAACATTCACACGACAGAACAAACATTTCTCCATGTAAACTGGGATCCCTGCGCTTTCAACTTAAGGGCTTGCTGATGAACGACCAGGACTTCGGGGTGATTAGCCCCAACCCTCCACCAAATGACTGTTTGCTTCCCTTCATATTTTGACCCCGTGCTTTTTGGCTAAAGTATAAAAGAAGAGAAATCTGAAATGTGTTCTCAAACGTTCAAAGCTCCAATTCCTGCAGAAGAGAATTTAAAACAAACCCCCCTTGGACTCTCGGCAGGAGTGGACAGCAATATCTCCACTTAGAAATCTGCAGGTGAAGGACGGGCTGAGCCAGAGGAAATCTGTTTCTCATTAGAATTCATGGCGGAGCATTTTCAGGCGCATCTGGAAAAGAAATGAGGAGAAGTACTGCCAGTGAGGTTTGTTTAATAAGCTCCTTTCTCCCCTCACACGTCTGCTGGCTTTCCCGTCCGCAGGCCACCTGGGACCAGGTTTTCCAGTCCCTCTGCAGCCCCCTGCATGTGTCTGTATATAATCTGGGTATATGGCTTATAAAGTGGAGAATCCAAATAAGGAAAACCCATTTCGCTCTCATTTTTCTAAATGTCAAATGAAATTCTCCCTCAGACACTCTCCCTTTCACAGATGCGGTGGATATGAAGGGGAAGAGTCCGTGGTAAGGATCCCTTTTATTAATTTGTGCAGAACGACAGTCTTCAAGGTGACATCTTAACCGCAGCTTTTTATCTGAGCATCACGACATTTGCTTAAAGTAACAGATCTTCATTTTACAGACGGGGAAAATCAATAACAACAACAACAACAAAAATACAAAACCAAACCAAAGCTGAGGCCCAGAGAGAAGAGGTGACTTACACAGTTTCACAGCCACTGGGAGTCGGAGCTGAGATGAGGAATCTGATTCCTGTCTCCCAGAGTGTGCTGGAAATCAGAGCACCCACTAGACCCCACCACGTTCTCTTTCCTGGATGTGCCAGGTCCTAGCGTAAATGCTGCTTCCGCCCAGAAACTCTCCCCGACCCAAACCCACCCTCACGTCAGGCCTCCCTGTTGGCGCTCTATGCACATTTTCTTTGTGGAACTTACCTGATTTTAATCAAGCTTTGTGTAATTATTTGCTTAAATCTCCCTCTCCAGCAAGACTGTAAGCCCCGAGACAGAAACTGTGTCCTGTCTTGTTCATCATTGTATCTACACCATACTACACAGTGTCTAGTCCATGATGGGCCCACAAAAAAATATACTGTGAAATAAATGAACAAATGAATGAAAAATTGCCCAACACAGTGGTGAAGGCTGAACATACACCAGCTTCCTTACTTCCTTGGTGAGTTAGCCAGTAGGGATTTCCCAAGGAAATTTCTAGAGATTCTGTTGTTTCTCATTGACATTGGTTTTTCTTTTTTATTTTGAGACAGAGTCTTGCACTGTCTCCCAGCTCCCAGACTGGAGTGCAGTGGCACAATCTCGGCTCACTGCAAGCTCCACCTCCCGGGTTCATGCCATTCTCCTGCCTCAGCCTCCCAAGTAGCTGGGACCACAGGCACCCACCACCACACCCAGCTAATTTTTTGTATTTTTAGTAGAGATGGGGTTTCACCGTGTTAGCCAGAATGGTCTCTATCTCCTGACCTCGTGATCTGCCCGCCTCGGCCTCCCAAAGTGCTGGGATTACAGGCGTGAGCCACCACACCTGGCCTCATTGACACTGTATAAAAACCTTTTGCTAAACATTGAGAAACTTCCTAAGGAATGAGAGACTGAAAGACTGAACTGTGCAGGATTTCTGCTTTTTGCTGGCCTAGGAGCATAAGGGATGAATAGACCAGGAGTGCCAGCAGAAGTTAGTCTATGTCCTGTGGGTGATGTCCCGCTCTCTGTTCCAGCTATGTGTTCTAGGGAATCATCACAGCTTCCTGGGTGAGTGCATGAGGGCATGACTCAGGCTGAGTAATGGGCTAGTTCTTCCCGGCCTTGCCACCAGCCCTGTAGCCTGGGAGAGCACCAATCAAAAGATGGTTGTGGCACACATCATCCAGTTCATTTGGGGAAACTGAGGCAAGTGGAGAGGACTGTTCTGGTGGTGGCAGAGCTGGAACCAGAATCCAGGGCTCCTGCCTCTTTGTCTGCTCTTCTCCCCAGCACTGTTCAATCAATCAGCCCTTGGCATGTACTCAGTGCTGTCTATTCTATTAGGTTGGTGCAAACATAATTTAATGGCAAAAACCACAATTACCCACCTAATACGTTCTGAAATGGATGCAAAAAGTCTTGAAAATTAAGCACACAAAAGTTAAATACACAAAATGAGCATAGAGCATGGTCCCACCTTCCAGGAACTTACAGTTTTGGTGGAGGGTTAAACTAAATTCTTGAAACAATGATCCATGAAAGATTTCAAGACTAGGTCATTCCATGCTATGTTGTGTGCAGGACAGACTCTAAGCACTGACAATTCTAAGAGGTCATTTGACAACTGTGCACAACTCTATCTTGAGTGTGCCTGTGACAGTGAAGAATTTCTGCACACTAGGAAGTCCTGGAGGTTGCAGTGCAGCAGCAAAAGGCACAGTGTTTGGAGTTAGACCTCCAGGCTCTGCAGCTTCCTGCTCTGTGACCGTAGGCAGGTCATTCAGTCTCCCTCAGACTTGATCTTCTCTTCTGTAAAATGAGATGAGAAGACAATAGAGATACTTCCTTCATAGGGTTGTTGTGAGAATTACATTCATGTAACATTTGTCAACTGCTATAAGTTGACTTGCAACAAATAGTCATAATTATCATTAATAAAAATAAAGCTATATGAAGATAAAATGGGTTATCTTCAGGAGATTGAGCCCCCAGTCACCAGTGGTATTTCAACTCTGGCTAGAAATTATAGAAGAAATTCAATTTTAGAAGGGAGTAGCTCCTAGAACCAGATGATATTTAAGGTCTTTCCCAATACTGATCACAAGATGAATTTTGAGGACATTAGCTGGCCCTTGAGAATGCTACATGTTGGCCAAATGGGAAGCCGGGAAGGGTGTTTCCTAGAAGATGGGAACTGTGTGAGCAGAGGATTGGAGGAGGCACAGAGCTTGAAGCTATTGTACTCATATATCCAGAACTTCATCCCACTTGTGTTTTCTAAACATGTTGTGGAGGGACTCTTTACAGCTTGCAGAAGTCCAATCAGGCGGGTTGCAGTAACTCTGAGGTCTTCCACTTGTGTGTTTCAGAATTTCGTGAACCATTGAGAGCAGGGGAGTTTGTGAATTCAGCATTAATACAAAGGAGTTCTAACCACGTTAGTTCACTCCTGCTTATCAGGGTGGTTTTCTAATTGGCCTGATTTCCTTATGATCAGCTTCTGAACTCAATTGAAACAAACTTCCTCTACCCAAAACAAACCAATGAGGTCATTTTACCACCTTGCCAAGTCTCTGCACAAACCTCCACGTGGGGTAGCATAATTGGAGATGGAGCTGGTAAAGGAAAAACAATTCACCAGGAAGAGCTTGCTTTGATATTCAGATGAGTTTATAAGGTTTTTTTTTTTTTTTAGACGCAGTCTCACTCTGTCACCAGGCTGGAGTGCAGTGGTGCAATCTCGGCTCACTGCAACGTCCACCTCCCGGATTCAAGAGATTCTCCTGCCTCAGCATCCTGAGTAGCTGGGACTACAGGCGTGCATCACCATGCCCAGCTAATTTTTGTATTTTTAGTAGAGATGGGGTTTCACCCTGTTGGCCAATATGGTGTCGATCTCTTGACCTCGTGATCTGCCCACCTCAGCCTCCCAAAGTGCTGGGATTACAAGCATGAGCCATGGCGCCTGGCCTATAAGGTAATTTTTAAAGTAGAAATCATAAAAGAAAACCGTGGTCACGTTCATGTACCCTAAGATCTAGCTATGTGCAACTTTTATTAGCAAAATTAACAAGGGAGGGTAATGTTTCTGTATTACGCTGAAATGGACACCTCTGCATTTCTGCCCAGGCACCCAAGAGAATGTGCTCTGGGCTTTCAGCTCGGAGAGGCTGAAAGTGATGATTACCTAATGTGCAAAGTAGCACTTAAAAAAAAAAAAACTAATTGGAAACAACTTTGGATATCTTATACGCCCTCATTTCAGTTACAACTGGCTTTATGTACAGTTCAGAGGGTCTGCAGCTGGAAGGCATGGGGGGTGGTGGACTGCTTCTGCAGGCCCAGGTGAAGCCCGTGCAGATGGCGACGGTCTCACCGCCACAAGAACCACCCCCTCACTGCCTACCTCGATGCCTGGGGACCTCCTGAATGAGGAGGGAAACCACACATTCTCTGTGGCATCGTACACCTTTCAGACTTGTGGTTTTAATAATAGTTCTCTGCTATGCTGAGCTTTGTCTTTTGAAGCCACTGCCAGAGAAAATCAGCTCAGCTGCTTCTCTAGAAGGGAAGCCAGATAGAAGGTCATTATTTTCTTCACTGCCCACCACAGCCCTGTTCTTCACAAAAATGTGTCCTTCTACAACAGACAGACCCAAACTTGGCTTTCAGTGATGCTCGGAGTCTGCCTTATTCATCACTGCATCCCAAGTACCAACCACAGTACTAAGTCCATAGTGGACACTCAAGACATACATGGGTGTGGATGGATGTTCTGTGCTGGGTGTATGTTAGTTGCACAACGGTCAAGAAGGTGCAGTGAGCATGGCAGGTATCTGGCAGCAAGGAGGGTTGGTATGGGTATGTTCATTTATCCCACAGGGAAGCAGGTTTGCTCAAAGACAAGGTACAGAAGGAGGAGGTGAGGGCCCTGAGAACCAAGCACCCTCTCCCATAAGTCTTCCTCCCTCATCAGCAGCCAAAGGATGGATCTCCTCTCCTGTCATTGCTCTGGAGTGTATAGTCTCCTCACTTGTCTAAAGCGGGCAAAGGAACATTCCCTCCCTACCCCAAGGGGTGTTGGGGAGATACATGACAAGAACTGGGGCTGCATAGATGCTGGGCTTCCCTCTGATGACAGAACCAAGACCTCCCAAGAACTAGTGCCCAAGAGCTGCCCAGCATCCTTAGGAAATTGTATTGGGAAGGGCCAGGCAGTTAAGTGTTCACCTATTAGTGAAGGCCATCCCTTCTAAGCAACCTCATTTCCCAGTGTGCTCAGCCTCCTGGACAGTTAGAACACACCCACCCAAAGTGGTACAAACTAAAGCGAGTTTCAGCGTCAGCTGCCACCTTCTCCACAGGTGGGTCTGCTTGACCAGGAGCATCAGGGAAGGGGACCCTCAATGCCCTCTTCCCTTTTGCAGATGAATACGTATGCTTGGATAAAAGGCAACCCTGAAAAACTAGGCTTTTTTTTTTTTTTCCAAATGAGAAAATTAAACAAAGAAAGACCTTCTGGGGCCAACCTGAACATATAAACTTTTAATAATATAGATGGAAAAGTCAAATACTACTAATGAGATACTACTAATGATTTCTCGGCTTTCTTTTTAACAAATTCTGTCAAGGGATCACTTTTCCAATCTAAAAATAGCATTGATTGAGTTCCTTTGAGGGTTTTGTATGTTCCCCAAATAGTATTTTGTTAGTCAAAAATAGTTATTGAAATAACACCCTGTCATTAAGAGCCTAAGGCCACTCCTTTACTGAAGAATAATTTTAGGGAACTGGTTTATCAACAGTACCTTCAGGAAAGGTGATAATCCCTAATTACTGAAATCTTTACTTCCTTCCTAAAATAAGGATTCATGACATAATTTCCTGGATGCTAATAAGGGTTTTCAGAGGACAGCTTGTATCTAGGGACCTAGCTTCTAATATATACCATGTCACTGCTGACCTCTGGGTTCTGTCTCTAGCCCATTCGATGGGTAAGGAACAGGTTTATATTTCATAGAGGCAGAAGAGACCAACTTGGGCCAGAGAATTTATCTTTCTGGGATATTACTGGACTCTGCAAAATTGTATAAAAACTAATTTCTGAAGTTCCAGGCACAGAGGTATCTCCTTCTTGGTGTGCCATATTTACTTATGAATTTTTAATGTAATCCTGGAAAGAAAATCTCTTTTCACCGGAAAGATATGGGTGGAATAACAAAAATTATAATTTCCATTTATTGTGTTCTTCCTTTTATTGAATACTTATGTGTCAATCACTATGCAAAAGACTTTACATGTATTATCTCATTTATTCTTTTCTAAAATAGTTTTTGGTATTCTTTTCATTCATTTATTTTCAATCCTGTTTTGCCAGTAACATATTTTAAAGCTATAAATATACCTCTAGGTACTGCTTTATCTGCATCCCACAAGTGTTATTGAATAGTTTTTTTACAGTTGTTCAAACCTAAATATTTAATAATTTTTATTAAAACTTTCCCTTTTATCCACAGTAAACTTAGGAGTATGTTGTTTCTAATTTAATAGCATTCTGCATAGAAAATATGATTTCGATGCTATAAATTATTTGAAATTTCTTGAGACTCTCTGCTAAAATGGTCGACATGTGCTTGAAAAATATATATATTCTCTATTTTGGTGCAGCCTTCCATATTTCTATATTGGAGCAAGTTTACTAAATTATCTCTTCATACCTTACATATCCTTACTCTTTTTTACCTTCCATATCCTTACTCTTCATATCTTACATATCCTTATTCTTTTATACATATCCTTACCCTTTTTTTTTTTTTTTTTACCGTTTGATCTGTTTGGTCCTGATAAAGTACATTAAAAATATTACACTATGATAGGGATGAATGTATGAGTTAATTTAAAAAATATATTACATGGTGAATATGAATGAATCTAACTTCTGTTTATAATTTAGTCATGTTAAATGCATACAAATTCACAACCATTATATATTCTTAATGGGATGTTGCTTTTATAACTTTGTAATGTCCTTATTCTTAATAATGCTTTGGTCTTGTATTTGTCTGTTCTCACACTGCTATAAAAAACTACGGGAGACTGGATTATGTATGAAGAAAGAGATTTAAATGACTCATAGTTATGCGTGCTGTATAGGAAGCATGGCTGGGAGGCCTCAGGAAACTTACAATCATAGTGGAAGGTGAAGGAGAAGCAAACACATCTTACCATGGCAGAGCAGGAGAGAGAGAGAGTGAGGTGGAAAATGCTACATACTTTTAAACAACCAGATCCCATGACAACTCACTATCATGAGAACAGCAAGGGGGAAATCCGCCCCCATGATCCAATCACCTCCCACCAGGGCCTTCCCCCAGCATTGGGAATTACAATTCAACGTGAGATTTGGATGGGGACAAACCATATCAGGCCTTAAATTTTATGTGGTCTGATATAAATATTGTTAGATATGTATATTAATTACATAGGGCTGCCACAACAAATTACTGTAAACTGGGTGGCTTAAGCCCATAGAAATTTATTTCCTCACAGTTCTAGAGCTGGAAGTCTGAAATCAAAGTAGAATCAAAGCCTGAAATTGGCAGGGCCATGCTCCCTCCAAATGTTCTAGGGGAGGAGCCTTTCTTGTCTCTTCTAGCTCTTAGTAGCCCTAGGCATTCCTCAGCTTGTGGCAGCGTAACACCAGTGGCTGCCTCCCCCATCACATAGCTGGCTCTGTGCATCTGTGTCTCTCATCTTCTTATAAGGACACCAGCTGGGCATGGTGGCTCACACCTGTAAACCCAGCACTGTGGGAGGCCAAGGCAGGTGGAATCACGAGGTCAGGAATTCGAGACCAGCAGCCAGGCCAACATGGTGAAATCCCATCTCTACTAAAGATACAAAAAATCAGCTGGGCGTGGTGGCATGCGCCTGTAATCCCAGCTACTCAGGAGGCTGAGGCAGGAGAATCGCTTGAACCAGGGAGGCGGAGGTTGCAGTGAGCCGAGATGGCGCCATTGCACTCCAGCCTGGGTGACAGGGTAAGACTCCATCTCAAAAAAAAAAAAAAAAGGACACCAGTCATATTGGCTTAAGGGCCCACCCTATTCCAATATGACCTCATCTTAATTTTATTACATCTGCAATGACTCTTTTCAAATAAGGTCACATTGTGAGATACTGGGGGTTGAGACTTCAACATATCTTTTGGAGCACACAGTTTCACCCATAACAATATATATTTCATGTTTTGGTTAGCATTGAACTGGTATATCTTTTTCTAACTTTTTATTTCCGATTGTTATGGTTTTGCTTTAGGTATATCTCTTATAAACTTTGTTCATTTGTTTTATCTAATCTGAGAATGTTTCATTTGAGAGGTAATCTGTTTACATTTATTATAATGACATATAGTTTAACTGATTCCTGCCATATTTTGTTTTCTATTTCCCACCCTTTTGTTTTGCTTTGGTTTTTCTCCTTTCCAGCTGTCTTAGTCCCCCCAACACACACACACACACACACACACACACACACACACACACACACACACAGCAGACTCTGAAATAATGGCTTGTCTGCAGCTTGTTTATTTTAGGAAATAATTCAAGGAATAGGAGCGGGGCGGGGACTGGGAAGAATGAAAAAGGGATGAAGAGAAAGTTAATCATCACCATAGGCAAATAGGGCTCAATCCCATTAGGGACCCTAGAGGAGGGACATGGATGCATCTTGGTCCTGTCTTCAGAGACACTAATATTGCTTTTCAAATGTGGCTGTGTCATTTTACTTTACGTTTCTTTATCACATATAGAGCAGAGAGTATTTGGAGCAGAGGGCATACATTGCAGCATGAATTTACACCACTATCCTGGCACGTCTGCATGTCTGCCATTTAACTTCTCCATCATCCTGTGGGGCACTTTATCATCCCTATTTTAGAAAGGAAGAAATTGAGGCTCAGAGAGGTAAAGTAAATTGCCTGAAGTCACACAGATAAAAAGTGACAGAGCCAGAACTCAAACTCTGTTTTATCTGATTCCACAGCCATTCCTTCCAACCTTAAGCTCTACCACCTGTGTGGTGCTGGGTGTGAGTCGGAGCTAGCCTGGGTTTACTTGAGTTGCAGGGTCACCCCGCATCGCACCCTTGTCAGTCCTCAAATAGGGGTGCAACTCTTCCATGAAAGGGAACGAAGAGACTGAGCTACTAGACACCAAGCTGTGTAGGACTGAACCCATTCCTGTCCAAACGGGAGTGATCCAGAGGGACTCTGAAAATTACAGCAGTCAAGAGATTTCATCATCTTTATTCAAAGAAAGGGTTTTTGTTTGTTGGTTTTTTGGATTTTTTTTGGACCACAGCTCTATCTACTCCCCGAAGAGTATGGATTACTAAGTAAATCAGGTAATTATTGACTAAGAAGTGACTGGCCACTGCGATTGATAAACTAACCATGTCTGTTTTTCTTCTGTAGCTCACTGGAAAAGAATGTGGGGGATTTCCCCTCTTCCTCTCCAGAGGCCTTCGTGTCTTGAAGGCTAGGCTTCTCTTGCTCTGGGGGAAAGTTAAAGGCCTTTGATTTTCTAAGGGTCTGTAGACCTAACACTTACTGTTAGAGATTGCGAGGGCTGGGGAGGGGGCCGAGGGCTAGAGGTCATTCAAGGACTGGCAGGACCCTTGGGTGCCCAGCTTCTTACCCAGGACCCTGAGATGCCAAGGCCTCTGGGCAGTGGCTGGGTGGGCAGTGTGCTTCTGAGGACTGGACACTTGCACTGTGGCCTTGAATTTGAAGAGGATACTGTGAGCAGCAGCCTTTTACTGGTTTCCCTGGGCATGGACAATGAGCCACTGGGCAGTGACCATCACAGACCTGATACCCTTCCCCCAAGTTTCCAGGATCCTGAGGCTCAGAGTTCTGCATAGGAGGAGAGGAGGGACCTTGAAAAGAGGCCAGGATTGAATTTTTCTGAGGTCCTAGTAGGTGTGGGGTCTAAGAATGATTTGATTTAGAAATTCATGAAATATGTCATTTCTTGCCCCAGGCATTGTGGAACAACTAATACCAGTTACACTAGTGATGACCAAATCCTGCTGTAAATTGTTCTAACATATTGTGTAAAACAGGCCTTACCACTTTTGTAATCGCTTGCAAACGGCTGATCGATAACCAACACAATATTCCAAGCCCTTCTTTTGGTAGAAAAAATTTCCTCTAGCCTGGTAATTTAAATTCCAAATTACCTCCAGATGATGCTATTTAAATGCCCTGCGATGAAATCTGCACCAAGTGGAGTTTCTGTGGGAAACTTCGCTGCCTCCTAGGGCATCCTGCGGTGTTTTTTTAAAGGCCGGGGATCTAGAAATGCTACTCAGGGCCTCGGAATCTTTGTCTACATGACTCAGCCTTGGGGCCTGGGGCCCTGGACACTTGCCCAGAGCTGAACATTCAACTGGACGCGCCACAGGAGGAGCATGCGGGGAGCCGGGAAATATCTCTGGAATCTCACAATGCTTTCTCACCTACCCTTATTAGACCGAAGAGGCAGAGCCGCAGGGGTGGGGGCCACGGGGCAGAGGGCAGCGCCTGCCGGGTGGGAGGGAACCTGTGTGTGCGCGCACACATTGTTCGCATGTCATAGCGTCTCCGTGTGTGTCTGCGTCTAGGCATGTGTCTCTGTGTGTCTGGGTATTTCTGTGTGTCTGTGTGTGCATCTCTGCATGTCTTTGCATATCTGTACATGTTTCTGTGTGCGTGGGTCTGTGTCTATGTGTGTGCACGTCTGTCTCTGTTCATATTTCGGTATGTGTCTGTCTCTATGTGGCTGTGTCTCTGCATGTCTTTGCATATCTGTACATGTTTTGGGGTGGGGGTCTGTATCTCTATGTGTCTGTGTGCCTACGTGTGTGTCTCTAAGTCTGTGTGGGTCGCTGTGTCTGTCTGTGGCTGGGAGAGGGGGCAGGAATGCTTTTGGAGTCCCTGGTTTTCTAAGAGTAGGAGGTTCACAGCAGGAGTGAGCTAACTCTTCAGTCCAGACCCCCCTCTGGGACCTGCAGACCACCTGCAGCCCCACCCAGTGCGGCCCCTGCCCCGCGTGGTTGTGGCCTGAGTGGCAGTCAGGAAAGAAAGCGAGGGCTGGGCGCGAACTTTGGTTAGGCTGAGATGCGTGGGGAAGAAAGCAGAAGGGAGGGTGTGTGTGGGGAACAGACCTGCACCCTCCCGAACAGCTGGGGAGGCCAAGGCGGGGTGAGGCCCAAACCTCACTGCAAAGCTCCCAACATACAACCCGGCAATTCCCAGTGGAAAACTTGCTAGGGTTTGCGAAGTATCCTCCTCCCCAAAACTGCATCTTTGCGCATGCACCCCAAGCAAAGGCTCACATTTCTCTCTCTTCCTAATGCTGCTCCCTCCCGCGCCAGAGAGTGTGGGACAGGGACACCTTTACTTTCGAGTGCCAACTTTGGTTGGGTACTCCTCTGGACACTTTCCATTGATCTCACTTAATGTACTTAACAGTCACCTACCTAGGCTTTGTTATTCTCTTTTACAAATAAGGAAACCGAGGCACAGGGAGGGGGAGCGGGTTGCTCAAGATAACAAGCTGATGAGTGTCAGAGCTGGGGCAGAACCCAGGTGTGCTGAATTCCGGAGTCATTTTCTTACCTGACAGCCCTCTACCTCTGGATGGCCCTCTCTTTACATTTAGAAGTGTGCGCGAGCGCGCGCATGCACACACACGCACACACCCACACACGCACACACCCACACGCACACACCCACACACGCACACACACCTTGGAGCCCTTTTATAAGACACTAGAGCCTAGACAGCAAGGGTGACCACATCATGGCAGTCTCCATCTACCATGTACATACAAAACCACAACAGAACTGTAGGTCTAGTGAAAGCCATTCTCTTACACCCTCCTCCTCTTTCCACAGATGGAAAAAGAATCGCAAATAAGCATAATGTGAAGAGCATGAGCTTTGGAATAAGCAAGCCTGGAATTACAATTTTCTTTTATTAGCTCTGTGGCCGTAACACTCAACCTTTCCAAGCTTCAGTTTCCTCATCTGTGAAATGGAATAATAGTACTTACCGCATTGGCTGTTGTATGGATTAAATGAGACCATGCCTATGGATGCATGGCATTTGGTACCCAATAACCACTCAATAATCGGCAGCTATAATTATTCATAATAATAATGGTGGTAGCAACAAACCCAGCCCAAACACCTGAATGACCGATCACTAAAAAGAAGGTGAACTCAGTCCTACGTAGTAACAAGAATGTGACATCTATGTTGTCGCCAAAAGTCTGGAGGGGTTGCCAGGACCAGAGAGAAAGGGGTGGTGAGGCTGGCCTCCTGGAAGAGGGAGGGGACAGATGTCAAGGACCCCAATCTTGAGGTGGAAAGTTCTGTGATTAATCCAGATGAATGTCTCCAACCTCCAACTCTTCTGTTCTCAGAGTTTTAATGGGGCACACCGTGTGCTGGGCACTGACATAGATGGGAGACGTGTGACCTGAAATAAGGGCTGGAAGCCAAGACTGGGAGGAAGGGCAAAGGGAGCAGGCAGCCCGGCACCAGGTGCCAATGAGGTGTCTGCTCTTTGTCCCCATCACCTGTCAGCTAAGGAATTCTGCATGTTATCCGTGCAAAAAAATGTGATCGCCAGAGTGAAAACCTTGTAACAGACCAGCTGTGGCTTCTCTCACACCAGTATGTCCAAGGAGGATGCATTTTTAGTGCTTTTGTGGTCTTAACAAAAAAAGACTCATGAGCATTGTATAAAAGGTATATTAAAACAATTTGGTAAAAGTATGAAAGTAAAATAGAGTGCTTGTAGATTTTTTTTCAGGACACACACACCTATACATGTATAAAAACGTTGTATTACGGAAGCTTTCACACATATACAAAAGTAGCATGAACAGCATATGTTGGACCCTGATGTACTCAAGACCCACCTTCAGCAACGGGAGTGCCGTGTTTATGAGAGTCCCAATTAAAGCAACATGGCTCTTAACATTTTCCCAACGTGTCAACAAGCTCCAGTGACCCCATAATGCAAACTTATTCAATCCCCTGATATCCAAGCACCTGAAATTATCCGTCATCTCATTCCCCAACTGCCTTGAGCTCCTATCTGAAGTAAGAAAGAGGTAAGTTCACTAATTTGCCCTAAATCATACTGGAATCCAGGCAAGTGCCTTTAACACAGGAACTGTTCTGTAAGAGTTGAAAAAACAATAATAGCAGAAGAAGAATGAATGAGTTTTGAGCACTCACTATGTGCTATGCTGTCTTCTGAGTGCTCTACCTGAGTTTCACTGAATTCCCACGCCAAGCCTGAGCTGTATATTCTATCTTCATCCCTGTTTTACAAATGAGGAAATTTGACAAAGCAAGCTAAACCACTTGCCCAATTTCACAGTTATTTAGAGGCAGGGCTAGGATTTGAACCCAAGCCTCCTTACTTGATAGTCTGTCTTCTTAGCTGGGGTGCGGTTCTGCATCAGGTGACCCCTGAAAAAAAGCCTGACACAGGCAAAATGATTCCTGCTGGGACAGGTGAGGATGAAGAAGAAAGTTGCCTTTATCAAACACTGCCGTGCAATACACAGAGACCAGGCACTGTGCTAAAGCAAAAACTGTAACCTTCCACAAAGACCATCACTACCTTCCACAAAAAATACTTCATCTGCCCAGCAGCTGCCTATCCTACCCCAGACTGGCATCACTCTTGCTATTTGTTCTTTGTAGCCAAGTAAAATTATTTCAGAACAATTCTGTTTTGAAATGTCCTGTCCTAACAGCCTCTTGCCACAGAGCTGCAGGTCATCATTAGGAGATAATATTCGTCATCCAAACTGTTAGAGGCCCTTCCTGAATGAGTGGCTGTCCTGGCTCCTCAGTGCCAGGCCGTGGGTGGGATTCCATGCTTTGGAAAAAATAAGTGCCTTATACATAAGTATGCATAGAAAAAAGTCCGGAAAAACATCCACCAAATATTAGCAAGTGCCGGTCTCTGCCCACTCACAGTGGCCAGGGAAGGGCTGGTCATAGGGATTTTTCTTTTTTGCTATCTCAGTTTTTAAATTTGTTCCACCATGAATATGGATTACCTGTGTTACAGAGAGTAAAGGAAGAAAAGTTAGGAGAGGAAACAAGAAAAGAAGAAGAAAACGATACTCTAAGGTGCCCCACAGCAGTCTGGGGCTGGGGCTGGGGTGGTAACAAAGGCAGCAGGAGAGGCCAAAGGCAGGAGCATGGGACCAAATGAGGCAGGCGGGGCCCTTGCAAAGCTGGCTCCTCTTGTGGGTGGGTGTTGACAGCCCATTCAGGTTAGGCCCAGGCTGGTTTTAAAGGTCATGGTGTGTGGGGCTCTCACCCCGTCCTCACAGGACCCTGTGGCACACGGGGTGCCCTGCAAGTCAGCCTGAGGAAAAATACACACTGCCCCAGCTCTGGTTTCTGGAGGGGCTGGGGGCAACGCAAAGCAGCTGCATGCCGACACATGCTGACACCTCCTCCGGGGCCACACTCATTTGGCACACTCCTAGGCTGTTTGTTCTTAAAGGCTGCATCTTTGAGACTAAAAATAACCCTCAGTTCAGCTTGGCTGTTCTTTCTCTGCCCTGGTGACATAGGTGGGGGCGATGCTCCTGGCTTGGGGTGTTTTCAGCCTAGGCTGCCCTTTTTCCACCATATTCCCTGCCCAGCCAGCCATGCTTCATCATGATCCCTTGGTTTAAAAAAAGAAAGGAAGGAAGAAAGAATGAGAGAGAGGGGTTTGTAGTCTCTATCAGGTAGGAAAGTCACAAGGCCTCACTAGAATAGCAGGTCAATGCCACTAGAATAGCAATGGAGGGATCTTGAACTAAAGTGACAACTCCTTTATCAACTAGGAAGCACCATGCAAATGTAAGTTCTGCTGCAGCATGAGGTAGGATCCGAAGGATGCCACAAGGCCGGGTTTGCCCCCAAAGAGCTCCACAATTTTACATATCCACCATTAGAATTATTCCTTTCGGATTCAAAAATTGTGCCCTGTTAAAATATCTGGGAGGGTTGGTGCTGGCAATTAGAAGTGAGGCTTTCTTAGGAGGCCAGAGATCATTGCAATTTAAAAACCTTATAAATACAGGACCTCACTTCCATTCTGATCCTTATTCCTGATTACACGGGTAGGTGTAATCAGTATCCTTCATGGAGGAGAAAACAGCCTCAGAGCCACAGTGTTGCAGAGATGCAGCTGTGATTCCAACCCACTGCTCTCCTCATTATTACCAGTCAGTGATTGGAGTAGCTGCTCAGCTCCTCAGGCCCCTGAGGAGGGGAGTGGGACAGAGCAGGGATGACTGTTGGAAGAGAACCCACCTCTAGGGGCCTATAGGAGAGGGCTGCTTACAGGCCAAAGACACACCTCACCCTTTCACAGTTTTACAGAGGGCCATCCTGCCTCACAGACAATGGGGAAGAAGGTGCTAGAGCTACAGATCCCACATGGGGGTGGCAAAAAGATTTGTCTGGAGTTCCCACCGCAATTGTTTCCTGATGCTGCCTGGAGCTCTGTGTTGAGCAACAAGGCGTGATATATTATTGTGGTCTGCCCTTGGTGCCGGATAGGACGTGACAAGACGTGTGTTTCCAGAGTTTGCCATCCCTGCCCCAAACCACCTGGTCCTCCACAGTAAGGGTAATGATGAGAGTGGCCCTCAGGGTAGGAGGGGTGGTGAACACACCACAAAAACAGATACTTCTTGCCTTGATAGCAAGACAGCTGCTCAGAAGGCCTGCTGCCTCTAGCCGACTACGCGGAACCTGAGAGAGACAGCCTTCGCACCTGGAGAATGAAGTCACGCTCATCGGATGCCCATTTAGAGGCCTATGAAATGATTGTGGGAAATGCTTTAGCAGTGAGGTGTCCCATGGATCTAAGGAAACAGCGTGCACTTTCCAGCCATGTTCCACTTTGGCCACTGGTGTTTTTCAGAGTCAGTGTGGAGAGGGAAGAGGATATGCAAGACGGGTAGAGGCTCCTCGAAACGTTTAAGCCACAACAGCGCTTTGGGGCCGCAGGAGGGCTCCATGTGCCCTTGAGAGAGGTGGCTCTCATGGACCCTGAGAGTTTCTGGGAGGCTGGTCAAGAAAGAAGGATTACTCTTAGGTGGATGGGACAGCTTCCACAGCCCCAAAGCTTGGGCCCTTGTGGGAAAAACAGGGGGCTGGATAGCAGTGAGTATGGCCTAGCAGTGGCCTCTCCTACATACTACGAACTGTCGCCCCTGGCTCAGCCCAATTTCTTGCCTTCTGTCTCCAGCAGGGCCTCCTGCAACTTAACAAGATTCCTCTTCCCTGCTTGCTCTCCTAGCACACCTACTCAGGTTTATTCCAAACTTGCCTTTCACAAGTCCCAGAACTCACTTCCTCAACCCTTGAGCAGATTATCTCAGTTCCTTTTTTACAGTAAAGACAAAGGCAGAACCCCCTTGGCTTTCTTCTTTGCTCCTAAATATGTATCTATACTCATCTCCTCTATCCTGCTATTACTGTGGAAGGTTTGTCCCCTCTTTCCCAAGGAGACGCCCCTACCTGTATCTTCTATCCTATCTACCTGCTGCTTCCTCCTTCTGCAGTACTTTCTTTCTCTTTCTCCCCCAGGGGACACTATCTTGCAATGAAGAGTGGCCCTGACCAGCCATAACAATGTCTTGCAGTGGGGACCTATGGAGCCACCTCCCAACACCTCCCATCCATTCATTGCCAAATACAGTGTGTCTCTGGCTTGGTGGGCTGGTTGGTTGGTTTACTGGTTGATGGATTGCTGCAAAAACTCTCCACCTTCTAGCTCCCGCCCACTCTTTGTCTGCCTGTGAACCCCAGCACAAAGGGTTTCTTATCACTAAGCCCTGGGCTCTGGCTGCCCCTGGAGTCTCCTCCCTCAGCCCACAGATTGCTTACCTGCCTTTTCCCCATGGTTCCCATGCCCTAGGTGACCTCAGACACCCAAGTGTTCTCTGAATTCTGAGCACAACTCACTTCAGAATCCATAGAATCCCAGATCTGTCACTCAGACAGAGGGATCTCAGGCCATCACAAAGCCTGTTTCCTGTGTCAAGTGGTGATAACAACATGGAGTTATTGTAAAGACAAAATAGGATAATAAATGTAAGGTGCTTAGCACAATGCTGGATAATATTAAGTGTTCAATAGATAATAGATATTATTAATTATCTGGAAGAGCTAATACATCTGCCCATACCTCTGGTTGTGGGCAGTTCAGCACTTTATTAGGCAACCATTTATTGTTGGACATCACTCTAGTTTTTAGCAAGTTTTCTCTTATTTAACAAAATCTGCCATCGTACATAGAATGTGCAAGGCACTCTTCTTAAGTGCTTTGCAAACTTTAACTATTTGAATCCTCATGACAACACTATGAGGTTTCCCCATTTCTGAGGAAATAAGGCACAGAGAGATTAAGTAACTTGCCCAAGGTCACAGAGTTAGTAAGTGGCAGAGCCAGGAATTGAACCCAGGCAGTCTGATGCCAGAATTCTTGTGCTTAATACTATACACAGCTGCCCATTAGGTTGAGCTTCATTGAAAAGACATAAATCAACTCCTGCTCATCCCTGTGCTCTGAAGTAACACAAAGCAGTCCCCACACTTAGGTACTGCATCTTACTTGCTTTTCTTTATTTGTTCACTAGTGCAATACTTACAGAATATCTAGCAGATGCTGGGCAATATTATGTCCTGAGGCCCAGTGGTGACCAAGACAGACGTGGCCCCTGCTCTCACACTGCTGCCGGCACTTTACAGTGGCTGATAGTGCCTGGGACACAGTAGGAGCTCAACAGAGTTCAAAAAAATAGGGTGGGCTCTGCCTTTTGCAGAAAAGCCCCTATCCTTGGTGGCTGCAGCAATTCCTGTCTTCAGGGGTTACCACAGGAACACAAAGTTTCACTAGAGGGCGCTGTTCAGTAGGGCTGCCCCGGGGACTCAATTCTGTGCCGGCGGGGATACTGGGAGGGGAGATTGGGAGGGCAGGTTGGGTTGTTCAGGGAAACCTTAGAGGGTTGTAGAACTAGAAGAAATCACTCGCGTTTTAGCAAGAGGTCCTTGCTCAGTTGCGGCTCCTCTGAGGAGGCGCCAGGAGTGGGTCCCCTGACAGCCCAACACACAAATGGCCACCAACTACTGTTGGGCCCCCCAGGGAATTTCACAGGCAGCCACTAAACTCCCCCACTGGGTTCCTGACCAGCCAGTCCAGTGCTGGGCCCCCCTTCCCCATCCCCAAAGCCTCACAGGCAGGGCTGAGACCAAGGTCTGATGCTGAAGAAATTGGCTTCAGACTTGGAGCAGTTTGGAGGACACAGCCAAGATGAACCAGCAACAGTTGGCCTCACTGAGCTAAACGGGATGGGGAGAAGGAGGGGAGCCAATGAGATAGGAAGAGTGGCCTGAGGACACGTACTTGCTTGTCATGAGGATAGAGTGTATTCTTCAACATCAGTTTCAAGTTGGGCTTGACCTCCCCGGCCCGGCCCGGCACAGGCTACAGGGCTCCTCAGGATCTGACCCAGTCTAGCCCCACTCTCCTGGGCCGCTGCCCTGGTCACATGGGTCTCCTCACAGCCCCAGGAGCACCCTGCCCCTTCCTGTCCATTCCTTCTGCTGGGAAGGCTCTTCTCTCAGAAGTTGGGGTGTCTGTTTCCTTCTCATCATCCAAGTTGCTGCCCAAAGAGGTCTTCCCTCAGCACCCTGTCTCAAACGCTGTCATACCAACTCCAGCCACTGTATCCCCTTGTCCTGACTTATGTTCCTTAGAGTGGCAAAGTATAATTTTCAAAAGTTAAAAACACAGCTCTCATACAAAAATAGAATAAACACATCTCAAAGATTTGTTAACCGATTAACGCAGGAACTAGTAAGATTACTTAATGTTGGTTCCAAAAGCATTTGAGAAACTGGGTGTTTAGAGACATTAAAGAGAAAACATGTTAGAAGATTGCTAGGTTAGATATAAAAGTTCTTGCTGTCCCACAGGATAACAAAACCATAACCTTTTGGATTATCTTTTCTATGTGCTAGAAATCTACAAGTTAACATGTCACTTCCCAGTGTCTAGACACTAATCAGATAGTAAATAGGTATGTCAAGCAAATATCCTAGAAAATTAAATAATCTTTGCGTAGTCCTGCTAAACAAAGCCCCCATAGAATTTGAAAGGACATGTCATGCTTTTTTCTTGTTGTTGTTTTGATAGTTTTTCTCAACAATACCACGCATCACTGTCTGAGATTGTCTTGCATGTTTTTTTGTCAATTTCAAACACCTACAAGAAAAGCTCCATAAAGGCCTAAACTCTATCTTGATGACCACTGTGTCCCCAGACTCTACTCCAGTTCCTGGTGCAAAGCGGCTATTCAATAAATATATTTGTTAAATTTTTAAAAAGACATTATATAATAAAAAGTTATGTTAATTTAAAGACAGAAAGTAGAATAGTGGTTACCAGGGCCTGAGACAAATTATTGTTTAATGAGTTACGGCGCTTCAGTTTGAGATGATGAAAAAGTTCTGAAGATGGGTGGTGGTGATGGTTGCACAACGATGTGAATGAACTTAATGCCACTGATTGTAACTCAAAACAGTTAAATTGATAAATATTATGTCATGGATACTTCACCATTAAAAAATAGTTGTATGGATTATAATAGCAGCCTCTTGTGGAGGAGTCGTTCTGTGCCAGACACTACTCTAAGCAATGTATGTATATTAAGTCATGTCCTTCCTTCTCCTGTGCAATTGGCATTGTCACTATTCTTTTTTTTTTTTATAAAAAGGAATGAGGTATGAAGTTAAGTAACTTGCTGAAAGTCACACACCTGGTGAATGGGAGAGCTGGGATTTGAGGACTGCAGACTGTGTTCCTAACCATGGGTACATTTATAGTGCAGATTATCTATACTGTAAGAGTTGCCAAGAAGGAGCAATCCATCTTGTCTGGAGAAGTCAAGGAAGGCTTTCTGGAGGAGTTGGAATGTGAGCAAACACCCCATCACACAAGGGTGCCTGATCCATTGTCCTCTGCTGTGGTTGCTACACTTGACAGATACCTGACTCCAACTCACTGATGCCAGTGCAGTCCCCCAGGCCCCACTGAGGTCCCCCAGGCCCCAGTGCTGGACCAACAGGACTGTGTGTGTGCTGTGGGTGGGGACAGGAGGGGTCAGGATACAGGCACAGCCGATGGTGCCTTCCTTTGCCTTTGTTTTAGTAGTGAGTGGGTCTCACCAGCCTGGGTCTTTCCCTGACTTGGAGTGGTGGAGCAACTGTAAGGGAAATTTTGTTGGTGGCACCTGTGCTCAAAAGGCTACCACCACTTCCCACTGGCCAGGCACCAGCTCCTACCACAGCAGCTTAATGAGAGTGCCCTGTGTGCTGCTGGCCCCCAAGGGACAGGGTTGGCAGGCAGCACTTGAGTGCTTCATTAGACAGACCATGCACAGCACTTGGTCCAGCCCGGTAGCCCACCAGGGGCATATGGGCTTCCAGGGCCTGAGCAACGGGTGCAGACAAGTTACGAGGGTGGGTTTTCTTCCCTTACTTTCTGACCCAAGCCAGAAAGAAGCGATTTCACTGCAGCTGGTTCCAAATTGGAGCTCTCAAAATATTTATTCTGTTGCTGCAGCAGTTGAGCTGCACAGACCTGTCCCTGGAACATTCAGCAGACAGATCCAGCCCATGGAGAACTCAGGGCATTCTGGGCTCCACACGCATTTTAGAACAAAAGGAAAGGAGCATGGTATTAGGGAAGCAGGAGCCTAGGAGAGCCAGAGTGCCACCATTTTAAAATCAACCTCATCTTAAAATTAGCAAGGCACAATCCTTGCCAGTCACAACCCATGGTCATAGGATGTTTACAGCTAAGGCAGCAGCTTGGTAATGCCTGCAAGGTCAAACTCCTAAAACAACAGAAGGTCCAGATGTCCCAATACCCATATCAATATATGCTTTCAAGATAATTATAGTTATGCTTTGATGTACTCACACGAAAATGTCAAAGATAGTGTTGTTTAAATCAATAGAATAATAAATTTTGTCATGCAGTCTGCTCACCCTCATGTAGTCACAGCTTAGTTTACTCTTTACATAGTTAGGACCCCTATATAAGAAAAACTTAAAACAAAGATGGTACGTTCCTCTGCTTGCTTTCTGAGGATGCCCTATTCTGTAATGGAGTAGGTTTTAATAAATTTGCTTATTTCACTGCACTTTGCAGCTCACCTTGAATTCTTTCCTTTGTGAAATCCATGAACCCTCTCTAGGGGTCTGGGTCAAGACCCCTTTTTTTCCAGTATCAGTGGAAGCCTGGCTTTAATTGCAAAATGTATAGTATTTCTGTGTGGGCAGAGGGGAGGAAGTTTATAAGATACTCCCCGTCCTAAAAGGCAATGCACCAGCTGACTTCTCTGCTGCCCCCAACTTGAAGCAGCCCACCTCCCACCGGGCTCCTTGACCAGCAAGGACTTCTTGCAGACTTGAAGAGGTCCTATTTCTGCAAAGCGAACAAAGACTCTCCAGCTCCTGAGGGAGATTTCCAACTCCCACAAGCTTCTAAGCAGGGACGGTGTTAACCAAGAAGTTTCCCTGAAGCAGAGTTGGTAAAATGAAATATTTGCAGGTCAAATCCTGTTTCCTGTTCTCTACTACAATGGCTCTTTCTTTAAAGTGAAAATACTGAAACTGGTGAAGAGAAAGGTTATTGTCTCTATCAATTTCCTTTGCTTAAAAAGTGGCAAATATCTTTTCAGTAGCTGGGAGGCTGAGGTGGGCAGATCACCTGAGGTCAGGAGTTCAAGACCAGCCTGGTCAACATGGGGAAACCCCGTCTCTACTAAAAATACAAAAATTAGCTGGGCATGGTGGCGCTTGCCTGGAATCCCAGCTACTTGGGAGGCTGAGGCAGGTGAATTGCTTGAACCTAGGAGGTGGAAGTTGCAGTGAGCCAAGATCGTGCCACTGCACTCCAGCCTGGGCGATAGAGCAAGACTCTGTCTCAAAAAATAAAACTAAAAAAAAAAAAATAAAACCAGCATTGCATAATATAAAGGAGAGTAAAATTCGTGCTAATAATTTTATATTTTAATTTTTCTTTACTTTGAATGACATTAAGTAGCGAATTAAAAACACCAAGGCAGTTGAGAGAGAGACACTGGAAGAAAGGAAACAGCTTTACATTTTAATGAACAGTATTTTTTCCTGCTTTTTAAAGAAGAGGTCCTTTATTTGCATTTTATACCCAGCTCTGCAATGTATGTAGCCGGCTCTGAAAGCAACGCTGGGGTCAGAGTCTTGCTTGACACTTGGGCAACCCTGGGCAACGCTTTTCACCAGTTAGAGTCCCGGGTTCACAATGGAAAATGAAGATGTTTCAGAGTTGTTGAGGGTTAAGGTAAGTGACTGTAAGGGTAGCTGAATGTTGCTGATTCCTCAGTAAGGACAAGGTGCCATGCTAAGTGCTGTACTGCCTGATCTCATATCTGCCTCACAGTGGCCCTACCCAGCGGGAATTGCTGTCCTCTACAGTGGATTTTGTGATCTTTCCAGCCTCCTTGCAGCCACTGGCACTTTTTCTTGGCACTGTACCCCAGCTCTGTTCTGGGGAGCAATCTCTGTCCTGTTGTGTGTGGTCTTGGTAGGACTGTTTCATATCCTTTCTTAGTCAGTGAGTTGTCCTTTGACCCCCAAAAGGCCAGTCGGGCTGTGATATGGTTTGGCTGTGTCCCCACCCAAATCTCATCTTGAATTGTAGCTCCCATAATTCGTGCATGTTGTGGGAGGGACCCAGTGGGATATCACTGAATCATGGGGGCAGCTTCCCCCATACCGTTCTCGTGGTGGTGAATAAGTCTCACGAGATCTAATGGTTTTATAAGGGGAAATCCCTTTCGCTTGGTTTTCATTTTCTCTCGTCTGCCACCATGTAAGATGTGCCTTTCACCTTCCACCATGATTTTGAGGCCTCCCCAGCCACATGGAACTGTGAGTCCGTTAAACGTCTTTTTCTTTATAAATCACTCAGTCTCGGGTATGTCATTATCAGCAGAGTGAAAATGGACGAATATAGGCTGTCCTCAGAGTTTGGATTCTTGACAGGACCTGATTCGTCCCCACCCTTTGTAGAGAGCTCCCAAGTGACCTTGGTTCAGGTCTGGCTTCTGGTACCCCTGGAGTAACTCTGGGGCCTGAGGTTTCTGAGCCCCCTTTCTGAAGCCCTTCCCTTCATGCTGCGAGCCACCTGTGTCCAGTTCGTAAGTCCCCCTTTGCTTAAGTGAACCAGTCTGTTTCTAATGCCTGGAACCAAAAATCACCCACGGATCATCCCGAGTTTTCAGATAAGGAAAGCAAACCCAGAGAAGTAAGTGATCCCACAGCAAGGGAGCAGCAGAGCCAGGATGTGAGCCCCGGCAAATCAGCTGTGAGCCCCTAGTGTAAGTGCGTGGTGCAATCTCACTCAAATGTTCACTTCCTTTTTTTTTATTTCTACCTGCCCATGACACACTCACTACTGTTCCGGGCTGGTTGCCTCCCTCGCCACTCAGCAGCCTCTATGTCTGTTGCCCTGAGATCACAGAGCCCCACCCTGTGGGTCCCTCACAGAAGAGGCAGGAACTCCAGACCTGCACCCACTTGGCACCAGAGCATAGAAGCAGAGCCAGCTTCTGGCATGGAAGGCCTTGGCTGAACTGTCTTAATGTTAAATGCTATAGGATCCGCCCTCTCTTTAGGGCACCAGGAGCCCTGGACACACAGCCACCAGGGCTCACCCCATTCCCAGGCCCACCCCATTCCCACTCCCAGGCTAGCACCACTGTGGCTGATAGGGCTCCAGTTGAAGGTCAGGTTCCAAGTGTGGAAGGAGAGCCACGCCTGGCGGCTGCCTTGGATGATGAAGGGCATAGTCAATAGGCCATTGCACTCGACCTCCAGGCCTTGCCAATGGTGCAAACAACGAGACTCATCCTGAGCAAGTGGACTGACTTCTGGGCCAGCCTCAGTCCTGTATGAGGAGGTCTCATGGTCTGTCTATAACACCAGCAAAATCTGCATGTCTGCCTCCTCCCCCTCCCCATACATATTTTGTCTCTCCCTACCCTCCTTGTTTTTATAGTCGCAAATGCACCCAGCTAAATTCAGGTCCAGGGGCACAGCTTTGTAACTGACAACAGGTTTCATTTTCTCTACCAAGGAAAACTAATGGCTCAAGTAAAAATGAGCATGAAGAGGATGATGATGATATCAAGATACAGACAGTGAGATGGTCTGTAAATGAGAGAATATAATTGTTGTTGTTAAATGTTGCATCTCTCTCTCTCTCTCTCTGTGTGTGTGTATATGTGTGTGTGTGTGTGTGTGTTTATTGTAAGGAAACTTCTTGTTAGTTTATTTGGTCTTTATAAAAACCCAGAGGACAGTGGAACCAATGACAGTCTCAATGGGAGATAAGGCCACTGAGGTTCAGAGAGCTGGCATTATCCAAGGTCACTGGGCCACCACACAGCAGAATCATGACGGAAACCCAGGTCTTGTGCCATCTGTGCCCCACCTCGGGGTCCAACGCTGCCACTGGGCTCTCAGCAAAGCCCATGGCCAAGCCCCTTGGGCAATGCGCTTCCTAATTCCCCATGCTGGCAGCTGCGGATGACACACGTTCTGTAGCATGTGCCCCCCTGTCTGTGGGACCCTCACAAGCTTTCTATCTGGGGCAACTTGAGAGCTACCATTTCAATTAGAAAGCAAACACTGAGAACAGATTAAAATCTAAGTCATGACTTAATTCTTTACCAGATGTCAGACAGCAGTTAAAATAAGGCAGCGTCTGTAAAACAAAACCCAACCAACTATTCCATGTCAGAAGAACAGAGCTAAGTTAATATCCTTGTTTGGGATTTCAAGGTCCTTTATGTCCTCTAAAGAATCCCTGTGATAAGAGGCATGAGGGTGAATGTGAGCTCCAGGGGACATGGACCTCCCTAGCCTTGCCCACTGCTATGTTCCCACATCTAGAACAGTCTGGCACATAGCAGGTACTCCATGCATATTTATGGAGTGAATGAATGCTCGACTTCCACTCTTCCTAAACAAGACTGATAAGCTGTCCAGGCAGGAGAAGGAGTCTGCATTGAAGGAGCACCTTCTCCGTTGGGCAGTCCACCATGCTGATCTCATTTAATCCTCGCAAGAGCACTTGGAGGTGGGAGTCACTTTATAGGCAGAGAATCTGCGACTCAGTCTTGCTGAAGGTAATACAATTAATAAAATTAATAACTGACCAGACCGGGACTCAAACCGAGGTCTGACTGAGTCTAGGCTCTCTCCTTTCCCCACTGAGCCACACCAACCACCTTCCAAGGTCCTTGGAGTGCACGTGTTTGTGGCACTAAACCCTCTTTTATCTGCAAGGCAGCCATCTGCCTGTGGTGCTAGCTGTGCAGACTGAGGTGATCTCTCTGCCTTATCCCAGCGCACCCTAGCTGCAAGCAGAAGAGCAATTGCTATAGCATCAGAGTTCTGGAAAGGAGTGAGGACAAGTGTGTACGTGTGTGTGTGCGTGCATGTATGCATGTGTGTATGTCAAGCCTGAATTCCAACTGTCAGAATAAATTCCCAGCACTTAGTAGGTTCTGAATATACATTAGTGGGATGAATTCACTGGACTTGAATAGTATTAGTGCTCATAAGGAAGAAAAATCCAACATTGACTATTCAGCAAAATAACAATAACCCTTCTTAATGCTATTGCACTTTTAGCTTCTGAAGTACCCACAGGTACTTTATCTATTTACCTTGGACCCAAGGGGTAGGTAAACCTTGCTCCCATGTAAACAGACAAAAAAAAAGTTAAAGCAGAAAAGTTCTATGATCTGGCCAAGGACCTGGGAGTGTTACGCTGCAGAGGCAGAGCATAGCCAGACCCTGGTATCATCAGTCCTTTCCAGCAGCTCACACTTAGCCTCCTACTCTCCTCCTCCCTTTGCATTTGGTCAGCCGACCTCTGAACCTCTGCCACAGAAGACCTGTGAACAGACCAAAAAGGTATCTCAATTTTATATCCTTACAGCAAACATCAACCTAAACTCATGAAACCTACTTTTACAAACAGCACTAGAAAGACAGGCTTCACAGAGAGAAGGATTAGAACCTCAGGGAAATTTCCTTTCCTTTTTCTTTCTTAAAATAAAAAAGCAGTTTGTTATATGTGCACAGACTATTGTGCAGTGCTGGAAAAAGCTACTTCAAGGCATCCCTGGCAGAAGGTGGCTCGCAGATCTCAGGAGTCGAGGTGGGGAGAAAACCTGCAGCTGTTAATCTGCCGGCTGCCCTGCTAGAATGTGAATTGGAAACTCTAGAGGTCAAGAGGAGAACAGCTTTCTCTCAAGTTTATTCCCCGGGCAGCTAGTGTTACTCAGACAACTCTGATTGCCCTTTTGCCTGTGATGGACCGGCACCCGGCCCTGGTCCCATGTATGTGTGAGCCACTGCAGAGCAGTCTTTCAGCATCAGCGTTAAATGCCTTTCTAAAATAACATCACTCAAATTTTATGTGCAAAACAGCTGAGAAGAGCGGGAGGCCCAGCCATCCTTCTAGCCTACAGGTGAAAGTGTTACCATCAATGGTGTGAAACCCACTCACCGGAGTAAAAGGCCCTTGTCTATTACACTTTTCCAAGTGAGAAGAGTTCCTAGCTCGGATCTTTGGGCTGATGTAATTATGTCCCAGGTTACTTCCCCTCTTCTCCCTCCGTCTTGCTGCTCTCCATAGAAAGCACAGGTTTCAATCATTACAAGGTTTGTGTTAAATGACCTCATTTTCCTGTGAGTCTGCCAAGCCCTATGCATGTCAAAGAACTGTGGGGCCAAGAATCATTTTAGAAATTATGATGCTGTTTTCAAAAAGTAGGAATTTGTGCCAAAGAGGGAGGTGCAGAATGAAGGTATGGAGGAGAGATGGATGGAATAAATATTGATATTTATCTCCCCTTTGCCCTCCCCCAACAGCCAGAAATAATGGCCCTCTCACTTATGTCTCCAGATCCCTATAGGCATTTGTTGATGAAAAAAGCCAAACTCTGTAAAATATTGGAAAAGATTTATTCTGAGCCAAATGTGAGGACCATGGACTCATGACCACATGTGCCCAAGGTGGTTGGGTTATAGCTTGGTTTTATACATTTTAGAGAGGCATAAGTCATCAGTCAATATGTATAAGGTATACGTTGGTTCAGTACGGACAGATGGGACAACTCAAAGAGGTGGCTTACAAGTCATAAGTGGATGCAAATATTTTCTGATTCGCAATTGGTTGAAAGAGTTATTATCTAAAGACCTAGAATCAAGAGAAAGGAATGTCTGGGTTAAGATAAAGGGTTATGGAGACAAAGGTTGTTACTATATAGATGAAGTCTTATAGATGGCCACCCTTAGAGGCAATAGATGGCAAATATTTTCTATTCAGACCTTTAAAATGTGCTATACTCTTAGCTAATCTCTTCAGGATCAGAAAAAGACCTGGAAAGGGAAGGGGATTCTCTACAGAACGTAAATTTCCTCCACAAAAGACAGCTTTATGGGCTGTTTAAAATATGTCAAAAAATATATTTTGGGATAAAATATTTTTATTTCTTTCAGGGCCTGCTGTCATGTGATGCTATGCTAGAGTCAGGCTGGAATTCGGTATCTTACTGCTACAAAGAGTCTCTTTTTTCAGTTTTTTTTTTTTTTTTTTTTTTTTTTTTTGAGACAGAGTCTCGCTCTTTTGCCCGGCTGGAGTGCAGTGCTGCGATCTTGGCTCACTGCAACCTCTGCCTCATGGGTTCAAGTGATTCCCCTGCCTCAGCCTCCTGAGTAGCTGGGACTACAGGTGAGCACCACCACATCCGGCTGATTTTTTGTACTTTAGTAGAGACGGGGTTTCACCATGTTGGCCAGGATGGTCTTGATCTTCTGACCTCGAGGCCACCTACCTCGGCCTCCCAAAGTGCTGGGATTACAGGCGTGAGCCACCGTGCCTGGCCCTCTTTTTTCAGTCTTAAGACCTCTGTTTTTATGTTAATGCTGGTCAGTTGGGCCTGAATTCCAAAGGGAGGAGAGTATACCCAGGCATGTCCAAACCCCCCACCCCACTTGCCTCAAGGCCTGAACTAGTTTTTCAGGTTTCTTTGGAATCCCTTTGGCCAAGAAAAGAGGTGCACTCAGTCAGCTGTGGGAGGGGGCTTAGAATCTTATTTTTGGTTTACAGATATTTCAGTGTCAGCACTTATTCAAGGGCTACGGCTAGCCCAACTTCAGTATACAGCATTCACGTTGCCAGTGGTCTAGGTCACTGGAACCTAGAGTTGTGGAGTAGATAGCCTACACAGCCATACTTAGGTGGCCTCAGTCTTATCCCATTGTGCTATCTAGCTGTTATCCTAGACTGACCCCAATTTCCACCCCTCAACTCTACCCAAGACTGTACCGCTGAGCACAGGGGCTATACAGTATGTCCTATTCATTTTGGAGGTCCACGGCATGCCAAATGCCACTTCTATATAGTAGAGTTACCATAAATGTTTGTGGAGTGAATTGTAGGTTAGAAGCCTTTGAAAGATTGGAAAATTATGTATGTTATCTCCTCATGTGTTTAGCAAGAAGAGGCTCAGTTATGCTGTGGTTAAAAGACAACCTGTCTTTGAAAAGATCAACATTGACAAAACTTTAGCTTGATCGAGAAAAGAGAAGGCTCAAATTATGAAAATCTGGAATAATACAGAAAGAAATATCACTATAGACCCCACAAAAATAAAGAGGATTTTTATTTTTGTAAATCCTTTTTACAAAAGGATTTGTAAAAGAATACTGTAAATGATGGTGTGCCAAAAAAAATCAATAACCTAAATGAAACAGAAAACTTTCTAAAAACATACAAACTACCAAAATTGACTAAAAGAGAAATAAAAAATCGAAGAGAACCTATGAGAGATTGAATTAGTAATACATTCTTTTTTCCCCACAAAGAAAAGCCCAGACCCAGATGCCTTCACTGGTGAATTCTACCAAGTACTTAGGAAGAATTAACACCAATCCTTCCCAAGCTCTTCCAAAAACTAGAAGAGGAGGCAACACTTCCCAACTCATTCCATGAGGCCAGTATTATCCTGATTCCAAAAGCATGCAAAGACATTTATTATAGTATCTCTTACAAATATAAGCACAAGCTCCTCAACAAAATACTAGCAAACCAGATCCAGCAACATATCAAAATGACTGTATCCCATGATCAAGTAAGCAGTTATCCCAGAAAAACAAGTTTGATCTGAAATACAAAAAGCAATCAAGTGAAATAAAGCACAAGATGAAAAGACAAAAACCATATGATCATCTCAATAGACAGAGAAAAAGCATTTAACAAAATCCAGAACCCTTTTGTTACAGGAGATAGAAAGAAATTATTTAGGCAGATAGTAAGGGCAACAGAGTCATCAGTGGAATTTCCCTTTTAACAAAAAGCAGCCCCAAAATAATTTCCTTTCTAACAAAGTGCAGCCTGAAAAATAGAGCTGCAAACATAGATAAGCAAGCTGGAAGCTTGCATAGCTGACTGGCGGCAGCTGTGCCAATAGAAAAGGGCTACCTGGAAGCCAGGTATATTCATGGAGGCTCCATCTTCCCTTTTCTTTGTCACCATGTGCACAGTAAAGAAGCAGGCAACATGGCACTGGCCAGATAGCATTATAAAAGAATAGGTTGGAGGCAGCTAGATTTTCACTCGCTATGCAAATGGCACACCTGGTCTGACCAATCTTTCATGTGCTATGTAAATCAGACACCACCTCCTCAAGCTCATCTATAAAACCTCCTGCATTTCACCACAGACCAGAAGACCCGCTCAAGACCCCTCTTCTCTGCAGGAGAGAGCTTTTCTCTTTCTTCCGCCTATTTAACCTCCGCCCTTAACCTCATTCCTTGCATGTCCATGTCCTTGATTTCCTTGGTGTGAAACAACGAACCTTGGGTATTTACCCCAGACAATGACACCACTTCACTTTCATGATAAAAGCAATCTACAAATTAGGAATAAAAAGAAATGTCCTCAACTTGGTAAATAGCAACTATGAAAAACCCATAGCTAACATCATACTTAATAGTCAAAGACTGGGAGCTTTTCCTTTAATACCAGTAACAAGACAAGGATGTCCACTCTTGCCACTTCTATGCAACACTGTACTGGAGGTTCTAGCCACGGCAATTGGCAAGAAAAAAAATTAAAGGCATCTAGATTG
This sequence comes from Nomascus leucogenys, assembly GCF_006542625.1. Classification (NCBI taxonomy): domain Eukaryota; kingdom Metazoa; phylum Chordata; class Mammalia; order Primates; family Hylobatidae; genus Nomascus; species Nomascus leucogenys. The sequence continues at coordinate 82,111,044 of NC_044386.1, forward strand.
GAAAGGAAGAAGTAAAACTAGTTGTATTTATAGATAACATGATCTGCTATATAGAAAATTCTAGAAATTATTAGAATTATTAAATGAGTTCAAAAGGTTGTAGGACACATGACACAATACAAATACACACTTATACAAGCCTGGCCAACATGACAAAACTCCATCTCCACTAAAAATACAAAAATTAGCTGGGCACAGTGGGGCATGCCTGTAATCCCAGCTACTTGGGAGGCTGAGGTGGGAGAGTCACTTGAACCCGGGAGGCAGAGGTTACAGTGAGCCAAGATCACACCACTGCACTCCAGCCTGAACAACAGAGCAAGACTCCATCAAAACCAACCAACCAACAAACAAAAAAGTACATTTATATATTATAAATCCATACAATATACAAAAATCAATTGTATTTCTATACATTAACAAGAAACAATCTGAAAAATGAAACTAAAAAGTCAATATAACAAAAATTTAAAATTTGTACACTGAAAATTACCAAACACCATTGAAAGAAATTAAAGAAGACTTAAATAAATAAAAAGATGTCCAATGTTCATGGATTGAAAGACTTAATATGGTTAAGATGGCATTACTCTCCAAATCGACGTACAGAGTCAATGCAATCCCTACCAAGATCTCAGCTGTCTTTTTTGCAGACGTTGACAAGCTGATCCTAAAATTCATATGAAAAATCAAGGAATCCAAAATAGTCAAAACAATCCTGAAAAAAAAATTGAAGGACTCACGCTCCCCATTTCAAAACTTACTACACAGCTATAGTAATCAATATTATGTGATACTGGGATAAGAATAGAAATATAGATCAATGGAATGGAATTGAAGGCTGAGAAAGAAATAACACATTTATGGTCAACTGATTTTCTTATTACAGTGTCAAGACAATTCATTGGAGAAAAAACAAACTTTTTAACAAATGGTGCTTGGTCTGGCAACTGGATATCTACATATAAAAGAGTTAAGTCAGAATCTCTCTCTCACACCATATGCGGAAATTAACACAAACCGGATCAGAGACTTAAATGTAAGAGCTAAAACCACACACTCTTAAAAGAAAACATGGGAATAAATCTTCATTACCTTAGATTAAGCAACACCTTCTTAGATATGACACCAAAAGTACAAACAACAAAAGGAAAAAACAGATTGGACTTCATAAACATTTAAAACTTTTGTTCTTCAAAGAACATCATCAAAAATGTAAAACAACAACCCACAGAAGCAGAAAAAAATATTTCAAATCATGTATCTGATGTTTATACTCAAAATTATAAACAACTCTTACAACTCAATAAAAAGACAAATAACTCAATTAAAAATGAGCAAAGGATTTAAATTAACATTTCCTCAATGAAAAGCTACAAATTGCCAATAAATACATGAAAAGATGTTCAACATCATTAGCCATCAGGGAAACGCAAATCAAAACCACAATAACATAGCACTTTACCCATTAGGATGGTAATAATTAAAAAGACAGCTATTAATAAGTGTTGTGGAGAAATTAGAACCCTCTTACCTGTCTGATGGGAAGGTAAATGGTGCAGCTACTTTGGAAGATCTGTCACCTTCCCAAAAGTTTAAACATAGAGTTACTACATGACCCAGCAATTCCACTCTTAAGTGTATACCCAAGAGAATTTGAAACAAATGTCCACACAAAAATTTGTACACAAATGCTCATAGCAGCATTACTCATAATAACTAAAAGGGAGAAATAATCCAGATGACCATCAACCAGTGAATGAACAAAATGTAGTATATGTAATATACAAAATGTAGCATACATGGACTATGATTCAGGAATAAAAGGGAATGAAGTGCTGATATATGCTACAATATGGATGAAACCTGAAAACATGCTAAGTGAAAAAACAAAACAAAACAGCCACAAAAGACTTTTTTTTTTTTTTTTTTTTTTTTGAGACGGAGTCTCACTGTCACCCAGGCTGGAGTGCAGTGGCATGATCTCAGCGCACTGCAACCTCCACCTCCTGGGTTCAAGCGATTCTCCTGCCTCAGCCTCCTGAGTAGGTGGGACTACAGATGCCCAAAACCACACCTGGCTGATTTTTGTATTTTCAGTAGAGAAGGGTTTCACCATGTTGGCCAGGCTGGTCTCGAACCCCTGACCTCAAGTGGTCAGTCCGCCTTGACCTCCAAAAGTGCTGGGATTACAGGTGTGAGCCACCGCACCTGGTCCAAAAGACTACATATTATATAAAACGTCCAGAATAGGCCAATCTATAGTGATGGAAAGTAGACTAGTGGTTGCCTAGGGCTGGGAAGGGGGTGGGAGAAAATGGGAAGTGACTAGTGATAGGTTTGGGGTTTCTTTTGGGGGTGATGAAAATGTCCTAAAATTAAATAGCAGTGATGGCTGCTTGCAACATTAAATATACTAAAACCCACTGAAATGTATAATTTGAAAGGCTAGTTTTGTGGTATGAGAATTACATCTCAATGAAGCTCTTTAAAAAATTAATTCAAATTGTCAAAATAGTTTGTGTAAATATGTATCTGTATAAACACTGGATACTGGGAAAAGAATTTGTGTTGAATATTTCTATCACTAGATGGATGGTAGGAGAATAAATACGCAAGTGTGACTAGCTCCCGTCAGCTACAGATAGGAGGAAGGGAATTAAATGTATTGAGCATCTACCATGTGCCAAGCACCAGGGCAGATGCTTTCATTTAATCTTCACAGGATAACACTATTAGGTGGTACCTAGATCTATTTCACACATGAGGAAACTGAGGTGAAGAGAGTTGCTCAAGTTCTTAGAGCTAGTAAAAGGCAGAGCCGGGATTTAAACCGAAGACTGACTCCCAAACCTTTTCGCACTAACCATGGGGCAAAGGACATGTAAAATCTGATTAATAGTAGTGGCAAATGGTATTCTGGCTCTATTAGGGACCAGAAGAATTTTCCAAAATTATCATTGACTTTGGGATTGGCATCTGATAAAAAATGGATGAGAAGTCCGGCTGTAGCTATGATTTCTATGGTCCCTGCATGTAGCTAACTTCCCTGTCTCTTCAGGACCTATGAAGAATTGCATTGAATCTACTAACTCCAAGTTGCTGACATCTATTTGAGCGTTCGATATTCTTTCTCCTATGTCAAAGCTATTCCTTAGTGTTTTCATCCCTGTTGAGCAACCTGACCAGATAAGGCCCTTTATGCACACAAAAGACATAGACCAAATTCAGGCCATAGAGTAGCAATCCAGTAGGACACAGATTCCTCATGACATAGAATTGACTGGGTTTGAGGCCATGAATGACCAAGATGATTAACTGACCCCAAGATTTATGCTGCCCTTCCTTCCATGCTGTGGAGTTGTGGCTGGGAAGTCAGGCTCTCCATCTCTCTCTTTGCATCTTTGTAGAGGCACATAATGAGGTCTAGCCAGTTGACTGTGAGCAGAAGTTTGGGCAGAAAATTCTGGGGTTCTAGGAACTTGGAGTACTGTCTAGTAGGGTCACACAGGCTCTGCGTGGATGCACCTCCTTGTTCCTGGGACTATTTACCTCTTGGACAGCAGTGTGGCCAGAGAAAGGCCAAAGCAAAGCCCTCTAAGACATGGGGTCCACATTAGGAGCCGACTTGCCCAGGGGTCAGGGGGTACTGGCCATGAAATTTCAGGTGAGGATTAATTTTCTTGCCCATCAAAATAGAGATACCAAGACCTATTTTGTAGAGTTGCTTTGAGGATCAAAGGAAATACTTTATATAAAAAACTTGGTACACAGTAGGTGCTCAGTAAATGTTCATTTTCTTTTTTGTCTCTGACCTTCCTAGTACTTCCCTGTTCTTCCCCTCCTTTCCCTTAATGACCCCTCTCACCCTCATCCCCAGCTGTGTTCCCTTTCCTTCCTCTCTAGAGCCCAGGGGTTTGGCTCGCCTGACTACGCGGTCCTGAGGTCACTCCTCTCCCGACTTCGGCTGCAGGAAAGCTCCTTTTCCATTTAGAACATATTCTGGGGTTTTTCTGGTTTTAGGGAAGGGGAGATACTGCAGTTTACAGAATGGGTTAGAAAACTCAGATTACTCTCTTGCTTGCTAATGAGAAGTTTGAGAAAGGCTTTTGGGTCCTGGCCAAAACCTCTTGGCTTTTGTGAGGCAGAAATTTGATTTCCAGTGAGATGTCAAAACATGCCACTGAGCATAGCTTGCAGAGGTTTGTATTTCACTTATTTGGCTTTGAAATGAACAAAAAGCACTTCATGTTACCCTCAGCAGCTCTCAGTCTTTTGGGGACTGAGGGACCCTTGAGGGATGCTGTCAACTTCAGATCTCTTTTCCAAGCTCTCCTTTTCTTCACAAAGCCCCTTCAGGAAAGCCTCAGCATCTCATCTTTGTTTCTTGCGACTTGCCCTGTCTTTATGAATGTTGTTGCTGCCCAGAGAGAGAAGTCCAGGCTTAGCTGCTTGACACTCGAGCCCCTGCCAAAGATCAGGCCTTCCCCTGGCCTGTGTCCTCACCACCCCCAGGTCTTACCTTAAGCTTTTGAAGGGGAGGTCTCTTAGAGAAAGTTTTGGTCTTAAAAAAAGTTTTCAAATCTTTCTTCTCCTGCTACATGTAGTTATTGAGGAATAAAATATAATCTCCAGCTCCAAAATTTATCTGTTCTTTAGTTTTACATTGTTTAGGATCAAAGTGAAAGGTTCAGGAATTCTTTCTGGGAGGAGTGGCAGAAAAATTAATAAAACAATGAAGTTGCTTTCCTTATATGAAATATTTTTCATGAGTAGGATTAATGCATGTTTTCTTCCAACTTTTACCCAATTCTATATTCATCTTGTTTTTCTGTCTCAAAAAGCACTTGACTTTGAGCTAGATGTGATAGAAGCAATTCACAATCATTTCTTTATTGATTCCACTTTTGGGGGCAAATATTTATTGAGCACCTACTATGTATAAGACATTGTGTTGGGCACTGTGAAGGATGCAAAGATTGATGAGCCATGACCTCTGCTTTCAAGCTTTTAAGTCAATCCTGGTTTAGTTATTCTTTCAATTGAGATGTTTTCTGGCCCTGCCTTAGACTTTGAGTCTAAGTCCGTGGCTTTCTTCTAGAAGCAGAACTATGTTTATGCAATTCTTTGTACATTTGAATAAGCAAGTATTCATGTAACGAGTACTCTGTATCAAGCTCCAAGTACCCAGCACTACAGATTCAAGGCAAGTTTAAGTCACGATCCTCTCCAATGATCTAGATAAGAAGAGAAGACAATTATTCAGCAATATTAAGACAGATGCCTGGATGTAAACAAGTACAGAATTTTATAGTCAGGTGAGTTTTAAACTTCGATAGACAAAATTTAAACTTGCCAATTACAGGATCTATGTATCTACTAAAGTTTAACATGTGTATACCCCAAGACTCAGCAATTTCAGTCCTAAATATTTACCCAATAGGACTGTGTACATATATTCATCAAAAGACACTTCGAGGAATGTTCATAACAGCACTCTTTGTAACAGCACCAGACTGGAAACTACCCAAGTGCCCTTGGCATTTGATAGAAGGGATAAGTAAATTGTGGTATAATCAAATAATGGGATACTATATAGCAATGAGAATGATCTGAATATGCAATATAGATGAACCTCACCAAAATAATGCTTAGCTAGAGAAACCAGAAGCAAAAAAAAAAAAACAAAAAACAAAAAAACCCATATTTTATTTTTCTATTTCTAGAAAGGACAAAAACAGGCAAAAGTATTCTATGCTCTTAGAAGTCATGATAGTGGCTATTTTGGAGGGATAGAGGGATAGTGACTGAAAAAAAGAGACAGGAGGGGACTTCTGGGGCTGGGAACATTCTGTTCTTGATCTGGGAGCTAACCCTATGGGTGTGTTCAATTCTCTTTTTTGGTCTGGATATTATACTTCATTAAGTTTTAAACAGTCACCAATTTAAAAATTGACAGAATTCAGAATCACCAGTCAAGAAGCCTGAATCTTAGAGCTGATTCTGACTGTTGATCATCTCCTTGGGCAAATCCATCTCTTTGTGCCTTGGAGTGGTGATAAGGCTTTCTCCCTGTGTCTTACAGCTAGCTGCTTTATTATATGTAGGGAAACCTGGCAAACCAAGTAGTAGTTGTGGGGCTTCTTTGCGCAGTTTCACTGTTGATACTTAGGAGCCTGCTCTCCATTAAACTCTATTTCATGAAACCTGGCCTTTTCAATGTAAACTCTGACTTGGTCTTTGAATCCCACCTTCCTTCCACTTTGTTTATTCTCTACAGCTCCTCAGTCTCATGGAGCAATTCCTCAATCTGAATGTTTCACCTTATGACATGATGGTATTTGTCCTCAAAATATCAAACAGAATATGGCACCCTGTGGGGATATGGAAGCTTTTTGGTTATGTTCTGGAATAACACACATATATGAATGCTAAAGCCTATGAAAGGGGTTACTGAAAAGGACCACCTTGCCACGCCAAAGTTCAGTTCTGAGTCTGAACATGTATCTTGCACTGATGAGAGCAATAAGTTCTAGTGTTCTATAGCATTACAGGGTGACTATAATAAACAATTTATTGTATACATTTTTTTTTGAGACAGGGTCTGTCACCCAGGTGGCCATGCAATGGCGCAATCACAGCTCACTGCAGCCTGACCTCATGGGCTCAAGCGATTCTCCTGCCTCAGCCTCCTGAGTAGCTGGGACTACAGGCACACGCCACCTCACCCGACTAATTTTTGTATTTTTTGGAGAGACAGGGTTTTGCCATGTTGCTCAGGCTGGTCTTGAACTCCTAGGCTCAAGCAATCCGCCCACCTCGGCCTTCCAAAGTACTGGGATTTATTGTATACTTTCAAATAGCTGGAAGAGCAGATATTCTCAACATAAAGAAGTGATAAATGAATATGCTAAAACCCTTATTTGATCATTACATGTGTATCAAATGATGCAGTATTAATTTTATCCCATAAGTATGTACAATTATTACATGTCAACTAAAAAGAATAATAATAAAAAAAAATAACTGTGTCTTGCTCAAGGCTGGCCTGGCTTCCTCCCACCTTCCCTTTCCCTGCAGGCCTGCCTGACCTTGTGGGGTGGTGTCCACCTCCTGCCCAGGTCCCTCATCAGCAGCTCTGACCCCAGATCCTTCTGACCTATGTCTCTCCTTTCCCATCTGTTCTATCAGTCCCAACAGAAGAAAACACAGAGTGCACACCTTTCACTTATCACCCAACACTTTCTTTTTTTTTTTTTTTTTTCTTTCTTTTTGAGACGGAGTCTCACTCTGTCACCCAGGCTGGAGTGCAGTGGCGCAATCTCGGCTCACTGTAAGCTCCGCCTCCCGGGTTCACGCCATTCTCCTGCTTCAGCCTCCCGAGTAGCTGGGACTACAGGCGCCCACCACCATGCCCGGCTAATTTTTTATATTTTTAGTAGAGACAGGGTTTCACCATGTTAGCCAGGATAGTCTCGATCTCCTGACCCTGTGATCCGCCTGCCTTGGCCTCCCAAAGTGCTAGGATTACAAGCGTGAGCCACCACGCCCAGCCTGCAATTTCTTTCATATGGTTTTTTCATTATTTTATTTCACTATAATGGATTCACCCCCTAATAGTCTACTTAGGACTTCTCTAAGATGGACTACACTTCCCTTTACAAACTCTTAAGCATCTACCTTCCCTCTCTTTGGAGCAAACGGAAAGGGAAGCACAGCCAGGCTGTTTCCCGTTCTCAGGGCCTAGCACAGCATCTGGCACAGAGGCACTTGCAAACATTTTTCCAGATTCTGGTATTGAATACACACCATGCCCACAGCCACAGGCTGAGCCCTCAGGATGTGCTCTTCCCCCCCAAGACTGCTCTGTCTTCAATAGTTCATGAGAATTATCCCAACTTTATTCCATTAAGAGCTTGGTCTTGAATTCTGACACCTCTTTCCAGGCAAATGTGCAAATGTCTCCCCAAGCGCATCTTTGTTTCCCAGCTGTATTTTTGTTTAACAACAGAGAGTCACAAGGTGCTATTTTAGCAGAGGAATCTTATGGAAAATAACCCCTCAGGTTGATGCTCCTGTGCATTGGAAACTACAGGTTCCCATAGGGCATGGGGTGTGATTTGTTTAGAGCCGAATTGTTAAAAGCAGCAGGGTAAGGTCCGAGGATCATTCAGGTCATTCGCTTCTGTCCACCTGCCTTGAGCCAAGAATCGCTTCTGGCTCTGGCCCACGCGGGCAGCAAAGGAAGAAGCTCCAGAACTCATCTCCCCACCAGAACCAGGAGTCCATGGTCAACTCCAGGGAAATGTGGGAACGGACCCAGTAAGTTCAGTAATGCAGGGAAGAGGCAAGAAAAAGAAGTACCTTAGGCAAAGGACTCAGGACACCGGAGGCCCCCAGTCAAGGGGAATTGTTTTCACTGCTAAGATGATAAGAAATAACAACCTTACCAGGCTAACTTACCTCTCACAGCCTCCCCTACTGACTTTGTCTTCTTCTGCCCTCTCCTAAATGCTCCTTCTTGCCTTAAGCTTTCTGAGTGGTCCCTTTGACATTTCCACAAGGATCCCAACATACCCACCATTGGATCCATGCCTGCCCTCAGCCTGAGCCCTCCACTGGCCTGGGCTCACCCTCTCTAGAATCAAGGTCCTATCTGGCTCTCCTTCATCAACCACCTGCCACCAAGGTCTGCTGTTTCTACCCTTCACATGCTTCTCAAACTGGCCGTTCTCCTCATCCTGGTTGCCCTGCCTTGGTGCAGACTCATCATCTCTCCCTGGGCTATTGGGATCTTCTCCAGCCTGGCCTCCTTCACTCCAGCCTCGCTCTTCTCTAAACCCGCATTACAGTGCTACCATGGTTACTTATAAAACCCCAGGTCTGACAATATCCCCCCTGGCTTTCAAATCTTCTGTGACTTAGTCCAAACCCTTTTTTCACTACACACTCCAGTGCAGGGCTCACTATCATCACAGGAACATCCTGTGTTAAAGTTTTCCATATTGCTTGCCGCTTGTTCAAGGTTTGCAGCTGGTATTACTTTTTTTTCTTTTCCTTTTTTTTAAGGTCTGTAGTATTTCAGGCTTTTCAATTCCAATGAATTTTTTTTCAGAGTTCTTTGTCCATCTTCTTTTTGTTTTTTCCTAAGACATCCAAGATGGAGTACAGTAGCATAATCATAGCTTACTGCAGCCTTGACCTCCTGGGCTCAAGTGATCCTCCCGCCTCAGCCTCCCAAGTAGCTGGGACTAGAGGTACACACCACCATACCTGGCTAATTAAAAAAAAATTTTTTTTTTTTTTTTTGAGTAGAGACACAGTCTCACTATGTTTCCCAGCCTGGTCTTGAACTCTTGGCCTCAAGTGATCCTCCTGCTTTGGCCTCCCAGATTGCTGGGATTATAGGTGTGAACCACCACACCCAGCTGCCTATCCTCTGTATCATAGAGTTTAAATCTGTCTTGCAGTCTATCCGCTTTCTCCTGTAATGCTTAACTAATGTTTCTTCTGTGATTCCTCCAAGCTCCTACTGACAGAATTTTAAGAAATACAGAACTATTTCTGTATTTCTTAAAACTTTCAAATCCATGATTAAACAAATAAGAGCTCAGAATGCATAATATTCTTTAAGTAAATATACAGTCGGAAATGCCTGTGTTTCACAAAAAAGATTACACAAAGTTTGAAAAAAAAACACTACCCAAAGTGGGAATTCTCTAAGTTTAAATTCAAGAAGGTTAACTACATAAATGATCAGAAATGTATCTGATTCTTATACACAGCTCCACACTTGCCTGTCACCTCTCAGTGTCAACATTTATAAAGTAATACACATGCTCCTCACACAACCAGTGAATGTTTTGTGTTTGTTAGCAGGAGTGATCGAATTTTAAAACATGCCCAGATGAACTCAGAGAAAAAAAAGGACACCGTGCTTTATAGAGGCACATCACCGCACGGGCCCACTGAACTATACTGTTGAGTGGCTCGATCTGGATTCTACCACTCAGCCACAGAGCTTGGGCCTAGGGAGTGCTCCATAAATGCTTGGGCCATGGAGAGGGGCACGCTGAGGTTTTTACTGCCAAGCATGTTGTCTCTCGCAGCAGGACCAAGCACAGCTCTCTGGAAAGAACAATTTCTCTTCCTGCTGTCACTTCAAATGTCTGGAGTCTTTCCCTAAACATCTGTGTCTCCCTTTATGGTATGCTCATTCAAAAATGTATGTTGTAAACATTTACATTCTCCAACCTGTTCCAGTACTTGCCATGAGAAATTTGGCAATGTGACCAGGTGCTTCCTTTCCTTGGTCCTAAGACTACTGCCTTCCATCCTTAAGGAGAATCCTCTGGAACCCATATCTGGAGACTGCTGATCAATTCTACCCTATTTGCTCCTTCTTGAACAACATCCACACAGTCTAATCTGAAAAGCTGGCATGACAGTCCCCTGCTGGACAATATCCCTGGTGCCTGCTGCAGCGTCCGCCCACATAAGCGCTCAACACATGCTTGTTGAAGGAATGAATGAACACCAAGTGCACACACCCGAGACTCAATACGTCTCATGTATGCGTCCCAACTTTCTGGCACCTTTCTTCGTGGCTTAACCATGACTGGGTTAATTTGCCCCCGGCTTAGTCAGAGGCCAGACTCCAAGCCTGTGGAAGCAGGAAGGCAGAAATCCAGACTTTTGTCTGGACCACCAGACCACAACTTGCCTGTACAATGATGGACTGCCTAACCCCCTGACCTTTCTCCTCCTTATCTCTCTGTCCCTGGGGCCCATGTAGAAAAGACAAGATGCTACTATCTACAGGCAGCTGGGCCAGCAGCCTGATGTTGGGGCATATGCAGACTGATGTCATCATTTAAAGTTTCTACAGGAACCTCTCTAGACAGGAGCTGGCTCCAGGCAGGCACGTTTCCGTGAAAGCTCTGGCCAAAGACCATCGCTGAAGAATGTTATGTCGAAGGCTGTAAGTGGTAGAGTAGCTCGATCAGGAGGCTGTCATCTAGCTGAGCTGTAATCTCCTACCACAGAGTTGTCTAATACAATTTGTCGAGGCAAGGCCTAGCAGATTTAACAAGATGTGTCTATCCTCAGTCTCTGCTCAGTTCTTGGCTTCTTTCTGGTCACAATCCCCACATACAGGGGAGGGGAACTGGTTGAGTCCTGTTCCGTCATTCCTGGGCTATAAAATCAGATGCCTTCCATAAGCCCAGGCTTAACTGTAAATAGTATCAGTTTACTATTCCCTCATTGAGCACCCACTGAATGCTCAGCAAGGCTGTGGGCATGCAATGAGTCACAGCTCCTGCTCTCCTATATCTTGCATTGTAATGTGATTAACTGATAGTTCAATGAGCAATTATCATCTGATGATAAACGCTGGATGAGAGAAAGGTGGAACAGTTTTTCCTCTTACACTGGGACATATAGAAAAGTCTATACACCATGCATAAAACGAATATAATTATTAAATGGACACCGATAAAACCATGACCGAGGTCTACATTGAGAATATTTGCCAGTTCCCCAGAAGTCCCTTGTCTACTTCTCATCAAAAGCAAATCTCACTCCACCACCTCAATGGTAACCACTTTCCTGCCTTTATTTTACCTCTTATATATGATCCCTAAAGAATATAGCTTTATTTCACCTGTTCTAGTAATGAAGTCATCCGCTATTATTTCTTAGCACCTCTTTCATTCAAGCTAATGTTTGTGAGATTCACTCATTTTGTTTTGTAGAGCTATGGCTTGTTCATTTTAATTGTTGTATAATACCCCATCATGTAAGTATACTAAAATGTATCTAATCAACTCTTGATGGACATTTGTGTCGTGTCCGGTTTTTGCCTATCTAAAATAATGCTGCAGCAAACATTCTTATTCATGTATCTTGGTGCACATGTGCATGAGTTTCTCTAGACCCGGGACTGGAATTGCTGGGTCATGCAGTTTTGTATGATTGGCACTGGTAGCTATTGCCAAACGCTTTTCCATGGTGGATATATAAATTTTATATTTCCATCCTCAATATATGTGAGTTCCTATTGCTCTACATCTTTGTCTACATTTGATACTGTCTGATTTTTAAACTTTTGCTCTTCTGTTGAATGCAAAATGATATTTTGTTGAGTTTTATTTAACACATCCCTGATCACTCACTAGGTTGAGTGGTTTGGTTGTGTATGGTTTTTTCTTATGCTTCTGGGCTGTTTGGATGTCTTCTGTGAAAATGTCTATTTAATCCATTTTTTCTATTGGGTTTTTTCTCGGTGCTTCATAGTTATTTTTGTATTCTGGACATTGTTTGGTGATTACATATGGCACATGTCTTCTCTTGTATTTTCATCCTATTTATGGTGTCATTTGAAGAAGTTTCTAACTGTAGTATATATTTATTAATCTTTTTCTTTAGGATTCCTGCATCTTGTATCTAGGCCAAGAAAGTTTTCTCTACCTTGAAGTCATAAAATATTTTATATTGCCTTCTAAGTACTTTTACGTTTTTCCTTTCATTTTTAACTTTTACTTTTGAAATAATTATAGACTCACAAAAAATTGCAAATTCGTCCCCCAGTTTTCCCCAGTAGTGATATCTTAAATGATTTTAGTACAATATAAAAACCTGCAAATTGACATTGGTAAATATTGCTAACAACAGAACTTACTCAGTGTTTTTTGTTTTGTTTTGTTTTGTTTTGTTTTTCTGAGACGGAGTCTCACTCTGTTGCCTAGGCTGGAGTGCAGTGGTGTGCTCTCGGCTCACTGTAAGCTCTGCCTCCCAGGTTCACGCCATTCTCCTGCCTCAGCCTCCCGAGCAGCTGGCACTACAGGCGCCCGCCACCATGCCCGGCTAATTTTTTTTTTTTTTGTATTTTTAGTAGAGACAGGGTTTCACCGTGTTAGCCAGGATGGTCTCGATCTCCTGACCTCGTGATCTGCCCGCCTCAGCCTCCCAATTTATTCAGTTTTTACCAGTTTCTATGTGCACTCTTATGTGTGTTGAGGGTGTGTGTGTGTGTGTGTGTGTGGTTTTTATGCAAGTCGGTGTCATGTTTAAATTTGGCTTGCATTTTTTAGTGTTTAATCAATGGAATAGCTTTTGTGCATGACGTGAGGTAGAGATTCAATTTATTTTCTCCCAAATGGATAACCAATTATTCTAGCATCATTTTTTGAATAGTCCATCCCTTTCCCCACTGATGTATGAGGGCTTTTTTCACAAAAATCAAGTTTCTCAATCTGTGTAGGTTTGTTTCTGATCTCTCCATTCTATTCCATTGATCTATTTATCTATCCCTGTTTTAACATGGTACTATTTTAATTACTTTATATTAATACTAAATCTTGCTATATGGCAGGATGATTTCCAAGACTGTGTTCTTCAAGAGTATATTGGCTATTCTTGGCTTTTTTCTCTTCAATATAAATTTCAAAATAAAACTCTAGACTAAAACTTTCAAGTTTCACAAATGATCTTCTTAGGATTTTATTGAAACTGCATTAAACTGTTTGTGGAGAATTGACATCTTTACAATAGCGAATCTTCCTAACCAAGAATATGATTTAGCTTTAATTTATCTGCGTTTTCTTTAATGCCTTTCAGTGAAGTGTTGCAACTTTATCCATGAAGAGTTTTGCACATATTTGGTTAGGTCGACACCTAAGTATTTTGTACTTTTTTTCTTATTTTATTTCAGTTATATTTTCAAATTGATTGTGGAAATACAGTTGAACTTTGTGTATTAATTTTTTATTAACTTTGCTAAAATCTCATCAATTCTAATAATGTATTCATAAATTCTTCTGGTTTTTCTGTGAAGACAATCATACAATCTGCAGATCATGACAGTTTTATTTCCTCCTTTCTAATCCTTATTCTATTTCCTCTTCTTGTTTTGCTACTGTCCTGGACAAAATTGAGAAGAACTGATGATGAAACACATCCTAGCTTGAACTTGTTTGTAAAGAGAAAGCATCTGACATCTTGCGATTAAATTAATGCTCGCTGTAGGCTTTTGCAATTGCCCTGAATTGGGTTAATACATTTTCTTCTTTCCTAGATTGTTTGTTTGGTGGTCATTTCTTCTAATACCTCCAACCTTCCTTTTGACATTATTTTTCTTCTAAAGCAAGTCCTTGAGAAGCTCCTTTAAGAGAAAATATATTTATGGTAATCTCTCGATTTTTGTTTTTCTGAAAATTTTTTGTTTTATTGTGCTCTTGTTCCTAAAAGTTGTATTGGTATAAAATTCTATGTCTTTTAACTTTACTGAGGTATAAAGTATATATATCATAAAATTGATCCATTTGAAGTATGTGATTCAATGATTTTTAGTAAGTTTATCAAGTTATGTCACCATTACCATAATCCAGTTTTACAGCTTATATAACATCCCAGTAATATCTCTTGTACCCATTTCAAATTAACCCCTATCCTCACCTGCAAGCCCAGGCAACCCTAGTCTCTCCCAGACATTTGCCTTTCCTGGACATTTTTTAAAAATGGAATAGTCTATGTGGTTTTATGTCTGACTTCTTTCATTTAGCATTCCATTTAGTACTCCACTGTATGACTATATCTCATTTTATCCGTATGCTAACTGATGGACAGTTGGGTTGCTTCCACTTTTCAGTCACTAATGCTATGAACATTATGCAAGTCTTTTTAAGGACATGTTTTTATTTCTCTTGGGTATATACTACAGAGTGGAATGTTGTATCATGTGGCAAGTATTTGGTCGACTTTTTAAGAAACTGCCTAACTATTTTCCAAAGTAGCTTCCTACCAGTAGGAATGTTTAAGAATTTTGATTTCTCCACATCCTTGCCCAAAGTTATTGTCTGTCTTTGATTATTGTGGTGGATGTGAAATGGTATCTCACTGTGGTTTTACTTTGTGTTTCCTTAATACTTTTGAGCATCTTTTCATGTGCTTATTAGCCATTTGAATATCTTCTTTGGTGAAATGTCTATTCAAATCTTTTGCCTTGTTTTATTTTATTTTATTTTATTTTTAGAGACAGGATCTCGCTCTGTCACCCAGGCTGGAGCGTAGTGGAATGATCATAGCTCACTGTAGCCTTGACCTCCTGGGCTCAAGTAATCCTCCCACCTCAGCCTCCTGAGTGGCCAGGACTACAAGCATGCAGCACCACACCCACTAATTTTTTTTTTTTTTTTTTTTTTTTTTAAGGAGACTGGGGGTCTCACTATGTTGACCAGGCTGGTCTTGAACTCCTGGACTCAAGTGATCCTCCCACCTCAGCCGCCAAAAGTGCTGGGATTACAAGTGTGAGCCACCATACCCACCCTTTTGCCTATTTTTAAATTGTTTGTATTTTTATTAAGTTGTAAAAGTTCTTTGCATATTCTGGATACAAATTCTTTGTCACATATGTCATTTGCAAATAGATTTTTCCAAGTCTGTATACCTTTACAGTGAGCATATGTGCCTTAGAATTTTATCTGTAGAACTCTTTAAGGCTTGGATTGAAACTGCAAAAAATCCAGCGATGAATTGTGTTTGCTCTGCCAGTCACCTGGGTCACTTGCATGATCCAAGATGACTTCCCCAAGAAGTCTGCATTCCAGACAACAGAAAAAAGCTGAAGGGAGGGCAGGACACCTTCTTTCACTGTCAGGGCAAAGGAAGAAGCTGCACACTCCCACTCACAATTCCACAGCTTAGTCACATGGTCATATCTAGCTTTAAGGTAGGCTGGAAAATGGAGCATTCAGCTTGGTGGCTTTGTGCCCAGCTAAAAGTTCTATGCAAAAGAAAAATGATATCACACATGTGGTAAATGACAAGGACCTGCATTCAAAACTCAGGTCTGTATGATCCCAAAGCTGTGCTCCGTGGACTACATTAAGAAGCTAGCAGAATATTATTTTTAAATAGATTCCCAAGAATCCTCAAGTCCCAAGACAATAAGCAATAAGTGACCAGAGACAGGGCCATTTTTGTTTGTTTTTTTTTTTTGAGACGGGGTGCCACCCAGGCTGGAGTGCAGTGGCACAATCCCCACTCACCGCAACCTCCACCTCCCAGGCACAAGTGATTCTCATGCCTCAGCCTCCCAAGTGGCTAGGATTATAGGCATGTGCCACCACGCCTGGCTAATTTTTGTATTTTTAGTAGAGATGGGGGTTTGCCATGTTGGCCAGGCTGGTCTCGAACTCCTGACCTCAAGTGATCTGCCTACCTCGGCTTCCCAAAGTGCTGGGATTACAGGCATGAGCCACCGTGCCTGGCCTCAACATGGGTCTTCTTAAAGGATCACCTTCTCACTATACCACTCTGCCTCTCTGAACTATTCCTGAAAGGGACATTTTCATGGTAATCTGGGTGACATTATAATCATTTTGTATTTTTCTAGGGAACCAATAGTCACCCTCCCAAATACCATCCTCTCTCCTTTTTCCAGAGAACTAACTTTGCCCCTAGGCCCAGCAACTAGAATTTCTCCAGCCTGCTTTGTGGCACTCATCCCAATTCTGTGGCCTCCTGAGCATCCTCCAGACTGTCAGGCAGGAAAACTGGGTGTCGGCCCAGAGACATTCTGCCAGGGACAATATTTGGAGCACAACGCCCCTGACAGAATGTTCACTGTGGCAGCCAGTCAGGAAATGCCACTGGCCTCAAGGCTGCACATAGAAGCATCTATTTCAGCCGGGAGGGTGCCTGAGTATGAAAATATTGAGTTTCTTTTTCTTTCCCTTGAAGATTCTTGCAGGAGTTTGAGAACCAGCTAAGTGGGAGAACGGTCTGGTAGTTTCAAAAAGCAAGGTTTCTTTTCTCGCCTGAGTTCCCCTTAGCTGTATTGTGGGTGTGTGCTGCAGGTTCACTTCATTTTGCTCTGTCTGTCTGAAGGGTGGTTAATGTCTCCCTAACCAGAAGTGACAAGTCCCATTCAGAGCTGAGCAAAAAGGTTAGCGAGGTTGACTTCATGTGGGAGAAACACCATAGAGAAAATAGCCAACAATGGAAGCTGCTTACAACTGCAAGGAAATCGCATCACATCTGTTCAAAAGAGACACTCACACCTGTTCTTTCCACCGTTATTAGGTTGTTTGCATATTCCTAAAATCAGAGGAATTTACTTATCTCAGAGAGAAACTCTCAAATTTGAAATTGTTCATCATCCAGCAGCATACTAAAGTAAATTCTCTAAACCAGTAGACAGTAAGGGTGGGAGAAACACAAAAGAATTACAGGATGTTGTTCGATTTAACAAATATTTACTGGGCACCTACCATATGACAGGCATTATTCCAGGCACCATATATAAAACAGCCATTCCCTTCCAGGGAAATGTGGTTTTGTGTGAGAGATGGTCATGCCAGCAAATAATTCCAGCCAAGTGGAATGCTCTGGCAGAAGAACGAAACACCTGTGGTGGGAGCCCACAGGTGAGAACCCCCACCCCCACCCCTGGAGGTGCCTGAGCAAGGGTCGAAGGCAGGAAGGCAGAAAGAGCATTCCAGGCTCAGGTATCAGCATGGAAACAGGCAAGAGGATGTCAACGTTCCTGGCATGTGAAAAGGACCCTGAGTACTTCGGGGTGATTAAGTGCACAGTGTAGGAGGTTAGAGAGGACAGGTGGCACGCTGGGAAAAGTGGTTTGCTAACTTGCTTCCGTTGGCCCCTCTAGACCTGCTCTTGGCCTTTCTCTGCCCTGCTGTGGCCCTGGAGGCTGACTTCTGTGGGCGGCAGCACTGGGGCTCCTGGGCAGCTGCCTTCCAGTTAGGTTCAGTGCCTGGAAGCGCCGGCAGCAGCTCGGATGGAGGACAGAGAGTGAGAGTGGGGTGTTTGTTCTCAACAGTCCCCAGCTCCCATCCTGCCCAGCCATAGTCTTGGCCATGGCTGCCTTCTCTGCCAGGCCATGGCTCCCTCCAGGCAGCCCCTCCTTCATGGTACAGCCCTCTCCAGGCCCCAGCAACACTGCTCTTCCCTCTGGTTTCTTTAGACCCAGGGGCAGGGACTGTTTCTCACTGAACCCCTGACTCCTTTCACCTGACCAGCCTCTCTGTAAATAGTCCCTTCGTTAAACTCATCCGTTGACCTTTATGAGTGAGCCGTCTCTTTCCTGGCAGGACCCTGGCTAATGCTAGTAGGTTGGTTAAAAATGCAAATCATGCTAAGAAGTTGCTTTTTGTTGTATTTTTGCTTTGTTTTTGTTTTACAATGACAGTGGCAAACTATGTTTTTGAACTCCTAAAAATTATAAACTGAAATAAGCCAGACACAAAAGATCACATATCCTATAATTCTATTTATATGAAACATCCAGAAATGGTAAATTTAGAGAGGCAGAAAGCAGATTAGTTGTTGCCTGGGCTGGGGAGTGACTACCCATGAGCATGAGGGATCTTTTTAGGGTGGTGGATTGTGGTGATGATTGTACAACTCTGTCAATATATTAAACATTACTGAATTGTACACTTAAAGTGGGTAAATTTTATATGTCCAGAATACATCTATAAAGCTGTTAAGATTATAAACAAAACATATCAAAGTTTGGAAAAGAAAAAGGAGATATATTATCACCTATAATCCCAACACCCTAACACAGCTATTATCATTTTTTCCATATTCCATTTGTATTAACTGTATGTGACAATCATGAAAACAATAACATTAGCTAACATTTACTGCATGCTTATCATAGCCGAAGAGCTGGGTTAAATACATACCACGTATTATCTCATTTAGTCCACACAACAACCAGATGAGGAAGGTAGTATTATTATTATCTATATCTTATTAATGAGAAATCTGAAACTCAGAGACATTAACTGACTTGCTATGTAAACTTCTTTTTTTTTTTTTGTAAACTTAACTTTCTACCTTGCTGTAGTTTTGTTTTTCTTTTTTTTTTTTTTTTTTTTTTTTTTTTTTTTTTTTGAGATGGAGTTTCGCTCTTGTTGCCCAGGCTGGAATGCAATGGCATGATCTCTGCTCACCGCAATCTCTGCCTCCTGGGTGCAAGCGATTCTCCTGCCTCAGCCTCCTGAGTAGCTGGGATTACAGGAATACACCACCACACCCGGATGATTTTGTATTTTTAGTAGAGACAGGGTTTCTCCACATTGGTCAGGCTGGTTTCGAACTCCCAACCTCAGGTGATCCACCCACCTCGGCCTCCCAATGTGCTGGGTTACAGGCGTGAGCCACCGTGCCTGGCCTCTTGTTCCTTTTAATGTCTGCAAAATAGTTAATTGGGTCAGTATACTTCACAATACTTAACTCTTCCCTCATTTGTAACATGTTTCCATAAAATTATGCAATGAACATCTTCATTAGAAATAACTTTATCCATATTTATTATATTCTTAGGATGCTTTTCTAGAAGTTGAGTCAAAGGGAACAAGGCAATTTTAAAATTTTGGGTAGTAAAATTGGTTTCCAAAGGGCTGGGATTTATATTCCCAACTAGCAATTTTGCCCTATCCTCAGCTGCACTAGATCTGCCAAGTTTTTTAATGTTCTGCTTAATTTAGTGGATTCTTATTTTAATTTCTATTCATTTAACTACTAGAAAGGTTGGGGTTTTCTCTATACCAGTTGAATTTCCTCATTTGTAACGTACCTATGTGTTCTGCCCATTTATTACAAATTATTAATCATTTTCTTACTGATGTACATGTTTTTAATAAACATATAAACCCCTCATGTTTTATCTGTTTTTCTCATTTGCCTATTTTACAAATTGATTTTATATTTTTACAAAATGAAATTGATTTCTCTTTTCCTTTGTGAATTTTCTATTGCCTCTAGACTTTCAAAGGCATCGCTCTCCAAGGCTTTGATAATAACATTCAGTTATATTTTCTCGTGTTTTTTTTCTGTAGCAATCTTACATCTAAAAATAACCCATCATTTATTTTAATGTATAGTTTGAATGTGGGCCTAAGTTTTTTTTCCCCAAACTATTATCCAACTTTTCCCATACCAAATATTATCTCCTTTCCCACTGTTTTGTGATGCTTCCTTTTTTATATACTATATTCTTATAAGAGGTCCATTTTGCTCCAAAGCCACATAGTTTTAATAATCTTTGTTTGATAACATGGTTTAGTATTTGGTGGGTCTAAAAATTCTCACCTGGTCATCCATGAGAGGTCAGGCCACCCCACTTATAGGGCACCAGGTAAGAGATGGAAACATGGTGCTCTCCTGCCGCTCAGCACAGCATAGCACAGCACACAGGTGAGGCTGTTGATAAGGTTTGGGATGGTGTATTAGACTGTTCTCACCTTGCTAATAAAGACACACCTGAGACTGGGCAATTTATAAAGCAAAGAGGTTTAGTTGACTCATAGTTCCATACGGTTGGGGAGGCCTCACAATCATGGCAGAAGGCGAATGAGGCGCAAAGTCACAACTTACATGGTGGCAGGCAAAGAGTGTGTGCAGGAACTCCCATTTATAAAACCATCAGATCTCATGAGACTTATTCACTATCACAGGAACAGCACAGGAAAAACCCACCCCCATGATTCAATTACCTCACACTGGGTCCCTCCCATGACACACGGAATTATGGGAGCTAGAATTCACAATGAGATTTGGGTGAGGACACAGCCAAACCATATCAGACGAGGAGTGTTCTAGAGCCCTGGGGGTGACTGAGAACCCCAGAGAGAAGAGTGGAGTTAGTAAGAAACCTGGCCCTGGGATACTCAGAACAAGACCAGAAGAGCCTTTCAAGACAATTGTACCCAATTCCTTCAGTGTACAGAGAAGAAAACCTGACTGATGAGATTAAGCCTTTTGCCCAAATTCACAGAGGTAGGAAGTGGCAGAGCTGGGATTAGATCTGGGTCTCCTGGCTGCCAGTTGGGGGCTCTCTAATGTTCCCTAGGGAAGAAAGTTTATGGGAGGAGGGGACCATGTGTGCTGCAGCATCAGAGAAGGCTTCAAAATCATGAAGATGGCTTATATACAAGACACCACTTTACTCAATCCTTTTACCTGGCATCTCCATTGGCTCTCACCCCAACCCTTCCATCAGGTCCTGCGCAAAGCCTCTTAACCACATTCCCAATAACTGGCCAGGTTAACCAGCTTCCATTCTCTGCCCCAAATACAGCAGTTGATGCTCCCAGCTAGCAGCTTATGTATAATACGCCTCCACACTTCTGCTCTCCAAATGAGTAGAACATTTACCAAGAATCAATTATTCATGTTCTCAAATCTATTTATGCCATGCCACTTACACTTGACACCATGATTATGTAATTTAACCAAAAGGAACATAAACCAAAAAAGAAGAGTGTGGAACAAAAGAAATTGTTGCTTTTTATGTCAAACACATTGCTTTAAGAAAGACTTGACAAAAGTGAATCACTAAGAAACTTGTTGAATGAGGTGTGGACGAGATAACTGTAAAAAAAAAAACAAGGAAGTTTGTATCAATCTAGAAGGATTCTGCACTCGAATTGCTTCAAGAGTACCTTGGGTTCTCTCTTCTTCATGAAAACAGACGCTGGAAATTATTAGTATAGCTTACGCAAGACAGAAAAGTAGAATTTTCACCACCAGTTTCTTTGAGAAAAGGCCTTTGATCCACATCAAAATAAGGTTGTATGGGTCCTGTTTTATGATTTCTCAACCTTGATCAAATTTTTTGGGTTAACCAACCAACTACTAGTCCCAATTATATAGGACAAGAGACCTTCCAATGATATAATTTTCATTTTCAGATGAGTTGTCCATGCTCTGAGCAGCATGTCAAACTCAGAGAGAGGCACACAGGCAGGGATGGGATACAACGGCAGCTGCGGGCATGGGATGCAGCACAATACCACAGGAGGCATCCCATGGGATGTGGTACAATACTGCATTGGGCCCAAATTCCAGCTCCACTCTAACCAGTGGTGTGGTCTTGGGCAAATCATTTATCCTCTTTGTTGTTGTGTTTGAGACAGGGTCTCACTCTGTCACCCAGGCTGGAGTGCAGTGGTGGATCTCAGCTCACTGCAACCTCCACCTTCCAGGCTCAAGCAATCCTCCCACCTCAGCCTCCCAATTAGCTGGGACTACAGGCATGCATCACCACGCCCAGATAATTTTTTTGTATTTTTTGCCACGTTGGCCAGGCTGGTCTCAAACTCCTGAGCTCAAGCGATCTGCTGCGCCCTCCTCAGCCTCTCAAAGTGCTGGGATTACAGGCATGAGCCACCATGCCCGGCCTCATTTGTTCTCTTTAAGTTCAGTTTTCTCACATGTTAAATAATACCTATCTTGGATTATTGTCTAGGTGGAGGGAAATGATGTTGCTTACACCCAGCATGGCGCCAGACCCATCTGAAAATGTGAACTTCCTTGTCTGACTCTAAATGAGAAAAAGGGGGATGCAATGAGCTTTGGTGGGTGGACTGGGTGTGGATAAGTGGGAAGGACAGATGGCGTCCCTCCTCATCAGCAAATTCCAACTCACAGAACAAGGCAGTCTTTGGAGAGAGGCATGTGCTAAGTTATCCTAGGTGCACATTCAGATCCTGTGCCCAGGGACCAAAACAAAAGGCTCCTGGGAGCAGAATGCAAAGGACCACACTCAAGCCGAGTGAAGAGGGCTGCAGGAGTCTGCAAGAGCTGGGAGCTGCCACGTGAACTGGCTTTGGGAGAAGTCTATTTGCAGGGGGTTGCACAACCTTGGAGGGTGTGCTGTGTATACCTGGGAAAGCATTTTAAGTCCTGGGACCTGTAAACTGTTTTCCCTGGTAGTTGAGCCCTGTGACTTCCCCAGCTGCTGAGTCCAGAAATGAGGAGTGCCTTGGCTTCAGTGTCAGAAGCAGCCCCACTCAGTTTCTCAGAACACATCTGTGTGGGTGTCTGTCTCTGCTTCTCTGTCTCTGTCTGTTGCTGTCGTTCTGTCTGTGTCTGTCTCTCTGTGTGTCTCTGTGGCTGAGTCAGATGGAGGAGTCCTCATGTTTCACTGCTTAGCAGTTTTTGTCCTTCCTAGTACCCATTCCCAGCCCACAAGATGCAGAAAGAGCTGTTGCTAGCGTGAGTTATTTTTGTCAGATGAGTCACCACGCCAGAAAGCGAGAAATGACCCGCTTTATGTCTGCTCTGAGGAGCTGGAACCAGCTGGGATCTCCAGACCACTGAAAGCCCTGGAACATCGCCCATTTGAGCCCAGCGTCCAGCCCCTAACTGGACAGGGGCAGCCAAGGACACATTGAAAGGCCCAGCCTGTCCCACCCCTGCCATCAAGGCCTTCCCTGGTGATGAAGACTGTCAGGGGTCACCAGCTCCCATCTGCAGCCTCAGGGCTTTACTCCCTGCTGAGAGGGACCGTGTCATGGTTAATCCTGCCCCAGTCTTTGGCTGCCTGGCCCACGAGACTGTGTTCCTTCGGGCAAGGGAACACGCCTGTTTACAGCCCTTTGGCACGTATCATAGTGGCTGGGACATAGTAGGTGGTCAATAAGCATTAGCTCTGCTCCCTTCACTGTGGCTCTACAGGCAAGCCAGCTGCATCTCAGCTCCTCTCCCTTTAGCCTCGCTCCTGCCTAAAATGCCCTCTCATTTCCTCCCTGTAGCCACATCCAACCCAGGGTCCTAGCCCTGGCCCTGTCCACACAGCCTGTCCTCCAACCCTGCAACCCCCTAAGATGCTTCCCCTCTGGACCCCACAGCACCTGCTTCCCTTCACTCCCCTGCACCTCCTGAAATCTTAGGCATATGTGGACATGCATATTTTTCTGGGAAATCTCAAAGGAGTCCTTGGCCCCCAAGAGGTTTAGAACTATTGGGAGGGAATGGGGAAGCCTGGAAAGGTATTGAATGATACATCCCTTTAGTAAGACAGACCTGGCAGGGTACAGGGGATTCTCTTCCATTTCTTTTGTAGGGCTTCCTCTTTGGGTGGGAAACTTTGAGGAGGCTCCAGGGCTGTGGCCTGTCAGGGTGTGCTTTCCCTGTGACAGCATTCAGATAAGAGGAGTAGTCTCTGTCTGTCTCCCTCTCCATCTGACCGTCTCTATCTGAGTAACAAGGCTTGTTGTTTCTGTAGTTTTTCATTTTTTTCCACATTCTGGACATTTTTAAAGCAGAAATCATTTTAGCTCAGCAAGAGTTGAAACTAGAGAGAGAGTGAATCATCCCAGTCTCATCTAAAATAGATAACAAGGCTGAGTTTGGTGAGAGCTGCAGTAAGCCATTTGCTTGGACACCATGCACAGCTGCAAGAAGTGATATCTCTTGTAAATAAATCACCAGCTGGCAGCCTCACCTTGGAATATTTATAAGGAAACAGACCCGGGAAGGACAAACTATAAGTCTAGGCTGCAAAGATTATTGGAAGAAGCACTTTACAGTGTATACAGAAAGTTTGATGCTTGGTCACCTACAGGAAGACAGAGGAGAAAGAAAAGAAAGCTGCTAGTTCTATTAGACAGGGAAATGGTGTATTTCATTTTCAGCAGTGGCCTGTGCTTGTATATATCTGTGAGTCTTTCTCACTACAGGATAGGGAAACATACAGGGAGAGTCTGCCCATCCTCCTTCCTAACCTCCAAGCTCGGGCAAGCCAGCCCAGGGCAGGATGCTACGATGCCTGAAGGGGTCCCCAAGTTTGCTCCCAAATTATGTCAAAGCCCCAATCTACACCATAGGCCACAGGAAAGCCCAGACTGGCCCCCCGTCTCTGGTTGTAATATCGATGAAGTGCTTTGGGTGAAAGGGGATCTTCCATGGAGAAGAGATACAGCTGGGCCCAGTGAAGTATCTGTTTACATTTACGTCGGTGCAGAGCCAGATGCTGCCAGACTCCCAAGTTCAATGAGCACAGTGTAACCTTAAGCAAGCTGCTGCCTCTATGAGCATCTTCCATACCTCCACCCCTCCCACCACTCAATTTGTCTCATCTATTAAATTAAATTCCTCCAGGGACAATAGGGAGTCACACCCCTCCCCCCAAGGAAAGCCTCAGGGCACCCCAGGAGTCTTGTGGTATGGCAGAAGGAGCACCAGGAATGATGTGGGGAGCACTGTGCTGCATGGCCTTGGAAACTTGATTCAGACCTCGCAGAATCCTCATCAGCCACTTTTCATTCAACAACCATTTGTGTATTGCATGCATGTCCTATGTGCACCACTGTCATAGGGAATGGGGGTAAAAAGATGCAAAAAGCAAGATCCTGAACCTCCCAGGAATCAAAAATTTAAAAGAACACAGACACATGAGTTAGAGTACAATGAAGTACATTACTGATGGAGAGAGAGAAGGTGCTAGCAGGCTGAGTGGGAGGCACGTCTCCCAGCCTAGGGGAAGAGGTTGTAATAGGAGGTGGTGTCTCAGCTGGTTGCTGGAAGATGAGTAGAGGTGAGCCAGGCCAGAGAAGCACGGGAGGCGTGGCCTTCCAGGCAGAGTCCCAGAAGTGGGAAACATCATGGAGAAAACGTGAACATTTTGGTGTTGCTGATGGAAATGGCAAGAAATGAGTATGGATCTTTAGGCAAGAACAAAATATAAAGGGCCTCGGACCTGTTCAAGAGGATTGAACCCTACATTTTCAAATGTAGCCCAGAGCATATCACTCCTCTACTCAAAGCTCTGCAGGTTTTACTCCTGTTTCCCCAGCAGTGTCCTTACAATGTCCCCCACAGACCCAACATAGCCTGGCTTCCAGGTGCCTGTCTGACCTTATCTCCTTCTCATGCCCACCCCCCTGTACCCTCTCACCATGTTCTCCCTCTCCCTCAAACCACCCAGGCAGCTCCTGCCCAGGCCCTTGGCACTGCAGTTCCCTCTGCCCTGAATGTCCCTTTTCCAGATACCTTCACAGCTCACTCCCTCACCCCCTTCAAGTCTTCTTGAAGTGTTACTTCTCCATGAGGCTGCCCAGACCACCATGCAGCACCCTCCCATCCTCATTCCACACTCCTAAAGCTCCTGACCGTCTTCAGGTATTTTCTTTCAGAGCACGTACCACCTCAACATACTGTATAGTTTTCTATGTATGCTTTTCTTGTTTATTTCTATATTTATATTCACCCAACTAGAATATAAACTTAACCAAGGCTGGTATTTTTGTCTGCCTTGTTTACCGCTCTATCCCCAGCACCTAGAACAGTGACTAGCACGCAATAGGCTCTCACTAGATATTTCCTAAGTAATGAGTGACGAAGCTAGGGAACCACTGATAGGCATTAGGTGGGAGACATACTCAGATTTACAAATTAAAATCACTCTAGCTGAATAGTGTAGACTCACGATGGCTATTCTCCACTTTTTTCATCATGACCCACAGTAATACATTCATTTAAATTATGACCATGGACACACATAAAAGTCTAACTGAAATAAGTTTCATGAAACAGTAGTTTCGCTTTTCGCCTTTTGCAATGTTCTGTACTGTTCTACTCTACTATTCTATTCTATCCCAGTCCAGTCTATGCTATTCTATCCTATCCCAGTCCAGTCTATGCTATTCTATTCTATCCCAGTCCAGTCTATGCTATTCTATCCTATCCCAGTCCGGTCTATGCTATTCTATCCTATCCCAGTCCGGTCTATGCTATTCTATCCTATCCCAGTCGTCTATGCTATTCTATTCTATCCCAGTCCGGTCTATGCTATTCTATTCTATCCCAGTCCGGTCTATGCTATTCTATCCTATCCCAGTCCGGTCTATGCTATTCTATTCTATCCCAGTCCGGTCTATGCTATTCTATTCTATCCAGTCCGGTCTATGCTATTCTATTCTATCCCAGTCCGGTCTATGCTATTCTATCCTATCCCAGTCCGGTCTATGCTATTCTATCCTATCCCAGTCCGGTCTATGCTATTCTATTCTATCCCAGTCCGGTCTATGCTATTCTATTCTATCCTAGTCCAGTCTATGCTATTCTATTCTATCCCAGTCCGGTCTATGCTATTCTATTCTATCCTAGTCCGGTCTATGCTATTCTATTCTATCCCAGTCTAGTCTATGCTATTGTATTCTATCCTAGTCCATGCTATTGTATTCTATCCTAGTCTATGCTATACTATTCTATTGTATCCTAGTCTATGCTAGTCCAGCTATGCTACGCTATGGCTACTTCCTTTTTTAAAAACACATAGTGGGGCCAGGTGCAGTGGCTCACGCCTGTAATCTCAGCATTTCAGGAGGCTGAGGCAGGCAGATAACTCGAGGCCAGGAGTTCAAGACCAGCCTGGCCAACATGGCGAAACCCTGTCTCTAATAAAAATATGAAAATTAGCTAGGCATGGTGGCACACGCCTATAATCCCAGCTACTCAGGAGGCTGAGGCACAAGAATCGCTTGAACCCGGGAGGTGGAGGTTGCAGTGAGCCGAGATCATACCACTGCACTCCAGCCTGGGCAACAGAGAGAGACTCAGTCTCAAAAAAAAAAAAAAAAAAAGAGAGAGAGAAAGAGAAAGAAAGACACAGTGGTTGTGGTTGCAAACTACTAAATTGATTTCACAAACTACCAATAGATCAAGGCTAACAGTTCAAAAAACACTGGTATAATGTTCTGGGGTTAGATAGTGATAATAATTGTACAACATTGTAAATACACTAGACATTACTGAATTGTAAATTTTAAAATGGTTAATATGGTGAATCTTATATGAACTCTATCTCAATAAGAGTGCATATTTTTAATGGTATAGAGGATTAATTGAAAAGAAACCAACCAGGAGATAGGAAGACCAATTAGAAAATGATTATAGTCATCCAGGTGAGAGGTGATAAGTAGGTAAAGGTAATTGAAATAGAGAAGCAGGATGATTCCAGAACTATTTAGAAGGTTAAATTGGAAAGTGTGAGGGTTAGAAAGAATCAAGGGTAATTCTAGACCTCTGCCTTGGGTACTAGGGGACAGTGATGCTACCCTTTGAAATCAAGAACACTGGCCGGGCGTGGTGGCTCACGCCTGTAATCCTAGCACATTGGGAGGCCAAGGCAGGCAGATTGCCTGAGCTCAGGAGTTCGAGACCAGCCTGGGCAACAATGGTGAAACCCCATCTCTACTAAAATACAAAAAATCAGCCAGGTGGTGGCGTGTACCTGTAGTCCCAGCTACTGGGGAGGCTGAGGCAGGAGAATGGCTTGAACCTGGGAGGCAGAGGTTGCGGTGAGCCAAGATCACGCCATTGCACTCCAGCCTGGGCAACAGAGCAAGACAAAAAAAAACAAAACAAAAAAACCACAGCCATTGCATATAGGATACCATTTTTATTTTAAAAATAATTTTACATGTGTTCACTCACATATTGGTCAAGGCATAGAAGAGCTCTGAGGCCACACACCACACCGTTGGCCAGCCAGGGAAGCCTACAGTGTGAGAGCAGAGGTCCCCCAACATTCAGTGGGTAGGCAGTGGGACAGGAGACGTGGAGACCTGGGCAGGAATGGATGCAGAGGACCTCGGAGTGTGCAGTGTTGTGGGAACCAGGAGAGCAGAGAGTTTCAAGGTGACCAGCCAGGACATGCAGAGATGAGGAGCCCGGGAAGTGTCTGAGGAAGCAGCAAGGATAAAGTCTGAAGGGCAGGAGGCTGAAAGGCCAAGCCCCACCTGGGGACCTCTGATAAATGGGCTTTCGGGAATAGCTCTCCCAGGTGTCTCACAGCCTCAGAGGCAGTCAGGCCTCAGGCAGAAAGGCCAGTTTGCCTCCATTGTCTCCCCCACCTTCCTTCATTCTCTCTGTATTAAGTCTGTTCTCACTCTGCTAATAATGACATACCCAAGATTGGGTAACTTATAAAGGAAAGAGGTTTAATGGACTCACAGTGCCACATGGCTGGAGAGTCCTCACAATCATGGTGGAAGGCAAAGGAGGAGAAAAGTCACGTCTTACATGGCAGCAGGCAAGAGGGCACGTGTGGGGGAACTCCCCTTTATAAAACCATCAGATTTCATGAGACACTCGCTATCATGAGAACAGCACAGAAAAAAACCCACCCCATGATTCAATCACCTCCCACCATGTCCCTCCCACAAAACCTGGGGATTATTATAATTCAAGGTGAGATTTGGGTGGGGACCCAGAGCCAAACCATATCACTCTCCTATCCTCAAGCACCAGCCACCTAAGCAGCCGTGTCTCTCTCTCTCCCCGTAATGACTTTTGGACATGGGGTCCAAGTGGCTTCAGGACACTCCCAAAGGAAATTTCTTATTAACAAGATTCCCCCATGTGAGCTGGGCAAAGGGTGGGGAGCTGTGGCAACACCCAGGGCCAGACTGTGTGGAAATAGGAAAATGGACAGTTTCACTTTGGGTGGCAAAATATGCACAATTATCTACTCAGCTAGACACAGTCTTCACATGATTCTGGTAATAAAGAGTCTTCCATCAGCCACCCAGAGATGGGGCCCAGCTATGAGACCCCGCCTGAGGACAGACAGAGGCTGTCTGGGAGGGAGGCGCTGAGATCTTTCCAGATAGGTGTCAGGATCTTGACAGCTTTTTAAAAAACCTTTCAGAGAAGTACAGCCTCTCCAGAATAACAAAGTAGATCGCTTGAGGGCCCATAGAGACAGAAGTAGGAGAGGGAGTGAGAGGGCTTCTGATTGTCAATAGTATAAAAGTGTTTCTATTCTCTGTTCAGCTCAGGAAAGCATCAACTCCAACAACATACGTGAAGCCCCTGTCACCTACAAAGCAAAACAATCAGGGGCTGAGAGGGATACAGACCAGGCTCCTTCTACCCTGTACAGCACCTTTGTGCGAAATAGAAAAAGTCACCTCTTTCTCTGGGCCAACCCAGACCCTTGCCAGGGAGCAGTGGTCACGTTACATCAGCTCCCACCAACTCCCCCTCAGCTGGGTGCTCTTGTGCAGTGTCCAACCTAAACAACCATATGCAGCATCTCCAGACACAGAGATGAATATGGCAGGGTCTTCAACTCCCAGAAGCTCATAAACTGGTTGGCAAAGAAATGTGTATAACCGGCCGATGAACAAAAGCAGCTTGTGGGAAATGCTAAAACAGAAACGCAAATGGTGGGTCCTGTTGCTAGGAAAGATTCATTCTGACAGGGAAATCTGGGAGGGCTTCCTGAGGAGGTAGAATTTGAGCTGGACCCTGAAATGTTGGCAGACATGAGAATGGAGAAAGAAGGCACAAGATTTCAAGGTGTCTTCTAGGAAGGGGATGTAGCTTGTTGGAGCTGGAGGAGACAGCCAGGAGAATGGAAAAGGGGCCTAAAGAAGACGTAGGAGTTAAGAATAAGGGTCAAATTGTGGATCACTTTGAGTATCTCATTGAGGTATGTGCCCTTGGAGGGAGCCAGAGAAGGTCGGAGTGGAGAACTCCCTCTCCAGCCTGGCATCCTGGGTCTTTCTCAGAAGTGGGGTTGTCGTGGAAGAGGAATTCACACTGTTGCCTTCCAAAGGTACCTCTAGCTGACGTGTGCAACAGCCAAGGAACCCCATGAGTCAGGTGTCTGCAGGACCACATCATGCAGAAGGCAGCTTAAAACATTAGTGAGACTCATCAACAGGATAAGTAGAGTCTAGAGAGCCCATCCAGGTTTATTTATCAGAGGCAGGCTCAGACAGCCCTGGCCCTACTTACTTGGTAGAGGGGACACACCTGCCCTGCCTGAGGGTCCCAGGAGACATGCACCTTCTACCAAAGGCCGAGAGAAGCAAGCATGTGTTTCAAAACCCAAGAATGCAGCTCAGTCTCATGGCATCACCTGGCCCAAGTAATCCTGGTCACTAAGAGCAGGGTCTTTCTGCCTTGGCATGTCTCAATCCCAAATGGCTCAGTACTCCTCATTCTCTGCTCCTACCTTAGACAGGCAAGCATTGCAGAGAAAAAGCTCATAGCCAACTACTTCATCCTCCTGAAAAGTCTCTCCCATGATTTCTCCTACATCTTTGCTACTCAAAGTGTGATCTGCAGACCAGTAGCATCAGCACCACCTGGGAGCCTTCGGGAAGTGCAGACTCTTGTGCTCTATCCCAGACCAACTGAGCCAGAATCCGCATTTTCACAAACCCCCAGGCAGTTTTTATATGTTGTATATGTTGAACTCTGAGAAGCCGATCTTGTACCGTATTCTTTCCTGCTCTTCTCATAAAACCCTGGCTACTCCTTCTCAGTCTTGAGGACCTCTTTACCTGCCCCTTTTAATGCTGGGAGGCTCTCTGCTCTCTTCCTTCTGCTTCCGCCCCTCTTCCTGGGTCATCTCAGCAACTACCATGGCTTCAAATATCATCTGCCTCTCATGGACTCCCCAGTTTATATAAATAACACAGGCCACTTTTCTGGGTGCCCAACTCATAGATCCAAATACCTATGAGATGGTTCTAACAGACTCTTCAAATTCCACATGCCCCATGCCGAATTCATTATCTCTCCCCCAGCCCTGCAGCCTCATCTTCTGTGTTCTCTAGGTCACCCAGGCACCAATCTAGGGATTCATCCCACCCTCCTGTCTCATCTTTAACCCTTGGGTTATTCTGCTTTAAGTCCTACTTCCTAAACAGTTTTCCATCCTGGCCCCCTCCCCCTCCATCCTCACTGCCACTGTAATATAGTCCCCGCCTAAATCTCATGTTGAAATGTGATTCCCAGTATTGGAGGTGGGGCCTGATGGGAGGTGATCGTATTGTGGGGATGGTTTAGCACCATCCTCTTGGTACTGTCCTGGTGATAGTGAGTGAGTCCTCACAAGATCTGGTCATTTAAAAGTGTGTGGCACCTCCCCGCCCCACCATGCTCTCTTTCTTGCTTCCATTCTCACCATGTGATGGGCCTGCTCCCCCTTTGTCTTCTGCCATGCTTAGAAGCTTCCTGAAGCCCCCCCGCCACCAGAAACATATGCTGCTGTGCTTCCTGTACAGCCTGCAGAACCATGAGCCAATTAAACTCTTTTCTTATAAATTACCTAGTCTCAGGTATTTCTCTAGGCAGCCTAGTACACACTGCCTCCAGTCAGGTTGTTACCGTCCCTCTCCCAAGTTCTGCTACAGGCTGACCAACTTGCCAGCACCACTATCCTCCAAGCAGCAACTCTGCCATCCAGGCTGAAGGAGGCTCTGCCATCTTGTAGCTACTGGCACTGGAACACACGGTCTCCTTTGTTGCTGCAGGGAAAGTGAATGCTGGAATATCTTGCACCAACAAAGGACACAAACCATTGGAAGAACTAACCACATGTCTCCATCTAACTGCAAGGAGTGAGGGGTGTAGGGAAGGGTGACCCGATTTCGCAGTCTGGAGGGAGGGAACAACTGAATATGGGTGAATACCAGAAACCTCTACCAATCTTTCTCCTGTGCTGCTTTATCTCCTCTAGCCCTTATCATCTGATGTACTGTGCATTTGTTTGTTTACATACTTCTGTCCTACTTCCCCCAACCTATAGATAATCTAAGCTTTTTGAGGGCAGATAATTCATTCTGTTTATTGCATTGCTGTATTTCTACAGCAACTGTAGTATTCTGCAACAGGGTCTGGCACTTAGTAATCCCTCAAATATTTTATGAATGGCTTACTAATAAAATGAAAAAATGAATGGTCTGGGCTGTATGTGTTTACTGGGGCATAGGTAGGGCCAATGTTGAAGGAGGAGCCTGGAAAGTAAGAAGGGGTCATATCACAAAAGGCATTATGAGCTATATAAAGAGGATTTCATTTTATCCTATAGAGGACAGATGGCCGGGCACAGTGGCTCACACCTGTAATCCCAGCACTTTGGGAGGCCGATGCAGGTTAATCACTTGAGCCCAGGAGTTCAAGACCAGCCTGGGCAACATGGCAAAACCTTGTCTCTACAAAAAATTAGCCAAGTGTGATGGCCACCTGTAGTCCCAGCTACCTGGGGGACAGGTGGGCGGATAGCTTGAGCCTGGGGTATCAAGGCTGCAGTGAGCCGTGTTTGCACCACTGCACTGCAGCCTGGGGGACAGAGTGAGACCCTGTCTCAAAAAGAAAATTTTAAAACTGTAGAGAACCACTGGAGGGATCTTAAAAGGGAAGTGACATGTTCTGGAAGATCACTTAGGAGGCAGGTTGGAGGGTGGATTGTAGAGAACCCGCTGGAAGCTGGGAGACCAGCAGGAAGATGACGGCTGCTGGTTTAGAGCTGGATGGTGGAATTTGTGAAGCAGGAGCAACAAGACTTGCTGAGAGATTAAATATGGGGTCTGTGAGGAGTCAAGATGACTTTAAAGGGTTTGGCATGGGTTACTAGAAGGCTAGGAGGATGGAGTTCCATTTACTCATCCCCAGGTAAGAAGGACTGAGGGGTGGAGAAGACCTGGGGGAAGTCCTGTAATGAGGAATTGTTTGGGACATGTGAGCTTTGACATGGCTAATCACATGCCCAGACCTTGCTAAACTGCATGCAGCTCCCTGTATAGATGTTTTTCCTCATCACTGGAATTTTGCACTGTCTGTCCCCTGACCCTGGAATAGCATTCTCTCTCTCTGTTAACTACTCCTAGCTCTGACCTCACAAAACAAATCAGAAAGAAAAGAAGCCCAAGAAGATGGGGCATACTTTCCAGTTCCCACCTCCCCTGACGGCACCGAACTGTACCTGCCCTCACCCCCAGATGGATGTAGAGGCCTCCGGGGCTGGAGGAGAGGAGTCAGCTGGGTCCCTTGCAGGCCAGGAGCAATGGATAGATGGCTGCTTGGATGGTGGACAGCCTCCAGGCAGGGTCAAGGTAGGTACCCTGTTCAAAGGCAGTCATTGCAGTCAACTCTTGTTAGCATATTACTTGTGAAATGCTTCTCTGCCTCACATGGCTTCTGCCTCTCTGCCTTCCTTGGGTTCTTGTCCCTAACTGTAGCCTGATAAGAATGCTCCTGCCAATCTTGTTCTTATCCTGGCCCAGTTCCTCATGCCTGATATCCCTTCTGTACACCAGCCTTTTCCAGCGTAGTATAGGATTGAAAGTGATACCTCCTGTGCCATCACTCAACATGAGACAGAAGCCCAGCAGCCGTGCTGCCATGTCCTTCTGCATGAGGGAAGAAGGCCAGCTTATTTAATCCAGTCCCTGAGAAATCTTCTCTGGCCCCATCAGAAATAATGTGCTAGGAAACAGTCCAAGGCCAGCGTCCAGCTACAGCCTGACTCCAGCAGTGTGGGTAGGCATGTAGTTAGGTGCATAGTTAGCTGCTCTCCTGCTCCCAGCTGCTGCACTGGGAGGTGATTGAATGTCACCTCATGCATTAACCATGCACCGGAGAGAGCTGTGGGAGCTTCATTACCAACCCACCCTCCTGTAGCCCCCATCCCTCCATCACAGGCCATCTGGATTGACACCTTGATTGATTACCAAGGGCTCCATTGCATCTGCTGCAGCATCACCTGACAGAACGGGGAGGGGCTGTGTTGTACCTTACCTGTCAGTCTCTGCTGGGTGTCCCCTCTTGTGGTGCATGGGCACATCACGCTGGCATATTCAGTGGAGCCCTTATTTTATGGCCAGATGCCTCCTGCTAGGATAGCATCTGCCAACCCACAAACCCACTCCAAATCCTATAGAAGGGGTTTTGGCAAAAAGAGTTCAAATTCAGCAGTTTTGATAAACCCCCAGAGAAAAGCATCCCTGGGCTGTTTCCAAGGATGGTAAATACCCACATCAAATGGTAAATTATAAAACTCAGCCACAAAATGAAGGGCTCATGGTTTGCAGAGAAATTGGCACAGTTGGGAAAGAAAGAATACTGCCAATGATACAGCATCCTCTTTCCAAGTATTGGTGGTAAAGAAGAAATGACAAGCTGCTGCATCCAAAGCCTTTGAAAGGAGAAGAAAAGAATTTTCCATCTTGATTTTTGGCATAGAGGGCAGTAGCCTTAAGTTTAGCAGGAGAGGAGGAAGAGGAGGGAGGCTAATATTTGTAGAGTTCGTGTTTTGTGTACAGGACCTCATCAAATCTTTGCCACAGCTTCAGGAAGCAGGTATTTCTGCACTCATTTGTCAGGTGAGGTAGTAAGCTCAGACAGGTGAGGTAATTTGCCCACAGCCTCACAGCTTACATATGGCAAACCCAAGCTGTCTCATTCTGAAATCTGACCTCTCTCTACTGTAATTACATGTCCACCCTCCCCCAAGCACATTTCAGGAAAGTGGGAAACCCAAGCCTCGCTTGAAAAGATCTTAACATATTTAAACAAAATCAGAACAAGAAACTTGAGAGCAAGTGTCATTAAATAAAATTAGTTTGAATGATCTGTACTGATCTATACTTATTTAAGGGCCCCATGGGGCATTTTATACATTCAAGTATACTTGCATATACTTGAACAGAGATTCTTGAACAAAGATCTGCTGTGCAGATGAGGAAAACCAAATTCCAAAGAGATGCTCACAAATGGTAAGGGAAAGAACTAGACTTGTTTTTACTATGTAGATGTGTTTGTGTTCTGGTGGCATGCAAAGTCCCTCTTTGGCATGTGAATATTAGTTATCAAAATGTACGTTCTTATAAAAGAGTCAGATGGCTTCTGCCCTAGTGGCCATCGTTCCTAGTTCACATTCATCAGTCACAGAAGCTGGCAGACTGTACAATCCTGAGGAAATAGTTATATACAATTATGCTTGTTTCAGAATAGTGGAGGGAAAATTGGAAAAACAATGTCACATTTGGGGAATTAAATGCCCATATAATCCATTACTTTTATTAAAAATATTTCTGAGCATTTATCTTTCTTAGTTTTAAATATGAATTCTACATCACATGCTAGAATCTGGGCTGAATGCTTTTTATACACATTGATTTAATCTTTACAACAATAGTACAAAATAAATCATATAATTCCTAGTGCTACAGGAAACTGAGGCTCGGCAAGTATAAGTAACTTGCCTCAAATTTTACAACTGGAAAGTTCCAGGGCCATCACTTGAACCATATCCGTTGATGCTGGACTAAGAGAATACATGTTAGCACCACATTAAGCCGGTTGACTTGCCTTGGGTGAATTGTAACGTCTATGAACTGCCTCATGTCTATCACAGGACAATTACACCTAGTCAATGAAATGCACTGGGGCTTTGTGAGGATTAAACGTGAGCCCATGTGGAATCATATGTGAACACTGAAGTTACACATAGCCCAGGACTCCTGAGCATGTGCCTGAAGAGACATGCAAGGACGCTCATTGGAGCATTGTTTTGTAACTGCGAAAAATTTGAAGCAACGGAAATGTCCATCAGCAAGCAGGAGAATGAAGAAAGAAATCATGGTGGCTGGGCACGGTGGCTCATGCCTATAATCCCAGCACTTTGGGAGGCTGAGGTGGGCAGATCACTTGGAGTCAGGAGTTCGAGACCAACCTGGCCAATATGGTAAAACCCCATGTCGAGTTCGATCGGTAGCGGGAGCTGAGAGCAAACCAGAGAGCCCTGAGCGGCCCCACCGCCTCCGCCAGCCTAGTTACCATCACACCCCAGGAGGAGCCGCAGCTGCCGCAGCCCGGCCCCAGTTACCATCACTGCAACCATGAGCAGCGAGGCGGAGACCCAGCAGCCGCCGGCCGCCCCCGCCCTCAGCTCCGCCCACACCAAGCCC
Source organism: Nomascus leucogenys (assembly GCF_006542625.1). NCBI lineage: Eukaryota > Metazoa > Chordata > Mammalia > Primates > Hylobatidae > Nomascus > Nomascus leucogenys. The sequence goes on from NC_044386.1 coordinate 82,147,571, forward strand.
GGCACTACCCGCAGCTGCGCAGGGAACGGTGTCTCAGGCGGCCTCACATCGGCGCCTAAAGTCATCGCAACGAAGGTTTTGGGAACAGTAAAATGGTTCAATGTAAGGAACAGATATGGTTTCATCAACAGGAATGACACCAAGGAAGATGTATTTGTACCCCAGACTGCCATAAAGAATAACCCCAGGAAGTACCTTCGCAGTGTAGGAGATGGGGAGACTGTGGAGTTTGATGTTGTTGAAGGAGAAAAGGGTGAGGAGGCAGCACATGTTACAGGTCCTGGTGGTGTTCCAGTTCAAGGCAGTAAATATGCAGCAGACTGTTACAATTATATAGACGCTATCCAGTCGTAGGGGTCCTCCACGCAATTACCAGCAAAATCACCAGAACAGTGAGAGGGGGGAAAAGAACGAGGGATCGCAGAGTGCTCCCGAAGGCCAGGCCCAACAACGCTGGCCCTACCGCCGGCAAATGTTCCCACCTGACTCCATGCGGAGACCCTGTGGGCGTCAACCACAGTATTCCAACCCTCCTGTGCAGGGAGAAGTGATGGGGGGTGCTGACAACCAGGGTGCAGGAGAACGAGGTAGACCAGTGAGGCAGAATATGTATCGGGGATATAGACCACGGTTCCGCAGGGGCCCTCCTCGCCAAAGACAGCCTAGAGAGGACGGCAATGAAGAGGATAAAGAAAATCAAGGAGGTGACACACAAGGTCAGCAGCCACCTCAACGTCGGTACCTCCGCAACTTCAATTACCGACGCAGACAGCCAGAAAACCCTAAACCACAAGATGGCAAAGAGACAAAAGCAGCAGATCTACCAGTTGAGAATTCGTCCGCTCCCGAGGCTGAGCAGGGCGGGCTGAGTAAATGCCGGCTTACCATCTCTACCAACATACAGGTTAGTCATCCAACAAGAAGAAATACGAAATTCTAGCAATAAGAAACAAACAAAAGATTGGAGCTGAAGACCTGAAGTGCTTGCTTTTTGCCCGTTGACCAGAGAAACAGAACTATCTGCCTTATCTATGCAGCATGAGGTTATTATTTTTACCTAAAGACATCTCTTTTTGGTAATAAACTTTTTTTTTTTTTTAAAAGCCTGGTTTTTCTCAATATGCCTTTAAAGGTTTTTAAATTGTTTCATATCTGGTCAAGCTGAGATTTTTAAGAACTTCATTTTTAATTTGTAATAAAAGTTTACAACTCGATTTTTTCAATAAGGTCAACAAACTGCAAGCACCTATTAATAAAGTTCTTAAATAATTTTTAAAAACCCATCTATTAAAAAAACATGATTTATTCATGCAGTGGAATATTATGCAGCAGATGAACTAGATCTTACAAGTATCAATATGGATAAATCTTGAATACAAAATGCTGAGAGAAAAAATTGTGGAATGTGTGAAGAATTTGTATTTGTTCTCACGCTGCTGTGAAGAAATACCCAAGTATGGGTAATTTATAAGAAAAAGAGGTTTAATTGACTCACAGTTCCGCATGACTGGGGAGGACTCAGGAAACTTACAACCACGGTGGAAGGCACTTCTTCACAAGGCAGCAGGCGAAAGAATGAATGCCAACCAAAGGGGCAAGCCCCTTATAAAACCATCAGATCTCGTGAGAACTCACTCACTATCACGAGAACAGCATGGGGGAAAACGACCCCCATGATCCAATTACCTCCACCTGGTCCCACCCTTGACATGTGCGGATTATTACAATTCAAGGTGAGATTTGGGTGGGAATACAGAGCCAAATCATATCAGTATTGATGTAAATTTTCAGCACACAAAAATACTATGAATTGTTTATTGAATACACACTTACCAGTAAAAGTCCTAAACTCAGATGAAAAATGTACACACCAAGTTTGAATAATCCATACCTCTGACGAGGAGGAAAGGGGAAGGAATCAGGGAAGAATACAAAGGACACTACAACTGTCTCAATAATTTTTTTTAATCTAAAACAAATGTGGTAAATGTTAACATTTGCTCAGTGTAGGCGGTGGGTAACTGGGTGTTGTGTTTTTTCGTATATGTTTAAAATAGTTCATAATTAGAGAAAAGCATCAAGTGGTAAGCAACTGTGAAACATCATTATTATAGCTGTTCTTTATTGTTACTGTCACGGCCATCCAGGGACCCAGGTGACAGTGCTAACCTGGAGGTGGGGACACTCGTGGGCAAAGCTGCCTGATTTACACTCAAAAAGGATTAAATGAGGGAATATCTGCAAAGGCCTTGAGCTGTGTCTGCTTCCTTCCTCTATCCCTGCCTTAATAACTAAATTAATCCCAATAGAGACCATGAGAATTATCTGTGAAAGAAACCATCCCAATACCCAACTAAATGAAATATTTCAATTATCTTAAATGAGATGATGTGTGCACCTGTCCCATATGTGATGTTCAATAGCGACAACTAGCTGGGTGTGGTGGCTCGCGCCTGTAATCCCAGCACTTTGGGAGGCCGAAGTGGGCTTATCACTTGAGGTCAGGAGTTGAGACCAGCCTGGCCAACATGGCGAAACCCCATCTCTACCAAAAATATAAAAATTAGCCAGGCATGGTGACACGTGCCTGTAATCCCAGCTACTCAGGAGGCTGAGGCAGGAGAATTGCTTGAACCTGGGAGGCAGAGGTTGCAGTGAGCTGAGATGGTGCCTCTGCACTCCAGCCTGGGCGACAGAGTGAGACTCTGTCTCAAAAAAAAAAAAAAAAAAAAAAAAAATGACAACTATTGTTCTTCCAGGGAATTAGGCTGGGCCTAAAAGAGGCATGCCATTGACTGGGTAAAAGGCAGGTCAACTGGAACCTTATCTCACGCACTTAGCTGGCTCTCAACTTTAAGACTCTGAGGCCTCCTTGCCATACTTGGAATGTAAGAAGGGCAAGCAGAAGATGGTTTGAGGGACTTCATGCCCCTGATTGTTTTAAACCCTCACCTTCCATTCAATGTTTTAAAAAATTGCTTTTGCACCAACCTAATATTTTAGTTAATATGAGCAATGACCATGAAGCTTCTCTGCCGGCAAGTTTGACGCCACATTGGGGATTTCAGCACACTGATGGAAGGTAGACAGCTCAGTTATCTGTGGTGATAAGAGACCAGGAGGGGAGGGACACGGAAATCTCCAGAGGCAGAATGTTCAGAGAACAGCAGGTAGGATCTGAAGGAAGAGTGAAAGGAGGGCTTGCCAGAGGAGTGGACACATGGAGGCAGAACCTGGAGGCATTCTGAATATTCCCCCGCCTGCATGCCATATACTGGCCAGATGTATTGCCAGATGAATAAAGCACAGGAGTGATATAGATGAGCGTTGTCCAATAGAACTCTCTGTGATGATGGAACTGTTCTTTATGTGGTCCAATACGGTGGTCACTAACCACATACAGCTATTGAGCCTTGAAATGTGGCTTGTGTGACGGGAAACTGAATTTTTGCCTAATTTTAATTAATTGACATTTAAAACGTAAACAGCCACATGTAACTACTGGCTCCTGGATTAGATGGCACAGGAGAGGAAACTGACCTAAGAGTTTGATGGAAGGAAAAAGGTTGGGAAAGTTCTGGAACATAAGCCACTGTCTATAGGGGGTCAGCCTTGATCAGGCACCACCGTGAGGGTTTTCTAAGCAGCTCTGGGCATCTGAGGCCAGGAGGGGAAATTCCAAAGGAAGGAAGGTGACTAGGAAGCGTGACAACCTCGCCAGCCCAAGTTTGTCCAGAAACAACCCTCTTCATTTAGCATCTGGAATTTGACCAGGCAGATGTAGTTCCAGGGGATGAAACTGACCTCCAAACTCTGTGCAAGCTCTGGGAGGCACACTGCTGTGCAGGAAGCAATGTGACGTGACAGTGAGCATTCTTCAATGTCAGGCCCATTCTGTCTATATCATGCGGTCCCACAAGCTGGGAGAATTGCTGCTCACTCTGTTGTTTCCCTTGGTCCCTGCATGTACCTCTCAGAGAGCACCCACTCTGTGATTTCAACCCCTTCCTCCCTCCCTCCCTCCTTCCGTCCTTCCTTCCTTCCTTTTTTTCTATTTTTTAAAAAAGTTTTGATGCAATGAAATAGAATTGATGCACAAGTCCTAAGTTTGGGGCTGTGGGTTCTACATCCCAGCAACTGCCTCTGTCAATTGATGTGCCTGTCATCTTTGCCTAAGGTTTGTGACTGTAGCTATAGGAGACATTTTTGTTGTTGTTGTTTTCTTCTCAGACCTATACAGGGTGAAATCTGTAGGGCATCACTGAAATCAACTTGTTCAAATCCTATATGTTATATACGGAAGGACAGAAAACCCAAAGAGCTAAAAGGCTCAGCCCAGCTCACCCGCCCTTGAATTAGTGGAAGGTAAGGAATTAGAACCCGCAGATGACACACCCAACCCTCCCTATCCAGGAACCACCCCTTCTTGCCTAGAATGAATCCTCCATTTTTGTCAGCTCCTCACGTGTTTCCACTGCAAAGGTGTTCTTCACCCTGCCTTCAGGGATGAAGCGTAAATCCTTAGATTTCCTAACATAGTCTTCCCTCTTCATTCACCCTCCCTGGGCTCCAGTGGAGATTAGGCCAAAGAAGAACCACCTTCCCCTCCTGCCCTACCTCACTCTCTCCTACAACACTGATATCTAGGATAGTCCTCTCAATCTTTAATGTGCATAAGAATCTCCCTGGGATCTTGTTAAAACGCAGATGCAGACAGTAGGTCTGGCTTGAGGCCTGACATTCTGCACTTCTAACAAGACCCCAGGTGATGCTGAGGCTGCTTTGAGGAGCAAGTCTCACGCTTTGGTCCTAAAGGGCTAGAGCTGAAAGGAGCTGTCAGAGGTCAGGTGCTCCAGCAGTAGAGCTAAGCCAGCAATTCCTATAGACATGTCCCCAGAAAAACCAGTAAGATAGTCGAGGAAGTAGAATGAGATAGAAAGGAAGCTAAGCAAAGAGCTGGCTTCAGCTAAAATCTAACCTCAGCCTGATCCACAGGTTGCTCTGGGACATAAGTGACACCACAAAGCTGTTTCAGTGTCAGCTGAGGCAAAGGAGCTAGTTTTTTGCTTCCAGCATCAGGCAGTCATTAGCTGTGAGCTGCCCCTGGGAGAAGGACATTGCCCTCCCTGGATAACCTCCAGGCATTTTCAGGGTTGGCAGCTCCCATTTGGTAAAGGGCAAGCCTCCAGAGAAGTAAACAACCACGAGCCAACAGCATGCAACACACACAACGGCTGGGGGCGGGTGCCCCCGCGGTAGAGAGGATCCAACCAGGTCCCCAGCAGAATCTAGCATGAGGGCCTAAAACTCTTGCAGGCCATCTGCCCAGCCCCACGTATGCATAGCAGAGATTTTAACTTTGAAAGCTATGCATATGTACATGAAAAAACAGAATTAGAAACACCAACACAAAACTTTACAACGGTGATCTCAGCTTGACTTTCTTTTCTTTTTCTACAACTTTCAAATTTGCTACAATTAACATACGTTCTTTTTGTTGTTGAGATGGGGTCTCAGTCTGTGGCCCAGGCTGAGTGCAGTGGCGCAATCGCAGCTCACTGCAGCCTTGACCTTCCCGGCTCAAGCAGTCCTCCCACCACAGCCTCCTGAGTAGGCGTGCGCTACCACGCCTGGCTAATTTTTGTATTTTTTTGTAGAGACAGGGTTTTCCCATGCTGTCCAGGCTGGTCTTGAACTCCTGGGCTCAAGTGATCCACCTACCTTGGCCTCCCAAAGTGCTAGGATTACAGGCATGAGCCACCGTGCCTGGCCAACATGTATTAATATAAACCAATCAAAGTAAATTCACTGATAGCCCAGCTCAGAATCTTAGAAATACTTTTATTTTATTTAGTAACTTTTTATTGAGTGCCTGTTATTACCATTTACAGTCCTATGTGATTCCGATCAACCTTTCCAGTGCAATACTCATGACAGGGCACACATCTGAAGTGCAATTTGTAGCAAAGAGAAATTATAGACTGTTTAGTATGGTTTTAAGTTTGAATCTATTTTTTTTCCAAGTCTTTGAAAATTTCTTATCTACATAGCCCTTTAACTGGAACAGCCCATTCATCAACCCCTGGTTTAGTGATGTGAAATCCTATGCTCCACACAGGTCTTGGCAAAAGGGCTAACAGAACTCAGGCCCCTGACTCCTGTTGGTTCTCAAAGACCACACAGCCTGTTGGTGCCCCATGAGCAATTTCTATGGACTTCCTTCTTTGCCCTGCCTAATTAAGCAATCAAGTTAATTGAGATTAATGGCTTGCTTAATAGGGATTAATAACTTGCCAAAAATGCCCCAGGTTTGGGAACTTACAGCAGCAGTACTGCTCATTGTAAAAGCTGGAGATGTGATGGCCAAGGAGAGCCCAGACCCTCGGGCCTCTCTGCTCACTTCTCAGAGGGTGCCTCAGGCCTTCAGGAAGAGATGGGATACTGGGGGGAGGCGGGGATGGGGAAGGTAAAGCTGCCACATTAGCTTGACCTTCAAAGGCCCTACAGCTCCTGCCCAGGCCACAGAGGCCTCCATTGCTGAGCCAGGCACCAAACCCAGTGCACGGGCACAGTCCCAGCTCTGTAGGCCTGGGCTCCTGGGCTCCTGGCAAGTCCTAAGGTGCCTTCCAGTTCCAACAGTCTCTGGGCCTCTGGGTTCTCAATCCTGGTTTCCTCTTAGAATCTCCTGGAGGGAGCTTTTTTAAAAATGCTGATGCCCCAGCCCTACCCAGAGTTTCTGATTTAATTGGTCTGGAAAGAGGGGAGATCCTTTTTATAAAAGTTCCCCAGGTGAGTCTTATGTGCAGACATTGACAATGAGATCGAGGAGGTTTTTTTAAAGCCATGTCCTCTTTGTGATAAGAGTGAAAGAAAGTAAGGAAGGGGCCAGGTGTCGTGGCTTATGCCTGTAATCCCAGCACTTTGGGAGGCCAAGGTGGGAGGATCACCTGAAGTCAGGAGTTCGAGACCAGCCTGGCCAACATGGAGAAACCCTGTTTCTACAAAAATACAAAAAATTAGCCAGGCATCATGGTGCATGCCTGTAATCCCAGCTACTCAGGAGGCTGAGGCAGAGAATTGCTTGAACCCGGGAGATGGAGGTTGCAGTGAGCTGAGATGGCGCCACTGCACTCCAGCCTGGACGACAGAGCAAGACTCTGTCACAAAAAAAAAAAAAAAAAAGTGGAAGGAAAGAAAGAAGGGAAGGAGGGAAGAATGGAACCAGAGCCACTGATACCAAGGGGTTTCTCAGATTGAGGGGAAGAGGGAGGGGAAACAGGACAAGTGCAGCAGGAAGGAAGACAGTCCCCACCAAATGGCAGCTGCCTCTCTCTTGCTGTCTGTAGGCTATAGAAGGTCACGGTTGTTTCTTCTCATTCCCAGTGGAGAAAGAATCAATGGCTTGAATTTTCTGCCCAAGGAGTCCTTTTTTATCTTGGCTGATGCCCTTGAGTCTCTCAATAGAACCTCAGAGATGGGGACATTTGTCTCCTGCAGACTGCAGCCAGCCTGCACACCTCGATGCACACCTGGAAGGCTACCCCTTCGGCTCGGGGCCTCCCCTCCCCAGATGGAGGGTTCTCTCCCTTCCCTTCCCTCAGCTGCTCAGCCTGCAGGTCTGAAGTGGACACAAGGGCCAGACCCCAGCGGGTGCTGGACGGGCCAGCCTCATGATGACTCCGGTTTTACAAGACCCTGGCCTTCTCCTCCTCTTCCCTCCCCACAAACGTCAAAGGCTTCACAAAACAAACATGTAGCTCTGGGGTCAGAGACCTTTGGCAAGAAGTTCTGGGCCCTCCTAGGTTGGGGGCTGTGCTTGCGGGATTGAGCAGAACGGGGAACGCTAGCTAGATCGCCACCGGAAAGAGCAAAGAGCTTCCCACAAAGGGAAAGGGGAGAAGGGAGAGAAGTTCCCAGTGTGGGGGGATTTTGAGAGGGGGCAATGGCAAATCTTGGAGCAGCTGCCCTACTCGGATGTTGGGGAGTGGGAGCAGCTACATGGTGGCACAGAATTCTAAACATTTTGCTATGCTTGATGGATATATATAATCTCCTCAGATGTTTTTCGAAAGACAACAAACTATTTAAATTGCTTTTCAATTATGTTTGGATGTAGCTCTGTTGTTACTTCTGAATGCAGCACCTTGTGAATGAAAGCTGCAGTGTAAACCCAGAGGCCTCAATTTATCTGAGACAAGATTATCTACCACCAAGGCGCACGGGAGGATTGAATTGATGATGTACCTGCAAACACCCAGTGGCACGATGCCTGGCACAAGACGGGCAGGTGTTCACTAAGTCCAGGATCTCACCACCTCCTCCCACCTCCATCCTTCCATCCGCTGATCCCAGAGAGCCATGCTTTAGCCTAACTGAACAGCACAGGACATGTCTGTTTAAGGGGTAGCTCTCACAGTGGGCATTTCAGGCCCTGGAAGCTGCTGGAAGTTTTGTGGGCAGCTGCCTTCTCCTAGAAAATGGCTTTGTGGTCAGTTCTGACCTGGTATGGGGAGTACGCTCACACCTATCAGACATCTTAGCAGAGGCTTAGGAGCAATTTACTCTGGGCGCCAACATTCCCTGGCAAGGTCAGATTCCTAATGCCCCTTTGGGGGTGTGGTCCTGCCGGTGACATCTGTAGCTGTCCATTCATCACCCCACACCCCTGTCCCTCACTGCTCTGGCTTTCCTACGAGGACTAGCTCTGGCCGAGCCCACAGGACTGGTGTTGCAGGGAGGAAGTGGTGAGCTACCAGTAGACATTCCAGAAACGGTGTCTGTAATTGGCCTGGAGAGAGTGGCTGTCCAGATGCAGGCGATTTTGACTTTGATGTGAGCAGAATTACAAAGAATCATAAAAAGAGCCTATGTTGGGCTGAAACCGTGCCACGGCAGTTGAGTCCCAGCCCTGCACACAGCTGCCTTCCCCTTCTGCCTGGAAGTCAGCCCTCCTGGCAGCCGCCCTCTGCCCTCTGCCTGGCCAGCACCTGCTCCTGTTCACAGTTGCACTCAATGCCGCCTCTCCAGGAGTTGGGGCCCTGACTTGTCCTTGCTTACAGCACCCATCCCCTCCCTCAACGTACCTACCACCCTTTCAGTTAAATTGCTTCGGCTGACTCCTCCCCTCCCTTGGTACCCATCAGACTGAAGAGCACAAAGGCAGGGGCTGCAGCTGTCATGTGGTGTTCACCCTGGTGTTCCAGAGCTGGCCGGGGCCGGCACGTGGTGAGCCCTCGGAGCACCTGTGTTACATGGATGAACGAAGGAAGGAAAAATGGCTGGTTTTTTAGTGGGGCTTCTTGTGTAACAACAGGAATCTAGGTGTGGGAAACCTCTTTACCAGAGGAGGATCCAATTTTTGTGAACCCCGAACCTGATTAATTTGGGGGCCCCTTTGAAGAAAAAAAATATAAAAAATAATAATTATACTGTAAATTTTACAAAAACCCATGACATACAAGGACGTATCTAGGCCACTTCCAGGACTTAAAGTGAGAGACTGTACAGCGTATGTGTCATTACTCCATCCTCGGGCTCCAGGTGAGGGCAGCCCAGCATGACTCTCAGGACACTTCTGCCAATGGCACTGCTTTAGAGCGAAAGACACCAGCAAAGAGAACTCCTAACCCACGAGCTCTCTCCCCTCTAGCTTCCCTTTCCTGAGCCACGGCCCAGTCAGTTAATTTGGGCTCTGAAGGGTGACAGGTTTGGGGATAAAAGACAAAAACCCATAGAGTCATGGGGCCCTAAGCATCCCGCCAAACCTCATCTACCCACAGTCACTGCTGCCTGACATCCATTATGAGGAACAGCGATTTCTGCACAGGCCTTTGGCCTAGCTCAGTGCTCAGCTCAGTGCTTAGAGCTCTCCTCTGCAGATCTCTGGAGCAACCTTTCTCTTTCTCTGGGCAGCTCTCTCCCCTCTAGTGCTCTGCCCTGTGAATTCTAGCCACCTTGACCTCCCTGAATTCTCAACACCGTTTTCTCAATTCAGGGAGCCCCCGGCTCTGTTTGGATTCCCCCACTGCGCTGTGGCCTGTACACTCCCTCCAGATAGCAAGCTGGGATGCCTCGTTTGTGTCCCTTCTCAGGGTTCGCTGTCCTGAGCCTGTTATTTTTAATATTTTACCTGGTTTTTTTTTCTTAGTTCTTTAAGGAGGGAGAGGGTAATTCCGTTACTGTTGTCCCATTTTGGCCGATAGTAGACATCTAGTTCACCTATATTCAGGAAATTGTCTGCCAAATACAGGTCTAGAGAACAGAGTTTGCATGTCAGTCATTCTTTTGATTAAAAGTGGTGTTTCAAAGAGAAGCGGCTAGTTCAGTTTTCACACCTTGAACAACCACACGCGTGCTTTTGCTCCAGAGCACCACTGCAGCTCCCCCCGATGCTTTCTGCATCAGTCCCTTCTGTCACATGGTGGTAGCAAGACTCCTGCTCCAGGGCTGAGATTCCATACAATTATTTTGCCATTTCATCAAGGACATTCTTAACCCATATTGCCTTTTTTTTTCTCGTGAGTGCATAGCAGCGGAGAAGAACAAGACCGCTAGTACCTTTGAAGGCTGTCTTTGATTCATGCTAAGGCACCAGCCATTTTATACTCCCCTTTTTTGCTTTTGCACCATTGGAGTGCAAGTGTCCATGCAGCATGGTATTTTTATGAAAATAGTTTTGACCTCTCAGCCCTCTGAGTCTCAGGGCTGCCCAAGGGTCTGTGGAACAGAAGGTGAGTGCCACTCAGTTGGGCTACCTTGAGTAACCCCCAGGCTGCTGGCGATCTTCCTGCCTTGGCCTCCCAAAGCAATGGGATTATAGGCGTGAGCCACCAAGCCCAGCCCCTCTGTGTCATCCTTAATGGGCAACAGCTGGGTCCTGTGTACCGAGGCAGGGCCTGTCTTTGGGAAAACAACTCAAAATTACCCCTTTCTTTTATGTGTGTGTGTGTGGTTTTTTTTCTTTGTTTATTGGGTTTTAAAAAAATTACTAAGTAATTCATTCTGGGAAGTAATAAATGCATTTATTCTCTGCATTTTAATTTCCTCTCTGGATTCGAAAAAAATAAAAAAAATTTAAAGTATGTTCTTAGAGCTGGTAGCTATTTTCCCACTCTTACTAGAGAAAATATAATCCCATGCAATCTTTTACACATATCAGATCCTTGTTGGAATGGAGCCGTGTGTATATGGAATGAATTAATAAATCCAGACTCTCATTTAATTAATGCCCCAGAAGCTACTAAGAGTACTTGCAAAGAGTCCTCTATCATAGTCGAGCTGAGAGGTGGGTAGTGAGGACAGGTATGGCTACTGTACCCCCATTTCAAAGATGATCAAATGAAGATCATCTTTGCAATCAATGCTACTTGCTACAATCCTCTCTGCTTCTAGTGCCTCTTTATGTCAGTAGCAACACTTGGAGTACAGGGAAACCACTAGAAAGCCAGATTATGTCTTTCGACCTTCTACCCAATTCTGTCTACTTCTCTACATTTTTCTTTTCTTTTCTTTTCTTTTTTTTTTTGAGACAGAATCTCACTCTGTCACCAGACTGGAGTGCAGTGGCGTGATCTCAGCTCACTGCAACCTCTGCCTCCCAGGTTCAAGTGATTCGCCTGCCTCAGCCTCCTGAGTAGCTGGGACTATAGGCACATGCCACCACACCCAGCTAATTTGTTTTGTATTTTTAGTAGAGACGGGGTTTCACCATGTTGGCCAGGATGGTCTCGATCTCTTGACCTTGTGATCTGCCCTCCGCAGACTCCCAAAGTGATGGGATTACAGGCGTGAGCCACCGCGCCCGGCCTACATTTTTCTGTTAGTGACATGGATGTTCCCTGGAGCCATTGGAAGGAAAAGCACTATCCCAGCCTCCTTGTGCTCCCACATAGCAGTGCTGAGGTTGGCGTGATGCAGGCTAAGAAAGTGGGTGCTTCCATCACATAGACCTAGATTTAAATTCAGCCTCCACCACTTCCTCGCTGAGTGCCCTTGAGAAAGTTACTTAACCTCTCTGCGCCTTAATTGCCCACCTAGAAAAGGTATAATAATAGTACCTCGCTCACTGGGATGTTATGAGAAGTATATTCGATAATGTAGGTAAAGTGCATAGCTTGGTGCCTGCACACTAAACTCGGGGCTAAGTTATTATTATTGTTAATAATAATGATATCAGTCTGCTGGTAATTCTCTAGAACAGTGGTCAGAAAACTGCTGCTGTATACCAAATCCAGCCCTTGGTCTGCTTTTATATGGCCACTGAGCTAGGAGTGGTTGTTATATATTTTTAAAATTTATTTATTTTGGTTGTTACATTTTTAAAGGGTTGTAAAAAGGAGGAGAAGGAGGAGGACAGGGAAAGACCATATTTACTGTCTAGACCTTTATAGAAAAAGTTTGCCAGCCTTTGCTCTAGAAGCCCAAAATGAGGAGTGTCACAGGTTACTGACACCCCACCACCACCACCACCGATATCCTCGCAAATTCGCCTAAGTGTGATGTTTCCATGAAAGAACAAACAATTAAATCAACGTGGGTATGTCCGCCGGGCAACTTTCACTAAATGCCCAGGTCTGGGTGGTCTTTCCCCCTGTGAGCTTCTCCAGCTTGTGCTATCCTGGGCACTTTCTCCTTTCTCCCCAAAACAGACATTGACCCCTGTGGACAGGGACCATCTCTTAGACCTCTGTGCCCTTGCCACATAGGTGCTCAAAGACTCTGTATAGAATGGTCAGATTGATGATTTAGCAGCCACTCAAAATCTGCCCACTTTTCTGATCCTCCTGAATATTTAAAATCTCTGTGTGTGGCAGGCAAACAGCAATTAGATCCAAGTGTTAATCTGTGGGGCCTTGAAGGTGGTGTGTCAGTACCACATGCTTTGTGGGTCTCTAAGGAATGCTTGTGCCCAACCCCTACAGAACAGCTGATGCCCTGAACTGACTTTACCCTGGGATATCCCCATGGCCCAGCCTGCTTCTGAGCACCTTCCCTGTTCGTCAGAAACACACCCGGATGGCAGCCCTTCCAAAAAGTGGGGGAAGGCTGGGGTGTCCTGGAGGGGAAACAACCAAGGGAAATCTGGACCATGGAAGGCAGCAAGTGCTACCTGCTGTCCCTGATTGTCGCTGTGAATGGATGACCATGGGTTGAGGGCTTTCAACTCAATCCAGAATCAGTGAGTGGCCACTGGTTTTGCAAACACAGGCAAAATCATGATAAATGATTTATTAATGTGACATTATAATACATGACAAAGTGATAAGACCTGTTTCTAGGTTTGGTGGCCATCGTGTGTGTGTCCAGCACTGAGCTGCAAGCATGTCACATGCATTACTTCATTCAGTCCTCACAACTGCTCTTAGAAGCATTTATTGCCGATTTACAGGCTAGAAAACTGAGGCTGAGAGAATTCCTCCGGCTTTTGGATACATAGCTGATTCAAGGCAGAGGCAGAATTTGCAACCAAGTCTGTATGGCCTCAAAGCTGGTTCTGAGATCACCTGTGTAGGAGACACCGTGCTAAGTGCTGAGGAGGCCTGAGAATAGATGGAGGCCCCACCCAGAATAGCTTACACTGGGTCACAAAGACAAGGTGCACAGGGAGCCACAGGTCAGGGTAGCCCTGTCCCCAGGGAGGAGGTGGGCCTGACTCTCTGCAGGCCTGCAGGCCAGCCAGACCTGCTGGGGAGGGGCCCAGAGCAGGAAAGCAGGCAGTATAACCTGAACCCACCCTGAACCTAGGCTGCTCAGACCTGGGCTGGCGCCAGAAATGAACTCCTTTCCCCAGGCCAGCTAGAGTGGTGCTGAAAGGGCTTGGCCCACGGCTCGGGGCTCAGGCTCAACCTACCTCTCTGGTTATGTAACAGTGAACTTCTTTGCTGCCCTAGCCTCTACTAAACCTCCCTTATCCCTGCCCAGCTGTCTGGACAAGGGCCCCTGCCTTGTTAGGTGTGCAAGGCCCTTCCTCCCACCTTACCCAATTATCTCCTACTGAAAGACGCAGCAACCCAGGCATGACAGCCCAGAACCAATGCATGTGGCATTGGCCCAGGGATCCCTTCCTGCTGTTCCTGGGCCTGAACACCGAAAAGCAAAAGAAAAAGCAATTCACAAACATCCCCTGGAGAGCAAGAGAGAAAATGATTTATCTTCCAATCCTTGCCCAATGGCAATTATCATATTATTGTTGCCATTATCACTGGCTATCTTTGAGGTCCCCCAAGCTTTCTTGAAGGGCTTTCCTTCGCCTTTCCTGACTCCATTCCCTTCTACCTTTCTCTGTGGCAGGGCCTCTTTGGATCTACCACTCCCTCCTTACTTGTCCTCCCCCCACTGCCCCAGGCCTCAAAAGATGTCTGCCCTTGACTCATTCTATCAGGGCCTAAGGAGTTCCAGAGAATGAAAGGGGACTTTTCTCTTTTTTTGAGATACAGTCTTGCTCTGTCGCCCGGGCTGGAGTGCAGTGGCATGATCTCGGCTCACTGCAACCTCTGCCTCCCGGGTTCAAGCGATTCTCCTGCTTCAGCCTCCCAAGTAGCTGGGATTACAGGCGCCCGCCACAATGCCCAGCTATTCTAGCAGATGGATAGGTCTGTGAGTTAACCAGAGAAACAATCCCATGTTGACATGTCAGTGAAGCAGGCAGGTTCATGCGTGGCCTCTCACATGTGGTATTGGGGGAGACAAAGACCTTACTTCAATACGTATTTATCAAACAACGACTTAGTGTAAGATATTGTGGGAGACTTCGTCAACGTCCCCCAAAACTGAGAAAGCTACTTGAGAAAGAGACTGGAAGAGGCACCCCTGGGCCTAGTTCTCATGCTGGTCTTTGACATTTTTCATTTCTCAGCCATTAGACCTAAATCTTTCCTAGCATCAGGTAAATAAAAGTAAAAGGATGACAGAGATGAGAACAAAGAGAGTTTAAGATTTGCATGAAAACAGAGCTGCAATACTGTGGCTTTGCAATGCTTTCCTTTCCAGCATCAAGACTTGTGGGGAGAGAGTGTGGAAGTGCTCAACTCTTAGTTGCAGAGCCAGGGAAGACCAGGGAAGGATTATAGAAAGCCCAACCAGAGACTCTGCCCACAGATTCAGATGAGAGCCTCTACTTTGTTTTCCACAGTAGACAACTGGAAATGGGGTTGTAGGCCCACTCTCTTCTTAATCCCACAGGTCTCCCTGGAAAGCCACATGCTCCAGAGCAGTTTCGAACCAGGAAAGAGAAAAGCCTGGGGAATTACACCAGTGTAACTAGAGATTCTTCTTATCCATCAATATGTGAAAATGTGAGCTCCCTTAGGAATGACTCGGTCCTGTGCCCCGATCAACTTTATATTTTCATTTCTGTGTGGGCCACAGCAGGACTTGGTTTCCTGTCCTGGAAGAGGACTTTGAGCTCACTCTGCTTCCTACAGTCCCTCCCAGTCTCTCTCCTGAAATTTCTGGAAAGAGGCTCAGGGCAGAAGCCAGAGACATAGAAGGTGTACTACAATGTGGCTGGAGGCCAGAAACATACTGTGTGCATGAAGGTCCCTGAGGTCTGGTCTACGCGGTCAGTGTTCAGCCTCTGCATTCCCCAGTGGGCTCTGGGATAGATACACCTCACCAAAGTGGGCTGCAGAAGGGCCACCGAGGAGAGTGGCCCCCTTATACTGCCACTTGCGGAATAGTAAGTTTCCTTTTTTCCCTCCCTTTTCCAAAAATCATTCTACAATGAAAAACATTTTTTCCATTTTTTCCTAATTACGTAAATAATACATATGCTGTATATTTTTTAATATAAAAAGCTCAAGGGAAATAAAGAGTCACCTGAGATCCCATACACTGAGTTGTCACCATCAATAATTCAATGACCATCATTTCATCTATGATTATATGCATCTACGTGCAGACACACACATACATAACATAAAAGGGATATCACTCAAGTTGCTTAATCAGGGACACTTTAACAGTCTGTTGTGTTTGGGTTTGGTTTGACTTGGTCTGATCTGGACAGGACTAGTTGGTCTCGTCTGGTGTACTTTTGTTTGGTCTGGTCTGGTGTACTTTTGTTTGGTCTGATCTGGTCTGCTCTGGTCAGGTCTAGTTTGATCTGGTCTGATCTCGTTTGGTCTGGTCTGGTTTGGCTTGGTTGGCCTCGCTTCCTTCTCCCTCCTTGGCATGTATCCTCCAGTACCTTTCTTCATGCTCATTCAAACATGGGAGCATAGTTTATGTCACAAAAATGGGACTTTGCTACACAAATTTCTCTGCCCCTTACCTTCCTAATTTCACAATGCATCCTGGAAATCCCTTTGAGTCAGGTAGTGTCGATCTGACTAATTCTCTTTAATGACTGCCCAATATTCCATGGTATGCGTCCATTCTATTCATTCTGCCATTTGTCCACTGAGAGGCTGTCACCTGAGTTCCCATGTCTAGCCACTACACACGTGTTTCAGCCAATGCCAGTGTGCTGCACACACCTCCAAGGACAGCATTCACATACCTGTACTACCAACTCTAGAATATTTGGGTTTTCTAGATGCAATTATGGCATCAGCCAAAACGGCAATTTTACCTCTTCTTTTCCAAAATTTTGTACAAGTTGAGTATCCCTTATCCAAAATGCTTGGCACCGGAAGTGTTTCAGATTTCAGACTTTTTTATATTTTGGAATATTTGCATATATATAAGAGATATCTTGGTGATGGAACTCAAATCTAAACATGAAATTCATTTATGTTTCATACACACCTTATATACATAGCCTAAAAATAATTTTATATAATATCTTACTTAATTTTATGCATGAAATAAAATTTGTGTTAAGTACTTTCGTGTGGAATCCTCCACTTGTGACATGTGGCAACATGTCAGTGCTCAACAATTTTCAGACTTTAGGACATTTCAGATTTCAGGTTTTGAGATGATAACCTGTACAAGTTATTTCACTTTCTTATCTTATAGAACCTGTTAGCACCTCCAAAATGATGTTGAATAATAATGGAGATAGTGGATACCCTTGCCTTGCTTCAGATTTAAATGAAAATGTTTTAATGTATCACCATTAGTAATATTTGGTGTTGGTTTTTGACAAATAATACTTATCATATGTAGCTATTTCCTTCTATTCTTCTTCAGAATTTTATTAGGAAAGCCTGCTGAATTTTATTGGATGTCTTATCAACCTTTATAAATCTGAGCACATGTTCTCCTTCTTTAAATCTGTTGATGAATATAGAAGTGGTAGTCTCCCGAGTAGCTGGGATTACAGGTGTGCACCACACTAATTTTTGTATTTTTAGTAGAGACGGGGTTTCACCATGCTGGCCAGGCTGGTCTCGAACTCCTGACCTCATGATCCACCCACCTTGGTAGAAGTGGTCATCTAAATAAAATAGCATTATATAAAAAGAATTGTATTGATCTACTCAAGTGTTTCATCTCCTATTGCATCTATTTATGCTTCATCTCTTCCAGGTTTTCGAATTTGTTGCTATAGACTTACACCTGCATTTGCCTACAATTATTATAATTTTCTACATATATGATCACACCTCCTTTCCTCATAGTTAATCTCTTCTATTTTTGCTTTCATTTTCTTTTCTTTCCAGTCACATTTTTTTTCTATTTACAAGAATGAGAATGATGTTTAACATTGAAATCTGGTTATTTTAAATCTTATGTATATATTTTGAGTAACTGAATAATGTGGCCACTCTCCCATCTTGACCTACCTTGATTGTCACAATTCCTTCAGGGTCCTGACTCTCATCTGAAAAGATGACATCACCACTGTGAGAGAAGAGACGCTGCTGGACTGGGAGTTCCTTGCAGAGGAGGACTCAGGTTCCCGGTACCTGGCAGAGAGAGGGCTGGGCACTGAGCTCAGGCAAGCACCTCCACCTAATGATGCCTTAGGTTCCTCATCTGTAAAATGGGGAGAATACTTAGCCATATCCATTTGTTATGAGGATTAACTGGAAAAATACTTTTAAAGCACTTGATCCATAGTAAAAACTCAGTGGACAGCTATTATTAATAACATTTTGACATGTGCCTTCTCTGTCTTTTTCAACTATGTAAATGTATGTTTGCAAATATATACACACACATAATAAAAATGGAAGCTGAGTCCCAGGATACTTCTAGAATAAGGAATAAATGCTATTATTTCAGCTCCAGCAGAGTGGAAAGTGGAAGCAGAGCAGCAAGTGGAAGCAGAGCTTGGCTTGCATCCTGCACCCTGAGTCCCACACAGGGCACTGTGCATCCCTCCTCAGCAACCGGGCTGCAGCCTTCCTCCCATCTAGGGTGTAAGTGCCTCTTAAACTCACCTGGAGGATATTAAATGGACAGGATCAAAGAAAACCTAGTTTATGTGTTTTCATTAAATGTGACCCATATGTCCTACGTCTTAATCCTTGATGCAATCATGCTTTTCAGAATGAAGTGGAGTTCACTATTCCCAGTGTCACAGGATATAAGCAATTTAAATGCACTCTAAGGATATCGTTTTAAATTAGACTGCCCAGACAGGCCGGACAAAGGAAGGTTAAGACAATCATCCCATCCTCTCTGTTCGCAAAACAGTTTATGAGGGATCTCAGACCACCTCTATATTCTAATATTTATTAAATTTCTTACCTAAATTGTGTAAAACTTTATATTTTGGGTACGTTTCTGTCTGTCCCACTTGTGCCCATTCTTCAGCTGTCATTGCCTAGAGTCAGACACAAAGTAGATACTTTCAGTGCTCTTTGAACAACTGAGTTAATGAATGAATGAATGAATGGGTAAGTGACTTCCTGCCCAAGGTAGAAGGTAAAACATGAGTAAGCCCAGAACTAAAACCCAGATCTCCTGACTTCCAGCCAGCTTCTTATATTTTTCTATGCTTTCATTGGGTTGACTTGTATCTTGTACCAAACCCAAATGAGTTATCAGTCCTCTTCAACATCCATTCACTCATTTAGCAAAGGGATATTGAGTACCTACTACGTGGCAGGTGCTTCTTCTAATAGTTACACACAGAGAATTGGGGGTATTGATCTTGGCTATCACTATTAACAGAGTCAAGATGTCCAAGCCATGCTTCCAGGGAAGGGGACCCACTTCCCTTCTCATCCCTGCTTTAGCTCAGTCTGATAGAAGAGTCAGGACTTTAAGGTGGGGGAATGGAGGGAGAAATATTGATCCCAAAGGCTTCCTGTGCCCTAATCCCTCTTTCGGTACTGTATCCTAGTACGCCCTTACGTTCCCTGTTCATCTCATCACCTACAGCATGGCCTGTCTTCCCACACATTTACATTTCTTAACACATTCTAACTTCCATTCTGGTTATCTGGCACGTAACTCATCTCCCCATGGAGATTATCAGCACCATGGGCTCAGGATCCATGTCTAATTCACCTTTGGATCCTCAACAGTGCCTGGCATGACTTGTATCTTGTACCAAAGCCAAATGATTCAGCAGCCCATTGTAAATAAATGTTAGAATAGATATTGCTTAATCCTTGTTGAATAAACGAATGAATGTGTAATGGAAGGAGAAAATGTTATCTAGAGAGGTGGGAGCTAGAGAGAACAAAACTGATCAGCAAAAGAAATGAAGTAGAATTCTGGAAGGCAGAAGACAAAAGAGAAAAGGAGAGAGCTAATAAACAGATAGGAACCTGCGTATGTAAAAACAGCCAAGGGACATTTTAAGAATGAGAGGAAGTGGGGTTAATATTTGAATCTGCAGCTTATAGGGTACAACAGAACCACTTCTCACTGTTGTGCTCAACTTTCAGTGAAGTCTCCCATACCTTCGGGTACCCTGTATAGTGATGTTTTCTGTGGGAAATCAAAGAAATGCAGCTGTGTTGTACATCTGGAATGAAGCCAGAGAGAATAGGGATGGGGAATTGATCCATCCACGGAACTAATTCAGCAGAAGCTGGTGCTCAGAGCCCAAGTGACAAAGAAAAACTCAAGCCCATTTCCTGATCCAAATCCCTGGGAAAATTAGCAATGAAGGGAAGGAGAGAAAGCAGTTCCCACCATATATGTGATGGAGTTGAGGCTATTTCATTTGTACCTTAATGGCCAAAGAACTTGACACCTGGCATACAAATGAATGCATGAATGAATGATAAATTAATTACTCTTAAGATGTTAATGGGTTATAGTAGTTCAGTGTCCCCAAAACCATTTTCAACTACCATCAATGTCTTACAGAGTGGCCTCAGGGTTCCTGAGAGAGATGCTTTTGAGCTGAGGCAGTCATTTGGGGGCCCTTAAAATTTATGGAGCCAAATTCCAAGGACCTTTTCAACCCTATCTTACCTGATAGGTCCCACTGAAGCCACAGGTGGATGGCCAGAAGTGTCTGACCATTTGCTGTAAACTGACCCAGGGGGAGTGGCAGGAAACTAGGCAATAAAAAAGACCTTATTTCCAATTCCAGTTCATGAGTTCGCATGACCCTAAGCAAGTAAAACTGTGGAAATACCACTGTCTCTACCCATGACACAGTCTTGTTGGGAGGAATCAACGAAGAAGCTATCTGGGAAGTCCCATCTAAACTGCTGTCTCGGAACTCATGCATTTCATTCTTTCTTGGGCACTGATCATATTGGATTTCATTTCAAACACTATCCTTGGTTTCCTTGGACAACCTTTACTCAGTTCCACCCTAAATTCCAAACTGAGAGTGGGAAAATGCTGGTTTGGAAGTGTGGAGGTCATGGAAATAGATGCACAGGCACCTGGCTTAAAGAAGTGATGACAGAGAACAAAGAAGGTCACAGCGAGGGAATCTGAAAAAACAACAACTCTAAGGACAGAATAGACTCAGCTATTTATAGTGCTATAAAACTCCATCACCCCATAAAATTTAATAATCCCTAAAAGTATCTCTGGGGAGGTAAAGAACAGCAGAGCAGTTTCGGCCAAGTCAGTGATGGCTCAGGTGGCTGCTAGGTCCTTTTTTAGTGCTCAAACGCACACCACAGACAATGGCTTCACAAGTGTGTTCACAAGGGTGGCCTTGAGTCAACAAAGAAAAGGTTACATTGCATTGTGCTGTGTTTTACTAAAGAAGATATAGGTGAGGCATGTTTTAGAAAGATATCAATTAAAATGGTAGCAAAGTAAAGTGGGAAGGTCATGCAGACCTGGATTCAAATCCAGCTCCATCCTGACCTGGCCCTTGAGGCACACAGGTTACCTAACACCTTAGAGCCTCCATTTTCTTATGTGCACAATGGGAATAACAAGAGCTGCCTCACAGAATTGTTGAGTAGCTTAAAAGACATAACAGGCCAGGCACAGTGGCTCACGCCTGTAATCCCAGCACTTTGGGAGGCCGAGGCGGGAGGATCACTTGAGGCCAGGAGTTCAAGACCAGCTTGGGCAACATGGCAAAACCCCATCTCTACTAAAAATACAAAAACTAGCCTGGCATGGTGGTACACACCTGTAATCCCAGCTACTTGGAGTCTGAGGCATGAGAATTGCTTGAACCCAGGAGGCGGAGGTTGCAGTAAGCCGAGATTGTGCCACTGCACTCCAGCCTGGGTGACAAAGCGAGACTTTATTTTAAAAAAAAGACATAACATAGACTGGAGCCAGAGCAGATGTTGGTCTTGAAAGCGTAGGCCTCAGTTATCAGGGAAACGTGCAGATCTAAAGCCCTGGATCTCTGTCACAGTGCTGGGCAAATCGAGCATTGCATCATGATTAATACTACCATGGCTGCGGCTGCTACTGCTACTATTACTGCTACAATCATTGTTGTCAATCTATTCCCATGGAGAGATGAAGGAGCAACTATTGATTATACTGGTAGAAAAGCAATTATTTTCTTTGGGTGTTTGTTTGTAGAGACAAGGTCTCACTATGCTGCCCAGGCTGGTCTCAAACTCCTGGATTCAAGCAATCCTCTCACTTAGACCTCCCAAAGTGTTGGTTTTACAGGCATGAGCCACTGCACCTTACCGGCAATTATTTTCAAGGCTGAGATGAGCTCTCAGTTCACAAGCCACCTCCTTAGTGAAAACTCCTGTCACCACAGGCCTCTCCCTGGCAGATGGCCCCACCCTTCTCTGCACTCCCTAGGCCTTTGTTCCTACCTCTGTACAACTGCCTTGTCTTCCTGGAGATGGCATTCTGTGATGGGTGAGAGCACTACAGTGCACTCAGGCAGACTGGGTTCAACCCTCTATGCCATCTTGGTCAAGCTATTTTATCTCTCTCTGTGCCTCGTTTTTCTAATCTGTAAATGAAGGATTATAAAATACCTACCTCATGGGGTCAAGTATGAGGCTGAGGTGGGTTATAAGGTAAATTTCTTGGAATGGTGCCTGGGGACAAAAGTGTCACCAAATATTAGCTTATTACTATGTGTGTATAATATATATAATATTATATGAATATATACATATGTAATCATATATGTATATATAGCATACATATAATATATAACATATATAATATATGTAATATATTTATATATTATATATGTATAATATGAATATGCACATAATATATATTCATATATATAAATTCATATTTAATATGTAATATATTCACATTATCACATATTACATATCACATATTACATGTATACATATAAGATGTATATATTATATATTATATACATGTGTGCATATATAAATATACACATGTATGTAACATGACATCTCATACAAACAGATGCTTGGTGAATGTTTTATGATGAATGTACGAAAGTAGATGAACTGGGAGAAATTCTTTGAGTATTTCAATGAATTGCTGGCAGCTTTGCTGGAGAGGCTGTGACCTTTCCTTTCTAATTAACAGGCTCATGGAGGTGGGGAGAGGGTTGGGGGCTGGGGAGTCAGCAGTAGACACTGAAGCCCTTTCTTAATTGTACCAGACACCTTGTCTCATGACAGCACAGAGGAAGAATTCAGAGAATCAGACCCCCTCTCCTGAACATTCAGGAAAAGAATTGCATCTGCCACCCTATATAAATACACAACACAGCAGGGACTAGTCTCCTCCTCCCTATAGGAAATCACTTATTCCCATATTTTGTTTTTGCCCTTCTCTGCCTTTATAAGATGATAAATCACTAAAATAGAATGTGGCTTCAAAAAGCCAAAAGTGCATTATTTACATTTTTCAGCCAACTCAGCAGATCTTCACATCGTGGAACTCCCAGTGCCATGGAGACTTGGAAAGGTCCCAGGAGCCCCTCACCAACTATTCCCCCAGAGCTAAAGGCCTGGAAGTTATGGCCTTGCATGTCATGCCTACCCCTCTCTGCTCAGATGCTGAGAGGGGTCTGGGGACTCTCTAAATGACCCACTACAAGCAAAGAGCCCTGTTGGGAGCTCAAGAGACCTGGACTAAAATCTCATGCTGCCTCTTTCTGGTTGTAAGCAATTGGACAAGTTGCTTACCATTTATCCTGATGTGATTATTATGCATTGCATATCAAAATAGCTCATTACCCCATAAACATATACACCTACTATGTACCCACAAAAAATTTAAAAATTTAAAAAATTCTCTGAGCCCCCATGCCTGCATCTGTGAGTGCAGGCACTGTCCCTAGCTCCTAGGACTGTTACGTGGGCTAAATGATACTCAGGCGTGAAGTACTTGTCACCTGCAGAGGGGAGGTGTATGGAGCTTTCTTTGGCCTACATGGGACTATAGGGTCCCTGGAAAGACCTTGGTGCCTGAGTCAGAGCCCTTCATGTCAATGCCAGCTCATTAATTCATTGTGGAGCTTGTGCATATCATTTATGCTCTCTGCCTCAGTTTCCTCCTTGCAACATAGGGGCAAAAATAGTTGTCCATGCCAGGCATGGTGGCTCACACCTGCAATTCTAGTACTTTGGGAGGCCAAGGCGAGAGGATCATTTGAGGCTTGGAGTTCGAGACCAGCCTGGGCAAAATAGCAAGACTTTGTTCCTATGAAAAAAAAAAATGTAGCTCCACACGGTGGTACATGACGGTAGACCTAGTTACTTAGGAGGCTGAAGCAGGAGAATCGCTTGAGTCAGGAGTTTGAGGTTACAGGGAGCTATGATCGTACCACTGCGCTCCAGCATTGGTGACAGACTGAGATCCTATCTCTAAAAATAATAATAATAATTGTCCAACTTACTTCCCAAAGTTGCAAGATTAAAAAGTTAATTAACATCCCTTGTAAGCTTTTTTTTAAGTAAAAACTGTTTAATTCATTTTTTCTAAAGTAGCAAAAAACTAGAATTTCTTTGAATTAAGTAAGGTTTGTACTGTGGCCTTTGATTAATCATAGTAGATTGCCTTTTAAGCCATGAGAGCCACACTCAGAGAAAAGGCTTAAATGGCTTTAATTCCCACTATAGTGTGCATGACTGATATCAAATCCTTTACCGAAACAAATTCTGATGGAGCAGAGTGGGGAGTAAGCACGGGGCATCTGTGGGCTCAAAATGAGCTCCACAGAGGGGCACCTGAGGGCACTAGAAACACACTTTGCCAACTCGCCCACAGCCTTTGGGCAGGTCTGGACACACAATTGTTTTAATGTCTGTATCATGTTGTCCTCTCCCAAGTCTAGCTGACCCCATCCTTTATAAATGGAGAGGCAAGAGCTGGTAATGATAAGATATCTGGTTTCAGAAACAAGTGCTCTTGCTCTAAGTATTCCAGCAACAGCAGCCTGGTGTCCCTGGCCTACCCAAATCCGGGACAAGTGTTCCTGCCAGTCTGCAGCCATCCATCTCTCCAGGCTTATCTACAAGTCATCATGGAAGCTAAAGAGCTGCTGGTGGCCATGGTAGCCTGCCTGGTCGCATGACCTCAATCCTCTCTCTGAACCAGCAAAGCTCCCTGACCCACGAGTCTCACAACAACAATTCCTGTCTCTTGTCATCAGGTTCAGATGATGAGCTCAAAGAATGCCCCAGGATGAGCCAGGAATGTTTTTGTCTGACTTGGCAAGTGGTTTCCCTGCCCTGCAGTGGCCAGAATGTGGGAGTGGAAAATTATTCTTGTTTCCTTCTGGAAATGACCACATTCGCCAGGGCCAGGTGCAAATCCACTGACTGCCCTGAAGGGAGATTTGCCTCCTCTTCAGAGGACAGAGACTTGGCCAAGCTTGCTTGGGAAATCAAAGTGTCTCCCAGCTGCCATGTTCTAACCCCCGGCCACACAATGAAACTAGAAGGGCCCCATTGAAGGAGAATGGGTCTCACTCATGAAGCCACTTCACTTCTGTACACAAGACTATTCCTTGGATATTCCAGACACCCCCAAGTCTCTGCCACTATTGCTGTTGTTGATACACTCCTCAACTGGTGCTCACAGAGAGGGAACGGGTCCAGGAGAGGAGCCCAGCTCTTATCCTCCAGGGCATGAGGAGGGGAGAAGGGAAGGGAGATAGCACTGTCTTGTCATACTGACCCCTGAGAAATGTGAAACACTTTTTCTCAATCCTTCTTTGTAGAGGTGAAACATACCAAACCTTCCACAGGGTTTTTATTAAACTCTACAAGTAGAATGAAAGAACAGGGAAAGGAGCAGAATTAGTATTTATTCAACAAATACTTAAGGAACCAGCATTATGTGCCAGGCACTGTGCTGGCCATGGGGCAGACGTGAAAGAGCTAACCCCTGACTTTAGGGGGTTTGATAAACCCAGGGGCTAAATGAATGGTCCAGTGGTTCCCAGGGAGCACACCCACTCCACCCCTTCCCACCACTTCATCTCAACCCCAGTCATTTCACAATTTAAAAGAAAAAATGAAAGTCTAACACAATGTGTTCTCCCATGCGAGTTAGGAAGACCCAGACTCCCACAGGCTAAAAGTTTATGATAACAGGCATGATTAATTAGTAGTTGTCATGAAAATGGAATGTCATTAATTATGTAGTTTGAAACTGTTGAAGTTCACTTCCTCCAAAATTAAATCCTAAAACTATAGCATCTGAAAACCTCCACGTATGCTTGACTCATATTTGAGTCGTACAAAACACTCACATACAAAATATTATCTACAAAACAGCGTTATCAATTTGTGTGTGTGTGATGTGGTAGGAGTGGTTGTGCTCCTCACACAGAAGTATGCCGGAGCACATGACTTGTTGTTTAAATCGAACACACAATTGGTACCTCTGTTTTTAAATGCTGTTATAGCCAGACCGTTGTCTAGTGGATGACGCTCCCATGGGCCCCACAACACATGTAGGGTGCCCACAATAGTTAATTGTCGCATAACAAATCACCCCAAAACGTAGCAGCTTCCATACTCCTGATTTCTGTGGGGCAGGGATTTAGAGAGGCTCAGCTGGAGGTGCTGGCTCAGGGTCCCTCCTGAAGTGCTGTCAAGGGTCTGCTGGGGCTTCATGTAAGTGCTTGCTGGGACTAGAAGCTCCACTCTGAGATGGCTCACTCACAGGAATGGCAAGTGGGTGCTGACTGTTGGCCAGAGGCCTCCGTTTCTCTCCATACGAGTCTTTCTACGGGGCTTCTTGAGTGTCTTTATGGTATGGTGCTGACTTTCTCCAGAGTGAGCAATGCAGGAGACTGAGGCTGAAATGGCAATGCCCTTTATGACCTAGCCTTGGTCCTAATTGTCACTTCTATCATATTCTGTTGGTCACACAGACATCCTTGATTCAATGTGGGGAGGGCTTTCATACAAAGGCTTGAAAGCCAGGAGGTGTGGCTCACTGGGGCCATCTTGGATGCTGGGCACCTCTGATATTCATCATCGCGATGCTTCGGGCAAACCTCCCTGCCGTCCAATGTAGGCAGGCAGGGGGACGCTTCCATTTATCAAATCTCTGCATACTTGTGTGATGCTACATGCAAATGGACACATTTTAGAGAATTTTGTAGCAATAAAACAGACAATACCAAAACTCCAACAAACATCATTCAGCCTGTTTTTGAACATTCAGGAATCTCTGGACTACACTACCCACAGGTTACCGCTGTTAACATGTAGGCATATGGCCTTCCAGGTTTTTTCTATGTCCTTTCCACTGCCTCCACCTGAAGCATTTAAAGATGTTTCTGTCCATCTCATTCTAGCCCATCTTAAGTCTTTCCTTATCCTCTGTTCTCCTTCAGCTGTTGTCGTATTTCTCTTATGTCCTTCACAGCCCAACTTCTGAAATGATGTGGCTAGACTCACCTCCCACTTGCTCCTCAAGCCACTGGATCTGGCTGAGGTCCCCACTATACCATGGAAATTGTCCTTGCCATAGTCATCAAAGGCCTTCTAGTTGCTCCACCCAATAGACGCCGTGATGTCCACTTTTTACCTGACCTCTTAGCACCATCAGAGAGTGCTGACCACAATCTTCCTTCCCTGGCATTTTTTTACTTCTCTGATCACTCCTTCCCAGTCTCCATTCTGGGCTCCAATTCTTCCCCCCACTTAAATGCTGGGGTTCCTCCAGCCTCATCCTAGCTCCATTTCCCACCCTGCTTGTGTTGCCAGGGCAGCGTTGTCCATCCCACACCTTCATTTCTCAGCTGGAAGCTGGTGCTTTGTAAATCTATGTCTCTAGCTCAGGTCTCTCTCTTGAGCCGCTATTTGGCGAATGCCTTTAGTCAGATGCCAAATTCAAACTGTTGAAAGCCAGATTGATCATTTCATTTCCCCTGACACACGGGCCTCTTTATCTTCTCCTACCTCAGGAAATGGCACCTTCATCTACTCAGTTGCCCAAGCCAGAAACCCAGGCATTAATTATCCTTGACTCCTCCCTCTCCTTTGTCTCTCACTCCATCAGTTACCCTGTCCTGTGGATTCTACCTCTGATGTATCTCTGGGATCCCTCCACCTCTCTCCATTCCTACTCTCAGTTCTCCGGTACTATTCACTATCATAGCCTCAACAGCCTCTGAACTGACCTCCCTTTCTCCAGTCTTACCCCACAGTTTGCTTAACCACTCTTGTATCATGGGATGTTTAGGGGGTTTGTACATGATTGCACTTTTTTTAAAAATGTCTGGCTACTTGTGTTCTTTTTTTGCTTGGATTTGGATTTCATGATATTCATATATTTGACTCTAGGGTAGGCTTTACCAATAAAGAATCACAAATAATCATCCAATTCCCTTCTATACGGACGAAATCTCCAGCTAGGTGTTCTAGATTCTAGAGGTTGTCATTCCTCAACCTGCCAATCGAAGCCCTCCACAACCCAATCCAACCACATCTATCCAGCTTCATTCCCACCCACACAGCAGTATCCGCCACTTACTCTTTCCTTCTCTGATGCATCTGATCATTCCTTCACATAAGGCATTGTGCTAAGGAATACTCTTACTCCACATGTCTGTACCTTCATGGCACGCTCCACCCCACCTCCCAAGTTACATTTAACTTCTGAGTCTAGGCATTTGCTCAACACCACCCTGCTTCCTGGAATGTCCTCTTTCACCCCCTTCCCAGTGACCAAGTCTTCATCTTTGGATGTAAGCCCATCTTCACTGACTATCCTGGTCCACAGTGATCCCTGTGCCTTTCTTTTTCTTTTCTTTTCTTTTTTTTTTTTTTTTTTTTTGAGTCGAAGTCTTGTTCTGTCGCCAGGCTGGAGTGCAGTGGCACGATCTCAGCTCACTGCAACCTCTGCCTCCCGGGTTCAAGCAATTCTCCTGCCTCAGCCTCCTGAGTAGCTGGGACTACAGGCGCGTGCCACCATGCCCAGCTAATTTTGTATTTTTAGTAGAGACGGGGTTTCGCCATGTTGGCCAGGATGGTCTCCATCTCTTGACCTCGTGATCTGCCTGCCTCAGCCTCCCAAAGTGCTGGGATTACAGGCATGACTTGTGCCTTTCTTATCTGTTCTCTCATTTCAAAATGTAATCATCTTATCTTGCTTTGTTATTTAATTCTTTCTCGTATCTATAGTTCCTCAGCTATATCAATACTGTCTCCCCCTGTCGACTGTAAACATCTGGAGAGTCAGAATCATATTATTCATTTTTCTCTTTCTAGAAAATTAGATAAGTACTTAATTACTTATCTGAGCCTTGAGCTCTTTATAGCTAAGACTGGGGGATAATAATTCCAGAATCATAGGGTGGTTGTGCGAGTACATGTAGTAAGGAATGAGAAAGTGCATGGTGCTGTGCCTAGCACATAGAAGGTACCCAGTAAATGTTAGTTTCCATTCCCCCAGTATCTATTCCTGAGCTGAGGGTACAGTAACTATGAAGTAATTATTTGCAAAATGAATGAGTGAATGATGCATAAGTAAATGACAAATAACTCAAAGAATAAAATGATGCATTCTGACTACACAAGAGAGGCAGTGCCAAAGAAACCGAGTGCCTTTCCCTGGCTGGCAGGGGAGGGCATTCTGCTGGGGGAGACTGTGGCGGGGCTATGTGCTACTGGGCTTGAGATCATGAAATGTCGATTAATGGGAAATCCAGTTTGATTTGGGTATTGCTGCTACAGCCAGCTGATTATTGTACGTTTGACTGAGTTTGTGATCTGTCAAGATCCCCAGAAGAAAGTAGTGGCAGGCATATGTTTCTTATAAATGGAAAAACAATTATTGTGTAAATCAATTTTCACTGGCATAGGCCTGGCTCCAGGCTCTATAAGAAATGAGAATATGTAGGTCTCAGAGCCCAGGCTATAAATATTTATTTCTGCACTGTCACTGGTATTTGTAGCAAGTCCTTTTTCACGAGTGGGCATTCTATTTGTTTTGATAAAGGCGTAAAACTGTTCCAAAGGCACTGAAGGCCACAACATACAAGGTCTTTAGGGAGTGCTCAGAGAAGGGGGTGTCATTTTCAGATGCTGACCATTTGGTTTTCTAGCTTCGTCCATGGAGTTCATGGCACTAATTTTGAGTTCACTGTGGAGGGAATGCCCTTTGTGGTTGGCTGCGGTCAGCAGTGACAGTGAGCCCCTCCCCTCCCTAGCTGCCCCACAGAAAGTGACAGAGGTGGCAGATTTCTCTAGCCTTCTTCCGACCCTTTTCTTCGTTCTGTGCTCCCCTCTCCACCACTCTCAACCACGTCTCCTCAACTGCATGAGATGCTCTTGAAGAAGGGGGATTACGGTTAGGAACATCAGCCTTGGCACACTGATATTCCATAAATGCATGAACAATTTGGAGAAATTTTTTTATGTGGCCACAAAATGGCAAATCCAGAAGGAACTTCACAGATCACCTACTTCAGAGATTCCTTGCAAAGGTCCATGGAACCCTAAGAAATCTGTCAGTAGAACTTAATGAGTCCATGAATTTGGATGGTGTTAAAGTACACTAAATATGTCCTGAGGAGGACTCCGTACTTCTATATTTGAGCCCTGTGAATGAACTGCAACCTAACTTAGTGGGTAGACAAGATTGAAAACCTAACTTAGGAGTATGCGCCTGTAACAATGGCTGAGTCTTGGCCAATCCCAGCAGCCATAGTTCAACCATTCATACACTGTCGAGTGTTCAAACTGTGTTCAAATAAGGCAAACGCCGAGCTGTAACCAATCCAGCTGTTCCTGCACCTCACTTCTGATTTCTGTATGTCACTTCCCTTTTTTTGTCTATAAATTTGTTCTGACCAGCAGGCATCCCGGGAGTCTCTCTGAATCTGCTATGATTCTGGGGGCTGTCCGATTCACTAATTATTCATTGCTCAATTAAACTCTGTTACATTTAATTCAGCTGAAGTTTTTCTTTTAACAATGGGAAAAAAATGCATCTTTATTTTTAGTAACTACTAACTGAAATTTAGCATTTTCTTCAGTTATGAATGGAAGCATCACACAATAGTGTTGGCAATATCTGCGACTTTGTTTCATCAGACATCAAAGTTATTTTTATATCCCATGGTAGCTTTGACAAAATACTTAAAATATCATTTGCTTTCAGCACCACTTCAAAATTACATTAAAATTATAAAATTATAAGTAAAAAAAAAATCACCTGCCACCAGATCTTATTATTTGGTGCAATAATAAAAAGCTATCTATTATTATGTCAAACATTTATTCTTTTAACATTTTGATAGCTATATCTCACTGTAATTGGTTTCTTTGGTAATTCATATTGTGTTTTTTGCATTTAAAAACTTTTTTTTTTCTGGGAGGGGAGTTCATAAGTTTCATCAGACTGCCAAAGGGGTCACAGCACAAAAATGGTTAAGAACTCAGCTCTGGTCCCCAGAAGCACATGGTTTGTCTCACATGCATATTCCAGGTCAACTTAGTGCAAATGGATCTCCGAGGAAAATGGTGAAGACACATCAGGGTATAGTAGACAAGAATGCTGTGATCGATTAGCAATGTCTGTCACAGGGACACTATGCAGAGGAGAGGTAGAATAGAATCATACACTATACTTTCCAATCTAGGCAGGTACTGCAAATAAGCCTTTCTACAATGATGGAAATGTTTCACCTGTGCTGTCCAATATGGTAGCCATTAGCCGCACATAGTTTTTGAGCACTTTTAATGCAGCTGGTGCAGCTGAAAATTTGAATTTTTAATTCTATTTAATTTTAATTATTTTGCATTTAAATTTAAATAGCCAACTGTGGCTAGTGGCTACCTCATCGGAAAACAACTCTAAATTAATCCCACCCACCCCCACCCCCAGGCACCTCCCACCCCACCTGATTACCCAACACAAAGGAGGAACCCAGACTCTTAGAGAGATGGTCTTTCCCAGAGGCCATTGGATCCATTTGTGACAAAGCCACACCAACATCCCAGATCTCCCTGTCTCCTGGTTCAAAGTTTTCTCGTTTATCTAGTGTTCCTAAATTATTTTTTGGCAGAATGTTGGTCCCCTGAACAACACACAGATGTGTCATGAGAGAAGAAATAACTCAGCGTTTACATATGTCCTCTTAGTAAAATGAGATAGGACACTATCTCTTCATTGCAGTAAAGCCTGATTTATCATCTTCCTTTTGGTTTTTGTTTAGATATGTCAATTCGAAAAGGAAGAGGAGTAGAAGCAAGAATTATTTTGCTTTTTGGCTCTGATAATTTGTTTCAAAAAACTATTTACAGGTGTTCTGGATAAAATTGATGGCTGTTCTGCAATCTCTAAACGTGTAAGAAACACACCCTAAACCAGACTGCTTCCAGGGCTGACTGATGCACTGAGGCAGGGTCTCCACGTTGACTCATGTTGAGCTACAGAACACTGCCTGGAACTCGCTGCTCGCTCTCAGTTGGCCGGAGGGGACTCTGCTGATGGAGAATTTATGGTGGGAAGTCCTGCCCTGAGGAAGGGACCGTTTCTGATGAGGTCATGAGGAGGGAATGCCTTCCTCAGCAGAGATGGGAGCCTGGGAAGGCAGCCAGGAGCATGGTTGGGAGACACAGGCCCTGAGACAGATGGATAGAAAGAGGATGAGAAATTCCGTGGGTTGGAAACCATTTGGGATCTCAACAGGTTGCTTGGTAGTTTCACCCTCCTGCAGGCTCAAGTCCTAGGAAAAATGCAAACAATAAGCTTTTTTCTTCTCCTGGCTAGGAGAGGCCCTAACCTTGCATTAACTTGGTGGATCTGACCACAGTTAAGTCTTGCCACAACTCAAAACATTCACATATAGCAAAACTGCTCAACACACTGATTAGAATCTTTCCTAAAATTTCAATGGTATTTAAACAATTTTCAAAAACCAATTATTGCAGACCAGCAGATCCTACCCCAGACATGCTGAATCAGACTTTTAGACGATGTGTTTTGAGAATCTAGGTTTTTTGTTTTTTTTTTTTTTCTGAGATGGAGTCTTGCTCTGTCACCCAGGCTGGAGTGCAGTGGTGTGACCTCGGCTCACTGCAGCCTCCTCCTGGGCTCAAGTAATTCTTGTGCCTCAGCCTCCCGAGTAGCTGGGACTACAGGTGCACACCACCATGCCCAGCTAATTTTTTGTATTTTTAGTAGAAATGGGGTTTCACCATGTTGGCCAGGCTGGTTTCAAACTCCTGACCTCAGGTGATCTTCCCACCTTGGTCTCCCAAAGTGCTGGGATTACAGGTGTGAACAACCGGAGAATCCAGGTTTTAATCAAAGCCAGCTGATTTTGATATGCAATCAGGTTTTGAAGCTACTATCCTAAAGGATGACACCTGTACCCTTAACCTTGGCATTCAAGGCCTCCAGAAGCAGGCCCTGCTCTCTACAAGTGGAGCACCATAGTGGGAAGCACACAAATTATGTAGTAATGATATAAATAAATAACAGCATCTAACATTTATTGAGTGCATGGCAGATGTCAGGTATCAGGCTAAGCGCTTTAAATGAATTGCTATTTCATCTGCCTGTTGGCTCTGTTATTGCCATTTTGCAAATGAGAAAATTAAGGCACACACAGTAAGTATAGAAATGGGATCTGAGATCTGGCAAGCTCCAAAGTTCATGCCCTTCACCTAGGGTGGTCAACTATCCCAGTTTCCCAGGGACTGAAGTGTTGCTCAAGACATGGAACTTTCAGTGGTAAAACCAGGAAAGTCCCAGGCAGACAGGGACAAGTTGGCCATTGTATCTTGACTTGGAGACTTCTGCCTGAGATGGAAGCTCAGCTCTACCACTTATGACCATGTGACATGGGGCCAGCCTCTCCACCCACAGGTTTCTTATATTCCTCATCTGAAAACAAGGATGATCACACCTATCCTGCAAGGCAGTTGTGGCCATCACGTGAGACAGTACATGTAACAGCAACCTGCTGTGTGTCTGGCACTGACAGAAAAGGCCAGCTCCCCAACACGTCCGCCTGGAAGGCGCTGCTTGGCCCAATCTGTGTTCACTTCAAGTCTGGAGAAGTCTCGGCCATTATCTCTTCAAGTGGTTCTCCACCATTCCCTCTAGGCTCGCCTTCTGGCCTCCTATTCAATGAGATACATATGGGAGTCTCTCCATCAAGCTTAATTTTCTCATAAGTTCTCTCTCGCATTTTAAAAACTTTTTGTGTGTACTCCGGGTGAACTCCTCAATACTCTTCTTCATTTCACTGTCTTTCTTCAACTCTACCCAACTAAACTTTATCCTGATTATTGAGTTTATTCAATAACTCATAACTTTTAGTCATTTACAGATAAACATTTTAACTAATAATTTTTTATTTCCAGGATTTGTTGTTGCTTCATCATATCCATCTGATCTTGCTTCACAGCTGCCTAATGTGTGTTTTACAGATTCCCGGGACTTCTGCCCCCAAGTCAATTTCTCCTTGTACCTCTTTGAAGTGGCTTCTCCCGCCTGTTGGTTCTGTTGACCACCTCTCTTAGCCTCCCTTCTCCTCTTGCGTTTTGGAATTTGGGCTTGCAGGGGCCTCTGGAGCTGCAGCTTGCTGTGTTTCGTTTTACATTTTTCCTCCCTCTGTGTCATCCCTTCCTCCCTCTAAGGCAGTATCCCTGTTGCCTCCTTTCTGACCCAGGAACCCCAGTTCACAACCAAGTCTAATACTGAAGGCTCGAGGCTCTACCTGGGGCTGACTCCAGCGATCTGACGGAGCCAGAGGCTGGCATTGCCCAGGACCTGGCTACATGGCTGTGTCTGCTCCCTTCCGTAGGCCTGGGGAGGCAGCTTTAGGAAGTGGTAGGCCAGGCAACAGTCACTGCTTTCCTCCAATCTCCCTTCATGGGCAAAGGAGGCCTGTCCCACCCCAACCTCACAGAGTGGGCCTGGCTCTGGTTCCCACCTGACATGAGGTGCTTTCACTCCCCATTAAGTCAAGAAAAGCCAAGAAGGCCAGTCTTGCTGCCTTCGTTGAGACCCAGAACCACCCAGCCCTTGCCTCATTCACCCTCACCCAAGGGTCTGCACCTTGTGCTGTTGAATGAACACTGAGCTGTTTATCTAGCATTTGACTCTCCCCGTGTTTTTTGTTGTTGTTGTTTTTTCTCTTATTTTTAGTCTTTCTTCACCCAGCATTTACAGAACAGGAAGTCCTGAAAGGATCGTTCTACTAAATCATCTTGACTTAGATATTTATGTGAAATTGTGTTTTAAAAGAAAATTAAAACCAAGGAAGATATAAAGTTTTCACACGTTTCATTTGGCACTGAAATTAATAGCCAAGTAACCAGGAGAAAAAAGCAGGAAGCCACACCGAGAGAAAGAGGGACTATACTGGGTCCTCACTTAGGAATCCGCTGTTAATTCGCCACACGATCTTCAGTGCCGAGGGTGTTTTTTTTGGTTTTGTTTTTGTTTGAGAAAAGATCTCACTCTGTCACCCAACGCCAGAGTGCAGTGGTGCTAGCCTCCCAGCTGGCCCTCCCAAAGTGCTGGGATTACAGGTGTGAGCCACTGTGCCTGGCTTTGTGTGCCAATTATTTAGTGCCTTGTCTCTCCCTGTTAAATTGAGACCTCTTCTAGTTCTAGAAGTCTGTGATTCTCTAACCAGATATCAACATAGCCCAGCGTCCTCGGGGCCTGAAGCAAGATCCTGAATGTCTCCTTCTCACCGGCCAGCGACTCTCAAATGACTGGCCTGGCCGCCACCTCTAGGACTGCCATTCCAGAAATTACAGAATTTAACAAAGTCTCTTTGGGTCTGACAGGGTGAATTCTTGCTCAAAGTCTATTTATGTTTTTCCTTTTTCTTCCTCCTTTTTCTCTGACCCAAACTTGAATCCCTCAAGAGTGTTTTAGAAAATCTCAATTAAGGGGCAAGTGGAGTTTCTAAAGGAAAACAGGAGTTACCATCTCCAATCCAGACACTGCAGCTAGCGAAGGTAAGTATTATAACTTGCACGAGGCCACTCGGCAAGTGGAAAAGTCAGGAGGGAATCCAGAGCCCTCTGCCTCCACAGCCCACACACCTCAGCACAGCACACACTGCCCGGGCATGCAGTGGGGCTGAGACCAGCAGCAGTCAGCACTGGAAAGATCTCTCCATGCCCACCCTGCCTGCTCTGGGCACAAGTCCTCCAACACGGAGCCACAACAGCCCCCAGGGTGTGTGCCAACAATTGCTGCTCACACCCCACATTTAGGGCCAACTTCTACAAATACCCCCTCAATCTTGCCAGTTGGGCATTTTATTCTACAAATACCCCCTCAATCTTGCCAGTTGGGCATTTTATTCTACAAATACCCCCTCAATCTTACCAGTTGGGCATTTTATTGAAGTCATAGAGGGTGAACTTTGCAGATCAAGCCTAATCATCTCCCCCTCTTCCTCCACTCACCATCATTTAATCCTCGAGGCAATGTTATAACCTCAGAACACAGCTCCTTTGCCAAGGAAAAGAGCTTACGACTTTGTTGTTTTCTTGGATTCATAATTCCCAGCTCAGGGCAAAAGGGCAAAGTTCCTCCTTACCACCCCTGAAGCCTCTCTCCTCTGCACCCCTCTCTCCCTTCAGGGCCCTGTCACCCCTACCGCCTGGGCCCTCGTTACTACCCCTTCCACACTCACAGCAGCCCACACCAGGAAGGAAGAGATCAGTGCGTCAGCATTAAAGGTAGTCTCTTTTTTCTTGAGACTGAGTTTTGCTCTTGTTGCCCAGGCTGGAGCGCAGTAACACAATCTTGGCTCACTGCTATCTCTGCCTCCCGGGTTCAAGCGATTCTCCTGCCTCAGCCTCCCGAATAGCTGGGATTACAGGCATGAACCACCACATCCAGCTAATTTTGTATTTTTAGTAGAGACAGGGTTTCTCCATGTTGGTCAGACTGGTCTCGAACTCCCGACCTCAGGTGATCCACCCACCTCGGCTTCCCAAAGTGCTGGGATTACAGGCGTGAGCCACTGTGCCCAGCAAGGTATTCTTTCCCAGGGGACCTTCCTATTTAACGGAGCACATTCTTTAAGCGTTTGCACGTGCACACACATACACACTTACACACAACGTTTACTGTTTTTCTGATTAGCTGGCTAACATGTGTCCATCATAGAAAATTTGAAAAGTACAAAAAAGACCAAGAAGAGAGTCAGAACCCATAATCCCACCACCCATAAGCCCTCCATTAACTCTTTACCGTATTTCTTGCCCGTTGTCAGAGTGTGTACGTGTGTGTGAATGTATCTTAGCGTATATGTGTTCAGTTCTGCGTCTCAGTGTGTATATATGTTCTAGACTACATATGTTACTACATATAAACACATACATATGTAGTTTAAAACACATATACACACTACTATATATACGTAGTCTAGAATATGTTTCCAGTTGACATTGTTTCATTGCTGTGCCTGCCAGTTCCTGCCCCCATACCACAATGTTTACACTCTTGTTGTGTTATAATAGACTAATTCCTAGTGGGCCAAATCCTCCATCATCACCCTTTTTTCAACATTTTAAAAATTATTCTCAACTACTTCTTTTTCCTGATGAATTTTAGACTTATTGTGATAAACAACTAATTTTAGACTTATTATGATAAGCCCATTATGGATTGTAAGTTCATTAAATTTATAAATTTATTGGTTAAAATTGGCATCTTACAGTATTCGGATTTTCTACTCAAAAAAATAATACATGGCTATCTATTTAGTCAAACATTCTTTAATATCTTTCAACAAAGTTCAAAGTTTTCTTTCAAATGGGTCCTAAATATTCTTGTTGAGGTTTTTATAATTTTTTTATTTTTTGTTGGGCCATTGGGAATTGGGATCTTTTTCCTTTAAATGTTTCTAATTTGAACTATGGTTTGGAAAAAATATTCTGCATCTAGCTATTATCTTACTCTCTGAATAATTGTAATACTTTTTCATGAGTTACTGTAAAACTTCAAGAATCATGTTAATAGTAATAATATCAGTGATCTTAATTTACCATGGATTATTTTTATGTCATTAAGGATCTATTTTTCTAAACTTAGTTCTTAGACTTTTAAATCAAGAATAGGTATTGAAATTTATCACATACATGTTCATTATCTGTTGAGATTATTGTATTTTTCTTATTTTACATGTTGATGTTAAGAATTACCTCATAATTTTCTAACACTAAAATATCTTTACATTTCTGGAATCAAAACTATTTTTTTTCTGGTGAATTTTTTTTTTTTTTTTTTAAAGACAGGATCTCACTCTGCTGGCCGGGCTGGAGTACAGTGGTGCAATCATAGCTCACTGCAGCTTTGAACTCTGGGCTCATGCAATCCTCCTGCCTCAGCCTCCTAAGCAGCTGGGATAACAGGCATGTGCTATCACACTTGACTAATTTTTTTAAAAAATATTTTGTAGAGATGAGGGGTCTTGCTATGTTGCCCAGGCTACTTTCCAGCTCCAGGCCTCAGGCAATCTTCCAAAAGCACTGGGATTACAGGCATGAGCCACCACACCTGGCCCCTCTGGTGAAATTATAAAATGCACTATTAAATTTGATTCATTTATGTTATATTTAGGATTTCACAACTGCTATACACACAAATGAGATGACTTTACAGCAGCATGTCCCAAAGTGTGTTCTACAGAACACTGTTGCTATGAGTTGTGCCACTAGAAATGGAAAGAGAAGAAAAGACATTAAAAAGGGGAGACAGGAAAGAAAAGAAAAGGAAAGGAAACGTCTGGCATTGCAAGGTTTGGGAAATACTATATATCCTTCCAGGAGATTCACAAGGTACGTTCTCATTTTAAAGATTCTAAGATCTGCTAGAGTTAAGAGCAAGGGAGCACGCTGTGCTTAAATTTGTATAATCCAGCATTTCCCAACACGATCGATCACAGAGCCCCTATTTCACATAATTCCTCTTAACATCCTGCAGAACTCATGTCTGAGGCATGCCTTTTGGAAACAGTGTCTTTGTCAGTTTTATTATCAGAATTACACCATTTTCACTAGAAAGGCTCTCCCTTGTCTGAACTTCTGATAAGAGGCTTATAAATCAATTAAACTGCATTGCTGCTACCCTACACCATAAGACATTTATTGTTTTCTGTAGTCATCTTCCAACCTAAGCTTATGCCTTTCACTTTTATGATTCTGAGATATTGTCTCACTCCACTGGGTCCCTTTGGAATCTCAAGCATGCAGAAAAACTCTGAACCTTCAGATGGATCGAGTTTGGAATAGTCTTTATTTAACCTTCCCACTATAGTTGAGTGGATCTTGCTCAAGCTTCCCCCATTTCACCGGGCTATATGGCCTTTGCCATCCACCTGCAAAGTCTTCCTTCCAAAACAGCCTGTCTCATCAACTCAAAGTGCCCTGTGGGGCCCAGGTGACATTTACACCATCCCTTGCCCTGCATTCTAAAGCCATCTGCTCTAAATCACTATCCCCTTTGCTCACTGTCCTTCCAACTCCAAGATCTCATTTTTCCTACAAATACCCAATAGTTAATCAAAACTCATCAACACAAGTACTGACAGACATGTTATTAGTTATCAAAAAAAAGTTTCTAGAAGTAAAAGCCTTCTAGGCATTGTGGAGGATATATTGATTTACCTTATGGCCTCTGACCTTGAGGAGTTCCAATTCTTTCGAGGTAGATGAATAAGTATCAAATCACTGCATTAAAGCTTTTGACCCAGTGCCTGGCAGAGAAAAGGCTCAGTAACCATTGACTAACATCACTTCGAATGTAGAATGATAAGTGCCATACTGGAGTTCCGTGTAAAGCGTGTGGTTAATCTTCTGAAAAATTTGCAGATCAGTGATATTTGAACTGGGTTTTAAAGATTGAATAGGAACTCATGCTGCAGAGCAAGGGGGCGATGCAACAAGTCACAACTGAATCAGTTCCAATGCTCTTTTCCATACCAACCCCACTTGATCCTCACAGCACTGTGAGGTAGACCTCATTGTTGCTGAGCCCATTTTACCGTTGAGGAAGCTAAGGATCACTTACAGCAGTGAGCGTGTCCAGATCAAAAGATTCCAGGGAATCCCAGCACTTTGGGAGGCCAAGGCGGGCAGATCAGGAGGTCAGGAGTTTGAGACCAGCCTGGCCAACATAATGAAACCCCGTCTCTACTAAAAATACAAAAATATTAGCCAGGTGTGGTGGCAGGTGCCTGTAATCCCGGTACTCGGGAGGCTGAAGCAGGAGAATCACTTGAACCCGGGAGGTGGAGGTTGCAGTGAGCCGAGATCGTGCCATTGCACTCCAGCCCGGGCGACAGTGGGAGACTCCATCTCAAAAAAAAAAAAAAAAAAAAAAAAGATTCCAGGAAACATGAGCAGCTGCCTCAGCACTGTGATGCCAAACATTTACTTTTACAAGGTGCTGAGGTCCCGGGAAAACAAGGTAGGTGTGGTCCCTGCATTCATGGAGCTTGCAGGCTAAATTCACAGAACTGTAGGCCTACAAATTCTTCCTGCGTAGAGGTCCTTAGCTCACCAATCAGTCAACGGGCTAAAGACATTGCTTTTTCCATGGACGGAAGCTGTGCCCACATTGAGTATGGGAAAAAAATGATCCCCCCCAGCCAGAGCGGGAGACCTGCAGACACTCTCAAAGCGGTGGTGCTCACCCCTAGCTTATATCTGAAGCACTGGAGAATCATAAAAATACTGCTGCCAGGCCCACCCAGACCACCAAAATCAGAAAGTGGTTTGGGTGGGAGTGGGCAGTACTTTTTTAAAAGTGCCCACCTGATTCTAATGTGAAGCCATCATTGTAAAGCAGTGTTCTAAGGGAAAGGTTGGGGCAGTGTAGGACACAGTTAGGATATTCTAATTCTGGTTCTTCATTCCTTCATCCTTTGCCTCCCCATGTCCACCCCAGCAGCTCCCCTCTCCTGATCCTATTCTCAGAGGGCCCACATCTGCTGTATCCCAGCTACCTAACACAGGGACCAAGATGTGCTCCTGGGACCATCACCACCAAGGGCTTGACTTCTAACTCTCAGATCCCAAAGTTACATTCAAAAGGGGCCTTCTGAGGGATGGCTCCTGGTAATACCGGTGGAAAAATTAGGCATCAGAGAGCTAACATGCAATGGGCCATTAGGGATTTCTGTTCAGTCACATCACAGTCTGCTCAACTAAATTGTAAGGCTGGGCCTGGTATACAGAGGTAGGCCAGCTCTCCCTGGTGGGACCACTCTGTCCCCACTCACTGCCTCAGAGGTGTCAGGGGAGTGAGGAGAGACTCATATCCTGCTTTTTACCCATGGCCAGGTCAGCCCCAGATGCAAATCCCAAGGGAGACCAGGGCCTGGAGCAGGCAGGTGCCAGCCTAACTGGGGAGCTCATTCACGCTCCGACTACTCACCCTGCTGTCTTAGGCATTTTCTCAGCAATTCAGGGAAGGAACAGCAGTGCCTGAAGTCCTTCAAAACTCTACCCAGGCAAATGGTGTTATGGGGTTTCCCTTCCCTTTGTGGAGTTCAGCCTGCTCTGCCTCACACCACGTCCTTGGTGCTTTCCTAGGAAGGAGGTGATTTCCTCCAGCCAGCAGCAACTGGAACATATTCTGGAATTCATCTGGATTCACTGAGAGTGTGAGAGGAGGTGGACAAGGGCATGGAACCGAGGTCACAGAGCAGTGCAATCCAGTTAACCTGATGCCACCCGATTAAGCCATTGAGATTGCGGTATCACAGGAACAGAAGCCAGCCTTGGGCTGTCAGCTTATCGGTTGGTCATCACTACCATCTTCCAGTGTACGTATTTCCAGAAATGATTCATTGCACTAGATCCCTGTAGCCTTAAGACAGTGATGTAATGTGAAATGGGACCTGTAAATGGAAATCCTTCCTGTGAATGCAGAGCATTAGATTG
Source organism: Nomascus leucogenys (assembly GCF_006542625.1). Classification (NCBI taxonomy): domain Eukaryota; kingdom Metazoa; phylum Chordata; class Mammalia; order Primates; family Hylobatidae; genus Nomascus; species Nomascus leucogenys. The sequence goes on from NC_044386.1 coordinate 82,189,207, forward strand.
TAGATTTCCCTGGCCATCCACTGAATGGAGGTGGGGTCTGTGCTGAAGTCTGACTATTGCACCTTCCTGGCCTCATTTCTTCACCTACAAAACCAAGAAGACTACTGCCCCCAGAACTGCTCCCCTGGGATGCTGTGAACATGAATAAGTTATTGATGGCAGAGAACAGGCTAATAAATCAAACATTCCCATCATGTCTGTTTCCAATTTCTCCTTTCAGTGAACATTTATTTACTCATCATCTACAGCATGGAGCAGCATGCCCTGCTCTGTAACGTTCCTCTTTTGTGTGTCAAAGGCTAAGAGCAAAGACTCAGAATCCACACTGCTTACATTTTAATCCTACCTCTCCACTTCCTAGCTGGGTGACCTTGGATACCTTAAATCTGTGCCTCAGTTTCCTCATCTGTTAAGTGAAGATAATAATAGTATCTACCTCATAAGGTTGTTATCAAGAACAAATGAGTTAATACATATAAATGGCTCAAAATTATTGCCAGGTGCAGTGGTGCATGCCTGTTCTCCCAGCTACTTGGGAGGCTAAGACAGGAGGATCACTTGAGCCCAGGAGTTCAAGGCCAACCCAGACAATATAGCAAGACCTCATTTCTAAATAAAAGATAAGAGACAAAGAAAAAAAGAAGGAAGGAAGGAAGGAAGGAAGGAAGGAAGGAAGGAAGGAAGAAAGAAAGAAAGAAAGAAATTGAACAAGCACATAGTAAGTGCTCAATAAACTCTTGCTCCAAGGATAATGATTAATACATAGCACTCTCATATAATGAGCCCAACAGAAACTTATTTAATTTGCTTATTTGCCACCTAAACAGAGTTCCTAAACTTGTCTGCTGATTTTTAAAAATTACCCAAGGCACATGTTAAAAATAGAGGTTCCACGCCCCTACCTTGAAGATTCTCATCCAGCAGATCTAGAATGGAGCCCAGGAGCCACATGTTGAACAAATACCTGCATGATCCTAATGAAGGGTTTAGGGGACTAACTGCTTCTCTAATGAGACCAAGAGCCTAACAGGACTAAAATCTGTGCTTTTTTTGCTTCCCCTTCCTCACTCTCTCAATTAATCTGAAATGCCAGAGGGGGATAATGCTTGACTTATGAGCTTTAGGAAAGCTCATCTTTTCTCCCCCATCCTATCTAATGAAGAGAGGCTTCCTAGAAGAGGGGAGGAGACTTCCAAAAGGACTGGAACAAAGGGAGAGTCCTGGGCTGAGACAGGAAGGTGGTGAGTTGTTGCAAGATTTGGGACAACAGGAGAGGAAGGGAGGATGGGCCAGGGAGGCCCAAGGGCCTCACATATGCAGATTCCTGGGCGGCGTGGTATCTCGGCAGCCTCTCCAGGGATCTTTCCTTCCCTTTACCACCATTATGCTTTGGATAAAATCCTGAGGGGCCCAGTAAACTATAGGCCCATTCTCCCAGAAATTCTGCCCCATTTGTTGAACCATGTGTTCATTTCTTGAACCACATCTCCTGAGCATTTTCCTGGGACTGGGAAAACAAAATTGAGTGTGAGAGTCTTTGACAGAAAGCTTCTCTCCATGGAGAAGCTTGGTGTCCAGAAGGAAGGTCGTGTGAAAAGATATTAGCAACGCAACACGGAAAGCGTGAACTAGTGGCATGCAGAAAGGGCCAAGGGAGGCCGGGAGCAGTGGCTCACACCTATAATCCCAGCACTTTGGGAGGCCGAGGCAGGTGGATCATTTGAGCCCAGGAGTTTGAGCCCAGCCTGGGCAACATAGGAAGACCTCATCTTTACAAAAAATTTAAAAATTAGCCTGGCATGCTGGCAAGTGCCTATAGTCCCAGCTACTCAGGAGGCTGAGGTGGGAGGGTTGCTTTAGCTCGGGAGGTCAAGGCTACAATGAACTGTGATTGCACCACTGCACTCCAGCCTGGACGACAGAGCAAGTTGTATCTCCAAAAAAAGGGCCAAGCGAGCCCCAAGGAAGGAGGATCTCTTCTGGGGAGGGAGAGGATTACAGTCTTACAAAGCTTCTCTAAGGTGTTATGCCAGGCCTTGAAGGATAAAAAGGAGCAACCAGACTGCTACAGAAAGCAAAGGCATCCTAATAAAAAATCAGTCAAAGGAAAGACACCAAGGTGTAAAAGGGCACAGGTGTGGCTGGAATGCAAAGGGCTGGGCATGGGGCTGGAAAGGTGGGTGGGTCTGGCACCTGAATATCCCTGGGTTTCAGCCCAGGAGTCTGGGCTTTCCCCTGCAGCTGATGGAAACCACTGAAGAATTTGGTGAACACAGTTTCTATTAACAAGAGAAGAGCAAAAGAGGGCAGGAGTTGTGGGAAATAGACCAGGACAAATGGAGTGTGAGTTACCAGCGGGGCCTCCACATAGAGAGGTCCAGGAGGTGGATATAAATAAAAGCCTGGGGCCAGAGAGAGGTCCAAGCTAGAGGCGAAGATTATGGAATCTTATCATGAAGGTGAGAGTTGACGCTGGGGCAGAAAAGCGACCGCCCCCACCCCCAGGAGAGCACACAGAGATGAGAAGGCCATAGGATGGCATCTGCACCAACAAGTTCATTCCCTTCCATGGAAAATCCAGCCCCTTGCTAGTCCAGGAGGACTAGCAAGAAGGAATTACCCCCTGTAATTTAGCCTTCTGCAAGGACCTGCTTTACCCACTATCAAATTCTGGCCCAGTTCTGCCTGAGGCCAAATTACACCCGGTGTCATCTACCGGACAAGTCTCTACGGTGAAGGAAGTATGCGTCATGGTTGCTTTGTAACTTCCCAAATGTGTCTTCAGAGCTCTGAAACAATGAGCAGGGACCTATTTCCGGCCCTAAATCTCTGTAAAGGAAAGAGCCATTACTCCTAGAGCACGCTGGGCAGGTGGGGGCAGGGTGCTAGGAAATGTCCGCTTCCCCTCACCCAAGATTTCCACACCTACCTGCAATCATGCTTTAAACTCCCCTCACCCAAGTCACATTTTTACAACCGTACAGAAGTTCATAGGGCTGTTACCCTGGGCTGGTTAAGTCAACAGGTATTTACTGGTGCTGCAACTCCATACTCTTTAAATATCTCTCTAGCTTTCCACCTGTCACCTCTATTTTGATGACTGCCACATCTGCCTGATGAGCAAGACTCTTAGCTGTTTCAGGTATTTCCAATTGCCAGCAGGACATTTACGATGGAGAGATATAGTAGATCTTTGTTGTAACAGCGAGAGTTTTGGCGTCTCAGTGTCTGTGTTTGGAACCCTGTTCCACCTCTTACTAGCTATGACCTTAACTATTCTTCACCTCATGTTCTTTATCTGTAAACTGAGAATATGAAAGTGCAACCTCATGGGGCTGCAAAGAAAGAAAAACACTCATGCCTAAATCTCTACAGCAGTGCCTGGCACACAGTAAGCAAGCGATAAAAACAAGCTGTAATTATTACCTCCAGTCAGAAGTTCTACTCCCACCTCAGACTCTTATGTCCAAAATAGAGACTTGGGCCCTTAATTCTGGTCCTGTTCCTCTACGAAGAAGCTCTGGGTGGCACTTAACAGACAAGAAAATGAGGCCCACGTAGCAACGTGACGTGCTCAAAGTCACAGAGCAAGCCAAGGAGAAAGCTGGGGTCAGGACTCCTCATCCAGGGCCCTTCTGCCACTTCCTATTGTTACTGGGAAGTGTGAAGTCCTCGGTTTTTAGTCCTTCTGGAGGAAAGAATTTGGCTAAGAGACCAATTAGTAAAGTTAGCAAAAGGAAATAAGAGTGAACTCCAAGAGAGGACTGGGCTCTTCCGGCTGGGAGCAGCCCTGATACTTTTGTATTGCAGTTTTTATTATGCCAGACTGTTTCTTTAAGCTCCTGCCTCCATCTTAAGACTCCACCTTTTTCTTTGTTTAGTTTTCTGCTTTTGTTTTAAGTCTCCACCTTTGCTCCCGCCTAGTTTTCACCCAGGTTTGTGGAATTTCCCTTACTGTCGTTGATACACCTGTGTGGGGCCCGGTAATCAATACGAATCTTACCTAATGGTGGCCTTGCTCATGTACCACCACCACAGAAGGGTCACGGGGGGGTTACAACTGTACTTACTGTGCCTGTGGATTTCTTAGGAATATTTTCTTTGCCCTTTTTATCTTTCTATTAATACGTAGCTAGCTACATTTTGACAGGTTAACTACAAAATTACAAGATGTCTTAAGGAGTGTTTGGGGGTACTTTTTCTGTATTGGCATTTTCCCTTCTCTCTGTTTATATTTAACATACGTGTTTTAAGTAGTCTCTGGAACATAAAATTTTCCAAAACTCCCGCCCCAGGGGCTCTCTTTTTGGTTTATGTCTAACTATTCATCTACTCTAACAGTATGTGCCCCTTCGCACCAACCCAGCCACCCAAGAGGAGGCTGCCGGCACCGGCAGAGAGTCCCTGAAGAAAAAGTTAGACTTGGTACCAAAATCACCCCAGCCACTTATTGGAAATGTAGATTCCTGGCATCCTCCTATTAGATTCTGATTCAGTAGGTCTAGGGTGGGGCCCTAGATCCACATTTTAACAGGCACAACCAACTCTGTACCCCCACCAAGTGGCTTGGATTCAGATGGCCCCCGCTTTGAAAAGTGCCTCTCAAGGGAGAGTTGATGCATGTGCCTCCACTAGAGATGAAATCCTGAACAGGGCCCAGTGAGGCCCTCTGGCCAGCCTGGGCTGCATGCCTTGCGAACACGCTTGCGGGCGCAGTTATTGGGCATGGCTGCAGTCCCTGAGTGGCATTTCAGGAATTTGGTCACATTCTTTCATACTGTCATCCTAGAAAGGAACGCCGCCCTTTCAGACAAAGATGCACCTGTACCCCTGCAAAATCAGCAGGACATGCAACCCCAGGATTATCATTCCACTGGACATTGTTTACTGCAATGGGAATTCATCGGGAGCTCGTGGGATTGTGGGTAATCTTATTCATAGCACCTGCCTCCTCCGTGGGTGACCTCATCAAAGCCTCCTGAAGCTTGTCCCCTCTCCCATCCATCCTGCAACTGACACTGAATATTAATACAGCTTCAGAAGCTTCTGTCCTTGCTCTCCCATAACCAGTGACCATGTGGCCCCCTCTCTAATCTGGGCCCTTAGACCCTTTCTAGAGGGAGACAATCAAAGCAGAATGGAAGCTGTTTGAAGAAAGAATCGCTGAAGAGCAATTTGCAGCGATAGTAGCAAGAATTACAGTTCTTTTTGTCTGCTTATTAACGGGCTCCGGCTAAGTATCAAATGGGAGAAGAGAATGCATTCCCAACACAGTAACTGGCTGATTTGGAGATGTTATTAAAAAGAGTTGACAGAATTCATTCAGATTGTGACTAATTTAATTGTGGAGGGCTTTAAGGGTTCTGTTTACTTCTCAGCTCATGGCTCTCTCCTGCCCAGAACTTGTACCCCAGGCCTGTGTTCATTCATTTCCATTTCTGAATTATCACAAGGGCACGGAGATAACAAGGTCTGGTGACCAGAATATGGCTGTGAGAACTAAGAAATACTGTGATAACTGTCCTACAGCAATCTGGGGTCGGCCTTTGCATCAGCAGTGTGGCTGGCAGCAGGAAAGACATACTGTGAAATCACACAGAACGAGTTTCCTCCCCAGATCTGCTGGTCACTGGCTGTAGGGCCTTGGACAGGTCACTTAAACTATCTGAATCTCAAATTTCTTGTCTGTAAAATGGGGATTCTAATATTGAATTTACAGGGTTATTGTGCTGATCAAAGGGCATAGTTAGCAAATGTCCTTTATTCCAAATGTTGTCCAAGATACACAATAAATAGCTGTTATTATTTCTTTTCTCTATTTTCTTCTTGGTAGCACAGAGATAGGAAGTGATTGTGCCATTGCTCAACTTAAGAACAGAAAAGGAATCACTTTCAATATAGTAGAAGGGGAAAGGAAATAAAACATATTCGACTAATCCAGTAGAAGTCAATAAAGCAGGAAAATAAAAAGAGAAGGAAATATAAAACATGTATTTAGAAAACAAAAAGTGGTAGAAGTCGGTCAAATATATCAATAATCACAACAATTATAAACAGATTAAACTCATCTGTTAAAGGATAAATTTTCAGATTAGATTTAATTTTTTCATTCATTCATTCAACAAATAATTATTAAGCACCTACTATGCATACTAGGCAGTGGTCTAGGCACTGCAATCCAGCTAAAAGCTATTCTAAAAGACACATTTAAAACCAAAGACAGGAAAAGATCAAAACCAAAAAATTAAGAAAAAATATTACAGGTAATACTAACTAAAAGAAGTTGACCTTAACAATATTAATTCGAAACAAAATAAGCCTTAAGACAAAAACTTGGCAACAAAAAGGTCTTGACAAAGAATAATTCACCAAAAAAAATTATAGTTAACCTGAACCTGTGTAACCTTACAACACAACTTCGAAATATATAAAGCAAAAACCAACAAAAAGACATTATTGACAGTTAATAATCAAAGTGGTAGATTTTAATCACTTCTCTCAGAAAGCATTGAATCAGACCAAAAAATTGTGAAAGATACAGCAGAGTTGAACCATAGTTATTTATGAAAACTTGCACCTCAAAAATAAAGAATAAACAGGTATTCAAGTACATACAAGAACTAACCATGTACCCTAGGCCACAAAGAAAACATCAAAAGGCATCAAAGAATTGATATTATACAGATCACATTCACAAACCTCAGCACAATAAAATTATAACGTCAGTAACCAAAACATTTCCACACAACCCATGTGTTAAGAACATTTCTGAATGCCCCTCTAAATAATTAATGGGTAAAAGGAAGAATAATCATGGAAATTATAAACTATAACTTAATGACAATAGAATATTATATAGCAAAATAGTAAAGAGTAACATAAATATGGTTACTGTCCCACAGACAACTCCACAGCACAGGGACATCCCAAGACTAAGATATCAGATGGGAACCCTTAAAACTAAGGCAAGTGAACAGAAGAGTTTTAGAAGGGCTGAACAAGACTCTCTCTCAAATAGCATTTTTGTTTTTTTGAAATGGAGTTTTTCTCTTGTTGCCCAGGCTGGAGTGCAATGGCGCGGTCTCGGCTCACCGCAACCTCCGCCTCCTGGGTTCAAGCTATATCCTAGTCATCTTCATCTGTGTAGAACCATATACGGTAGGCATTCAGCAAGTCTTTGTGGAGACACCTTTGGGGCCTGCACCCCAGTGCTACTCCTTTTAGCTGGCTGGAGCGTTTCAAACCGTGGCCTGCCTGCTATGGCTAGAGGGAAGATACCCTGGTTTTTAGGTGTGTTCCAAAAAAGCTCCTACCATTGCTGGGCCAGAGAGAGCCAGAGAGCCACATTCCTGCCACATCACGCCCCCATCCAAAACACCGCCACAGTGCAATGACACCCCACTGGGGGCCACTTTACATCAGATCCCAGGATTCATTTATTTATTTATTTATTTTTGAGAGAGAGTCTCACTCTGTCACCCAGGCTGGAGTGCAACGGTGCGATCTCAGCTCACTGCAACCTCCGCCTACCAGGTTCAAGCAATTCTCCTGCCTCAGCCTCCCGAGTAGTTGGAACTACAGGCTCCCACCACCATGCCTGGCTAATTTTTGTATTTTTTAGTACAGATGGGGTTTCACCATGCTGGCCAGGCTGGTCTTGAACTCCTGACCTCAGGCGATCCACCCGCCTTGGCCTCCCAAAGTGCTGGGATTACAGGCATGAGCGCAGGATTTTTAATAGATGTCATTTTCCAATCTGCCCCCTGGAAGTCTGGAAATGTAGAGGTTTAGTCTGAATCCTGTCTGGAAATTGGTGTTCACCTGCTTTTGCAGAAAGGAGTAAGATTTCACTCTGGGCAAGGAAAAACCTCATTAAAGGCTCATTTGTCTTCCTGGGGAGACGTTTGCCTGAAACGAACTGAATCTTAAAATGCAAATTCTTTCTCAGGGAATGAATGTGGCAACTGAAGCTGCAGTACCTCTCACAATGATTTGAGAGCAATTCTTTTACTATTACTATCATCATTATCATTATTATCATTATTTCAACCCAGCCATTAGGTTAATACTATTAAGTCAGCATTTTCAGCAAATTGTTAGTGGCGTGAAAGTGTGTGTGTGTGTGTGTGTGTGTGTGTGTGTGTGTGTGTGTGTAGGGATTACAGCTGTCATCATTTCTATCCTGTTGTAAGGTTTAATAATTTAACCACAAGTACGTGCTACAGGCTGAAAGCCGATGAGTGAGAAGGAAGCAGGGAGGAAGGGGGGTGCCCAACCCATACACTGTCCCATTAATATGAAGGTAATCAGCATGACTGTTGGATGAAGTAGAGCACGGTCCATGAGGCCACAATAGAGCACATGTGTACACATCAGCATCCCAGCACTTTCTATGGACCCTGGCCCTCTCTGTGGCTAGGCATTGGTGGCAGCCCCAAGAAGCCTAAGATGAAATTGACTTTAAAAAGTGGAAGCAGCAATGTGGTTTGTATCCCCCCGGGAAGTATGGCTTGATTTATTACCACATCCCCAATTACCCAGTGCTTGACAGAACTGGTCAAGCAGGGGAGGGGGCCATAGTGTTAGTTCCCTTCCATGGAGAGTCATGGCAGCGTCACTGAAAGTGTGGGAGTGTTGGAGTCAGCTGAATCTGAGTGTGAATCTCTGCTGTGTGACTGCACAGGTGACTTAAACTCTCTGGGTCTGTTTCCTTATCCACAAAATGGGGGCTGGAACCCTTTCTCCTAGGATGATTATGAGTGTTAAATTAGAAAAATTCACGGACTAGCTCACCGTATGCACATGCATTGTAGGCGCTCAGTCAACAGCAGCTACTCTGCTGCTACAACTGTTCTGTTCCAGGCTTGTTTCCTAGCTCCTGCAGGGCCCAACTCAGTGCCTACCTCAGGGCTCCAGCTAGGGCCTTCCAAAACCTCCATGGCCAGATGAACTGTCCTGAAGACATCCAGGAGGAGGCACCCCACCCCTGGGGAATCTCTTCACTCTCTTTCCCTGGCTCTGGGCAATAATCTGAGATGTCAGGCTGGGTGTTTCTTTTAGAGGACAATGTGTCTTCAAGTACTGCCAGGGCAGTGATGAGCAGGTTGTGCCTGGGACCCTAGGGAACTGTATTTGGGTCTCCCTTTCCTAGAGACCCCCTGTCAATCTTCAGTGTTCCTCAGGAGGCACTCACCTGACACCACAGCCCACTAAACACACACACACGCATCAATAACAACAAGAGCATCAACTTATTTTTTGGAAACTTTGGCTCCAACTAAATGAATTGGGGCCACCATCACAATATCCCTGTCCAGAAAATGAACATAAAGATACATGAATAATCTTGTCAATGGTTTAATTCCTCCACCTTGAAATTTACTATTTAAAACTTGGAGATAATAAAGAAGTAGAAATTACAGGGGGAAAACGATCTACCAACAACTTTTGGCTAACATTTAGCAATATCTCTGGTGAGTCTCTCCTTCATGCATATTTCATTTTATATAGTAGTGATCATCTTAGATGTCTGATATTCATTTATGTGTCCTGCTTCTCTCACCTAATTTTATAGAGTGAGCATCATTTTAACAGTTGCATAATATTCTCTAAGAAAAGATATACCATGATTTATGCAACCACCTTCCAATCATTGGAATCTCAGATTGCTGCCAAAACATTTGCTATTGTAAATGGCATTATGAAACAAATCAAACCTTTTCTACTTTGGGTTCCTTGTTGGTTGGTTGGTTGGTTGGTTGGTTTTATTTGTTTGTTTGGGGGTTTGAGATGGGGTCTCACTCTGTCATCCAGACTGGAGTGCGGTGGCACTATCATGGCTCACTGCAGTCTTGACCTCCTGGGCTCAGGTGATCCTTCCACCTCAACCTCCCCAGTAGCTAGGACTACAGGTGCTTGCTGCCACACATGGCTAATTTTTTTTTGTATTTGTAGTAGAAACGGGGTTTCATCATGTTGCACGGGCTAGTCTCAAACTCCTGGGCTCAAGCGATCCACCTGCCTCAGCCTCCTGAAGTGTTGGGATTACAGGCATGAGCCACCGCACTCAGCCTGCTTTGAGGGTTGTTATCTCACGAATTATTTTCTGGAATGATAAGTATAAGGTTAAATGTTATAAGGCCCCTAATATGTATCACCGACCTAATTTCCAAAAGAGTTATATCAATGTATATACCCCTAAACATTTGCTCCTGATCTTCACAGATATCCACTCTCACCAAAATAAATAAGTAAATAAATAAACTCAACATCCTTAGAAAATGTCTCAAGTAGACGGCAGAACATTAAGCCATCACTTCCCAAGATGTGGGTCCCTCCCATGCCACTGTAGTACAGGAGATATTAGAGCATACATAAACTTTTTTTTTACTTTAAGTTCTGGGATACATGTGCAGAATGTGCAGGTTTGTTACATAGGTATACATGTGCCATGGTGGTTTGCTGCACCCATCAACCTGTCATCTAGGTTTTAAGCCCTGCATGCATTAGGTATTTGTCCTAATACTCTCCCTCCCCTTACTCCCCACCCCCTGACAGGCCCTGGCGTGTGATGTTTCTCTGCCTGTGTCTGTGTGTTCTCATTGTTCAACTCCCACTTATGAGTGAGAACAGAGCATAAATAAACTTTTAGTATATATTAGAAAAACTATGAAACACACAAATCCATATTTCTTTAAATATTATTATTAGGCCTTAGCTAAAGTGTGGGTTTAAGGTTGTTTTTTTGTAAGTGTGTTGAGTTCAAACTGTACACTACTATGATAAAAAGCTGTAAACACAGAGCAGGAAACTGCCCTGGTCTGTCAGGCAAAGCACAGTCATGCCCTTAGAAAGAACAGGGCAAGGTAAGGAAAACTGAGTGAAAAACACTGGCTTACACGCACACACACACACGCACACACACACACACACACACACACACGGCCACATGCTAATGCACAGCCCTTCAGGGTTGAGGGTGAGGTGAGGTCAGCGTTCTATGCTATTATCAGACATCGTTGCCTTAGTGAGAATGAGGTGTCTAAGGGAGCAGAGAGGCCAGAGCATGCCTTAGGGTATTAGACTCTGCCATGGGGGATTAGGGCATGGGAGAAAGGCAAAGACAAGAACAGGCAATTCAGAGGGAAACTGTGTAAACTACTTTTTCCAAGTTTCACAATTTTGCCTTGAAAATCAAGTATGGTCGAAGAAAAGCCAGGCCTGTTTCTCTGTTGTTCAAACATCCAGGCGTGTGGCAAGAGCTTGAGCTTTGGCTCAGCTAGGCCTGTGCTCACGTCCTGGTTCTGCCACTTTGCAGCTGTGTGAGCCTCAGTTTCATCACCTTTTGTGGGGATGGTAATAATACTTATTTCATAGCACCACTGGAAGAGAAAGGGTTCAGTGCCTAGCACACAGACAGGCTCCCACAGATCCCAGTAGTAGGAGTCAGGGGGAGGGGAGGGGAGAGCTGTAGTAATGTCGAGTGGTAACACCGAGGGAGGGAAAAGAGAGGGGGCATGATATAGTGTTGGGTAGTGTAATGTTGCCCTACCCAATCTCTTTCAAAGTAGTCCCAGAAAAGACAGGGGCCTGACTAGGGAATGCCACATACCCATCCACTTCCAAGAGCCAGCGAGACTGGTAAGAACTATCGAGAAACCCAGAATCCAACTGTACTGGGTTGCATAGTGTCCCCCCAAACTCATGTCCACCCTGAACCTCAGAATGTAACCTAATTCAGAAATAGACTCTTTGCAAACGTAATTAGTTAAGGACTGAGATGAGATCCCACTGAATTTGAGTGGGCCCTAAGTCTGATGGCTGGTGTCCTTATAAGAAGAGGAGTGAACTCATGGAGACACACAGAGGGAGGAAGGCCACAGGAAGATGGAAGCAGATATTGGAGTTATGCCACTATAAGCCAGGGAGTGCCAGGAGACACTGGAACCCATAAAAGGCAAGGAAAGATTCTTCCCTAGAAGCTGTGGGGAGCACGGTCCAGCTGACACCTTGATGTCTGACTTCCGGCCTCCAGAACTGGGAGAGAATAAGTTCCTGTTGTTCTAAGCCACCCAGTTTGTAGTAATTTGTTACAGTGGCCACAGGCAACTAACAGACCAACCATCTCAATTCACAGAGGAAGAAAGCAACTACTAAAGACGACAGTCGCCGTCAACCCACAGAAAGCTATCAGCCAAACAGGGGCTAGAACCCAGTTTCTTGGCCCTCGTTCGGGGCTCTTCTCCCACTTGACAGAATCCTCCAAGTCTGTGACATCGAATAGGACTTCACATCTAGATTAGAGCCAGACAAAAGGCCGATTTTGACAGGGCCGCTCACCCCTCTGCGTCTGTGTCCTCCCCAGAGAGCACCCGGTGAGTAGAATTCACTTTTCCTGATCGTGACTGACTGCTCCGTTCTAGGTAAGAGCTCTAACTGATTAGTCGGGCAACTGGTGACTGATGAGTTTGCTTGTCATCTGTCATGACAGAGGAAACCCCAGTGAGCTCCCTCCCCCGCTGAAACCAATAGGCAAGAAGTTCATCTCCACGTTGCTCATGCCACATGAAAGTGCTGCATAATAAATGGGAAAAAACCTAATAAATAACATACGATTTTGATATTGACTCAATGGGACATTGAACTCAATATCTGTTGAGTCAATGAATGTTGTTCAATAAATATGCCCAGGCATTCCTTTAAAAAGGCATGGAGTTTTCTCTTCTACATATTAATAACAGTTCCATTTATTGAGCATGTACTATGGGCCGAGTATTATGCTAAGTCTATCAGTCAGGCCCTTATATACTTAGTATAATACTTGGCCCATAGTAGATGCTCAGTATACCAGTTTGATGTATCAGATGCTCATATATCCCTCACTGATATACTTAGTATATATCAGTTCCTTTATTCAACTCTCCTCAAATTACCTGAGTGTTCAACTTGCTCCCTGATTGACATATACTTAGTAATAGTACATATCTAAGTACATATAGTAATAGGATGTATCTAAGTATATATAGTATACTAAGTATATATCGGCCAGGGAGCAAGTTGAATAGTCATATCAGGTAATTTGAGGAGAGTTGAATAAAGGAACTATTTACAAAGCTGTGGGTAGTGTGCGGAAACCCCACAGGTGCATGCGGTAGCCCAGGGTGGATAGTGCCAGCCATTACCCCCTGGGCTGAAGGATAAAAGGTGGGAGACGAAGACAGGTATGTGGAGAGGGCAGTGCAACTGGAGCTGAGATGGGGTCAAGGGATGCAGCCTGTGAACAGTGCCCAGAAGGGAGGGTGCTGGACTCACCCCTGTTCCCCACTACAAGGTCAGAGGGGCAAACGACAGTTATCCCATCCTCTCATGATTGGATCTGGTTTGTGTCATTTAATTGTCTCGACAATCCTATAAAGTAGGTACAATTATCACCAGCCCATTTTAGAGATAAGGAAACTGAGTTAAAAGAAGAAACAGATTGCCCAGTTGTGGCAATCAGCGGGCCAGGATTTCAACCAAATCTCTCCATAGACCATAAAGTCTGCAGGATAAACTTGCATCGTGCCATAAACTTGCTGTGAAATTGGCAAGATTTATTTTTAAAAATAACTTTATAAAACTGGATTAGCTATTCACCTTAAAGTGTTGATGTCCTTTCACCCCCCTTTAAAAAATCAAATAACTTGTATATAATTTAGTTGTTTGGAAATGGAAAGACGAATTCGCGGGGTAACTGATGAGCCAGATAAAACTGCATTTAGTCTCTAAACTATGGGGATCTGAAAATCCTGTGTAGTGTTCAGAGAGAAGAGATGGAGAAAAGATGAAATAAAATGCAGGCTATGGGCACCAGAAGGGATTTTGGAGATGAGCAAGCCCCAAGCCCACCCCACCCCCATTGCACAGGAAGACCCTGCCAGGGGAACTGAGTCGCCAGGGGCAGGTGAGTGTGCTGCACAGTGGGTCTCCTTGCAGATGAGGCTGGAAAGCTCCCCAGCCTCTACCACCTCTCTCCACACACACCATGCCCCACCATGTGGAAGAGCTGTCTGTTTCTTGAGCATGCCTGCCCAAGCCGGGGTCTTTGTTATTGCTAGTCCCTCTACTTAGGAGAACTAGAAAGAGCAAAAAGCCCTAACATTGTTTCAAGTGCTACACACGCTGCTAATTTCATCTTTGGAACAACCTGTTAGATGGGTACTATTACTATCCCCAGCTGACATCTGTAGGAAACAAGCACAGAACAGTTATGTAACCTACTCAAGGTCACACAGCCAAGACGTGGCAGAGCAGAAATTCAAACCCGAGGAATCTAATCCAAGCCCTTGCTCTTTCCTACTGAATTCTACTTTCTGGAATGCCCTAGCTACTTCCTCCCCACCCTCTGTTCAATTAGTTGCTATTGCTATCTCAAAAACCTTTAGCTCAGGGATCTTCAAAATTTTCCACCAGAGGACTTTGAATGTCGGAGGAGAGCGAATAGGTGCCCGTGGGGGTTGGGGCCGTAGCCTGAGGAGTCTGTCATGTGGGAAAAATCTCTTTGCAGTCTCTTGTTTTAGTTTTAAAATTCATCCAAAGTTTGTACTCCTTTACATAATATTGTCAAGTTTGTTTTATTTTTTTTTAATGATGTTTTTAACTACTTACCACTGAACAAACCAATGCTCTGAAGAGGCACCAGTTTTATCCTGTGGTGGCTATGATAAATACAGGCTTATCCTATGACTTCACCTACCCCATCGCACAAGCCCCACATTCTTCAGGAATGTGAAATCTACTTTAGTTCAAGCGCCACTTCTTTAGGTAAAGCCTTCCCTAGCCCCACCCTACAAAGCAGGGCCAAAGCCCGTGCTCACCAAGCAGCCGAAGTATACCTCTCATTTCCAAAAGGATCGTCAACTCTCTCATCCCCTAAGATAGTGACTTGTCCTTCCTTGATTAATTAAGGCAGCTGCCATTCAGGACTATTAGCGTCAACAGGCCCTAGGCAGAGGAGGCAAAACACCAAATGCTACCCTGCAAAATGATGTGGCCAACTGAGGAAGGTGGAGGCGTGCAGAGCAAATTGAGGAAACGTAGGCTTTCTCCAGTGAAGTGCTGGTGAAGGTTTATTGACCTGGGTGTGGGGAGGACAGCCCTGATTTGTAGTGTTTGCCAATTTCCAGGTGTAAATACTCCCACAATTGCTGACTTCAACGGGCCTGGAGTTGAGTAGTGATGTGCAGTAGTGTATTCCACCATTACAGACACAATAGATAATAGTAAAGTGTAGCAAAATAATTAGGAAGTAATGCATTTTTAGCATGTATTAAAATTTTTAATATAATTTATTTAATTACAAGTTGATGGAATTTACAATTTAATAATGGTGGCAATGTTTAACAACTGACTGACAAAATTCCCGAAAATTTCCATCAAACAGCTCTCATAAGCCAGCATGGGCCATCTCCAGCACACTACCGAACAGCCAAATTTCTGTGTGTGTCTTAAACAGTACTAGTTCCCAAAGTTAATTACTGTTTGGGGAGAAGATTGCATGTATAATTTAATAGTACTATTACATCATAGAACCTGCATGCATGCAACTCACACTGATGGGACTGTTGAGAAGAAATCCAATGAAAAGGATCCACATCCACCACTGGCTGTGGACTGCAGGACTTGGAATTCCTCCCTCTGGTTCTGGCTGGGCCCTAGGATTTGAGTGGTCATGAGAGAGACTGGAGAGGAAGGGACGGCTTAGCAAAGGGCTGAATGGGCACTATTCTAGAATTAATGTCCCTGGGCCGGGGCATTGGAAGGAGGGCATGGAAAGGATGCATCTGGAGAGTTAGAAATTTTGGTGGGGAGGGGCAGGAGTTTTCCAAGGGAGGTAGATGGAAACTCGAAGACCTAGACTCTTGAGAAAATGTGCCTTCAGTCTTCCCATGAAAAGAAAACTCAGAGAAGCTTGTGTGGAGCCAGCCCTGAAGCAGTCATGAAAAACTGAGAGACTTTGCACCAGGGAGTACCCAATATGATACCCCAGTCAAGGAACAAAGGCCATGTTTGGCTTCCAGGGAGCCACTGGACTTGGTACTGGGAGAGGACAAAGAAGGAGAAAAATCAATTCTGGCCCTCAGGGAATTTCCTGAGTAGAAGTATGCACAAATCATTAATTCCAAGGGTGAGCTCACGGGCTCCGCTGTGAGGTTGGGAGACTTATCTAAGGTCTCAGTAGCCGGATGAGGATCCTGCCAAGGTTTCTTCCTCCCTAACGGATGCCAGCAGCTCCCCTCCTCTCTGGATCAGGCATAGGTGCTGAGGGAGGCTGAGGACAGGGGCAGAATATCTCCAACTGAGGGGACTTCTGGACACGTGGGGTTGTCAGTGGACTTCCCAGTGGTGGTTAGGGATGGTTGGCAGGGAGAAAGATGGGAGGGAACCCTGGGCAGGCCAGGGAAATTGGAGGTGAGAAAAGGTAAATTATACCGGGAAACATGCATCAGTTGAGGATCCGGATGGTGCTGGGGGTTCAGGTGGGAAACTAATGTGAAACAAAGTTGGAAAGGCTGCTTGAGGCTTAATAATGATAGCCTGAGTGCCTGGCTAAGAATTTGACACTTTCACGACTCACTTTCCTTATATATAAGTCAGGGGAGGGGAGGGGGAGTTCACATTTATTTGTATCCTTATTTGATTGATGTCTATCTCATGCATGAAACTGTAAGCCCCGAGAGGACAAGGGGCACTGTGCCTGACTTGGCTCACCTGGAGAAGTGCCAGGCATGGAGCAGACACTTGGTGACTGGTCACTAAATTAATTAATGGTCAGAGATTTTCAACTTGTATTTTTGGTGTTAGAATTCAAGGTAGCCTCAGGCACTGGGGAGGCCCAGCCAGGAGGCTCCAAGTATGGTAGTTCCACTTCCTCCAGCCATCTGTATGCAGTGTATGTATATTATCTCATTTGAAGCAAGAGTTCCTTAACTTAAAAAAATACAAATTTGGAAGCCACTGGAGCAGGTGTCCCCAAAGGGCCTTACTGTTCTATCCTAGTGGCCATCACCCAGAGGCTGGCATATGGATAAGCCAGGCCCAGATTCTCTAGCCCAGGGGCCTCCAACCCCCAGGCCACAGACCGGTACCGGTCCATGGCCTGCTAGGAACCAGCCACGCAGCAAGAGGTGAGTGGTGGTGAGCCAGCGAAGCTTCGTCTGTATTTACAGCCATTCCCCATTGCTTGCATTACCACCTGAGCTCCACCTCCTGTCAGATCAGCAGTGGCATTAGATTCTCACAGGAACACAAACTCTATTGTGATCTGCACATGCAAAGAATCTAGGTTGTGCACTCTTTATGAAAATCTAATGACTAATGATCTGTCACTGTCTCCCATCACCCCCAGATGGGATCCTCTAGTTGCAGGAAAACAAACTCAGGGCTCCCACTGATTCTATGTTATGTGGAGTTGTATAATTACTTCATTATTTATTAAAATGGGATAATAAAAGAAATAAGATGCACAATAAAAGTAATGCACTTGAATCATCCCAAAACCATCCCTCCCACCCACACTGGTCCATGAAAAAATTCTCTTCCACAAAACTGGTCCCTGGTGCCAAAAAGGTTGGGGACCTCTGCTCTAGCCCACTCTGTCTCTGAGAGCTGTACCAGGATGCTTGCCCACTGTAGAGGGCACCTTTCTGCAAGTTCTGGGACTGATCACCAAAAGGGGCCTTTCCTTTCCCCTTGCCTGAGGCCCAGGGAGAATGACTCAGCAAAAAGCCCATCCCGGTCCCGGCTCTTCCCATGCATGTCCTGTGTCCTCACCCCTCAGGCCGGTGGATGCCCTGACCGTGCTGGAGGCCACCTCCAGCTATGCCAGCCGCCTCCAGTCCTTGCATTTTCCAGACCTAGATTTAGAGTGGCCAAGGCAGTTGAAAAGAAAAAATATATATATTCTCTCTCCACATGCAGACTCCTCACACTTAAGTTGGGGAAATGCCAACAAAAATAGCATGATGTCATCTCCCGACTGATCCTGTTAATCCCTTTCCTGCCGAATATTGAGTCTTGGTTTTTATTTAAAAGCGATTTTATTGTCTAAGCCTGGTTAAAAGCCTCTGGGAGTTCTGCTGGGAAAGCTGGTGACGCCTTTGATGTGCAGAGTGATGCGGGGCCCTCGGCCCCCTGAGCCCCAATGAGGAAAGAAAATGGGATTTGCAGAAAGCTGGGAAACTGGAGGAATTCTGTCTCAGACAGTGTGTGTGTTACCAATGGCATCTGGTTTTGCATTTGGCCTTAGGAGGCCGGCCTCTTGGAAAGGATTTCTCAGCAATCTGTGGCCTGTGAAGAGTCACACTCCCCCTGGATGCCACCTTTCCTGCCCCCATCATCATTTGGGCACACTTTGGGAACACTCTTCCCTCTGCTGGGCTTTGAATACTTGGTGAGGAAGGTATGGATCCAAAGCCCACCCTGTTCTAGAGGCAAGGTGAACTGAAGGCCAGGAGACATGGGTTTGAAGCTCAGCTCTGGGCAACCCTGGAAAAGCCACTTAATAACTCATCTGTCAGCCAGAAATAGGTATACCTTCCCTGTTACCTGCCCTGCATCATACGTGACCACCAAAATATCAGAACAAAGCCATGCCTTTTCAAAAGCTCTACAAACTCAAGAGCCTTGTACTAACGCCAAACTTTATGATAAATAGGGTAGTGAGAAGGAGAGGAAGAAAAGCAAAGGAATTGGAGGTGTTTGCAAGAGAGTGATTCCAATGAAGAACCATGGGATCTAAGACAGAAGAAAAAGGACATGAAGCCAGAAGGAGACTGGTGGACAGTGAGAAAGAACTGGGCTCAGTAGGTCTGGGTTCACGAGGAGGTTGAAAAATTGTCATAAGGGGCCTAGAAGAAGCAAGCTGGGAGATCAAGAGATAATCTTGAGAGCGAGATGTCTGGGTTTGAGGTTTTGTAGTGAATGTCATTTTGGTAATGGGAAGGCGGTGGGTAGCTAAGGTCTGAAACTGTTCTTGGCAATTAGGAGGTCATGTTTGGGATCCTGGAAAAGTCATCCTCATAGATGATAAAGGGCCCCATGATGATGAGGGAGCTGGGGTGGAAAGGATCCAGGAACCCCGGAGCCAAGGTGGTCAGTGCATCGAAGGGGTTGACTATAAGTGAGCGTTAGGGATGGGGAGGGGACTGAATGACATTACTCTAAAGGAACTGAGCTTTCACAAGATGAAGAGGAGTTTAGGAGTGGCCTGGGGAGCCAGGAGGATTCCAGCCTGTCCCGCTGACCCCGAGAGGGGAATGTGAGGATAAGCAGCCCCTCTCTGAAGGGTCAGAGGGCAAAGAAAAGGGAATGTTCCAGGAAAGGCTAAGGGTACAGAGGAATGTGCTGCTTGAAGCAGTGAAGGGGTCAGGGAAAGGGGGATGGGGGCCAGGGCAGCCGAGAAGAGAACAGAGCAGTGTAGGGATAGAGTCTGGGAGCCAATGGGTGCAGGAAGAGGCCTGGGATACTGGCTGAGACTGAAAAGAACGGGAATGGGCCCAATGGGTTTCATCCACTGGGTCTCTACAGTGGGGTGAGGACTTGGGGCTAAAGACTTCACACAATGGCTCGGCCACAGAGTGGGTCTGGGCAGGCAGCTGCGATGGCTTTGGCAGGCCTCAGGTCTGCAGGCACCAAAGGGCTGCTTCCAGGGACCCTGCATGGTGGATGGTGCTTCAGCTAACTGCTCAAATAGGACTTGTGAGGAGGGATGATGACCCCACGGGCTAGAGGGGTGGATGGATCAGGGACTAGATGAGCTCTGAAGTCCATTCACTGCCCCTGTGATCACATACTTCACAGCTATCCCAAAGGTTGACCCAACTATGAGATATGCTGGTTGTTTAATTTATAATTTCAACTAGCTGTAAACAAATGTGCCTTAGCCACCAGAGGCTGAGAAAGGAAACAGACACCCCGGCCTACGCCAGAAGCCTGAGCATAACCACCTAGAGCCAGCCTTGGAGGGTATCAGCAAGAGGCTGGACTGATGAAGGAAGACGGAAGATGCAGAAGCCCTTGTTCTTAGGGCTCAGAGCAAATTGTGGCATCAGATCTTTTCATATTGCTATTTCTGTTGCTGATAATGACAGCTAAAATTTATTGAACACTTTCTATGTGCTAGGCACACTATATGGCCTAGCTTATTTATTCCTCATACACTAAGAGGAAGGTGTTTTTTTCCTCATTTTGTAGATAAGAAAACAAGTCCATAGGGATGAAGGAACTCGCTAAGTATTGGGGCCTGAACCCCTATGCAAAAGTGACCCAAGTTCAAAAGATCAGAAAACTACAGCTCCAACAGGAAATATGACTCAATCAAAGACTCAGGAGGTCAGGCACAGAGCAAGGGCTGACATCCAGGTCTCCTGACTGCCTACTCATAGTTCTCTCCACCCCACCACACAGAGATGAAGCACAGTGTCATTTCTTCTGCCCAAAGGACATCTTGACTGCAGCCTCATGAAAGACCCCAAGCCAGAACCAACAAGCTAAGCCACTCCTAGATTTCAGACTCACAGAAACCATAAGAAATAGTAATTGTTTGTCAAGTCACTACATTTTGAGATGATTTGTGACACGGCAATAAATAACTAATAGAGGGTAAACATCTATTGGCTCATGTGTCAGGATTTGAGGACATTCCCTCTGACATTTCTACTCTCTGTCCTGCTGGAAAGTCCTTCGTCATGAGACAGGGAAAGAGAGAGGCCATAGTGACCCTCTGTCCTCCGTAGAGCTGGAGACAGAGTGGACAACTGACGCTGCCTTTCTGGCTCTCAGCTGTGCTAACCAACAATACTTGACCATTTCTACCAGCAAAATTCTTCTTAGAAGGTCTGGTAGCAAGTATTTTAGGCTTTGCAGGCCACATACAGTCTCTGTTGCAACTACTCAACTCTGCCATTACAGCGCCAAAATAGCATTAGACAATACATAAACAAATGGGCATGGCTGATTCTAATAAAGCTTTATTTACAAAATCAAGTGGCTGATTCAAGGGTCATACTGTGCTAATCCCTGGTTTAGAGAAAGGAAAAACTTAGTCCATGAAGGTCTGTGGCCAGGCAGGCTTAAAAGGCCCACAGGACACTTCCCATAGAGGGGAGGCTGTTCCTAAACTGCCCTACCCTTGGCCCCACCATTGCTCTACCTCTGCCCCAGGAAGCCAAGATATTTATCATCTCTTGCAAACAACCACCACATATGAAGATAGCTAAGGGAGCTCCAGGTTTTCTGAGAGTCTGAGCACCTGTGAGGGATATTACTAAGGAAATGTCCACACCAGCTAGAAGGTTTCTTTCAACTCTGGGAGTGACAATGTCCAGACACTGCTCCAGTAGTTACTGCTTGCACACATATTACCTCCTTTCTTTCTCACCTGCAATTATTGTTGTGTAACAAATGAACCCCGAAACTCAATAACTTATTCACAGGGCTGGCAGGTTGGTTCCTCTCCACACAAACTTCTCCATGAGGCTGCCTGGGTGTCCTCACAGTGTGGTGACAGGCTTCCCCTGCAACTACCTATCCAGGAGACCAAGGAAGAAACTGCAATGCCTCTCTGACCTAGCTCTGGAAGTCACGCGTCATCACATCTACTGTCCCATTGTTCACACAGGTCAGCCCTGATTCCGTGTGAGAGGGGACTATGCAAAGACACGGATACCAACGGGCAAGGACCCCCATCGTGGAGGCTGGGTAGAATGAGTGGGTCCTGAGGTTAGTGCCCCATGGGAGTGATCACTACAAAAGCTCACCCACTTAAGTTTGGTAGTTGTGTGAAGAAGGACTCTAACACCTGTTTTGTTGTTGTTTGTTGTTTGTTTGAAATGAGGTCTTGCCATGTCACCTAGGCTGCAGTGCAGTAGCACAATCAGGGCTCATTGCAGCCTCGACCTCCTGGGCTCAAGCGGTCCTCCCACTTCAGACTCCCAAGTAGCTGGGACCATAGGCATATGCCACCACGCCCGGCTAATTTTTGTATTTTTTGTAGAGACAGGGTTTCACCATGTTGCCCAGGCTAGTCTCAAACTCTTGAGCTCAAGCGATCCGCTTGCCTTGGCCTCCCAAAGTGCTGGGGATTACAGGCGTGAGCCACAGTGCCCGGCCTTCTATCACCTGTCTGCTCATATCTGTATAGGTGACTTTTTCATAGAAGATGTTGATACTCAGGTACCGATGGCTATAGTTTTTAGCTACATTTGACCACAAGTTTTCATTGCTGGGGTTTCAATCCCATCTTCCTTGTTCTTCTGCCATTCTTAGGAATCTACAGTGGACGTTTGTCATTCTGTTCCGGCTTTCCAGCATCTGACACTTGCCTAGAGGAACTTCTCACTGTGTGACTCTTGGTGAGGGCAGGTCCCTGCCCAGTTCTTCAGACTTTCTGTCAGTATTTGACTGACCCTATGTCACTCCAATAATCCTCTTGCTATTTAAATTAGCTAGTCAGTCACACCTGTAATCCCAGCACTTTGGCAGGCCGAGGCGGGGGGATCACCCACGGTCAGGAGTTTGAGACCAGTCTGGTCAACATGGTGAAACACCCTCTCTGCTAAAAATACAAAAATTAGTCGGGCGTGGTGGCATGTGCCTGTAATCCCAGCTACTCAGGAGGCTGAGGCAGGAGAATCACTTGAACCTGAAAGGCGGAGGTTGCAGTGAGCTAAGGTTGCAGTGAGCCGAGATTGCGCCACCGCACTCCAGCCTGGGCGACAGAGCAAGACTCTATCTCAAAAAGAAAAAAAGAAAGAAAGAAAGAAAATTAGTCAGTTTCTGTTGCTTGCAACCTAGAATCCTAGCAGGTTCTGAGTCTCTAGCACTTACTCTCAGACAAAGCTCTCCTGGTGCCAAAGCCACTACATCTCTGCTGCTGCTGTGGCTACAGTTGCTGAAGTTGAGCATAGACTTCAGAGTCAGACAGACCTAGGTTTGAGTCCCAGCCCTGCCACTTTAATGCAGTGTGACTTTCTACACGTTATTTAATATCTCTGGACTTCTGTTGCTTCCCCTGCACAATGAGGGAAGTGATACTTAGCTTGCAAGACTGCTATGAGGATCTTCACATAGCATTGCGCCTGGCACAGAGTAGGTGCTTAGTGACTGCTCTTGTATAATAATGTATGATGGTGATGATGATGATGACCATGGACATGTGCTGAAGTTCCTCCTGATGTGAACCCCATCCAGGGTTTCTTACAGGGGCAAAGCTACTCCTGTTTGATGACAGGTCTTTGGAGCTATCTTGAATGGTCTGTCCTCTCAGTACTAATTGCTCTTTAGAACCCTCAAAGCTGGTCTTACTCATGGAGTTGAATAAACTCTTTCAATAAGGAACTTGCTTTAAGTCCCCTGGGGACTAGTCCAGAGCATGACTCAGAGATACACCCCCAGCCCCTCCTATATGCAATGCTTTGCAAATGGAGCTGTTTCTGGCCTGCCCTGAGATCCTAGAGCATCTAAGATGGGCATGCAACTTCAAGCCCCACTGTGGTCCTTGCAATCTGATCTCAGGTCATCCAGACCCTTGACCTGGCCTCAGAGCCTGAAATAGCCTCACAACTACTAGAGATACATCCTGGATGGCAAGCTACACTCTAAGATGCTGTGCTCCAGCAGCAGCCCTGGTTTCTCCCATCCCATCTCTGAGCTGGCAGAGCTGTTGCATAGTGTTTCCATTTTTCTAAGGGTTGTTCCAGAGTCTAGGGTGTTCATGAGAAGTAATTTGCAAACCCCATCCCACGCTACTCTAATAATTATACCCTCATACCAGTCTGGGAAAGAGTCTGGCCCCTACCTTCACCCCAAATCATGGCATTGGGTGAGGTGGCACCTATGCTGGTTATGTGGGCACTACAGATAAATGGGCAACTGCAAGATCAGGAAATCATCCTAACACAGAAAGAAACATCTCTTGTTCTAAGACTCCCTCTTTGAACAACCCAGTTAACCCTACAGGCCTCTCATTCGTCTTCCAAAGCAGTGATTTGCCGCTTAGGACATGTATTTGTTAGACTAGCAGCTGAGTAGTAGCCTCTATCTTTTCCTAGCAAGAGTATAAGCCACCTGGAGTGAGAGCCTTCTTACACTTTCCCTGTCCTCTGCACTGGCACCTTGCTTGAAGATGAATCAAAGCTGACGAAATACTTGTCGAATGGCTGCTCTGTGGATGACACAGAACACAGCTGCAGACCCTGACTACCTGGCCCAAAATAGCAAATACTGTGGGCCATGGGGCTGTGGAAAGCTGAGGTGCCTCCCAGGGTCACAGCAGATGATTAAGAAAATTGGCTGAGAGATAGGATCGCACCAGCCCACAATAGCCTATGCATTTTTGTCCACGTTGGAGAGGCAGGACACAGCCAGGTCATTCCTGATAGACAAGACACAGCCACCCTAGACACAGAGTAGAACCCCCACAAGGCTGCTGCTCAGAATGCTCCTGTAAGCTCAGCTGCGATTTCAGGCCTGCTGGAGTAAGGTCTCAGGTTACACCAACTCCTCAGCTTCTCAGCTTTTAATGGGAGCTGCTTCTGGACAGGGACATCACCACCAGCCCATTAGTGAAGGAAATATTTGCCAGAGAGCGTCACCCTCCAGGAGGAGAATAACAACTGAAGGTCTGTATTTCATCTGTTCCAGGACTCTTTTAGCTTAGATGAATTCCTTAATCCTTCTTCTCTACCCGTAGGCTCAAAGAGTTGCAAATCTTCCACACACTCAGTATCTCTTTTAAGTTTAGAAATTGACCTAACAATAATGCCTCCTTGCAATGTCCTTGCAAGTGGCCTGGTATGCACTGCCTGGTTTGCCCACATGTCAATAATGTGAGGCCGGACATGGGGATTGTTTGGTTTGGAGATGTACTGAGTGATAAATAATGGAACGGCTACAACAGCTAACATTATACTAAACATTTTATTAAAAAGTAAGCCTCAGAACAACCGTATGAAGGGGGGAATGTCACTATCCCCAGTTTCAGATGAGCAAACTGAGGCTTAGAGGTGTTAAGAAACTTCCAAAGTCACCTAACTGGGAAGTGGTAAGACCGCGATTCAAACCCAGGAACGTTTGGCTTCTAAGCACAGACTCCTAATGCTCACAGTCCACTTCTACCCACATATTTATGAAATGTCTATCACTGTGCTACCTGCTGGAGACATATGGACAATTAAGGTGCCACCTTGTTGCTCAAGATTCCAACCTAGCCAGAGAAACAAACATTAGCATAATTTTTAATTACATATTACAGTGTGATATTTGTAATAATAAAAATTACATTTTCATTATAGGAATGGAAGGATGATGATTAATTCAGTCAATAAGGGAGGAACAGAGATTAGGGAAGGCATCACAGAGGAACATTCAAAAAATGAAACTTTATGATACAATTTCTTTTCTATTTTGAGTGTGTGATCTTTAACCATCATCCGTCCACACTGGCATCTATTGAATGAGTCATCCATCATCTGGGAAAGACCCAGGCAAAAGGGTCCCCTTCTCTGAACCCACGCTTTATAGGTCTCATATATCACAAACCCAAAATAGATTAATGTGTTAAAGAACTTGAGAGCATTTCTGTCACTCAGGATTCAGAACTCAGCATCGGCACAGCACAACCAATAACCCTAAACGCCACTCAGATGAGTAACACCATTCAGGCCCCAGAGAAACACTTCTCCACATCTCTTGTCCTGTGTCTGTGAATCAGAAGGAAGCCTTATCCAAATGCCATCCATGAAGATTTGTGGGTTGTGCCACTTCCAGCGCTGGAGATGGACACCTCCCTTTGGAGGATGGGCAGGATGTGAGCCCCAGATGAATTCAGATAAGAATTAAGGCAAATTAGTTAACTTACCTTATTCTTCCTCACAGATTGCATGAATGCACAGATTCATGCAAAGTGCAGTATCCTTTCCTAGGAATGCTGAGTGTCTATTTCTTGCTTCTCTCAGTGCTCCAATCTGTGATTCTGGAAGCAGTCAAAAATTAAGGCAGTATTCACAACAGCTACACATGATGGTTGGGAAATAGTTTGCAATATTAAACAAATCCTAATACTTTTAATTTGTATATTTGCAGGCCTATCCATAACATACAAAAAGCATGATATTAATTCTTTATGTTGGCCACATGCAGTCCTCAAAGGCTAGAATTGTATTAATAAATAGGTTTTATTTTATAAAAATATGTTTAAAGATTTAATTACATTTTCAAAAGATTAATTTTAATCTAAGTGATGTTGATTTTTAAAGTTGACACGAATTTATTATAAATTATATTTTGTCTTTTAGTTTCAATAGACTGTTTTGCAATTTTTATTTACATAAATATTCAGTCATAGAAAAACATTAGATGGTGCAATGAACTGAGTGTTATGTCTTGCCAAAAGTCATATGTTGAAACCCTAATCCCAGTGTGATGGTATTTCGAGGTGGGACCTTTGGGAGGTAATTAGGTCATGAAGGCAGAACCCTCAGGAATGGGATTAGTGTCCTCATAAGAAGATGCCAGAGAGCTGGCTAGCTCTCTTTCCACCTTGTGAGGATGCAACCAGAAGTCAGTAGTCCGCAACCTGGAAGAGGGCCCTCACCAGAAACCGACCAGACTAGCACCCTGATCTCAGACTTCCAGCCTCCAGAACAGTGAGGAATAAATTGTTGTTGATAAGCCAGCAATCTATGGTACTTTTTTATACAACCCAAACTGACTGAGACAGATGAGTTTGCTCCCCTCTTTAGCCTCACTCACTTATCTCCCTCAGGATCCCTCCTGGGCCAGCAAACAGCAGATTGGCCAGGTGTGGAGCCTCATCCACAGCACCTGGCTCAGCAGGAAGCATGTAAAAGGCCCCCAGGCCAGGACAGGAGGGGCCTCAGTTGCAAGCTATTTTCACTGCTACTACATATACTGCTCCGTGCCTCACTCTGTCTTGCTTTGACCTGGGCCTTCTGACTGTCTCCTGGTACTAACTATTCACCTGGCTTCCTGATCTGCTTTGACTGATAGCTTCAGTCACTGACCTCTTGAACCAGGTCTTTGCCAACCTTGCTTTGACATCACAACCCTTGCTTCCCCCCCACCAAGGATTTCCTGATATCCTTTGGCCTGCAATGATACAGGGAAATAAATATTAACATGTTTTTGAATTATACATTACAGTGTGATATCTGTAATGATAAAAATTACGTATAGGAATGAATCAAAGGATGGTTATTAATTCCGTCAATAAGGAAGGAAGAGAGATTAGGGAAGGCTTCCCAGAGAAACACTTATTAAATGGAACTTTATCTATGATTCAAATTATTTTCTATCTTAACTGTGTAATCTTTAGCCATCAACCATCCACACTGGCATCTACTAAATGAGTCATCCACCATCTGGGCAAGGCCCGGACAGAAGGGTTCCCTTCTCTGAGCCCATGCTTTAACAGGTCTCACATATCACAACCCCCCAAAAAATTAATGTATTAAAGAACATAAAGTAATATGAATATATACTTCAAAAATCAGAGCTCTCCCCCCTCCCTTATCCACTCCCCAAGAATATACAGAGAATGGCCATCTTCATCACTCATTTCACATAAATCATTGTAGAAACTACCCTGATCCTAGCTTCACCCTCTGCCCTTCAGGATAATTCATAAAAAGTATTAAGCACTGAAATCATCCAGTTCAAACGCTGTCTTTTTACAATTGTAGAAACTGAGACACAAGGAGAGGAAATGACTTTCCCATGATCACCCAGCAAGTGAACTGAGACTAGAGCCAGTCTCCAAGCTCCAAGCCCACATCCACACTCTGGTTCCAAAATGCCACGTATCCAGATAATTATGTGGCATTCCAGCAGCACCGCACCCTAATCAATCTCCACATGACACCCCATAGGGCAGTTATTGTGAATTGTGGGGGGAAGAAGTTGGATGCTGGGTGTGCAAAGGAAAAGCAAGGGAGGTTGTTTCATAAATGACACAATGGCACGCTCCAAAGTTGAGTTGCAGGGCTTCCGCTGCCCTGAGAGACTGCATGCCTTTCTGGAGACTAAACATTTTCACAGTTCCTCTGGCCCAAGGGTTATTTTCTTGTCGGAAGAAATGGAAAAATTCCCCACACGGATGGCAAGAAAAATAACTTCAGCTTGACTAATCCAGAGACAAATCTTCTTCTGAAGTCGCAAAAGGATAGAATTGGAGGGGAGCAAACATTTCTTTTAAATAAACACAGAATATTTCTTTCTTTGCTTTGTTTTAGAGACAGAGTCTCACTTGTTGCCCAGGCTGGAGTGCAGTGGCATGCAGTTACGGACCACTGCAGCCTCAAACTCCTGGGCTCAAGTGGTCCCCCTGCCTCATCCTTCCAAAGTGCTGGGATTATAGGTGTGAGCCACCATGTCCAGCCCCACAGAATGTTTCTTCTGGGTTTCTTTTTATTTGCTCATGCCTAAGAACCCCTAACTGGCTCCTTAGAGAAAGGCCGGGTCCCATGGGTCAGAGGAGAAACTGGGTGGGCATGAGCCTACAGGAGAAGCCCCAGCTCACTGGAGCTCCCTGTCTGGCCAAGGCTGTTAGGAGCTGTGTCTCACAGGGCCTGGGCTGAGAGGGAGATGTGCCTTCTCGCAGAATCCCCCGCATACCCAGATGAGCCCTCCCTAGAGATGGGACTATCAACTGTCCAAGACCCTGTTCATTACTTATCTTCAAAACGTGCCTCCTCTTCTTAATGAATGAATGCCTTTGGCACCAAGAGTTCTTTGGTTACAACTTGTTTCTTAAAATCAAAATAACTTAGGTTGATTTTATCAATTGCATAACTTACTAATTTTTTATCTGATTTTTCTCAGTTCTTTAGCTAAAGAAAAATTCAAATTAGTATCTATGTTTAAAATATTTCTTCTACAAAGCCTGGACAACATAGAAAGACCCAATCTCTACAAAAAATTAAATAAGTAGCCGGGCATGGTGGTATGCACATGCAGTCCCAGCTACTCAGGAGGCTGAGGTGAGAGGTTCACTTGAGTCCAGGAGTTCAAGACTGCAGTAAGCAAAGACTGTGCCACTGCACTCCAGCCTGGGTGACAGAGCGAGACCTCATCTCTAAAATATATTAAAAAGGGAAAAAATATAACTGTTGGAAAACACTGAAATTGTCAATGACTGCAGGTATCCTTGAAAACATTTCTCCTGTGAGATTAAGTAAATCATCTATATGTTCATGGCATCCAGGTACTTTCTAACTACAAAAGTATAACACAGTGTGAGATGACAGGTTCAAATCCAAACTCCATCCTATTACTTTCAGAGACTACCTTTGATTTTGTAGCATCTCCTAGTTTTTCAAATCTATCAAAGACCCTAATTTTCCAAGCATTCATCCCAAAAGTAAATTCTCCAAAAAAAAACAAAAGGACATACGTCACCCAAAAATTATGCAGATTGATCCTGAGCTCTTCCTCTCAGGAAGCTTCTGGCCTCTCAGACCACCCTCATCACCCCAATGTTCAGGTCTTGGGACAATTTTTCGAAAACAATTTCTTTACATAATGTTCACCATTGTGAGCAGAACTGGCATGAATCTTTGCACCTCACTGGAGCTATAAGAATTGTCTCTATTGGAAATGCTTCTGAATTAAATCAGCTGGGCTTCAATTCCTCACAAGCCAAGCTCAGTGTGATGTCTCATGTTGGTCCATTTTTGTGGCTTCCTTTCCTTCTCCCCAAGGCTTTTATGACCCATGAGAAAATGGGGGCAAGACCTCTAGTTGTGGTCCACTGTGGTCACTGTTAGTCCCTGGTCCAAGCTGTGGGGTCCATTCAAAGGTAGGCTGCTCCACAAATACGTCCACAACCAGCATGCCAAGCTCAACTACGGACAGAAGCCAACTCTACAGGTGCCATGGTCCTTAAGCTTTCAGGCAGCCATCCCACCCCCAGTTCTGCCACCCTCACAGAGCTCAGCGCAGGGTTGTTGCACAAGTATTGACAGATTGGGTGAAACCCACCTTGTTTCTTTCAGCTGTCTCACATCTGACTCATTACCATTTCAGAAACTAAAATACGGCTCCCAAAAACAATGGCCATGCTCATCCCATGGGCAAATGCACCTTGCTACAAATTTGTCTATTTTGATGGTTGAAACAATTTGTTATGTGCTTGTTAGGCACCACCAAAGATTAAAAGAAATAGATGACATGACCACTACTCCTAAAGACTTTTCTTTTCTAGTTGGGAAGGTATGTACCCATGGGAACGTTTAAGGTTAATAATAGTACAAAATAACAATGAAAGTAAAATCTCAGGACACATTGGCACATCTCATTGGATTCTCGGAGCAATCCTGGGCGACAGGTATTACAATTTCCCATTTTGTAGGTGAGGAAACTGAGGCGTATACCATCCTCCCATAAGCCTTGCCTCTGGAGGGGGAAACTAACCTGGGGCCAGAGGGGGCATGCCTAGCTATTACCCCCTGCTGTCTTGCTCTCTACCCTCTGTGACCTGCAAACTTGTATACAACACACATGTATACACACACACACACACACACACACACACTACAACCCTACCTTATTGGAACATCTGACTCTGTAATGATCTATAAAAGTTTTATTGTTCCTTCTTTTAGAAAGTTGCTGGATCTCCCTAGCACTTGTAAATAATGTGTGCTCCAGCCCCTATCTCCGCCCTGTCCCTAATCATAGGCACCCAGTGGGTAATTATCCAAAAGCCAACAAGGAAGCAACAAGAATCCCATGAGGAAGCTCAGTCAGAGGATTCTTCTGAGGTCACAGACCTCCATCCATGGGTGGTGGACCCTTCGACCCTTCTGCCCCAACCTGTCAAGGACACAATTGCCACAGCCCATGTGAGAGGCACTCTGGTTTTCCAGCCTCATCCCCCACTCTGCCCGTCAGTCTCCCCAGTATATCAAATGACTTCCCACTATTTCCTGAACATACCCCCTCCCCAGGCTTGGGAGTGTGTCCTTTCCTCCTCCTGGAGTGCTCTTCTCTCAAGTAATGCTTGTCTAATTACTGCTCAGACTACAAAAACTAGGCCTAAATATCACCTCCTCCTTCAATCCTTTCCTGATTTTCTCCATCCATATATGAGCTTGCCTTTCTCTGAAACACCATAAAATTACAAGTGGATCATCTAAAGGTGTTCATCTCTATCTGCTTCTTATTACAGAAGCATATTTGCAGATTTGTCTTAGGGGATAGGAGTCAGAGTTCTGAGTCTGTCCAACCTCTGGCATTTATGACCCATGCAAAATTGGGAAACTGAGCCACAAGAAAGTCATCTATAAAATGGGGTTTCATGAGGATAAAATGAGACAGCAAAGAGAAAGCACTTCATAAACAAAAACGGGCTTTACTCATGTTACGCTTAACCTCTCTCTGCCTCAGTTGGCACGTCCATAAAAACATGTGTAGTGATATGTCTCCCGCTTGGATTTGCTGTGAGGATTTGATGAGGTTGTGTATGTAAGGCAAAGTGAGCACAGTCCCCCGCCTCCATCTCTGGCCCTGTCCATGTCATAGCAGAGCTTGGACTGGAGACCCCGCATTACATTTTTCACTCTGACCATGATGTTGTGCAGGATTTAGGATGCTACTGTGAACACTCTTTCATGGGGGTGACATTTGGAATCTGGGCAGCAATTCCAATGCTCTGTAATAATAATAATTATCATAAACAGTTGGTGGTCCCTGCATCCAGGAAATTAGTTTTTAGGGGCCAAGTCTGTGCTGTGAGGGAACATGCCCCTCCCTCAGAGGTAGAGACTGCAGAGCATGTGTGTCTATAAAACCACAGCTAATCCTCAGAGCCAGATGAAAGAACTGCCTTCCTGAGTGGCCAGCTGCGGCATCGGAGCCAGAAATGCCCCATAGAGGCAGTTTGGGAAGCATCAGCCCTAGTGCTCCATGAGCCACGTGACTGAATTGCAACTTTGATGCGGGAAGGTGAATAATAAATCAGGCTAGACATTGGGTCAAGGATCTGCATCTGAGAAGAAAAGGAAATGATAAACTATCAGAGTTGGAAGGAACCAGCTCAGACGAACATCTTTGCTGCAAACTTCCAAGACCCTCCCTTCCCCCCTTTCTCTTCTTCTTTTCAGGGCTGGGTCCCACACCCTTTTAGCATCATATGTCCCTAAACCCTCCAGCCACAGTTGACATGACTGAGAGTGGACCAAGCTGGGCCAGTCGAATTCTCTCTCCTGGAATTCTGGAATTGGAAACTGGACACTGGTCAGCTTCTGTTGGGATCTTTACCCAGGAAGACTCACTTTCATGGATGGAATATAGACTGGAAGCCAGACAAGTGAGAAGAGTATGGGAAACGCATGCCTCATTCCAAGAGAAACAGCTCAAGCAGGCAGCCCTGCATGAGGAGCACTACAAGAAAAAAAAAAAAACCACGGCCGGGCGCGGTGGCTCACGCTTGTAATCCCAGCACTTTGGGGGACCGAGGCTGGTGGATCATGAGGTCAGGAGATCGAGACCACGGTGAAACCCCATCTCTACTAAAAATACAAAAAAAATTAGCCGGGCGTGGTGGTGGGCGCTTGTAATCCCAGCTACTCGGAGAGGCTGAGGCAGGAGAATGGCGTGAACCCGGTAGGCGGAGCTTGCAGTGAGCTGAGATTGCGCCACTGCACTCCAGCCTGGGCGACAGAGCAAGACTCCGTCTCAAAAAAAAAAAAAAAAAAAAAAAAACCACTCACTGAAGACACACAACCTCTCTTGCCTCATCACTTTAGTGAAGTAACAGAGTGCCTTGCATGCATAGGTGCTACTGAATATAAGTTTATTGACACTTATTAATAATCAAAAACAAGTGGGGATGTAATCACAGTGTAGATTTGAGGGAGAAACAAAGAGCCACTGAGCTCCTTAAAATCAGGGGCCAGGTTTATATAAAGCTGAAATGCAGGAAAAAACTAGCCAGAATGGTGGTCAGCTGTAGGGGGAATAATATGTGGAAGGGGGCACAAGGGGCTTCTGGAATGTTCTGATTCCTGATCTGGGTGCTGGTTACAAGGGCCCGTTGGGCTTGTGAAAATTCAGTGAGCTATATGAGTATGACATACGCACATCTCTGTATGTATGGTACATGTCAATAAAAAGTTTAATGGTACAAAAAACAGGAGTCAGGTCTTGACTTACCCAGAGCCCACCTGATACAGGCCTGGCAGGAATTCAAGGTTCCATCTCCCTAGCATTTTCATACAAGCAATATCTGATTAAAATAAATAACCAAACTGGCCTGGAAGAAAATAGGAATCAGAAAGCCAAGTCAGAGAAGGGCAGCATTGTGCTCAGAGGAATTCAGGGGGTAGAAAAAGAACTCGTTGCCAAGAAGACAATCCCAAATGATGCGATAACAGTAATGTGTTTGGGCTAACGTTTTATACACAGACCCACAAACAAACGCACATATGTGTGTCCATGTGTACACATGCCTTGGAACTTTTGATAAATTTATAACCATTATAAAGAGAATATTTAACTTTTCTACATGGTAGGCACTGCGCTTTACATTCATTAGATAGCTCAATCATGATAATCACCTGTTGAAATGGGTACTATTATTATCCCCATTTTTCAGATGAAGAAATCAAGGTTCAAAGAGGTTGTGACTTGGCTGTCACCCTGGTAATAAATGGGAAAATTAGGTTGGTCTAACTGCAAAACCTATGCTTTTAAAATAACACTTTCCAACTCCCCAAAAACATACAGACACAGATATTGGCACCTCAGCGCCTCTGTGTGAAATATAAGACAGGATACATTCCATTTCGTTCATCAATGCCTTCAATGGCTAACACATCCAACAGCAAGACAAGTGAGCTTGTTTCTTTCAAGGTGTAAATAGGAGACGGCTAATTTGCCGATCATTTTCTCATATGTGAATGTTGGAGAGGAAGCGGCAGACACGGCGGTTCTGCTAGCACACTTAAACCTCCTAACAATTTGATGAGGTACATATTCTTATCTCTAGTTTATGGAGGGAGAAACTGAGGCTGCATGCGATTAAGGGCCTTCATCAGATCCTTGCCTGGCTGACTCCAAAGCCCAAGAAGGCATGTTCACTCCCAAACAAGGCAACCTATATCCTTGTGTTAACCTCTGAAGTGGCCTCACTGTGTCACTGGGTTGGACAGGAGGGCTCATGTATGATGGGGCCTCGCGCTAGGCCAGACGTGCTCAGTGACTGGGCTGTCACTCTCAGGGCATCTGCTTGTCCTGGCTTCTGGCAATACCAGAGTGCTCAGGTCGACCAGCTCAGCAGGTGCCCAGAAATGATGACACCGAGGAGAAAACCCACCCTGGGCTCCCTGTCATGGAGGAACCCAGGAAGCCAGGGAACAGCCATCAGCACATGTGCCTTGGAGAAATTTGAATGAAGACCGAGAAGTCACAAGCCAAACCAGCTTCTTCGGAAGGGAGAAGGACATGAGAAGTACATCATGCCAGCCATGAGCTCACCGTCCTTACTCAGAGTTCAAGGCTGATGAGAGGGAGCAGAGGTAAGGCCGCAGTGACCCCTGCCTTCTCTCTTCTCAAGCTGAGAAGATCCTGTCTGCTGGCTTTCCTATTGTTGTTAACAATGTATAACTACAAGATATCGTGACTGTACTTTTTTAACGCACTTAGGAACAATTGTTCACTCAGTAAATATGTGTGGTGGGCCTACTCCCATCAGTCATCGGGAGGGGAGACGTAGTCTATTGGTTAAGAACGTGGACTCTGCTGCCTGTCTAAAGAGTTCAGTCCTAGCTTCATCCAAGCCTCATCTAGTGGGGGTCTGCGGCTATGATTACTTGTGTTATGACTCAGTGGAAGTCCTAAGGTGAGTGCTGGTGAGGAGCATGCCTTCTAGGAGAGGCTTTAGGACAAGTACGCAAGTACCTTGTGATGGTGAAGTACCTCGTGATGGTGAAGACAGAACAGGCAGAATCTGGTATGTAACTTAACAGGTAATTCAGAGTCACAAGCACTATTCCTTTCAAAACTGTCTCTTTGGGAGGCCTCTTATTTACATGTAAAGCATTGTTGTGGATGGCTAAAGGAGCTTTTAGGCAAGCTTATTAACTTATTATTATTATTATTATTATTATAAAAGTAGAACATGCTCATTTTTCAAACATTGGAAAATAAAGAATTTCTGAAATTACTAACAACTCCATCATCCAAAACAATGACAGTCAACATTTTGCTGTCTGTTTTTTTATTTGGATTTGTTTCCAAAAGCATTTTTTAGCTCCACATTTGGAGCTGCTATTCCTTTAGACTCTGTAGCACATTCTTTTTTTGTTTTTTGTTTTTGTTTTCTTGAGATGGAGTCTCACACTGTCGCCTGGACTAGAGTGCAGTGGCACGATCCTGGTTCACTGCAACCTCCGCCTCTCGGGTCCAAGCAATTGTCCTGCCTCAGCATCCCAAGTAGCTGGGATTATAGGCATGCACCACCATGCCTGGCTAATTTTATATTTTTAGTAGAGACAGGGTTTCATCATGTTGGCCAGACTGGTCTCGAACTCCTGACCTCGTGATTCACCCGCCTCGGCCTCCCAAAGTGCTGGAATTACAGGCGTGAGCCACTGTGCCCAGCCTGTAGCACATTCTTTTGACTTTGCCTGGTGAAGCAAATCTTCTTTATCCTCTGAAGGTAGGTTGGAGTTTTAGAAACATCCGTAAGTCGTCAGGAACCAGGTGTGGCAAACTTAATAAATGATCAAGCTGGAGGCATGGTGCTTGATCATTTATTAAGTTTGCCACACCTGGTGTGGTCCAAACACAAGATGGTAAAGCAATGAAGCTAATTTTACTGGGTGGCTTGTAAAAGACCACTAACAACAGTTCCAGTAGGTCGTTTGAAATTTGGGTTTGCCACAAGCAATAACCTAGAAATAAAGGATCCCACAGCGGGCCAGAATTCCACGTTGTTCACTTTTAAATTTCTGGTGCCAAATTTTATGCCTGACAAATAGTAGGCACTGAAAACCAGCTGGGTGTCCCAAAGGAAACTACTTGATTTTTATGTTAGTTTTTACTTGCTGAGAGGCTTTGACTTATGTACACGCCAAAGTGGATTTTTCTTCCTTTAAGAGACTCAGGCAATTATAAACCCCCCAAACTTTTCTGTAATACACTCAAGAATATAGTTTTAAATAACAATGAAGGGAAAATAGGAGATTATTAATACTTTATATAATTCACAAATATATTCTACTTTAAAAATTAAACCATAAAGATATATCTATACTCCTTTTTGAAGACCATATCTGATCCTAGCACCCCTCCTACCTCTTCAAAGGAAGTGAATTCAGTTATCAAATTAATAGTAACTTCCCACATCGTGTGTGTGTGTGTGCGTGAGTGTGTGTAATCATACGCATATATGACATATATTGCATATATATATAATACATATCGGGCCAGGCGCAGTGGCTCACGCCTGTAATCCCAGCACTTTGGGAGGTCGAGGCGGGCAGATCACGAGGTCAAAAGATCGAGACCAACCTGGCCAACATGGTGAAACCCCATCTGTACTAAAAATACAAAAATCAGCTGGGCGTGGTGGCACACACCGGTAGTCCCAGCTACTCGGGAGGCTGAGGCAGGAGAATCGCTTGAACCCAGGAGGCGGAGGTTGCAGTGAGCTGAGATCACGCCACTGCACTCCAGCCTGGAGACAGAACGAGACTCCATCTCAAAAAATAAATAAAATAAAAAATATTTTTAAAAATATGTGTCATTTTTAACTAAATTACATTACCATATGTATGATTTTACTGCTTACATTTTTTGCCCAACTAAAGCAAAACTGATCATGGTGACAAAATCCATTTCAATATATAAATTCTGATTTCCTTCCTTTTAAAATAAACTCTTGATTTCATACCAGGACTTCTACAGCGTTTGGGAGAATTTAGAGTTGCCAGAGAAATCAGCAGAGGCACATAAGAACTTCCACACTGGGTCAGCCCTAGGATTTAGCAGCCCAGCATTGTACATCTGACAGTGATGCCAAGGAATGCTGTGGATGGATGGGCTGATGTCAAACTCCAGGATTAGAGACATCCTAAGACATTCTCATTATCCTTCATGACCCACGGTGCATCTGTCCTCCACGAATGTATCAAGCTTCTTGATAACATATTTCTATTTCCAGCTTGTACCATTTTTATGGGCTAATGGGCTCCATGAGTTATATCTGCTAGGAGAGGGGTTTGCCTTCCCTTTACTGTCATCTCATCTGAAACATTTGACCTGACTTTGTCTCTCACCTTCACCTATTTTCAGGGATATCAAAAGAGGACTTTGCTTTGGGAAAAATATGTGTAGACATGCTTTTGTTGCTTCCATCTGGCAAGGACAGTAGAAAGATTGAAACTGGAAGCCTTGGGGAAGAAGGAACCACAGAATTATAAAATAAAACAAGCAAACAAACAACAAAAAAAGAAACTGTGAGCCAAGGGTAGATGGATGGCATCAAGGTAGACAGATCCAGTGGTTTTATTCTAACTTCTTCCCAGGGAAGATGTCACACTTCTCAGCCAGGATCTATAATAGCCCCACAGCTTAGGAAGGAACAATAAGAGGTAGAAATGAAATGGCTCCCAAAAGAAAAACCTCCCTTGGGTGGTATTTTAGGACATTAGCTCAAGCTGCCTTGTCCTCAGTCATCTCAGTGGCATTTAAGTAGCCCCTTGGGTTACAGATCACGGCAGGTGCTGGGAAGTGAAGAAGGCCATGCTAAAAATACAAGCCTCTTCTGGAACTCTGCCGGCAGCCCTGATGGAACTCCCTCCTCAAGCAGCAGTACCTCAGCAAAAGAACAGAGTTTCCTCTGCCTTAAGCAGTAAGAAAAGTCTGGCTTCTTCCTCCACTGAAGTTCCTGAGGTAGAATGGTCCTCAGGAGAAAATACTCAGAGAAGCATTTCTATTGAGGAATAGCAATTTCTATCAAAGTAAGAAAACGGGTTCTCTTAAGAACTCAGGGTCCCAGAAGAAAGTGCTAAACCCTGGGGTAAAAGGTTTTGCTTTTAGTGCATTCATCCTGATGCTGTCATGAGAGGTGAGTAGGAGGAGATAACGAACTCGTAAGTGCTTTTTAAACTATACATATATAAGGGAATATCACCATTCTTGAGACAGCTAAATTCCCCCACATATAGAGCTTGATTAAACCTACATGTTAACCAATTAAACCTTGAGGGAACGAGTTTTGCTAGTCTGCCAAGAAAGGGTCTTTACAAAACCAAAAGAAAGTCCATTGCTTACTTTCAGTAACCTAGGCCCACCCGTAGCCCTCTAAATCAAATAACCTCCACTGAGAATTAAGCTGTTAACACTAGGTCTGGCATAGGTGTGGAAACAAAAGTTTAGAAATCCTAATTTTGAACTTACCTAACACGGCTGCCTCCTAGAGCCTGAGTGGGTTGCAGTGAGACCTCAAGTAGAGGAGAGGCACCTGGGCCATCCGCCTCCATGGGCTTTTTTTTTTTTTTTTTTTTTTTTTTTTTTGCATAGAGTTTCATGGTCTGCAAAGTAAGAGTGGGGCTTTACTTGCCATTCAGGAGGTTGCAAAGGTCACTTCCACATATGTTCCTATTAAGGACATCAGCAGAAACTTGAGAAGCAAATATAAAAATATAAAAATGAACAGGTGGCATTCAACAGGAAAAGAATGCAGGGTTTGCCGGGAAGTCATGATTGAAACCAGTCCAAGGCTCCGACGTGGCCCTCAAGGCTCTGGACCGCGAAGTCTGTACACACACTTTCGTTTCTGCACAGGCTGGGTCTTAAGGAGGCACTAGATGCTGTTTTGCCCCAAATTTTGTCTTCATTTTGCCCCCAAACATACTGCCTGGGTTAACTGGTGGCTCATTCCTTTGCAAACCCAAGGGTTTTTAGGGAATCGAGTGTAGATATCTATTGAACTCCTGAACTACCTCAAATCCTCCGTTAAAGCTACTGGGAATAAAATTAACATACTCACCTTTCTATCTTCAAGATGTCCTTATTATCCCTCCTTTGGTCATAAACACAAGAGTGGAAAAAGATTTTGTTGGCTTAACAACATTTTCTTACTAGGTTCTCCCATCACTGAGAGTGGGTGGGAGGGTTTAGGAGCCCAGGCTTCTGTAGTGAGCTGGCCCATGCAGGCCAGGGCAACCCTTCAATCTTAGCCTCGTTAGTATCATGTTTTAACCACGTTCTGCATGTAGAAAAGACCTTAACGGCTCCCCCGCTTCCCCTTATAATGTATTGCTTTTAAACATGAACTACAGCCAGGCGCGGTGGCTCACGGCTGTAATCCCAGCACTTTGGGAGGCCCAGGTGTGCAGATCACCTGAGGTCAGGAGTTCGAGACCAGCCTGGCCAACATGGTAAAACCCCATCTCTACTAAAAATACAAAAATTAGCTGGGTGTGGTGGCGCAAACCTGTAATCCCAGCTATTCGGGAAGCTGAGGCAGGAGAATCGCTTGAACCCGGGAGGTGGAGGTTGCAGTGAGCGGAGATAGTGCCACTGCATTCCCACCTAGGCAACAGAGCAAGACTCGGTCTCAAAAATAATAATAATAAAAATAAC
This sequence comes from Nomascus leucogenys, assembly GCF_006542625.1. NCBI lineage: Eukaryota > Metazoa > Chordata > Mammalia > Primates > Hylobatidae > Nomascus > Nomascus leucogenys. The sequence continues at coordinate 82,228,855 of NC_044386.1, forward strand.
ATAAAATAAATATGAAATCAAACTGAACCTAAAAAAGGCTGGGAATGAATGAATGAAAAGAGCATTGTTACTGAGAGTTCAGATATCTGCATTTTTGTCCCTGCACTGCCACCTCCCAGCTGAGTGTTCTTGAACTAGTTACTGCGCTTGGTGTGTGTGGTTTTGTTTTGGTTTAGGTTTTTTTTCTTTTCAAGACAGGATCTCATTCTGTCACCCAGGCTAGAGTACAGTGGCGTTCATTGCAACCTCAAACTCCTGGGTTCAAGCAATCCTCCTGCCTCAGGCTGCCGAGTAGCTGGAACCACAGGTGTGAATCACCATGCCCAGCTAATTTTGAAATTTTTTTGTAGAGATTGGGGAAAGCTCTACAAATTTGCCCAGGCTGGTTTTGAACTCCTGGCTTCAAGTGATCCTCCTGCTTTGGCCTCCCAAAGTGCTGGTATTACAAGCATGAGCCACTGTGCTCGGCCTGGTTTTCTCATGCACAGAGTGAAAATCAGAGAATTCATCCTGATGCTGTCATAAGAGGTTAGGAGGAGGAGGTAATGAAAGTGCTTTATAAACTATACAAACATGAAGGAATATCGCCTTTCTTAAGACAGCTAAATCCCCCCACATTTGGAGCTTGATTAAATCTACACTGAGTTGCTACTGTTGAGAGACAGACAATAAGAGGTAAGGCAGGGAAACTCCTATGTCTTTTGTTTTCTTTTTGTACTGGGACAATCATTTTGCTCATGCAAACATTCCAGGTAATAAGCGTGCTCAAGGGCCTCTCCGAAGAATCAGGACCAGCTGTGTGTTACTAAACAATAAAGGCAGGCAAGCCTTGAAAATGGCCTAAAGACCTTTCTCAGAGATCCAGACCAGCCCCACCCCCCGCCCCCAGGAAGCACAGCATATTTTCTGTGAGGCCTTGACGGTAGCATCACAAACCCTTGGGAAACAAAACTCCCCAGTGTACGAGGAGAGCATGCCATATCTTGTTCCGGGGACACTGAGCCGTGAGCATAAAACGCTGCATTCCAAAACCCAGTGGAAGAAGCAATTGTCTCTCTGTTTAATTATAGATTCTTCACTTTCCCTTAATTGCTTCAGTCAGCACTGTTGACCCTGGGGGAGTCACAGTACATAGGCAGGGCTATTGCTGTTAAACAAGGGGTGACTATCAGGTAATGAGGTTTTCATTTTGTTTTTTCAAACAAACATACTCTGATGTACATATTCAAGTGAGCATTCCTGTTAAAGGTGTCACATTGAGAAATGATGCTCATGTTGACTCTCCTTTGTAACCAAATATTGATAAATGTAGTATGACACATACAAGTGCTTTATGGAAGGAAAAAGGCAGTATATTTAATATTAAAGCTTTCCTAGAAAACCCAAGATATGTGATCCTCATAACTATAGAAGGCCCCAGATGACCAACTGAGCTGATGGTCATGCCATGGGAAATACACATTAAATGGCTCCTAAAGAGAGGGTTCTTCCTGCATCATGCATAGACACTTTTCCTACAGAAAAAGATCCATGTCTTTTGTCTACTTCCCTGGATCCCATAAGCCCTAAATGTCTTGCACACAAAAGGTGTCCAATAAATATTTGGAGACTTTTGTCTTACCCTATCACAATACTTATATTCATTCTTCATGAAATAAGATACAGAGCCCATATTTTGAATGGAAACAAGATCTTTTGAACCTAGATTTGTTACTTTCCCTTCCCAGACTTACTTGTAAGTCAATAAGAAAGTTGGACTTGTCAGTCATAAAAAAAAAATCGTTCAACAAACATTCATTGAGAAATGACTGAATACCAAGCATTGGAGAAATGTGGAAATTCCAAGCATGTTCGTGGTGTTCACATAGAGCCTCTAGGCCAAGAATGTTGAATGTTGTGCAGGCTGTCATGCCACCATGATTTGGTAAGCTTTTTACTTTCAAGGAATATAGACTCGCTTATGTAACCTTAAGAAATACAGGGGTTTACTATAAGGACCCCTGGAACTGAAATTTGGTCATATTCTCCCAATCTCTTTCTCTAAATGGTGCTTCTGTTTATCTTGATATGCCTGCTTCATTCTCTCTCTATAATCACTTCGCTGCTTTTTCATAACTTAGCTGATGCATGCCTATTGTGCTGTATTAGTCAGGAGAAGCTAGTTACGCTTCAGTAACAAACAACCCCCAATCTCAGTGGCCTAAAATAACAAAGATTTATATCTTGTTCTCACTACATGTCCACCAAGGGTTAGTTGGGGGGAAAGAGGGAGCCACTTGAAAACCCACAATGATAGAGCAGCCACAGTCTTGAAAAATGAACATGGTTAGATGTGGGCTCTTTAAGTATCCACCAGAAATCATTTCTGCTCACGTTTCCTTGGCCAAAGCAAGTCAAATGGCCACAGCCAACTTAATTGGGTGGTATGTACAATGCTACCAAGACACTGACTGGGGAGAAAGCCTAAAAAATTGTGAATAACCTTAATCACCTTTACACGTGGCATTTCCAGCCCGACACTGCAATCCCTTTTTGTTTCAGCAGCCACAGCTAGTGATTCCTATTTTTCACGTTCCTTAGTTCAAACTGCAATGAAAGAAGCTGAGTGGCCCAGTCCATCGTTGCCTGACAGGCCACAACGCCAAGTCCCTGGTTAGCATTTAGATCTGTCCTTGAGTCGTGGCCAATCAGCCAGAGAACAGGGATACACACTACATACAGCCTGTGACTGTCCAGCCTACCTCTGAAGAGGACCAGGAGACCTGTTCACTACAGAAGAATGTGTTATTTAAGTCATGACGTTTTGCTTGTCCTAGCCTTGTCTTAGCCCTTGGTGACAAAAAGGTCATGGGTGGTACAGCCCATGAAGCTGACTTGGGGCTGACACGTGGCAGAATCTCAACATGGGTGAAAAGAAATGATTGAATTCAGGACCTGCTATGTTAACCCATCAGTCTAGAGATCAACGATGTGGTACTAAGGGATTTTAAAAGTTAGCATTGTATAGCTCCATTTCCATACTTTGACACCATAGGTTTCGACCTCTGAATATAGGCCCTAGGTGAGGGAGTCTGGGAGAGGAAGAGGTGAAAAGAAGAAACATCGATGGCTTTAAACTACACAATAAGATCTGAATGTCTGAATCTGGAATTCAAGGCCCTTTATCATACAGCCCCAAGCTTCCTTTCCAGTCTCATGTCCCCATTCACCCCCAAAATCCTACTGTCCAACCACCACCAAACATTCCTTTTTCTTTCCTTGGCACATACAATGACCCTCCTCTCTAGCTAACTGCTACCTTTCCTTTAAAATCAGTTTAAAAGCCACCACCTTTTCAGGGAAGTTTTTCCCATCTGTTCTGACCTAGTCATTTCAATTTCTTCCTCGTGTGAATTCTTATACCTTGCTCATGCCAAACACGTGGAGGACACAGACCTGTGCTACTCATTCTTTGGATTCCAGAGCCTGGTACCTGCCTAGTATATAGCAGGTACTCAATAACCGTGTGTTTAATAAATTGCTCGTAGCATGATTTCATTTAAGGAAACTTTAATGAGTCCCTCGGCTACATATGGCACAGTGAGAAAAGAAAAATCAGTAACATGTGGTCCCACAAGGAGTTTCTCTAGTTCAGTTGCCTCTTTTTATAAGTGAGAAAAAAGGCTTAGAGAGATTGTAACATGGCTAAGGTCACACTGCAAGAAGTGACCAGGCCAGGTTTGGATCCCTGGAACTGACTCCTAACTCCCTATTCTCGCCTCCTCTGCTGAGCTCCAACCTGGGGAGTCAGCTCCCTGGAGTCCGCGCATCTGGATATCATCCACATGCCTGGAACTTTGTCACTTTTCCCGTGGCTGGGTTGACATACCGTGATTAAAGGGCTCTGGTCAATTTCTGTGCCACGCAGCCCCTGTGCTAATGGTCAGATCTAATGTTCTGACCATTAGGTCAGTGTATCTTTTCCCTCCTGGGCAGTTAGGTTAGTGGAAGAAACACGATAAAATCTTGGAGAGGAATTTGATCATTCTCTGAAGGACTTACAAGTTGTTTGGCCTGCCTAATCTGCTCAGATACCGTCCGGGGAATATTCGGTAACCATGCAGTACGGACCGTGAATTACTCTGTGGGGACTATTAACAAGACCCTCACCAACCCTGCCTCAGCTGATCTCAGGGCTTGGGGGCAGCCCCCTCTCCTCCCCTACCACTGAAGCTCTGAAAAAAAGCAGCCTTTCCCCCTTGGGGGATGGGAGGAGTAGAGTTAAAAATAAGAAGTGCTGGGGGAAATCCTCCTCCTTGCAAGCACAGCTCACATGGCAGAGCCTCCTCAGAGTTGCGGCTGCGGATGCAATGACTTAGCCAGGATAACGCCGATCCCATGTTTTCCGAAACCTGGCACTTAAGCATCTAACATGGAAAGGCCGACTCCCTAAAATCAGTGCAAGAAAAATGATAAGAAGTTAGATCTGGAGGGACCTCGAGGATCATCTACCCCCTGGATTTAAAGTTAAGGAAGCCGCGGGCAGCAAACAAGGTCTCACAGTTGCTGGTGGCAGAGTAGAGACCACAGACCAAATTGCCTGAGTCTAAACTCAATGTTCTTTCCCCTTAGACCGCCACCTGCACACACACGCACACACTCACACCTTTTTGGAGGCACTGCACAGCAAGCACAGAAGTACGCCACTGAGTCGCTAAAGTATTTGACTGTCCCTCCGCTGGGGGAAAGGGCATGCAGAAAACAAGACTCCGTGTGCTGTCGCTGGGCCGCCCCCTGCCTCTGTGACCCGCGCCCGCAGAGAAAGTCTCAAGAGCCGCCCCAGGCGTTCTCCCACGTTCTCCCTTTCTCTGCTCCAGTTGAGTTTCCAGAGCGTGAGCGTGCAGGATGACACCTGGCTGGCTGAGAGCTGCCGGGGAGGCGCTGGCGGGTGCCGAGAGCGCACTGGCCCTGACGCAGGGCGCGGCACTGCTGGGAAGCCCCCGGGCCTTTGGCTAAGCGCGCCTGGGGACGGCCCAGGGGGGCGACGCGCATCCAACACCTGGTCCGCGCTGTCCCGGCCTCCGGCAGCTCAGGGCGGACTCGGTTGGGGACCCTAATGGCTGGGTGCCGGCCCTGGGAGAAGGGGGCGCGGAGGGCGGAGGGTTGCGCCTCGGCCCCGGCTCGGCCCCAACGCCCTCTCCCTGGCGCGCAGGTTTAGAAGCAGGGCGGCCTCGCCCGGCCGCCGCCTCGGCGGCTCGGGTCCCCATATATAGTCATATCCACCGTCAACTGGGAGGCCGGCGGCCGGCAGCGAATGGGCGAGCGGCCCCCGCGGGAGGAGCAGGGAGGGGGCACGGGGCGGAGGGAGGAGAGGAGGAAGGGGGGCAGGAGAAAAAAGCTTTTCCAAAAAAGTATTGGCTGTCTTGAGGAATGCGGTCGCCCCCTTGGGAAAGTACATATCTGGGAGCAGCAGGCGGCTCCGCGCTCGCACTCCCGCTCCTCCGCCCGACCGCGCGCTCGCCCCGCCGCTCCTGCCGCAGCCCCAGGGCCCCTCGCCGCCGCCACCATGGACGCCATCAAGAAGAAGATGCAGATGCTGAAGCTCGACAAGGAGAACGCCTTGGATCGAGCTGAGCAGGCGGAGGCCGACAAGAAGGCGGCGGAAGACAGGAGCAAGCAGGTCTGCGCCTCCCCGGCCCTGCGCCCGCGCCCAGAGCGCCGGGACTCGAGCCTGGCACCCCCGGCTGGATCCCCACCCCGAGGACTCGGGGAGCCACCACCCTACCCTCACCACCACCCAGGGCGGCCAGGGCGCGCGTCTGGAAAGAAGGAAGGGAAACGCAAGAGGCAGGCTTAGTCTAACTTTGTAGTCTGGTCAGAGGACGCTTATTTCCCTTCTCTGGTTCCCATGGCCCGCGAAGTCAAGTCCTAGAGGCGCTTTATTCTCAGGACTGGGAATCAGTTTGGGGGAGGGAGGAGGACACCCGGTTCCTGGGGACGTTTGAAGAAAGGGCGAGGGATGGAGAAAGGGGGTCGAGTAACTCAAGTGTTAGAAGTTCTTTGACTTTTGATTGGGGAGAAAGGAACCTTAAACTTGGGGAGGAGAGGAGAGTCCTGGAGTTGTTACCTAAGAACAAAGATGGGACGGAATGGAGGCTACAGCCCGAAAGCCAGGCCAGCAGTGGCGTTCTTCTGTGTCCCCAAGTAGTGGACTTGAGCCCGCTGAGACCTCGGCAGGAGTCTCGTCCCAGGGCAGGTGGGTGTGCGGGGTGAGCCGCGGAGCGGTTCCAGCTCGGGTAAAGAGGAAGTTACCTTGGGTCCTTTGCACTCCAACTCGGCGGCGCCCCGAGCCCGAGGGGCCCCAGCCAACCCGACGCCCGTGTGTTGTGTGTGTCTAACACCCGGTCCGTGCCGGCCGGCCGCGCCCGCCCGCCGCTGCCCCCAGCTCGAGGAGGACATCGCGGCCAAGGAGAAGTTGCTGCGGGTGTCGGAGGACGAGCGGGACCGGGTGCTGGAGGAGCTGCACAAGGCGGAGGACAGCCTCCTGGCCGCCGAAGAGGCCGCCGCCAAGGTACCCGGGGCGCGCGGCACGGCGTGGCGCACGAATGGCTAACTCTTTCTCTTTCTCTCTCTCCCTCCCTGTCTTTCCCTCTGTCTCTCCCGCTGTCCCTGTCCTTCTGGTTCTGTGCACCCACACCCCTCCCTTTCGGGATCACGCTGCCTGCTGCACCCCCCTCCCTGTACCCCCTGGCCAACTCCCAGCTGGAAGATGAGCTGGTGTCACTGCAAAAGAAACTCAAGGGCACCGAAGATGAACTGGACAAATACTCCGAGGCTCTCAAAGATGCCCAGGAGAAGCTGGAGCTGGCAGAGAAAAAGGCCACCGACGTAAGTGCACGCTCACACTGCTTCCCTCACCTCTTGCCTGCGTGGCCACTCTGGGGTCACCACAGGGCTGGAGAGCAATGGAGGAAGGTTACCTTTTCCTGCTGGACACCTGCACACAGCCCTGGCATGGCCCAGAGCATTGGATGCCGCCTCTGACTGCTACTGCACACATTCATTTATATTTCATCCACTCCTCTCTTCTTCTCCTTTCCTTTACCTCCCTGGGGGTGGAGGTGGGTGGATGAGAGGCTGGGAGAATAGAGCAGCTGAAATTGGACTCTGGAGGTGAACTTCACCTCCCTGGTGGCAGAAAACCCTTGAGGTGTCATCACCAAGGTTTGTGTAGAGAATGCCAGGTTTTCTTCACTTTCTTTCCTTTTGCCATCTCCAGTGGGTGGGAAGTTCTGGGTTTGGTGGTGGGTCTAGTCAGGGTTCAGAGAACCTGGCCTCTAAATGAACGAAATGACACAGCGGCACTTTTACTTAGAAGGCTGCACTTCATGGTGGGGCACAGAGACACTTTGAGGCTTCCTTTCTCACTAGCGTAAGCCTTAATCCACCCCTTAAGATCTGCCTGGGAAGATGATACTTGCTTGGGTCTGCAGTCTGAAGGCACTAGATCCAGAAAGTAAGCTGTGAGTTATATATAGCTCAGTGCTTTATATGGTATAGTGAGCTGGCTGCCCCCTGCCCCTCCTGCTGGCCCCGCCCCCACCTGTCAGCCTTCTGACAACCACCACATAGTTGCAGGGGTGATGCACACAGCTAAGGCTCTCCTAAGCTCTTTGTCCACTGCCCTTTGGAAGCGTTTTAATTGAGGGCTTGCCTCTTCTGCCTCGGAAAGTCAAGCCAAAGGACCAACTTCTTTTCACACCATTGGATTCCATTCTAAAAGCTAATTAAGCCTAGAGGCCCAATTAGAAAAGAATTCCTTGAGAAGTTGGTAACAATTCCAAGAATGTGTGAGCACCAGGGAAAGCTATGCCAGCAGTTGAAACACCAAGAGCAATAGCAGACTTTTTTATATGAAAGTAACATGCAAATAACTGAAGGGCCTCGGGTCTTGAAATTAGTAAAGTCTTTTGTAGCATGAAAGGCTTGAGATGTATATCCAGGTGTGCTTTGTAAATGAGAACTCCAGAGAGGACATTTAGAATCTGACAAAAAGAAATTTTCAGTGAAAATCAAGGTTCCTGGAAAGGGGATTTGGGGAAGCACTGATTTCGCTAAAATATTTAAATTCTAAACTACCTGGCTTTGGAAAAAGAGCCAAAGACCATATATAACTCTGAGCCTACTTTGTATAATGCAGGTCAGATGCCTGCTCTATATATGGCTAAATGGAAGATGCCTGCCTCCTGCAAATTCTCCAGCAGGACGTTTATTTAGCTTTTTCAAAAGAGCTGCTAATAGATCAAGGAAAGATATTCCTTATAAGGAAAAGAATGCAGAGAATTTGAAAATAGCCCAGTGAGACTGAAGGCAAGAGGAAGAAAAAGGTTACTACAATTCTTAAGGAAAAAAAATAGGATAATAATTATTGTAACTGTGTAGTGCTAACATGTCTTTATTGAAAAGTCTTGTTGAAGGGAGCACTGGAATGGGGTGGGGCAGAAATGGGAAAGAAGTTATTTAAAGTCAGCTGGTGTGGGAAGCAGCAGGGGAGGGAGCTTCTTGAATCTTGTTTTGGTTATTTTTCCCACTGGGAAACTGCCCCTAAATCTGGCATATATGGCTTTTTTGGTAGTGTATTGATCACATTCCCTCTTAGGTCACTTTAGGTTGTCTGGAGTTTGGAGCCCGTAGGAATATTGAAGAAGTTAGTGAAGAAATGCTACACAGTCATTTGTTGATTAACGAAGGGGAATAAGGTCTGAGACATGTGTCATTAGGTGACTTCTTCATTGTGCAAACACCATAGAGTGTATGGTACTTACACAAACCTAGAGGGTATAGCCTACTAAATACCTAGGCTACAAACTTGTACAGTATGTTACCGTACTGAATACTGTCAACAATTGTAACACAAATCACCAGGCGATAGGAATTTTTTAGTTCTATTATAATCTTATGAGGCTACTCTCATATATGCAGCCCCTCATTGACCAAAACATCATTATGCAGTGCATGGCCATATTGAGAGTGGTAGTTTTTTATTTACTAAAAAATAGTCAAAACTTGAGGAGGAAGAGACAGATGTCACTAGAAAAAGGGAGAGAGTGAGGGAGAAGTCAGCTTCCTGAGGTGGAATCACATTACCTTTGGGATTAGGACATTTCACTGTCATTATTCACCAGTGTAAAACACTTTTACATTTTTCTACTATTATTACTAAAAACATTTTTCTACTACTTTACCGATGTACCTTACAAATCCTATTCTGGAAGTGGGCTCTTCCTAGCTTAGAAGATTGTCATTCAGGAGTAGTATCCCTGATGGTCTTGTTTCGAATTTTGTGTTGTCTTTCCACCTAAGTCAAAAGTGAGGCTGAAGGGGATCGAAGACTCCATTTTTTTCTGGCCCCCAATCTCTTCCCCAGTAACTGTGATATATCTGATATTTATAGCATGTGAGTCTTTATCCCTTTGTAGGTCTTTACGTCTTAACTTAGGGATTCTCAACCTTCTCTAAACATAATCACTTAGGGAGCTTTTAAAACCCAAAGTTAGGATGCACCCAAGGCCAGTTAAATCAGAATCCCTGGGGATGCAACCCAGGCGGCAGCATTTAAAAAATACCCAAGTGATTCCAACCTACCGACAAGGATGAGAAAACTCTCCTAAACTCTTGTATAATGACATCGGCATGAAAATGAACTCACCTGAAACTGACTTTGCCAGGACACTAAGTCACTAGTTGGCTGCTTAGGGCACTTGCCAGTGTCCAGCAGTTTCCTGGCTGCTCCTGGAGGCTCGCGGACACCCGGTTCCCCCATTCTCAATGTTGGAGGCCCACAGTCTCTGCACTTAGGGGACCAGCTGTAACCTCCCCGCCTGACCAGATGAACCGCGGGGAAACAAAGTGAGAAGCTCCCACCTACAGGATGCAAGGACCCAAGCTGGGATTTGTGAGAGTCTCAGCAGAGGCTGTGAGGAGCTCCACAGAAAATGAGTCAGGAAAGCAAAAGTTCCTTGTCAGGGCTTGGAGGAGGAGAGGGTTGTCAAGCATGTTTTCTTTATTATTCCCACACATAGGGAGCTGGCTTTAAGAGCTTTCTGTGACAAACCTGAGGAGAAAAAGCCCTGAGACTTAGAAGGCATTTAAGAATACAGCCCAAGGGGGAAATCGGTGGAGACTGTATCTGCGGTGGTTTTCTCCACCTGTAGCCAGAGGCTGTCTCATGGGGTTCTTTTAAAGGCACCCCAGTCCAGCCCAGGACTGACTGGATTCCAGGAGATCTCAGAGGCTGGTCTGACACCAAAGAAGGCTGTAAAGAGAAAAGACCATTTGGATGACTGTTTTCATGGAAAGTGAGCCCTAGGGAGGTTGGCCTGAGATCACACAGCTGATTATGGGCCTCAGCCTGACTCTTAAAACAGTGCTTGTGTATTTCTTAATCGTAGCTATCATTTGAGTTTTTAACTATGTACAAGGTATTGTGCTAAGCGCTTTATAGTCCTTCATAATTCTCATAGCAGCCCCATGGGGAAAGCACTATATTATTCCCACTTTTACAGATGACGCCCAGAGAAGACAAGTTATTTGTCCGAAGTCACGCAGCAGGAAACTAGGAGCCAGATTCAACGTAGGAAAACTGCATTTAGAACAGGAGGTCTAACCACTGTGCTCTACATGTGGGTGGTTTTCACTTCGTGAAGTTTTGGGGAATGGGGGTAGTGCTGCGGTTATAATCTTGCGGTTGGGATCAGGCCCTTTAGGGCATATTCCGACCCCATACCCGCCGCTCAGCTTCTCTGGCTCCTGGGCATGGGAATCTGGACTCGGGAGCGGAGCGCTCCCGCGGCCAGCAGGAGTCGCTATTGCCCTTAGCAGGCAGCTCCGTTACCCCGGGTCACCACGGCGCCGGGGAGGGGACCTAGAAGTGGAAGCCAGAGCCCTCGTGCAGTGGCCTCCCGGGGCGCACAGCTCACCAGGTACCCCTGCAGCGCGCTGGGCGCGCCTTTCTCCCCGCCGCCGCGAGCATGCGCAGTGCCCCCGGCCGGTCCCGGGGTCCGCGGCGCACGCCCCGCCCAGCCGTGCCCGCCCCCGGCGCTCGCGCGCCCGCTTGCGGTTTGTCTGCGCAGCCCTGGAGGCCGCGACTTCCGGGCTGCTCCTGGCCGCAGGGGGCGCCGCCGTCGCACAGAGAGGCCTGGGCGGGGCGGACCGGCGCTGGGCAGCCAGGACAGCCGCGGCAGCCGGGTCCGCAGGGCAGCAGCCGGCCTCTCCCACTGCAGCCCTCCCGCCCGCCTACCGTCCGGCGCGATGGCGGGGAGTAGCTCGCTGGAGGCGGTACGGAGGAAGATCCGGAGCCTGCAGGAGCAGGCGGACGCCGCAGAGGAGCGCGCGGGCACCCTGCAGCGCGAGCTGGACCACGAGAGGAAGCTGAGGGAGACCGTAAGGGACCCACCCATCACCCCGCAGCCCCCAGAGGCGCATCCTCCCCGGGCAGCCCCGCAGGGCCTTCCTGCATGCCCCCCCTGCAGGCCCCGGTCCCTCGTCCCCACGCCTCCAGGGCGCACCTGGCGCACCTGGGCCAGCTGGCGGCGGGCTCTGGGGAGGGGCCCGGCCTGTTCTCCTCAGCCTTTGCTTTCCATCTCTCTGATCCAAAGTAAACGCTCCCAGGGGAAACAGGGGTGGTGTTGAGAAGGTTCTGGAAGGAGCATTTTCCCAGGAAGGGTCTGTTTCTGGGGTGGTGGCTTTTCGGTCGTGTTTTTGCGTCCCCGGGAGGTGCCCTTTGCGCTGCTGGCTTGCTTTACTCTGAGAGTGGAGCGGAAGGAGGTCCTTCCTTTTGGAGATCCTTACCTTTGAGAAGGGGCGACGCGAGGTCAAGTGGGAGAGGCACTGTGGACTTGGGGCCTGGGGATGCTACACTCCGCCGTTCCCGTCGACCCTGTGGTTTCCCGGAGGCCTGTGTCTCCGAGGCGGTAGAGAGACATTGACAGCTTGACAGCGCCGCGTTATGCTGGAAGAGCTAACATATAGTGCAAAACCCTTCACCCTTCCCTTTTTTCAGCAGTCCTCCTCCCCTTTTCTCTCATACAGATAGATAATCCTTTGTTACCAAGTCTTGGAAAAAGTTGGCGAAATGTCAACAGTTATTGGGTGTATTCTCTTGCGGGCTTCCCCTCCCCCTTGTTAAATGTAATACCTGGCTTCCTTCCTTTCTTCTAAGGCAAATGTATCCAGCAAACAGGAACAGGATTTCAGAGGTAGTCTAGTATTTGTTATTTGTCGATTTTGTGTGTGTGTGTTTTTAATCAAGATACTGAAACAAACACCTTGGGAATTTTATGACAAGCGGTAGTATGATGTCCTGCTGTGCTTAATATACGGGGCTGTTCGGAGTTGAGTAAGTCGTTCTGGTTAAGTGTTTGTAAATGGCTGTATGGCTGGCCACAGAAACTTCAAGACCTGAAATGGACCTCTTCAGAGGAAAGCTCAACTAGAGAAAGTTTCAGATAAAATACAAGCAGGAATAAGGAAATCAATGGGCAAAAGATAATTCTCAGTATTTGCTTTATAGGACGAGTCAGCGAAAGTCCTGTGGATATCCCTGAACTTGACTGATGGTTCCGACTCCCTAACTGGCTAGTAGCTGTCCTTGAACCATTAGAACTATATAGAATATGATGGATAAGAACAAGAACTTTGGACCCAGACTGTCAGAACTTGAATCCTGGCTCCACTACTTACTAGCAGTGGGCAAGTTACTTAACCTCTGTGTTTCAGTTCCCTCTGTGTAAAGTGTGGATAGTAACAGCATCTATCTGTCGGTTAAAGGAGTTACTATGTAAAGACAGTACACTGGTGCTTGGCGCAAAAGGGTAAGTGCTGTGTGCCCGCTGTCATTAAAACTGCACAGCCCTGGCAGCCCAGTGCTCCTTCACCTTCAGTTCCCCACCCAGCAAGGGGTCTTAAAGATGGCTTGCTCATTTCATGACATCGTAAAACACTTCATTTACTGCTTTTAATCAACATTTGTTGGGGTGGGGGGCTTGAATGAAGAGGAAGTGGGCAGGCTGGTAGGCATGTTTGATGGGTTGAAGTGGTATCAGTGGTAGAAGTCTGAGGTCTCCTCACCCTGCTAAGAAAGAGTATGTGTGACCCTATGCAGGAGAGCCTTGTATTGCCTCCTGGCCTGGTGATTGATGTTAGACACAAAAGATAAATTTTATGAAGGGCACATTATTACTTTTATTCTTACCTTCTCTTTTGCGCATCGTTTTTATAACAGAACTCTTCCTGTGCCAGTTGGCTAAAGATAATACTTTCATTCTTTTCATGGCTTTATATCAAAAGTGGTTTAAGTAGTTTCAATTTTTTGAGTAATCTTTGCAAACAATCTACCTGGGTGATTGATTGAACACAGAACCTTTTAAGACAGCAACTTGAGGACTGGATCAGACCATTGAAGAGAGACTTTCAGGCTGCAAGTTGTTCTTAACTTCTGAAATTGGAACTTAAATGTAGTTAACTTAGGTATTTAGATGTAGCTTGGGCTGTGAGTTAAGCTAGCAGTAACAGTTTCTTTTGGCAGCAAAGATAAAGGTTTAGTGACAAAACCATGAGCCACTGCAAAAAATATTTGACCAGAGAGTTGGCCTAAATTCAAATACTCAGACTGTAGTTAATAGGCCCTATTAAACCAGCCCTTACCTCGGAAAAAGCAGCCATCCCTTACTTCCTCCTAGTCTGTGTTTGCAAGGTGTGTGGATCCTTCAAAATGTTGGAATGAGGCTACCTTTGCTTGACATGATTAATTCCAGATCTTGTGACCCACTAAGGTTTTGTTTGCTTTTTTCATTATTTAAAAAAAAAAGGCAAGAAGAATCTTCCTTTCTGAGTAGTATCCCCCAAACAAGGAGACAGGGAGTTGTGGCCAGAAGGTTCTTAATTAGTAACATGATTAAATCATGGGAAATAACCAATTTACAAAAATTCCCAGCACTTTCCCTCTTTACACTTGGTAAATATTTCTGGGATAGGAAAACCGAGGGTGCATTTTGTGCTTGCATTGGCACTCCCAGAGTGGCTGTAACTGGAATGTATACTCTCGATTTCTGCTTTCGTATGTAGGCAAGGCAGAGGCACTACAATGCCTTGTTCATGTCTGTTCTCCCTCATTATACAAATATGCCTCATAAATTATGGGCTTTGGCACACACAGAGGAGGTTGTGTTTATCTGTTATCCATGGGAGTGCCCCTTAATGTCATCAGTGTTTTTTTTTTTTTCCCCTTTCCTTACCATATAAGGGCAGAAGTTTAGCTTGGCTGTGGTCACTTGGTCTTACACAGCAAGTGGGGTGAAACCTTCGTATAACGACAGTTTGCATGAAATAAAAAGACCTGACCTTTGATCATCCCAAGTTCCACTCCGGTTCAGTCAGGACTTTGGAAACATATTCCAGAGGATTGATTTCTAGAATATAATATTCTCCCACCAGTATTTTTTCTTAATAACCTTAACTGGAATACTTTTTTAAAAAGTAAAAGTCACTGCCATTTTTAATTTTCTGTTGTTGTATTGGCTAAAACATCTGGATTTCATGAAAATCTAGGCCTCATAAAAGTTTTTTTTTTTTTTTTGCAAATCTGATTTGGGATAATATTATACTATGGTGGGGTGGGCATGCCCTTGATTTCTATATAGTACCATGTTGGGGTGGGGGAATGGGGTGCATGCCCTTCGGCTGTTACCTTAGAGGAGGGTCATTTGCATTATAAGGCACCTCAAGTACAGAGCACCAGGAAGTTACTTAAGAACAGATCTGCAGGAGGACATTGGTAGCCTTTGCTAATACAGCAGTCTCTTTTTTGAGTGGTTCATTAATTGTTAGAACACAATAGTACTTTTGAAATAAAAGAAACTAGCATCCCAAATTGAAAGACTTCACTGGCAATCAGTACATGGGCTGCTGTTGGAAGAAAGCTAACTTGGCTGCGTGTGGTGGCTCACGCCTCTAATCTCAACACTTGGGGCGGCCGAGACGGGTGGATCACCTGAGGTCAGCAGTTCGAGACTAGCCTAGCCAACTGGCAAAATCCCATCTCTACTAAAAATACAGCAATTAGCCGAGCATGGTGTCACGTGCCTGTAATCCTTGCTACTGGGGAGGCTGAGGCAGGAGAATCGCTTGAACCCGGGAGGCGGAGGTTGCAGTGAGCCGCGGTCACGCCACTGTACTCCAGCCTGGGAGACAGAGCTAGACTCCATCTCAAAAAAAAAAAAAAAAGAAGAAGAAGAAGAAAACTAACTCAGTACACTAAGAGTGATTTACATGCCTGCAAATAATTTGTGTCTGGGGTCTTGACCCTCCCCAAATGCCTTGTTATTTATATCTCTGCTTTTAAACAACAGATGGTCATGCGTCTATGGGCTTGTACCGGCAGAGGCAACAGCAGGTCCTTAAGACTCCCCAGGTGCCATGATGAAAAGAACCTTAGAAAATATTGAAATAACCTCAAAACTTAGAAAAAAAAAATACCAGAAATAAAAGCTAGTAAAGGTGAGAGGTGTGGGGCTTTTGGAACATAGAGCATAATAAATCAGAATAAAAAGTAAAAATAAGAAAGAGAAAAAAGTGGCCCTGATTAAATTACAAAATTAAGCATATCTTGAATTCTAACGAACCAAACAAAAATTCTACTAGGCCAGTATAATAGGGCCTGCAGAGCCTGTCATGGGTTCAGGATTTTCCCATAAAGATAGGTTTACCTCAGATACTACTCCCAGGTCCTAGCTTTAACCTCAAAGTCCCTCTGCCTGTCCTGCTCTGAAACCTCTGGGGCAGTAGGCATTGACTTCTGGGCTAGGGAGTAAATGTTCCGTGTCCTTATGTGAGCTTCCTATTACCCATTAGCATTGTTTTATGAAGTTTTCAATTTTATATCCTGCCTAATTTCAAAAAGATTGTGATAATCACTTTAGCGGATGATTTGCATTGCAGCAACTGTTCTAGTCCTGGTTAGGATCTGTGCCTGAGGCCTTTCTTGGGGAGTTGGGGTGGGGGCTGGAGAACATCTCAATCTGATGTCAGAAGAGATAAAGACCACAGGAGTGAGAACTGCCAGTTCCAAGGTTTCCATGATGTTCCGGGAAGCCAGGAGAAGTGACATAGTGGAGAGCCAGCATGCCGGGAGCCTAGTGACTTGTATTTTAGTCCTGTCTCCCACTGATAGCTATATGGCCTCCACATACTTCTGTGCCCAGGGTCAGAGTTCCCTCCTGCTGCCTCTTTTTAGTCAAGAGCTAGAAGAATGGCCAGCTTCTTTGGGTGGTGGCAAAGGGGATTATTTATAGTACAGATTCCTGCCCTCCCCCTTTGACCTCCTGAATCAGAATCTCTAGGGACAGAGCCTGGAAGTTTGATTTTTTTTTTTTTTTTGAGACAGAGTCTTGCTCTGTCACCCAGGCTGGAGTGCAGTGGCGTGATCTCAGCTCACTGCAATCTCTGCCTCCCGGGTTCAAGCGATTCTCCTGTCTCAGCCTCCTGAGTAGCTGGGATTACAGGCACGTGCCACCATGCCTGGCTAATTTTTGTGTTTTTTGTAGAGACGGGGTTTCACCATGTTGGTCAGGCTGGTCTCAAACTCCTGACCTCATGATCGCCCACCTCGGCCTCCCAAAGTGCTGGGATTACAGGCATGAGCCACAGTGCCCAGCTGAAAGTTGATTTTTTTTTTTAATGCTCATCTCTGAGTTGATTCTGACACTCAGCCACTTGTGGGAATTGCTGATCTGGACAATACCTAGGGATCCTTCTAGCTAAAAAATTGAGACCCTATTTTTTGGATTTACAGGGCCTCCTCAAGAAGGGGCAGCCACTCTCAGGTCTGCTGTGTGTGCCCTACCATTCCTCCCACTGTATCACAAACTGGCACCTAGAAACGGGTCTCCATGCCCAGTCGTTGCTGGGGCACCCTGTACGAAGCCCTGCTGGCTGGTATTCCTGTAGGACATACTCTCTGATGTCCAGGAGTCTGAGGTTCTACAGAATGCCCCTGGGGAAACACAGGAGTGGCATTTAGACAACAGCATTCTGTAAACACAGTGCCAAGAGCTAAGGGAAAGAATGGGGGTGGGGGTGATCGGAGGGAAGATACAGATGGATTGGTGGGGGCCCTTTGGGTAGGAAGATCTCATGTGCAAGGCTGGAATGAACACGAGGTGCTGTCTCCTTCCTTTCTGGTGACTCAGCTGTGTGGGGAGCTGGGGACAGAGACCTGTCACCCAGAGGGTTCTTTCCCCAAAGCATAAACAGTCGTCTTTCTGTGAGTACAAAGTCCTTGAGGTTTAGGCCCAGATCTAAAGCAGAGCAGAGAACTTGGAACTTGGTAGCCACAAAAAGGTTTTGAAAATCTTGCTGGCATTGCTCTAATAGGCCATAGCCTCTGTAACAAGGATAGTTGCCATCATATTGAAAATGATAAGAAAGGGGGAAAGAAAAGAAAGCGTACAGTGCTTTTGAGTACATAACCTAGACACTCTACGGAGACTGTTTGTTGTTGTAGGGCTTTTGGTTTGTGTGCTCGGTTTTTTGGTATGGTTTTAAATTTGGTTTTGTTTTGTTTGCCCTTTGTTTTTGCTTCAGCTTTGAGTTCCCCCCCAACCCTCAAAAGGAATAGAATTTTACTGGAAAATGAAAATATAGAAAAATGAAGAAATCTTACCTGACCCAAAAGTATATCCTTAATATATACATCCTTCCAGTAATAGTAATAATAAAAAAAAAAAGCCTAATGGTTTTTTAAAAGACACTTTCCTATAATTAAGAGATTTGTTATCCTATTACCCTCACCCTTCAATACACACACACACCAGAAACAACAGTTATCTGCCAGTAATTCCTAGCTGGGCCCAGTTACCAGCTGTGCACTGATAATGATTTACTTTGTAGGCAGTACCGTTGTAAATGCTCTTCCTCTGATTTATTTCACATTTGCCCTGCTCCCTGCCTCCATCAACAAATTACTACATTTTTGTCAAGATAAAAGTGTATTTACATGTTTTTATAGAGTCCTTCACCGTGGTTGGAGATGCCCTACTCACCTCTCTTCCCAGATAAAACTTGGCCTTTAAAATCTTACAAATCTAGATGAGCAAAGAGCTGAAGGTTCTCAGATTCCTTTGATTAAAGACTATGACCACAGTCTCTAACTACATTTGCATTTCCAACTCTGTATTGTGGATCCATAAGCTGAGAATGTTGCTTTTATTAAAATTAGGTTGGTTTTACTCATCTTATTGAGCCCATACTCTGTGCAGAGAACTGTGAGTTCTCTGGATGTGAGCAGCTTACAGTTCAATGACAAAGACAGGGCTGTACATAGAGAAATTTGTTATCCTATTACCGTGGGTCCCTAAGTGTGTATTGTAATTTCTAGAAAACTCCTAAGTGTTCTGAAAACCCCACCACCCCTTAGTGAACATACATTCAAAGTGGATGAGGATATTGTACCTGATTAGTAAATTCCATCTCCCACTTCCATGCACAGTATTTTAACAGCCACCAGTGCAAGTGTGTATAATGGACCATCATAGTCTTATAAGTGTTCTGAGGCTCATAACAACAATTTCTTATGACAGGAAAGAAATCATTGCCTCTCAAAGAAACCAACATTTTATTTCAGTGACAGATACCAAGTAAAAACAGTACTTGTATTATTTTTCTTTTTAGGAGTTTGATACTTTTCTTGTATTAACCTTGACTTCAAAGAAAAATCATAGGCTTACATCAGAAACACTTGGGAAATTTGTCTTGGCTCTGTTCCAATGAGGCCAGTTATTCTAAAAGGGGTTACTGGATTGTGTTGGGCCTTCATGTGGTGTGTATTTTAGAACCACTGAATTTTAAACTATTTTAGTTCCTTTGTAAGGATCCTTTGATAAAGTGGCTAGAAGAAAAGAGTTGAGTGAAACTCTTGAGTCCGATTTCTGGCTGTACTGCTATTGTCTTACATGGCTGAGCCTGGGTAAGTCTTGTCTCAGTTCACACTTCAGGCCCCCAGTGAGTGAGGTGGCTGTGATGACTCTCTTGTTTAACAGGCAAGTAAAGCCAGGGTGTTGAAATCTACGGAAGCGGGCTGGGTGCGGTGGCTCACGCCTGTAATCCCAGCACTTTGGGAGGCCCAGGCGGGTGGATCATGAGGTCAGGAGATCGAGATCATCCTGGCTAACACGGTGAAACCCCGTCTTTACTAAAAATACAAAAAAATTAGCCGGGCGTTGTGGCGGGCGCCTGTAGTCCCAGCTACTCAGGAGGCTGAGGCAGGAGAATGGCGTGAATCCAGGAGGCAGAGTTTGCAGTGAGCTGAGATCGTGCCACTGCACTCCAGCCTGGGTGATAGAGCGAGACCCTGTCTCAAAAAAAAAAAAAAAAAAAAAATCTACGGAAGAAAGGAACCATGTGAAAGAGCGTTTGCTAATGATCTGTCTGTCTGATGAGAATTGTGTGTATAGATTTGTGTATACACAAATATGGATGTTCACTGTATAAATCAATGTATAAATGTGTCCAAGAACTCCAGAGTTGACGAGGGCTTGTAATGCACTTAAAGGTAGCTCACCATAAGACAGTCTTCCTGTCTGAAATCAGCATTGCAGTCCCAGCCATTTCCTGAAGCTACCACCCTCACTTTCTCCCCAGCTCTGAAATGTTTTTCACTGTCTCTACCTAGGCTGAAGCTGATGTAGCTTCTCTGAACAGACGCATCCAGCTGGTTGAGGAAGAGTTGGATCGTGCCCAGGAGCGTCTGGCAACAGCTTTGCAAAAGCTGGAGGAAGCTGAGAAGGCAGCAGATGAGAGTGAGAGGTGAGAATGCCTCATCAGCCATCTTTTGCAGCTGCCTTTCCTGGTGGAATAAACCGGAGGGCTCCTGTGATGTTTGAGGTTTAAGAATTTTTTAGTCCCCTGGTGGTGGGATCATTTCCTCTATTGATCCCAGGTATAACACGGTTGGTTTTGTTCATTTAGCATTAGTGAAACACCTACTATGTCCAAAGCACTGTCCTAAGCCCTAAGGTTACAAAGAAGAAGATCTTGTTCCTGCCCTCACAGAACTCACCATCTAATGAGGGAGACAGATATGTAAAGGAGAAATGTCAGGGATACAAGTTGGCCCTTTCACTCCTACTGACCACAGAGCAATTGTGCATTTTTTAAAGTATAACTTTATTTTATAATATACCAAGGAGGCTTAGGCCTAAATAAAGGAACTATGGACTATCAGTTGTCAAATAGCTTAACAAATAGGTGGAAGAAAAAACACAAAGCAGAAATATACTCTGCAAAAGTAAAATATTTTGGACTTGGTCTTTTTTTTTTTTTTTTTTTTTTTTTTGAGACAGAGTCTGGCTCTGTCCCCCAGGCTGAAGTGCAGTGGCACGATCTTGGCTCACTGCAAGCTCCGCCTCCTGGGTTCACGCCATTCTCCTGCCTCAGCCTCCTGAGTAGCTGGGACTACAGGCGCCAACCACCACGCGCTGCTAATTTTCTTGTATTTTTAGTAGAGACAGGGTTTGACTATGTTGGCCAGGATGGTCTCCAACTCCTGACCTCGTGATCCGCCCACCTCGGCCTCCCAAAGTGCTAGGATTACAGGCTTGAGCCACCGCGCCTGGCCTGGACTTGGTCTTAATAATACGCACAAGACACATGCACACAAATAGTCAGATGCTCATGTGTTCTGAGCCCACCTCCGCTGTAATCTGGCTCTAGCTGAATTACTACTCTTAAGATTCAGCTTTGTGGTAGTAAAGGAAAGCATGGTTCGTGTAGACCAGCACAGCCTTGTGTGGTCTAGAAGGCATTTTCCCTTATGCTCAACTGTTGGAAGTAAGGATTTGCCATATTGCATAGAAGTACTTCAAGAGAGACTCCATGAGGTGAGAGAGCATTCTGCCACTTGAGGGATGGCATAGCATGAAGGGGCTCAGAGCACTGAATGTGTATCTGTCTGTGCTGTGACCTGGGCAAGTGAATGCAGTCAGTCATCTTGTCCATTTCTCACTCTTTGAAGTGACCCTGCCAGCAGGTACCGAGTATAAAGAGTGATTTCAGATTTTAGGATTAAAGAAGATTTTCAGCTAAACTTTTTAGGCCATTATTCACCACTGCTTAGTGTTTCTTCACTAACCAAGCATTTTGGACTTCTCTAAGATGACTAATCATCTCTTACATTGTACACATAAGAGCAGTTTTGTGGCTGACTTCTTTCTGAAATATACTTGTTAGTGTACCTTAAAGGCAGTCTGGTAGTGTTAGACTTCAGAGTAAAGGGGACTTGGGAATCATTTAGCCCCTTAGTTTTATAAATGAGAAAACTAGGGCTCAGAGGCTGATGTGACTTGCACCAAGGCTCACAGTGTATTTGTGGCTAAACCAAGACTCCGACCCAGATCTCCTCAACTGTATTCCAATGCTTCATCAAAAGATAGTGGGCTAGACGTGGTGGCTCACACTTGCCATCCCAGTACTTGAGGCCGAGGTGGGCAGATCACTTGAGGCCAGGGGTTTGAGACCAGCCTGGCTAACATGGCATAACCCCTAAATCTACTAAAAAATACAAAACTTAGCCAGGCATGGTGGTGCACACCTGTAATCCAAGCTACTCGGGAGGCTGAGGCAAAAGAATCGCTTGAACCCAGGAGGTGGAGGTTGCAGCGAGCCAAGATCACGCCACTGCACTCCAACCTGGGTGACAGAGCGAGACTCTGTCTCAAAAAATAAAAATAAAAAAATAGTGGTTCACTTATACTGCATACTTAAATTTTGATAAATGAATTCCATTTTACATGACTTGTTATTCCATATATCTGTAAAATATCATAGGTCAGTTAGTATTTTTCTGAAACATTACACCATGCTATAGGACCCTAATATACACCATGCCATGGGACCCTAATACACTCAGTGTAGAGGACAGTGTCAGACCTGTCTCCCAGCATTGCTGTCATGAAAGGGTTCCATTACAGGTAAAACTTAATTTGAAGCATTCAGTTGAACCATAGGAAATTGCCATTATTACTGGTCTGAAATGGTCAAATACCAGCATTTTTTGTGGGCTTAATAGTTTATTAAATCTAATATTAAGTCTAATATTTTTGCTTATGGGTGGCAGGGTAAGAAGATTCTTTGTAGAAAGAGGTATATAAAGATAAGTTTGATTTTGTTCTAGCTTTGGTTCATGTGCAAGCTGAGGCTTCCCACAGGAAAGGCAAGAAATCTCATTATCTTTTTAATAGTAAATCATATTGGCTTTTCCAGTTTCATATCGCCAAGATTCAGACAGGTTCCTGACATGGTACCTTTCATCATTAATGTTAGATGCCTGATAGTTTCATCAGTACTCAAAGTGAGAGAGTTCATTCACAGTGAACAGAGAGAAATGTGTCTCTTTTTTCCACCTTTAGCTCTGGAAATTGTTGTTTCCTGGTTTGGAAAATAAAAGTAGCTCTGTGCTCTATTTTGGTCTACCACTTACACTAAGCCTCACAGGCCACAGAAGTGCAGTGTGCATTTGGGAAGATCAGCTCTAAATCTTGGGTTTTCCTGCTTGTCTTTCTTTTCAGAGGCATGAAAGTCATTGAGAGTCGAGCCCAAAAAGATGAAGAAAAAATGGAAATTCAGGAGATCCAACTGAAAGAGGCCAAGCACATTGCTGAAGATGCCGACCGCAAATATGAAGAGGTCAGATCCTGGGGCCCAAAGCCTTGTGGACTCCCAGCAGTGGCCTTCAGGAGGCCAGGGAGCAATGCACAGTCTTGATTCCTGAGTGAGGCCATCTGCTTTGTTAGCAGAAATGGGTGGTTTTGAGAAGCAGAGTTCCTTTGTGTCCAGAAAACGGTTCTAATTTTAATCCTGCCAGGGGATCCCAGGCTTTATCAGGAAGCCGATCAGTAGCATTGGGAAGAAGGACCAAAACTCCTCTCCCCCAACCACAAAGACCCAGACAAAAGATCTTTGGCCAGAAGGGAGAGTTGGGCCCTGTGTCTTGTGAAAAGAGGCTCTCATGCTGTCATGGTGCAAGTCATTTCTTCCCAGAGTCACCTGGCACATCCAGATTGGGCAGCTTGGAGACCACAGACAGTTTCTCAGTGGATTCATGGAGGCCTCTCTCCTCAAGGGTGGTAGAAAACTATTATCAACGCAGGTTTTCAGCAGAATTTGCCCCTGGTCGTGTCCCCATGAAAACAGCCTCCTGCGATAAGAGGCAACATGATTATTAAGGTTTCTGTTTTTTCCTTATTGGATCACATCGTGGCTATCCTGAAACAGCATTGCACCTCCTTTTTATTATCATTATTACCTTCAGATTACACTATGCTCACAAGTTTTGATCTGCTTCAGAGGCTCCCTTCCTCTCTCTCATTCTTCCACTAAATAAAAATTTGATTTTTTCAATTATCTCACCAACTTCTTTCACGTTAGTGTCTCTTGTATTCTTCCTCTGCAGTAAGGAGGTAGATGCACAGATCAGCCATCAAATTGATGGAGTTCTTAGGTTTATTTTGTTTTCCTGGCAGCCCCCACCTTTTCAGTATATGTCTCATCCTACTGCTGTT
This sequence comes from Nomascus leucogenys, assembly GCF_006542625.1. NCBI lineage: Eukaryota > Metazoa > Chordata > Mammalia > Primates > Hylobatidae > Nomascus > Nomascus leucogenys. The sequence goes on from NC_044386.1 coordinate 82,252,446, forward strand.
TTTGAGATTGTGAATTTGTATTTTCTTCCTCCTTCCACATTTTGGTCTGGCTGCCGGTTCACCTAGGTCAGACTTCCAATTGAGACTGCCCAATCACAGCTAACTATTCTGAGTCAAAGCAGAAGCCTCTGATCTCCTCTCTGCTGGCACTCCTAATAGAGAGTTGCTTCTCTCTGGTCTACCAGAAAGAGGATCATATTGTTTGTAGACAAAACCCTTAGCGCCTGATGGGATCTGATCTCTACCCCCATGCCCTCCCGTTACACAAAGCTTGCAAGACCCATGGTGTGTGTGTTGTGTTTTCCTGCTGCAGGTGGCCCGTAAGCTGGTCATCATTGAGAGCGACCTGGAACGTGCAGAGGAGCGAGCTGAGCTCTCAGAAGGGTAAGCGGGCCCGGCGCCAGGAGGCCACGAATGGGGTGCTGCAGAGCAGTGACTAAACAGCATGACCTTCTGGCAGCTGCACATTACCTGTTTCAGCTCCGGGCTCCTTTTGTGCTCATTTGATGTGAATGAGCCACGAGTATGGAACATGGAGGACTCGTGTGGGGTGTCTATGTATGAATGCGTGTATCACTGCATGCCTTACCTGCACACTGATTTTGTGAATGGCCTTGTGCATTTCCTGTGTCCACTAACAGCCAAGTCCGACAGCTGGAAGAACAATTAAGAATAATGGATCAGACCTTGAAAGCATTAATGGCTGCAGAGGATAAGGTACTGATGGCTCATGTGTGGTTTTTAGGTTTAACTGCAACCCAGACGTCTTTCAGCTTCCAATGCCTACTGGTTCGTTTGGTATAACGACTGCACCTTCACTTCACCCTCTGCTATTTATATCTTGCTTTAAGTGCTTTCCCTTGGTCCTTTATGCTCCTTTGTTTTCCCTTCATAAATGCTCTTTGGGCAGCCAAAAAAGGAGCCAAATTATCGCACTTCTAAGTTGTTGGATTTTGTCACCCTGCCTTCTGCTGTTGCGAGGTTGGGGGGCAGTGTTCCTGGCAAAACTAAACATTTTAATACCTGATGATTTGGCTACTTTAAGGCAGCCCTTTGTCTCTAGGACTCAGTTTTCATTTTTTCCCATCCCTCTCCTTTTTCTCTCCTCCTTCCTTTGGCTTGTCTCCCACCCTTTCTGCCTCTGATCGAAAACATTAGCAAATGTGCCGAGCTTGAAGAAGAATTGAAAACTGTGACGAACAACTTGAAGTCACTGGAGGCTCAGGCTGAGAAGGTAGGCCAGGAGCATGGTGTGGGGGAAAGGCATCTTTTAAGAGCTGCTCAAAAGAGGCCCTGCCAGTGAAAGCAACACTTACAGTAGACATTTTAGTAAATGGCAATATTGTGAGGTGATTTTTGGAGAGTTACTAGATAACAAATTCTTTTTTTAACTAGAGAATTTATTTTATGTTAGAGACATAAGTCATCAATTTAATTTAAACCAAGTGCCAAGTGGATAAGTTATCTTGTTGTTATCCCATGTAAAACAATAGGCAAGAAAGCAGAGAATGTATTGCAGTGTGCCATTTGATATCAGAGGTTCCATTACCTCCTAAGAGATCCTTAACATCTGTTGGCTGGGCTGGCGAGTTCTTTGCATGAGAAGCCATGAGTAGATTGAGCTGCACCCTGACATCTGGAATGCTCTTTCTAATTACAGTACTCGCAGAAGGAAGACAAATATGAGGAAGAGATCAAGGTCCTTTCCGACAAGCTGAAGGAGGTAATATGAGAGTTGTGGATGAAGCCAACTGGATTTTAAATGAGTTTGTTTTTATGGAACCGGTCAGGGCCTTTTCATTTTAAAGTTCCAGTGATCCAAGTCAGGAATATTCAAAGGTCGCCTTGGAGTTTATGTACTGTGCTAGCTGCCATTTCTCACAGAGGTGACTGAAACAAGTAGTTGCAGATCCATTTTATAGGTGATGTGCTTCATTTTCATCCTCTAGCTTTCCCTGTGTTTGTAGCTACGGGAAACATAAAACTTCCCAACTTTAACTCAAATAAATCATTACAGGCTGAGACTCGGGCTGAGTTTGCGGAGAGGTCAGTAACTAAATTGGAGAAAAGCATTGATGACTTAGAAGGTAAGATCTTAAGTAGTGTTTTTAGTTTAATCCTTATGGTTGAATACTGATCTGGCAAAACAATTTTCCAATTCAAGGGCATCCATGTTGATACGCTCCTTTGCACTTGCACATTCTTCCTGCCTGTCCTCTGGGGTTTTCCTCTGTGGCTCTTGAACTCATGAACCTAAGTCTTCTGCTCAGGAGGTGACTAGTTAGCCACCAGCCATAGTGGCAAATGCCATCCAGCTTGACTTCATGCTCATTAGAAGTGTGGCAGGTTTATTTTTCACTGTGAGTGAGGTGCTTATAGGTGAGAATGACTCTAGTATATTTTATATCTTTAGTGTTACTTCCTAATTAAATTGGGAATGATGTGGTGATTGTGGTCTTGTTTTTAGAAGAACCCATTTACTTCCAAGTATGAATTCAAAGTAAGGATTTAGGGGTTTTTTTAAGTCATATATTATCTTATCAAAATACTTTATATGCTGAAGGAGGAGGGAAAAATTATACTTAAGCATTTCTCCCCTAAGGCACTTAGGTTTTATTTTAGTAATAACCACTCTTATCTCACGGATATCCTAAATGTTGAGCTTTGAAGCATGTGAAGGATTAGCTGTGAACAAGAAAGAAAAAAGACAAATATCTACATCACAGAAGGGATTAGAGAAGGAACTAGTGTTTGGTGCAGATAATAACCAAAATAGTGGAGAAGAGAGAATGACAAATGGTTGCAAAATGATCTGCCAGAGTGCAGCAAAGTATGAAACCTGCAGCATTACAAAAACTAAATTGCAGACTTGCCATATAAAGTGTGGCGCCCATTGCTTTTCAAGCCTCCTGGACCAGTAATAGGCAGCTTGAGTGGGAAGACCACAGGAGTAGCTTAAATGGCACTAAGAAATCGCTATCCCAGTGGTCTAGTGTAGTCAGGAAGTCAGTGGTTTGAAGGTGGAGCCAGATAAGGACTACAGGCTGTAGTCACAAATTGTTCTTCCAAAACACTGCCCTTAGATTTTTTTTTCCCATTGTTTATAGCTGCAGATGGCTGACTACTCCAGTGTAATTAAAATATAGCTCTGCAAAGAAAGATGTTCCATTAGCCCCTGCCTCCCCCCACCAGGAGACAGCCTTCTGTGGTTTCGTTTAGGATTTAACATGGTTTACTGATATACCTACCATATTTGTTATGATTTTCATATTGAGTCTTTCTCATTTTATTTTCTAATGGGTTTTGTTCTCTTTGTTTTTGTTTCAATTTATTTAAAACAAAACGCACGCCTCCTGCATTGGCCACCTGCTGCGGCACCAACCCCTTCATGCATTGCCCTTTTCTTGCTGCTGTGCTGGGATGGTGCACGCACCACCCTCACTCACCCTCCATTTCTTGATCACTCTCCATGTTCTTGCACCTCTGCCTTCCACTTCCTGCTCATAGACGAGCTGTACGCTCAGAAACTGAAGTACAAAGCCATCAGCGAGGAGCTGGACCACGCTCTCAACGATATGACTTCCATGTAAACGTTCATCCACTCTGCCTGCTTACACCCTGCCCTCATGCTAATGTAATAAACTCACCACCATGCCTTCCTTGCTCGCTGATCTCCATCTTTGCACTCTTGTGTTCACCCTTTTTGTCATAACCTAGAATAATTGTTTTTTCACTTTCTACTAATATAAAGGCCAATTAGATTAAGTCTGTCTATACAAACCATTTTCTTTTCAGAATCCTTTTATTTTGTAGATGCTGAACTAGAGCAGTGAACTAGAATGAGTGACCTTGAGCACTGTCCTTTTGGGAAATTAAGTTAAACTCAAGTAAAACTGGAAGGCCATGCCATGTGTTGTATAGGAGCTTCTCAAAAAATACCAAAATTTGTTTCCTGAAATTCAACTAAGTACAACATAATCATTTTCATTAAATATAAATTGAAGGAACCCTTAAAGTATCAGGTTATTGAGAATCTGAGGACAAGGAAATTGGCATGATCCAGTACAGCCTGAACAGTGGTACTATAAAAGATCATCTCTTTTATTTTTAAGAATTCTAGAGTAGGCTGGGCACAGTGGCTCATGCCTGTAATCCCAGCACTTTGGGAGGCCGAGGCAGGCGGATCACAAGGTCAGGAGATTGAGATCATCCTGGCTAACACAGTGAAACCCTGTCTCTACTAAAAATACAAAAAAAATTAGCCGGGCGTGGTGGCGGATGCCTGTAGTCCCAGCTACTCAGGAGGCTGAGGCAGGAGAATGGCATGAACCCGGGAGGTGGAGCTTGCAGTGAGCCGAGATCGCGCCATTGCACTCCAGCCTGGGCAACAGGGCGAGACTCCGTCTCAAAAAAAAAAAAAGAATTCTAGAGTAAAAAGAACCCTCTGCTGAGTAACCAAGCCTTTAATTTTCTGTTTTTATGAAAGGAATTAAAATACCCACGATAAATATTTACCACAACCTATGTCAAAGAAATGGGAAATTAAACACAGATTGTACAATGTGAGCTTGGGAGTTAATGGCCCCAGATTTTACTGTTAGGCAGTAAGAGTTGGAATAAGTAGTCTTGTTATCATGAGAAGAACCTTGAACAGATACAACTAATTTACATATTACTAACCAAACTTAAACTTTTTCTACTACTTTAAATTCTAACCTAGAATGTTTCAGAGTTCTTCATTCTAATATCACCCTGAATTCCATTGAAGCTGGAAATGTCATTTTCCAAGCCCACCTGTCATTCATTTACCCATGCAGAAAAAATGGTAACTTGAAGAGAGTGGCATGTGCCTGCCGCCTTAGAGGTTATAGAATCCCCACACTCAACAGAAAAGCCCCTAGAGACATGACTGTTGCCATGGAAACCAGAGAAAATCTGTCTTCTCATCCCTCATTTGTAAATGAGGGGGTGGAGCAGATCATCTGTCTCTAAGGTCTTTTTCAGTGCTAAAATGTGGTGATTCTTTGGGAAAAACTTTTTGCATCAAGTATGATTAAATATTCTGAAAGATGAGTGTAGCTTAAAATTTGTTTTTAAATTCTGTTCGTGGGTCATCTTAAAATGGACCCTTGCTGAAAGGCGGCCTGTAATGGCCTCAGGTGGGAAGACGGACGTCCTTCCAAGGGTGTAGCTGGCAGTGGGTTTTGCATGACTGCTTCTTGTCTGTGTTTCAAGTGCTCTCATCTATTGGTTTGGTTTCCTTTCTTTTTTTTTTTCTCTCATGTGCCACTTTTTTTTTCCTCCCACCTTTTTATCTTCACACAGATAAGTTTCTTTGCTTCACTTCTCCCAAGACTCCCTCGTCAAGGTGGATGTCCCACCTCTCTGAGCTCTGCATTTGTCTGTTCTCCAGCTGACCCTGGTTCTCTCTCTTAGCATCCTGCCTTAGAGCCAGGCACACACTGTGCTTTCTATTGTACAGAAGCTCTTCGTTTCAGTGTCAAATAAACACTGTGTAAGCTATTTCTGTTTACTATTCTTTTTACTTCTTATTTATTGACATTTTAGTTTCAACATTGAATAAAACTACAAAGCTGCTTCACACGTATGAGGGTTAGTGTTTGGCTGCTGCTTTCTTTTTCTTTTTAAATTCTGAACGCTATACAGAATTATATCAGGAGTTTCTAAAGCAGTAGTTCCTTGTTGAACTTCAAAAAAATACCCAGGCCTGCATCCCTCTCGGAGTTCTGATTTTCAAAGGTTGGAATGAGGTCTGGACATCTGGAGGGGTTTTGGGGGAATTGTGATGGCTCTGCTTTGCAGTCTGGGTCACACAGGGGACATTGCTTGTTGAGAGTTGAAAGGTCTCACTTAATCAGTGTCCTCCTTTGCTGGAGGTTTAGCTCAGGATGTAGTGACCCCTCTGTGTTGATTATTTCGGTGGCCTTACTTGGGAGGACCTGGCTAACAATGAAAGGCTCATGATGAATGGTTCTGTAGCTGTCCCATATTACTAGGAAGTTATACATTGAGAAGGGTGAAAAAGGACTTGGATTCAAACAATGTAAGTTTTGGTTATTGTCGATCATCCTTTTATAGCACAAAGAAAAGTTCAAGCTTTTTTGAAGTATATTTATGACTCAGCCACCTTTATTTTGATCACGAAAATGACATCTTAGGTTTTCTAAATATGATTACTCTGTTTAGTCATGATTTGTTTTGTGCTTTTTAGCACATACTCTATGGGAGGGATTGTACGTAATCTTTGTGTTCAATGGCTGTGTTTTCATTTGTGGACATTTTTAAAATATAGCAGTGAAAGTTTCTTTTTTTTCCCCCAAAAAGATAGTTGATGGAAATTGTTCAGAAGACAATTGGGCTTCTGTTTTATTTCACAAACAGCAATTAAGTGATTTTTAAAAAAAATACATTGCAAAAATTAGAACTTTAACTAATATGGACTTTAGTGTCATAATTCCCAACATTTCTCCTTCCTCAACAATCTAGCTATATATTTCTCCTGTTTTTTTTTTTTTTTTAACATGGATGATCTGCATGTTTTGTATATAGTTTTTTTAGCCCAAGAGGGCTGATATACTACCATGCTCAAATAAATTTGGACAAACTCAGAAGATAGTGTCATTCTCACTCTACAGAGACTTCAAAGCATAGAGGAAATACTTTTTTTAAAGAAAGCTGTGAATTAAAGTATTTTAGTCATAGTATGGTGGACTTTTAGAATCTGGACAATCTCTCTCCCTTGAGTGTATAAAGACTTCCATGATTTCATGTTTTTCTTTTCTTAAGGCTCCTTGGGCCTGCTTCTGACTATGATTCCCTCCTTGTTCTTTTTTAAATTCAGAATAAGAGAAGTGTACCCTTCTCTGAGTAAATCCTGCTTCCTGATGTAGACAAAATGCCAAGTCTGAAAGTTCTGCTGAGCAGATGTTCATGTAATTCTGGAGGCACATCTGTTTTTTGGAAATCCTTCCAGAGACTTTCGTACTTTCTATAAGTACACTGTACAAGGGGAAGTTGGACACTAATGGACTGGGAGGGCAGGTCAGGAGTAACCCAAGGTGTGCATGTGCAAGAGGAAAACTTGATAAAGTCAAGTTTATCAAGAAATTGTTGATTTCTTGTTCAACTGTTGATTTGAACCAGGCTTCTGGTTCAAAGGGCCAGGCCATAGCTACAGCTGCTCTGGTGGGCCAAACCGAAAGCATCACTGAGTTTGGGCACTTGAAGTTTCAGACAGCTGGGAGTCTCCATAGAACAGGAAGGGAAAACACTTCTAAGGATATGAGCATGTCTTGTCCCTGCCTTTGGGCCACCCATGCACACCAGCTCCACAGCAGCTGAAGCAGAGCAGATCCAGAGGAGGCTGTCGGAGGGACCGCTGTCCTTCCTGCTGAATTCATACTGACTCTCTGGATTCTCCAGATTTTCTCCAAAGTTCTTCCATTCTAGCCTGGCCAAACATTTGGGCTCAGCAAACTGAGACATGCTCCCTACCCATGGCGACAGTTCCCTATGTCCATAGTGTGAATGTAGTAATGGGATTTATGTCTTGCAACCCCCAAGCATATGTCACGTGCAAAACACCATGAGAAGCAGTGGGGGTGTGGTAAAGAGATGGGCTGGAAAGGCTCTTTGTCCTCGATGAGCTGGCCATCTGGTGGGGAGATAGAGGAGTGAAGCGAGTCCGAACTAATAGGCATGTGCATTTGGAGCCAACAAAGAAGAGAACCATTCTGACTGGGAGCTCCCTGGAGGAGGTAGCTGACATTTGACTGGGGTTTGGCAGATTCAGAAAATGTGGATGAGCAAAGAGGACAGAGCAGCAGATATTCCAAGCGAGAAAACATAACGAGCATAGCATCCTCCCATGTCCTACCATTTATGAGAGAATGTTAATGTGAGAACTGCTCAGTCTCCCGACAGACCTGGGGGCTGCAGGCACATTTTCCCTAGGGGTAGGACTGTTAGCTTTTCAAGATCATGAAGTATTTTTAGGTCCAACTTGTCACCAGCATTCAAAGCCACCATGCATCCTCCGGCTATTCCCAGTGCATACCGGGCTCTTGCTTGTCATAGCTTGGGTGTCCCCTGGATCGTCAGATACAGACCGACTCCTGCACTTGTTTTCCCCCGTGAGCAGATCACGTGTCAGTGTGTAAAATGTATATCACGCTGGTCTTCATGTAGGTGTTGCAAGTTTTGTTCATTTTATACACATCCATTAGCACCACACATGAATGCCATCCTCTTCAAGAAGTAAGCAGATAGGGCTGGGCGTGGTGGCTCACGCCTGTAATCCCAGCACTGTGGGAGGCCGAGGCGGGTGGATCACGAGGTCAGGAGATCGAGACCATCCTGGCTAACACAGTGAAACCCCATCTCTACTAAAAAAATACAAAAAAATTAGCCTGGCGTGGTGGCGGGCGCTTGTAGTCTTAGCTACTAGGGAGGCTGAGGCAGGAGAATGGCATGAACCCGGGAGGCGGAGCTTGCAGTGAGCCGAGATCGCGCCACTGCACTCTAGCCTGGGTGACAGAGTGAGACTCGGTCTCAAAAAAAAAAAAAGCAAGCAGATAAATTCTAAATCAGTGTTGAGTGGTGACAAGTGCTTGTTCTTTTGCTGTTTGAATGGATAACACTATCAAAGCTAGACGAGAGTCAGAATGTGTACCCTGTATTGTGGTGACTGGGGGAAGGACAGGGACTTAATTCCAAATTTCAAAAAATTTCAGTGCAGCAAAAGCAGTAAGCCCCAGTTGGTCCTACCTGAGGGGAAAGCCTGCCCTGTGAATGGAGAGGAAAGGGGTTCTGGAAGAGGTGGGCAGCACTGGGCAGGTCGAGGTTTCACCTAAGTTCAACATTGAGCCCTAGCAAGGGGTGGATGTCACGCTGGGCTTGCCTCCAGCCAGGCCTCCATTCCCAAATCTATTGCCAGAAACCATGTATGGCTCAGCTCACAAAGTGGTTTAGTGAGGTATAAGAGGAACATTCACTCTTCTACCTCCTCTTATCCCGTTGCTCCTCCTCCCCTCTTTTCCTCACCAAGAGAAAAATTCTGACACTTCCTAAGTCTACCAAGCTTTTTAGGGTCTACCCTTCATGGATACAGGACAGGTGACTATTGGGTAAGAGTAAACTGCTCAGCAAGTGACCAGTTGCTGTCCTGCTTGAGGTCTCTTTGTGTTCTCTATTAACTGCCTCTCACCGAGTCTGCTAACCTCTCTTCCTTCTGCCTCTTTTCTGCTAACCTGCTTGCTGACCTGTACAGATCAACTCTACCAGCAACTTGAGCAAAATCGCCGCCTCACTAATGAACTAAAGCTGGCCCTGAATGAGGATTAAACTTAAGAGTGAAAAAACTTGGGCTGAATTCTAGGCGTGGAGCCCATATGCAGAAAATCTAAGACTGTCCTACCTTCAACTAATAGAGTTGAAAACAGTTGCTTTCTGCAGAAATGCAAATGCAAGGAATTGGCTGAAAGGCTGGCCTTGCCTGCTTTTTTCTCTATATGGCTGGAATAATTACATTCTCTTTAATCACAAAACAGCTTTTATGGTAGAATACTTATATCAATTCAGCACTGCTCTTTGAAATAGCAGATCCTCTTGTTTGAACTGATAATGAGAAGCCCCCCAAAAAAGTTTTCTATTTCCTGACAGCCATGAGTCCTACTTTTAAGTGTGTATATATATATATATATATATATATATATATATATGTGTGTGTGTGTGTGTGTGTGTATATGTATTCCTATTAGATACTCATATTCCTAACTTCTAAATATCTGGTATTAGTGTTTGAAATATGATTAAATGTACCTATGCTTGGGCAAAATAGCTTTTGAAAACAGGAACTCATGCCAGAAGCCCCTGGTTGTCTGAAAGTTATGCTTTACTCAGTCTAATGGTGCTGTTGGAGTCTGGGGAGAATGTCATGCTAATAAATAGAACACTATAAAAATATTAAGAGAATGTCCTAATGAAGTGTGCATGAAACATGTTGATAATTTTTTATGAGCAACAGAAATAAATCATTTTAAAAGTTCTCAGAAAACCTATTTATGTCATCTTTGCTTTTGTGAGTTTGTGTTACCGCACAACTCCCAGACTTTTAACTGCCTGTACCTTGGAAATGTCTGCTGTTCGTAACTTCTCCAGTTTGTATAACAGTGCTGCAGCTGTATTTGGTTTTTACCTCTCCCTGTTCCCACGGCACACAGTCAGTGAACCTTCACCAAACCCCACGTGCATTTTATCCTCAGTGAATTGTTGGTGGAGGTGCACCTGACTGCTCTGTGAGACTCGGTGCCATGGCTCCTTTGGGTCAAAGACGCCCTCCCCGCCGTCTTAGGTTCTTGTCTAGAAATGAGTAATGTCTTACAAGCATGCCTAGTTCTAATCATCTCATCCTGTGTTTGTGATTGATGTTTGCCTGCCTAAATGTACAAACCACCATTGTGTCCAAAGCACAGCTATTCATGACTTAATTTTCTAATCTCACCACAGAGAAAGTGGCTCATGCCAAAGAAGAAAACCTTAGTATGCATCAGATGCTGGATCAGACTTTACTGGAGTTAAACAACATGTGAAAACCTCCTTAGCTGCGACCACATTCTTTAATTTTGTTTTGTTTTGTTTTTAAACACCTGCTTTCCCCTTAAATGCATTTTTATTTACTTTTACCACTGTCACAGAAACATCCACAAAATACCAGCTAGGTCAGGGGTTGGGGAAAACACATACAAAAAGGCAAGCCCATGTCAGGGCGATCATGGTTTAAATGTGCCATTTCCCGGGTTGATGTTGCCACACTTTGTAGAGAGTTTAGCAACACAGTATGCTTAGTCAGTGTAGGAATCCTCACTAAAGCAGAAGAAGTTCCTTTCAAAGTGCCAATGATAGAGTCAACAGGAAGGTGAATGTTGGAAACACAATCAGGTGTGGATTGGTGCTACTTTAAACAAAAAGTCCCCCTGTGGTCTTTTGTTCAACATTGTACAATGTAGAACTCTGTCCAACACTAATTTATTTTGTCTTGAGTTTTACTACGAGACTATGGATCCCGCATTCCTGAATTCACTAAAGGCAAGGGTCTGTAAGCCACGCTGCTCTTCCGAGACTTCCATTCCTTTCTGATTGGCACACGTGCAGCTCATGACAATCTGTAAGATAACAATCAATGTGGATTTCCACTCTTTTCAGTTCTTCATGTTAAAGTGAAAGATTTAGACACTACATACAATTGGTGAAGGACGTTTTCTTGAGAGTTTTAACTATATGTAAACGTTGTATAATGATATGGAATAAAATGCACATTGTAGGACATTTTCTAAATTTGGTGGTCCTGTCATTTGTATGTTCTTAATTTGTGAACTTTGATCATGCGACTGACCTGCCTTCCCCCACAAATAGGTTCTCAAAACGATATCCCAGAGTCCAGGGGAAACTGGGTTTCATGTCTTACCTTCTCAGAAACACTAAAGGCAGCACTGTTTTGGTCTGTTAAAGTTATAACCAAGCAGGAGAGACCCTTTCCAAATGTCATTTTCAATGTTATTGGTGTATGCCTGCACATACATGTAGGACTTTGGCAGTGGCTTTACTGGTTTGGGGATTTTTCTTCCTGACTTATTAGCTAAGCCTTTAGCAGTGGCATAGCCACACAAGAACAAGTGATGGATTAATGTGCCAAATCTGCTCTTGTCCCCCAGCAATATGATTTGACTCAAACTACTGCTTTAGCGAGTCTTTCTGACTTTCTGCTTCCCAACTCTCATGTGAGTTGTCAATTCCAATACGTCTCATTTTCTCAGACCTGGAAACTAAAAATATCATCAGTCATTTCCCTAGCTCTTGAAGACTCTAAGCAAACAAAAATTGGCTTCAGCTGTGCTGCAGGGAGAAACAAGGAAAGCAAACAGAATGGAAATAAATGAAAACTCATTTGGATGCAGATATATTTTCATTGAGAAGTATTAAATATCTCTGTAACTGTACTTCCATGTCTCTTAATCAGGAATCTCTTCTCCACAGAAAGACAAAGGCTGTAAGGCAAAGAATCCAACCAGGGTCCTGGAGCCTGGTTTTAGGTCTCCTTCCAAAAAGCTGTCCCCTTGCTCACGGCAAATAAATGCACTAGTCTCAACCTTCCTACAGTTTCAGCAGCCCTAGCCTCACCTCTGCCAATCCTCAGCTAGGAAAAAACCCTCTCTTCATCACTCTAGTCATGGAAGCCTTTCCTAAACCTGGTCCTCTTTCACTTGGGGAGCCAGATCTGGCTTCAAATCCGGACTCCACCTTTATTAGGCTGCCTAACCTGTCAAGTCCCTAAATCCAAGCTCCTCCATCTTTAAAATGGAGGTGAGATTAGCACCTAGCTCATAGTTTATAATTGTGGGAGTCTAATCTATAACCACTTCAAGTACACAGCACAGTACCAGGTGCCTAGGGCTTGTTCCATAAGTTAACTGCTCGGCCAGGCATGGCGGCTCATGCCTGTAATCCCAGCACTTTGGGAGGCTAAGGCAGGTGGATCAGTTGAGGTCAGGAGTTCGAATGAGACCAGCATGGCCAACACGGCAAAACCCCATCTCTACTAAAGTTACAAAAATCAGCCAGGCATGGTGGTGTGCACTTAAAATCCCAGCTACTCAGGAGGCTGAGGCAGGAGAATCGCTTGAACCCTGGAGGCGGAGGTTGTGGTGAGCCAAGATCACACAACTGCACTCCAGCCTGTATGACAGAGTGAGGCTCCATCTCAAAAAAAAAGAAAGTTAACTGCTGTGGTCCTCAACTTGCCATTTGTGCTCCAAAGACCACCACAGAAGATAGTACCCATCCTTGTGATGCTAAGGGGGGACTAACCTTACCCCAAATTATGATGATGGTTTTTAATACTTTCACATCCCATTTATGTGTGCTAAAGAACTTGTACTCACAAGGGTTATTTCACTTAAGCCTCACGTCACTGAGGCTCAGAGACTCAGTTCAGTAGCTCCCAAGTAGTGGGGGTGGGCTTCAAACTCTGGCCCTGTGTGACTCCTGAGCCCTGCCTGGAATCTCCTTCCCCTTGTTTCAGACGTTTTACAGCAGAAGAAAAACAGTTTCTAGATAACAGATGAAAACAGATGAAGCCACAGGTATAATTAGGAGAAGAGGAGGCTGGGAAGATGGAGGTAGAGTCAACCGTTTAGCAGCTGACATGACCATGTGGGAGTGGTTTAACATCTGACTTCCCCTCTGGGTTCCAGGGATCAGACAAGATCAGTTAATTATGAAGCATCATGCCAATTCGAAGAATGATTACCTAATCTTTCAGATTAATATAAAAAAGGAGAACAGCTCTGTCTCTACATGGTACATGCCTGGGGTATGACTGGGTGTGATAACCTCTGAACATGCCACTCTGTGAGGTCAAGGTACAGAGATTAGGACTCTTCAATATGGAAAGGCCAAGGCTGGAAGCTGAGATGGTCACCATTTAGAGAACCATGAAGTGTAGAGAGAGAATTCAAGATTCATATTCTAAATTCCATTGCTGAAACTTAGCAGGCCCAGATTTCAGAATGAACAGCTGGAACAGTTGCCCTGTTCAGAGTAAAACATTGTGGAACTCCACAGAGAAAGGACACAGGTAAAAACATAAGCATCTTCAAAAAATAATGAGAGTTATACAGTTTGTTTTGTTGTTGTTGTTGTTGTTTTTGCTTTTTTGGGTTTTTTGAGACAGAGTCTCACTGTTGCCCAGGCTGGAGTGCAGTGGCATGATCTCAGCTCACTGAAACCTCCGCTTCTGGGTTCAGGCAATTCTCATGCCTCAGCCTCCCGAGTAGCTGGGCTTACAGGTGCATGCCACCACGCCTGGCTAATTTTTGTATAAAAATAAAGAGTAAGAAAGTACTCTAAAAAGTAGAGACGAGGTTTCACCATGTTGCCCAGGCTGATCTCGAACTCCTGACCTCAAGTGATCTGCCCACCTTGGCCTCCCAAAGTGCTGGGATTACAGGCATGAGCCACTGTGCCGGCCTACAATCAGTTCGTAAGAGAAAAAAGAAAAGCGCTTTGTGGATACATTCTGAACTTTTTGAGACACACTGAAGAGAACAATTCCCCTCCTTATTGTTCCTAGAGATGTCGTTAACAGAAGCAAAATCCAATTTTTGCATATGCTGGTTTGTATCCTCCAGAGTTCAATACTTTGGGCCTGATTTCTTTTTTCTCCAGGAAAAAAAAATTATATATATATATATATATATAATCTGTTTTACTCAAGTATTTGAATGTGTGTTAACCATTTTTTCAACTTGTCAACACTATTTGTAGCTGGTTTTTTTTTAATCTACAGTCAGATGTATATACAGGGGAAAAAAGAATCCGAATTCTCCAATCAAAACAAAAAGCACTAGGGCGTTCAGGGAGCCATCACTTCCAGAATTGGAGACAAAGGTTTGGAAAGAAAGTAGAAATGTCGGGCAGTACAAGAAGTGTTCCTTCCATTATATATACTTTTTGACATTGAGGGTTTTCAGAGCTACATTCCTCCAACAGATGTCATAAATTTTGTGTGTCAAACAATGAATGAAGCTATGTTGAGAGTTCACTAATATGAATGTAACTTTTGCCAAATTTTTGACAAATGGGCATCAACCCAGAGGGAAAGGCTGGTTTCTGCTGCCTGTGAGAGTTTTCTTTCCATTCGTTACCAAAGCCATGGAGAACCAAGGGTCGAGTCAAGGCCATATCAGGGCCTGCCAAGGCTGATGCCCTAAACTTAAACGCTGATTCAGAACTGGAAGGAGCCTTAAGATCATCGAGGACAGAGAAAAACGAGACCTAGAAAGATTTAGTGGCTTGCTCAGAGTCATTCAGCTCCCGTCAAGGCGGGCAGTGCAGCGTGGGGCCTGGAAACCAGAGGCGCTGGTTTTGCATCCGCTCCCTGCTCACAGACCGGCCCAGGTTAATGTTGCCATCTGGGTGTTGATTTCTCCATCCCTGAAGGAGGTGGTTTCACTGCCCCTCTCCACGTGCCCACTCACTTCCTCAGGGCCGAGAACTGAACGGGCAATGTGTGTAGAGTCCCTCTTCTGTTCCTTAGCCCCAATCCTTTTTTTTTCACCTGCATTAGGTCCTTAGGGAAACTGAAAGTAACTTTTTCCTTTTGAAATGAAAATCCCCAGTATCACTGCCCGGGAGGATATTCACTGCAAGGCCATGGTACCCCACAAGTGGCCCAGAAACAAACCTCAAGTCACAGTTTCGAAGTTTGTTTTTGAGTTGTTAATCACCTGCGCACAGGAGGCAAAAGAATGTTTCAAAGTAGTAGATTCAAATCTCACATGGAAGCTAAAGGCTGGCTCTTTTGTAAGTTTCTGTTACTCCATTCTCAAACTGCATTTGGATTTGTTGCTTCATGGAAGTGAACAGAACACTGCTGTTAGGCCTGGCATCGGACGTAAATGAAGGCAGTTCAGCCCTTACTTATTCCAGAGGAGCCACGAGGCAGATCCTGTGCAGCCGTGGAATCCACTGTCTCCAGAGGGAAGCTAATGACCGGGAAGGTGAAAAACGCTTTGTCTGTGGCAGGGAAGCAGTTGTTGTGTCTCCCGAGGGGCCGGCTGGGCACAGGGGTTGGGGGGCAGAGGAGCAGAAGAGTTGGCTCCTCTTGGCGGGTGCTGCATAGGGATGGGGTCAGAGGGGCCAGCACACATCATGATGGTAAGTCCTGGTCTGTTTTCAACTCCAAAGACACTCAGAAAGGATTTGGAATGCTGCCTTTCCAGTGGAACTCTTGGTTAGACTCATGAATCCAGTGTTAAACTCCCAGAAGCCCTTTGGCCTTCTGGTGAGCTGGGATTCGATGGGCTGCCCACATCCTGCACCTCCACTTCCCCACCTCACCCCAAAGTCCACTTCCTCTATGAAAACCATACTTCACAATGAAACACTTGCCAAGGAACTGCTTGAATCATGCTGTGGTCAAGGACGCCTTTATCTGAAGTGAGCCCCATCACTATTCCCAAAAGGATTAAGTATAGTTGCCCAAAGCCCAGTGATGTAAATATTAGAAATGGGAACCCACATCCAGGCAGTAGGGGCTTTTGTTTTTGAAGGGGATACTGGCTTCCTAGGGATGGCCAAAGCATACCTGCATCTCAGAAGCCTGAGCCAGTGGGAAGTTTACTTCGAGCTGGTTTACTCAGCTCGAAGCCTGTCATTCCCATGATTTGTTTTCCTGCTATCTTCACACAAAGCACTCCTTTCCAGAACACTCCAGGACTGTCTGCCTAGCACCTTCCTGAGAAATTAAAAAGAGCAAAGGCAGGATAATTTGCCTAAGAATAGGAATGTCAAGAAAATGTGCCCCAACAAAGCGTTGCTAGGCTCAAATCCTGGCCAAAGTGCTCACCTCTCTTCAATTGTTAACCCTCTACTTGAAAACTTCCTATCTGCCACGCCTCCTTTTTCTGGCTTTCGTTCTTCCCTTCTGGCTACAATTTTTTGTTACTCTAATCTCTTGTTCTGCTTTCTCTCAGACACAGAAAGAGCTTCCATATTGTCTTCTAGTCACTAGAATTATGAAAGTTAAGATTCATAATTTTGCCTAAAAGACAAATTGTATTTCCATTTAAGAATGGTTTACAGTATTTTGAGGACTGTATTTTGGGCTCGGGTGGGCCGGAGGAGTAGAAGAGTCAGCTCCTCTTGGCGGATGCTCTGTGGGGCTAGGGGCTGAGAAGCCAGCAAGCATCATGATGGCAAATCCTGGTCTGTTTTCAAGGTTGGCGGTTGTAGGACAATACAGAAAAAGTATAACAGACGCCTTGCCCTCAAGGAGTCTATGGAAGCAACTGAATATATGCACAAACGCACTAAAAAATAACAAAACAGGATATGATTACATGGCAGATAGAGAGTAAATGATACAAGACTACATGGAAACCGATGTCATGCCCCCTTCCTGGTAGATTTTTAACCATCTAAAACCAGTAGAAAAGGTTCTCCTGGGCATGCTGTATAATTTTCTCAGGGTACTCCAGCCACAGGCAAATCACCAGTCACCCTGGCCTCTCAAATCTTAGAAACAAGAGCTCTGCTAGTTTAGAAATGCTTTGGTTTTGCTATTTACTGTGGCTACGAAATTTTTTGTTCATTATTGTAGCTTTTTTGTACCAAATTCTCATTTTAAAATCCTCCCCTCTTACCCACCTCTCATTCCTTGCTGTGGGCCATGTAGTTGTATTTTGTTTGTTTGTTTGTTTGTTTGTTGTTTTTAAACTTTTGGTCTTACCATAACTTCGCTTTAATCCTAGAGCATGTCTTAAGCTTTAGAGGAAAGAGTATAAATTAATACACACATACACTCTTACAGCCTATAAAATCAGCTTCCTACTCCACCAGGGAGGCCTGAAGGAGCCTTTGATTTCTGGTAAAGCAAATGGATGAGGATTGCCGCTAACATTCACTTCTCCCATGAGAAGGCTCCCCAGGCTGATTGCTATAGTCGCTAGTGCAGACAGCGACCTGATCTGCTCAGGCTGCCAGACTTCAGAAGCCTCAGCCAAGTTCAGAGCCTCCCTAATGGGCCAGGAGCCCTGGGTGTCTCCAGACAACCCATTTTCCAGCCTTCCAAGAAAGAGGAGTAGTGGGGCAGTGGGCGAGAGAGAATTGGGTTTCAGTGCTGTTTTAATGTGAACTGCTGAGGGCTGGGATCTCCCCTTTTGCTCTCCTCATTTTGGTTCCTACCCAAGAAACATAAAGTATTACTGATAAACATGGATAATTAAATTTGGATAAAAAGTACTTGAACCTGAAGAATTCATTCCAATTTGTATAACAGCAATTGATGTGGGTTGTGTATTTAAAGGAATATTTAAATTTCATGCAGGAATTTGCAAGTTCAAATGAAAAGCTATTTGGCCCATTTGGATACAGGGTTGCAAGGGAAATAAGCAAAATGTACACATAAGGTAAATGCCATCATATAATTGTGTACATTTTTTATTTGTCACAAAGCATTATAAGAACAATAGAGAAAAACTATGAAGGAAAAAAGGTCACCATTGGAAAAAAAAAACTTATTTTCCATATGTTTTGCCTGTGTGTTTATGGAAGGCTTTTTATTCAAAATTTTGGTTTTTATTCAAAAAATTTTGCATAAGCATCTTCCTGTGTTGCTTCACCTAGTCTTCTGGTTAATGTGCCATAATTTGTTCTCCTATTTTTGATCATTGGGTTTTTCTAATTTTTTGTTCTCACAACTAGGACTGATGGGAGTTTTTTTGTAATAAGGATATTTTCTGACATGTAAATAAGGAAAACATACACTTAAAAAAATTATTTCATTTAAGCACAGACATACCCTAAATATAGTGTTAAGTTGTTTTTTAACTATGTAGTGATTCCTGCTCTGGCCTAGACTCCAGCCTGGATAGCCCTTTTTTGATTTCCAGGCCTCAGGTTCTTAAAAGAGAAACAAAACAACTTTTCCCAAACTGGTGTGGTAAAGCCTTTAAGAAGTCTAGTTCCGGCCGGGGGCAGTGGCTCACGCCTATAATCCCAGCACTTTGGAAGGCCAAGGCAGGCGGATCACCTGAGGTTAGCCTGTCAGCTTGACCAACATGGAAAAACCCCTTCTCCACTAAACATACAAAATTAGCCAGGCGTGGTGGCGCATGCCTGTAATCCCAGCTAATCAGGAGGCTGAGGCAGGAGAATCGCTTGAACCCGGGAGGCGGAGGTTGCGGTGAGCCGAGATCGAGACACTGCTCTCCAGCCTGGGCAACAAGAGCGAAACTCCACCTCAAAAAACAAAAAGAAAGGAAATCTAGTTCCACACGTTATCCCTTTCTCCCTCCCTCATCTGTCCTGCTCCCCCAACAAAAAACACACAAACTTGAGCTTTAAGACATGCCTTCACTGCAGCCACCCGGCTCTTTCTTGTACCCCTTGTCTAGACCTAGAGTTGATAAAAGTGAATGATGGGTGTGTGGGCTTAGAGGCACTGCCTCGGGCCTCAGTTCTGGGAAGACCCTTAATTACTGGATGATGAACAGTGACAGAAGGAAGCAGCCATATAGAAAACTTAACTGCCCTGCTAAAGAGGCAGCCTAGATAATATGTACAATCCCAGCCTTCGAAATTAGACCAGAATTTAACAGCCACCTCTGCCACGTACTGGTTGTGTGACTTAAAGTAAGCTGCTCAACTTCTCTGCGATTATTTCCCCATCTGCAAAACGGGGATAATAATAATAGTACCCCGCATCATAACGTTCAGGGCACGAATAACTAAGATACTGCATGAAAAGTTTTAGTTTGGTGCCTGGCATAGCAAACTCTCAGTGATAGACAACTTCTATTGCCCTGTTCTTTAAATAGTCTTAGATCCCGGCAATCAGCCCTGAGAAGACACGCTCCCCAGGATTCAAAGACAAGGTCGCCCCTCACCTCTTCCCTACTCACCTATCAGGCTGCCCTAGTGTGCTGTCATTTTCTCCTTCAAGGCTGCCTCTGATGTTCATTTCACCAGGATGATTCATCAGGATGGGTCAGGGCCAGTGGCGAGTTAGCCTGATAGCCCAGCTGGATCTTCCCCTGAAATCTGACGGAAGCACACTTCACCGCCTGTCAGGACTAAAGTCCGGCATTGGTGAGCAGTAACAGCCCCTCTCCAGCGTGGGAGGAGGGGCCTCGAGTAGACCCCAATGACCAACCCTCACCAGTTCTCCAGGAAGTGCCTGCCCAGTGGCATCCAGAAGAGGTGCCCAGGTCCTGTGTCTCCCCAGGGCACACTGGGGTTTGCCACTGGGGTTAGGTTTCCTGGGGACTTCTCAATGACACTACGAAAACCTAGCTCACCTCCTTGTTGATCGTACTCTCAGACACTAGAAGGTTTCCTAGGGCACTTAGAAGTTGAGTCCAGACAATAATAATATCCTGGTCCTCTGGTGAAATTGTTAGCATCTGAGGGGCTGCTTTGCGGTTCCCTCTGTTGGGCTTGCGGCTCCTGCCTTTGTATGTTTAACCTTTAAACAAGGGGGTCGGCAGGAGGAAGCAAGCTGTTCTGTCACAGCTGGTCCTGGAGATGCCGGAGGAGGCTCAAGCTGGAGCTTCCTAGTTAGCTTTGTGTTTTGCCTAAAGAGGATTTCAGGTATAGGGCAGGACACAGGGACCCAGCCAGCACCAGGAATAAAAGCCAAGCATCTACTCCATGCTTTTGGTTCTGGCTGGCCAGGCATCTGACACCAGGGAACATCTTTCCTTTCACACTCTATTGTCCTGGGGCTTCAATTACATTCTTGACTGAGAGCCCAGGAATGAGGATAGCGGGCACTCCAGAAATTAACCTTAGAGAAGTGACTACGTGAGTTTTTAGCCTACTTGCCTCCCTAACAATGGTGCACACCATTGGTGCTCCAGGTGGAGGAGTCACTGCCACCTCCACTAGCTGAGCAAACATCCCTTGGCCTCAGATCTGGGATTAAAAGGAAGCAAGAGGTCAGCTCCCCACTCATCAGAGCTAGATTATCCTACGAGGGTTTGTACTGCGTGCATAGACAAAAGCATGGCACCCAAAAGAATGAGAAACAGCGACAGAATTTTGTTATTTTATGTTTCAAAAAAAGGCATTGACTAAGTATAGTGGCTCACGCCTGTAATACCAGCACTTAGGGAGGCCGAGGCAGGAGGATCACTTGAGCCAAGGAGTTTAACATCAGCCTGGGCAACATGGCAAAACCCCATCTCTACAAAAAAATATAAAAAATTAGCTGGGTGTGGTGGCACACGCCTGTGGTCCCAGCTACTTTGGAGGCTGAAATGAGCCTAGGATCAATTGAGCCTAGGAAGTTGAGGCTGCAGTGAGCCGTGATCGCACCACTGCACTCCAGTCTGGGCGGGCAACAGAGCGAGACCCTGTCTCAAAAAAAAAAGGCATTGACAAAGTCATTATTGGAAAAATCTGAATGTATGTAGTCTTATTTCCATTTGTTTCATAGTTTAGTGATGTTTCATCTTGAGTTACAAATCCCTTTGATGCAAAGGATGACGTCTCATGCTAGCCGCACATCTCATTGGTCTTATAGCTCACCACCACAGAGAGCTGAGCCCTCCACAAGCCCCTGGTCTGTGTCCTTGACTCTCCCAAGGCCACCACCCCACCTTTCCCCACACTCAGAGCCATCAGCATCACCACCACCATTGATCGTATGAAGAATTCCGACCACTTTTATACTGCATGTGCTATGTTGCACGTACTTTTGTGAATCTGCAACACTGAGAAAAACCCGAGTTCAATCCTTAATTCTTCCCAGTTAACAACTGGGGGATTTGAAGCAAGTTACTCAGCCTTTCTGAATTGCAGTTTACTCAGCCTCTCTGAATGTCAGTTTCCTCCTCTGTAAGAGCCTGCCCCTTACAGTTGTGTTAAAGAATAAAAGCTATCCCAGCTACTTGGAAGGCCGACATGGGAGGACTGCTTGAGGCCAGGAGTTCAAGACCAGCCTGGACCGTAAGCAAGACCCTGTCTCTACAAAAAAAAAAAAAAAAAGTTGTTTTTATTAGCCAGGTGTAGTTGTACATCCCCGTAGTCCTAGCTACTTAGAGCCTGAGGTGGGAAGATCACTTGAGCTCAGGAGTTAGAGACTACAATAAGCTATGATTTCGCCACTGCATTCCAGCCTGGGTGACAGTTGCTCTGACCCCCATCTCTAAAAAAAAAAAAAAAGGCCAGGTGTGATGACTCACATCTATAATCCCAGCACAGGGAGGTCGAGGCAGGAAGATCACTGAACCCAGGAGTTCAATTCAAGACAAGCCTGGGCAACATAGTGAGACCTCGTCTCTACATAAATAAATAGCCAGGCATGGTGGCATGTAACTGTAGTGCCAGCTACTTGGGAAGCTGAGGCGGGAGGATTGCCTGAGCCCAGGAGGTCAAGGCTGCAGTGAGCCACGATTGCACCACTGCATTCCAGCCTGGGTGATGGAATGAGACCCTGTCTCTACTTAAATAAATAAACAAACAAATAAATAAAAAAGAATAAAAGGTAAAACATGTCTGAGGCCTGGTACATGGCGGACTACCTATAAATATTAGAGTTATTCATGCCCTTTCTTCACTCCTGATCCGCCTAAAAGGAAGATAGGATAGGTCCCTTCTCTATGGAAAAGGAACCACAACCACCACCATCTCAGCTTGAGGGACTTGTAGCGAAGCTTTACCCTGTGAAGCAACTTCGGGAGTCTGTGGCCTCCATTGCCCCACACCTTGGAAGGGGAGGGGCTTCTCTGGAGAGAGGTTTGTTCAAATATCATGATTTTCTGAATTCATTGCCTAATTTTTCCTATTTTAGAGTCAGCCATCCACTATGCATCAGGTGAGTGCATCTGAGAAGCCTATAGCTGAAGAGTCCTTGGGGAATAAGGTCATCTGGAAACGCAGGGCCAGCCCAGAGCCTCCCTCAGTTTCAGCAACCTGTGCACGTCAAGACAGGCCCCTTCCCCAGGCCCCTGTTGCTGCGAAACGGTGTGGGAGGGTGAGGAAAGGTGTAGAGAGGCACTCCCCACACTTTAATGAACACAGGAGCCCACCAGGGATCTTGTCTAAATGCAGATTCTGCTGTGGTGGGGGCTGGCTCCAGCCTCTGCATTTCTTGCCAGCTCTGGGTGATGCCAGTGCTGCAAGTGTGGCCTGTGGGCCACACTTTGAGTAGCAGGGCTCTGAGATATGATGTGGTGTGCAACATGGGCATTATTCAGAGGGACTGTAGGTGTCACGGTGGTTGGTGGCAAGAAAAAGAAACCAGTTCATTCAGCTCAGGTTTCCCAGCCCTGGAAGGGAGCACCAATGGCCAGGCACCGGGCTTCACCCCGGGAGAAGTTCCATCAGACTGTGTACAGTGAAAAAGGTCATTCCTCAATTCTGCATTCGAAAATCAGGGCATCTTAGGAAGGGCACATGAGCACTAGGTGTCCAAAACCCACAAATGCCCACTCCAGTGGGGATTCCTTGGAGCCAGGTGGGTGGGCGGAGAGTGAGATCTGGGGGCCCTCATGAGTCTGAGACAGCGCCTCCTGTTTGACGGCATCTCTCTCTCTGGCTGAAGGAAGGAGGGGTGTGCATAGCAGTGCTGCTGGGGAGGGAGGGAGGAGTGAGGAAGGAGTCTGTGGGCTCTACAGTGAAACTGGAGGCCCAAGTCCTCCAGGGACTACAGCGTTCTTAGGGGGAGCCAAGGCACAGGCCAGAGTAGGGGGTGACAAGTGGGGTGTGCTAGGGTACAAAATTTAAGGAGGTGCGTACTCTCAAGTAATAAAAGTACTTGCATATGAATGTCTCCTTAATTTTTTTTTTTTTTTTGAGACGGAGTCTTGCTCTGTCGCCCAGGCTGGAATGCAGTGGTGCGATCTTCGCTCACTGCAAGCTCCCCTTCCCAGGTTCACGCCATTCTCCTGCCTCAGCCTCCTGAGTAGCTGGGACTACAGGGACCAGCCACCAAGCCCGGCTAATTTTTTTGTATTTTTAGTAGAGACGGAGTTTCACCGTGTTAGCCACGAGGTCTCGATCTCCTGACCTCGTGATCCACCTGCCTTGGCCTCCCAAAGTGCTGGGATTACAGGCATGAGCCACTGTGCCCAGCCAAATTTTTTTTATTTTACTTTTTAAAAGACGGGATCTTGCTCTGTCACCCAGGTGACAGTGCAGTAATATGATTGTAGCTCACTGCAGCCTCCAACTCCTAGGCCCAAGCAATCCTCCCTCCCGCCTCAGCCTCCTGAGTAGCTGGGACTACAGGCAGGCGCCACCACACCCAGCTAATTTTTTTTTATTTTTTGTAGAGACAGGGTCTCACTGTGTTGCCCAGGCTGCTCTCAAACTCCTGGCCTCAAGTGATCTTTCTGCCTCAGCCTCCCAAAGTGCTAAGATCACAGGCATTAGCCACCGCACCCAGCCCCTTCTTAAATTTTGCATGCTAGGCACTTCACCTGACTCCAGCCCTGCTAAGGAAGAGTAGTCACGCTTTGGTCTCCTCTTTACTCTTCCACCTGGGCAAGCCACCTCTGGGCCTCTGTCTTTTCCCTCAAGCAAATAAGAACAAGGTAATAGTGAGGAAGGACGATGCTTACCATAAACATCTTCAGAACTTATTTACCTTGAAATGGGTAGCACCAGACCCAGGGCCTGGCATGCTCAATCAATGTTTGTTCAATGAATTAATCAATCCCACCACTAAATGGAAAGGATCTTTCATTGTTTAATAACAGTTGTCCCGCTCAGAGGGCAGAGGCTATTTTTGCATCATCTTTGCACTTAGTGTGTTCCTGGAATATAACAGAGGTCAACAGAAGTCTACTGAACTTGATGAAGGTGAAACTCATTTCACCTGAAGGTAAAGTTAGTAGTTGTTTGCAAGGTGTCAGATGAGGGACCATCTCCAAAATATTTTCAACTCTTTTGAAATTCCTCTATTAATAACTTAACTCCTTTGACTTTCATTTTCCTTACCCACTTGTCTTATTTTAAAATGCCAGTGCCAGTAGGGAAAGGTTACATTCACCAAAAACCAAACTTTAACTTCTTTGTGTTTTTGACCCTGGGAAACCTCTAAATCAGAGTTCGGCAAACTATGGTCTATGGGCAAAATTCAGCCCATCACCTGTTTTTGTACAACCTGAGAACTAAGATGGCTTTTTAATTTTTTAGTGGTTGAAAAAAAACTCAAAAGAGAATTAATAATTTATGATATGTGACAATTATATGAAATTCAAATTTCAGTGTTTACAAATAAAGTTTTATTGGAACATAGCCGCATTCATTCACTTGAGCAGTGTCTGTGGCTGCTTTGGTGCTATGATGACAGAATTGAGAAGCTGTGACAGAGACCTCATGGCCCACAAAGTTTAAGATATTTGCTATCTGGCCCTTTAAAGAAAAAGTTTATTGACTCCGAAGGGAAGCTGTCTGTACTCCTGTATTTATCCCATCAACTTGTTTTGGTAATTTTTTTACAAAATCACTAGATATAATCCCATTTTAATAGAAACCATCGCTTAGAGAGATAAATAGATTCCCAAAGAGTTTATGTGTAAATAGAAGTCTAATTAATAAAATCATATTTTTAATATTTGTTTAAAATATTTTAGGTTAGAGAAATGAAAATGTTGTCTCTTCTAGTTTTGGAGGACAGGTTTGTCAGAAGCAGGGACTGTGTTACCCTAGAGAAATCTACTTTTTATCTTGCCTTTTGATTTTGTTTTTGTTTTGTTTTGTTTTGTTTTGTTTGAGACAGGGTCTTGCTCTGTTGCCCAGGCTGGAGTGCAATGGTGCCATCACAACTCACTGCAGCCTGGACCTCCTGGGCTTAAGTGATTCCCCCACCTCAGCCTCCTGAGTAGCTGGGACTACAGGTGCATGCCACCATGCCTAGATAAATTTTTGTATTTTTTGTAGAAACAGGGTTTCTCCATGTTGCCCAGGCTAGTCTTGAACTCCTGAGCTCAAGTGATCCTCCTGCCTTGGCCTCCCAAAGTGTTGGGATTACAGGCATGAGCCACAATGCCTGGCCTAGTTTGTCCTTTACTATGGGTTGTTCTTCGGGCTCAGGCCTATCGGCACTGGTGCATGCCATACTTAATCTCAGAGCCTCAGCTCGCTGGAGGCAGACTGAAAGCAGGGTCTAGGGCAAGTATCACGAAGCTGTAGTTTTGAGTTATGACCCAAGCAAGGGAGAGACTTTTCCCAGGGGTAGAGAAGGACATGATTTACTGGAATAGTCCCAAGAATATGCCAGGAAATCATTTGTCTGCCGCTAAATGGTTTCCATACTGCAATGAGTAGGAGGAGTAAACAGGCAAGGATAGGAATTCCAGAAGTGGTTTTTCTCCCTTCCTCCCCAACCCCCAAGTTTATTGGTAAATGTGTGATTGTCATTTTGCCCCCTGTACCTCATATCCCCACATGTACTTTCTCCCGAAACTTATGGTTTTGTAGCTGATCAACTTCACGCAAAGAACACTTGGGCTGGGTTGTCAGCATAAGAATTTTCAAGTAGAGAAAGCTGGTGAAATCTGATCCTATGTGATTCCCCTGGTTCTGTGGAATTCTAGATTTTCCCAGATTTGCCAGAGAGATTTTGTTGGTCTCACCAGTATGAGCCTTGAGTGTCGCAGCAGGGTAATGCCTAAGAATTCCCGGGTCAATAGCAGCATGTGAGCCTTCTAGCTGCACTCTGCCTTGCTGAGAGCAATTTTAAAGTCCATTCCCTCGACAGGATGTGAAATGAGGGGAGTTCATGGAAGGCGAGAGGATTTTACTCTGCCTGCCCGCCTCATTCTATAGCGAAGCTTTCAAACTCCCCGTTTTCATAGCTTAATGGATGTATGTTATGAAATACCTTTAAACAAAGAATCCCTAATCTTTTCCTGATGTGAAAAAACTTTTAATTTTCCCAGAGTCATAAAATCAGAGATGCTAGAATTGAAAGGGAGACCTCGTTTTACAGATGTAGAACTGAAGCCCAGACTGCACTTGCTGAAGCAAGTTGCCGGAGATGTGCAGCTAACGGGCAGCAGGGTTCACATTACACTCCAGGGTCCCTGACATCACATCCAGAGCATTTCCCCTTATGCTACAGTCTCCCCATGGCTGATAGGGGTGGGAAGTGGGGGCAGAACTACAAAGACAGATTCTTGGTAGATGGGACCAATTCATCCACAAGAAGAGAGAGGAGCTCCTATATGCCAGAGGGTGGAAGCACTGATGGCTGTCACCTCTATCTCTGATACACACTATTGATGTTTATATATATTGATGTTTATAAAAATTAGCCGGGTGTGGTGGCGGGCGCCTGTAGTCCCAGCTACTTGGGAGGCTGAGGCAGGAGAATGGCATGAACACGGGAGGCAGAGCTTGCAGTGAGCCAAGATAGCGCCACTGCACTCCAGCCTGGGCGACAGAGCAAGACTCCATCTCCAAAAAAAAAACAAAAACAGTGGATCGTATCCTAAACCAGGGCTAAGTTTTATGCTATTTCCTTTTTCAGGAAGAAAAGCAACTACTACATACTCTGTATGGTATCACCTCTTAAGAAAAATTCCCCAAAAAAGGCCAGGCACGGTGGCTCATGGCTGTAATCCCAGAATTTTAGGAGGCCAAGGTGGGCAGATCACTTGAGGTCAGGAGTTTGAGACCAGCCTGGCCAACATAGTGAAACCCCGTCTCTACTAAAAATACAAAAATTAGCCAGGCCTAGTGGCACATGCCTGTAATCCCAGCTAATCAGGAGGCTGAGGCAGGAGAATCACTTGAACCTAGAAGACAGAGGTTACAGTGAGCTGAGATCTCGCCACAGCACTCCAGCCTAGGAGCAAGACTGATCTCAAAAAAAAAAAAAAAAAGAAAACAAAACAAAACAAAACAAAAATCCCCCAAAAGGACTGGGCATTTGGACCCAACACATGCTGACCACACCAACAGAACCAGCCTGTCATTCTTTCACTGGTTCATCTGGGTGTGTGTGTGTTGGGGGGGTGATGGTAGCTCATAGACCAGGAGGTGCCAGGTCTGTGTCCCCTCAGTACTACAACTGTGCCATTAAATGGACCGTCACACATAAATTTCAGTCCAGAGACCCCTGCCCACCAGGGCCATATTATCACTGTGTGGACCTGGACCCTGGGTACTGTTGCCTTCATGGGGCCCTTTATGAAAAAAAAAATTAAAAATCATACTTTACATCTGCATTGGTAAGAAGACAAATATATTTGTATTACATACTAAAACATTTTATTTGACCTAAAAGTTATTTTTTTCTCCTGATTTTAAAAGAAATCACATCATTTCCATGGGTCCTATTGTGGGCCCTGGACATTGTGCCTCCTGTGGCTAGAGGGGAAGCTGGCCCTGTTCCCACCCTGGCCCCTCCCCGCCCCCACCCTCTGCAGCGCTGTTTACTTCAACCAGCAGAGAGCTTCTGTTTGCTGAAGGAAATTCACAATGCAGTGCATTTCTTCCCTGAAGAAAGCCAAATAATAAAAGGCAGTCAGGGAGAAAATAGGACCTTGAAAAAGCCCAGGACTGCAAGTCAAGAGGCTGGATCTCAGCTGGGGCTTTACTACAGGGCTCCTCAGTTGTCCCATGGAGACATAGCTCTGTCTCTCAGGGGTAGGCTGAAGGTCAAAGGAGCCCAGAGGCAGGATCAGGAGCAGCTGAAATAAAGCCGGAATTCAGATTCATCTTATTACTTTCTTCTTTTTTTTTTTTTTTTTTTTTTTTGAGACAGGGTATCTCTCTATCGCCCAGGCCGCAGTGCAGTGACGCAGTCATGCCTCACTGCAGCCTCAGTCTCCCAGGCTCAAGCGATCCAGATGCCTGAGTAGCTGGGACTACAAGTGTGCACCACTACGCCCAACTAATTTCACAAGTAGTAGTAGTAGTAATAGTAGTAGTGCTGGTAGTAGTAGTATTTGGAAAGATGGGGTCTCCCTGTGTTGCCCAGGCTGGTCTCAAACTGCTGAACTGGAGCAACCCTCCCACCTTGGCCTTCCAAGGTGCTGAGATTACAAGCATGAGCCACCGCATCTGGCCTCATCTTATTCCTTTTTAATGGTGAGAACAGGCTAAAAGCAAGCAAAAGCCTTGTCCTGAGAGACGGTGAGATCCCCATCCTGGGAAGTGTCCAGCAGCAGCTCCTGCCCAGGAAGCTCTGGAAGGGATAGAGTCATCGGATAATGCTTGTGTAGAGATGGAGCAGTGTTGCTCTGCAGATTCAAGGGGGCTAGGGACTGCAGGCATTCCTGGCTGTTTGAAAGAGAAGCAGCCAGACAAGGGAAGTGGTTGATGTGATGCAGGCTCCCTGGAGAGCTTCCCTTGGCAGGATGTGGAGTGAGAGAGGGTGGGCACTGGGAGGGAAAGGGTGAAGCCAAGCAGATGGCAGGAGCTCACAAGGTAAGTAAGTGACAGTTCTCCATGGTCCTCAGAATGTGTCCAGGTACCAACCTCATGAAATGTCCATGTAACAATGAAGGAGCTGCGCTTTGCGGTCAGTTTTGATACCAGTGGAAACTGAAACACAGGCAGATAGACACGCAGGAGCAGGGAGCAGGGAATCAGAAAGATGCTGGGAATGAGGTGAGGGGTGGGGCAAAATCTTGGGATGGGCTCTCAGCAACCACCAGCAGAGCCATCTGGTCTGCAGGGCCCCAGGGACAGGGCCTCTGGCCAAGGAGCTTTTTTCAAAGGCCTGTGAAAATACATGACATGCCAAAAAAAAAAAAATTATTGAATCTAAAATATAAAAGGAAAAGTATGAAATTGAAAGGAATACATTTCAATTAAATGTCTATAAAACAATGTCAACTTCATTCATGTTTAAATTTAGTGTTTCTGGATTCTCTGTTTGAAAATAATGCTAAGATTTTATTTTCTCCCTCCATAAAATGTACTGTGCGTGCACAATGCCAGCCTGGAGAACATAGCCAGACATGTAGTCAATGAGCAGCTATAATTTCAAAAGCAAGATTAATAAAGTCCTTTTGATCCTTTCCACAGCAAAAATGTGATACTCAATGTGAAATATGGGTATATTCTAATGTGTTTGATATTATGTGGAATGCAGACTCCATAATTAAAAGACCCTGGGACCTGTAATGATCTTAAACTGGCCCTGGAATTGGGGTCCAGGCCAAATTCAACCAAATCTCTGAGGGGTTAAATGAGGGCCCAGCTGATGTCTAGGTAATAACAGGATTAGATGGAACCTCAGAACCTTCCAATTCAGAGTCCATCTGAACACAAGTGCTTTTAACCCTGAAGGGCTGTTCAGACAGATGAGCTTTTAGAGGGTGGACGTGAAGTTCTCTGGGAGGAAGAAGCACCTTTCAAGCATGATGAACTGTTACGGTAGGTCTCCACTAGAGCTAATGTAACCCAGGAAACAGAAAGTTAGCCAGACCAAGTGGGTGGTAAATGACCGCTTGGCTGGGGGCTGGTGGCTGATGGCAGGTGGCTGGTGCAGCGTCACTCAGCAGCGGTAGGTCTCCTGACTGCAGCTGGGATGTGCTGTCACCCACTCCAGCACTAAAATTCAACACTGATTGCCAATTCGCCTTTGAAGGGTGCATTATTTTCTTTAATGATTTCACTCTTACACTTGAGGAAAGGGAGGAGGAAAAAATTGCGTTCTCCAGACACCTCTTACCCCCTCATTCTTTGTCTTTGATCCTGTTCCCAAGCTTACGCCATTACACGCCCTCCCTGTCATGCCCAGCTGTATGCCCTCCCTGCCGGCCCTCCCCAGCCAGGTTTCTTTGGCTGTGAGGCAGCAAAGGTGCCCAGCAGACACCCCTTCTGCCCTCTCTCAGGCTGCGTTCAGAGCTGGGAGCAGAGAGGCCAGACAGAGGAGGATGCCACCCAGCCTAGCCACACAGGGCCCAAGGTGACTGAGAGGACCCCAGCTTCCCTCTCACCCCACCCCAGCGGCTCTGGGCAAATGACCTCAGCCTGAAGCGGCCAATGAGGAGGCGTCTGTAGGGCCACTGGGGTTTGCCAGCTCCTCATTGGCAGATGACCTGGGGGAAGCAGTTTAATAGGTGTGTGTGCCCTTCTATCAGGCGTATCAGTGACCAGAAAGGCAGAGACCAAAGAGCAAAGGTGAGCAGTGACCCTCTACCAGCGAGCAGGCCTGGCCCTCCTCTGAGAGCCGTCCCCAGCCCTCCTACTCCCTCCATGACAGAGCGCACACGTGGCCACTGTGGTTTTCATAATAACAAACTCATAAGGAACTAAAATTCACCTAGCACTTGCCGGCTCCCAGAGAGCATTTCCATTTTATTTGATAGTGACAGTGATGCTGGGAACAAAGCAGGACAGGCATCAGCACTGTCCCCGTGTAATCGGTGACAACACGGTTCCAGGGTGCACTGGCTTGGCCAGTGTTCCGTGGCTAAGATGTGGACAGGCCCAGTGACATTCGAACCTGGGTCTTCGGATTCCAAGACCCATAGTGAGCGGGCTTCAACCCTAAGAACCAACAGGGAAGCACCAGCTCTCACTGAGGAGCCAACCAGGCCATGAGTGTGGATTTGGAGTTGGGATGCACACATGGTGAGTAGCCGTGACCCTAGAATCAGAATATCTGTCTCAAGAAGCCTTTGGGGCTCTTAAAATGCTGACATCATGTAAAGTCATTGACCTTTGGGGAGAAAGATCATTTTATTTATGGCAAGATTCAATGCACTCATCCATTCTTGTGTTAATTCAACAAGTACATATATTGAGCACTACTCCATGTTAATAGATGCGAGCCAATTTGCCAAAAAATCAGTGCACCCAAAGACCCAATCTGCTGAATCATTAATTCACTCAATTTAATCCATTTGTCAAATGATTTTAGTTCACTGATTTTTCCAAATTTACTTGTTGTAGTTGTAACAGCTTGAACAGTAATGTTTTAACAGTGAAAATGTTGGCCAAACAAAAATCTGTAGAAATTAACATGTTTTGCACGTGAAACCCTACCTTCTGGGCAGAATTCCAGCCTTGAACTATATGATAAGATTGTCTTGGGTACCTCTGGTTTCTTTACATGCTTTTGAATGTAAGTGTATATTTTCAAACTTGAAACACTTGAAATATTTTTTCATCAGTGTCTCAAAAGACATTTAATCCTTAACTTGATTGAGGAAGTATGGAGAAGTAGGTACACAGAAGAACCTGGCCCTGGAGGCAGCCCTGCCTGGTGTGTGAGCCCAGCTCTGCACCTGTCTTAGCTTTGGCACCTTGGTCGAGTGACTTAGACATATGTGACGGGAGCTCGGCCATATCACTTACAAATACTAGGGGAAAAAAACACATCATAATAATAACAAGGTTATTTCTAGGTGGTGGATTGTGAGTAAATTTCTTTGCCTTTTAAAATACTTTTTATTTATTTATTTATTCTGAGATGGAGTCTCGCTTTGTTGCCAGGCTGGAGTGCAGTGGTGCAATCTCAGCTCACTGCAACCTCCGCCTCACGGGTTCAAGAAATTCTCCTGCCTCAGCCTCCTGAGTAGCTGGGATTACAGGCATGTGCCACCACACCTGGCTAATTTTTGTATTTTTAGTAGAGACGGGGTTTCACCATGTTGGCCAGGCTGGTCTCGAACTCCTGACCTCATGCGATCTGCCTGCCTCGGCCTCCCAAAGTGCTGGGATTACCGGCGTGAGCCACCGCGCCTGTCTAAATACTTTTTGATGTTTTAAAACATCCCTTGAATAATTTTAAGTGTTCACTATGGAAGAGGAACCACACCAGATGGCTTCATATATATTGTTTTAAACCATGTATATTGTTTTAAATTTCATATATGTTGTCATAAACCCACAAGATAGGTAATATTATCACTCATTTAGAAGGAAACTGAGGCTCCAAAGCATTAAGTAACTTGCACAAATCCCACAACTCTAATGAGCCTGACTTCCAATCTGTCTGACTTCAAAGCTCATGCTAATTTGTACTTTCTCTGGCTCGACCGGAGTCCTCCTCTATTATATTAAATGGGTGTAATATTTGCATCTTAAGATATGGTGGGAGGATGGAATGAAATGATAGGTATGAAAGTCCACTGCAAACGATAAAGCCTTCGACAAAGAATATTAATAATAGGTAACGTACACATGGTGTGCGCCCAGTACTGGGCTGTTCCAAGGGCTTTGTAGGTATCACGTTCCCTTAATCATCTCAGTGATCCTGTGAGGCAGATGGCCATTATCCCCATTTTACAGAAAGGATATTGAAGAACAGAGAAGCTAAGCAACACGCGAGGGTCACACCACCAAACATTATACCAGTTACCCAGATGGGAGCCTTTCAATTATACATGACTCCCAAGTCACCTGTTTCCCAATATTCTCCCCAACTCCTTCCCCAGGGATACACTGTACCTTACTAGGTGGCAGGTAGTCCACCTGGCTCAGCAGGAGGTCAGAGATGAGAGGTCAGGCATTAGGTTCAGGGCTCCATGGTATTGCATGGACCTTGCTTTCTGGGGACTGCCTGCGACAACCACACACTCCAAAGACACTGCTGCCACCTGCTGTTCACACATTCTCCACCCAATGGCTTCTCCCAGCACCTACATGCGTGAGCCTCTCAACAGCATTACCGTCTTTCCCAGACTCATTCTGCAGCCTGGGTAAAAGAATTTAAACTTTTGCTCAATTTCAAATGCAAGAAGAGTAAACCCTTAGAAACAAAAGAACTTGAATAAGGGAGCTGAGACACACTTCTGAGCAGTGTGACCTCGGGGCCCTTAGCCTCTTTAAGTCTATTTCCTCATTTGTAAAATGAAGACACCATAATAATATGTGCTTCATGCAATTGTTTTAAGATAAAATAAGATTTTTTTCCAATCTACAATTTACTTTCCTATCAGAAAAAAAATGCTAAATATGTAAAGGGCAAGGCAGGATGGGACACAATTAAACATCCTAAATACCTAAAATCGTCTCTGCTTACATTACGGTTTTTAACAAATCTTTAACTTTTTTATTAATAAGGCATCTTGATTTATATTTTGCTACTGATTTTGAGCTTATCAAAGTAAATTCTGTCATTCTATTTGCATTTTATTGAGTATCTGAACCAGAAATGTGAAATGGGGAAAAGGTTACCTGATTTTTTTTTTAATGAAAAAAGATTTCATAATTAAAATGGTCCCTTCCATCTGAGATACTCAGAATATTCCCAAGATTCTGGTTCACAAGTTTCACAGCACTTCTTTCAGGCAAATGGGCAACCTAAAACTGAGAAAATTGGAGTGGGCTTTTTCCCACTTAAATTCCCTTGGGAACTGACACAAATAGCAAAGCTAAAAGGCCTGGCTGCCGCTACGCAGCTATAAACACCACACCAGATTCTGTTTGCCTGAAAACTCCTTCTGACTGAGTCTAGATGCCAGTTGTTAGATGATAGTCAATTTGCATGTTGCCAATCTAATATTCCTGGATCCTTAACTTATGTTGCTGGTTTAGAAGTTCAGTAAAACTGAAACTGTATTAGTAAGTTCCAGCAAGAATGTGTAAACTATTTCAGTAGTATCCACTCTGCTGCATACCATAGACCTGGATGTCATGGTTTAAAGGGGCAGATCTAGCTGCTCTCGCCCTCTAAAAGGGAGGCTGAGTACCAACTCACTCTCCTACGTCCTTGGTATGGAAAAAAGGCTAAATGAAGGTACTATCAGCTACCTGGATTTATCTTTCTGGTGACAAAACTTTTCCCTCTAAAAAAGTAGCCCTTGAAAACTGTCTTTCCTTTGTGGAAATAAAAATAGCATTTTAAAAGAGACAGCATTTGGTACCTATTAAGTTAGTAAAATTTTATAATAAATTGCTCAATGCTGGAATGTTAGCAGTGAGATCAAATATGTTAATGGCATTGAAATTTGTGGGATCCTTTTGGAAAGCAATAGAAATATATTTGCAAGAACTCTAAAGAGTTTTTACGCTTTGAGCTAATAATTCTATCCTGGAGGCTTTAGTTTTCAACAAAGGCAAAAAGCTATATTTAAGAAGCCAGTTGTTGTAGCATTATTTTTATTTTTTGAGACAGCGTTTTGCTCCTGTTGCCCAGGCTGGAGTGCAATGGTGCAATCTCGGCATACTGCAACCTCCACCTCCCAGGTTCAAACAATTCTCCTGCCTCAGCCTCCCAAGTAGCTGGGATTACAGGTGTGTGCCACCATGCCCGGCTAATTTTGTATTTTTAGTAGAGACAGGGTTTCACTATGTTGGTCAGGCTGGTCTCAAACTCCTGATCTCAGGTGATCCGCCCACCTCGGCCTCCCAAAGTGCCAGGATTACAGGTGTGAGCCACCATGCCTGACCCGTTTGTTGTAGCATTATTAATAGTAGAAAAAGAAAAACCTGGTGACAACCTACATCCTGATCCAAAGGGAATCACGATTAATTCAGTTCATGGAATATTATTTCACTATTAAAGTGATAAACACAGAGGCTATGTAGAAATGTGGATGCCTATCAAAGTATAGTCACAAAAAGAAGAACAAAGAAATGTGGAGAAATGCTTCAGTGAAAAAAGGGCAGAAAACCAAAATGATATGTACATTGTAATTACAGCCCTCTTAAGTGCTTATGGATGCCAACTAGGCTGTAATGGGCAAAAACACAGAGCTCTGTTAAGATGGTAGAATTCTGGATGATTTCTCTTTTTTTATTTCCAAATTCCCTTAATGTGTTTACATTATAAAAAGAAAACTGACCTTTCAGGGTGTAGATATTTTGAGTTAACGTAGTTACTGTACAGAGTACCTCTTTCTCCAACGGGGAGGCAGCCATGATCTATTTGGAAAAGCCAGTGATTTCTCATTCTATCGTAGTAAGTTGCAAAATAAATTCATCAAGCACTACAATGATCAAATACGACATATTGCAATTGGAAGAAGCAAGGCAGAAAAATATCCTCTATTAAAGAATCTTGTGCTTCTAAATCTTCAGTATGTTGATCTGGGTTGATCTGTGCTAAGGTGACACTTGTCTAGCCTTGATGGAAGAATTATAAAGTGACTATGAAATATGTCAAGGCCTGTTTCACTACCAACTTGCATTTGACTAGCACTTTATAATTGTATTTATTTATTTATTTAGAGCCAGTCTCACTCTGTCACCCAGGATGGAGCGCAGTGACGCAATCTCAGCTCACTGTGACATCTGCTTCCCAGGCTCAAGCAATTCTCATGCTCCAGTCCCCAAGTAGCTGGGATTACAGGGACCCCCCACCACACCCAGCTAATTTTTGTAAATTTAGCAGAGATGGGGTTTCGCCATGTTGGCCAGGCTGGTCTCGAATTCCTGACCTCAAGTGATCCACCCACCTCAGCCTCCCAAAGTGATGGGATTACAGGCATAAGCCACCGTGCCCGGCCTATAATTTTTAAAATATTTTCACATCTTTTATCAAGTTTGAGTTTCCCAACTCTGTATGGCAGGCAGGGCATGTACTATTTTACATATGGGGACACTGAGGCTTAGAAAACTAAGTGATTGGCCGGGCGCGGTGGCTCACGCCTGTAATCCCAGCACTTTGGGAGGCTGAGGCAGGCAGATCGCGAGGTCAGGAGATCGAGACCAGCCTGGCTAACACAGTGAAACCCCGTCTCTACTAAAAATACAAAAAAATTAGCTGGGAGTGGTGGTTGGCGCCTGTAGTCCCAGTTACTCGGGAGCCTGAGGCAGGAGAATGGCCTGAACCCAGGAGGCGGAGCTTGCAGTGAGCGGAGATCACTCCACTGCACTCCAGCCTGGGCAACAGAGCAAGACTCTGTCTCAAAAAAAAAAAAAAAAAGTTATTTGCCCAAGTTCACACAGCTAGTAAAGCTGAAACTAAACATTGGAGAGTTGTCTGTCATAAAGGGACATGACTAAACTCTCAGTAACTGTTGGCATGTAGCATATCAACTCTGAGGTACATGGATTATAGTGAAACTACTGATTGACTTTTTAAGCGCAGAAAGGAATTTTTTTTTTTTTTTTTTTTTTAAGACAGAGTTTCTCTCTTGTTGCCCAGGCTGGAGTACAATGGCACGATCTGAGCTCACCACAACCTCTGCCTCCCGGGTTCAAGCGATTCTCCTGCCTCAGCCTCCAGAGTAGCTGGTATTACAGGCATGTGCCACCACACCCAGCGAATTTTGTATTTTTTTTTAGTAGAGACGGGGTTTCTCCATGTTGTTCAGGCTGGTCTCAAACTCCCGACCTCAGGTGATCTGCCCGCCTCAGCCTCCCAAAGTGCTGGGATTACAGGCATGAGCCACCGTGCCCGGCCCAGAAAGGAATGTGTTGTGAGATATGAATGGTTAGTGTGCCTGGGGAGGCCCACGCAATGATCTGTTGGAGAGCCTGATAGCAACGTGGTGAGGCCAGAGGGTGGTACAGTCGCAGGAAGATGACTCAGGACTTCAGTACCCACAAACAGGAGGCATCTATGAGAGGGAGGTGGGGGGTATGCAGTGCCTGATAGAGACTTTGGGAGAAGAACTAAGGGTGGACCTAGCCTTAGATCTTTGGTCCCTCAGTGATCAAGAGAGCTCAGAGGAAAACCTTTCAAACTTAGACCAGGGCATAGAAATAAAGCGAATAACTCTTGAGATGGTTTCTAAGAAAGAACTAAGTAACCACACATTGATAACAACAATCATATTCCCAGCCTCCCTGTGGTTCCTGAC
The DNA here is from genome assembly GCF_006542625.1 of Nomascus leucogenys. Classification (NCBI taxonomy): domain Eukaryota; kingdom Metazoa; phylum Chordata; class Mammalia; order Primates; family Hylobatidae; genus Nomascus; species Nomascus leucogenys. The sequence goes on from NC_044386.1 coordinate 82,289,687, forward strand.
ATGGCTCTGGGCGCCTATACTTGAGGCAGCAAGCTCGGGCTTCTCATGCTGGGGTCTGCAGACTCACCCCCAGACACCTATGGAGTTTCAAATTCTGTCTTTCCATTTGATTACTATTTAAAATTAGATTCATGGTTGCAGGTTCTGGGTCCTCTGGCCAGCCAATGAGTACCGTAACATGGCTTCACAATCTACATTGGCACTGTGTTTAGATGGGATTGGAGCCAAATAATTCTATTTGAATTGTCACAGGCTAAAGGGAAAAAGAATAGAGGCGGACTTACTATGTAAACAAGTAGAGGCCAAAGGACATCACAGAGCATTGTATGTAAAATGTTTTCCTAGTCACTCAAATGGAAAACTGGTAGATACGCAGAGTTAACACACAGTCCATGGGGTACAGGCATAGAACACTCTCAAGGCAAAAAAAAAAAAAAAAAAAGGAGGGCAGCATGGCCCTCTGCCCGAGAATAACTTTTTTGGTCTCAGAATCCCTTTCTACTCACACAAATTACTGAGAACCCCAAAGAGCTTTTGTTTATATGGGTTATAGCTATCAATGTTTATATATTAGAAATTAAAACTGAGAAATTTATTTACAAATTCATTTCTAAATGACAATAATAAACCCATTATTAACATAAATAACACTTTTAGTAAAAATGTTTTCCAAGATGGAAAACTTTAGTGAAAAGAGTGAAATTCTTTTACATTTTTGCAAATCCATTTAATGTTTGCATTAAATGGAAGATAGCTGCTTTATCTGCTTATATAGTCCACTTATTTTGACACATTGTTTGCATATATGAAGAAAATATGACCTCACATATATGTATAGATGGAAAAGGGAAGAGTATGTCATTAGACTTTTCAGATAATTGTGGATGTGCTTCTTTGATACTGCACTATAATTCAACAAATGGCAGGTATTTTTTTTTTTTTTTTTTTTTTTTTGAGACAGTTTCGCTTTTATCACCCAGGCTAGAGTGCAATGGCATGATCTCAGCACACTACACCCTCTGCCTCCTGGGTTCAAGCAATTCTCCTGCCTCAGCCTCCCAAGTAGCTGGGATTACAGGTGTGCGCCACCATGTCTGGCTAATTTTTGCATTTTTAGAGAGACAGAGTTTCACCATGTTGGCCAAACTGATCTCAAACTCCTGACCTCAGGTCATTTGCCCACCTCAGCCTCCCAAAAAGCTGGGATTACAGGCATGATCCAACACCCCCAGCCAAATGGTAGTTCCTTAAACATTAATTGCAAGGTAGAATCTGGAACCATATCATCGAACTTTTCATATTCAGTCATATTAAAATTCACTGGTTCATCTTGCATTTTGAGACAGGGTCTCACTCTGTCACCCAGGCTGGAGTGCAGTGGCACGATTACAGCTCACTGCAACTTCAACCTCCCAGATTCAAGCAATCCTCCCACCTCAGCCTCCTGAGCAGCTGGGACTACAGGCACAAGCCACCACACCCAGCTAATTTTTGTATTTTTTGTAGAGATGGTATTTTACCACGTTGGTCAGGCTGGTCTCCAACTCCCGGCCTCAAGCAATCCACCTGCCTCGACCTCTCAAAGTGCTGGGATTACAGGTGTGAGCCACTGCACCCAGTCTCATCTTGCATTTTAAATGGCTCTTTTGCTTATGTAGGATTTTCGTGCATTGGCCATTTTGAAAATATTGGTTCAATGAGTTGTAGACTTCCAAATGTTGACATAGTTCATTATATAGTATCGAAAACTACATCTATTACTATCACCACAAATTTCATAAGAAAAGTATCGGAACACTAGATGGCCGGGTGCAGCAGCCCATGCCTGTAATTTCAGCACTTTGGAAGACCAAGGGGGGCAGATTACTTGAGCCCAGGAGTTCGAGGCCAGCCTGGGCAACACAGTGGGAACGTGTCTCTACAAAAAATTTAAAAATTAGCCTGGTATGGTGGCACGCGCCTGTCGTCCCAGCTAGGATAAGATGGATCATTGGAACTCAGGAGGTCAAGGCTGCAATAAGCCGTGTTTGTGCCACTGCCCTCCAGCCTGGGCAACACAGCAAGACCCTATCTCAATTTAAAAAAACAAAAACTAAAAAACTAAAAAGCTGTCAAGCTTATGGTGGCAGATACAGGCTTCCCCAAATCCTAATTTTCACTTGAAAATTCAAAGTTTACCATGTGGCAACAAATACTGTCATATGATTTCCTTGAAGTGACAGGACACTATTCATTTTCAAGAAAATATCTGCCAAATTCCCAAGTCAAAAGAATAATAGTTTGTCAGCCATCCCTTTAAGTAAAAATAGGGTTCCATTTAAAAAGTAGCTAATTTGGCCGGGCGCAGTGGCTCATGCCTGTAATCCCAGCACTTTGGGAGGCCAAGGCGGGCAGATCACGAGGTCAGGAGATCAAGACCATCCTGGCCAACATGGTGAAACTCCCGTCTCTACTAAAAATATACAAAAAAAAATTAGCCAGGCGTGGTGGCAAGCACCTGTGGTCCCAGCTACTCAGGAGGCTGAGGCAGGAGAATGGCGGGAACCTGGGAGGCGGAGGTTGGCAGTGAGCCGAGATCGCACCATTTGCACTACAGCCTGGGCGACAGACTGTCTCAAAAATATATACACATATATAGATATAGAGAGAGATATTATAGATATATATTACATATATTATAGATCTCTATCCATATATCTATCATATATATGATAGGTAGGATGGATAGATAGATAGATAGGGATATCCACCAGCCACAGCCTCTCAAAAAGTGCTGGGATTACAGATCCCACCACACCCGTCCCACATTCTGTAATTTAATCTACACAAATCCCAGTAAGGAAGATACTAGTATCTAGGGCAGGACTAGGGTGAGAGAAGAAAGAGGCCCAGGGTACAAAATTAAGGAGTTACATGCACAGAGAGAGAGAGATACACAAATTAAGGAGGCACTCCCTCTCAGAGCCATGCTGAGGAAAATGAGCCTCCAGAAGGGTAACTTGGCAACAAAGTGGTTAGCAACAGAGATGGGGTCCACCCTGGGGTCGTCCTGTGGTAGCCAAAGTGAATGCGCTTAAGTGGAGGGGACCACAGGCTTCCTTCCTATAGGTTCTCATCCCGTCACCCCATCCAGATGGTGCAGGCCTCTGACAGACTGCCCAGCCTGTTCTAGAAAGTTCCCAACTCTGATTTTCCTAACTTTGATTCAAGACTCTGACACACTAAAATCTAACTTCCCCTTCACAGTAATGCCCTGCTGAGACAGCCACACTTCAAACTTCTTGAAAGTCTTACAGTAAGGGCCTCTTAAGATTTTCTCAGAGACCCCACTTCTGACAACTTAATAAAAAGCCTCTTAGGACAAAAACGGGAAGTTACAATCTTTCAGAGAGAAGCTAAACCTTAGGCCTCACACCGTGGAGGATGCTTTTGGAGGCCATAACCATCACTAGGGATGAGTCTTTATACTTGCATTTGGGATTGTCTCTTCACCTAAAGGGTAAAATGGCTCTGGGAATAAGTAAAGCTGCCCGGCAATGTAACTTCTCCCTTTCTTGAAGATGGAAAGATGAGCTGAGTGAGCTACAGAGCACATCATTTAGTCCAGAGTGAAAGCCAGCACCTTAGAATTCGAGGGGCTTCCTCTGGGAATCCCTGAGGCATTTTCGTAAATAACCAACTCAAGGGCAGGAAAGGCCTTAGAAAAGAACAATTAGTCTGTTTGGATAACCATTCTCAGAGCCCCAGGGTAGACTCTAGCAGAAAGCCTCCCCTCAACGCCTGCCCCCAGGAAAGGAAGCTGAGCAGAGAAATGAGTTACCGAGAAGGAACGTGCAAATAAAAAGATGCTTTTTACTCAGGAGGCTGAGGTGGGAGGATCACTTGAGCCTAGCAGTTCGAGGCCAGCCTGAGCAATACAGCGAGACCCTGTCTCTACCACACACACAAAAAAAGGTAAAAAAGTATAAATGATCTTTGTGTTCTTTTCCAACTTTCAGAATTAATGATTTCTCTGGAAACATGCTGTGGGCTTAATTACGTCCTCCCAAATTCCTGTGTTAAAATGCATATGTAATTACTAGGGTGACTAGTATGAGCAGATAAGGTTAAATGAGTTCCTCAGGGTGGGGCCCTGATATGATAGTATTAGAGTTCTTATAAGAAGAAACACAAGGAGCACTCTGGTTTGCACAGAAAATCCTCTCCCCTCTTTTTTCTCCTCCACTCCCTCTCTCTGCAATTCGAAGGATACAGCAAGGTGGTGGCTGTCTCCAAGCCTGGAAGAGATCCCTCATATAAGCTGACTACACTGGCACTCTTATCCGACTTCAAGCCTCCAGAACCGTGAAAAGATAAATTTCTATTCTTTAAGCCACGCCAAGTCTGTGGTATTTTGCAATGGCAGACCAAGATGATGAATACCAAACACTGGAGCAATCTTTAACGTCCACACGTAGTACTCAGTTGGCTTCCAGAGCCCAAGCCTTATTTACTCTATACTGAGTAATTTTGCCCCCATATCCCTTTAATCCTCACCACGTAAATTCTCCCCTCACCCAAGTGGGTGATAATTTTTTCTATTTTACAGCTAAAATTCAAGTAATGGACTGTTTGGATGATAGTGTCTGGAATTGGTTCCTTCCAGTGGGTTCTTGGTCTCGGTGACTTTAAGAGTGAAGCCTCGGACCATTGCAGTGTTACAGTTCTTAAAGATGACGTGTCCAGAGTTTGTTCCTTCAGATATTCAGATGTGTCTGGAATTTCTTCCTTCTGGTGGGTTCGTTGTCTCGCTGACTTGAGGAGTGAAGCCAGACCCTCCGAGTGAGTGTTACCCCTCTTAAAACTAGCACGTCAAGAGTTGTTTGTTCCTCCCGGTAGGTTCATGTCCTCATAGCTTTAGGAGTGAAGCTGCACATATTTGCGGCGAGTGTTGCAACTCATAAATATAGTACAGATCCAAAAAGTAAACAGCAACAACCTGCACTGTTAACACCAAGAATGGAAACAGACCGCACGCAGTTACCACGACTAGCTCCCATAGCCTGCTTTTATTCCTATTTGGCCCCACCCACATCCTGCTGATTGGTCCACTTTACAGAGAGCTGATTGGTCCGTTTTATAGAGTGCTGATTGGTCCGTTTTTACCAAGTGCTGATTGGTGCATTTACAAACCTTTAGCTAGACACAGAGTGCTGACTGGCGCATTTACAATCCTTTAGCTAGACAGAAAAGTTCTCCAAGTCCCCACCCAACCCAGAAGCCCAGCCGGCTTCACCTCTCAATAGAATCAAAAGCAGTAAAGTTCAGAGCTGGGTGTTCGTATATGAACCACTTAACCTTTCTTTCTTTTTTCCTTTTTTTTTTTTTTTAATAGAGATGGGGTCTTGCTGTGCTGCCCAGGCTGGTTATGAACTCCTGGGCTCAAGGGATCCTCCCACCTCAGCCTCCCAAAATGCTCAGATTACAGGCCTGAGCCACCACTCCCAGCCTGAATCAGTTAACCTTTCTGGGCATTCATATCATTGACTATAAAATGGGGGTAGTGTTAGTTCATACTTCCCAGATTGCTGATGATGAGAGGTGACAGCACGCTGGCAGTCCTCACCGCTCTCGCTCACTCTCCGTGCCTCCTCTGCCTGGGCTCCCATTTTGGTGGTACTTGAGGGACCTTTCAGCCCACTGCTGCACTGTGGGAGCCCCTTTCTGGGCTGGCCAAGGCTGGAGCCGGCTCCCTCAGCTTGCAGGGAGGTGTGGAGGGACAGGCGCGAGCGGGAACCGGGGCTTTACGCGGGGCTTGCCGGCCAGCTGGAGTTCCGGGTGGGCGTGGGCTTGGCGGGCCCCGCACTCGGAGTAGCCGGCTGGCCCTGCCGGCCCCGGGCAATGAGGGGCTTAGCATCCGGGCCAGTGGCTGTGGAGGGTGTACTGGGTCTCCCAGCAGTGCCCGCCCACCAGCGCTGCACTCAATTTCTCACCGGCCCCTAGCTGCTTTCCCACGGGGCAAGGGCTCGGGACCTGCAGCCCACCATGCCTGAGCCTCCCACCCCCTCCATGGGCTCCTGTGTGGCCCGAGCCTCCCTGACGAGCGCCGCCCCCTGCTCCACAGTGCCCAGTCCCATCGACCACCCAAGGGCTGAGGAGTGCAGGCGCACGGTGCTGGACTGGCAGGCACCTCCACCTGCAGCCCCGGTGCGGGATCCACTGGGTGAAGCCAGCTGGGCTCCTGAGTCTGGTGGGGACGTGGAGAACCTTTATGTCTAGCTCAGGGATTGTAAATACACCAATCGGCACTCTGTATCTAGCTCAAAGTTTGTAAACACACCAGTCAGCACCCTGTGTCTAGCTCAGGGTTTGTGAATGCACCAATCGACACTCTGTATCTAGCTACTCTGGTGGGGCCTTGGAGAACCTTTATGTCTAGCTCAGGGATTGTAAACACACCAATCTGCACTCTGTATCTAGCTCAAGGTTTGTAAACACACCAATCAGCACCCTGTGTCTAGCTCAGGGTTTGTGAATGCACCAATTGACACTCTGTATCTAGCTACTCTGGTGGGGACTTGGAGAACCTTTGTGTGACACTCTGTATCTAGCTAATCTGGTGGGGACGTGGAGAACCTTTGTGTCTAGCTCAGGGATTGTAAACACACCAATCAGTGCCCTGTCAAAACAGACCACTCAGCTCTACCAATCAGCAAGATGTGGGTGGGGCCAGATAAGAGAATAAAAGCAGGCTGCCTGAGCCAGCAGCGGCAACCCACTCGGGTACTTTTCCACACTGTGGAAGCTTTGTTCTTTTGCTCTTTGCAATAAATCTTGCTGCTGCTCACTCTTTGGGTCCACACTGCCTTTATGAGCTGTAACATTCACTGTGAAGGTCTGCAGCTTCACTCCTGAAGCTAGCAAGACCACGAGCCCACCGGGAGTAAGGAACAACTCAAGACGCTCTGCCTTAAGAGCTGTAACACTCACCGTGAAGGTCTGCAGCTTCACTCCTGAGCCAGCGAGACCACAAACCCACCAGAAGGAAGAAACTCTGAACGCATCTTAACATCAGAAGGAACAAACTCCGGACACGCCGCCTTTAAGAACTGTAACACTCACTGCAAGTGTCCACGGCTTCATTCTTGAAGTCAGTGAGACCAAGAACCCACCAATTCCGGACACAATGAGAATCTAAATATCTGCCCACAATCCCCAATGGGAGGTGCAGGAGCCAACCAAGCAAGCCATGGTCAGGATCTGGTTCCTGGAGGCTGGAATCCGGGGAAGCCAGAGAGGAGAGAGCCAGAAGGTGAGTGAGTATCCATATTCTTCAACAGCACAGTCCAGTGCTAAGACAGGGCATGAGGACCAGCTCCACTGGAAACACCAGCCAGCGTCTTAACTGGGGAGGAAGGAAGGTGTGTGCTGGGCAAGTGGGGCACGTGACAGAGTGGAACTGAAGTGGCCGTCGCTGGCCTTTAAGCCAGCAAGTAAGATCGGTGTGACCCACGTATCTTACGGTAATTAACAAAATCGTTACCATGGCATTGTCTTTTTTTTTTTTTGAGACAGTCTAGCTCTGTCACCCAGGTTGGCATGCAGTGGCACGATCTTGGCTCACTGCAACCTCTGCCTCCCAGATTCAAGTGATTCTCATGCCTTAGCTTCCCAAGTAGCTGGGATTACAGGTGCATGCCACCACGCCTGGCTGGATTTCTGTATTTTTAGTAGAGATGGGGTTTCACCATGTTGGCCAGGCTGGTATCGAACTCCCAATCTCAGGCGATCCGCCTGCCTTGGCCTCTCAAAGTGCTGGATTTTTTTTTTAACACTCCCAGCCCCTCAACTCCTCTCCATCGTGCAAAGTGCAGCCAAGGTGGAGAATCCTAGATGTTAATGATGAAGTCAAAGGTGTGGTTGGGGTCACCGTGCATGTTAGGTAACATGGGGTACCTTAAAATGGCGCCGTACCTTAAGATGGGGCCGGTTCCGGGTTCTTCTCCCCTCCTTGACTAGGCACTGTCTGAACCGGCCAAAGGAGGGCCAATCAGAAAGAAGCATCTCCTGCCTTCCCTTGGGCCCACCCCTAGCCCAATCCATGTAGGCCCAAGGGATATAAAACCCAGCACACCAGCAGCCCTCTCTCTCTTCTCTTCCTTCTCCTTGCGTGGTGCCGCTCGATACCTCCAATAAAGATCTCTTGACCGTGACTGGTGTAGTTTGGTCTCCACCCAGCCCCTTTCATTGGTGCCGTGACTCGGATTGGGGCTCCCCACCCCCCTCGGTGGGACCCCGATCCCTTTCGGGCTCAGTCCAGACCCCGGCCGGTCTTCGCTCATTCTCCTGTTCGCCAAGTTGTTCGCCCAACACCGGCCTTGTCTCGGTAAGTCTTCCCCTCTGGGGTCTACCTCTCTAGGCAGGCAAGAGACCCCATGAAGCGCCTCGCCTCAAGCCCCTAAGGCCACGGTAGACCCCAAATAGCAAAACTGGCCCACATATCCCCTAGACAACCAAAGCAAATGGCCCACTTATGGGTCTCTCGATCCTAACATTCTCCAGGATCTCTACAATTATTGCGAGCGAACAGGAAAATGGGTAGAGATCCCATATATCCACGGCTTCTTTCTCCTACGGGATAGATCTAAACTTTGTCTCCCTTGCAAACCGCAGCAGCTCCTTGCCGCTCTTAAACCGTCAACCTCTCCCTCTGCCCCTGACTTCGACCCAGCCGACGAACCCCCCCCATACCACCACCTTCCGCCGCACCCTCCGGCTGCCACCCAACCGGAAGTCGCCCAGCCTCCCGCTGGCCCCCCCCCCACACCCTCAACTGCCTATCCCGTCAGCGCCGGCCTTCAGCCCCCCCAACACTCGCTCAAAGTCACACCCCCGCTTGCCCCCCTTAGAGAGGTGGCAGGAGCTGAAGGTATTGTCCGAGTCCAGGTCCCCTTTTCTATCACTGACTTATCACAAATAGAAAAACGCCTAGGCTCCTACACTTCCAATTTTGCTTTATATATCAAAGAATTTCAATACCTCATCCAAGCTTATAGCCTTACCTTCCATGACATCTATATGATTCTCTCTAACACCCTCCTCCCCGAGGAGCGTAGGCGAGTCTAGGAACAAGCTCCAACTTATGCAGATGAGGTTCATCAAACAACCCCAGCCCTACCGCTAGGAGCGCAGGCAGTACCTGAGCATGAGCCCAATTGGGATTATAACACCCAAAATGGAGTATCAGCCCGAGACCATTTCGCTACTTGCATCATAGCCGGTCTACGGAGGGCAGCTCAAAAGGCAGTTCACTTTGAAAAACTTCATGAAGTCATACAGGATAAAAATGAAAACCCGTCCGCTTTTCTAGACCGCCTTACACAGGCACTCCAACAATACACCAACATAGATCCCGAAACCCCAGACGGTAGCAACTCCTCATGTCCCATTTCTTTGCAGAAAGTTTTCCCGACATCAGACAAAAACTAAAGAAGTTAGACAGAGGCCCCTTCACCCCTCAATCTGAGATCCTGGCAATGGCATTCAAAGTTTACCACAATCGGGACGAGAAGGCCAGGAGACAAAAGTGCCAAATGCTGGCACAAGCACTCCAAGCCTCTCCCCAGTCCACCCCAGGCCGCAAATCAACATCTGTCAATCCACAACGGCAGCCCCCTGGGCCCTGTTTTAAATGTGGTAAAGAAGGACATTGGGTTCGAGAATGTCCAAATCCCAGGCCCCCAGTCAGCCCTGCCCAAAGTGCCACCAGCCTGGTCACTGGGCTGTGGACTGTCCCGGTCCCCGAAGGGGGGCCGAGCCGGCCCTCAGCCCAACTCCAGACCTTCTAGGAATAGCCATTGAGGACTGACAGGGCCTTGGGACTCCTCCCCCAACACATGTCATCACTTCACAGGAGCCCAGGGTCTCTTTAACAGTGGATGGACGTCCCATCACCTTTACCTCCATCACCTTCAACCCAATCACCCTCCCGCAATCCACCTCACTCATTGCCTTGGTGGTGAGTTCCATAGATTCGCTCCCAGCCAGCGTCCTTAAAAACCCACACCACTTCCACAGCCAGCCCCAATATCCTCTCCCCGTCTCCAGCCTGAAAGGATTACAACCAATTATTTTAGACCTCGTAAGAAAAGGGTTCCTCAGGCCAACCCATTCTCCATTTAACACCCCTAAAAAACCCAATGGTACGTTCCGCCTTGTCCAAGACCTCAGCTCTTATCCTCTATTCCTCCTAGTGCCACACATTTCTCAGTCATAGATCTTAAAGATGCCTTTTTCACCATTCCCCTCTCCCCTCAGTCACAAGACCTGTTCGCCTTCACTTGGACTGACCCAGACACTAAACAGTCACAACAGCTCACGTGGACAGTGCTTCCCCAAGGGTTCAGAGATAGCCCCCATATCTTTGGTCAAACTCTTGCCTCAGACCTACAAAAATTACTTTCCCCAGTCCACCCTCCTACAATACGTTCACAAACTGACACCACCTCTCTTCTCAACTTCCTTGCTGACTGAGGCTACCAAGTATCCCCCCAAAAGGTCCAGTTCTCCCTCACTCAAGTCACCTATCTAGGAGTCCTCCTTGCCCATGACTCAAAGGCCATCACCCTAGACCGAAAGTGCTTCATTAGAAGTCTTCCCGTCCCAAAAACCAAACAAGAGATACTCTCCTTCTTAGGACTAGCAGGCTACTTTAGAACTTGGATCCCCAACTGCTCTTTATTAGCAAAGCCCCTATATGATCTCTCCCGAGGTACCCCATCCAAGCCTGTAGAGGCCACAGTCAAGCAGCCCTTCCTGTCACTCCAACAGGCACTATTCAAAGCCCCGGCCCTACATCTTCCAGACTTACAACAACCTTTCATTCTATATGTACATGAGCACAATGGCTTGGCTCTTGGAGTCCTAGGTCAGATGCACGGACCCACCTTTGCGGCAGTTGCATACTTAGCCAAACAATTCTGAGAGCGAACTCAGCCCGCAGGGAACTGAGTTTTCTCCTTTCCCTCCTCACTCATCCGGCCTGGGTTTCCTGCCTCCTCTCGCTCAAAAAATCCTGGTACCAGGTAACCCACGATCCTCGGCCTTACAGAGGCCCATCAGTTCTTTCGTTTCGGTGACAACCGGCTCGAAGGTTCTGACTCGCAACACGGCCATCGGCTAATAGGGGACGCCCTGTTCAGCCAGCCGCCGTATACATATACCCCTTCCTCTCTCTCATATGTATACAGCCGCCGTATACATATACCCCTCCATGGGAGGCTCTGCATCCCCGCCAGCCGACTAGACCCCACCATGCGAGGGTGGGCCCCCTGCCTTCGGGCCCTGGCTGCAGCCTACCTACTACTTCAAGAGTCAAAGAACTTAACGTTTAGGGCAGCTGTTGTCATTACCTCCCCCCATCAACTCAAGGAACTCCTGACCTACAAAAGTCTACAAGCCCTTCCCCCTTGCCGCGTACTGTCTCTCCTAGTTTCCTTCCTGCACGATTCCACTGTAACTTTCCAAACATGTGCACCCCTCAATCCCTCCACCCTCCTGCCTGTCTCTCCTTAAACACAAACCCACAAACCCCTCTAAAGCCAGGCACGCCCATACCCCACAACCCTCTCAAAGTTCCAAAATTAACACAACACTTCTCAGGTCCCTACTTCCGATTGTTTCTTATGCGCAAACATCAACAAACCCCCTCTTGCTGCGGTTCCACTATCTAGCTCCATAAACACAAGCAACTCCTCCCCCGACCACTGGCTTTGTAATCTTCCATGTCCCCCTCCTTGCCAACCTCAGCGTCCCTATTCCTACCTGTTACAACACCAGCTACCATCCCCCATCGCCCCACAATGTAACATGCAAACAAACTGTTACCCCCCCCAACTTTCCAGCTCCAGACGGCCTTTTTTTTTTTTTTTTTGGTGTAACGGCCATTAATTCCTCTATCCCTGGCCTCTGCATACCCACCACACTAGTCCCTCAACTCACATTGCTCTCCTTCTCTGAAGGCCTTCAAGCCTATCAGTTTAATCACCTTAAACCCAACTCTCCTGAGGACCGTCGGAAAAAAAGAGAAATCTTCCTACCTATCATGCTTGGAATGTCTCTAACAACCTCTCTCATAGGTACAGGACTAGGAGCCACCTCTTTAGAATACAGCATATCCCAATTTTCAGATTTCCAAACCCAGATGCAGACGGCCATTGAGGAAACGGCTCAATCTCTAGCCGCCCTCCAACGACAAATCACATCTCTAGCTGGTGTCACCCTTCAAAACCGCCACGCCATCGACCTACTCACAGCTGAAAAAGGCGGTACTTGCATCTTCTTACAGGAGAACTGTTGTTATTACATTAATGAGTCCCAAGTAATCGAAACTAGCATTAAAACCTACATCAGATAAAACGTAAACTAATGAATGCTAGCACTAGTCCCTCCCTTTGGGAAACCCTCAAAACCCCCCTCTTAGCTTGGCTCCTTCCCTTTTTAGGCCCCCTAATGGGTATCCTCGCTTTCTGCGCACTACTCCCCTGCCTCATTAAGTTTCTTTTCCATATCTAACCAAACATTTAACCAGCTTCTCCTCAGAAACTACCAACTTTTAGCCACCAGCGAGGACGGGACAGATTCCACAGACGGGCTCACAACCTGCTAACCCAAGCCAGTCATGACAACCACCAACCGATTCCACAAATTTCTCAATGATCTCCGTGCCAACAGCTGGCTCATCACCAACCCATCCCTGCCCCTCAACTGGCTCATGGCACTGGAGGATCTATACCTACAAGGAACATTACCCCATGCACAACCCTGACAGTTCTCCCTGTGCCCTCTCCCCACAGCGCCCCCACTCAGCAGGAAGCAGCCAGATGAACCACGACGCCCATTTTCCCCCATTTAAGAAAACAAAAAGGGAGGAATGTTAGGTAACATGGGGTACCTTAAAATGGTGCCGTACCTTAAGATGGGGCCGGTTCCGGGTTCTTCTCCCCTCCTTGACCGGGCACTGTCTGAACCCGCCAAAGGAGGGCCAATCAGAAAGAAGCATCTCCCGCCTTCCCTTGGGCCCGCCCCTAGCCCAATCCACGTAGGCCCAAGGGTTATAAAACCCAGCACACCAGCAGCCCTCTCTCTCTTCTCTTCCTTCTCCTTGCGTGGTGCCGCTCGAAACCTCCAATAAAGATCTCTTGACTGCAACTGGTGTAGTTTGGTCTCCGCCCAGCCCCTTTCAGTGCAGGTGTATGTAGATATCCACAATGAGGCACGGGCCTTCCTTAGAAGTGTGTTGGGTATTAACAGTGATTAAGCATTAATTTGCTTTTCTCATCCACTTCTCATAATGTGTAACTGAACAAAAGTAATGGCAGGTTTGGAGCACACTGGCCAGGCTCCCTGTCCAAGAGCCTTCAGCCTCATCCTAAGGTACACACTCCTCTACCCCACTGTGTGCTGGGAGGCCGGGTTTGTAGCCTTTGGGTAGCAGAATCTGACTGAATGTTCCAAAGGGGTCCACTCACTTTAACAAATAACTATTTTTTTTTTTTTTTTGAGATAGGATCTTGCTCTATTTGCCCAGGCTGGAGTGCAGTAGCACAATCTCAGCTCACTGTAATATCTGCCTCCCGGGTTCAAGCAATTCTCATGCCTCAGCCACCAAGTAGCTGGGATTACAGGCATGTGACATCACACCTGGCTAATTTTTGTATTTTTGGTGGAGATGGGGTTTTGCCATGTTGGCCAGGCTGGTCTCGAACTCCTGGCCTCAAGTGAGCCACTTGCCTTGGCCTCCCAGAAGTGCTGGGATTACAGGTTTGAGCCACTACCAGCAGCCACAAGTGACTTTAAGATATCCAAGTGGTGCCACCAGGATACTTAGGTCCAGAGACTCAAATGTGAAATCCTGGAAATTCTGTCTCAACAAAGCAACCAAGTGTCTTGTTAAAAAAAAAAAAATCACATTGTGGCCAGGCACGGAGGTTCAGACCTGTAATCCCAGCACTTTAGGAGGCCAAGGCGGGGGTATCACTTGAGGTCAGGAGTTCGAGACCAACCTGGCCAACATGGTGAAACCCCGTCTCTACTAAAAACATAAAAATTAGCTGAGCATGGTGGTGCATGCCTGTGATCCCAGCTATTTAGGAGGCTGAGGCATGAGAATCGCTTGAACCCGGGAGGCAGAGGTTGCAGTGAGCCAAGATCGTGCCACTGCACTCCAGCCTGGGTGACAGAGCAAGACTCCGTCTCAAAATAAAATAAAATAAAATATATTAAAAAAATGTTGGGGAAAAAAGTGTTCATGCAGATTCTTATACCAGAGAATCTGTTCTAACTGAAAAGGGAAAAAGGGGAAGGATTCCAAGACATGCCTGTTAGAGACATCCAGCCTGCAGCAATGAGGCAGATATTGTTCTGGACTGCATTGACTTTTGCACCCAGAGTTATTTGGTTTGACAGACTGCCAAATCCTGAGGTTCAAAAGACCACCACAAGTGGGGAAAGGGGCCAGCATTCTTGGGGTTGGATTCCCAGAATTCTCCAAATATGAGTGTCCATAAGTAAGCCTCTCGGTCTAAGGCTCCCTCATGATGGTGGTTTGGTTTTAGAGATAGTCCCTCTCCCCACCGCAAAGAATGTTAGGGGAATTCTGACGATAAAAGCATCAACCATGTCGGCCACCTAGGAACTTGAACTTAGATATGTAAACTTCTCCCAGAAGCCACCAACACAGTCATGTCTGAGGTTCACAAGGATGGAGCAACCCCCGCACACTGAAGGCAGCTGTTTTCATTAGACCTATCACAAAATACACAAGAGCTGTCATTTCCTCCTTTTAAAAGTGTTTCATTGCAGACCAGGCACGGTGGCTCACGCCTGTAATCCCAGCAATTTAGGAGGCCAGGAGGGTGGATCACTTGAGGTTAGGAGTTCAAGACCAGCCTGGCAAACATGGCGAAACTCCGTCTCTACTAAAAATACAAAAATTAGCTGGGCATGGTGGTCCATGCCTGTAGTCCCAGCTACTTGGGAGGCTGAGGCATGAGAATCACTTGAACCAGGAGGCAGAGGTTGCAGTGAGCTGAGATCACACCACTGCACTCCAGCCGGGGTGACGGAGAGAGACACTGTCTCAAAAAACAAAAAAAATCAGGCTAGTTAATAGTAACTTACATATGCTGTGAAGCTTGGTTCCATCTTCGAAACTATCCACCTCTTGCCTCATATTCAAACTGTCACCATCTCCTGTTAGATTTTTACTGCCAAACTACCTCTGAGAAACCAACCACTCTGCTTCTTCTCCATTGCTACCACCCCAGCCAGGTCGCCTTCATGTCTCACCTCTGTTACCAAAAGAAGCTCCTAACTGCCCTCCTGTCCTCTCCTCCCTCCCCATTAAAGCTGTTCACCACGCTACAATCAAGAAGATGGTTTCAGCACACGTGATGCCATCCCCACTCTCTCCTTGCTGAAAATCTTTGCTCTTAGGCTAAAACTCAAAACCCTCGCCTTGCCCCCTGCCTGCCTATACAATCCCCCTTGACCTTTCCTCCCCATCTGTCTGTCTGCCTGTAGCCACAGTCACCTCCCAGCTCCCCAACTTCTCCCTGTCACCTATCTGATGATCACAGTTCAAATGGCACTTCCATAGGGAAGTTTCCCTTGAGGACCCCCAATCTGGGGCAGGTCTGTTTTAAATTTTCCTTAACCATGTTTCTGTCCTTAAGAGCAATTAACCTTCATTTATAATTACATATACGTGAATGTGATTATTTGATAAAAAAAATTTCATTTTCTCTACTGGCCTCTAGGCTCTCTGAGCCTTACTCAAAGCCTGACACATAAACAGGTTCTTGCAGAATGTTTATAGAATGATTTTCAGAAACGTAAAAATTGACTAACACAGAAAATTGAGAATCAGTTTAAAAAAAAAAAAAGTCACCACGAAGGAGGTATTCCCCAAATTTTGAGACAAGGTTACTAATAAAGCTCAGTACATAATGGATGAGATTATTTCTGCACAGAATCCAGAAAGGAAAGTCCTAACAAGTTATCAAAAAGACAGGGGAAGGGCAGAGCAGACTTTGGAACCTGGAATGTGTGGCCAAAAGTCAGAGAGGTAGGGAGAGAAAGGCAGGGAGCTGTGAGGTCCTGGAGAACACTGGATCAAATGCTGTCACTGGGGACTGGTTTGTAACACAATCTGTCAGAGACATTAATGGATGGGCAAGATTAACGGGAACCCAGGATGGGACAGGTCCCATCAAGCAACCATAAAAGATGACTTGTAATTGTATCAGAGATGGAGAGTTGGGAGTAAGTACAGCAGGACCTGACAATCAGCACTGGAGTCCGTCTGACAAAAGGCTACAGTGTCTACAAGAAGGGAAGCCTGAGTGTCAGAAGTTTCCACTCCTTGTTGATTGAATGGCAGACTGGGGCCCAGCTGACCTGCAGCCAGCTGCTGACCTGTCCATGGAGATTGTACACATCCCTGTACTCTGGTTTCAGGTTCCTCAGCAGCCTTTGCTCATAGGCTGGCTTAACTATGATCCTGCTATGGGAAGAGAAAAAAACTGACCGAAGGAGATAGGCTGAGTAATGGCTCCCTCAAGATGTCCATATCTTCATCCCTGGAACCTGTGAATACATTACTTTATGTGGCAAAAGGGACTTTGTGGCTGTGATTAAACTAAGAACCTTGAAATGAGGAGATTCTCTGGGATCGTCCAGATGCATCGAATGTAACAAGAAGGAGTCAGGGTTGTCAGAGTCAGGCTGGAAGCTGCTATGCTGCTGGCTTTGAAGGCAGATGAAGGGGCCAAGGAATGAGAGTGGTCTCTAGAATCTGGAAAAGGCAATGAAATTGATTCTCCCCTAGAGCTTTCAGAAGGAATGCAGCCCTGCCCACACCTTCATTTTAGACCAGTGAAACTGATTTCAGACTTCTGACTGCCAGAACTGTAAGATAATAAATGTATATTGTTTGAAGCTACTAAGTTTGTGGTCATTTGTTACATCAGCAACAGAAAACTAATACACTAACAAACATAAATATCTGATCAACAGATCAGTACCCAGATCATTCATGAGTCTCTGGAGAGTCTGGTGGCTGTCATTCAGTCCCCCGGGCCAGATTACTGCTAGGGGGTAGCCAAATCAAGTTTCTGGATCTGCTAAGCTGAGTCCCCATGTGGCTGACCTCAACCTCTCTAAGGTCCTTCCACCCTGGGAAGCCTGGCCTGGCCTGAGGAACTGCTGGCTCTTCCTCATGAAAACCACATCGACTGATCACTCATGATGTGTGGGCTGTTAGGTGAGCTCTTGGGAATACAGCATAGACTTTGGTACCAGGGAGGCCTGATTCACATCCCCTCTCTACGAGCCATGTGATCATGAATGAGTTATTTAACTTCCTTCAACCTGTAAAATGAAGGTGACATCTCTCTAGTGTATAGTCCTGTAAGGATTGATAGAGACAATATGTACCTAATCCCAAACACAGGGTCAGGCCTAGGGTAGGCTTCCAATCAAGCTTGCCCCTTCCTGTGCACGCCCATGAGTCTCACCGTGCTCATCTCTGTATACTGGACACTTCAGCTACTTCCTCTTCTGTGTTATAAGCTCCGTGGTGGCCCTGAGTTCTGTTAGCCCCCTGGCTGCAAGTCAGTGACCTTACCCATCGTATTCGTAGTGGCCTGCTGTCTTAGTTGGGGTCTCCCCACAAGTAGAACCTGAGACAAGGATTCCAGCTCAGGTAGTTTGTGGGAGATGATCCTAGGAAACACCACTGAAGATGTGAGACAGGGAAAGGAAGGAGACAATGAAGGACGCGAGATCATGCAGGTTACCCATGTGGCTGAAGCTTGATCGCCTCGGGGAACTCAGAGACAGTTATCCCAGAAGGGCAAGAGTGCTGAGGCATTTTACACCTACTCCCATCAGTCTTTATTTTTTTGAAGGGGGCAGCAATTACTCCCCAATACTTCCTGCCTGCTGCACTCGTGGGCAAGACAGGCTCCAGCACCAGAGTCCTCAGGCAGGCACTGGCAGCTGGAAGGGCTGACATGGGGAAGTGGGAGGGACAGCTGCCACATCTGAGGAGTGTCACTTTGGCTGTCTCCCTGGTCACAGCTTCCCTCTGGCCTTGACTATTCCTTGACCAGTCATGAGCTCAACATGCCTATTGCATTGTTCTGACCTAACTGCATCCTAGTGTCAAGCTCCTCCAATTTGCAAACAGATAAATGAAAGGAATTTTTAAAAAGATTTTATCATATATATTTAAGGCATATAACATGATGCTTTGATATACACATAGATAATGAAATGGTTTGTGACGAGAAGGGAGACCATTTCCTCAGCAAACTAACAGCTGTTCTCCCTGGTCTGTGCCTTCTACTCTGCCTTTAAACATCCTGCATCACTATCTCCATTTTGCAACTATTAAAGCTCCAGTCTGCAGATGTCAAAGGCTGATCAGGTTCAAGAAAAATTTTTCATCACCTTTTAAACCTCTAATTCTTTCTCCCAGCTAATCACATAAAAGTTACAACCACCTCTGGGTTATCGTTATGGTCTTGTTATTATTACCTGAGAATGTTTGAAAACATCCCACAGAGAAATCTAACAAAAGTCTAGAAAACAAGAGGGTCGCCATATCCAACACTTGTTTATCACAGGCGGGGGGAAGTGCTGGGAGAGGAGGTTATTTGATGTACCCAGCCCTGAAAATCCAACTCTGACACCCTAGATGCTGTTCATTAGTAAGAAATAGTTATGGAGGGCCTACTAGATGCAGAGTGCTTGTGTTGAGTTCCATCAAGAACAGAGAGAGGCTTGAGAAACTTCCAGAAATAACTTCTCTTTCCAAAAACAATGCTGAGCCTATTCCAACTTCCACTATTAGGAAAGTTTTTTTTTTTTCTTTCTTTCTTTTTAGTCTTATCCAGCATCGTCTTCTATAGTGAACCTCTTGCTGGGAGGTTTAGAATTTTTGTACCATGTGGCTGAAAGGGACCTCAGAGCGCATGCTGGTTTACAGATACAGATTCTGAGATTCAGAAGGAAAATAATTAGCCTGAAGTGAGCCCACCTCATTGGTGGTAGAGCAGGGCCTGAAATCCTTGCCTCTTGTCCCTAGTGCTCACCTGCTTTATCCTTTAAACTGTTACTAGGTCGGGCAGGGTGGCTCACGCCTGTAATCCCAGCACTTTTGGAGGCCAAAGCAGGTGGATCACGAGGTCAGGAGTTCAAGACCAGCCTCGCCAAGGTGGTGAAACCCTGTCTTTATTAAAAATACAAAAATTAGCCAGGCGGGTTGGTGGGCACCTGTAATCCCAGCAACTCAGGAGGCTGAGGCAGAGAATTGCTTGAACCTAGGAGGTGGAGGTTGCAGTGAGCCGAGATTGTTTCACTGCACTCCAGCCTGGGTGACACAGCAAGACTTCATCTCAAAAAAAAAAAAAAAAAAAGAAGGTATATAAGGCAGCCAGCACATAGCAGTCACATAGCAGTCTAATAATAATAGTGAGCTGTCACCATTTGTCTCCCTATTGGTGTGACATGGCTTAGTCCAACTTAAGGTCCACTCCTGACTTGAATTCCATTTTCCAGACCCCTGATAGGGTTGGTTCTCCCCAGCTAAAACTCAAGATCTACAAATGAAAACCTTGAGAGAATTCAGCTTAGTAGCAGACTACTAAAGCTACTCTCTAAATCAGTAATCATAACCAATTGATTTCACCATTTTTCTATAAAAAGTGCAGTTTTACACTCATTCATATAAAGTTTTCAATACATGTTTGTTGAAAGTTACCATGTGACCGGCATTGGGCTAACCCTGGAGGAAACTAAGTCTCTAATCTGAGGGAACTCACAAATCATTGGCAGAAAAATCTCAAAGAACAAACCCAAAAAGTCTAGTACAATTGTAACATGGGGCTAAGTGCGACAATAGAGGAATGCAGGGCACAAAGAGGGAGGAAGACAGTGTTTGCCAGGTGGACACTGGGGGAAAAAAACGTTCCAGGAAGAAAGAAAAGCCCGTCCAATGGCCTGGAGACATTTAACAGCCATCTATTTTAATAGAACTGAGATCGAATCACAGGTGGGATAGAGATGGGGTAGGAGGGAGGAGCCTGATTCTGAGAAGCCCTTTGTATCAAGCATGTTCTTAGCTGTAAATTCAAAGACCACTCTGACCAGTTAGATAGAAAATGAATTTATTAAAACATGGGGTGGGATGGCTACATATTTTATCTCCTCATTTGAGAGGGAAAGTGGAGTTATTTCTAATTATGCCAGGATTGCAAGTGTAAAGGACACACGAATGGAGTCTTTTAAGATTCGGGTGCTCCTAGAAGCTGGGCTGTTGACAGCGGCCTTGCGCCTGATACAGTGGTGGGTACAGTGGGGTAGCCCTGCCACACTATGAGAACCCCTGTCGCTTACTGCCCAGAGAGCTGCATGTCTCATCCAACACCCTCAATGGCATTGCCAGCTTCTGAAAATGTGCACCTCTGACTGGTGAGGCCTGCTTCACACACCTGTTGCCAAGCGAAGGGAGACAGACTAGGAAAGTAAATTCCTGATGGCACCACCTACCCGCTTCAGCCAGGACCTCCCTGCGGCTTTAAGTGGCACCCTGCTCAGCTCCTAGAGAGAGGCCGTTGAACTGGACTTGGCAGGGGAAATAGTACCTGAAGCAACCAAATGTTCACTTGAAATTACACTGTTTTGATAGCTAGATGTGACCGAAAAGGTGTTGGACCAGATGGAGTTATCATTAAAGTTCCCCTCTACCCTGGTGGGGAGGGATTTGGCCAAGCAAAGCAGGTAGCAATTACTGGGAAAAACAAAATCTTCATTGTTTATACTTCAGTGGATTGGGACCTCTCAAACAACCAGTTACAGTTGTTAACTGCCCTTTTGGGGGTATGAGAAACCCAGACTTTCCAGGGTCAGAGGCCTGGCCTCCTTCTTGGCAGAAGAGGAAATGAAGTTCATTCCTTTGTGGTGAATCTGATTCTGAAAAAACAAAACCCATTTTTTTCTCAATAGGTTATCCTACCACATGTCCAACCATAGGAGGCTGGACTTTCTCTTATTGGTTAAGCTTTAAAGCATTTTGAATAGGAGTTAGATATGGTTATATCTGAGTTTCAGAATATTCATCCTGATTCATACTCCATCTTTTTTTTTTTTTTTTTTGAGACAGGGTCTCACTTTGTCACCCACGCTGGAGTGCAGTGGTGCAATATTGTCTCACTGCAGCCTCAACCTGCAGGGCTCAAGTGATCTTCCCACTTCAGCCTCTCGAGTAGCTGGGACCACAGGCACACACCACCACACCCAGCTAATTTTTGCATTTTTTGTAGAGATGGGGTTTCACCATGTTACCCAGGTTGATCTTGAACTCCTGAGCTCAAGCAATGAGCTCCCAAAGTGCTTGGCCTCCCAAAGTGCTAGGATTACAGGTATGAGCCACCACGCCTGGCCATCTTTATTTTTTTAATTAAACTCTTCCACAAGTTTACTGCGAGTACATAGAAACATAATTGATATTTTATGCTTATCTTGTATCCTACAACCTTGCTGGACAAATATTCTAATTTTAGGAGGTGATAGGTTTTTGTTTTCCCTTTAAGATTTTTTTTTTTTTTTTGAAATGGAATCTTGCCCTGTTGCCCAGACTGGAGTGCAGTGGCGTGATCTCAACTCACTGAAACTTCTGCCTCCTGGGTTCAAGTGATTCTCGTTCCTCAGCCTCCCTAGTAGCTGGGACTACAGGCGTGCACCACCATGCCTAGCTAATTTTTGTAATTTTAGTAGAGACAGGGTTTCATCATGTTGGCCAGACTGGTCTCAAACTCCTGGCCTCAAACAATCTGCCTGCCTCGGCCTCCCAAAGTGCTGGGATTAACAGGCATGAGCCACCGCGCCCGGCTCCTTTACAATTGTTTACATAAGCAATCATGGCCTCTGCAAATAAGGACAATTTTATCTCTTTCTTTTTGATCTGTGTGTTTTTAATTGTCTTTCTTGCCTTATTGCACTCAATATAATTTCTAGCACCTTGTTGAATAAGAATGATTAGAGTGGACATACTTGCTTCGTATGTCTTTCCCACTAAACATAATGTTAGCAATAGATTTTTTTGTAGATGTTCTTTATCAATTTGAAGAAGTTTTTCTCTATTCCTATTTTTCTAAGAGTTTTTTTGGTCATGAATGTGTTTTGCCTAATGATTGATAGGTCTGCATCAATTGATATGATCATGTGATTTTTCTTTTTTAGCTTGTTAATGTGGTTAATAGTATACATTATACTAAGATATAGTAGGACAGGACTTGCAGCTAGAAGCAGCTGTAGAAGAACATTCCTTCTAAAGAAATAGCAGCAGAAGGAGATAAGGTACTGGATGGTCAGTCCTCAGCCTCATCTCTTACCTCACGCCCCTTAGTTGGGAGTGAGTTGGGAGTGAGTTGGGAGTGAGGTGGGAGTGAGTTGGGAGTGAGGTGGGAGGATCGCTTAAGCCCAGGAGTTTGAGATCAACCTGGGCAACGTGGCAAAAGCCCATCTCTAAAAAATATACAAAAATTAGCCAGGTGTGGTGGTGCATGCCTGTGGTCCTAGCTACTCAAGAGGCTAAGGTGGGAGGATCACCTGAGCCTGGGAGGTTGGGGCTGCAATGAGCCATGATCATGCCACTGCACTCCAGCCAGGGCAACAGAGTGAGACCCTATCTCAAAAAAAAAAAAAAAAAGAGATGGCATTCATGTCCTACCCCCACAATAAAGCTATGTATTCATCTCTTGAAACTGCCTGCTGTTGCCATGAGTAGTTATAAATTAACCTAATAATGGGGCACCAGATGCTAGAACCCATACCCTGTTGCTTAACAATGTATATAGCCAATCATTGTTATTTCTGTAAACCAGTGGGGATCCCTGACAAACAACTTAGTATCAGCCCATTCCCTGTCCCCCTTTTTTTGCCTTTAAAGGCAAAGGAGGACAGGGGGAGCTCCCCCTAATGGGGAGCTCATTCCAAGTTTCCTTGGGTCTGAGTCTTCAGGGCAGCTGTCCTCACTTTGGCTAAAGTAAACTCTTTAAATTATATTTTGTGCCTCAGCCTCTTCCTTTTAGGCTAGCACTTCCCAGAAGCCATATTTCAAATGGCCTCTCTGTACCTGCTTCTAGACTGGGAATCCACCAGGACATTGGCTTTTGCCCTGTACATGGCAAACACAGGGCTCTGTTTCTTTTTTTATTTTTTATCCAAGGAGAGGTACAGAAGAGTGCAAAAAACACATATGTGAAACCAGCCCAATTGTCCAATAGAATATGTTTATGGTTTATTTTGAATAAACACAGAAATTGACCTGCCGAGTCTTAAAACTTGAGAAACTTACATTTGTCTTATCTGAGTTCTTTTTGGAGGAAACCAACCATCAGGTCTCCCAGATAGTATCAAGAAACTGAAACTTACCAGATCACCACATTTGGACAATGAGACACCAGATCCCTCACCTGTCATGATTGCCTAACCCAGCGGTTCCCAGCTTTTTTGGCACCAGGGACCAGTTTCACAGAAGAAAATTTTTCCATGGGTTGTGGGGTTGGGGCTGATGGGTATGGTTTCAGGATGAAACTGTTCCACCTCAGATCATCAGGCATTAGTTAGATTATCATAAGGAGCATGCAACCTAGATCCCTCACATGCGCAGTTCACAATAGGGTTCGAGCTCCTATGAGCATCTAAGGTCTGACAGGAGGTGGAGCTCAGGCAGTAATGCTCCCTCACCTGCCACTCACCTCCTGCTGTGTGGCCCAGTTCCTAACTAGTCCATGGCCCAGGGGTTGGGAACCCCTGGCCTAACCAACCACCTGCTTCCTGTTGAACAATTCTTCTTCCTTATCCCTCCCTATTTCCTGTTTCCCCACACATAGTTACATTTCTTCCTTGCTATATAAACCCCTAATTTTAGTTAGCTGAGGAAATGGACTTGAGACTGAACTCCTGTTTCCCTGGCTGCAGCACCTGAAAAAGCTTTGTTTTCCCCTGGCGATACTCATTGTCTCAGTGACTGGCTTTCTGTGTGGCAAGCAATGGGATCTAGGCTAAACCCTTGGTGTTTCAGTAACATATGTACCATTTAAAGAAAAATTATGTACAGTTTAAATAAAAGTGGGCACTCATAACCACCACTGACTGCGTCTTTTACATTTTTCTCTTTATATTTTTTCTCTCTCTCATGTGCTTGGAGTAGTGGTGACCCCCACCGTGGGAACATCCAGTACTATCTTAATAGAGTACATCTGTTCACTATAACTGCAGTTTCAGTGTCAAACGCTCTGGGTCCTAGGATATTCTGGTGTCTTGGAGTCTTGGGTTTTATGAGTAGCCCCAGAAGCTTTACTTATTTAGCCCCACTATTTTCTTGCTAGGTGTAGATACCATTATTGCCTTTTCCTCCTATTAAATAATTATTACCTCAATATATTTATTTTGAGGTATGTATATGTTTACTCAATAAGTTTATTACCTCAATATGTTTCTCCTGATGGCTTGTCAGTTCAAGTCTGTGAGCTTTCTTCTTTATTCCACCTGCAAGAAAAGACAGGACCATTTTGTATATGGGGCATATTGCCCCAGTGCTGAAGGTCTAAAGCCTACAAGCTTTCAAAGATCGTGTGTGTGTGTGTGTGTGTGTGTGTGTGTGTGTGTATCCCAAAATATAAAAATTGCAAAACTGATAAATGTTTAAGTAACTTCAAATTAACATATCAATTTCATTACGTTAAACTAGGATTTTATACACATTTTACATTTTGTAGCAATTTGAGATTAGGTTTCTTATTTCACAAGAATGTCTGATCATTTACAGATGCTAAGAAATCATAGGTAATTGTAAATTACAAGAGTTACTTTTGGATTAAAATTTTTCAAGCACGAAATTTTTAAAAAACACTTCATCTTTTATAGCAAAAGAAAGGTAATATAAGGTCTGGGTGTAACTTCATGTCTTTGGTACAGTGTGGAGCTAGAATTCCAGAAGCGATAGATTTTAAAACATCTTTAGGGAAATGGGTGAATTGAAATGAGACATAAGGGAGATGGCAAGAGAGAGAAAAGAAGTGCGTTCTAAAGCAGGAAAGGAGAAAGGGAAAGGAAAGGAGAAAGGCATCTCTAAAGGGAAAGGAATGCCTGCTGAGCGTCTACTGTGTGCCCTGCGCTGTTCCAGAAGTTGAGGATCCAAAACTAAGTCTAGGCTCCCCGAAGAAAT
Organism: Nomascus leucogenys; assembly: GCF_006542625.1. Taxonomy (NCBI): domain Eukaryota; kingdom Metazoa; phylum Chordata; class Mammalia; order Primates; family Hylobatidae; genus Nomascus; species Nomascus leucogenys. The sequence goes on from NC_044386.1 coordinate 82,314,963, forward strand.
CCCAGTCTGGTAAGGAATCTGACAAGTAGTTAAACGATACAAAGTGTTAACTGTTGTTAAAGAAGTGTGCACACTGAGGGGCAAGATGGTAAGGGCGAGAACTCCCATGGGACGTGAACTAGGAAGGCTTCTTGGAGGTGACGCTTGATCAGAGGGTAAGCAAAGGAAAAAAAGGAAAGAGAGACACAAGGAAGAGACAAGAAAAGGGAAAGGAGGAAGGGCTCGATGCGATCGGCGCTCGGGTCGTCAGGCGTCGACTGCTAGGGTCTGACCGCGGTCCCCGCCCCCGTCCCGCCCCCGTCCCGCCCCCTGTCCTTCCCTCCGCCCCGCGCCGCGGCCGGCCGGGTCTGCGTGAGTTCGGTGGCGGCCAGCTGTGCAGAGACGCCATGTACCGGCTCCTGTCAGCAGTGAGTGCCCGGGCTGCCGCCCCCGGGGGCTTGGCCTCAAGCTGCGGACGACGCGGGGTCCATCAGCGCGCCGGGCTGCCGCCGCTCGGCCACGGCTGGGTCGGGGGCCTTGGGCTGGGGCTGGGGCTGGCGCTCGGGGTGAAGCTAGCGGGTGGGCTGAGGGGCGCGGCCCCGGCGCAGTCCCCCGCGGCCCCCGACCCTGAGGCGTCGCCTCTGGCCGAGCCGCCACAGGAGCAGTCCCTCGCCCCGTGGTCTCCGCAGACCCCGGCGCCGCCCCGCTCCAGGTGCTTCGCCAGAGCCATCGAGAGCAGCCGCGACCTGCTGCACAGGATCAAGGTGCGGCCACTGGGGCGGGGGGCGTAGGGGGCCGGGGATCCACCCCTCTCGGCGGTGCTGTCGGGGGCTGAGTGGACCCCACCCGGGGCGGCGGGGTGCCCGCGATCGGCTTCCGAGAAAGACTTCCCATTTCCCTACCGCCAAGCCGTGGTCGGACGCTCTTGGGGGTTCCCCAAATCTGGGCGGAGGTCACCGCCTGTCTCGGGGACCGCCCCTTCCCCCTAGGGGGCGGACAGGCACATCCCTTGCTGTTAGTGAGTGAGCATGGCCTGGGACGAGGTGGGCGGGGCCCAGGTGGAGGGGGCGGGGCCCAGACTCAGGGGGCGGGGCTTTGGAAGGCCCCCGGGGAGAGCGCTGGGCTTTCAGCAGGCCCGTAAACTGTCGGTTCTTTCCCCTTCGGTCTTAGGATGAGGTGGGCGCACCGGGCATAGTGGTTGGAGTTTCTGTAGATGGAAAAGAAGTCTGGTCAGAAGGTGGGTTCAGAAAATTGTTGTTTTGTTCTGTGCCAGTTGGTAAATAAAATATTGTTTTACTAGTTAGAGTGGATCCCATGAAATGCTATTGCATTTACATAAAACGATGCATATTATAGAGAAAACATCTAACATAATAAAGAATCAGGTGTTTTTAAATCACAGTAAGGTTTAAAATGTGACTAATAAATTGGAGTCATGAAGATGGCTACCCACTCCCACTTTTCTCTTAGGACTGGATTTATTGGTCTGAAAGTTGTATATAGTAGTCCCTCCTTATCCTCGGGATATATTCCAAGACCCTCAGTGGATGCCTGCAAACGTGGATGGTATTGAACCCTGTATATACTTATTTTATCTTATATATACATACCTATGATAAAGTTTAATTTATAAATCAGGCATAGTAAGAGATTAACAACAATAATAAAATAGAACAATCACAACAATACTCTGAGTGGCATGCAATTTAAAGCTTACGAATTGTTTATTTCTGGAATTTTCTATTTAATACTTTCGGACCATGGATAACTGAAACTGAGGAATGCGAAACCACAGATAAGGGGTAACTACTGTGTAGAACAATCCATTAAGTGAGTACTTGTAGGTAACACTTATGGGTAGATAAAACTCAAAATTTGTGAAGTTTTCTTTTTTAATTAAGTTAACAATTTCTTGAGGCCTCTCTTCCGTAAAAAGCAAAGTACTAAGTACTGGGGTTATACACTATTCCTTGTCTTTAATGACTTTTCAGTCTACTTTATTAGGCTTTTTAACCAGGCAGAGGTGTCAACTATTTTTTTCAAACAGAAGGCAAGAAATTTAGGGAGAGGGATTTCTATTCATTTCATGATACTTTTATCAAGGCATTATTTTTCATAACTTCTCTGTTGCACAGAAATTGATCTAATTGGTCATCCTAGGTTTCTAGGAGTCCCACTTTTAGAAAATGATGTTTCAGGCCGGGTGCAGTGGCTCACGCCTGTAATCCTAGCACTTTGAGAGGCAGAGGCAGGTGGGTTGCCTGAGCTTAGGAGTTCGAGACCAGCCTGGACAACGTGGCAAAACCCCATCTCTACTAAAAACACAAAAAATTAGCCAGGCTTGCTAGTGCATGCCTGTAATCTCAGCTACTCGGGAGGCCAGGGCACAAGAGTCGCTTGAACTCGGGAGGTGGAAGTTTGCAGTGAGCTGAGATCTTGTCACTGCCCTCCAGCCTGGGCAACAGTGAGACTCTGTCTCAAAAAAAAGAAAAAAAAAATGTTTCATATGCCATTTAAAGGCAGTAAGTTGACGGGCGCAGTAGGGGTTTGAATTTGAAGGAAAATGGGCCAGTTGAGGTGGCGCACGCCTGTAATCCCAGCGCTTAGGGAGGCCAGGGAGGAAGGATCGCTGAAGGCCAGAAGTTTGAGACCAGCTCAGGCACCATAGCGACACCTGTGTCTCTATAAAAAAATTATTTATTTATTTATTTATTTTTTTTTTTTCTGGAGTTTCACTCTTGTTGCCCAGGCTGGAGTGCAATGTTGCAATCTCAGCTCACTGCAACCTCCACCTCCCAGGTTCAAGTGATTCTCCTGCCTCGTCCTCCCAAGTAGTTGGGATTACAGGCATGCACCACCATGCCTGGCTAATTTTTGCATTTTAAGTAGAGACGGGGTTTCTCCACGTTGGTCAGGCTGGTCTCGAACTCCCGACCTCAGGTGATCCACCTGCCTCGGCATCCCAAAGTGCTGGGATTACAGGCGTGAGCCACCGTGCCCAGCTTAAAATTTTTTAAAAAAGGAAAATGATTCTTCCTTCAAGTATAAGTATAGTCTAATCATTATACCTAATTTATGATAAATCTTATAATCAAAAATTATATAAATGTCAGCTTTATGGACTTTATGCAAATATTTTTTAGATATTTAAGATTATACAAATTTATAGTCATTGTATTCCTTTTATTTCTTTTCAGATCTCGGTTCTCTTTTATTTATTTATTTATTTATTTATTTATTTATTTATTTATTTATTGGACAGGATCTCTTACTGTGTCACCCAGGCTGGTGTGCAGTGGTGTGATCTTGGCTCACTGCAGTCTCAAACTCCTGGGCTCAGATGATTCTCCCACCTCAGCCTCCCGAGTAGCTGAGACTACAGGTGCACTCCACCATGCCAGGCTTTTTTCTTTCTTTCTTTCTTTTTTTTTTGTATATTTTGTAGAGATGCGGTTTCTACCATGTTGCTCAGGCTAGTCTCGAACTCCTGAGCTCAAGTAATCCACCCATCTCCACCTCCCAAAGTGCTGGGATTACAGGCACTTTCTCTTTCTTAGTTAGATTTACACACTTTCAGCCTGTGAGAACATGGAAACCAAATTTAAAATTTTTTCTAGAAAAAGCTTTAAGTTAGTCCATAATTATTCTTCTGGTTTGCAGTCGAATTAAATTGATGGTTAGCTAGATTTGGTTTGCAGGACATCTTTTCACACATTTTTGAGACAGAGTTTCACTGTGTCGCCCTGGCTGGAGTGCAGTGGTGTGTTCTCAGCTCACCGCAACCTCTGCCTCCCACGTTCAAGCGATTCTCCTGCCTCAGCCTCCCAAGTAGCTGGGATTACAGGCACACGCCACCATGCCCGGCTAATTTTTGTATTTTTAGTAGAGACGGGGTTTTACCATGTTGGCCAGGCTAGTCTTGAACTCCCAACCTCAGGTGATCTGCTCACCTCAGCCACCCAAAGTGCTCAGATTATAGGCATGAGTTACCACGCCCGGCCCACACTTACTTTTATTGAGTGGCTATTTCAAGGAATTCAGTGGAAATTTACTCAAAAGTCAAAAATAAATATAATCGGAAGAAGAATAATGATGTTTTCTTTAAAGAATACTTTATTTAAAATGTGGAATAACTCAGTTGTTTAGATAAGCTAAGAAAAATTTGTATCTAAGTCATAGAAAATTGCTATTGCAAACAGGGTACAATTTCACTTCAGTTATAAGGTTAAATTGTTAGGCTTACTGGTATACTAAGATTTTAATCCTTTACATGTCCAGTGTTAAGTAACTTATAAAAGTGGAGTACTTTTCTTTTAGATAAACACAGCATGTTTAAAGATAGTATTATTTCAGTTTTTGAAGACTTGTTTGACCATGAAGCCTGTTAATAGTGACTTTTTGCTTTTTTCCCCCAAAGGTTTAGGTTATGCTGATGTTGAGAACCGTGTACCATGTAAGCCAGAGACAGTTATGCGAATTGCCAGCATCAGCAAAAGTCTCACCATGGTTGCTCTTGCCAAATTGTGGGAAGCAGGGAAACTGGATCTTGATATTCCAGTACAACATTATGTTCCCGAATTCCCAGAAAAAGAATATGAAGGTGAAAAGGTAGTGAAACTCACAGTTCATTTTACTAATCGCATGTTAAATGGTTTATGCTGGAATTTACATTTAAAATGTTTCATAGGATTCTTTGGCTTGTTTTTAGTTATTGTTAATGTATTAGTTTTTCTTAATCCAGATGATAATCAGGTAGGTATTTTTCTGAAATTTGAGGCTAAGGATTTGTACATGACATTTTCCGAACAGCAGTTCTAAATGGAAAATATTACTGAGACATTATTCCAAGGCAACTAACTTTCTATTTTTCAGGTTAATATTGTAATTGAATTTTCATGTTTTTACAATTAGGTTTCTGTCACAACAAGATTACTGATTTCCCATTTAAGTGGAATTCGTCATTATGAAAAGGACATAAAAAAGGTGAAAGAAGAGAAAGCTTATAAAGCCTTGAAGATGATGAAAGAGAATGTTGCATTTGAGCAAGAAAAAGAAGGCAAAAGTAATGAAAAGAATGATTTTACTAAATTTAAAACAGAGCAGGAGAATGAAGCCAAATGCCGGAATTCAAAACCTGGCAAGAAAAAGAATGATTTTGAACAAGGCGAATTATATTTGAGAGAAAAGTTTGAAAATTCAATTGAATCCCTAAGATTATTTAAAAATGATCCTTTGTTCTTTAAACCTGGTGAGTGTTAATCCCTTCTCTTAACAAAATCATCATTACTGAAATGTTAATTTTCAGGAAATCCAAACTGATACCATCCTGAGCGCATTCATTGAGGTTGATGATTGTGATATGGACTAGTCTGGTGCTTGCGTTTTTGTCTGTAGTTTCTAACAAAGCCTAGCATCCAGGCAGCTTGTTGTTTAAATTTTGCCTCATTGGAGACTACCCAGTCTTTTAGAGGATTCTCAGTATCAAGATGTTCATGCAAACTTATGGAGAAATGTTGGAATAATAGTTCTCTAAATACAACCTGGACCAAAGTAGACATGATAAGGTATTGCTGATATTTTAGTATTTAGTTAGAATTTAAATTGCTCAACTTATTTTGTGCATTTATTTCTTAAAGAAATGAGTGTTCATCAATAATTTTTTCCCAAAAAGCTGATCTATACAAATAATTATCTTTGTTTTATTTTTTGATTTGGTGCCTATTGAAGCTACTTAATATCTAAATTTACCATAGTTTTATATACTTATATTCTGTTTTCATTTTAAAAGCTTTTGGTTGAATAGATGTTATATAGATATGACTAATAAGAGCAAATAAAATATAATTATGGATTTTATCTTAAAAATAAAGTTCTATGCTGGGCATAGTTGGCTCACGCCTATAATCCCAGCACTTAGGGAGGCAAAGGTGGGAGGATCGCTTGAGCCCAGGAGTTTAAGACTAGTCTGGGCAACAAAGCAAAGCCCTGTTTCTCCAGAAAATTTTTTAAATTAGCCAGGTTCAGTGGCCTGCGTGTGTAAGTAGTCCCAGCTACTCAGGAGGCTGAGGCAGGAGGATCCCTGAGCCCAGGAGTTCAAGGTTGCTGTGAGTTGTGATCATACCACTTTACTCTAGCTTGGGCAACAGCAAGAGCAAGACTGTGTCTCAAACCAGTTTGAGTTTGTCCAGAACCCAAAATGATATAAAGTTATTTATCTGAAATACTATATATATTTGAATATATATTTAAATTTAAATATGTATTTGAAACAAAGTTTGTGTGCCTACATATATTTTATTATTATTTTTTATTTATTTTATTTTATTTATTTTTTTTTTTTATTTTTTTGAGATGGAGTCTGGCCCTGTTGCCCAGGCTGGAGTGCAGTGGCACGATCTCGGCTCACTGCAAGCTCCGCCTCCTGGGTTTAAGCGATTTTCCTTCTTCAGCCTCCTGAGTAGCTGGGATTACAGGTACCCACCACCACACCTGGCTAATTTTTGTATTTTAGTAGAGACAGAGTTTCACCATGTTGGCCAGGCTGGTCTCGAACTCCTGACTCTCAGGTGATCCTCCCCCCTTGGCCTCCCAAAGTGCTAGGATAGAGGAGTGAGCCACCGCTCCTGACCCATATATTTTATTAAAATAAGAACGTGTTTGCCCATTTATGCCCTAAACAATGAGTAGAGGTAGATTAAGAACAAAGTTGACTCAAGAAATCAAATTTGCTTTTCTTTTCTTCCTCTTCCTGTTTTGTTGTCACTTTGAAATATTTTTGTTTTATTTTGAGGTAGGATTTATTTGCTTACTTTATTACCAGAGAAAGGAGCAGATTTATGTGAAATGTTAAGTATTATGCTGATCATAATTTTATTCTTGTGTTAAGGACTTGGAATAAGGACAGTTGCAAAGTTAACTCAATTTGTTTATATATTGCCTGTGTTCTTTTTCTGAATGCTGAAGTAAAATATTCCAGTTTTAAAGGTATGCCAATTTTCAGTGGGAATATATTTTATATATTTTTGAATAATAATCAAGCATTTTATTTTTTTCCTCCTCGCAATGATGTCTCAAGGTAGTCAGTTTTTGTATTCAACTTTTGGCTATACCCTACTGGCAGCCATAGTAGAGAGAGCTTCAGGATGTAAATATTTGGACTATATGCAGAAAATATTCCATGACTTGGATATGCTGACAACTGTGCAGGAAGAAAACGAGCCAGTGATTTACAATAGAGCAAGGTAAATGAATACCTTCTGCTGTATCTAGCTATATCGCATCTTAACACTATGTTATTAATTAAATGTCATATTTTCTTTGTTTCCATTCCAAAATCAACTTGCCACATTTTGGGAGCTTTTCTACATGTCTGTTTTCTCATCTGTAAAGTGAAGGAAGTAAAACATGTTTATAAAGTACACTAAGACCCTTTGATGAAAGATAGCAATAATATTAATAACTGAAACATGAATAACTAAACCAAAATTGCACCCACTGTGAGCATCTGTAATTTGCTCTTTAACCATTCCTTTTTTAGGTTTTAACTAATGCTTTGTTTACATGTTATTAGTTTTTAATTGTTTTCATACTGTTTTGAAATAATTTTATACTTATAGAAAAGTTGCAAGAGTAGTACAAAGGATTCACATATCCCCTTTACTCAGATTCCCTTAATGTTAGTTTACCTCATTTGCATTACCTTTCTGTCTACGTATGTGTTTGTTTCTGAACCATTTGGAAATAAGTTGTAGACGTGATACCCTTTACCTATAAATATTTAAATGTGTATTTTCTAAAAACAAGGACATTCGGGGCCGGGCGTGGTGGCTCACGCCTGTAATGCCAACAGTTTGGAAGGCCGAGGTGGGTGGATCACCTGAGGTCAGGAGTTCGAGACCAGCCTGGCCAATATGGTGAAAACCCTCTCTCTACTAAAAATGCAAAAATTAGCCGGGCGTGTTGGCAGGTGCCTATAATCACAGCCACGCGGGAGGCTGAGGCAGGAGAATCGCTTGAATCCAGGAGGTGGAGGTTGCAGTAAGCCAAGATCGTGCCACTGCACTTCAGGCTGGGCGAAAGGGCAAGACTCCATCTCAAAAAAGGAAAAAAAAAAACAAAAAAAAACAAGGACATTTGGGAAATTAACATAGATACAGTGCTTTTGTCAGATCTACAGACCTTACTCAAATTTTGCCAGTTGTTCCAATAATGTCCTTTGTAGCAAAAGAGCAGAAAAACTTTTTTTTCTGGTCTAGGATCTAATCCATGATCTCACATTGCATTTGCTTGTCATATCTATCAGAAGTGACTTGACATCAGTTTGTCCCATTATTGCTGATGGTATTTTAATCACTTTTTGAGGTGGTGCCTGTCAGGTTATTGTAAAGTTACTATTTTTACTTTATAATTAACAAGTATATTTGGAGGAGATAATTTGAGATGATGTAAAAATCCTGTTTCTCATCAAACTTTCTACTAGTTTTAGCATCTATCAATGATTCATGACTGAATCAGTTATTACAGTGATGGTTGTCAAATGGTGATTTTCTAATTCCATCATCCATTCTATATTTATCAGTTGGCATTCTATTATAAGAAGGTGCGGGCCGGGGTGGTGGCTCACGCCTGTAATCCCATCACTTTGGGAGGCTGAGGCGGGCGGATCATATGAGACAGAGTTTGAGACCAGCCTGGCCAACATGGCGAAACCCTATCTCTACAGAAAATACAAAAAATCAGCCGGGCATGGTGGCATGCACCTGTAATCTCAGCTACTCAGGAGTCTGAGGCAGGAGAATCTCTTGAACCCAGGAGGCAGAGGTTGCAGTGAGCCAAGATCATGCCACTGCACTCCAGCCTGGGCGACAAAGTGAGACTCCATCTCAGAAAAAAAAGTGCTTTCCCTTCTCTCTATTTATTCATACCAGTATGCACTCATGGATTCTTATTTTAGTCAATGAGTTATAATCTGTCACTGTCATTATTTAATATGTTGCTTTTAAAATAGTATATGAAATATTAAAACTGCAACAGTAAATGGTTATTAGATTGCTTACCTATATGTGTATTTTTTGTTTTGTTTTGCCTTACATTTGTAAATATTTATTAAGCAAATACTACATGCCACATACTGTACCACATAGTAGAGCTAACCTGACATAGCTCCTGCCCTCCAGGAGCTTACAGACCAACATCTAGCAAATAATTCAATTAAGTACATACATTTTCTTTCAAAAAGAATACATGTTATGACTAGGCACGGTGGTTCACACCTGTAATCCCAGCACTTTGGGAGGCCAAGGGAGGAGGATTGCTTGAGCCCAAGAGTTTGAGACTAGCTGGGGCAACATAGTGAGACCCCGTCTCCACAAAAAATACAAAAATTAGCCAGGCATGGTGGTGCGTGCCTGTAGTCCTAGTTACTCGGGAGGCTGAGGTGGGAGGATTGTTTGAGCCCAGAAGGTGGAGGTTGTAGTGAGCCGAGTTCGCCCCACTATACTCTAGTCTGAGTAACAGAGCAAGACTCTGTTGCACCCCCCAACAAAAAAAAAAGAATATGATGATTATGTAACATAGTTATCAGTGGGGCCACACTGCCCTTTACTTATGTAGCTAACATGGTAATCCCCTAATTTCTTTTTGTAATTATTATTTTAGATTCAGGGTGTACATGTGCAGGTTTGTTACATGGATATATTATATAATGCTGAGGTTTGGACTTAAATTGAACCTGTCACCCAAATAATGAGCTTAGTACCTAATAAGTAGTTTTTCAACCCTTGCCCTCCTCTCTGCATCCCCCTTTTTTGAGTCCTTGGTGTCTCGTTTCCATCTTTATGTTCATGTGTACCCAGTGTTTAGCTCCTACTTGTAAGTGAGAATGTGTGGTATTTGATTTTCTGTTTCTACATTAATTCACTTAGGATAATGGCCTCTAGCTACATTTATGTTGCTGCAAAGGACGTGATTTTGTTCTTTTTTATGTATATGTGTATATGTTTAATTGAATGATTTTCTGCTTTGTGTGTGTTGATAGTAAACATTAAAATGCTCTTCTTATTTGGATTATGCAGACCTCTGCTACATGCCATTAACAAGGGTAATTAAGATTTTGGGGGTGGGACAATGTGGCTCACGCCTGTAATCCCATCACTTTGGAAGGCCGAAGCAGGTGGATCGTCTGAGCTCAGGAATTCAAGACCAGCCTGGATAACATGGTAAAACCCCATCTCTACCAAAAGTACAAAAATAATTAGCCAGGCATGGTAGTGTGTACCTGTAGTCCTGACTACTTGGGAGGCTGAGTTGGGAGGATCACTTGAGCCTGGGAAGTTGAGGCTCCACTGAGCTGTGATTGCACTACTGCACTCCGGCCTGGGCAAGAGAGCGAGACCCCATCTCAAAAAAAAATTTTTTTTGATATATTATAAAAATACAAAGTAATATCTAAAATAATTGAACACTTAAAAACTATCTGGGTATAAACACTATTTTACAGTGAGGCATCCTTAGGTACTTTTTAATAAGTTTTAAGATTTAAAACATTTAAACCACATTTTCTCTCCATTTTCTTCTACAGCTTTTAAATATAAAATATCAAGGTGAAGTTACTTATGTAAATTTGAATTGGGTGTAGAAACAAAATTCTAGGCAAATTGCTTAAGCAGAAAAATTGCTTAAGCAGACTTTAATATTTTATGGAGAAGCTTTAGAACAGATTTTGACAAGTTAACTAGAATTTTTACCCTTAGGAGTGAAAAATGCTATGATTTTATATAATTTCATATTTGATTCATTTACCACTATAATAGGAAAGGGTTTAGTCAGCTTTTTAGCTTTTACAAATTTTGTATTTTAATTTATGCTTTCTCTTATGGAGACATTTTCTATGACTTAGAGTTTTAACTACTAATTTGCATAATCTAAAATAACTCTGGCCAGGTGCTGTGTGGCTCATGCCTGTAATCCCAGCACTTTGAGAGGCCAAGGCAGGAGGATCATTTGAGGCCAGGAGTTTGAGACCAGCCTTGGCAACAGAGTGAGACCCCGTCCCTACAAAAATTCTTTTAAAAATTAGGCGGGCATAGTAGCGCACACCTGTGGTCCTAGTTAATCAGGAGGAGAGGATCACTTGAGCCCTGGAGTTTCAGCTCTCCAGCCTGGGTGACAAAGCAAGATCCTGTCTCTAAACATTAATTAATTACTTACTTAATTAAATAAAACAAGCACAAGACTATATGAAAGTGCTAAAAAATTTACATGTTCAGTTGAGATGAGACAGGATTAAAATAATGTGAACCAAATACAGATTTCTTGTCTGAACTGGTATACTTCAAAAAACACACATGGAAGTATTGAATATTAAAATTATAAACATTTGAGCTTATTTTGTAGAGAAAAATTTGAGACACAGTATTAGCAAATGCGATAAAGATTTGTTTGACCTTTTAAAGTAATTTGGGGTTTTATTATTAGAGGAAAAAATATTTGGAAAGCAAATACTTGGTAACTTTTCAAAAATACTTTAATTCAGAAAGAACAAAGAATACTTATGAAAGGGCAGTTGTGTCAAATGTTAGGAGGGTGAGTCAGAAGTTTATAAAATGGCCAGTTGAGTTATATCTTGATTATTTATGGTCAGAATTAATTCCTTTTTTTTTTTTTTTTTTTTTTTTTGTTGAGTTGGAGTCTTGCTCTGTCACCCAGGCTGGAGTGCAGTGGCGCGATCTCGGCTCACTGCAAGCTCCGCCTCCAGGTTGACGCCATTCTCCTGCCTCAGCCTCCTGAGTAGGTGGGATTACAGATGCATACCACCACACCCGGCTAATTTTTGTATTTTTAGTAGAGCCAGGGTTTCATCAGTCTCGATCTCCTGACTTCAAGTGATCCACCCACCTTGGCCTCCCAAAGTGCTGGGATTACAGGCGTGAGCCACCACGCCCGGCCTTAATTCCGTTTTTTAAGTATTTGTATTCTTTACTGATTTTTATCTGTTTACTCCTCTCTCTTCCTACCATAGTGGTTTTCAAACTGTAGGTTTGTATGTCCAGTTATTGAGTTGGAAAATCAGTTTAGTGGGTTGAGTACCAGGATTTCTTTTTTTTAATGGAACAAAATAGAATAGAATATGATAAAGTACATTGCAGGTAGTAAAGGTAAATATAAGCTTTGGGATAAAGGTTAGGTTGCTGCATTAAAGGGGCACCAAAATGCAGTGGCGTGAGGAAAATAAAAGTTTAATTCCCCCTTGCAGCATTCCTGAGGTGAGCCATTCTGATTGGTTCCCCACAAGCCTTTAAGAGGCCAGATTCATCCATCTTACTGCTCCGCTCTCCACAGTGGTGTCCCTGTCTATACACCTGAAGCTCAATCACAGCCCTGCAGGTGCCCCAGCCTCCTGAAAAGAGAAAGGGTATGGAGCATGTACTCAGGGCCTTAAGGTCCAGACTTGCAAGTGTCACACTTCATTTCTGTCCACCTTCTGTTGGCAAAACCTTAGCCGTATGGTCACACTTTGTGACAAGGGAGGCTGAGAAATGTAATTTGTAGCTGAGCAGGCATGTGGCTTGCTTTACTTTATTACTAAAGAAGAAGAGAAGAGTCAATTTTGTGAACAACCAGCCATCTATGCCACTGGCCACTGTGTTGCTCTATAAAAGTTCTGTTTTAGAAGGGTGTGATGTGTGTGTGTGTGTGTGTGTGTGTGTGTGTGTGTGTGTGTGTGTTTTCATTCAGTCAAAAGGAGAAATACATTCCTTACTGTGGGTTGAGGTTAAAAAAAAAGTTTTAAAGCCATTCAGTGGAATATGTCAAACTAAAATTTTATTATAATTTTTGCTAGTAATTTGTGAAAGGGGCTTTGGGACAGAATTTTGAAGCTTAATTACTAATAGGAATTTTACAGTTATGGTATTTTATTTTCCATTTTATTCTTTGATTTGTTAGAAAGGTAGCACATTTAACAAATCAACTATTACTTTTACCATTGCAAATGGCATTGCAAATCAGTTTATGGCCTAAAAGAGATTTCTTGGGGACCCAAAATTGGTTAGCAACAAGCAATGAATTTTAAATTTTTTAAATGGCCTGTGGTTCTCAGCTACTTCAGACTCTTTGTGTTTATTATTTTTGGATCTAGCATTATATTTTACTGGAAAGCACAAGAAAAATGATAAATACCATTGGGAGGCCAAGCGGGGTGGATTGCTTGAGCCTAGGTGTTCAAGACCAGCCTGGGCAACATGGTGAAACCCTGTCAGACAGTACAAAAAAAAATTAGGGCCGGGCGCGGTGGCTCACGCCTGTAATCCCAGCACTTTGGGAGGCCGAGGCGGGGGGATCACGAGGTCAGAAGATCGAGACCATCCTGGCTAACAGGTGAAACCCCGTCTCTACTAAAAATACAGAAAAATTAGCCGGGCGTAGTGGTGGGCGCCTGTAGTCCCAGCTACTTGGGAGGCTGAGGCAGGAGAATGGCGTGAACCTGGGAGGCGGAGCTTGCAGTGAGCCGAGATTGCGCCACTGCACTCCAGCCTGGGCGACAGAGCGAGACTCCGTCTCAAAAAAAAAAAACAAAAAAAACAAAAAAAATTAGCCGGGCATGGTGGCATGCGCCTGTAGTCCCAGCTATTTGGAGGCTGAGCAAGGAGGATCACCTAAGCCCAGGAAGCTTATGCTGCAGTGAGCTGTGATCACGCCACTGCACTCTAACCTGACGATGGAATGAGACCCTGTCTCAAAAACAAAAGACAAATACCAGAAGTTGTCAGCTGAATCTAAAAAAAGATTCTCTAGTAAAGATGGCATAGATGTATGACCTTACTATGATTTAGATCTAGACATTTGCAAATTTGAAAATGGATGTCTAGCTCTGTGTATAAGGGGGAGAAGGACATCATGTCCACTCATCGAGCCACTTTTCTAAGCTAGAAATTCTCTGTGAATGTGCAGACTGCAGAGCAGCTATTATTTCCTGTTTTCTTGATGAGTAATTAACTTGTGACTTGCGTAAAAATCAAAATATGCCATATGATGGTGAGTTAATTTCATTTTCTTTTTTTTTTTTGAGACAAGATCTCACTCTGTTGCCTAGGCAGGAATGCAGTGGCACAGTCATACCTCACTGCAGCCTTGAACTCCCTGGCTCAAGTGATCCTCTGTATCAGCCTTCCAAGTAGCTGGAACTACAGATGTGTGCCACCACACCTGGCTGATTTTTAAATTTTTTTGTAGAGATGAGATCTTGCTGTGTTTCCCAGGCTGATCTCCTGACCTCAAATGATCCTCCCTCCTCAGCCTCCCAAAGTGTTGGGATTACAGGCGTGAGCCTAGCTCATTTTATTTTCTATTCTTTGAAAAAAGGCAATGGGTTTCTGTCTCTAGTGTTAAGGGTCCCTATCAGCTCTGAGATGCTTTTGGTTTGGTTTTTTTGTTTGTCTTGTTTTAATTTTTGGTAGTTCTCAGTGGTTCTAAAGGGTAGTTGATTCATTTTAGTTAGATAAAATGGGCTGCTGAAATAAAATAGGGCACTAAAAGAAAGAAATATTGTTACCTAGGAAAATGTTTTGTCTATTTGCTTTATTTATTTTATTTGATACAGTATCTATTTGGGCCTCTAAAACTCAACTCTGATTCTTTTTTGTAATAATTATTTTAAAAGAGTTTAAAGGCACCAGCTTTTTGGGGGAGTTCAGGGAGTAAAAGGAATCTTTTCAAAGATATAGACAAAAATAAAACCTTAAAGTAAAACTTAATAAATATATATGTTTGTATTCATTTGTTTTATGGTACCATTTTGAGGGGAAAAAAATGTTTCCAGCTTGTTATGTAGTCTACTGATTTGTTGGGTATAACTGTAAACCTGTTTATAATATCCTGACTAAGGCTTTTTAGAGTTACTATGTTTCCAGGAGTAAATATTTCTCTTCTTTATCACTTCTCTGTGTGTTTATGCATGTGTTTAAAATAGTACCATAGGGTGTCAGTCACCTGTTTAAAAGTATCTCACCAGAATCCCACCTCACAATAGCACTTAAATTATTTTGCTCAGATTTGAGTCACAAGATCACACTTAGCTGTAAGGGAGGCAAGAGAATTGTTTTTAACTGGATATGTTGTTGTCTTGAATAAAATTGGGATTTTCTTAAATGGAACAGTGGGAACATTGTTTCTGTTTAGGCGCATAACTATATTGATTCTGTGTAGCGAATATACTCTGTATAGGCAAGTACACTAAATAACTCTGTAAGTGAACATCACAAAGGAGCTCAGTGAATGTTCTTGCCACTGAAAGACACTCAATTTGTTGATAGGGGAATCCTCAGTCAATGCCTCGGCTTATTATTAGAACTTGGCCATATTTTTTATGTGTTTGGCACAGCGTTTGCAACAAAAATTTCTAATTTTATAACTAGATGGGATGAAAACCAAATAAAATGAATGTTTTCTGGAGTGTTTGCTGCATTTTTTAATGTTTAAAATTTTTAATTTCAATTTTTATGGATACATAGCAGCTGTATATATTTATGGGGTACATGAGATGTTTTGATACAGGCATGCAATGCAAAACAATCACTCATGTAAAATGAGTTATCCATCCCCTCAAGTATTTATCCTTTGTGTTACAAATGATCCAATCCTACTCTTTTAGTTATTTTAAAATGTACAATTTTTATTGACCATAATCACCATGTTGTATTCTCAAATACTGGATCTTATTAATTATTTCTGTTTCTTTTGTACCCATTAATCATCCCCACCTTCTCTCAACTTTGGCTGTATTTTGACAGTATAGATATGGCCTTTACCTTCTATTTCTAAAGTATCTTCTAGAATTATAAGAATTATTCTGTATCAAGCTCTTTTTCATGCCTTTAGCTGACAGACTCTCTACTGGTAGTTCAATTCAAATGTTAATACTAAATGTTAAAGTGGGATTGTTTTTATAACATGCATTTGAAATTATGTTGGTTTTCAGACTTCTTATAACAATAAATACCAAGTGATGAATATTGTCTCTAAAGACATTTAAGAAGCATTTTAAAAATAAGGCTGGGCTCAGTGGTTCATGCCTGTAATCACAGCACTTTGGGAGGCGGAGGCAGGTGGATCACTTGAGCCCAGGAGTTCAAGACCAACCTGAGCAACATGGCAAAACCCTGTCTCTACAAAAAATACAAAAATTAGCCAGGCAAGGTTGTGTGTGCCTGTAGTCCCAGCTGCTCAGGAGGCTGAGGTGGGGGATTACCTGAGCCTGGGATCACACCACTGCACTCCAGCCTGGGTGACAGAGTGAGACCCTGTCCCCCCACCCTTGAAAAAAAGTATTTTTAGTTTCTAAGTTTGTAGATGTAGATTTCTGTGGTTATATAACATTCTTGTGCAGAATCTGGAGATTCTTATAAATAAGTATGAAGAAGCTGTTTGTCATCTGGCATCATCCCATCAGTTAGTTACAAAAATGTCTCAGTAACTTAGTCAAGAACTTGTGTCTATATTCTTTTAAGCAGAAATGTTCTAGGAATTTGAAATGGTAAAGTTTATCTTTCAGCTGAATAAAATTATTTTCATAAAAATGTACTAATTTGTCCTATGTGAAAAGGAACTAAGAGATTAAAATCTAGAATTTGCTTATTAAAGCTAGAATTATAAAGTCTAGAAGTCTCCATATTTTTATATTTAAAAGAGGAATGACTGAGGAGTTCTAGTTTCCAGTCTTAATGTAAGTGGTTTGAAATGCTTTACTGTTAAAAGGAAGTTACAGAGCTGGGCGCAGTGGCTGACACCTGTAATCCTAGCACTTTGGGAAACCAAGGCTGGCAGATTACACGAGGTCAGGAGTTCCTGACCAGCCTGGCCAACATAGGGAAACCCTGTTTCTACTAAAAATATAAGATATAGATAGATAGATAGATAGATAGATAGATAGATAGATAGATAGATAGACAGACAGATAGATAGATTAGCTGTGCATGGTGGTGGGCGCCTGTAATCCTAGCTACTCAGGAGGCTGAGGCCTGTAATCCCAGCTACTCGGGAGGCTGAGGGAGAATCACCTGAACCCCGGAAGCGGAGATCACAGTGTGCCGAGATCATGCCACTGTACTCCAGCCTGGGTGAAAGAGCAAGACTCTGTTTCAAAAAAAAAACAAAAATCAGCCGGGAACAGTGGCTCACGCCTGTAATCCCAGCACTTTGGGAGGTCGAGGCAGGCAGATCACCTGAGTTCGGGAGTTCGAAACCAGCCTGGCCAACATGATGAAGCCCCGTCTCTACTAAAAATACAAAAAAAAAAAAAAAAATTAGCTGAGCATAGTGGTGCATGCCTGTAATCCCAGCTACTGGGGAGGCTGAGGCAGGAGAATCACTTTAACCCAGGAACAGTGAGCTGAGACTGTGTTGCTGTACTCCAGGCTGGACACCAGAGCAAGACTCAGTCTCAAAAATCAATAAATAGGCCGGGCATGGTGGCTCATGCCTGTAATCCCAACACTTTGAGAGGCCAAGGTGGGCAGATCACCTGAGGTCAGGAGTTTGAGACCAGCTTGGCCAACATGGCGAAACCCCACCTCTACTAAAAATATAAAAGTTAGCCGGATGTGGTGGCGCACAACTGTAATCCCAGCTACTCGGGAGGCTGAGGCAGGAGAATCGCTTGAACCCGGGAAGCGGAGGTTGCAGTGAGCCAAGATCGCACCACTGTGCTCCAGCCTGGGCGATAAGAGCGGAACTCTGTCTCAAAAATAAATAAATAAGTAAATATACACAAAAAAATTAGCTGGGCATGGTGGCAGCACATGTAATCCCAGCTACTGGGGAGGCTGAGGCAGGAGAACCAAACTCTAGCCTGGTCAACAGAGCGAGACTCTGTCTCAAAAAAAAGAAGTTACAGATAGCTGATTATTGGCTGGGCACAGTGGCTCATGCCTGTAATCCCAGCACTTTGGGAGGCTGAGGCGAGTGGATTGCTTGAGGCCAGGAGTTCGAGACCAGACTGGACAACAGTGAGACCTTCATCTCTACCAAAAAAAAAAAAAAACTTAGCCAGGTTATGGTGGTACACACCTGTGGTCCCAGCTACTCAAGAGGCTGAGGCAGGAAGATTGCTTGAGCCCTGGAGGTTGAGGCTACAGTTAGCCATGATTGTACCGCTGCAGTCCAGCCTAGGCAATAGTGCAAGACTCTGTCTCAAAAGAAAAGTAGAAATTTATTTCTCAATGAAAAAATGTGTTTCTATTATGTAACTTCTTTTAGATTTAATTTTACTTGGTTGACTGGAATTACAAATATAATCAGGAGTTGACACAGAAAGTAATGAGGGCCTAAAATTTGAGAGTTGTCATAGGACAACTCTTCCATAGGAATGGAAGGAAGGGAGAAGGGTAAGACACAAAGCAGAGATTGAATAAATAGGATTTAGCGTCTTATTGGGTGTGAGAGTTTAGGGCAAGAAAGTCATTAAAAGTTGTATAATGAAGGTTTTAATGGAGAGAAAGAAACATGACAGACATGTTGATTTTGAGACAATGAGAAAACCACCTATCAAGTCATTGGTTCTCTAAAGAGCATACTAAGATCCCCTTTAGACTTTTCTTCTTTTTTTAAATCTTCAGACACATACCTGTGGCCACTCATTTCCTAACTGCCAGCCCTACTTTACCCAATATTATGACTTGTACTTTTAGGGGATGTGTAAGAATCTTGAAAAAAGAAGAAAGGATTCAAACTAGGGTTTGCTAACTCCAGCCTTTCCCACTGCACCAAGAAACTACCATGTCACATCATTATATATAATATGTATATGGTATTTTTTTTAGAATTTTTTTTTAGATAGGGTCTTGCTTTGCTGCCCAGGCTGGACTCAAACTCCTGGGCTCAAGCGATCCTCCTGCCTCAGCCTCCTGAGTCAATGGGATTACAGGCACCGGCTGCTGCACCCAGCTTATATGGTATTTTTATCCAAGAAATCTAGTCATCTTACAAATAACCTTATTCCTAAACATCCCAAAGTGCTTTGGATGTTTACAGTTTTGGTTATAAAATTCATTTGTGGCATGATTCAGCATTAACCCCAAGGACAAGGAGTATCTACCCAATGATAACTTTCTCCATATGCACAGGGCAAATATGTCATGTGTAATATTAACGAATACATTTTTGCAGGTATTAAAAGTTTGATACACTCAGCATGGACAAGCCATACCAATAGAAAAAAACCACTTTCTATGCTTTAATTCAAAAGGTAATTAGACTATCTTACTTAGTTATCTGTGTGTCATTAGGACCTGAATCATATTGAAAATTAGTGGTTAGTTTATAGTTTCTGAGAATGTACGATCATTACATTGAAATACAATCTCTCTCAGGTACACATTTTTCTATCATCATGTGTGAAGCCAGTGATTATGAAATTTTTAATGATCATTTCTTATTTCCTTTTAGATTTTATGTTTACAATAAAAAGAAACGTCTTGTCAACACGCCTTACGTGGATAACTCCTATAAATGGGCTGGTGGTGGATTTCTGTCTACAGTGGGTGACCTTCTAAAATTTGGGAATGCGATGCTTTATGGTTACCAAGTTAGGCTGTTTAAGAACTCAAATGAAAATCTTTTACCTGGATACCTCAAACCAGAAACAATGATTATGATGTGGACCCCAGTCCCTAACACAGAGATGTCTTGGGATAAAGAGGGTAAATATGCAATGGCGTGGGGTGTGGTGGAAAAGAAACAAACGTATGGCTCTTGTAGAAAGCAACGGCATTATGCTTCACATACTGGAGGGGCAGTGGGCGCCAGTAGTGTCCTGCTGGTCCTTCCTGAAGAACTGGATACAGAGACTATAAATAACAAGGTTCCCCCAAGAGGAATCATTGTTTCTATCATATGTAACATGCAATCTGTTGGCCTCAATAGCACCGCTTTGAAGATTGCCCTTGAATTTGATAAAGACAGATCAGACTGATAACCTTAACACCGCAGGTGCAAAATGAGTTGTTTTGAGGTTTTTTTGAAACATTGAAGTTCCAAAACATGAAATTTTTAAGAATAAATTTGAAACAGAGTATAATTGAATGCAGAGAATTATGTACCTCTAATTGCTTAATTTTGTAATGGTCTTTTATTGTAGAATTGGTTCTTTATACTCAGGGAAGTAATTATATTGTTTTTACTTTTTGAAAAAAGTGTTAACTCTTGAAATAAAATATTCTGATAAAATATGTACTTTCTGCATGTGTAATACAGAGAAAATCTCATTCAACAGGAGCCTCCAAATATCTGAGGTTTTTTTTTCTTTTCTTTTCTTTTCTTTTTTTTTTTGAAATGGACTCTTGCTGTGTTACCCAGCCTGGAGTGCAGTGGTGTGATCTTGGCTCACCACAACCTCTGCTTCCTGAGTTCAAGCAATTCTCCTGCCTCAGCCTCCCAAGTACTGGGATTACAGGCACCCACCACCATGCCCAGCCAATTTTTGAATTTTTAATAGAGACAGCATTTCACCATGTTGGCCAGGCTGGTCTCGAACTCTTGACCTCAGATGATCCACCCGCCTCAGCCTGCCAAAGTGCTGGGATTACAGGCGTGAGACACTGTGCCCAGCCCAAATATCCTTTTAATATGACAGCAGAAACAAAAGCATGAAAAATGGTATGTTAGTTATCCACTACAGCTTAAAAGAAACATTCAGAGAAGGAATCGGGAAATCAGGAGCAATATAGTCGCGTGGGTCTGGCGCGGTCTCTAGTGAGGTTGCAGACAAGGTGTTATGATCATCTAAAGAATTCTCCAGGGATGGAGGAAATGCTTCCACGTGGCTTACTTGCATGACTGCTGGCAAGAGTCAGTTCTCTGGCTGGTGGGTGGCAAGGGGACTCAGTTTGTCACCACATGGACCTCTCTCTAGGCTGCTTGAGTATCTTAATGTCATGGTAGTTGGCTTCCCGCAGAGTAAGTGATGGGACAGAGAGTGCCAGGCAGAAGTCACTCTTTTATAAACTAGCCTCAAGTCACATACGATCACATTTGCCAAATTCCATGGGTTACATGGGGCTAATAAATGTTGGAGAGATTATATACATTGTGAATATTAGGAGGTAAGAATCACTGGGTGTCAACTTGAAAGTTGGGTACCACAGTCTGACCTCTGGTCCCCAATGATTTTTGTCCTTCCCAATGCAAAATACTCTTACCTCCTTTCAAATCCTCCAGAAGTTTCACCTTAGTATAGCATCAGCTCAAAGCCCAGTATCTTATCATCTAAATCAGGTCAGGTCCAAGTGTGAATGAGGGCTCCTTGGGATGAGTTCCTTAGGTACAGCAACTCAAGTACAGTTTCTCTTAAGACCTGTGAACTTTAGTTATTTGCTCCCCATATGTGTAACATACAGTAGCACAGCAGATATAGGATAATTGCTAGATGCCATCCTCTTCAAAAAGTAGGGAAGTGGAAGACATACAGGAGACTGGCAATTCTGAAATTCAGTCAGACAGAGGTTGGCAACTCTGATTAGTACTCAAGGCTTCAGAATAATTCTTACCTCTTGGCTATGTTATCTGGGCTCTTAGTTCTGCCTTATGAGTTACACTTTTTCTTTTTTTTAAGAGACAGGTGTTCACCATATTTCCCAGGCTGGTCTTCAACTACTGAGCTCAAGTGATCCACCCACCTCAGCCTCCCAAAGTGCTGGGATTATAGGCATGAGCCACCGCACCCAGCCTCTGAGTTATACTTTTTTCTTTTCTTTCTTTCTTTTTTTTTTTGGTTGAGCCAGGGTTTCCCTCTGTCACCCAGGCTAGAGTACAGTGGCACAATCTCGGCTCACTGCAGCCTTAGCCTCCTGGGTTCAAGCAATTCTCCCACCTCAGCCTCCCGAGTAGCTGGGATTACAGGTGCGTGCCACCACTCCCGACTAATTTTTGTATTTTTAATAGAGACAGGGTTTCACCATGTTGGCCAGGCTGGTCTCGAACTCCTGACCTCAGGTGATCCGCCCCCCCCCCCCCCCTTGGCCTCCCAAAGTGCTGGGGTTACAGGCGTGAGCCACTAAGGCTGGCCGCTTCCCTATACCTTTTTTTTCATGAAAGGTAGCATATATTTCTAGCTGAGTGGTTTTCTCAGTCTGCTTTCCACTTGTAGAAGTTTGGAGACCCAAAGGCCTTTTTGTACTCTCTCCTTTCAATCTAAGTTAACAGTGTTTCTGCCAATATAATATTTTATTTCTCTAATTTTTGAATTTTTTTTAGCAACGCTATTAACTGACAATATAATATTTTAAAATGTTAAGAGTATCCTGTGAATTTTATTGGAGTTTCTGCTAGTAGACAAAAGCCACCCCAAAGTCCCTTCAGAATAGCCCCTCTCTAACCTGGGGCTTGTCTCTGCCAAGATAATGGGAAGAACTACTTACGCTAATAATCTAATGAACTCTATTGTTTAAGTAGTTCTCTGAAGCACTATGTTGGTTCGTTTTGAAGTCTTGAGAAATGATTGTATAGTCATGCCCTCAATATCATCTTTAGACTGTGTTTTCCTGGAAGTGCCCTCAATTATTATCTTTGCCTTGAAGCCATTTCTTAATTTGGCATCATTTGCCATCTGAAGAGTCTGGGAATTTTTTAAACCATCAATTATTAATTCTTTACCAATAGTTCTTCCATTAGCTTATCTTTCTCTTGCATGTTAGTATAAGCAACAAGAATTAAGGAAGCACATTCAACACTGTGTATGGCTCTCTGCTCCTTCTCTTTCCACCATGGTTGTAAGCTTCCTGAGGCCCTCACCAGAAGTACATGCCAGCACCATGCTTCCCGTACAGCCTGCAGAACCGTGAGCCAAATAAACCTCTTTTTATAAATTACCCAGCCTCAAAACAAAAAACAAAAAAAAACACTGTATATGGAAATCCCATCAGCTAGTCACCCAATTCATTAGGCACATTTTCTATTTTCTGAGTTACTCCTGGTGACAGTGTTGCTAAATTTTCTGTCAGTACTAAACAAGAATCCCCTCCTCTAATTGTCAATAAGATTTCTCTTACTTTCCTTAAGACTACACCTGCAGCCTCTTCAAAGGCCATACTTCTCAACAATTTCTTCAAGGCTCTTCAGGTTTTCATTAACACTCTCCTCAAAGTCCTTCCAACTTCCATCCGCTGCTCTGTTCCAAATACATACACACATAAACACACACACACATATATATAATTCAGATATAATTCACAGTCCATATGCCATAAAATTCTTTAACATGTACAATTCAGTGGTTTTTAGTATAGTCACAAGATTATGTACCCATTACCACTATCCAATTCATTTTCACCCCAAGAAGAAACCTCATACCCATTAGCATTTGTTCCCCATTCCTCTGTCCTTCCAGCCCCTGGTAACCAGCAATCTACTTTCTATCTCTTTGGATTTGCCTGTTACGGATGTTTCATATAAATGGAATCACACCATATCTGGCCTTCTGTGTCTTGAACTTTTTCCTGTAGTATAATGTGTATTAGTTATCTATTACTGTGTAACAAATTACCCCAAAGCTTATTGTCTCACAGTTTCTGTGTTTCAGAAATTTGGGGGCAGCTTTGCTGGGTGTTTCTAGCTCAGGGTCTCATGAGTTTGTAGACAAGATGTCAGCAGAGGCTTCAGGCATCTGAGGGAAGGCTTGACTGGGGCTGGATAATCTGATTCCAAAATGATTCACCCACGTGGCCATGGACAAGAGGGCTTTGTGGCCTGCTGGCTTTGGGCAAGAGTTTTCAGTTTTCTCACCACATGGCCCTCTCCATAGGTCTGCTTGTCTGTGCTATGGCTTCCCTTTAGAGCAGGGGCTTGAAGAAACAGGGAAACACCTCAATGTCTTTTATAATTCAGCCTTGGAAGCTATATGCCATCACTTATGCCAAATTCTGTTGGTTGCAGAAACCAACCCTGATTTGGTGTGGGAGAGGACTGTACAAGGAGTGGATACCAGAAGGTGGGGATCACTGGGAGCCATTTTGGAGGCTGCAGTGTTAACGTATTGGGGAATTTTGTTCTAACAGCCACAGATCATGTGTACTAGAGATTACCAGTGTGCCACTGAACTCAGGAAAATTCAAAAAGAAATCAAAGTTTTTATACACTCTAATAAAAGAAGGGCTTTTCTATAATTCTGAGCCCTAAATCTGTTTCTTCACTTAACACTTTATACAAGTAAATAGGTGGATATCTCTGAGTGGTTGAAGTAGAAAGAGAGCAGCTCTCTAAAACAGATCCATTTCGTCTCCTTATTTCTTTCTGACTTCTGATCTCTAGGTCCTGTATTCATGTTTGTCAGATTTTCAATCCGTGCCCTTAGATAAACATAAAAATGTCATGCCTTTCTTTAATGTTATTTTAATGTTATTTTAACATTAAATATTTAATGTTTCTTTAATGTTAGTGTTTTATGTTATTTGGAACTTATTTATTTTTTAGAAACAGGATCTTGCTCTGGCACCCAGGCTAGAGTGCAGTGACATGATCATAACTCACTGTAACCTGGGCTCAAGTGATCCACCCACCTCGGCCTTCCAAAGTGCTGGGATTACAGGCATGAACCACCATGCCTGGGCCCCCATTTGGAATTTTCTTTTATATTTATTTATTTATTTACTTATTTAGAGATAAGGTCTCACTCTGTCACCCAGGCTGGAGTGCAGTGGTACAATCATGGCTCACTGCAGCCTTGACCTTCCAGGCTCAGGTGATCTTCCCACCTCAGCTTCCTGAGTAGCTAGAAATGCAGGCGCACTCCACTATGCCTGGATAATTTTTTGTAGAGTAGGGGTTTCACAATGTTGTCCAGACTGATCTCAAACTCCTGGACTCAAGCAATCCTCCTGCCTCAGCCTCTCAAAGTGCTTGGGATTACAGGCATGAGCTACCGTGCCCGGCCACCAGTTCTTTGATGGCCACAATTTCCTCTCATTCCATTGTGCATGCAACTTTGCAATGTGATTTTGCTGCTTTTTCCATCCAAAGGTGGAGCTCTTTCTCCACTCTCTTAAATCTGGTCTTGCTTTATGATTTGCTTTTTGACCCATTGAATGTGGTGGAAATAATGTTGCACAAGTCCCACTGCATAGGCTTTAAGTGGCTTTCAAGCTTTTGTCTGCCACCCTCTAAGAACACTATCCCAAGATTTCCATGTAAAGAAGCCAGACTAGCTTACTGGAGGATGGGGGGCCACAGGGAGGGGAACAGAGATGCCCCAGCTGACAGCTAGCACCAGCTGCCAGACCTATGATTTGAGCCTCCAGGTGAAGGTGGCTGTGTAAGTGAACCTAGGTGAGACCAACAGAGTAAGCGGCCAACTCATATAATCATGAGAAATAGTAATAAGTCAACATTTTAAGCTATTAGATTTGGGAGTGACTTGTTTTGTAGCAAAAGTTAACATATCTATGCTCCAGTGTGGTGGTAAGGTGGGTAAACAACTTTAGGGAAAAAATGGAACACTGAAGTACTTGATGTTGAATAGACATGACTGCTTTCCACTTAAGAAAAAACACACAAACTATTTTTTTTTTTAAGACGGAGTTTCGCTCTTGTTGCCCAGGCTGGAGTGCAATGGTGCGTTCTCGGTTCACTGCAACCTCCACCTCCCAGGTTCAAGCAATTCTCCTGCTTCAGTCTCCTGAGTAGCTGGGACTATGGGCACATACCACCACGCCTGGCTAATTTTTGTATTTTTAGTAGAGACGGGGTTTCATCGCATTGGTCAGGCTGGTCTCAAACTCCTGACCTCAGTTGATCCACCCGCCTTGACCTCCCAAAGTGCTGGGATTACAGACGTGAGCCACCACACCCAGCCCACACAAACTATTAACAGAGCACTTACTGTGGGAAAGGCATTTTGCTAAGCTCTTTGTATATGCTATCTCATTATACCTTCAACATAACTCTATTAAGTAGAGATATTATTATTTTTTCCCAAGGTCACAAACCATTAACTAGCACTTGTTTCAAACCCACACATATCTGACTCTAAAGCCTGTTTTAACCATTATCATGACTTCCCATAAAAAGCATCTCTAGGCCAACGCAGTAGCTCACACCTGTATTCCCAACACACTGGGAGGCTGAGGTGGGCGGATCACTTGAGCCCAGAAGTTTGAGACCAGCCTGGGCAACATGGTGAAACCCTGTCTCTACAAAAAATACAAAAGTAAACCAGGTGTGGTGGCATGGGCCTGTAGTCCCAGCTACTTGGGAGAACGAGGCGGGAGGATCACTTGAGCCCAGGAGGCAGAGGTTGCAGAGAGGCGAGATCACACCGCTGCACTCTCTAGCCTGGGCAACAAAGCAAGACTCTGTCTAAAAAAAAAAAAAGCCATCTCTAAAAATTTACCAATCCAATAAAAGTCATATTTAATGGCATGCAATTTTATTGATGCAGTCTTCAGTTTAAAAGTCTGTCACATAAAAATGAATAAAAATAAGTATGTGTTGGTATTTTAATTAGTTGGCTACAAATAAAGAAAAAACAACTTCAAATTAATACAAAGACAAGATAAAGATAACATAGAGTCATAATCTTACACACCCCCTCTGTTCTAAATACATAGCATGATATATAAAATGTGTAATGAGAAAATTAAAAAGACTTTCATAGACACAAAACACTGAGCAGGGCTGAAGCTGAGGGTCTGCCAGGCTCTGTCTGGTTCAAAAGGCTGTGGCAGCTCCAATTTCTGTTCCTATAGAATAACTGAAACTAACACTGCTTCCCTAAGATTTAAAATGAAAGCTTATTAACTAAATTAGGACTATTCTGCCTAAATTCTTTGAAAGGTGAAGTTTTGCTAGGCATGAAAGTGAGAGTAGCCCTAGGAGTGTAGGGGGGAAGCGAGCCAGAATCAGTAGGACACAAATCAACGGAGAAAATTTGCCATTCTGGCATCTCCTTTGAAACAAAATTCAAAGCCTATGTAAGTGTCGATCAATAGCAAACACCATGACCTGATGTCATCTCTTTTTTTCTTTTTTCTGAGACAGAGTCTTGCTCTGTCGCGCAGGCTGGAGTGCAGTGGCACGATCTCGGCTCACTGCAAGCTCAGCCTCCCGGGTTCAAGCAATTCTCCTGCCTCGGCCTCCCGAGTAGCTGGGACTACAGGCGCCCGCTACCACGCCCAGCTAATTTTTGTATTTTTAGTAGAGACGGGGTTTCATCATGTTGGCCAGGATGGTCTCAATCTCGACCTCGTGATCCGCCTGCCTGGGCCTCCTAAAGTGTTGGGATTACAGGCGTGAGCCACCATGCCCAGCCCCTGATGTCATTTTCTATGCCTATAGTTGTGAAAAAGTAGCTGTAAAATCCTAAAAGAATACAAGGTCATTATTCGATAAAGTTATCCTTTTCTTTGTAAAATGCAATAATGTACTCTATTCCTTCCAAAGATTTAAAAGTTTTTTTCCATGGAAAATTACAAAGACATGAGAGGCCAAGGCCGGCGGATCACGAGGTCAGCAGATCGAGACCATCCTGGCTAACACGGTGAAACCCCCGTCTCTACTAAAAATACTTTTAAAAAAATTAGCCCGGCACGGTGGCACACGCCTGTAGTCCCAGCTACTCTGGAGGCTGGGGCAGGAGAATGGCGCGAACCCAGGAGGCGGAGCTTGCAGTGAGCTGAGATTGCGCCACTGCACTCCAGCCTGGGCGACGGAGCAAGACTCTGTCTCAAAAAAAAAAAAAAGAAAGAAAGAAAAAGAAAAAAGAGAATTACAAAGACATAACTTAAGAATCTCAGTTTTCAAATATGGGGTAGAATTTTACAACTTTATATTTTGTGGTAGCAGAATAATGGCCCTCTAAAGATTCCCACACCCTAATCCCCAGAACCTACGAATATGTTACCTTACATAGCAAAACGGATTTTGCAGATGTAATTAAGAATACTTTATTTGGCCGGGTGCAGTGGCTCACACCTGTAATGCCAGCACTTTGGAAGGCTGAGGTGGGCAGACGGCCTGAGGTAAGGAGTTCAAGACCAGCCTGGGCAACATGGCGAAACCCCATCTCTACAAAAAAATACAAAAAATCAGCGGGGTGTGGTGGCACGTGCCTGTAGTCCCAGCTTCTCGGGAGGCTGAGGCCAGAGGGTCACTTGAGCCCGGGAGGTGGAGGTTGCAGTGAGCTGAGATCACGCCACTGCACTCCGCCTAGGGAACAGAGCAAGACTCCATCTCAAAAATAAATAAATAAAAAGTGAAAACACTCTAAATGTCTATCAACTGATGAATGGATAAACATTGTATATTACACAGAATATTATCAAAAAAATGAATGAAATATTGATTGATACATGCAACAGCATAGATAGCCCTTGAAAACATTATGCTAAGTGAAACATACAGAAGCTACGTACCATATGATTCCATTTATATGAAATAGCATTATATGAAATATTGAGAAGAAGCAAATCCATGGAGACAAAAGTAGCTTAGTGGCTGCCAATGGCTGAGAGGAGGGAAGAATAGGGAGTGAATGCTGTTAGGTATGAAGTTTCTTTCTAAGGTGATTAAAATGGTCTGGGATTAGACAGTAGTAATGGTTGTACAACCTTGCAAATATAGTAAAAACTACTGACTTTTACATCACAAAAGGTTGGATTTTATAGTATCTGAATCATATCTCCAGAAAAATAAAACAAAAAGGAATTAGAGCTTTATCAGATGACTTACAGGAACAACCAGACACAAACCATTTGTCATCTCATCAGGCCAGAAGCCAAGAATTTCATTTTATTTTTAGCTTATTTTTTTTTTCTTGAGCTGGAGTCTTGCTCTGTCACCCAGGCTGGAGTGCAGAGGCGGGATCTTGGCTCATTGCAAGCTCCGCCTCCCGGGTTCATGCCATTCTCCTGCCTCAGCCTCCCAAGTAGCTGGGACTACAGGCGCCCACCACCATGCCCGGCTAATTTTTTGTATTTTTAGTAGAGACGGAGTTACACCGTGTTAGCCAGGGTGGTCTCGATCTCCTGACCTCGTGATCCGCCCGCCTCGGCCTCCCAAAGTGCTGGGATTATAGGCGTGAGCCACTGCGCCTGGCCTATTTTTAGCTATCTTTATGTAACTGGTTTTTCCATTTATGGAAGGCTTCCCCTAAAAATACATTTATATTAAGTTTATGGAAGGTTTCCTTTACAAACACATTTACATTAAAATCTGAAGTTAATATAAATAATATTTAAAACATTCAGTATATAATAATGTATGTGGCTGACCCTGAAGTTTGGGAAAGTCCTGGTGTCCTATTCAGCACTTTTCAAAACCAGTAATACCATCTAGATTAATAATAAAGTAAAACTTAATACACCATTCGTTTCCCAATGCCATGTAAATCCTTAGATGTGTTCTTTGAGACACAGCTTCACTCTGTCACCCAGGCTGAAGTGCAGTGGTGCGATTTTGGCTCACTGCAACCTCTGCCTCTTGGTTTCAAGCAATTCTCGTGCCTCAGCCTCCCAAGTAGCTGGGACTACAGGTGTGCGCCACCATGCCCAGCTAATTTTTGTATGTTTAGTAGAGACGGGGTTTCGCCGTGTTGGCCAGGCTGGTCTCAAACTCCTGACTGCAAGTGATCTGCCAGCCTCAGCCTCCCAAACTGCTGGGATTACAGGCGTGAGCCACCGTGCCCAGCCCTTAGATGTGGTCTTTAAAGTATAATCCTTTTTAAAAAAATACTTCCAAGGGAATTTTCATGGGTTTGTTAGATTATTCCTCATCATAGGTTTGATTCCTTCTCATCAAAAGCTGTCATCCCCACTGCCTCTCCATATAGCCAAGTATCCTAAACTGTGCAAGCTGAAGTGCCTTGGAGTACCTCAGGAAAAACGCTGACACTGACACATCTTTTGTATAAACTACTAGTTCCAGGTAGTTCAGTTTCAATATGATATGGCACTACATTCCCTTTGATGGCATCCTATCCTTGTGAAGCTGGGTTTGGAGCCACTGGTATGACAAAAAGCACCATGCAAAAATCAATGTGGAAGAAATATGGACAATGGTGACCAATCTGATTTCAATTTTGAGAAATTGTACGGAGCCCAAAAGGCACACACATTCAATTAGTAACTGTGATGATTTAAGGATGAGATAAAAATTATCACATCAGGCTGGGCACAGTGGCTCACACCTGTAATCCCAGCACTTTGGTAGGCCAAGGCAGATCACCTGAGGCCAGGAGTTCATTACAGCCTGGGCAACATAGCCAGAGCCCCATCTCTACAAAAAAATTAGGTGGGCGTGGTGGCACGTGCCTGAAGCCTCCGCTACTCAGGAGGCAGAGGTGGGAGGCTTACTTGAACCCAGGAGTTGGAGGTCACAATGAGCTATGACCCTCCAACCTGGGCAACAGAGCCAAGACACTGTCTCTATTTTTAAAAAAATCATCACATCACGCTCTTGTGTATAGTTTTTTTCAAATGGCTACTAGAGTTGTTAGAACATAAGTTAATAAATGTAACTATCAGGTATTTCTTTTGGCCAAGGAATGGCCTGAAAAAAATTACTGAGATTCTAATGATGTCAGAAACTAAAAGTCTGAGAATCTCTGGGTCACCTACATACATACATATATATATATATATCGAGACGGAGTTTCGTGCTTGTTGCCCAGGCTAGAGTGCAATGGCACAATCTCGGGTCACCGCAACCTCCACCTCCCAGGTTCAAGTGAATTCTCCTGCCTCAGCCTCCCAAGTTAGCTGAGATTACAGGCATGCACCACCACGCCCAGCTAATTTTGTATTTTTAGTAGAGACGGGGTTTTTCCATACTGGTCAGGCTGGTCTTGAACTCCTGATCTCAGGTGATCCACCTGCCTCAGGCTCCCAAAGTGCTGGGATTACAGGTGTGAGCCACTGCGCCCGGCCTTCCTCATACAACTATATACACCCCAAACTTGCCATCATTCTTTAGTTCTTGTGCAACAGTTCTCTGATTTAAGCAGTATGTAAGCGGATCAGTTGCTCACATTACAGTCCCACCTGTTGATAGGAAATGCCTGTTCTAATTCCTGCCATAAGGTGACAAATCAAATAGAAGCAGAGTAGAAACTGGACTATCTTCCTAGTCCAATGAGGAGTTGCATAGTGAGCAGATACACTCCCCGTCTCAGCTCCCCAGGATTACTTCATAAACTATGAAAATGACCATGAGGCAGGCACCAGAACCACTCAACACACATCCATAGTCAGGAGTGCTCACCTGTCTGGGCCAGAGAATTCAACACCATCTACTATCCCCAACCAGGACTTCTGCGGGTAAATCATGCCACTTCTGATTTCTCCTCAAATTCTCTACCCTAAAAAGGAGCTTCCAATAAGTGACTCAGACCCCAGCTAGCAGTTACTGTCCTAAATTATATAGTAGTATAGCAAGGCCACATAAATCCAAGGCATTACACTGTGATCGTTACTGTGTTAAATATGTATTTTTTTGAAACTATTCTTTTTAATTATAGTTTAAGTTCCGGGGTACACCTGCAGGATGTGCAAAATATGTACTTCTTTAAGATGTTTCCACAGGTACAACAGCAGAACTACATTTAGAATTCACAAATAATAGACTTTACATTTGTAATCCTTTAATTCCATTCATAGCAATTTGGAAAAGGAATGAAAATAAAATATTTAGGGTTTCTACTCTTGAAAATGAGACACAAATTAGCGGGGCATGGTGGTGTGTGTCTATAATCCCAGCTACTTGGGAGGACAAAGCAACAGAATCGCTTGAACCTGGGAGGCGGAGGTTGCAGTGAGCTGAGATCGCACCACTGCACTCCAGCTTGAGTGACAGAGCAGGACTCTCTCTCTCTCTCTCTCAAAAAAAAGACACAAACCAATCAAAATAAATTTTAAAATGTTTAAACCAAATTCATATACACTGTATATATAAATGTATGGCATACTCAAATATATTTTAAAAAGAAAAAAGAAAGAGGGGATTTGCCCATAATCAAAACTTTATTGAAAAACTGGCACCAAAATAGGAGATTACTGTTGTATACCTTACAAAACCAAATGTAATTACATTATCTTGGTAAATTAATTAGAATTATGGAATTTATGATAAGGCTTTCTGTGAGATAACACAAAATTCAGGAAGCTGTTTGAATCATTAGTGTTGCTTTCTTCTAAATGAACACCCTGCAAAAGAATCATGAGAGTATATTAAACAAGTGCATTCTACCTTTGCTATAATTTTAATGACAAAAAGTACTTTTCAGTAAAATACTGAAGTTTTAAGAATATTGGATTAATACTCATATACAGATTATTTATCCTTTTATACCAGAAATTTGCTATAATACATCTATCATATCTGAGTTTACTCTGGTATGACTATAAGTGTCACTCCTGTTTCTCAAATGCTATAATGAAGTCTACTTAAGACCATAAGCCTGAATTCAACAGTGAAGACTGTTTCAAGCAAGCTGTCAGAAGATATACTCTTAATTTTTAGGAACTATTCTGAATACTTTTCTCAAGGAAATAATTTTGATTAGAGGCATTTTCAGACCTATTAGGAAAACTCTAGAACAGACACACCCATTAAACCATCTGTCAGCATATGGGCACTAAATTCCAAAATCATGACATGACATACTTTGTTTCAAAAATCTCACAAGTATACTCAGCAATATTACTTAGCAACATTACTCTTAAAATATCATGTGCTGACTCCATATTTAGATCTCACCAGGTCACACCAAATAGATCTCGGATTTGCTGCCAATCCACTTAACTCTTCCAGTGAGAGCATGGAACTTACAGCTCCCCAAAATATCACAAGCAAATTTATAACATCATTACGGAATTGTAAATGTACAAGTATTACTATGGAAACTATATATATAATTTTTTTTCTTATTGCACTAAAGTGAAAGAGGAATTAAAATTAGGTTTTTATATTAATCATTGCAGTTGCTCATAAAAATAAAACCTCTGGCATTTTAACTTATATATTAGCTATCTGTTGCTTAGCTGGCAATGATTAAAAAAAACTATTATATGTACTAAATACATAAGGAACAAAATTTTGTAAGAGAAATTTTTAAATTCTATATGGTTTTAAAAATCTATATGTCCTGGCCGGCAAAGTGGCTCATGCCTGTAATCCCAGCACTTTGGGAGGCCGAGGCGGGCGGACCATGATGTCAGGAGATCAAGACCATCCTGGCTAACACAGTGAAACCCCGTCTCTACTAAAAATACAAAAAATTAGCCAGGCATGGTGGCACGCGCCTGTGGTCCCAGCTACTCGGGAGGCTGAGGCAAGAGAATCACTTGAACTGGGGAGGCAGAAGTTGCAGTGAGCCGAGATGGCGCCACTGCACTCCAGCCTGGGCGACAGAACGAGACTCCTAATAAAAAAATAAATAAATAAATAAATAATAAATCCGTATGTCCTATAACATGTAGTTATTCTTTTGCTTCTATTCTGATTTAATTGATTCCAAGTTCAGCAAACTAAGTGAATAAATGTGTTCTAAACCAAGAAAAATAAGTCAATGGAGTTCACTGCAAGGTCAAGAGTATAAATATAACCATTTGAACAGGGCATTCTTTACCGAAAGCACACAATGAAAGATAAGTTATTTTGGTAATCATTAAGATTTCTTTAAACTTTTCAGTGAAGATAGAGACATTTATAATCAATCTCAACACTGGGTTGGAGAATGCCAAATGATATACCTTCTGTGAGTCTGGCCTTTCCTCCTGTAGGCTGGCACAACACTGTTGAACAACCCACACAAAGAACCACTGTCTGAGCATGGCTGAAAACCGTGGTGATCTTGTAGCAACCTAGAAAAAAAAGGCAATGTTAAAAGTGAAAAGCAGAGGAAAACAGCACCTGCTCGACATTTCTGGTAATATGTAAAAAAATTAGTAACTTTAGTGCTATGAAACAGCAAGCCACATGTGTAATATAAACATTTCTAGCAGCGACACAAAATTTTTTAAAAACAGGTAAAATCAATAATATATTTCATTAAACTTAATATTTCCAAAATATCATTTCAACATGTAATCAATGTATTTTTTTTCTGTGCTACATCGTCAAAATCCAGTGAGTATTTTACAATTAAAGAACATCTCTATTTTGACTATCCGCATTTTGATTATCCACAAGTGCTCAGTAGCCACATTCAGCTAATGGCCATTGTATTGGGCAGCACAGCTTTAGACTGAAGAATCAACAGACTTTTCTTTGTATCATGAAATAGAAAACTCATCATCTGAAGAGCTTAAAGACTTGCTAAGTCAAATAGCATATCTCCTTTGAATGCCCGTTTTCACTTACCCCGAAATGTTCCCACAATGGTTTCAGTACATTTATTATGAAAATGTCCCTGACATTTCCAATTCTGTAATCCCATTTCTACTCAATAGAAGGTTCTAATGTATCTTAACTATACACACCACACTAGCAATCCCTACAGAAATTTTCCTTAGTAAAGGAATTAAGATTTCAAATTTTACCTGGACATTTTACATCCATAAAGTAAGAATTTGGACTTTGTACTAGGCGTTTCTTTTTATGTTTTTTCTTTTCCTCTTCCAAGGACGGATGTAGTAAATCTCTAGCCAACTGAACAAAGAAGCATATTATTACTATTAGTTTTAAACCACAATCCTGGCACATTTAACCATACGTGAAATATACATGCAAAAACAGGAATAACGGTCATCCTCGGCAGAAGCAACACGTCAGATAGTAAAGTTATTTTTCGAAACCTGTTAATAACTTTCATCAATACTTTTCATAATACTTGTGTTCTCCAAGTCCCTAGAAAAGGGCTTTCGGACGATCAGGAAACATATGGTAAGGCAAACTCTGTCCTTTACTCAACTGCGTAATGAACTGTCTTCAATGAAAACTGCGCGAAGTCGAGGTGCTAAGTAAAGAAAGTGACCCCGACTGTGGACTCGCTTAGAGTAGAAACTGCTGAAGTCGACCAGAGAACGCCAGCGCCTGGGTGACTTTTGCTCCTGTGGCTCAACAGCTGATCTGACAGGAATTCTTGCTGAGCGACCGTCCTTGACGGAATTAATATATAAGGCAACAACGAGGACAGTTTTTAAAAAAGGAAAACAAGTAGGAAATCGCTTCCGAAAGAAGGCAGAGGGGGCGAGAAACACCAAGCACTGGGAAAGCAAAAAGACCCAAAGATCACAGCCTCAGGGGCACCCTCAAAAACCCAGACCGCTCATAAGCTACACAGAGAGCTGTTCCCCTCCCAGCCACCGCCTCTGAATTGCAGCCCACGCCCCTGCAGGGCCAGCCGCGCCGCGCTGACCGGGCAAGTCACTACATGCCCGCCACGCGCGAAGACGCTGCGCAACGGGAGCCGCCTCGCTACTCTCGGGCACTACCGGCCCGAGAGGCAGCCGGACTCATCCGTCCCATATGACCCTCGGTAAAGAAGCCCAAAACAAACCCGGAGCCCGATGTAAACAACTCACAGGCATGTTGATCTTCTCGCAAGCTCAGCCCTACCAGACCTCTCAGCCCACACAGCTAGCAAGCTACAAGCGATCTGCGCTCGGCATCAACTTCCGGGATAGAAGCGGCTGGGAGGAGCGGCGGGGAGGGGCTTGTCCGCTCTAGGCCCTCCTCTCGGTGGTAGGGGGACGCTCCAGCCGGGTCCTTGGGTCCAGGGCGCAGGGAAGACCCGGGGATGGCGCGCGTTCCAGGGTGCTAAGTCCCGTGGGTCTAACGGGCTTGTTGGCGAGGGCCGCGGGCTCTGCAGTGCCTGAGGCCAGAATCTGGCTGGGGAGCGGCCTCGGGCTTAGGCCATGGCGAGGGAGCGCCCGCGGCCACCCTGGCCGGCGCCACCCCGAAACCCGGCGGGCCGCTGAGCCCCGGCCCCGGCCCCCTGGCCCGCTCTCGGTTAGCTCTGGGGGTGGGCACACGGGGCAATGCCACTATTCTCTTCTTCTGTGTATTAAAAAATACAGTATTATTAACCATTAATACGTGCCAGAGAGATTATGAAAGAGGCTCGTATCCTTTTGGCTTCCCTTTTCAAGGCGCAGATTTCGAAGTTTTCTGCGGGGTATGACTGTACCTTAGGTTTGCTTTGTTCTGAAAAAAAGTTTTTAAAACAGCACGGATTCGCTGCTGTGCTTCGTTCACTAAGAGACCCCACCCCTTCCGAGGATTACACGTACTTTGCAGAGTGGGCAACTAGGGGGCTGAGAAAGGCGAATGTCACCGATGACCGAACAGGAGTCTTTATCATTATTATTATTTGAGACGAGGTCTCGCTCTTTTGCCCAGGCTGGAATGCAATGGTGCCATCACAGCTCACTGCAGCCTCGACCTCCTGGGCTCAAGCGATTCTCCGGCCTCAGCCTCACGAGTAGCTGGGACCACAGGAACACGCCACTATTCTTTTTTTTTTTTTTTTTTCCCTTGGAGACAGTGTCCTGCTATATTGCCCAGGCTGGTCTCCAACTCCTAGGCTCAAGGAGTCCTCCCACCTCAGCCTCCCAAGTAGTTGGGACCACCGGCGCGTGACAGCATGCTCTATTTTTGAGGAGGAAACTCTATGCTTGAAAGATGGGTGTCATGGCCGACCAAAAGGCAAGAAACCAGAAAGACACTTTACCAGAAAATTGGTCTAACTGGATTTTTTTTTTTTTTTTTTTTGGCGGAGTCTTGCTCTGTCGCCCAGGCTGGAGTACAGTGGCGTGATCTTAGCTCACTGCAACCTCCGCCTCCTGGGTTCATGCGATTCTCCTGCCTCAGTCCTCCCAAGTAGCTGAGATTACAGGTGTCCACCACCATGTAATGGTAGCCAAACACCGGCTACTTTTTGTGTTTTTAACAGACAGGGGATGGGGGGGGCGGGGTTTCACTATGTTGGCCAGGCTGGTCTCCAACTCCTGACCTCAAGTGATCTGCCCGCCTTGGCCTCCCAAAGTGTTGGGATTACAGGCGTGAGCCACCGCATCCGGCCCTGACTTGATGTTCTTAATCACCTTATTTGTCTTTACAAAAAGGATACATGTATAATATGCATTTTGGGAAATGCAGAAAAATAGAAGAAAATTTACCATCTGGAGATAAACATTTTTTACTTTTGACCTATATCCTTCCCAATATTTTTTACTCTCTTGGATATAGGTTTATTTTGGGTTTTGACTTAACCTAATTGGGATCATCTTGTGCATAATCTTTTGTAGACTTGAATTTTCCTCCCACTTACTATAAAATGAGCATTGTTCCATGTCACTACATATTCTTTTTTTTTTTTTAAACAAAGTCTCACTGTGTTGCCCAGGCTGGAGTGCAGTGGCACAATCTTGGCTAACTGCAGCCTCGACCTCCTGGGCTCAAGCAATTGTCCCCCTTCAGCCTCCTGAGTAGTTGGGACTGCAGGTGCAAGCCACCATGCCTGGCTAATTTTTGTAATTTTTGTAGAGATGGGGTTTCGCCATGTTGCCCAGGCTGGAATATTCTACATTATGCTTCTTAATGGGCATATAGCATTTGTCCTGTGACTATATATATCTTCATTTCAGCCATACACTAAATTGGGCATTAGGTTTGGGTTTTTAAATATTTGATACTTAAAAATTAATAAAATATTGGTGAATATTAAATATTTAATGTGTATAAGTATATAGAATAATACAATTGTATACACAGAATAGTGGCCCCCAAAGACATCAGTGTCCTAATCCTCAGAACCTTTAGTTACGTGGCAAGTGGAATAAAGGTTGCTGATTAGTTGATTTAATCTAGAAGGATTATCCTGGATTATCTGTGTAGGCCCAGTGGAATCACAAGGGTTCTTAAAAGTGGAAGAGGAAGACAGAAGAGCGAGAAAGAGATGTGGTAATGGAAGAAGGTCTGAGAGGTGCTATGTTGATGGCTTGTAGATGGAAGAGGGCCATGAGCCAAGGAATGTGGGCAGCTTCTAGAAGCTAGAAAAGGCAAGGAAATGGACTCCCTCCTGGATCCCCCAGAGAGGGACACAGCCCTGCCAACATCTCAACTTTAGCCCAGTAAGACCTGGCTCAGACTTCTGTCCAGAACTGTAAGATAATAAATTTGTCTTGTTGCCTGTAATTTCAGCACTTTGGGAGGCCAAGGCGGGCAGATCACCTGGGGTCAGGAGTTCAAGATCAGCCTGGCCAACACGGTGAAACTGCGTCTCTACTAAAAATACGAAAATTAGCCAGGCGTGGTGGCACATACCTGTAGACACCAGCTACTTGGGAGGCTGAGGCAGGGGAATTGCTTGAACCTGGGAGGCAGAGGTTGCAGTGAGCGGAGATGGCGCCAATGCACTCCAGCCTGGGCAACAGAGTGAGACTGTCTCAAAAAATAAATAAATAAATACATTTGTGCTGTTTTAAGCCATTACATTTATGGTAATTGGTTACAGCAACAATAGAAAACTAATGCAATAATGAAGATCCATGTACCCACTACCTAGCTCTGTCAAAGCTTAACATTCAATACTCCCTCCCAGCAACATTTCATTATTAACGCTACAATAAACATTCTTATAGATATGTTTTTGTGTTTGTCCTCATTCCCTTAGGATAAATTCCTGGAGGAGGAATTGCTGAGTCAAAAGTTATGCACGTTTTAAGGTTTGTAATATAAACTGCCAAATTACCCTCCAAAAAAGCGAAACCAATTTATTTTCCAGATATAAATGTATGTGAATGTCCCTTTCTTTGCACCCTTGACAATACTGGATATTATGTTTTTCCCTATCTCAATCCAGAAGAACTATTGTTTTGAACTAATATTTTGTCATATTTCACTGTTGTTGTAATTAATATTTTCCGTATGCTCATTGGCCATTAGCATTTTTCTATTTTTGTTTTCTTGTGTTTTTGAAACAGGGCCTTGCTTTATTGCCCAGGCTGGAGTGCAGGAGTGCAGTCATGGCTCACTGCAGCATCAAACTCCCAGGCTCAAGCAATCCTCCTGCCTCTGCCTCTGCCTCTCAGAATGCCGGGATTACACTGTGACCCACTGTG
This sequence comes from Nomascus leucogenys, assembly GCF_006542625.1. Taxonomy (NCBI): domain Eukaryota; kingdom Metazoa; phylum Chordata; class Mammalia; order Primates; family Hylobatidae; genus Nomascus; species Nomascus leucogenys. The sequence continues at coordinate 82,353,983 of NC_044386.1, forward strand.
CCCTGCCTAATTTTATTTTTTGATAATTTGTTTTAATCATGCAGAAGTTTTTAATGTTATTCACACACACACATACATATTTCAAATTTATTGCTTTTTTCCCTTTTGCTATTGTGTTTAGAGAGGACTTGGTCACTGTAGGATTAACTGAATATTTGCTGTTGCTTTCTTCTAATTCTCTTGTTGTGATATTTATTCTTTAACTTTTTAATTAAGTTGGAATTTATTTTGGCACTTCATGTATCATAGGTCTCAGAACAATTTCTGATTATTAGGCCTAGTTATGGCTTCAGTTCTTGTTAACTAATGCCCGGTATAGTGTCAAAAACCTCCAGCCTCTGAGACACTCACAGGCAGCCTGAGAAATAAAATTTTCCAGGTCAAGAAGACCTGGACTCTAATTACAACTCTGCCTCCTCCTCCTCCAAAGCTCAATTTCTCCTAAAATGTTTTCAGGCCCCTGCACTGATGGCAGATGGAGGGCCCTGGAGTCCCTTTACATTTAGCACCCTGCTCTCAGGGATCCTGCAGAAAGAGCTCCCACCTGGCTTTCCAAAGAACTGTAAAGCACTAGTCAAAATCCTATTTACTGCCCTGAGAACTTTCCAGCCATTCTAGCTGGCCAGGTCTAAGTAGGTGCAACTGAAACCTCCCATTTGGCACTGGCTCCCTTCACCTCAGAAGGGTGTGGGGGCCATCTCTACTCCCATCTCCCTTTACCAAATTCTTTTTTTTTTCCAAATTCTTTTTTTTTTTTTCTTTTTAGATGGAATTCCAGGCTGGAGTGTAGTAGTCCGATCTCAGCTCACTGCAACATCTGCCTCCTGGGTTCAAGTGATTCTTGTGCCTCAGCCTCCCAAGTAGCTGGGACTACAGGTGCGCACATCATGCCCAGCTAATTTTTGTATTTTTAGTAGAGACGAGGTTTCACCATGTTGGCCAGGCTGGTCTCAAACTCCTGACCTCAGGTGATCCGCCCGCTTCGGCCTCCCAAAGTGCTGGGATTACAGGTGTGAGCCACTGCGCCCAGCCTCCCTTTACCAACTTCTAGTGCCAGGAAAACACACAGGTGTTCAGACAGGCTAAGCCGGGAACCCAACCAGTGCTAAATTTCAGGCCCCAAGTGCTGCTCTAAATAAATCAGATCCCCAGCTTTCCCCCGGACTGAAGTTTTTCAATGCCTATGCCCTTTTTCCAGAAAGATGATCAAGGGTTTAGTTTAGTTTTGATTTTAAGAAATTCAGGCCAGGCGCAGTGGCTCATGCTTATAATCCCAGCACTCTGGGAGGCCAAGGCGGATGGATGATTTGAGGTCAGGAGTTCAAGACCAGCTTGACCAACATGGTGAGACCCCGTCTTTACTAAAAATACAAAAATTAGCCAGACATTGAGGTGTGTGCCTGTAATCCCAGCTACTCAGGAGGCTGAGGTAGAAGAATCATTTGAACCCGGGAGGCGGAGGTTTCAGTGAGCTGAGATCGCGCCACTGCACTCCAGCCTGGGCAACAGAATGAGACTCCGTCTCAAAAAAAAAAAAAAAAAAAAAATTAGAGTTTGAGGTGGAGGTCCTAAAGATAACTTTTCTTTTTTTGAGTCAAGGTCTCACTCTGTTGCCCACACTGGAGTGCAGTGGTATGAAACCGCTCACTGTCGCCTTCACGTCCTCACTCAAGCAGTCTCACCTCAGCCTCCAGAGTAGCTAGGACCATAGATGTGTATCACCACACCTGACTCATTTTTTTAAAATTTTGTAGAGACGGGGTTTTGCCATGTTGCCCAGACTGAAGATAACTTTTCTTTTTCTTTTTTTTGAGATGGAGTCTCACTCTGTCGCCCAGGCTGGAGTGCAGTGACATGATCTCAGCTCACTGCAACCTCCGCCTCCTGGGTTCAAGCAATTCTCCTGCCTCAGCCTCCCCAGTAGCTGAGACTATAGGCATGTGCCACTGCGCCCAAGCTAATTTTTATATTTTTAGTAGAGACGGGGTTTCACCATGTTGGCCAGGCTGGTCTCGAACGCCTGACCTCAGGTGGTCCACCCACCTTGGCCTCCCAAAGTGTTGGGATTACAGGCGTGAGCCACCGTGCCCGGCCTAAAGATAACTTTTCATACCCTTTCTAAGTATTTTTCTGAGACGCTCCGAGAAATCTGTGTGGTCAGGAAACTAAAGCAAGACTGCCTTCTTTTTTTCTCTTCCTTCTATTGTCCACCTGTTGGCAGTTATTAAAGTGCTTGTGGCTCATTCTCAACACACTCCTGAAATCAGCAGCAACTTCTGCAAGTGTGCGTCTTTTCTGCATACCAGTTCTCCAACAGGACCACACCTATGGCCCCCAAAGTGCCAACTGTAGAGTTGCCATCTATCTGTTATTCATGAGGATGCCTCATGAAACTCTCTTCAGTCATCCCTTCTGAGTGGCCATCTGTGATCTGCCAAGACCCTGACACGAGGATCCCCTGTCAGGATGTGGTCCTCTTTTAGCCTAGAAGGCTTTGCAGTTGGGGTCCATCTGCTTCTCAGTCATCAATCAAACCAAATCACCGCAGAAACATCCTTTGTCCCCGCCTGTGGGACCATTCAGTTTTAACAGGCTGTGGCTCCTCCTGTTCTGTGCTTGAAATGGATATGGGAATCTTAAAGGAGACAGCCTGTAGTCCTAGCCATGTATATCCTTGCCACTTTGTGGACCAGCCACCTACAAACTTTTTGGAAATAGAGACTCTCAGGCACCACCCCTGACCTACTGAGTCAGAATCTGCATTTTAACAATAGTGATCCTTGTGCACATCTCTGTGTGAGAAGCACTGGCCTAGATATATCACACGGCCATTCTCTCTGGAGTCTTCCTACCTCCCCGCTGGGGCTGTCAGGAAGCCAGAACCCAGGTTTCTGCTACTCCAGGGTAACAAATCAAGGATTTTTCTCTATATTGGAACAGGAAAGCACTCCTCTTTCACTGCTTCTCCAAGATACTCTATTCATTCCAGCAAATCTCATTCTGTCTTACCATATCTAGGAAACTTTTAAGTCAGTGATTCCAAAGTTGTTTGCTTTTTGGAATCACCAAAGGAGCAGCTGATGTCAATTAAATTAGAGTATTTAGGGGTGGAACCCAGGCGGCAGTATTTTTAAAACTCCCCAGGTGATTCCATGAACAACCAGCGTTGCACTTCTGCTATAAATTGTCTGGAGGGCTTAGAATTTGTAAAAGCAAAGCCTAGAAAGTACTATACACGTCTAATGCTTAAAAGGAGAATGAGGGGAAAAATACAGGGAGAAAAAAATCATTAATATTTCAAAATAGCCAAGCTTGGCAGCCAGGTGAGATCTCCCAGCACCTGTCCTGCTTGCCTTGATGATCAGGTCTCTTCATTTCCCCTACCATTGCTTCCTGCAAACCTTCTCACTACCCGCCCGAGACTCCAGAGGAGAAGGTGAGCTACTGAGAGGCACGGTGTTGTCTCAGACTTCATTGTAACCCACAGTTCATAGTGTCAAGGTGTTTTATGAAGGTGCTGAGGCCAGCATAAATTTATGCAAATATCTCTCCCCTTTCTGAACTCTTAATCCCTACCTTAACCACTTGTCAATAACTACTGCTGTCTTATATGAACTTTTTAAAAAATGCTCTTATACTGCTATGCTATTTCACTTCCCATGTGTCATGCCTTCTCTTCCCCAAAAGTCCATAGGCTTTTTTTTTTTTCCTGAGATGGAGTCTCGCTCTTGTTGCCCAGGCTGGAGTGCAGTGACACAATCTCGGCTCACTGCAACCTTCACCTCCCAAGTTCAAGCAATTCTGCCTCAGCCTCCTGAGTAGCTGGGATTACAGGCGTGAGCCACTGTTTAGTAGAGAGGGGGTTTCACTATGTTGGCCAGGCTGGTCTCAAACTCCTGACCTCAGGTGATCTGCCTGCCTTGGCCTCCCAGAGTGCTGGGATTACAGGCGTGAGCCACTGTGCCTGGCCCATAGGATTCTTGAAGATCAGGATTTGGTCTCATCTCCCCGAAAGCCTAGCACAGTGCATAATGGGCACTCCAGGAATATGCTGAGTACCATACTCAATAGAGCTGACTTGATGGTCATTCTTTAACAACAATTCCAGTTATCCAGAATCCCTTTCTTCTCGTCATAGTTTTAGTTGATCCTTCTTGATGCACGCCTTTGATCATTCCTCTGTCTCAACTTGGTGTTATGAGAAAAGACCAAAAGACCACTGAATTCTGACTAAGCCTCGGTTAACTTGTTTCTAAAGTTAGGAAAGGCCAGGTGCGGTGGCTTACAACTGTAATCCCTACACTTTGGGAGACCAAGGTGAAAGGATTGCTTAAGGCCAGAAGTTCAAGACCAGCCTGGGTAACATAGCCAGATCTCATTTCTACAAAAAAAAGAAAAAAGAACATTAGCTGAGAATGATGGCATGTGCCTGTGGTCCCAGCTACTCAGGAGGCTGAGGTGGGAGGATCGCTTGAACCCAGGAGGGTGAGGCTGCAAAGAGCCATGATTGCACCACTGCACTCCAGCCTGGGCGACATTGAGACCCTGTCTCCAAAAACAAATAAATAAGATAAAATTAGGAAAATGATTTAAAGTCACTGCAGAGTTAATGCGACACTGTAGTAACCTCTGCTTCTTCTTCCCTTGGGAAGTGAGTACAAGCAAAATAAGTGAAAAGCATTCGGTTTTTCCATTAGATAAAAGCGGACTAAAAGGCTAATGGGCTAAAGGGCTCAAAGTATAAAGAAGAATGGTGTTCTATTTATTCACACTGAAAAACTTATTCAACTATACGGAATGTCTGCTATATACAAAACAGCAATTTGGAAACCCTATTTCCTGGGAGCACAGAAACTTTAATAGCCGTTTAACCTCTCTAAGTTGTGTCTCTATCTATAAAATGAAAATATTTATACCTATTTCATAAGGTTATATGAAGAAAAAATGAGATGAGGCATGGTATACCACAAGTGTTCAATAAATGCCAACTGTAATTCCTAGTGGTTGTCAGGAAGCCAGAACCCAGATTCCTACTACTCCAGGGTAACAAATCAAGGATTTTTCTCTACATTGGAGCAGGAAAGCACCTCTCTTCCCCTGTTCATTTGGAATGAACAAAAATATCTTGTTCATTCTAGCAAATCTCATTCTCTCTTACCACTTCTAGGAACCCTCTAAGTCAATGAAACCCAAATTTGTTGTACATTAGAATCACCAAAGGAGCAGCTGAAGTCGATTAAATTAGAGTACATGGGGTAGAACCCAGCTGGCAGTATTTTTGTAAACTCTCCAGGTAATTCCATCAGTAGCTAGGGTTGAGAACCACTGCTGTATGAGTTCTCCGGGGTGCTTAGCGTTTGCAAAAGAAATCAGTTAGCTCTGGGAATCTTGGACTGATGGCATTTCCCTCATAACAACTTGTAAAATGCAATGTCATTACAACAGTTCTGCCTTAAGGAAGGTTATGAGAATATGTTCTATCTGCAAAAAATACTGAATCAAAAGCTGAGACTGTTATTTCAAGATCCAATAGGTGGCACAAGGAGCCACTTACACAGGACAAGTGCCGGCCAGCAGAGAACTTTAACTTCCTGTTTCCAGGGGGCCTTCACCTTGGAGATGTCTTCCTACTCATGTTACACAGCCATTCCATAAGTAGCTATGCATAATAGGCCCCTTCAATATACAGACCATAGTTATTTTGGGTTTTCCTAAAGACAGAATATGTGGCCTACAGGGCAGGTGAGAGTAAAGCTAGTCTTCCCTAAGTATTTCCCCCAATATTTCACTCATCTGAAACTCATTAACTAAAGGAAACCACTTAAATTCCAATTGCCCTCACACAAAAGTGAAATAGCAGCAGGTGGCTCACGCCTGTAATCCCAGCACTTTGGGAGGCCGAGGCAGGCGGATCACTTGAGGTCATGAGTTTGAGACCAGCCTGACCAATATGGTGAGACGTGCCCGCCCCCGCCCCATCTCTACTAAAAATACAGAAATTAGATGGGTGTGGTGGCGGGTGCCTATAATCCTAACTACTCGGGAGGCTGAGGCAGGAGAATCACTTGAACCCGGGAGGAGGAGGTTGCAGTGAGCTGAGATAGCAGCCACTGTACTCCAGGCTGGGTGACAGAGCGAAACTCCATCTCAAAACAAACAAAAAAACGTGAAATAGCATTGGCTTTAAATATATTTTTATAGACACATAATTGAACAATCTACTAGAAGGGCTATTGTCATTTAGTAGTGCCAGGCCAGTAGTCATTGGGTAGCATAGACTCTCAAGCAGTAGGGCATTGGTCAGTGAGCTTGGAGGTGGGGAGGAAGGGGTAGGTGTGCTGATCAGTAGTGTTTGCTAATTTCCATGGTGAAAATATTCCCACTATGACCACTTTCAATCTACTAAGGTGAAGTCAGTTTACAGAGAGTTGGGAAGAGATGAGCACAACCTTCTGATGGGTAATGCCTAAGTCTTTTTGGAGTATTTCCATTATCATCAGAACTGCTAATAAAATATCTGTAGTGATCATCTTGGGATTCTTTTTCTCTATCCTCTGATCAAAAAGCAGGGAGCAGAAATGAAAAATGAAAGAAAGAATGATCTGTTAGACTAATCCACAGACTGGAAAATTGGCCTTGAATAAAGAAGAGTTGACCTTCTTAATAATTTTACCTGCCTGGGCATAATACATTGCACAGAGTAAGGGCTCTATGGGACATTGCTTTCTGACTTGTAAATAATGTGGTTATATATTAAAGATAGAATTTCAGATTAGAGGCCAGGTGTGGTGGCTCACGCCTGTAATCCTAGCAGTTTGGGAGGCCAAGGCAGGAATATCACTTGAGCTCAGAAGTTCGAGACCAGGCTGGGCAACATAGTGAGAAACCATCTCTACTGAAAAAAAAAAAAAGAAAAAACTTCATTCCACATTAGGGATAATCCACTCCAATTTTAGACAGTTCTACTTATTCCTTATGTTGTATCAAAATCTGCTTGCTTTTTAATTGGAATTCACCTATTGAAGTTCTGTCTAGGGAGGGAACATAGAAATACATATCATTCATTTTACAAACAAGTCTAGGCTGGTCACAGTGGCTCACGCTTACCATCCCAGCACTTTGGGAGGTCAAGGTGGGAGGATCACTTGAGGCCAGGAGTTCAAGACCAGCCTGAGCAACATAGGGAGACCCTATCTCTACCAAAAAAAGAAAATTAGCTGGGCATGGTAGCACATGCCTATAGTACCAGCTACTCAGGAGACTGAGGAGGGAAGATCACTTGAACCCAGGAGTTTGAGATTACGAGTGAGCTGTGATCTCACCACTGCACTCCAGCCTGGGCGACAGAGTGAGATTCTGTCTCTAAAAAAATAAAAATAAACTCTAGAGCTAATTAAGGATGATATTTCATCTCCTCTAAGGCTTTATTTCTCCAGGATGAGTATCATTGGCTCCTATAAACAGTTTCCCATCACCCTTATCACATTTCTCTAGTCATGCTCCAATTTGCCCATTTCTCTCTTAAAATAGGCCCAATGACTGAACACACTGTCAGCTGAGAATAACAGGGAATTATTACTTGTCCCGTTCGGATTATCATAAGTGTATCAGTACATCCCAATATCACAAAGGTTTTTTTTTGTCAGTGCAGTGGTATCACACTGTTGATTTACATAAACTTATAGTTGACTAAAATCCTGTCTTTTAAAACTATTAAACCTCACATTCCTTATGCTATAATTGCATTTTAAGAAATCTAAATACAGTGAATATACTAAAAATGTTTTTTAGTTTTTTTATTTTTTATTTATTTATTTATTTTTGAGACGGAGTCTCGCTCTTTCACCACGCTGGAGTGCAGTGGTGCGATCTCGGCTCACTGCAACCTCCGCCTCCCGGGTTCCAGCGATTCTCCTGCCTCAGTCTCCTGAGTAGCTGGGACTACAGGCACATGCCACCACACCCAGCTAATTTTTGTATTTTTAGTAGAGAGGGGGTTTCACCATGTTGGCCAGGATGGTCTCGATCTCTTGACCTCGTGATCCAACTGCCTCGGCCTCCCAAAGTGCTGGGATTAAAGGCGTGAGCCACCGTGCCCCGCCCTAAAAGCCAATGAATTGTATACTTTAATTGGCGAACTGTATGGTATGTAAATTATATCTCAATAAACCTGTTAAAAAAATCTAAGTACAGGAAAGAAAGACAATTTTATTTTATTAAATACCTGCTAAATTTTGCCAGGCACATTATCTCATATGATCTTTTCAACAATCCCTTTGGATTCTAGAGAAATTAAGTAACTTGTCCTGCTGGGCGTGGTGGCTCACGCCTGTAATCCCAGCACTTTGGGAGGCTGAGGCAGATAGATCACGAGGTCAGGAGTTCAAGACCAGCCTGACCAACATAGCAAAACCCCATCTCTACTAAAAATACAAAAATTAGCCGGGCATGGTGGCACGCGTAGGAGGCTGAGGCATGAGAATTGCTTGAACCCAGGAGGCCGAGGTTGCAATGAGCCGAGATCATGCCACTATACTCCCACCTGGGTGACAAAGCAAGACTCTGTCTGAGAAAAAAGAAAAAAAGCAGGACAAGTCACAGAGTAAACTAACTGTGTCTCCTGAACTACTGAGACAGGGCTTCTTAAAGCCTTCCATCTAGACAGAGGATTTGCATGTGAACCCGGGGCAGGGCCAAAGCTACAGACGAGTATCAAATGCCCCAGCAATGGGACTGACCGATTGTCAGGGGAATTGGCAAGACCAGTACCAATCCTGTTTCATTCTGGGTATGCCATCTACAATGCCATCCATCCACTTCCCTATGACACAAGAAGGTATATCAGGAAGTGACTAGGAGAAAACATTATTTTAGGGATAAGTGTGAATCTCTTGCATTTAATATTGTGATCGGTAAAAATTATCTGTGCATGTCTGATTTAGACAGGCCAGTTGAGTGTGATGGGACTAGCAGGGTAGGTGTGAACAGGCAGACACTTTCTGTGCAACCAGAATCTCTGGCTAAGCCTCTCTCCCTGCCAGCCCACGGACTTAGCCAAGGCTCCTTGGGTTTCCAGTAACAGAGGCATCTCACACTTGCCTGAGCTAAAATGGAGAGTGTGCTGGGCACGGGCCAGGGCAGGAAGGGCAGCTGGGCCACATGGGGTGGGAACAAAGCCCCGAGAGGCCACTGCGAATGGAGACAGCCATGCTCTTGCCACCTCCCTTTTTCTCTTGGGGTGACCTGGTTTCTCATCTCTCTTTCTCCCTGACACTGTGTCAGTCTCCTTCCTCCACAGCCCAGTTTTCCTTCTATGGTACATAGTGAAAATGGCCAGACCAGCCCCCCATTATAAGCTGTCCTAGTTCCAGGGCCAACTGTGACTGACCAGAGGCCTGTGTCCTAATTCCAGGTGCCCTGGAGAGAGAATCTGGTTGTCTCAGCTTGGGTCAGGAGTGTCTACCCTGGTCATCTGTGGTAGAGCCTCAGGGCCACTTGAGGAGACAGTGACTGCTGGGGCCACCCCTGTGGTAGGAGGCTGGGGGCAACTTTGAGGAGAGGAGGCACAGACTGAACAGAAGACCCTAAAGGTGCCCACTCCCTCCAGGCATCTTTGCTGCCTTTGGCACCACAGCTGGTGGCTCTGCGCTACCCCCTCCAGGCTGCCTGCCTTCTCCCTCAAATCCCTAGCATTAATGGGACATTGTTTATTAACTGAAAACATTTTCTCCACAAACTTCAGCAAACTGGTGGTGAATGTCTACAACAAAAACATTTTTTCCTGTGGAATAATCAAATCTGGGGACCACATGCTGAGGGGAGAAACCATTTAAACTAAAGATATGCCAAGTACATTGGAACTGAGTCAGTTTACAAGGATCTACATGTGTCTAACAGTATCTTTTTACAACCAACAAAATTACTACGCATAATATCCTAGTAATTCATTTGCAAAATGCCTTTTTAAACAGCCCTCACATTATGTCTGAATGAGAACTATTTTATTCACACTTCTTCAAGTGGTCAAAGAAGAAAATCTGAAATTAGGGGTGAGAAGCAGAAAATCTAGAGGTTCTGACCTAAGTGGGTCCTGCTTCTGACTTATAAGGTGCCATAAAGGGAACTATGGGGCACGTTGTTAAATCCAAAGGCTGTACTGTGACCCTTGGAGAGCAACTAAGACTCCTTCTCCCATAATCTCTGATGGTGGTGGTGGTGGTGGTGGTGATGATGATGATAATCACCGGAGCACTGATTTTGTACCAGGCACCGTGCTAGGCACTGCACACATGGATTATCTAATTTGATCTTTCCAACATCCTTATGAGGTAGATAGTAATATTATCCCCATTTTACACATGAGGAAACTGAGGCACAGAGACAGTTAAGTACCATTCCTAAGTTCTCAGAAATGGTAACTTGCAGAACCAAGCTACAAACCTAAGTCTGGCTGAAGCTGAAGACCTTTCTTCCTTGTGAATATAATATATCTAGATCTTCCAACAAGATTTTTTTTAAATTTTGAAAACAAAGCTCCCTAATGGACATTAGGCCTTCCTATCATTTTCATCACTCATTATGTCTTTTTATTTCCAGTGCATTTGAACAAGTATCTTTTATGTTTCCTATAAGGAAGTACTAAGGTCAAGGGCAATATAAAAATGATTAAGACCCTCTTGGGGTTTTCGAGGAGCTCAAGGTCATCTAATATTAGGAAGAGCCTGTATAAGCATAATTGTAACACAATACTGAATATGATCTGTCATCCTAGAAACACAGGGCTCTAAGAGATTAAAGGAAGGAGTGGTCATGTCCACTAAGCATATACAAGTTATGATTTGCTGCATGTGAATGTTGCTAGATGAATTGTGTGAAAGAGACAGAAATCCCGTGTTAGCCAAAGTAACCAACAGTGCCCAGGTGTGATCCTCAATGGGACCACTACGACTTCTGGTAAGTTAGGTAGCCATGTATATTAGTCTGTTCTCACATTGGTATAAAGAACTACCTGAGACTGGGTAATTTATTTATAAAAAGAGGTTTTGACTCACAGTTCCACAGGCTATACAGGAGGCATGGCTGGGGAGGCCTCAGGAAACTTACAATCATGGTGGAAAGCGAAGGGAAAGCAGGCACGTCGTCTTTGTTTGTTTTTTTATTTTTGTTTTTGAGACGGAGTCTCACACTGTTGCCCAGGCTGGAGTGCAATGGCACGATCTCGGCTCACTGCAACCTCAGCCTCCCAGGTTCAAGTGGTTCTCCTGCCTCAGCCTCCCGAGTAGCTGGGACTACAGGCCTGCATCACCACGCCCAGCTAATTTTTTGTATTTTTAGTAGAGATGGTGGTTTCACTATGTTAGCCAGGATGATCTCGATCTCCTGACGTCGTGATCTGCCCGCCTCGGCCTCCCAAAGTGCTAGGATTACAGGCATGAGCCACTGCTCCCGGCCTGGCACGTGTTACATGGCCGGAGCAGGAGGAAGAGAGCAAAGGGAGAGGTGTTACAGACTTTTAAACAACCAGATGTCATAAGAACTCACTATCACGAGAACAGCAAGGGGGAAGGCCGCCCCCATGATCCAATCATCTCCCACCAGGCCTCTCCTCCAACACTGGGGATTACAATTCACACATGAGATTTCGGCAGGGACACAAATACAAACCATATCACCACGTCTTTAAGTGAAGTAGGAAAGACACAAGACTTTAAAGGAAGGAATGGATCCTAGATAGGCCTTAGCCTTGTAGCGCGTTCTCAGTAAGCACTGTCCCTGAAGAAAAGACTCCTATCATGAGCTGTCAGCCAGCAAACCCAGGCAGGGATGATAGCAAGACCTGCAGAGGAGATCTTTGGAAAGAGCTTTTCCCTCAGTGTGACACTTTAGATCTCAAGGATCTCTCCAGAACAGTCCCAGGAATAAACGGATACACCTTGTTCTTTGTACTTTGATTGCAAAAACCAGCCCATCATCTGCCACCAGCTGGACCCAGTGAATTTCGGTGCTGCCTGCCATGCAGACATCTGAGACGTGCGTTGATTACATGCTCTGCCCCCCACTGCCATTGCTAAGCCCTGCTTTCTGTTCAGGCAATGTGAGCCAACTGTGCCTTCCTGCTCCTCTGTTGTCTGCAGCAGTCTGTGATCAGGACTCAGAGGCTTAACCATAGCAGTGGAAAGCAGGATGCACTCCAAACTTAGCTGACTTTGGATAAAATGGCTCTAAAGCTCTTTTTCATTTATATACAACTTTACATTACAAAGCCCGTCACAATCAGCATTAATTAAACCTGCCACTCATTGCCCTCTGAGGTAGAGCTGAATTAGTCTGCTCATTTTACAGCTGACAAAACAGACAGAAAGGCTTAAGGATTTGCTGAAGTGAAGTGGGGTTCAATCAAGGAAGCCTGGCATGATTCCCTTTCTAGTTCATTCTTCTTCTCCTGGAGGAGGCCTTCAAAATGCCTAGCTCCTAACTCCGAGCAGCTAAAGGAAGCCAAGTGGGAAGAGAAGCTTGGCAGAGCAGCCGTGGCGATCTAGAACAGAACATCAGTGTGAGGTTTGGATGATGTGAGCACAGCCATGTCATGTTTTCCTGATTCTCAGTGGATATTACACACGTGCGCATGCGCGCGCGCGCACACACACACACACACACACACACACACACACACACACACACAGAGTTTCGTTGGGTCAGGGAGCAGAAGGATGTTGGAACGCTGGTTGGCAGCAATGCTCTGTTTGACCTGGTGGCAAAGTGGCCCACCCACTACCCACACTCCAACCACTTACCAGAGCCTTTATATTAGGATTTTAAACAAACTCAAAATCAAACACATTCCAAGGACAGGCCCAGTCTCCCATTTTGTGGGGCGTGGAGCAAGAATGAAAACGAAAACCAACATATCATACGTCTAAATATTTAAAAATTCTAGCCAAAGCTAACAAACTTGGGTTTCCTACCTTGACAGATATACCTTTACAATGATGCAGATAATTGGTTTGAATTTAGAATATTTCATCTCCTTAGAGCTCCATACCAAAACGTGGTGGCCCAGGAGAGCAGCCCTGGACCAGAACAGTGCCCTTCCTTTACCCCTTAAATTGGGCCCACATCATGAAGGGCCTCACACACACGATGTGGATTCCAGCCCATATGTCCAAGCGCTGGCCATATCATCACCCCCTTTTCGTGGCCACTTGGGCCTATGGCCCAATTGTACAGTCCACCCTCAGAAGGATAGATCAGGGCCGGGTGCAGTGGCTCACACCTGTAGTCCCAGTACTTTGGGAGGCTCACTTGAGGTCAGGAGTTTGAGACCAGCCTGGCCAACATGGTGAAAACCCGTCTTTACTAAAAATATAAAAATTAGTTGGGCATGGTAGTAGGCACCTATAATCCCAACTACTTGAGAGGCTGAGGCAGGAGAATCGCTTGAACCCTGGAGGTGGAGCTTGCAGTGAGCCGAGATTGTGCCACTGCGCTCCAGCCTGAGCAACAGAGCAAGATTCAGTTTCAAATAAAAAAAAAGAAAGGGCCGAGCACGGTGGCTCATGCCTGTAATCCTAGCACTTTGGGAGGCTGAGATGAGTGGATTGCCTCAGCTCAGGAGTTCAAGACCAGCCTGGGCAACACGGTAAACCCTGTCTCTACTAAAATACAAAAAATTAGCCGGGCGTGGTCACGTGTGCCTGTAATCCAAGCTACTTGGGAGGTTGAGGCAGGAGAATTGCTTGAACCCCGGAGGTGGAGGTTGCAGTGAGCTGAGATTGCACCACTGCACTCTAGCCTGGGCCACAGAGCGAGACTCCGTTTCCAAAAAAATAAAATAAAAAGAAGAAAAAGAAAGAAAGATCGATCAGGAGAAGAGGCCCATACCAATCCTGGAAGCAGGGCCATTGGCAGGGAATCCTGAGTTCTGAGGACCTGGAGTGTATCCTAAAAAGATGGCATGGCTCTGGGTGAGTAAATCCACTTAGCCTGTAAACTCCTAGCCCAGTGGAGAGGACTGACCAGAAGAGAATAAGGGTAGCATAGGGCTCTCTACATAGTGGGCCCCAGGGGAGAGGCCCCTCTTGCCAAGACCTAAGAGCAAATCATATCTGGCCAAATAATAAATAAGCCAAAGGTGTGAGTTAATAGAGTCTGCACAAATCTGGGTACCATTATTTCTACCTCAACTATACAACACAGAGGCATGAGCTGTTTCAATATTTTATCTGCTACCTCCAATAAATAACTTACTTATTCTGGGCAGTAGTCATTATCTCCAGTAGGTATAAGGGCCAGAGAACAAATGAATGACCTCCATAAGTAAATATTTTACTGCTAAGGTTGCACTCCCATACAAAACCAGACATCAAAACTCTAGACGGTGATCCTAAGGTCAGTGACACTGCTGCTGCCTCCCCAGAATGGACCAAGGGGGTGGAAGAGCAGCTTGATTCCCTGGACTGCTGGGCATTGCTTTTTGTGGGGGTTGCTTGGGTCAGTCAAGGTTGTGAGGAGCTGTCAGACAAAACAGCTTCTGTCCACATCATTTCCTTCAGAATCAGGGTCATGAACACAGTCCTGGCTTTGAGATGCAAAGAAGCCAAAATTATGAGCTTCCTTATTGTTCCCCCATATCTCAGTTTTGCATAATAATTTACAACATTTAATATTAAGGGAAATATGTCCACATGTAAAAAGTATTTTCATCACCAAATTCTCAAGACAAAAGATGTAAGGAAATGTGTACAATGTTTATTTGAATGCAAATTCATTGTGTGTTAAAACATTAACAGCACTGAATTCTGGATTCTCGGCTCAGGCAAGGGTTAGTCCAACTTTCTCCAACAATAGTGTTCATAATATATGAAGGATACATTCCTTAATGATCTTTGGAGGTTGGTTATATAATTTAATTTCCTTAAAGTTTTTGTTTTGTTTTGTTTTTGAGATGGAGTCTCCCTCTGTCGCCCAGGCTGGAGTGCAATGGCACGATCTCGGCTCACTGCAACCTCTGCCTCCCAGGGGGTTCAAGTGATTCTCCCGCCTCAGCCTCCCAAGTAGCTGGGATTACAGGTGCCCGCCACCATGCCCAGCTAATTTTTATATTTGTAATAGAGACGGGGTTTCACCAGGTTGGCCAGGCTAGTCATGAACTCCTGACCTCAGGTGATCCACCAGCCTCGGCGTCCCAAAGTGCTGGGATTACAGGCACGAGCCACCACACCCGGCCTCCTTTAAATTTTTTTGCATTTCATATGGAGGTAGAAACAGAGCCCAAATCAGAATTTAAAAGTTGGTTCAGACTAGTAGGTGGTGGTCACTTCTGGGGTGTAAACAGGCAGGTTCTTTTCCTACCCCCTTCACCTTCTCCCCAACAGATCCACTGTCTGTTCAGATAGAGCCATTCTGAAAAGCTAGGGACAATTTTTATTCCCCGACTAATCCCATTTATGGTCGTCACTTGGCAACTTGGTCTATACTGCAGCCTGTACAAGCATCCAGCTTCCGGAAAGCATCCCTGAAATCTCGCTCAACGCAGTTCAGGTTCCCATGTCATCATGATTCATCCTCCTTGCTCATCCAGTTAAGGTGAATTGTGGGTTTAAAGTAGGTGACTCAACGCTGGTCAGCAAGACCTTGCTGGGATGGTTCACCCAAGAGCATCGCTCTTAGGTGATGCTGTTGATTGCTAGTAAAACCTGATGTTATTGATACTGAGTGTTGTAATCTTCCATTTATCAACAATAGTTAGGGAATTAGGTGTTCTAACACACTGGGTAATCCACTTAATTATAGACTACCAGTGTCTAAAGAAATATAAGCTAGTTTTGAAATAACTATAAGGCTGGGCACAGTGGTTTACGCCTGTAATCCCAGCACTTTGGGAGGCCGAGATGGGTGGATCTCTTGAGGTCAGGAGTTCAAGACCAGCCTGGTCAACATGGTGAAATCCCATTTCCACAAAATAATTAAAAAATTAGCCAGGCGTGGTGGCACGCTCCTGTAATCCCAGCTACTTGGGAGGTTGAGGCAGGAGAATCGCTTGAACCCGGGAGGCAGAAGTTGGAGTGAGTGGAGATTGCACCACTGCACTCCAGCCTGGGCGACAGAGCGAGACTCTGTCTCAAAAACAACAAAAAAAAAAAACAAAAAAAAAACTATAAATTAGCACAACAGTACATTGCCAGTATATCATAATTCTACCTAGTATTTTAACTATTTAAGTGTGGGTCCCACCTCTCGTGAAGGCCATACGCTTCTTATGGAGTGGTCTGTGTCAGTTCATCTTTATTCCTCTTATGGTATCTAGTAAGTTGCTTTATATATTGTAGGTGCTAAAAGAGTTTTTGTTGAATGAAACTATAGAACACAAACTATCATTTACTAACATGACTTAATCCTGTGATGACTCAGAAGGCCCTCCAGGATCACACATTTCTTCAAGGTTGTTATTATGTATGTTATCTGTGGGGATGTTTAAACACAGACCAAGTGGTTGAAAGGGGAATTCTGCAGTGACTGGAAGATAGGACTTGATAACTACCAGCTCATTCCAATTCTGTGTGTATGTGTTGAAAAGTCAAATATAGAAATGATCTCATTTATTATCACCTGAATGAAACATGTTTATGAAACCAAGAGATTACAAGTGAAAACTCAAATAGCCTCTGTTAATAAGCCTTAACCAGAATTCATGGTCCTTGATCATGATAAGTCAATTAATCTGAAAAGGTAGGATTCCATTAGTGCTGTGAGTGTATTATTACCATTATTTAATTTTATTAAAACCTGCTCATTACATTATAATTTACTAATTAATGCAAACATATTTGTCACTATGTGGCTAATATATGCCAAGCCTGTGTTAGTCATTAGGGATACAATGTAAATATAATTCATGCCCTCAAGAAATTTAAATAATTTATCTGTAAAAACATTTCATTCTGTAGATCATTTTTACAGCATTTTAAATGTCAACGTGGGAAATTAGCCTGGGTGTGATGTGACCTTCTAACCTAGCCTATAATTCATTCAAAATACAGAACAATACAAAGCAAAAAATGCCAGTTAGCTTAATTACTTGACATTAGTCTTTTTCTCAAAAATACAATATACAGAATGTTCATTCAGAATTCTGGGTAAATATGCTTCTGCACAGATGATTTTAATTTCAGGTTAGTACAACATCTGCCAGTACCCCAGAGCTTGAGGGTGAAGCAGCCTCCCCAGGTGTGGAGGAGAGAGAGCCATCACAGCGCCCCACCCTCTTCTCTATCTTTCTGTGGATCTGTTAGTGACAGAGGCAGCAGCAGGGAGCCCTGCCCTGGGACTCAGGAGAAGCCTGGGAGGCAGGGACGGGTGTTCGCAGTCCAGTCTGTCAGGAATTCTGGGAATGGATGCTGCCGTCTTTCCTCACAGCTTCCTGTAAACATGCTGATTTTCAACTTGATAGTAGGACTTTGCTATTTAGTGTTTTCATATCTAAAACTAAGGGATTAAGTTGCGAGGGGTGGCTCAGCCTCTAATCTCAGCACTTTGTGAGCCCGAGGCAGGTAGATCACTTCAGGCAAGGAGTTTGAGACCAGCCTAGGCAACGTGGTGAAACCCCATCTGTACCAAAAAAAACATAAAAATTAGCTGGGCGTGGTGGTGCGGGCCTGTGGTCCCAGCTGAGGTGGAAGGATACCTTGAGCCAGGTGAGAGGCTACCTTGAGCCGAGGTGAGAGGCTACCTTGAGCCGAGGTGAGAGGATACCTTGAGCCTGGGAGGTAGAGGTTGCAGTGAGCCAAGATCATGCCACTGCACTCCATGCTGGGTGACAGAGAGAGACCCTGTCTCAAAATAAATAAAAAAATAAAAATAAGGGCCAAGTGCGGTGGCTCTCACGCCTGTAATCCCAGCACTTTGGGAGGCCAAGGCGGGTGGATCACCTGAAGTCAGGAGTTTGAGACCAGCCTGGCCAATATGGTGAAACCCATCTCTAGTAAAAATACAAAAAATTAGCCAGGCGTGGTGGCGAGCGCCTGTAGTCCTAGCTACTCGGGAGGCTGAGGCAGGAGAATCGCTGGAACCTGGGAGGCAGAGAGGCTGCAGTGAGCCAAGATCACGCCACTGCACTCCAGCCTGGGCGACAGAGCGAGACTCCGTCTCAAAAAAACAAACGAAGGGTTTGGATTAAGTCAGTTTCCTAACATACAGTCTGCAGGACACAAGCCCCGTAAGATGCGCCATCAGAATGGAGTGTGGGGAAAGCCATGTGCCACACCTGGCCGTGGAGACTTACAGCTGCGCCTCTGCGTACTGACGTCAGAGAAGCCGCACCGTCTAAACAACTGATAGCAGCATTTCTCAAAAAGCTTATCCCTGAAATCTTTTCTTCTTGTATCACCTGCTAGCATCTGCTGACTCACTTAGCGTTCTGAGATACACATTTGGAGAAACCCTGGAGTACATCTCTATAGTCATTGGTTTTTTGTTTTGTTTTTTTTCTCGAGATGGAGTTTCGCCCTGTCACCAGGCTGGAGTGCAGTGGTGCAATCTCGGCTCACTGCAACCTCTGCCTCTGGGTTCAAGCAATTCTCCTGCCTCAGCCTCCTGACTAGCTGGGATTACAGGCGCCCGCCACCACGCCCGGCTAATTTTTGTGTTTTTAGTAGAGACGGGGTTTCTCTCTGTTGGCCAGGCTGGTGTGACCTCGTGATCTGCCCACCTCAGCCTCCCAAAGTGCTGGGATTACAGGTGTGAGCCACCGCACCCGGCCTAGACATTGGTTTTTATGGCCTCTTTTTTTGAGACGGAATCTCGCTCTGTTGCCAGGCTGGAGTGCTGTGGCATGATCTCGGCTCACTGCAACTTCCAACTCCCTGGTTCAAGAGATTCTCCTGCCTCAGCCTCCCGAGTAGCTGGGATTACAGGCATGCGCCACCACGCCCAGCTAATTTTTGTATTTTTAGTAGAGACGGAGTTTCACCATGTTGGCCAGGATGGTCTCAATCTCCTGACCTTGTGATCCGCCTGCCTTGGCCTCCCAAAGTGCTGGGATTACAGGTGTGAGCTACCGCGCCTGGCAGGTTTTTATGGCCTCTTAAAGCAAGAAGTAGTCTTAGAAGTCAGAGGTCCACTGAGGTTAGGTAGCCTGTCAAGGATCTCAGTCACTGGGCAGACTAGGTCCCTTTCATCTGTCAATTTCTTACATTTGTGTTCTCATAACCTTGATGGATAAAATTTTACTGTGAGGAAAGCTAGAAAAAGCATCAGCAATTGAAATCCACAGACAATTCCTAAGCCCCAGAGTTTCCACTTTTGGGTGAGCGCTGTTGGTTGAAGTGACTCCTGATTAAGCAAAAGTGATTAGAAATACTATATTTTGTAATGATGACTATCTACAGGCTAGTGGAGGTGTTACTGAATAGAGACTTATACACAATTCAAGAAGCCACTGAGAAGAGGGAAAGGAGAAACAAACAGTATGGAGTCCAGAGCCCAGGTAATTAGCTCCTGGTGATGAAAAGTAAATTACTTTTTTTGATACTGAGCTCAAGGAGATCCTCTGATTTTTTTTTTTTTTTTTTTAAGTACTAAGTGTGAGTCACAGATTCAGTTGGCGTCAGATCTTGAAAAAGAGATCTGATACTATACTGACCTTAAAGCCTAGTCTCCTGGATAGGGTCTCCTTTTTGCCAGCTCGAAAAAAATCTCACACATCTCTTCACTTGGTCTTTACCTTGAGTTAAAAGAACAAAAATAATTTTAGGCTTTAATCTCTTTTCATGCAGTTTGCTTGTAAAGAATTCTTTAAGTTGGTGGCTAAGTAAACAACAGTATTCTCCCAGCAGTTAATTCCACTGGCTATTCCACAGTCCCAACTATAGTATAGCCTAGCCCCAAAGTAATTAAAGAAGCAAGCAATTTGCATTCTTTTTCTACAAAACTACTCTTGAGTAGCAGATGGCAAACACAAATGTTTTGCTCTAGAGACATATGGAAACCTCTCTGTTTCATAAAAGCCTCAATAAATATTAAACCCTGAATGATGCCATTCATTGCAGAAATAAAATGTTGTGATAATCCCCCAAACAGCCTAATTAGACCATATAGCTACTTGAGTTTCAGAAAGTGATAGGTGGGAAATTACTATGTGATTGGGATTTCATTCGCGGTTTCTCTTAATCTGAATATTCAACCTGGCCCAGAGGAATCACCTATTCATCCTTATTTATTCAGCATTCTATTAGGTTATCATCATCATTTATCCTTGCAATTTTAAAAGTGAATAATCAAAGAATCCCGCTTGATTTCATATGAACTCTTCAGTTCTGTCTGAACCAGTGAGAGCCAGGAATTTCACAAAGGGAGAGGGTGTTTTATCATAGGTTCTGGAGCAATTCAGCATGTTCCCTGATTAACTCTGTTTATAATCCCTTGCTGCTATTAAACCAGGAAAAAAAAAAAAAAACAAAAGTCAGAGCCAGGCGCAGTAGTGTGCACCTGTAGTCCTAGCTACTCGGGAGGCCGAGGCAGGAGGATCACCTGAGCTCAGGAGTTTGAAGTTACAGTGAGCTATGATCGTGCCTGTGAATAGCCACTGCACTCCAGCCTATGGAACATTGTGAGACCCTGCCTCTAAATATATATATATGTCTATGTTTAAGGTTATTTGGGAAATGATTATGATTATTCATATTAAGTAGGAATTGCAGGAAGAAATCTGATTGGAGTTGGCTCAAAATATAAAGCAGAATTTCATTTTTCTCTTAACCCAGTAATTTGGCAACCCAACAAATCATTGTTGATATCTCAGGACTGAAACTTTGTGCCCCTTGGAAACAGAGAAGCAATGATAACTGAGTCATAAGGGTGAATTGAATGTTGTATTCAGAACAAGGAACTAAGTATCTTGGGCCCCTTTCCCGGCTCCATGCCCTACATGGCCTCAATGGGAATCACAAGACCTCTGAGGTTGCTGATAAATCCCGATTCACCAGGGTGTTTGGGTGGCTTGGGAGACTATTGTGTGAAAGACCAGAACTTCCAGGTCTCAGGACATCTGTTATCAGGGCCTGGATTCAAGAGCTCAAAGGATTTTACAGATGGGAATGGATGATTTCATTCAGTTCCTCCCATTTTACAGTTAAGGAAACTGAGGCACAGAAACGCTGTGCTTGTTTAAGGTCACAGAAGTATTTAGTAGCAGAGAGGAAACAGAACTCAGGTCATCTGATGCTAAGTTCAGTCATTTTTACAATTACAAAGTCTCAGAACAGATTTGTCAGAGCCTGATAGAAAAATTAGAAAGTTTGCTTCAGGAACCATTTAATGGTATAAAGCCCATTTTAAACTCTTTGCTGCCCAAATGAGCTTTATACCCTCAGCTGATTCCTGAAGTAGGGCAGAAAAGGGACCAGGTGTCGAAGTGCTTTGGTTAATTCTGGCTTTGGGCTACCCATTCCCTCCTCAAGGAGGCCATATTTCCTTCTTCCCAGTTAAGCATCAACCCATCTGTTTAGAGAATGACAAATCACACTTTTTCTGGGTTCAGTTCTGTGATTTCTGCAATGTAATCAATCACGTGGTAGTACTTGACACAAATATCCATATGATGTCCAAGCATGGTGGCTCACACCTGTAATCCCAGCACTTTGGGTGGCCGAGGTGGGCAGATCACCAGAGGTCAGGAGTTCGAGACCAGCCTGGCAAATATGATGCAACTCTGTCTCTACTAAAAATACAAAAATTAGCCAGGTGTGGTGGCGGTTGCCTGAAATCCCAGCTACTCAGGAGGCTGAGGCACGAGAATTGCTTGAACCCGCGAGGCAGAGGTTGCAGTGAGCCGAGATCGTGCCATTACACTCCAGCCTGGGCAATAAAATGAGACTCAGTCTCAAAAACAAGCAAACAAATATCCATGTGCATTTGACACGTAAACACAGATGGTGCTCATTTGTTGGTTTCCCAGCCTTGTCTTCTCCAGTCTTCACTGATAGAACCCTGTGTTTAGGGTGAGGCTGACTCTACACCCAGTTTCAGTGGCTTACATCAGTTGACCGAGGCCACTCTCTTGGGCCCTGGATAGGTTCAGGGAAGGGCAGTCAAGGCCCATGGAACTCAATTCCTGGGCATTTATTTGAACTCTTGGGGAAAAAGATTCTCTACATTCTGATCTGTTTGAATCTGGAAGCAAGGAGCCCTAGGAGTTTCAGGAAGATATTTTGCAACCACATGGGGCTAGCCTATTGAAATAAGTGCTATCTTGAAGACGTGTTGCTAAGATGCTGACAAAGAGAAACCAAGAACTGGGCATGTAATTTGAGCTACTAGATTAAGCCTCACCTGTCACTAGGCTTATATCTGATAATTCTAGTTTAGGGTTAAATATTTTTATGGTTTAAATCAGTATTTTTATTTAGGTCATTTAGTATTCTGTTATTTACTACCATAAGCATCCCAATACCTGTTCTGATGCTGATTGTGAGTTTCAGCACATCTTGACTTTGCTATTGGATGAGAGGCCATTTTAAAGTTGGCCCCAAAAGACTTTAAAAAAAAAACAAAAACTTAAGTTTACAAAAAGCTCTACCCAAAATGCTCTACCCAAAAAGCTCTACCCAAAATGCATAGTCCTTATTGCACATGTCTTACTTTACACAAAATCCCACAAAATAGCGATGCCTAGCTTGATGAAATGAATGAATTTTGCTAATATTTTATGCAACTTTATTACCAGAGAAAGAAATAATAGAAGAGGTATTAGAATGAATTCCTTCCAAACCACCTTTTGGTGCAGGAGTCCTCAACCCCCAAGGCAGTGGGCCAGTTCTGGTCAGTGGCCTGTTAGGAACTGGGCTACACACCAGGAGGTGAGCAGCAGGTGAGCAAGCGTTACCACCTGTGCTCCGCCTCCTGTCAGAACAGAGGTGGCACTAGATTCTCAGAGGAGCATGAACCCCATTGTGAACTGCGTGTGTGAGGGATCTAGGTTGCACACTCCTTATGAGAATCTAATGCCTAGGCCGGGTGCGGTGGCTCACACTTGTAATCCCAGCTCTTTGGGAGCCCAAGACAGGAGGATCACCTGAGGTCAGGAGTTTGAGACCAGCTTGGCCAACATGGTGAAACCCCATCTCTACTAAAAACAAAAACTAGCCGGGCGTGGTGGTGTGTGCCTGTAATCCCAGCTACTCAGGAGGCTGAGGCAGGAGAATCGCTTGAACCTGGGGAGTGGAGGTTCCAGGGAGCCTAGATCATGCCACTGCACTCCAGCCTGGGTGATAGTGAGACTCTGTTCCAAAAAGAAAAAAGAAAAAAAAGAATCTAATACTTGATGTTCTGTCATTGTCTTGCATCACCCCTAGATGGGACCATCTAGTTGCAGGAAAACAAGCTCAGGGCTCCCACTGATTCTACATTATGTAGAATGTACATAATGTAGGGGTCTTATCATCTGTCATTTTTATTTAACTTTTGCATCCAGTGGTGATATGCATAATATGTAACAATCAGTTTGGCAGGAACGCTTGACCAATCAGATTGGAAGCCTGGCCAATCAGAATGGATGCCCAAATCATCAAAATCAACACCCAACAAATGAGAATAGATACCCCACTAATCCGAATGAAAAGCCAATCAATCAGAATGGACAATTTACCTTCAACTATCAAGATAAATGCAGTGTGTATGAGCCTCACATTTACCATTGAATCTTTCATTTGTGGGCTCTCCCCTCAATTAGCTGGGAGCAAACTGAGGGCAAGGACCACATGAGACATCTTTTTGTATCCTCCAGGTGGCCTTGCTTAGCTGGTTTCAAAGTGTGAACATAATGAATGTTTGAGTGGACATTTTTCACCCAGTGATTGCTCAGGAAATATCAGTGAGTGGAAAGGGTACCGTTTGTCCCTCTGATTAGGATAACTGTAGAATTATACACTGGAGTATCACGAAATAGCATTTTTTTATGACACACAGGTGACTTGAAAAATTGGTATTTTTAAGGGCTTATCATTCAATGTGATCTTGACAAACCAGAAAAATAATATATAATTATGCTGATTTCTTAAACACAACAATGAATAGTGTACTTACTGAATGAATAACATCTAAATACAAGGTAGAGTACAAACAGAAAGATATTAGTGGGGTCCCAAACACCTAATGTAGCAAATAATAAACTAAAGGTGTCCAGATGTTTTAAAATTAGCTAGACTGCTAAGATGCCAGTCAGATCTTCATTCATTCGTTCATTCAACACCTTGAGTGCCTGCTATGTATAAAACATCATGCTAAGCATGCTGGGGATGCAGCAATACATTAGCAGTCTCTTTCCTCAAAGAGCTCAACTTTTAAGGGAGCAGACAAAGAAGCACACAAACCATTCAATAACAGAGAGAGAACCTATTCAACAGCTGAGTCATCATTCAGTGAAGATAATCACCATAAAGGACATCTTTGTAGCCCACCGGGACAGCTGTGCTCAACAGATGGCAGAGGGCCAGAACCTAAGAGTGGTTGGACAGAAGTGTCAGCCGAGATGGGTACACACTGATTCCCAGAGGCTGCTTTGCCTTTAATTTTTCAGGACCATGTGAGCTCCTGGATTCTTGTAAGATACAATTAAGGAGAGGAAAAATCCCAATAATAACTGATTTTGGGCCAGGCGCGGTGGCTCACGCCTGTAATCCCAGCACTTTGGGAGGCCAAGGTGGGAGGATCACCTGAGGTCAGGAGTTGGAGATCAGCCTGGCCAACATAGTGAAACCCAGTCTCTACTAAAAATATAAAAATTAGCCGGGCATTGTGACGGGCACCTGTAATCCCAGCTACTCGGGAGGCAGGGGAAATGCTTGAACCCAGGAGGCAGAGGTTGCAGTGAGTTGAGATTGTGCCATTGCACTCCAGCCTGGGCAACAAGAGTGAAACTCCGTCTCAAAAACAAACAAAAAAACCCTGATACTGGTTTTGCCAGCCTTCGATAAGTAGGGGTCTCAGCCAAATTTAATTTCATTAAAGCCATTAAGAAAGGTGACATTTCTTGCTCTCAAGTGTCATGGCAGAACTTAAACCAGTTTAAAAATTCTTAAAACTATTTTGAAAATTTGCTTAGAGAACACACAGACCCTCAAGACTATGTTTGTAGAATCTTGGGAGTGGACCTCCAAGACGAATACATTACTGTGGAGAGGGAATAATGCCTTTGGAATTGTGCAACATGGCAGTCTTGCTTGCTACCATGAGGAAAGCTAGCCTGAGGACAAAGTAAACACAGAGGAGAGCAGGAACAAGAGAATACAGGAAAATGTATTTGATCAAAACCAGCCAAAAGCTCACATAGATCTCATACCAGACAGACCTACTTTCAGCATCATAACCCATTTCCTTAGAAAGTTCACAGGGAAGAACTCGGATTGATGCAGCCTGAGTCATATGCCCACCTCTGTGGCATGTGGAGTGAAGTGACATGATTCACAGCCACCATTAGAAAGAGGAGTGGCTTTCCAAAAACAGAAAGAGTGCTGGTCGGACAAAATTCACAGAAGGTAGACTCCTTGGACATCTAGATTTCTGTAGGCAAGCTGTCATGTACAATGTTAACCCTATAGAAGGCTTCAATAAACATTCGCTAAATCAAATTGAATGTGCCTAGTGCTCTGCAGTGATGTAGTATTTACAGGGTGGACTTGGGAAACTGACAGAAAGTATTGATGTGGCTCACTCAGAGCATAGTAACTTGGAGTTTAAAACGGGGTCCACTGATAGCTCTTGGAGAAAGAAGGAACAGTGGCAACCAGCAACCTGCTACCTGAGGTAACCGTACTGCTACAAATATACTTAACGTCCAGTCCTTTCAGCAAAATGCCTTGATTCAATAGTACTCAGTTACTACTACCAGAATCCGATATCTAAATAACATTGTTGCACAAAATATGAAAATGAATAATGTGTAAGAGAAAAAAATGTGATTCTTTTTGAAGTAGTATCAATATGTCAAAATGCTTAAATGGTTCAACAGTGGTGCACAAACTTACCAGCTAGAAAGTCCCAATATTATATATACTTGGTAGCAGAGAAAAACTGGGGAAGTGAAAATAAGACAACATTATTATTTTCTAAAATTCCCATCAATTAACAAAATTCCCCTAAGAAAATTTAGGGACTTTAAAATTCCTAATGCTAGTTTCTCTTTTGAACTTAAGTTCTTTACCGTATCAGTACATTTTTATTCATATAGAAAGAGAATGCTAATAGTTGCATACAGACAGTGGGACTAAACATCAGTTTAATAAACATGCATTTTTTTTCTTTTGAGACAGAGTCTTGCTCTGTCACCCTGGCTGGAGTGCAGTGGCGCAATCTCAGCTCACTGCAAGCTCCGCCTCCCGAGTTCATGCCATTCTCCTGCCTCAGCCTCCCGAGTAGCTGGGACTACAGGCGCCCGCCACCACGCCCGGCTAATTTTTTGTACTTTTAGTAGAGACGGGGTTTCACCGCGTTAGCCAGGATGGTCTCGATCTCCTGATCTCGTGATCCGCCCGCTTCGGCCTCCCAAAGTGCTGGGATTACAGGCGTGAGCCACCGCGCCCGGCCATAAATATACATTTTTAAAAAGAAATAAATTCCACTGGTCTTTGCGGAATTTTTTCCCCTTCTTTTCCAGGAATGAAGAGGAGGGTATAGAACAATCCACACTGTTCACATCATGGCTGAAGCCACGTTCAGAGGCTTGCTCAAGGACTGGCTTGGGCAAGGAGGCTCACCCTGTGCCAGAGGGCAGAATCCTTCTTCATTAGGGGCAGACACTGTGACTTTGACCTCATTAGAGCTTTGTTCCTATCTAGTGGCCTCTAGGAATGAGACATTCCGTAAGCAGCAGCAGCAGCAGCAGCCCTCTGGCTAGTGTATGATCAATAAGTTAATGATGATACATTTCGTCTTTTACCCACATAGAAAATGGAGGCCAATTCTAGGGCCAACTAAGTCTTCTGCCACTATGCAACTGAGAATGGATTATCAGTGGCACTGTTCCTAAAGTCACAAGGCACACAGTATGTGTCTTAGAAAAGCCTGCTGGCTTGTTCAACTAACTGTCCACGTTTTTGGTTTTTTTTCCCCCTTTTCTTATTCCGCTAATGGTGGAGTCCACTGGTTCCCTTAATAACCTCTAGCCTTCCAGAAGGTGTTTCCTTACAGCTAAGGTAAATGTCTGGACCAGTGGTTCTCAAATATTTTGGTTTAAGACCTCTTTATCCTCTTAAAAATTATTGAAGACTCCAAGAAGCTTTTGTTCATGTGGGTTTTATCTGTCGGTATTTGACATATTAGAAATTAAAACTTCGAAGGGAGAACAACAGATGAGAGACAGAGAGCCCTGGCAGGGTGGAGTCCTAGTCCCACACCTCCTTAGCCTTTTGCTTCCACATTACCTGAACCAGTCAACACCCCTTTCACAACAGCTAATCCGGTTGGGTTTCTGCCACTAGCAAATGAAAGGGGACTGAACAATACATCCACAAAACAGAGAATTAGCCTAAGACAATAAATACTAAAGGATTAACTTGCATATAACAGAATGCTGTTTCCTCCCTATATTCGTCATCAGTTAAGTGAGAGCCTACTGAAGAGTAATGAATATTACCATCACTGCTAACAGTGCCTTATGGGTTTCAAAGAACTTTCACATTTAGTATTTAAGTTTCACTGGAATCCTATGAAGTATCTTGTTTCATATCCATTTTACAGATGAGAAAACTGAAATGTCCAGTGCCTGCGTGACTTGTCACAGCCGTTATGCAGCAGAGCCAAGAGTAAATTCAAGTCTTATTCTCTAAATTCCCGTGGCCCGCCTCACAGGATGCTTGCAGTTTCATGGGGCACAGACCTGTAGCACAAGGCTTCCCAGATTTAAAAATCCATCCTCCTGCGAGGAGAGGGGAGCGATCAGCGTAGCCGATTCTCTAAATACTCATTGTATTTGGCTCTGGTCTGTGTGGCGTGAAGAAGGGGGCACGAGTGAGGTTCGAGTTAGCATGGTAACCATTCTTTCTCAGCTCTGTGACTGAGGGGCTGCGGGAGGGGGTTATAGTGGTGCTGGGCACGGCCTCGGGGAGAAGCTGGATAATGCGCTCTGCAGATAACCCGTAGGCTGCGCCACAGCAGCGCCAAGGAAAGAAAGCATCTCTGCTCCAGGTCTCGGCGGAAGAGATGCGGGAACTAAGGGGCTCTGATTCTGAGGTCCTGGATTTGGAAGGCGCCCGCACACAAAGAAATAACAAAGTTAAGTTCCGGCGGCTCGACCAGCAGAGTTCGAAACGGGGCCCCCTTTCCCAGCTCGGGTGGAAACGCCTCCACCCTGTCACCCCGCCCATAGCAGGTCTTTTATCCGCTGGAGCCGCCTGGACAGTCCTCTCGGGGCACGCCCGAGGCTCCCCGGAGGAACTACAAGTCCCATGAAGTCCCGGGACGCGGGCGGTGATGACGAAGCCCTCGCGGATTGGCCGCACGGGGCGGGGCGCGCAGGCCTTCTCCGAGAGGAGGGGCGGGGCGCGGGGCGGGGCGAGCAGCGGCGGATTGGCGGGCACGCCCCCTCGCCCGCGTCCCCCTCTCCGCCTCTCTCCACCGCCTCCTCTGGCTCCCCGGTCAGAGGGCCGGAGCGAGAAGATGGCGAAGACGTACGATTATCTCTTCAAGCTCCTGCTGATCGGCGACTCGGGGGTAGGCAAGACCTGCCTCCTGTTCCGCTTCTCAGAGGACGCCTTCAACACCACCTTCATCTCCACCATCGGTGAGGGAGGGGCCGCGGCCCGGGACCGGGGAGAGAATTGGGGGGCGGGTACGAGGGGACAGGGAGAGGGCGGGGGCGCTTGGGAGCCCGGGAGAGGAGACCCCGGGGACTGCAAGGTGGCGGGGGCACTGAGAGGGGCGAGGGCGTGAGGGAGAGGGGCGAGCGGGAACGTGAGGCTAGGGCGAAGGGGGAACTTGGGGGAAAAGGAAGGGGAAGGGGAACAGAGGAACAAGGACTAGGGGTATTGGGGGAACGAGAGGGTTCGGAGACTGACAGGGAGGGGTCTTTGAGGGACAAAATGTGTTGGGGGGAAGACGCAGGAAATCTCATGTAGAGAGAAGGGGATAGTGGACGTGCCAATGATTAAAAGACAGGAGAGGAAGGAAATGTGAAGGGGGAAATGAGGGATGGGGGCAATGAGAGGGATGTGAAGTAAAGGGACAGAGGACACAAGGGACAGAGAGGTGAGAACCAGGCAACTGAAAGGGAATTCAGGGGAATGAGCGGTCAGGAGGTGAGGAAGAAGGGGACGGCTGGCCACAGGAGGTCTGTACTGAGATGTCGTAGGAGGGGGCAGAAGAAAATTGTAGGTGGAACAAGAGTTCAAGGGATCAGAGGGCGGAATGAGGATACTTGGTGGAGAAAGTAAAGGGATCTGGGTGTGAGACAGAAAGGAAAAGAGGAAGCAACATCATAGTAAAGGGAGGTTGAGCAGAGAAGACAGAGGAGATGGAAAAGAGAGAAAATGGAAAGTAGTGGGGCGCAGGACTTGCTATAGTAACTGATTACCATTTTCTCTTTACTTCCTTTGGATCAAGTGCAGGAGAAAGCAAAATGTGACTAATGATGGAATAATGTCTATAGAGCGTTAATTTGTTCTGTGAGTGTTAATGGATGTTAAGGGAATTGGTGACTTTTGGAAATGATGTGGTCAGGAAAATATGGTTCGCCTCTTTACTACCATCTCCTGAGAAGCAAGACTTCTCAGTATTTTAAATCCTTCGGTTTGAATGTTTAACAGCTTCTCAGCCAAGGAATTGATCTTACATTCTACCCGCCTCCCTGTATATTTTGCTTTAGTTCTAATTATTGTTAAATGAATCACAACATGTGATATACCTCTCAGTTACTTCCAATTGATTCAAGAGTTTTTCTGATCCTGGCTGGGAGCTGTCCTTTCTACTTTTGTACTGGAAGACACTGTGTTCAGGTAATAAGATCTCTTAACTTACCATAAACTGAAGACCAAGTCAAAGCTGGTTTTGAGCTGTCTTAGAAGTGATCACCTTAACATCATTTCTCCTGTTAAATAGTTGCAGGTTAATTAAGTACCTTAAGAATACCTCAGCTTTTGGTTGTGTTGGTGATGTTTCTGGCCTCTAATAGTGGCTTATTTAGTCATCTTTCGTATGATTCTTACAGCATATTTCACCATGAATTTCTGGGTTGGGAAATAATAGAGAGCTAGTGCTTTGGTAATACGTGTGTTTAAATATTTGTGTATTTTTAAGGATAATTTATCTTTTTTTAAAAAAAGAGTATTTGGTATAGAACACTCTTTAAGTATTAGAAAAGGCTATGGTTTGTTTGCTCATTCTGGCTTCTTTCATATAGATTGAATGGTCTAAAATCTCCTGGGTGTTATGATGTCTGGGCTTAGGGAAGTTTGAATTGCAAGTTCTTGGCAGTCAGTCTTGAGTGGGACTTTTTCTTTTCTGAAAAAGCAGATTTTAAATGTCATCTCTCAAGTATATTCCTAAGATTTGGTGGTAGCTGCTGGTACAGCAACTAAAGGGCTTTAATTTTTGACATTGGTATTAATTTCAAAGCCTCAAATAATGATTTTTCATTGTTGAATGCATACTGCAGTACAGATGGTAAAGGATAATTTCTAACAAGTTGAGTGGGTGTCCTTTTGTCCATTCTCTATTTGAGCCTCCCAGAAGTATCTCCTGCCTTGAAAGTAAGTGAATCTCACTGATGCTGTTTTTGTTAAGCTTCTTGGACGACTTGCTTGTTTGTAATAGTTTTATTCATTTTCTCTTTTTCCTTTAATTTTTGTCCCGTGTTTCCTGTAAGGGTATCTGCTTCCTTTTAAAATAGTAGCTTTTAAAAATTACTTTTCATTTTGAAGGGTTCAAGTCTATCAGTGTATTTCAAAAAATGATGGAAATGAGGTTCTTTGGAGGGTGACAGCTATGAAGGCATGAAAACCAGTGTCCCGAAACAGATTAGAATAGGAAGTGGACATGAAAAGGAGGTGAATCTCATGTGAGATCTTGGTATTTATATTTTCTGTGAGGTGGATGTGGTAAAAAGAGGCTGTGAGCTGTGTCTTCAGTTGACCTGGAGGAGGGGAAATCCCATACCTCTTATTTAGCCCCAGAGCTCCAACAGGAAGTGGTAGCACACTGCCTTCAAACTGCAGAATTTATATACCTGAAACCTAATGCTCTGCAGTCAAACTTAAGCTGGGAAAATAAGGTGAATGTTAGCACCATTCTGGTTCCACAGACTCTTCACTGATTGCAAGTATAGATTTTGAGTGTTGACATCTATAGCAGCCACTCCCTCCATGCCCCTCACTTCATTCCCAGGTGATCTGAAGTTACTGAGGTGACAGCCCATCTCCTCCTTAGTCATGAAGTACCTAAGTGTGTAAGTTCCTGTGCTTTTCTGACTGGGTTTTGATGAGGTCTGCCACAGCATTGCTGACAACACTTGATAAGCTCTGTGTCATACGGAAAAGATGTATTTCTCAACACCTGGGCTTTGTGTGTATGTGTTTTGGTAGATATGTATGGGTGTCTGTTTCTTCCCATGAAGATACATTTTAAGTCTTAATTTTTCTTTGTCAAAGTTTTAGTAGTTTTAAAAATGGGAATCTGCCATCTTTCTACACTGTTTTGTTAGGGGTTCTGTCATCACGAAGGGAAGGAGACAGTCATTTTGATTCCAGATACAGTTGTCTCAGAGATACTTTCTTCTTCTCACTTGTCTAAGGTCTTGCTATTGGCTGGTTGTGGTGGCTCACTCTTGTAACCCCAGCACTTTGGGAGACTGAGGTGAGAGGATCACTTGAAGCCAGGAGTTCAAGACCAGCCTGGGAAACATAGCGAGACTCTGTCTCTACAAAAATACAAAAATTCACCAAACGTGGTGGTGTGTGCCTGTATTTCTAGCTACTTGGGAGGCTGAGGCAGGAAGATCACTTGAGGCCGGGAGTTTGACACCAGTCTGGGCAACATAGCAAGACCCCATCTCTACAAAAAGTAAATTAAAAAATTAGCCAGGTGAAGTGGTGCACACCTTTAGTACTAGCTACTTGGGAGGCTGAGGCAGGAGGATAACTTGAGCCCAGGAGTTCAAGGTTATTACAGTAGCTATGATTGCACCACTGCTCTCCAGCCTGGGAGACGGCGAGATTCTGTCTCTAAAAAATAGATAAGTAAATAAATAAGGTTTTGCTATCTTTTCTGATATCTCAGGTCCCCTGATTTCCTTTTTGCTCTTTGAGGGGTGGTGGAAGGTAGATTTTCTTTTATCTGACTTTTTGAAGATCTTCTAGTATATCCGTCAATAATTTAGTTAACTGTGAGGAAAGGATGTTTTATCCATTTGAAATTATTGGTCAAGTGCCTAGGACCAACTCGCCTTTCACTCCAAATGTTTGAAAATTGAATTTTTTTTATTGGCTCTAAAAACCCTTATGTAATCATAATTAACATTTAATTGGCTGGGCGCAGTAGCTCATGCCTGTAATCCCAGCACTTTGGGAGGCCAAGGCAGGCGGATCACAAGGTCAGGAGATTGAGACCATCCTGGCTAACACGGTGAAACCCCGTCTCTACTAAAAAATACAAAAAATTAGCCGGGGGTGGTGGTGGGCACCTGTAGTCCCAGCTACTTGGGAGGCTGAGGCAGGAGAATGGTGTGAACCTGGGAGGCAGAGCTTGCAGTGAGCTGAGATCACGCCACTGCACTCCAGCCTGGGCAACAGAGCAAGACTCCATCTCAAAAAAACAACAACAACAACAACAACAAAGAACAACAACAAAATTTAATAAAGTGCCTATAAAATGTAACATAAAGACAACTAGGAATGATAATACAGTTAGCTATAGATTATATTTCCTATGGGAAATGGATGCATTTTAATATTGATATGAGGGCATACCAACATCTTGAAATGGCTCTGGTCAGAAAAAGGTGCTGGTTTAACAAAAAGAAATAACCCAGCCCTGTCCTCTTGACAGGACAATCAGAGCTTCTTCCCTTTGCCTTCTCTCTCCTGCCCTGCCCCCTTCTTCCTGTTAGGTATTTCCTGAGTGGTTTCACTATTTAGTATAGTCATAGTTTAACAGCAGAAAGAGTCTTACATATTACCTACTTTATTCCTGTCCCAATTTTATAAATAAAAAAATGAAAGTTTAATTGACACCCTCAAAATTACACAGCTGATTATAGCAGATCCTGTAGTGGAACCCCAAATTCAAGTCTGTGTCACTTTTCACAACTGAGTTGCTACTATTCCTAATCAGTATGATTATCCCCATTAATTCAAGTCATCACCTTTTCCAGGGAAGAATTAGAGTTTGCACATATGCCTTTATGTGAGGAAAGTTAAGACATTTCCATTTCGATTAGCCAAGTCTGTTCAGGTGAATAGCAAATGTTACTACAATGACTCTGAGTTCTATTGGAGTTTATACTGGAATAACTCAGCACATAGCTGTCCTTTGCCCTTTCTTTCTGTGTCTATAGTTTCACATCAGGAGATCAAAGTGTATCCCGTCATTGAAATTTCTTCCATACGTAAAGTAACTAATGAAATCATATTAATGGGGGTATGTTGGTAATTGTAGCTTAGTCTCATCAGAGTACTTTTAGACATTTTATTCTGTAACACTGGATATTTTTCTTGGGTTCACTTTCCTTAAAATCGGGTTAGCACACTGTAGCCCATGAGCTAAGTGTGACCTGCAGCCTGTTTTTGTGTAGATCACAGGCTAAGAATGGTTTTTATATTTTAAAGGTTATTAAAAAATAAAGCAATATGCAAAAGAGACCATATGTATCCCACAAAGCTTAAAAATATTTACTAACTGGTTCTTTGTAGAAAGTTTGCTGACCCTTGCTTAAAATTAAAAACTGTTTTTGGTTGGTAGCATTTCAAAGCTTTTATCAAGACTTATTGACTGAAAAACAAACTTTGTCATATTTACATTTTTATCCAAGATGATATCAACATTTGGCTGAGCATAATCCAGATATGTAGAGCAAGTTGATTTTCATTTTCATAGTTGTTTTCCTTGGTTTCAACTTCTCAAACAAAAATATGCAAGGAACATGCAAGTTCATATCGAACATTTTGTACATAAGGCCTTATTTTAATGTCATTGTGTTCTTTCAAAGCTGCCAGTGGATTTCCCATCTAAGTGATAGCATCGATAACGACTCTGGTTCAGAAAAAGTAGAATTTAATACTTGATCATGAAGGGTTAAACTCATCTCTTAAATCAATGTTCTAGTGAGTGAAAAAAGCCTTCCTACATATAAAGGATGGGCATGGGGAAACTGAGTCTTGGGTACAAATATGGATCTGTCTGAAGAATGTGTACTTTAATGAAGAGCTTCACCAGCTGTTCTGCAGGCAGCAAGTCAGGGAGGAGGTTCTCTTGGCAACAGCAGCGAGATTGTTTGGATCCACTGAGAAAAGCTGGAGGGAAATAGGTTTAGATATTGTTTTAGAGGTAAATAAGTCTAGTCTTTGAGGACAAAGAAAAATTTAGCAGTATATTTTTGAATTGAATCCAATAACTGAATCTGAAAAGAACCATAGATCCTGAAGTGGACGAGCAGGGAGCTGCCGGCCTCAGGCCAGCTCTAGTCTAGGTCTGCCTGTCTGCACCCAGCTCTGGACATCAGCTCTCCTGTGTGTGTTAGAACTGTTACTTGAGAATATTTTGCAAGAATAGAGTTTTCATAGCATGAGAAGAGGGTTGGGGTGATGATGGGGAAGTAGATTTTAGGTGGCGAGTAATGTGGAGTATGATATTACTAAGCTTCGGAAATGCAAGTAGCCACGGAAACATAAAAAGGGAAATTCGAGGTAAGATTGTAGATTCCTACTACCTAGGTTAGGGGTTGCAAACTCACATGGTTCTGGTGGGAACTATGAATAAGGGGAGTGGACCCAGAATGGGAAGCAGCAGGGTGTGATGTGGACCCTGGATTGTATGTATTCCCTCTCTGAGGGTGTGGCTTTTTATTTGCAGCTTTACCATTGCCATGCTGGAAAATCATCACATATTTCAGGATTTGCTGAAAATTTCTCATAAAAACTCAACTTTATGGGCAATTAATAAAAACAAACAAAAAAAACAATGTGAGGGCCATTACAGTAAGGGCCAAACAGACATGTCTGTGGGCTAGATGAGGCCTGTGAGCTACCAGCTTGCAAAGCAGGCATGGCCATCAAGGATGTATGGTGGTTACAGTACTTTAAAATAGATCCTTTATCAGAGCTGGTATTGACATGAAAAAGCCTTAAATTATTTTCATTTTCCAGGCAGATGAAGTGGACTAGTATATTTGGCATTATGGAGATAGCGTGTTGAATTAAGAGCAATAGGCATCTGCCGTTCTAGCTTTGTGGGCTTTGGGGAGTCAGTTATCCTTCTAGGGCCTTAGTTCCTTATAACAGAGTGTAAGAATACCACGTCTACCTTTCAGAGTTGCTGTGAGCTCCTT
The DNA here is from genome assembly GCF_006542625.1 of Nomascus leucogenys. Taxonomy (NCBI): domain Eukaryota; kingdom Metazoa; phylum Chordata; class Mammalia; order Primates; family Hylobatidae; genus Nomascus; species Nomascus leucogenys. Next base: position 82,389,507 of record NC_044386.1, read on the forward strand.
AAGGCAAAAATCAAGTCATATTCACTTTTTAAATCTCCAAGGCCTGTATTAAATGCCTGCACATTGGATGAATGAATAGATGAAGGGATGAATTGTGAAAGCCCTGTATAAGCTGTAAAGCATAGCTTGAATTTGTTACTATTCTCTTTCACAGTATTATAGATGATTAGATGATATTTGAGTTAAGATAAAAACTGTTTAATTTGGACTCTTAACACAGGAATGTTACTTCCCCCAGTATAAAATGCTGCATATCTTTCTATAATCAGTTTGAAAGGTTTGTTTTAGAATATCAAAGATATTTCACTTATCTTTCAGTCTCCATAATAAGCTGTTTTAACACCCAGCTTCCAACCCCCCACTAACATAAATACCAAATAGAAAATGAGTGAAATCACTGGGTTTGCATTATAAGAGCCATTTCAGCTTTGTCTCTGCCCATTAGCTTCAAACAATGCAACAGATGCCTGTTAACAGTTTCATGCCCATTTTTAATTAGCAGATGGAGCTGTGTTTGTGTCTGTGTTCTGCCCAGCACTCATTTGAGTGACAGGGTAGTGAGTGGATTAGACCTGGACTGGGCGTTTGGGTTGAATAAGGCCAAATTCTATTTAAAAAAAAATTTATATAAATATTTTTATATAGACCCCTTGTGTATCTTACTGAAATAGCATATGTCTATAGTACTGATGTTTATGGTTATGTTTTATTGTCATCTTACAGGAAAAAAATGATCATTTTATAGTTTAAATAAAGGGTTTTCTTTAGTCTTGAAACTGTCATGAAGTGGCTTTCTTTTCTTTTTCTTTCTTTCTTTTTTTTTTTTTTTTTTTTGAGACAGAGTCTTGTTCTTTTGCCCAGGCTGAAATGTGGTGGTGCAATCTCGGCTTGCTGCAACCTCCGCCTCCTGGTCTCAAGCAGTTCTCCTGCCTCAGCCTCTGGAGTAGCTGGGACCCCAGGTGCACACTACCATGCCTGGTTAATTTTTGTATTTTTTTATAGAGAGAAGGTTTCGCTGTGTTGTCCAGGCTGGTCTCAAACTCCTGAGCTCAAGTAATCTGTCTGCCTCGGCCTCCCAAAGTGTTAGCATTACATGTGTGAGCCACCACACCTGGCTAAAATGGCTTTCTTTAAATAGACCCATTTCAATATGTTGTATGTTGGCATAGTATGTTGAGGAATATGCAAAGCTGGGATGAAAAATGTCAATCCTGATGGATTGGTAGTGGCTGCCAGGAATGCTATGTTCTGTTGAGTTCTGAGGTCCTGTCTGAGCTCAGCAAGGCTGAGGGCTGTGATGGATTCCTAATGTCTGCCATGGACAGTAGGAAAAGAGAGGGAGGGTGGCAACTTCCTACACATTTGCTGTTTTCTAAAATGGATAGGTAGCTATTTGCTGTCCAACATGTTATGGCTAAATTTCAATATTAGTAATATTATTAGTAAATAATTATTGGATATAGTATGTCTGGAGAGGTGCCCTTTTCCTATGTTCAGTTTTGTGTTTGGGGATTTTTCTTGTTTCAAGTTAAATTAATAAGAACCTGAAAGGAGGTAGGTACCTGGTTGTCCTTAGAGGAAGAAATAAATCTGCTTTTCAAAAAAAGTTACTTAGTTGCTTGGGACTTCCTTTGGGAGGCCGCATAAAGTGGTGGAAACAGTTTGTTCTCTACAGCAGCTCAATTAGCTGTGATGAAAGTATTTTCTTGCTGTCCTACTTGTAGCATTTAGCATTAGTTTAACTAGGCATTTTGGTATTTACCTGTTTACTGCAACTTTGGACATTTTCCAGGGAGCTCTCATCTTCCTCGGCCCAGAATTTTAATTCTTGGCTCTCAGGGAAAATGCTAACACTCTGCTTGTTATCATGTTCATCGTATTTAGGCTTGCTACCACTGAGAAAGCCTGGATAATGGTACTTGTGGTCTCGTGACAGCATTGCAGGATTTCAAAGCACTTTGCAAAAGCTCAGTTAGGTATGGAATCCCACTTCATCATGATAAAAACCATCCACAGAGCTGTTAAGCAATGCGTAGTATTGCACGGCCTTCTACTGGCAGAGCTGGGACTGGCGTGGCTTTCCATATCACTTTATAATTTTGCATATTTTGGTGAAGAACTTGGCAGTAATTATTTTAATAAATCATAGATGTTATCCTGATGTATAAAGTGGAAGGACAACTCTGAAGATGTATGGTCAAGTTTTAATGTGAAGTATTGGATGATCTATTTAAAGTTGAATTGTAAATTTGTTTCTTATGCAATATTTGTTTATCTGGAATGGATATTGCAGGATACTCTAATCTCCTTATGCACACATACATATGAATACACTAAATCCATTACAAAAAAAAAGAGTTTGTGTTGGGAGATGTCAGTGACTAAGCCTTCTGTAATTTGTTTATTGCTTATGAATTTGGTTGTGATAACTTTATGGTTTTCAACAAGGAATCGTTTACTTTTTCTCTTTTAAATATCTCTGAGTAAAATCTTGATACAGCATGGAAAACAATTCTTTATTGAGAGTCAACTGTTCCCGTTTTGGAATGACTCCAACCACTTTCTTGTTTCACTGTCTATTAGCACCTCACCCATACCAAGATTTAGGGAGAGGGGATTGGGTTGGGAAGAGAAAAATGAAAACATTTCCCTTCCCCTATCTGTTTCTTTGGCTACTTGGTTCAGTCTCTTTTTTCTTTTGTTAGCAGTTGGAGTAAACTATTGGATGAAGAGTTAGAAATGTCTCTGTAAAATAGTTTGAAAATTAATAGTGACCTTTGACTTCTATTTTTCTCTTACATTGTTTAGAACTAGATAATTTTTTAAAAATTGGTGCCTCTCTCTGCCATAGCCACTAATGAACACAGACCAGGGTGTTATCCACAAACAAAATAATTTGAGTTGTTGCATTCCCTGTTTTGTCTACATCATTTTGAAAATTTCCAACCTTATAGAAGGATGAAAAATTTGTGAGAAAAGTGAAATAATTTCTTTAACATGCACAAAATTCCATTATAATTAAGTTGAAAAACATGCATATATAAATATATATAATATCATCAGAGTTATGTCTTCATTTTGGTCCTTCAGCCTTCAACTTTGGGTTTTTTTTGTTTGTTTGTTATTTGGGTTTTTTTTTTTTTTGAGACTTTGTCATCAGGCTGGAATTAGTGGCCTCCTGTGCACTACCACACCCAGCCAATTTTTGTATTTTTTGTAGAAACTCGGCTTCACCATGTTGCCCAGGTTGGTCTTGAACTCCTGAGCTCAAGTGATCTGCCCGCCTCGACCTCCCAAAGTGCTAGGATTACAGGTGTGAGCCACTGCCCCTGGCCAGCCTTCAACTTTGATAAGCACTATTACATTTTAAATTTATGTTGTGATCTTATTATATGATTTACCATTTTTTGTTCAAGTTATCTCTTAATTCTTATTTTAAAAAGTACGTAGGGCTGTGACAATTGGTTTGTGTTTTGAATTATTCATGGCACAAGCCCCTCCTGAAAATATCAGACTAGGCTGTTTTCTGGTCATGAAGGGTGAGTGCAGGCCTCGATGGTCTTCAAGTCTCTTCTGGCTACAGCATTCTGTGAGTCTGTGAAATCAAACAGTGTCTATAAAAGGGTTTGTCCTTTTCTTTCTTCAGTTAATGATTGTGGATGAGGATTCTTTGCACTGGTAGACACTAGTGTTTTGACGACATGAAGACGGAAAAAGAAGTAGCATTAGTTAATTCAAACAAGCCTGTATTGATCTTCTAAATTGGCTAAAATCTTTGTTGTACTAAAGAGATTGCTTAATGTTGTTGAATCCTATTCTTTAAAATGCTTTGGTTTGAGTAATAAAGCTAAATATCACCAGAAAAATAACTTATTGAAAATTGTAAAAGTATTTCTTTGAGAAGAAATGTATAAAGCATTTTCAAATAGTCTCATTTACTTCCTATAAAACATGGTGAGGCTAGGTGCAGTGGCTCACGCATGCAATCCCAGCACTTTAGGAGGCCAAGGAGGCCCCTTGTACCAAGGAGTATCCCTTGTACCCAGGAGTTCAAGACCAGCCTAGGCAACATAGTGAGATACTCATCACCACAAAAAGAAAAAGCATGACAAGACAAAAAAAAAAAACCTCATGGTGAGGTAGGTGAAAAATAGTCTAAAGTAATAGGAAGCCCTTTGTTGGTGCTAAATTTCCATTTGACAGATGGTGGGCCTGAGGCCTAGAGGCATTGGGGTTGCCCAAGGTCACACAAAGCCTGACATTGAGCATTTGTTTTTTAATTTCAAATCTATTTTCTCTTACACTCCATCTGCCTTCATTTCTCTTGCTATGAAAAGACACTGATGGTTTGGCATACAGTCTGGGCGTAGTCAACATTTTGTGGGAGAAAAGGAAGGAATTGGACTAGGAGATCTGGGATGCAAGTACATATTCGTCCGTTGATTAGCCTTTTGCTTTGGGGTTAAAAGGGAGTGGCTGGGGGTGGGTGAGGTTGTAACCAGATCTCCAAGAACCTGTTTCCTCCTTGCTTATGAAGTTGGGGGTGGGGGTACTCTATTGGTTTGCAGTCAGCTACTCATGCCAAACATTAGGTCATTATCATTTTCACTAAATTCACTCATTCAACAGTTTTTGGTCTGCAAAATTTTGAAAGGGGAAAGAGTTAATGAGTATCCAGGCAATTTTAACACAATGATGAAAAAGGCTACAAAGGAGTAAATCTATGTGTTATGAAAGCATGCAGAGGAGAGGTCGAGGAAAGATTCTAGGAGGGAATTACATCTCAGCTCAGATTGGACCCCGAAGGAGGAGTTAGTTGGGTAGAATGGAAGAGAGTAAGGAAGGGAGGCTCTCAGGGCAGAGCCACTCCTGCCCTCCAGAGAGATAGCATGGCCCTTGAAGGAGGAACTTGAAGACATCTTGTTTGGCTGAAGCCTCAGGTAAATGGGGGATGTGGCAAGAGGTGAAGTTGGGTCATTAGAAGGCAGAAGGGCTTCTAACCTTATTCAAGAGTGTGGACTTTATCCTGGAGCAGTAGGGAGCCACTGTAGGATCATATATGGGGAGGCCAATTAGGACGTTAAGAGACAACATCATTTGCCTATTCCCTTCACTTGGACCTTTGCCGTTTACAAAGTACTTTCACTTATGTTATTACTTTACGTAAACTACCCAATAATCATATAAGGTAGAAGGAGATAGATATCTCCTTGTTGTAGACAAGGAATCTAAAGTTCTGAGAGGGTAGTTCACTTGATTAATCAAGTAAGAAGCTAGAGGGGCCAACACATGAGCCTCGCACTTCAGTTCTGGACTGTACTCTAGCTGCAACAACCTGTTCCTCTCAAAACAGGTACTGGAGTTTTCCACAGGACTCAGTGTGTTGGGCACTTAGCCATAGGACCAGTCCCTTTCAGTGGTCTATAATAATTATTGGCCGGGTGCGGTGGCTCACGCCTGTAATCCCAGCACTTTGGGAGGCCGAGGCAGGCGGATCCACGAGGTCAGGAGATCGAGACCATCCTGGCTAACACGGTGAAACCCCGTCTCTACTAAAAAAAAAAACAAAAAAAAACAAAAAAAAAAACAAAAAAAAAACCAAAAAATTAGCTGGGCGTGGTGGCAGGCGCCTGTAGTCCCAGCTACTTGGGAGGCTGAGGCAGGAGAATGGCGTGAACCTGGGAGGCGGAGCTTGCAGTGAGCCAAGATTGCGCCACTGCACTCCAGCCTGGGCGACAGAGCAAGAATCCATCTCAAAAAAAAAAAAAAAAAAAAAAAAAAAAAGAACTATTAAAACTGACCAACAAACCCTTGAAAAGTATGTTGAGTTGGAAGATGAAATCAACCTCTCCTTGGACAAGCCTGAGTAATAGCTAATGCAAACATGCATCAAGTTCCCTCTTGGCCCCTGGAGGTCAGTGGACTTGTGGTTTGGGTCTCCTGGTTTCTAACTCAGGCCCTTAGGAAGCAGTCAAATATGTGTACAGCAGAATGGGAACGGGAAGGGACAGAGTTTAATTATGAATCTGACTCTTTCGTGAAAAGGAAACCAATTATATCAGAAATCTCAGTGTTGTCTCTCCACATGGGGACTGTTGGTTTGTTATGCTTGTATGCTGTTGGCCTTAGACTACTAAGTGCTAGGAACAGCTACCTTAATTGTGAGCTTCCTTCCTTTGGCAATTTAAGTTTAAACTTCATGTCAGCCTGTCCTTTTATTTGAGAGTGAAATTGTATCTACTCTAGCTTTTGTTTGTAAAAACTTTGTTTGGCAAAGTTTTCCTCACAGACACAGTAGCATTGTAAACTAGATGAACACCTGATTTGTTTAAGTCTCCATAATGCCACTGTGATCCAGAAAGCAGAGAAGCCCAAGCAACTCAACTTTTTATGTAACAAGGTCCACTTGCTAAAACGCATGAGCTTGCCTCATAGGGAAGGCTCTGAGCCCTCTCTTAGCCTTTATACTCTTGATTTATGCAGTGGTCATTGGTTTCTCTATGGCCCAAAAAGATTAGGAGCAGGGCTGAGGGGCTCTGGAGGCAGGCCACCAACATCGGAGAGGAAAAAGTGGCAATGTGGGACTATGGAAGACATTCATTATATGACTTCAGACATGTCAACAGTAAACTTCCTGGGCTTTTATTTCTTCATGTATGAAAAGGAAATGTTGTGCTAGATACACTGTAAAGTCTCTGTCCAAACTCTGATCCTAAGTTATAACCAATGGACTCACTGACAAAATGGAAAAAGTAGACATAAGAACTCAAAATAATGGTGTAGCTAAAAGAACTTGGGCTTTTGAGATAGAAACTCCAAAGTTCAAATTCCTATTTGAAAGCCTTGGGCAAATTATTCAGCTATTTTCTTTATTATGAGAAGGATAGTAACTCCCTTGTAGGACTTTTATTTTATTTTTTGAGAATTGAATGCTGTTACTGTGTGTATGATATGTTTGTCACATGGAAAGCACACACAAAAAGTGTGTAAATGCATATGAATGAAATCAGTCCCTAGTTCACTGAGGGTAGGTCAGACAGCTGTAAGAACCTTGGTAATCTTTGGGGGCTTCATTGTTATAGCACTTGATTTTAATCAGAGCTAACATTTATTGAGTGCTTACTGTATACCAAATTCTAGGCATTAACATTATTCATGGATTGACCCATTTAATTCTTGCAACAGCGTCTTAGTTGTGTTCTGTTATCCCTATTTTCCAAATGAGGTAATTGAGGCACAGAATGGTTGAATAACCTTTCAAGGTCATATAGCTAGTAAACGGCAGTCTAGTTCCAGAATCCATTTTTAACCGCCATGTTGTTTTTCTATCCCAACAGTGACTCAGAAGTATTTTTCTTGATTCATTATCTTTAGGGAGGTGGTATGGTGCAGGGTGAACTGTGGGTGCCACTCCTTACCAGCTGGGTGACCTCAATGAGGTTTTTAACCTGCATAGTCCCTTAGTTCCTCTTCTCTGCAGAGGATTGTCGTGGGGTAGTTGAATGAAGTGCTGTGGTAAAGCATTAATGAAGCACAGGGCCTATCACGCAGTCAGGCTCAGTATAAGGTGAGGGTTTTTTTTTTTTAATCCAGGTAACATAAGAAGCACCTGTTAGTATGAGTTCCATACAAAATATGAGCGGGAGCATTCATTTTGGTTACTTAAAGGAATGTATGTCAGTTTTCTAGAAAATTACTTCTTAATAAAGTTTAGGACTACATGCATTTTACAAAGCTAGAATTGGAAATATTTGTCTTTAAACTCATCCCCAGAGTGATTGTGATTATCCCCTACATCAGCGGGCATAAGGAGGCATTGAAAAATCAGCCCTTGACCTTGGGTGCAGCATGTTAGTGTAGTATCAGGAGCAAGTTCTTCCAATTGCTGCAGACTCTCAGGGCATCTTGAATTCCTACTTTGGGTGAAAACATAAACAAAAAACAGCATAGAACACCCTGTCTAGAAGGGACAAATGTTTCCATTTAAATATTCTAGTTCAATACCCTCTGTTAGGGCCCTGAATTTTAAGTACAGTGAGTTTCTGAGTGAAATCTCCTGAATTTCAATGAGTTTGTTTGCGTACATGAATTCGAACAATACATTAAATCTTAAAACACGGTAGCTGATTTTAATGGAGTAAATTACCCAACTTGAAAGTTAGTTAATAGATTTTTCTTTCCCTAATAATCAAAATGCTGCTTCCATCTCAAAAAAGTCATTAATTATACTTTTACAGTATCAATACATGCTGTTAGTTTCTTTTTCATCTTTAAACGGTCTCAAGAGATTTAGAAAAAGAAATGTGCATAAGTGAGCATAAAGTGTGATTTCCTCCGTTTAACACTTTTTCTCATACAAGGATGAGGGCTGGGTGCAGTGGCACATGCCTATAATCCAAGCACTTTGGGAGGCTGAGGCAGGAGGCTTGCTTGAGCTCAGGAGTTAGAGACCAGCCTAGGCAACATAGGGAGACCTCATCTCTACAAAAAAAAATAAGAAAATTGGCTGGGTACGGTGGCTCATGCCTGTAATCCCAGCACTTTGGGAGGCCGAGGCAGGCGGATCACCTGAGATCAGGAGTTTGAGACCAGCCTGGTCAACATGGTGAAACCCTGTCTCTACAAAAATACAAAAAAAATTAGCTGGGCATGATGGCGGGCGCCTGAAATCCCAGCTACTCGGGAGGCTGAGGCGGGAGAATCACTTGAACCCGGGAGACGGAGGTTGCAGTGAGCCAAGATCGTGCCACTGCACTCCAGCCTGGGTGACAGAGTGAAACTCCATCTCTAAATAAATAAGTAAATGTAAATAAATAAATAAATAAATAAATAAATAAATAAATAAATACAATTTAAAAATTAGCCAGGTGTGATCATGCGCCTGTAGTCCCAGCTATTCAGGAGGCTGAAGTGAGAGGATTACTTGAGCCCAGGAGGTTGAGGCTACAGTGAGCTATGATGGCACGATTGTACTCCAGCCTGGGCAACAAAGTGAGACCCTGTATCAAAAAAAAAAAAAAAAATACGCACACACAGGGGATGATATTTGGTAGGGACAAGGGCATGAAGGGCCTCAAGGCAGTGTAAGGAGGATAGATTTTATTCTGACTATAGTTACGTTCAGGGAGGTGACACATTTTATTTTATTTCTTTGCTCTGAAAACATGTCAGGTTCATAAGAAGTGACACATTTGATTTATAATTTTAAAAGCAGTTTTAAGAGAGTTCATTTTGAAGTTTAATGGCACTGAAAAACCATGCCATGAAACTCTCAGGTCCAGTCTGTTCCCTAAAATTTTGATGTACCCAGAAAAGCATATTGTAAAAGATGTTCAGATGGTAAGAGTTTTACTTTCTAATAAAGCATACAGATTTGTGATGGGGAGTTCAGTTCATGGGCAGTAAAAGCAGTGAAATGTGCCTCCAGGTGGAAGAGCAGGAGCTTTCAGGGCCTGTCATACCCAGTTGGAAGCTCCTGGAGGACAGGAACTATAACTGGCCTCTTCAGAGCTCTTTTATCTGGTGCTTAGGCACACAGTATCTGTTTGTGGAATAAATGAACTAACACCATGTATTTCCTTCTGAGGAATGACTCTTGGGCCCCTGCAATAGTGCTATCTCCTCCATTAGCACATACATACGTTTCAAAGGATGTGTAATTATCACCTATTATTGCCTATGGTCTTTTTCTAGATGTGAGAGCAATAAAATCAGCCCATTTCTTTTTTTACCCAGAGTATTTATCTATAGTAATAAATGCCTGCTAACTTCATTTGTGCCACACATAAATATGTACAGTTCCTGGTGCAGAGAAGGCCCTGAGTAAATGTTTTTTTTTTTTTTAATGACTGTGCAGTTGATAGCCCATAGCAATCTCCTTAAGTCCCAGCTGTTGGTGTCTGTCTCACTGAAATCATAGCAGAAGACTCCCCTCTCCCCCTCATTTTCCTGAAAAGATCCCCTATTCTCTAACAAGTGCTTCCCCAGCATCCTTTCTTACCATCTCTAATTTCTGGATATTTTTACCTTTCCTTGTTTCTTTCGCCCTTCTCTCCAAGGAGCCAGTGCTAACCTGTTGGTTGGTATGCTTGATGAAATAATACCTTCCCACTCTCCTGGGACCTGGCCCTGACAGTCATTCCCCTCCTCACCTCCATCGTCTGTCTTCTCTGTCTAGTTCTCTGCTTGCCCTTTCTGCTCTACTTTCAACCCTATTGAAATCATCCTCATTCTACATAGGATATCCCATAAACTCGCTACTTTCTCAAGTCACCCATCTTCCCTTTCTCCTTCCTTGTTCCTTAATTTCTTGAAAGAGAGAAGTCTTGTCCCCCATCTCCTCACTCATTAACCCCTTAAAGTCCTGCTCTGCCCCTTTCAAAACTGCACTCAGATCATCATGACCTCCTTGTTAACAACTGTCCAGTGGTCCTTTCTCAGTCTTTGTCATCCTTGGCCTCTCAGCAGCATTTCACACTGTTTATTATCTGCTCCTTGAAACTCATTCTTCCTTCGGCTTCCAGGAATTGTCTGCTCCAGCATACTTCCTACTCTTCTAACTGCGCCTCCCCTTTCCGTGGTAGTCTCATTTTGCCTTTTAATGGAAGTCACTTCCAAGTGTCTGTTCTCTAGGTTTTCCTTTTTTTCTCTTTTAGAAATTGGACACTTCAATAAAATTTGTAATTACGCCCGTCTGTGTGATTATTGCATTAATGTCTGTCTCTCCTGCCAGATTGTAAACTCCGCGAGTGCACATACCAGATCTATTAGGGTTCTCATCATATCCGTAGCTCCTGGCACAGTGTGGGGCATGTATAAGTGCTCAAAAGCTCCCACGTGGTGATGGAGCTAAGCTTGCCCCCTTCCATGTGTGACTACCCAACTTTCTGTCTCCTCCTCTTCCCAGCCTCTCTCAGACTCCTCTGTGTGCATCCCACCCCACGGTTGGTTCATTTCCTCTTTTTATCTAGTACCCTTTCATGAATTGTCATATATTTTTTAACCCTTCCATGTTTTTTTTTTCAGGTATTTAGGCTCAAAACCTGGAAGTCATCTTTGACTCTTTCCTTTTCCTCAGTTTTTTTTTTTTTTTTTTGGAGAAGGAATCTTGCTCTGTCACCAGGCTGGAGTGCAGTGGCGCGATCTCGGCTCACTGCAACCTCCGCCTCCCGGGTTCAAGCGATTCCCTTGCCTCAGCCTCTTGAGTAGCTGGGACTATAGGTACATGCCACCACACCCGGCTAATTTTCTTTTTTGGTATTTTATTAGAGACGGGGTTTCACCACGTTGGCCAGGATGGTCTCGATCCCCTGACTTCATGATCTGCCCACCTTGGCCTTCCAAAGTGCTGGGATTACAGGCATGAGCCACCGCGCCTGGCCCCTTTTCCTCAATTCTTATGTACAATTTGTTGCCAAGTCCTTTCCATTCTTTCTTCTGCCACCCTAATTTAGGCCCTCAATACCTCTCTCCTGGACTTTGCCGTATCCTCCTAAGTGACCCGAGCACTTCCAGTCTCATTTGGGCAGTATCCTTCCCGAATTCCATTCTATACACTTCAAGCAAATTAGTTTTAGAGCGTAGCTCTGATTATCATATTAATCCCTTATCCCTCCCTTAAAAGGGTATTCCACTGGAATACATCATCGTTGGCCTATCATTCCAAACTCCCTACAGTGTGGCTTCAGCTATATCTCTCTCTGTTTTTTACAGGATCCTAAACTGTAACCCAGGGACCCTCAACATCTGTGCTGGGTGGACTGTGGCCACATTTTCAGCTGGCCAGTATAAGGGTTTTAGAGGCCCTTACATGAGAAGAAATACCATTTTTAAGTCTCTGAGATGATGTGCTTCTTACATTTTTGGAATTAAAATACTCCTTTACTTATAAAATGCTGGTAGTAATAGATGATCATTATCTCACTGTCATTTGTGAAAGAAAAAGCGATTGTAATAGAATTCTTGCTATTTTGTTTCTCTAAGGGAGGTAAGTTTTCTCCCTAAGCAAACTTTATGGAATACACAGTGCCTGGCTTTCACCTTCTTTTATTCTCACTACCACCACCTTTTATTCTCCCCTGCACATTTTACTATTCACAAAATTAAAAAGTGTGAGATTAACTGCTCTACTGCTCTGCCCAGAATGGCAGGTTCCAAGAACACACCTCATTTCGGCCTGCTGACATCTGTCTTTCCTGATGTTCCTCATATGTCACTTTCTTTATGAGGTCATGTCAAAATTGTCTCCCTTCACCCCCAACCCAACCACCAAGATGTTTTCTCTTTCCTCAGTGGGACTTTGTACTCTGTAGTACTTTGATCTTTCATGTGGCACTTACCATGTTCCTATAAGTAGAACCGTCTTCCTTTGCTTCCCCAATCCTCCGTTCCCACGATAATTTTTTTTTTGAGGGGGAGTCTCCCTCTGTTGCCCAGGCTGGGTTGCAGTGATGGAATCTCAGCTCACTGCAGTCTCCGCCTCCTGGGTTCAAGCGATTCTGCCTCAGCCTCTCGAGTAGCTGGGATTATAGGTGCCCGCCACCACACCTGGCTAATTTTTTGTATTTTTAGTAGAGACAGGGTTTCGCCATGTTGCCCAGGCTGGTTTTGAACTCCTGAGCTCATGCAGTCTACCTGCCTCGGCCTCCCAAAGTGCTGGGACCCATGATAAATTTCTTTAGGACAGAAACATGTTTTGTCTTTGTGTTCTTTGCATTGCCGAATACTGTACTTGGTACCTATTTGGTGCTTGAAAAAACTGTCATTGAACTGAAATTTCAGGATGATATTATGAAATAATTTGATGAGGCTGGGTGCAGTGGCTCACGCCTGTAATCCCAGCACTTTAGGAGGCCAAGGCAGGTGGATCACCTGAAGTCAGGAGTTTGAGACCAGACTGGCCAACATGGTGAAACCCTATCTCTACTAAAAATACAAAAATTAGCCAAGCGTAGTGGCAGGCGCCTGTAATCCCAGCTACTCAGAAGGCTGAGGCAGGAGAATCGCTTGAACCCGGGAGGCGGAGGTTGCAGTGAGCCGAGATCACACCGCTGCACTCCAGCCTGGGAGACAAAAAGCGAAAAAAAAAAAAAAAAAAAAAAAGAAATAATTTGATGAATAAAACCGTCATTTTCTGGGGAAGGGAGCCTTTAAAGGTACCAGCTTAGAATTTTTTTTCTGATGATTCTGAAATTAGAGTTATAGTTGCTTACTGAAACATGTTAGGAATGATTGCTCGTTTATCTTTTTTTTTTTTTAAATTAAAGTTCTGGGATACATGTGCAGAACGTGCAGGTTTGTTACACAGGTATACATGTGCCATGGTGGTTTGCTGTACCCATCAACCCGTCATCTACATTAGGTATTTCTCCTAATGCTCTCCCTCCCCTTGCCCCTCACTCCCCAACAGGCCCCGGTGTGTGATATTCCCCTCCCTGTGTCCATGTGTTCTCATTGTTGAACTCCCACTTATGAGAGAGAACATGCAGTGTTTGGTTTTCTGTTCCTGTGTTAGTTTGCTGAGAATGACCATTTATCTTTTAAAGATAAAATAATCTTAGACTGCAATCCTAGACATCTCAGAGTAGGATTCAGGCCTACTGTGGTTGTGGTGAAGTGGAGAAGTTGGCATGTTTGATTGGCTTTCTTTTGTGAAAAGTTGATTTTTATTTTATTTTGACAGAAGAGGCTCTAAAAATCTTCTTTTTCCCCAGGTAAGAGGCTACAGTTTCTTTGCCTCTGGCCATCTCTAGAGCTGTCAGTGCCCTGTGAACATTGGCCTGATTTAGACAATGAGGCTTTCTCTGTGTCTTTGAGAAAGCCATCTTTGTGCTGCGCACAGTTACTTTCATTCTTCATTACAAAATGTTTCCTTAATGAATTTCTTTTTTCTTCCTGCTTTGTCTACCTCTACTGTCTCCCCTAAAATCTTTTGTTACTGAGATTGAATTGTGTGAAAGCAAACCTGGGTAAGAGATAGGTAGTGCCACAGCTAGGCCTCCTGCTGTCTGCACAAGGGAACCTTTGGTGCTATCCAGGTACCTTCTACCTCCAGCTTCCCAACCTTCTGTGGATCATTTTTCAATTTTTTCCCACCAAAGCACTGAGATAATTTTGGATGTGGGGAATGTGGCAGGGTTTCTGACATGGAAGACCCTGAAAGGAGTAGGAAGTGTGTGCCGTGGCCTCCCCCTGTCTTTTCTATTGAGAAAGGGGTGGGCAAGTAGTGGGTGGTAGCTGCAGCTGTGGGCAAGGCCCATTCTTGGCCTTTTTTTTACTAGGCTGTAGGCTGGTGTTTATTGAGTGGCTGGTATGCAAATAAAAGATGAGAAATGTAATTGTCTTCTGAAGAGAACAAAGAGAAATTTAATTGTCTCTCCTTAACATCACACCACAGGCATTTTCTAGCAGCATACTCAAGATACTGTGTGGTGTGGTTCTAATTAGCTTTGAAGAGCCAGAGCTCAACTCAACCTGAGGAAACCTCTTTTGCCAAAAGATACCACTACACAAGGGACCCATCAGAGCTCTTGCAATATCAAAAGATAAACAGCAGGGAAAGAGTTTGGGGAAGGATTCTATGGTTGGTTTGAGATGTGCGTCTTACCTGCAAAAACCCAAATAAAAGTGAAAGACCAGCTCTGCTTTTATTAGCTTAAGTGTTTTGTGTTAAAATCTCTTTTGGCCTAACTTTTCTTTTTTGACAAGAGAACAAATAGTAGAATATCCTTTGTAGATCGGAAGTATAGAAATTACTGAGAATACTGGGAAATGCTTCACAGATGTTCCTGAAACTACAGCCAGATTGAGTGAACTCTTGTCCCTTTCTGTGTCGGGAGGTTGGGAGATTATTGTCTCACGTACTGGGATATTATAACTGTGTTCTACCCCACGCTGTATATGTTCACCATCTCTCTGATTGAGATTCTTGTTTAACCCTATTATATCCTTAACTGTGATGGCCATTAGAATAGGAAAGAATGTTTAAGCAAGACTTTAGAGAGAGCCATAGTTTGGTATTTCCTTTATAAAGCTTCCTGATACTGTGTTTAGTATTTACTTTCTTTAAATGTATCTTCTTAAAAGTACAGGTAGTGTGGTAGAGTTCAAAATTAACTTCCAGTTAAATCCAGTCATAGTTTTGGTAGATTTTTTTGCCAAGCACTGCATTTTTCTTAGTATTGTCACATATTGACTGACACTAGTCAATTGCGACTAGTGACTGGTCATGATAGACATTGATAGACATCTCATACCTGTCATGGCTGAAGGGGAGTTGCCCCTAGTTGATCATTGAACATCATGAAGAGCCTTGTATTTTTTTCTTTGTTTTAGAGACAGGATTTCACTCTGTCATTTAGGCTGGAGTGCAGTGGCGCAATCGCGGCTCACTGCAGCCTCAACTTCCCAGGCTCAGGTGATTCTCCCGCCTCAGCTTCCCAAGTAGCTGGGACTACAGGTGCGTCCCACCATGCCCAGCTCATTTTATTTTATTTTTTAAGAGAGAGAGTCTCTCTATGTTGCCGGGGCTGGTCTTGAACTCCTGGGCTCAAGCTGTCCTCCTGCCTCAGCATCCCAAAGTGCTGGGATTACAGGCATGAGCCACAGTGCCTGGCCTAAAAGCCCCATCTTCCTACACAGTGCATGGTAGTCTTTCCTTCTGAGTTGATGTAGAGGCATCCTTGGTGTATAACAAGCAGAGCATGCTGAACTAGTTCGCAGCAAAAAACGAACAACGAAAACTTGATATCCGGGTTGTTCTTGGATAGGTCGCCATGTTTATCATTTTTAAACATCTGGGGTTGTGAGATAAAGTTATTAAGGGAGGGATTGCACCAACACATTTTTCTGTTTCAGTTCATGTTCATCTGACTCATATTTATTCTAGTCTAACCTCATTTTGCGTGAAAATTTTTGTACTAGAAAATGTCACTTTCAATTAGGGGAGGGGAAATTCTGATTGGGGATCAGAAGAGTCAAGATGTATTAGTGATAATTTGGCATCAAGGTAAAAACACAGAATCCCTAAAAATGTTGTAAAGTAAAAAGTGATTCACATAACTAGATAGGGGAAAGGAAATGTCACTGCTGAGCTTTGCTGTGGGAAGAGGGGGAGGTGAAGGAAATTATTACAACATTTTTGTATGTGATGAAGAGACAGCCTCTGGACTTCCCCACATATTTCCGTATTCCCTAAAACAGCTCTAGTGAATTGCTTCATGATTGGTGTATGAATAGAAAGACACTAGAACTCTTAAACTTGATCTTGAAAGGCCCATCTTTGTATATAATCATCCACAGATGTCCGTATGTGATTATATATTCCCATAGTGAGGCAATGATAAATGTAAATGAGGACCATGATATAATTTTGCCTTGCTTGCATGCACATTTTCAGAATATAATTAAAAGCACATGCCACTGTCAGTACTTAACTATGAGGTTTGTCTTAGTTTTTTATAAGACTTTGGCAGAGGCCTAAAGCGTGTTTTACTGTCTAAGTCCTCCCTCCCTCCCTCTCTTCCTCCCTTCTTTCCTCCCTTCCCTCCCTCTTTGGAGTCCAAAAGGAACTCTCTAGATTCTGACTGTTCTTTTTTCAGAACTAGGGACAATTTCAGCTTGTACACGGATTAATTTTCATTTTTTGGCTTCTCTGCTGGTACCTGAAATTGTAACTAAGTTATTACTAGATAATTCCTTTCTGACTTCTTCTTTCAAATAAAATCCGATGAGGACAAGTGTCTTCTAGGTACTGTTTCACTACCAAAACCAGGTGGATATGTGTGGAGGGGGACGTGGGGCAAAGCAGAGGATAGGCTAGGGGTGCTATTATAATGTAACTTAGGTCAGTTGCTTGGTGCTTAGTAAATCATAGTTTTCTGTATGGTGCCAACTGCTCAGAAAATCTGTACTGGATAAAGAATTTCTTGTTCAAGTCTATTTAGCTACTGTACTTATGCCTAAAACTGGAATGTGCGCCTCTTTTAAATTCAGTAGGCTGTGCATTTATGACTATAGATGATACCGCTTTCATTTTTAAAATAATGATAAAAGCTTAAGTTGTAAATTTAAGTTGTAATATGGACACTTAAAAAACACCCAAACCAAAACAATCTTCCTTCTGGTTATGGGGAATTCCTACGTGAGTTCTTTCCAACTGCTTTTGTTTATATGAGTGTTGAAACTTAAATGAGTAAATTCTGTCTTCCAAATAATTTTCTACATTTTCCATTTATTTCCATTGCTTATATCTGCTCTCAAGAACAAAACAAAAGTGGTTTCCAGGCCAGGCACGGTAGCTCACGACTGTAATCCCAGCACTTTGGGAGGCCGAGGTGGGCGGATCACGAGGTCAGGAGTTCGAGACCAGCCTGGGCAACACGGTGAAACTCCTACTCTACTAAAAATACAAAAATTAGCTGCGCGTCGTGGCATGTGTCTGTAATCCCAGCTACTCGGGAGGCTGAGGCAGGAGAATTGCTTGAACCTGGGAGGTGGAGGTTGCGGTGAGCCAAGATTGTGCCACTGCACTCCAGCCTGGGTGACAGAGCGAGACTCTGTCTCAGGAAAAAAAAAAAAAAAAGTGGTTTCCTTCTCTATACCAACGTGTACAATGTAGACGTTTCCAGTGTTTAAAAATTCTGATTGGCTATTCCTTTCAAGGTATTACAGTGTGGGAGGTAAAGGATCTAATGCAGTTATCTAAGAGTTTAATTTCACTTTGAAAAAGAATTCACCAATGGTGTTGAATTCCTTGGAAATGGGTATGCTCAGTTTCTTTCTTTCTTTTTTTTTTTTTGAGACGGAGTCTCACTCTGTCACCCAGGCTGGAGTGCAGGACCATGATCTTGGCTCACTGTAGCCTCTACCTCCCGGGTTGCAGCGATTCTCCTGCCTCAGCCTCCTGGGAAGCTGGGATTACAGGCAGGTACCACCACGCCTGGCTAATTTTTGTATTTTTAGTAGAGACGGGGTTTCACCATGTTGGCCAGGCTGGTCTTGAACTCCTGACCTCAGGTGATCCACCCACCACAGCTTCTCACTTGATCTTAGCCAAAAGGCCGAGAAGCCATCCACCACGGCTTCTCAAAGTGCTAGGATTACAGGTGTGAGCCACCACGCCCAGCCCAGTTTCTAACACTTCACAAAGCTTTTGCATCTGACAGTGGATGTGACCAGGGGGGTTCTCTTGCTTCTAATTTCAGCAGCAGTTCATTTCTCTTTTTTAATGTAACCCTTGAGCTGTGGGGGTTAAAATCTGCTTCTGAGAATTCATGTTTCTTATCTTTTCCTCCTAAAACTGCATATAGTGGTGTTCTCCCCACCAAAAGAAACAATAAAAATAATTTCCCATGGAATACACACAGAGTATTTAATTTTATTTTTCTTGTTTACTAAGGTCTTTAAAATTGAATAGGGCATCTAGAGCTCTCTGTCCTCAGACCTTCCACCTCATTCTTATGGAGTCAGGAGTTTGCAATCTCCATAGGATTCTGAGCTCCTTTCCCATTCCAGACACAAGAGATACCTGCTGTTGCTATTTGTGACCAAATACCATATTTGTCAATAACTACCAACAGGGGCTTTGGGAATCTGGAAGCAGAAGACATCACTCTTGATAATTCAGTCCAAGGGCCCTTTCTCCCTCATACCCATCCCTTCTCTACTGGGATTTAGACTTTTGCCTTTCTGCATCTGATCATAGTCTCATCGTGAAATGTGAGTACTTTCACATTAGATCTTATTCATTGATGCATTGATTTTATTTTAAAATTCATTTGTATACTTCTATACTTCTGATTAAAGTGTTCCAAAAATTGTCTTGGTATTTTTTACTTAACTGCTGATTTTTCAAAGATATTAAATGAAAAACTGCCCTCTGGTCAATAACAAGTTTGTAAAGAGTAGGAAGTAATTTTTATGCTTCTGTAAAAATTTAACCAATTAACAGTGTATCTTTGTCATACTGTATTTCTTTGTAGTCTTCGAAGGAATTGAGAATCCCTGTATGATAGACTTCGCTACTTGTAAATGGACTATCAAAAGGAAAGTTCTTTCTAGTTTACTTTGAAAAATGCCTGAGGTCCTCATAATTTTCATTTTTATTTTAGTCAGTTTTAGAATTGTCAACTCAGTCTTATTTTCACAACCCTTTACTTTTTACTGAAAGTTGAAGTGGGAATTGGCAGAAGATTCAGAAGAAAGAGGAACTATATCACATTTGCCCTTAAAATTTTACCCTATAGACCAGGCACAGCTGCTCATGCCTATAATTCCAGCACTTTGAGAGGCTGAGGCAGGATGATTGTTTGAGCCCAGGTGTTTGAGACCAGCCTGGGCAACATGGCGAGACCCCATCTCTGTAAAAAATTTTAAAAATTAGCCAGGTGTGGTGACATGCACCTGTGGTCCCAGCTACTCTGGTGGCTGAGGTGGGAGGATCACTTGAACCCAGGAGGTTGAGGCTGCCGTGAGCCTTGTTTGTGTCACTGCACTCCAGTCTGGGCAACAGAAAGAGACTGTCTCAAAAAAAAGAAAAATTAAAGAAAATTACCCTATTCAAGAGTCCATAATTAGCATCTTAGCACCATATGATGTGTTTTTATTCTCTATAATTTTTCATATATATTATCTACTGTGATTTCTCCTCTCTTTTAACGTCCATATAAATGTTTCAATCCAACTGTTACTTCAATTAATTAATTTATTTATTTATTTTTTGGAGACAGAGTCTTGCTCTGTCTCCCCCACTGGAGTGCAGTGGCACAATCTCAGCTCACTGCAACCTCCGCCTCCTGGTTTCATGCAGTTCTCCTGCCTCAGCCTCCTGAGCAGCTGGGACTACAGGCGCACACCACCACACCAGGCTAATTTTTTGTATTTTAGTAGAACTGGGGTTTCACCATGTTGCCCAGGCTGGTCTTGAACTCGTGAGCTGGAGCAGTCCACCTGTCTTGGCCTGCCAAAGTGCTGGGATTACAGGCATGAGCCACCGTGCCTGGCCTCAATCCAACTTTTAAATGTTCACTACCACTGATTTAAAAGTTCTGACTTGTGGCTGGTCTCGGTGGCTCACGCCTGTAATCCCAGCACTTTGGGAGGCCGAGGCGGGCAGATCACGAGGCAGGAGTTCGAGACCAGCCTGGCCAATATGATGAAACCCCGTCTCTACTAAAAATACAAAAATTAGTCGGGCATGGTGGTGTGCGCCTGCAGTCCCAGCTACTTGGGAGGCTGAGGCAGGAGAATCGCTTGAACCTGGGAGGCAGAGGTTGCAGTGAGCTGAGATCATGCCACTGCACTCTAGCCTGGGTGACAGAGTGAGACTCCGTCTCAAAAAAAAAAAAAAAGTTTTGACTTGTAAAGTATTCCTCCTTTTTTAGTCATAAAGTGGTATCAGTGCCGTAGTCTCTGTTGCTAACACACTGGGGGACTTTTGCCAGAGAGAAGTTGACCTCTGATTAGATGCACATGGGTTAATTACATCTATGTTTCTCTTAGTTCCACTGAATCTAATTTTCTTTCATTTCATTTCCTTATATCCTCTGAGCTCATGGTAGTTTCCTTCATCTTTAGAAAGAATAATCACATATCTCATTAGATAAATCATATATGATTAATGTATGATTAGTCAGATAAAAGGAATTCAAATGTACTTCAAAGAGACTAATGAAAAGATGGTACATATGGGGGCCTAATGGTTTGAGTAATAAGCATAATGGAGTTAGGATTGTTCTATATGATTACTTTCTTTTTGTGTAAAAGATGTAAAAATAAACATCCTTTACATTTAAAAATACTGAGTGGAATATGGGGTTTTTCCATCGGAACTTTCTAATCTTTTCCAGTATTTATTCCAGCAGCAATTTAGACATTTAAGGAAAATGTTTTTCACTATGTGCCATGTTTTTGGGTCAGTGAGAAAGCCTTAACCAAGACGGTTGTTGGGTGGTACTGTGTATAATAACTCCAGATCCTTGACCAAGTTTGGAGAGTCACTTTTGGCCATTTGAAACCAAATGAAGGATCAAAGGACTGATTATTTTGAATACCTCTGAGTGTTTTCCCCAAGCTTGAGAAGAGTTTCATTCAGCTATAAAATGCTCATTGTGCAAATGAGTGGTTTCCCTGCTGTATAATTAAAGCATTGCCTTTAATAATATTTTATTACCTTTACTTTAGCTTGTCTTTTTAATTTGAGGAAAATCTCAACAATTTAAAGTAAAATGTGATAAAGACAGTTTTTCGGAAGAGAGAAGGGTAGATTGCTATGTTTATTCCACTTAGTATCTATATCAAATATTTGTATCAAAAGCAGACTCTCACTTTAAAATTACTCTTCTAGTGGCAAGATTCTTTTCCCTAGATGGAGAGTACAGAGCCCACATCGTAATAACTGCTGTTAAAACGGACACTTAGAACTATAGAGCTAAAGCTTAGGTTCCAAACTAAGAGAAGCTGCCGTTTTCTGAAATAATGTGTCTTTCTTATTTAAAAGGACCAGTTCCTTTTTGCCTCTTTTCCCCTTCCTCGTGTCCTTCCTATTGCTCCATGTATGTTGTACATGTGGTTATCTGTTCTTTTTTTTTTATGCTTCTACCCTTATGTTGGCAAAAGAAATGTACCAATGGGAGGTGAAGGTTTAAAATATAACAGTTGAGTTCATTATCCCAGTTTTATCACTTTGTACAAGTCTAAGCAAGTTACTTATCTGGATCTCTGTTTCCTCTTATGTTAAATGGGGATTAAAGCCCCTTTGCAGACTTGTTATGAGAACAGTGATAAGGAATATTCAGTACCTATCACAGTGCCTGGCCTTAAGTGGGCCCTTAAGAAGTGGTAGCTATTTTTATTAATGATAGCCTATCCCATTATAGCTGTCAGCATCATTATCTGTTAAGCAGGGATCTCAGGAGAGTATCTTGAAGAATATTGTTGGACTCCACTGTATGGGATTATCTAATCTGAAGCTCATTTTGTTTGGCTGCATTTTGTTCTAAGAGTTTGTGCTTTAGACATTCTGGATTGTTTTAAGCTGGAGTCATTGATTTTGCAGGCAATTATTTCCTCATTTAAAGGGCGTAGTCCCACTTCATTCATTTGAAATGAGGTCGGTTGCCAAACTGCTGAACTCTTCTGGCCTTTTGAAATGGGCCTTTCTCTCTTTTGTTTCTTGGCCTTAGGCTGATAAATCAAAGCATCTCAGGTGATAGAGGAATTCCTGGCAATGTCATACTCAAAATATTGGGCATGTTGCTCAAGCAGTATTTCCATTATTGGAATTCTCCTTTTTTCCTTTAAATCTTAGCCTCCCTGCTCCTTAATATGTTACTTTACTCACAAAATAGGAAGAAAAAAAACACTTTAGAATAGCCTCTTAAGTTTAACAAATATTTTAGGGGCAACTATATACAAGACCCTGAAGTTGTCATTTTTCTCTCTCTCACTAAAAAGTGAAACTAAAATGATCTTTTCTTCCACCAGTGGATTTTTTTTTTTTTTTTTTTTTTTTTTAGAAGGAAAGAGATCACCGGGTGTGGGGAGGCTGAGGTGGGTAGATCACGAGGTCAGAAGATCGAGGCCATCCTGGGCAACACGGTGAAACCCCATCTCTACTAAAATACAAAAATTTAGCCAGGGGTGGTGGCACGTGCCTGTAGTCCCAGTTACTCAGGAGGCTGAGGCAGGGGAATCGCCTGAACCTGGGAGGCAGAGATTGTAGTGAGCCGAGATCACACCACTGCACTCCAGCCTGGAGAAAGAGTGAGACTCCATCCAAAAAAAAAGAGAGAAAGAGATCGAGAGAGAGAATGTGACCTTTACTTGACTTCCAGAATGTTCTTTAAGCCAGTGTTTTCAATATGGGTTGCAACCCATTACTGGGTCATGAAGTCAATTTACTGTGTCCAGACCAACTTTTTTTTTTTTTTTTTTAAATGGAGGGAAGGAGAACAGACAAGAACATGAAAATAGATAAGAGAACACAGAGTCCACTGCACATGTAAGAGTAACAGGGAGTAAGGGTCAAGTGCTATTTCATAAAACTTTTGTTTCAGTTAGTAAGTATGTATATATGTGGAATGTGTTGTTATATAAAAATTATTTCTTACCAGGGGGTTAAAAAAGGCAGAAAGCCACTGCTGTGGGGCAGTTTGCCACTGAAGACTTTTCTCATTTTTTAGAAAAACCAATTCTATGGAGGCTGTATTTGATCAGACAGATCCCTTTCTTTCCATGAAAGAAAACTGGGTCTTTTACTGTTGAGCCTATGTTGATGGAAGGCTTCCACTGCTGGCTTAACTGGCTGTGTTTTTGAGAGGGTCACTTGGGTAATGAGTCTATTGTCTCTCTTCTTTTTTGGTTTTCTGCTTTCTACTCTTTCTATGTGGACTCTGGGAGCCATTCTAGTTGTTGGAACAATGGGAGAAGTTCCCACACACCGTAGAGACATCCACAACATTTGGTTTTGTGATTGTTGTCCAAGTGTTAAGAAAACTATGGTTTCTGAAGAAAGTAAGACTTTCTAACCAATATGAAATATCCAATTATTTCCCCCCACTTCAGTGGTAGCCCTTATATCAAGCCTTTTAATATAATTACAAAATTGGTATTTATTTCAGTGTGTTGAATTTTAAAAAATCACCCGAACCCCTAAACCTGTCTAAATTAACATGTGATTAGAATTGAGACAATGGTAGCAGAACCTATTTCATTTCTCTAGAAGAGACTGCATTGTTGCCTTTTCTTCATTCTAAAATGAAGACATCTACTTTATGTATGCTTAGTACTGTTTTGTCATTTGTACTTTTCTTAATAATTTAAGAAAATTATTCTAGAATGTTCTTTAGGCCAGCGTTTTTAATATGGATTGCAACCCTTTATTGGGTCATGAAGTCAATTTATTGTGTACAGACCAACTTTTTTTTTTTAATGGAAGGAAAGACAATAGGACAAGAACATGAGAATAGAAGAGAGAGTACAGTGTCCACTGCACATATAAGAGTAAGGAGGAGTAAGAGTCAAGTGCTATTTTTTGAAACTTTCAGTGGTTTCATATTTTATTTTTTTGTGTGTTTCACTTTTTTGTTTTATCACTTAAAGTTACCCAAATATGTAACTTAATTTGCCAGCCATTAAGATGCATTCCAGTAGGATCAATCTAGACATATGTAAACCTGATTGTATTCCACAGTAATTGATCAGTGTCAAGAAGTGTTTATTGAGTGCCTGTTACTTGCTTGGCAAACAGGAGGGAGGTTCCAAATGAAGTGCTGTAAGTAAAAGATGAGGCTCCTGCTTTTTTTTAAAAGGGTTTATCTTTCATTTATCCCTTTAAACATTTATCAGGCACTTACTCAATCAGCCATATACAGTGCTAAATCGTCTGTTCAAGTATAATTAGGAAGGTAAAACTTACATGAAACAACAAAAATGATTAAATGCCACATGCATAATGATATGCATTCTAAATTCTGTAGGAGTTTAGGGTAGAGAGTGAGCAGAGTTGGCTGGGAAAACTGGAGGACAGAGGAGGTAGAGTTTCTGAATCTTGAGGCACTTTCAGGATTCAGATGGAAAGGATGGAGAATTTTCCAGACAATGGGGAGATCTTGAAAAATGCTTAGAGGCAGGGAATACCACAGAGCATGAAAGAGGCATTTCTGAGGTTGTATGCTGAGGAATTGTGAAAAATAATGTTGGATATGTTGGTTGGGGCCATTTATTTTAAGATGGGTAATTGTAGAGTTACATAAGCTAAAAAGGTATCCAGTATCCTGTGGTGCATACAGTCTACTTTGGGAGAAGGGAGGGATTATAAATAACTAATGAAACTATACTGTATGTATTATGATGGAAGCTAGTACTGTGCTGGAAGTATTATAAGCAAAAAGCTTGAATGGCCATGTCAGTGGTTACCTTTGAGCTATATTAGTTCTGCTCTGGCTTAGGGCTTGGCAACATCGCTGACTCAGTGACAAACTTCCTTTTTGGAAGTCCTGACTCCTCACTTGCCAGCATATGACACTCCCAGTTCGCCAGGTCATCCTGTCCCAAACTGCCCAGTTAATTGTGAAGCTATAAGACGGTACTGCCCAGGGCTCATCTCCACCGCTAGCTGGGGATCCCACCACATTGCTAGACAGGTTCCTGAATGGACTTCTCCTTCAGGACCGGGGCATGGTTGGGGGTCTGTACATGTGCTTGCCTTCTACCCTGGGCTCACAAATTAATAGTGGAAGTGTCTTCAAAGCAATTATTAAAAGTAATTATTGCTATGATTTCACTTTTGATTCTCCATTTATTTCACTTCTGTCTGCTTATTTATTTACCTACTTGATGTTTGTGGAGGTATGTATCAGTCAGCTTTTGCACTTATACAACCCCAAAATCTCAGTTGCTTGTAACAGTCACATATTTGATTATTGCAGCTGAGGATTAACTGTAGCCCTTGGTCAGTTTTCTCTAAGATTCATTCTTCCCTCTTTCTCCACCCAGGCTCCTAGGTCAGCTAGCTTCAGACTGGGCTCAGCCGATTAGAGAAACTGGCAGGAAATAATGCAAGAGGAGAAAGGGAGAAACCAAGATATTTCTCTTTTTCCCCTTCTTGCCTTGAGTGGCTTCTCTAGCAGAGACTGTTACTCTCTGGCTTTAGCTCTCACTGGACAGGACCACCATGGTTCTTGTCCAGTGACCCTATGTCTTCAGTTCCCATAACACCATCTCCTCCTTTTGTCTCTCCGGCTAAGGGGTGGTAGTGGCTTCCTGCTGTTGTTAAACCTTTTACCATCCCCAATATGGTTTGCAGCAATTTAATGGCTTATATAGCCAGTTCCCTCTATTAAATTCCTTCTGTTGTAAATACAGTCATGCACCACATAACAACATTTTGGTGAATGATGGATCATGTATACGATGGTTGTCCCATAAGTTGATGATGATGATGATGATGATGATGATGATGATGATTCTTATTATTATTTGAGACGGAGTCTCACTCTGTTGCCCAGGCTGGAGTGCAGTGGCACAATCTTGGCTCACTGCAACCTCCGCTTTCTGGGCGCAAGCAGTTCTCCTGCCTCAGCCTCCCGAGTAACTGGGACTACAGGCATACGCCACGACAGCCGACTAATTTTTTTTGTATTTTTAGTAGAGATGGGGTTTCACCATGTTGGTCAGGCTGGTCTCGAACTCCTGACCTCAAGTGATCCTCCCGCCTTGGCCTCCCAAAGTGCTGGGATTACAAGTGTGAGCCACCATGCCCGGCCCACATAAGATTATAATGGAGCCAAAACATTTCTGTTGCCTAGTGACGTCATAACTATTGTAACATTGTACTATAGTTACCTTATTTTTTAAATATAATTTTGGTGTAGCTTAGGTGCATAGTGTTTATAGAGTCTACAGTAGTGTACAGTAATGTCCTAGGCCTTCACATTCACTCACCACTCACTCACTGATTCCTTCAGAGAAACTTCCAGTCCTGTAAGCTCCTTTCATGGTAAGTACCCTATATAGATATACCATTTTTATTTTACTTTTGTTTTTTTTTGAGACGGAGTCTTGCTCTGTCACCCAGGCTGGTATGCAGTGGCGTGATCTTGGCTCACTGCAACCTCCACCTCCCGGGTTCAAGCGATTCTCCTGCCTCAGCCTCCCAAGTAGCTGGTATTACAGGTGCCTGCCACCATGCCCGGCTAATTTTTGTATTTTTAGTAGAGATGGGGTTTCACTATATTGGCCAGGCTGGTCTCGAACTCCTGACCTCAGGTGATCCACTTGCCTTGGCTTCCCAAAGTGCTGGGATTACAGGCATGAGCCACTGGGCCCAGCCACCATTTTTTATCTTTTATACCATGTTTTTACTGTACTTTTTCTATGTTTAAGTACACAAATACTTACCATTGTGTTACAGTTGCCTACAGTATTTGGTACAGTAGCATACTACATAGGTTTGTAGCCTAGGAGCAATAAACAGACTATGCTACGTAGACTAGGTGTGTCGTACACGCTATGATGTTTGCACAAAGACGAAACCACCTAACACTGCATTTCCCAGACGTCTGGTTGTTAAGTGACACATGACTGTACTTGGTTGCTAAGTGTCACACGACTGTATTTGATTTCTTTTTTCTGACCAGACCCTGAGTGATACACTGTTCCAAAAAAGGAGTTTTTCTTTTGTCTTTATATTGTTTTCTTCTATAGTGCGGCCTCACATAGAGGAATAAAAACAACCCATTTTATTATCCCACAAAATGTCTCCTAATGAAGCAGTGTGATGTAGTGGACAGAGTATTGGATTTGGAATCACTGTCACTTATAGCACTGTGGTGCTGGGTAAGTCACTCATTCTCTCCGTGTGGAGGTACTTATGATTCCCGTTATACCTACATCTTCAGGGTTGTCTGTGATGATCAAAACAAGAAAATGCTTATAAAAACTATCACGCTTTATTCAAGTGATGCAGGGAGCCTCAATGATGTTGTAGAACAGTCTGCCAGCTGGCCATATTTTATTTTATTTATTTTTATCATTTGTAGTTGTTTCCAACATAGTTTCTTTCTCATTATAAACTCAGAATTGGAAGATGCAACTATAATTAGATAGAGAAAAGTTATAGAAAATACTCATCCCATGTTGGAAGATATTTATGTATATTTAAAAGGTATTCTTCAAATGGCCAAGTACATTTGACCACTGATAATACCCCAGGTATCCAAACTTTTTTAGTTCTTCCTTGCCTTACTGTAGAACCAAGGTCATGTTTCCTGGAGCAGCATGAGTGTCACAGTCCCTGTCACATAGGCTAACATGGGATGGATTTCAATCATATGAGTGGAAAATTACCTGTTGTCCCATCTCCTTAACATCTCTTATTTTGAACCTCGCCTTGGGAGATAGCTTCATTCTGATTCAAAACAGACCTACATAGATGGGGTCTTCTCTAGTTTGCCAGGATGATCAGATCTATTTCAGATTAATCTAGAAATAAGGATTTCATAATAAAATGGCTATGCTAAGCATACTCGAGGCTCAAAGAACTAATTCCTAATATTCAGGTCCACCACGAATGGACCAATTTTCCTTTTGTGATCGCGACATAATCTGGAGTTAGGTTCAGCTTTAAGGGATGTATTGGAAACAGATTCCTCCCAAGTCTTCCATAATCTGAGCTAGTACCTCCTCCAGGGTGGACTCTAAAGGGTGATTCTCCTGTTAGTGTCACTTGAGACACAGAATTCTCATCCTTAGCCCAACGAGGGGAGATCACATATCAGAGATGGGCAGACATGGGTTGAAACCCCAGCTCTGCCACTTTCTTGTTTTGTGCAAGTTACTTAACCTCTTAGAGCTGCAGGTTCTTTATCAGTGAAATGAGGGTTAGGAATGGATATTTCCTATAGTTCTACCTGGCACATAGTAGGTACACAATAAATATAATATCGTCTTTAACGTAATATCATCATGCTTATCAGACAAGGGACTTTGGAGTCAGGATTCAAGACTGCAGCTGCACTACTGAAGTTTGCTGAGCCCCCTTAGCCTTTGTTAATGTAACTTAACTGTGATGGAGTTTTTAGTATTACCATTCCTTATAAATATGTTTGACAATTTTTATTTTTAGCTAGTCATCAAAGCTCTTACAAGTCAGAATTTCACACTTGACCAGGACTATAGTTTATATACTGGAGTGGTAGGAGAGAATGCAAAAGTGATGGTATATTGAGTACTTTTAATTTTTATTGCTGTCGTGTATTTTAAGCCGAATTTGTTTCTAAACAACATGAAAAGTTACTATTAACATTTTTGCCATTTGTGAGAGACAAATGCTGCTTGCTTACCCTCAGCCTTTTGGGTGATAAATGTATACTTGCTTCTGGAAATGACAAAATTAAAGCAGTTTCATATCTTAGGAAATCATGGTTTTGTTAGTTCATCATCTGTTGTTAGTTCCTGCTCCTGAAGAGCGAACCTTAGAATATTGTCTTTAGCAAATACACCAGTATGGAGTAGGATTTTCACATTATGAAATTTTAATGACTATTAGCCTAGGAGCTCCTTGAGACTCATAACTTTTCATTGTTGTATTCCTCAGTGCCTAGCGTAGTGTCAGGCTCATGGAGGTGCCCACTAATTCTTTTTCTTTTTTCTTGTTTAGCTCATTGGCAAGAATAATTCAATATTTTTTTCCTTCTCTGTTTTATTTTTTTCTTTCTGAGAGAGGGTCGTGCTCTGTCACCCAGGATGGAGTGCAGTGGCGTGATCATAGCTCACTGCAGCCTCGATCTCCTGGGCTCGAGCGATCATCCCACCTCAGCCCCGTCAGTAGCTGTGACTACAGGTGCTTGCCACCATGCCTGGCCCATTTTTGTATTTTTTGTAGAGACGGGATTTTGCCATGTTCCCAGGCTGGTCTTGAACTCCTGGGCTCAAGTGATCCTCTCGCCTACGCCTCCCAAAGTGCTGAGATTACAGGTGTGAGCCACTGTGCCCAGCCACTAATTCTTTGTCAAATTAAATCTTGAAATTTTCCCTTTCCTTAGTCAATTTGATTTTTGCTAAATTTGACTTCATTTGACTAAGGTCCCCCATAAACCTTATTGTATCTATCATGTGTGGTTGAGCACTCTTTAGCCATATCTGTTACATAGCTAAAATGAAGCAGCCTCTGTCAGTTTTCTGTTCTACAATTTGATAAATGGATTATACTCACACGTAGGATAAGGAATTGGTTGTAAATCAGATAAGGGGCCAAATCTCCCACTTTTCTGACTTCAGTATCATAATCTCCAAATATGGACGTCAGCCTTCAACTTTGAGTCCTGCAAAGGTATATTAGCTATGCAAAATAGATTAAATGTCAGTTTTTCAGAAGGCACACTTTTTTCTGCTTTCTTCTCTCACCCTCAGAAATTCATGCCAAGATCTGCCGTCTATGGTTGTGATCTGTTCCTAAAATGGCCAGTGACATTTTCCTTCACACTTCTCATTCTGCTGATAGACCATTCGAGGTTAAAAATACATAGTCATTGTGTTTTCACATTTCTTAACTTCTTTGTGTTACAGGAAAGGAGTTCTGATCCAGACCCCAAGAGAGGGTCCTTGGATCTGATGCAAGAAAGAATTCAGGGCGAGTCTGCAGTGCAAAGTGAAAGCAAGTTTATTAAGAAAGTAAATGAGTAAAAGAATGGCTACTCCATAGACAGAGCAGCCGGAGGGCAGCTGGTTGCCCATTTTTATGGGTTTTTTTTATGATATGCTAAACAAGGGGTGAATTATTCTTGCTTCCCCTTTTTAGGCCATATAGGGTAACTTCTTGACGTTGCCATGACATTTGTAAACTGTCATGGTGCTGGTGGGAGTGTAGCAGTGAGGATGACCAGAGGCCACTCTTGTGGCCATTTTGGTTTTGGTGGCTTTGGGCTGGTTCCTTTAGGGCAACCTGTTTTATCAGCAAGGTCTTTATGACCTTTATTTTGTGCTGACCTCCTGTCTCATCCTGTGACTTAGAATGCCTTAGCCATCTGGGAATGCAGCCCAGTGGGTTTCAGCCTCATTTTACCCAGCTGCTGTTTAAGATGGAGTTGCTCTGGTTCACACGCCTCTGACATTTGCATCCACTGTTGTATGTATTTCCTGACCTAATGACAATGAGGACCAAACTGAGAACACCAAAACTGTGACCACCAGATACGGAAATCCTGCCCCAGGCTTGCCTGAGGACATCTTTGAAATAACACTGTGTCTGTAAAGTTATCTGTGAGTGAAAAGTTCTGTTTTTGTTTTTCACGTTAGTAACTTAGGGTTACTGTTAGGGTGCTGCAAAAGTACTTTTGGATCAGTCAGAAACTGGGTAAATGAAGTTAACATTGTAAAATACTAACTTTTCAATTGCAGAGGTAAATTTACAACTTGACGTTCAATTTTGTTTTATTTAGTTTTGGTTGTTTTCCTCAACTGTTTATGTATGGAAACATTCTGGCTCTGTCCACCCAGGAACCCAGAATTCTTCACCCTCTGAACCCCTGGATTTGTTTTTAAAATAATCTGTACATACCTGCTGTTTGTTTTGTTCTTAACTTCATTGTATTATGGGGCTTTATAAACAGAAAGATGAGTTAAAAATATAACAAATCAAATTGTTCACCAAGGCTGCTTTTGCCCTTTATCTGTGTGGAAATTCACCATGATCCTCAGCTGAGCAGCTTTTAAAATCCAGTGAGCACCCTCTTTTCTTTTCCTTTCTTTTCTTTTTTCTTTTCTTTTCCTTTCTTTTCTTTTCTTTTTTCTTTTCTCTTTGCCTTTCCTTCCCTTTCTTTTCTTTTCTTCCTTTTCTTTCTCTTTCATAGGGTCTCACTTTGTCACCCACGCTGGAGTGTAGTCACCCAGGCTGGAGACACAAACATGGCTCACTGCAGCCTCGACCTCCTAGGCTCAAGCGATTCTCCCACCTTAGCCTCCTAAGTAGTTGGGACTACAGGCACACACCACCACACCCAGCTAATTGTTTTTTTTTTTTGTAGAGGTGGGGTCTCCTATGTTGCCCAAGCTGGTCTCAAACTCCTGGGCTCAAGCGATCCTCCTGCCTTGGTCTCCCAAACTGCTGGGATTATAGGTGTGAGTTACCGAACCCTGCCCCAGTAAGCTCACTTTATTAAAACTTGTACTGTTGCCCTCTCCTGTTTTACAGCTGATTAGATTAATTGAATATGGCTAATAAATTATGATATGGCAAACTCAGAATTATCTGTGTTAATTAGGGACAGGGATAGCCTGGAAAAATGAATCCTGCAAATGATGCCTTTCCTCCTGGATTTGTTTCTGCAGATGGTCATAAAACACAGCATGTGAAAGCAAGTTCACATCTTGATCCCTTTCTTTGTCTCCCACATGCTGTCTTGCAGGTGACAAGGAATAAACCGGAACTGCAGTATTAGAGAAAGAGGAACAAATTTGTCTGGGCTCTTTGGTGGATAATGATTGCAGTTCCCACTTCACACTAGCTCTTTCAGATGGAGTGTGTGAATTAATTGTTTGGTGCCCTTTTTTGTGCTTTTTTTTCCCATAGAAACAACATTATACTAAATGCTAAGATTTTGCAAGGGCAGCCCCTAAAAGCTTCTTTAATTCAGAATTTGAAGTATACTTACAGTGAGTACTATTTTCACTATTGTATGTATAATATTTTCTTCAAAAATTATTAATGCAAAAATAATATGAGTAAGTGAAAACTTTAGTTTGTAATTTTGAAAATCATCTCACATTAATATACTTAGCCTAACATAGCTACATAATTGTTTTACATGTTGCTTTTCATATGTACATGTATTTTCTACATGGTTGCAGACAGTGCATTTTATATTTTGCCATGTTTATAACATGATAACATAAATATTTTTGAGATCTCTATATAACCTTGGTAACAATCAAGGATCACTTTTAATAGCTGCAACCTATTCTTTCATGGTAAATAAGACACAAAGCCTTCAGTGGCTACCCCAGCATTGGGAAATAAGGGGTCGGGGAGAGGAGGAAAGCTATTTCCCAGGAAGTATTTCTATGCATGCCTAAGAGAAGGCATATCTTTTGGTTGCTCACTCCCAGGTATTCTGCTATTGAAATAAAGGTCATTGCCCTTCAGGGCTCAAGGTTAGGCTAGAGATTTCCAAATGAGTCTTCAGTATCTTACGTGTCAGTCATTTGGGGTGACTGCCTGATAATGACCTGTTTAAAAAGCATTTTGTAACTTTGAAAAATATGCCTGAGGAAGATAGGTGCTCACAGACATTCAGTGATCCTTAATGTATTTCTCCAGTATTTGAAAAGAAGGCATGGTGGCTCACGCCTGTAATCCCAGCACTTTGGGAGACCAAGGCGGGCAGATTGCCTGAGGTCAGGAGTTCAAGCCATTCTGGCCAACATGGTGAAACCATGTCTTTACTAAAAATCCAAAAATTAGCCGGGCGTGGTGGCACGTGCCTGTAATTCCAGCTACTCGGGAGGCTGAGGCACAAGAATCTCTTGAACCCTGGGGGCAGAGGTTGCAGTGAGCCGAGATCACACCAGGGCACTCCAGCCTAGGTGACAGAGCAAGACTGTCTCAAAAAAAAAAAAAAAAAGAAGAAGCCAAACCAAGGAAGTAATAGAGGACAGAATCCTTTGGCACCCTATAAAGTTAGAAGAGTGTCTTTATTTTAAGGTGAATGGCTACATATATAGATAAGTGTAAGTGGCCATGAAGGTTATAGAGTGTTGTCACCTTCAAACTTTTGTATCATAGAGGATTGTGCTTACAAATCAGGAGGATGTAGTCACTGGTAGTTTTTCATTATTGATTGGGAAAAATATGCCATTTGTGCCAAAATGTTGATTTTTTTACTCATCCTCTTACCTGCATTACTCTGTTGGTTGTAACGTTACTCATCAGCAATAGCTTATTATAATTATCCTTCCATCACACCAGCTACAGTGAGCTGTAAGTGCTGCTTAATTTTCGTACACTTTTGTGGCATTGATGTTGGTTTTGATCAAGGAAAGGCTCTTGTTAACTAGATTCAGAACACTGGAAGTTTGCAGTTAAGTTTGTTTATTTTATAATCTCTTATCACTTTTTTTGTTGTTGTTGTTGTTGTTGCTGAGACAGAGTCTTGCTCTTGTCACCCAGGCTGGAGTGCAATGGCTTGATCTCGGCTCACTGCAACCTCTGCCTCCTGGGTTCAAGGAATTCTCCTGCCTCAGCCTCCCTAGTAGCTGGGATTACAGGCGCCCACCACCACACCTGGCTAATTTTTGTATTTTTAGTAGAGACAGGGTTTTGCCATGTTGGCCAGGCTGGTTTCAAACTCCTGACCTCAGGTGATCTGCCAGCCCGGACCTCCCAAAGTGCTGGGATTACAGGCGTGAGCCATCACGCCTGGCCTCTTATCACTTTTTATTTAGAGAAAAGTCAGTGGGATAAGAGGATGAGAGAAGGAAGAGGCAGGCCTGCAGGAGAGAGTATGATTTTACTATTTATTATTATTATTATTTTAGAGACAGGGCCTTGCTCCGTTTCCCAGGTAGGAGTGCAGTGGCACAATCAAAGCTCACTGTAACCTTGAATTCCTAGGCTCAAATGATCCTCCTGCCTCTGTCTCCCGAGTAGCTAGGACTACAACATGTGCCACCATGCCCAGCTAATTTTTAATTTAATTTAATTTAATTTGTAGAGATGGGCTCTCACTATGTTGCCCAGGCTGGGCGAGTATGACTTTAGATTTTTCTCTACTGCCTCTAGTAATTTGGTAAAGACCCTTACTCCTCCCCTCTCTGCTAAAATGTTTATTTGTATTAATTGGGTGGGAAAATTACCAAATTTTACAGTTCATACCAATATAAGCTGAAATATTTCTGAACAAAGTGACTTGGGAATTTTCCTGGGAAGTAAAAATATACATATAGCTAAAATTTGTTTTAACCCTGGTTATTATCTGATATATTACATGGATAACGTTCTTTTTAATTTTTTCTTTTTAAGAATTCATTCTAAAAGGGAAAAGATATCATTTGTTTTTAGTTAGTTGTACTATGTAGTGTTATTACTTAGTTCTATTAGTTTATTTTTTTAGTTTTCATTTACCTCTAAATGAATGGAAAATATGATACATGGTCAAT
The DNA here is from genome assembly GCF_006542625.1 of Nomascus leucogenys. Taxonomy (NCBI): domain Eukaryota; kingdom Metazoa; phylum Chordata; class Mammalia; order Primates; family Hylobatidae; genus Nomascus; species Nomascus leucogenys. The sequence continues at coordinate 82,424,160 of NC_044386.1, forward strand.
ACTCGGAAAGAGCCAAATAATCAGTTTCACTGCATTTTTGGTGCAGCATCATTGGAATGTAGTTGTAATTTTTTCCAGTGATAATTCCAGTGATTTGGCAATACGGTCTTCCCATAGCAATAGCGCCTTAGTACCTAAAATCAGGGATTTGCTTCTTTTTTTTTTTTTTAACTTCAGTTTTTGAATGTCTTCAGAGTATTCACCTCACCCTTAAATGAAACAGACCTAACTGTGAGTTGTCAGAATTCAAACAAGGAAATTCTAGGTTTAGGAAATAATAGAGATTCATACTAGAGGGGTTTTCCTGCTACAAAGGTACACTTTATTGGAAACAATGGATGGAGCAAGAGAGACGCAACCGGTTTTGTTTTGGAGCAGTTTGGTTCTTGAGATAATGATGAATTAATAGTGGGAAAAGAAATGGAAGCTCAGAGGCATTCTGAACTTTTATTCTTTAAGAAGGATTAGCTCATCAGTTAGCCCCTTTATGAAACGAGACTTTATTGAAGGTAAAACATCTATTCACTGAGAATCTCTGAAATCCACATTTTGACATCTTCGAGCTTATTGCTACTTCTAGATTGAGTAACACTTGAAACACATTTCCTTTTCAAAGTGCAAGATTTGCAAAAGAGACTTGTCATGAAGTCTTCTGGCCTGGCTCAAATGGTGAGCTGAATGCTGGATAATCTCTGCTGGCTCCTTAATCAGATTTAAAATTCTCAATGTTTCCTAATTGTTTCTGCATACTTTATCTGAGTTGTAGCTGTGTTATTATACTTTATTTGCTATTTCTGTCTTTCTTGACTTTTGGTAGTTCTAGCATTTAGAAACCTTTTATTTATGATTCAACACATAGTTATATTTTAGTAGTTATCACTTGATATATAATTATTTATTTTGCTCATTTGTTTCCCAGAGATATATTAAGGGTTAATTAGATCATTATATTTTAATCTTACAAATTAAAGCCCTTCGAGACTCAAACAGAGACATTATTTAAAACTATTCTTAATTGTACTATTTGTATATCGGTAATGCATGTTTATGGCTCAAAGAGAAATTAGTAAATTCTTCCTAATTTCTGGAATTAGTTTATCAGTTTGTTATATTTTGTTGGTATGATTAGATCTTATGGGTACAGCTGTCATATGAAGAATGCCAAGAATTGAATTTAATTTAGTAACAAATAGAAAATTCTGAAACAGTGTAAAGCCGTTCAGCTTTTTTAGCAGGAAGTGGTAATGTGTGTCACTGTTGACTTATATATAACTGCCATTTAATTTGCCACTTCCTATTCATAGGATGGAAGAACCAAACATGTCAGAAAATTCTAGTCCATCTTCTTAGTTTATCAGGTTTTTTTTTAAGGGGAAGTTATATTTGCTGACCATTTGTCCCCCTTAAAAAAATGCCCCCTTTTCCTCTGTTGGGTTGAACAAAGCTAAAATAAACATATTTGGCTGCCAGTGATCATTTCACACTGTTGTTAAATGTTTCCTAAACTTACTTTTATTGTGTTTTTCCTCCTAAACTTTAGACCTCCTAATTTTCAAGCAAGAAAACAATTTTAATACAAATAAACAAAAATTTAAATAGTTCTAAATATATCCAGCAAAATAACTTATACTTGGTGAAAATAGCTTTATAACTTGTGTGACGTATATTTATGAAAGAACAATACCTTGACCTCTTTTTTTTCAATCTAAGTAGCATTCTTTTTTTTTTTTTCTTTTTCGTTGAGAACAGTCTCATGGCATGCCAGGGCTGGGGAGTGGTGGCGCAATGATCATAGCTCACTGCAGCCTTTAACCCCTGGCCTCAAGCTATCCTCTCACTTCAGCCTCCCAAGTAGCTAGGACCACAGGCACGTGCCACCACATCCAGATAATTTTTAATTTTTTTAATTTTTTTTTTTTAGAGATGGAAAACTCCTTTTCCTCGAGGTGGAGAAGAAAAGTCCCCAAACCCCCTGCTTGAAATCAGAGTAGCTAGCATTCCTTGCCACCCCACTTCCCTACTCTGCCCCTCACTTTCTGAACTTGATCCAATCTGAACTTGATCCAGTATTAGTTATCTGGAAATCTGACATTTGAAGGCATGCATTCATTAATGGTAGTGGAAAAATCAACCAAAATTTCAGAGATAAAATGTACCCTAGAAGATTTAGTCAGGGAAAAAGCAGGCACTACCATACCATCCTTGTTTGATATAAAGAAGGACTGTAAGCCATTGGTGACCAGGCATGGATGGGGTGGGCTACCAAGGGTTCACAGGACCTCTTTATACTCTTTTGAATAAGAGCGATAGAGCCTGTTTTTCCCCTGACTAAATCTTCTAAGGTACCCCTCATCTCTAAAATTTGGTTTGGTTTTTTAGAGATGGGGTCTCACCATGTTGCCCAGGCTGGTCTCCAACTCCTGGCCTCAAGTGATCCTCCCACCTCAGCCTCCCTAAATGCTGGGATTACAGGCATTAGCCACTGTTCCTAGCCTCAATCTAAGTAACATTCTAAATTTATTTCTACCTTTACATTTTCTCCAAGTCCTTTATTTTGAGAAAAAAAATATATTTTAAAGCTTCAGTTTATGACTCATTTTTTATTTCAGTAGTCCATTTTTCTAATTAGAGATTTCAACTAATTATCCTAAAATCAGCTACCGTAAAATTTCATTAATCTAAATTCACACCAAAAAAGCATAAGCAAAATTTGATTGTCAAAGAAAGTTTCAAAACTGGCAAGAACAGTATCTTTATTGTTAATCAAAATCTTAAAGAGGTGAATGTAGCATTTCTTTAAAGTAGACTTCAATATTTGGGAAACTATTTTTCTATTTCTGGAAGATCTCTGAAATGTAAATAGACAAACCACATAGCCCATATTCAGATAGCCTGGGATCACACATGTTTCCAAATGTACCTTTGGAACAAAGTCCTGTTTTTTTTTTTCCTTTTTAATTGTAAAAGCACAGTACTTAACTTCTGCTTCTTAAAGTGGGTCAAAGGGGATAGATAACCTTTGTAGAAAAATGTGCAGTGCTGTGAGTAAACCCGGCATTGAAATCTTGCATTGTTATGATTCATTGAAAGGCTGAATGACCCAGAAGTCTGAATTTTTTTTTAAGGTTCTCATGACTTCAGCCAAATTAGTCTTTTAAAAGAAATTCAGTGGGAACCAGGTATAGAAAACCTTAGTTGAAGGTCCCTGATGTTTTTCTACCCCTGATTTTTCTGGACCAGGCAGCAGACTTCCCCAGGGGACCCAAGATAGTACTCAAAGCAGGAGAGCTGTGTGTGTTCTAAGCTGCAACACCCACCAGCCAAAATGCATCAAGTCACAGCTTATGCTGAAAGTCAGGAGAACTAGCTGGCCCTAGAGAGAGAGTTCCGAAGGCCAAGAAAACTACTCTTTCCCACACTCCAGCAATGGTATTCTTTCACCCATTCACAAACCCAGGGGCAACCTCCCTATTCTCTTGAAACAGAAAAGATTATGTTATTAATATCTGTTGACTGACTAATTTAACTTTGGTGTAAAAGAGTCTTGTCAATCTGTCCCTTTCCCATGTTCAATTATATCTAATTTGTGGAATGAAAAGTGACCCAGTACTGCTCGTTCCAAGTTCCTTTTCCCTGTTAGATCTGTTAACTATGGACTTGGGCCAGGTTGAAAGTTTCCTTCGTTCTGTTTTGCTGGCCAAGCCCTTCCCCTCAGCTGCCTCCAGCGACATCACTGGTTGCTGAGAAATATCTGGTAAGCAGTACTCTGGGTAAGTGCTTGCTCCTTACCCCTCACTGGTGCCACGTGGTGAGGTATCTGCAAGCTCTGGTGCCCTGTGGGTTGCCCTGGACAATGCAGAAACCTCAAATACCACACTGCCTTCTCCTCAGAGGTGCAGGAAAGAGCCTCCTGGCCCAAACCTCCACCCCGAGGGTGGGGCAGTGGCTCTCCGCCTTCTCCCATTGAATGGAAAATTAGAACTCCTTTGTTCTTCCTGCCAGAGTGCCACTCCCAACAGTGACCCAAATGTGTATTCTTCACTTGTCCTTGATCCAAGTCAAAACTCCTTTTCCTCGAGGTGGAGAAGAAAAGTCCCCAAACCCCCTGCTTGAAATCAGAGTAGCTAGCATTCCTTGCCACCCCACTTCCCTACTCTGCCCCTCACTTTCTGAACTTGATCCAATCTGAACTTGATCCAGTATTAGTTATCTGGAAATCTGACATTTGAAGGCATGCATTCATTAATGGTAGTGGAAAAATCAACCAAAATTTCAGAGATAAAATGTACCCTAGAAGATTTAGTCAGGGAAAAAGCAGGCACTACCATACCATCCTTGTTTGATATAAAGAAGGACTGTAAGCCATTGGTGACCAGGCATGGATGGGGTGGGCTACCAAGGGTTCACAGGACCTCTTTATACTCTTTTGAATAAGAGCGATAGAGCCTGTTTTTCCCCTGACTAAATCTTCTAAGGTACCCCTCATCTCTAAAATTTGGTTTGTTTTTTTACTGCCATTAATGAACATACCTCCGTATATGTCTTCCAGGTTACTAATATTTGCTTTTTAAAAGAATTTCAAAAACTTTTAGACCTATTAAAGTATAGCTAATATAAAACATTCTCATGTCCATGTACCCACCACTCAATTTTAGAAATAATAAATTACAGAGTCAAAGTCCCCTATGAATCCCTCCTCTTCCATTTCTCTCTAGAGGTAACATTGAGTATTATCCTTAATTTGTTAATAATCATTCCTATCCATCTTTTATACTGTAATTATACATGGAGATATATATATATAAATATACTATATATATTTTATATAGATGAATGATAATACTGTTGTTTTGGCATTTTAAATATTTTTTCAGACATATACAAATTGGTTTGACTATATTTCTGCAACTTGTTCTTTTCATTTACCATCATCTTTTTTAGATTAATCTATGTTGATAAGCATGGCTTTCGTTCACTGCTCGAGTATTCCTTCTCTACTTGTATACCAAGGCATTCTCCAGTTGGTGGACATTTCACTTGTTGCCTGTGTTCTGTACTATGACCCTTAAAAAGAGGAGGTTTCCCCACCAAGATGCGGACGTTCTTGTACGTATCCCTTTGGGAAGGCCTGATCTTTAAAAGCCAAAACTTGATTTTAACCTAACCTTTTTTTATTGGTCTTCTGAATCTGAGTAAATTGCTGCATCTCTCTTGGCCTCAGTTTTCTTAGCCACACAGACAGGACTGAACTAAATGATCTCTAAGGTACTTCTCAAGTCTATAATTGTGTGATGCTCTTTCATACTTACTTCCCTGCCTCCTTATGTTATAAGCAACCATTTAGCATAAGAGTCAATTCAGGAAAGCAAAATCTATTAGAGAGAGAGAGTTTTTAAATTCAAAATGAAAATGCCTTTGAGTCATTCCCTTGGGAATGTTTTCTTACAATTTATATTTCCTATTGTATTGACTAGATAAATATTAATGAGGAAACTGGGACTACTTTAAAACCATCAAAAAATGAATGTTGAGGTATATTTGAGCAACATGGAAATACCTTTGGAATCTTGCTTCCTAAACTCAGATGTTGGATTATGTTTCCAGCTGGGTGGGCTGCATGCCTCCTGGTGGGGCATGGATTGCTCATGAGTCAGGATGACTCAGGGTCATCATTTTGAACATGAATTATTATATTATGTGCTGCCAAAAAATGATGTTCTCAAAAAGACTTTTGAAATACAAAAAGGCTTTTAAAAAAATTGCGGGTACATAGTAGATGTATATATTTATGGGTTACATGAGATATTTTGATACAGGCATGCAATGAGTAATAATAATCACATCAGGGTAAATGGAGTATCCATTACCTCAAGCATTTTTATCCTTTGTGTTACAAACAGTCCAATTATACTTGTAGTTATTTTAAAATGTATAATTGGCCGGGCACGGTGGCTCACGCTTGTAATCCCAGCACTTTGGGAGGCCGAGGCGGGCGGATCACGAGGTCAGGAGATCGAGACCACGGTGAAACCCCGTCTCTACTAAAAATACAAAAAAATTAGCCGGGCGTGGTGGCGGGCGCCTGTAGTCCCAGCTACTCAGAGAGGCTGAGGCAGGAGAATGGCGTGAACCCGGGAGGCGGAGCTTGCAGTGAGCCGAGATCGCGCCACTGCACTCCAGCCTGGGCGACAGAGCGAGACTCCGTCTCAAAAAAAAAAAAAAAAAATGTATAATTAAATTATTTTTTATTGTAGTCACCCTGTTGTCCTAGCAAATACTAGGTCTTATTCTATTGTTTTTACCCATTAACCATTACCACTTTCCCCTACCCCCCACTACCCTTCCCAGCCTAACCATTCTTCTACTCTGTATCTCCATGAATTAAATCATTTTAATTTTTAGCTCCCACAAATAAATTAGAACATGAGAATTTTGTCTTTCTGTACCTGGCTTATTTCACTTAATATTAATGACCTCCAGTTCCATCTATGTTGATGCAAATGACAGGATCTCATTCTTTTTATGGCTGAATAGTACTCCATTGTGTATATGTACCACATTTTCTTTGTCCATTCATCTGTTGATGGATGCTTAGATTGCTTCCAAATCTTGGCTATTTTGAATAGTGCTGCAATAAACATGGGAGTGCAGTTATTTCTTTGACATACTCATTTCCTTCCTTTTGGAGCAGGATTGCTGGATCATATGATAGCTCTATATTTGATTTTGTGAGGAACCTTCAAACTGTTCTCTATAGTGGCTGTACTAATTTGAATTCCCACCCACAGTATACAGGGGTTCCCTTTTCTCCACATCCCTGCCAGTGTTTGTTATTGCCTATCTTTTGGATAAAAGCCCTTTTAAATGGGGTGAGATGATATCTCATTGTAGTTTTCATTTGCATTTCTCTGATGATCACTGATGTTGAGCACCTTTTCATGTATCTGTTTGCCATTTGTATGTCTTCTTTTGAAAAATGTCTGCTTAGGTCTTCTGCTCATTTTAAAATCAGATTATAAGATTTTTTCCTGTAGAGCTGTTTGAGCTCCTTATATATTCTGATTATTAATAGCTTGTCAGATGGGTAGTTTGCAAATATTTTTTCCCATTCTGTGGGTTGTCTCTTCACTTTGCTCATTGTTTCCTTTGCTGTACAGAAGCTTTTTAACTTGATGTGATCCTGTTTGTTCATTTTTGCATTGGTTGACTGTGCTTGCAGGGTATTACTCTAGAAACATTTGCCCACTCCAATGTCCTGGAGAGTTTCCCCAATGTTTTCTTTCAGTAGTTTCATAGTTTGACGTCTTATATTTAAGTCTTTAATCCATTTTGATTTGATTTTTGTATATGGCAAGAAATAGGGGTCTAGTTTCATTCTTCGGCATACAGATACCCAGTTTTCCCAGCACCATTTATTGAAGAGACTGTCCTTTCCCCCAGTGTATGTACTTGGCACCTTTGTCTTTTTTTTTTTTTTTTTTTTTTTTTTGAGACGGAGTCTCGCTCTGTCGCCCAGGCTGGAGTGCAGTGGCGCAATCTCAGCTCACTGCAAGCTCCGCCTCCCGGGTTTACACCATTCTCCTGCCTCAGCCTCTCCAAGTAGCTGGGACTACAGGCGCCCGCCACCACGCCCGGCTAATTTCTTGTATTTTTTAGTAGAGACGGGGTTTCACCGTGGTCTCGATCTCCTGACCTCATGATCCGCCTGCCTCGGCCTCCCAAAGTGCTGGGATTACAAGCGTGAGCCACCGCGCCCGGCCGGCACCTTTGTCAAAATGAGTTCACTGTAGATGTATAGATTTATCTCTGGGTTCTCTGTTCTGTTCCACTGGTATATGTGTCTATTTTTATGCTAGTACCATGCCATTTTGGTTACTATAGCTCTGTAGTATAATTTAAACAAAGGACTTTTTGACCTGAAGGATAATGCCCTTCAAAAACTATGTTTTTTGAGATTGTATAGTCCTTTTAAATTAAAAAAAAAAAACAGTTGCTCCCTTACTGCCAGGATGACCTCTGGTTCTTGCTGCTGTTGCTGTGATAGCCCCCTCCTTCTTTCTAGTCTCCAGTCATCTGGGGCTAGGGGATAAGCCAAGTCTTTGGAGTTGTGGGCTCAAGGACTCTCCTAGCAGCTGTGGTCACAGTTCAGCACAAAGATGTTGTGGCAGCTACTTGGGCTGCTCATTGTCCCCTTTTTCTTTCTTATTTTCTAGTGCGTAGCCAAACACTACATGAAATTGCCTTCAGAGAAGTACTACAGTGTCTCATTAAATGTAGTAACATTCATGACAGGGTAGTAGTGCAGCTCTTTCATATAGATATGAATATAAAATTTGTCCTTTCATATAGCTATGAATATAAAATTTTATTAATGAGATAGGTTTGAGTATTATATAGAGGATATATAACATGTATATAATATAGAGGATATTATGATTTTTCTCAATAGCCTTTCTATTCTATTTTTAGCAGCCTATGAATTCTAGGAGTGACCCAGCTCCAGGGATAGGCCTTGATTAATCTAAATTTAGAGAATGGATTTAGATTAATCCAATCTTGGCAATTCCCCGTGGCAGTGATTAGTTCAGGAATTCAGCCTTAGCCTGCCAGAACATGACATTCCCATGGTTATAAGTCCAGAAATGAGACATGAAGGAAAACTCGTTGGAGGCTTTGGGGAAACGCTTTCTCACTTTTGAGAGGAAGAGGAAAATAATCTCTTTTCTTCTGGTATTGCTGTTGTAGTCAGGAACTGCTATCAGTCAAGAGTGTGAAATTGATACTCCCTGGAGGGCAGAGCCCAGGGAGGTGCAGAGAAATGAGCTGGAGCCCTAGATTGAGCCATCTCTGAACCCCATCTCACCATTGGACTTGTTGTAGATGAGTCAACAAATTACCTTAAGCTAGTTTGATTTGGGGTTTCTGCTATTTGCAGCTGAAAGCATCCTAATTATATTATCATTTTACAGCTAATTATTCTTTTAATCCCTGGAGTAGCATCAGGAAATTATCTTTGCTTTAAATTTTAACATGAATGTTAATCCACTACTGATATTATCGTCAAGCTAATTGTAATGTGTCTTCATTTTCTTATTGGAATAAGATTTCTCAGCATCCTAACTATTGTAACTGTAATATATTAAGAAATTTCCAGGCCGGGCACGGTGGCTCACGCTTGTAATCCCAGCACTTTGGGAGGCCGAGGCGGGCAGATCACGAGGTCGGGAGATCGAGACCACGGTGAAACCCCGTCTCTACTAAAAATACAAAAAAATTAGCCGGGCGTGGTGGCGGGCGCCTCTAGTCCCAGCTGCTCGGAGAGGCTGAGGCAGGAGAATGGCGTGAACCCGGGAGGCGGAGCTTGCAGTGAGCCGAGATTGCGCCACTGCACTCCAGCCTGGGCGACAGAGCGAGACTCTGTCTCAAAAAAAAAAAAAAAAAAAAAAAGAAATTTCCAAAGTTTTTAAAGCCATCTTCACCCTTAGTAGTATATAATGTTTACTTAAATATGTAAGAGTACCTACCCTTTAATTTAGTTACTTTACACATGTTTCTGTGCACAACTTAACTGGCAAACAGATGATCGAGTCTTTGCATGATCTGAGAGCAATTGCAGGGCACTATGTTAATAAAACCCAATAACACAGGATTAAATCACTGTGCAAAAACCAGGCTTTGAGGCAGAGCTGAGGAGAGAAGAGAGAGAACTACATGGGTGAAATTGCATCCTCAGAGAAGGCTGCAAAGTGAGGTGGTCACGCAGGAGTGGAGGAAAGGAGGTATGGGGCCCACTGAGAGAAGCAAAAGGCCTCATTTGGAGAAACTCTGAGGTTTGCAGTGTCAGGAGAGCGGTGCATCTGGTGGGAAAGGCTATATCACCAGGCTGAAGAAGTTGGCTCCACGGCTTCTTAAATAGTGCAGTGACATTACCACAGGGATTGTTGCAAGTTATTCTAGAAGTGACATGTAGGGGAATTAGACCAGGGAGAGATGTTGGCACAGTATCCTAGAAAGCTATTACAAATAACCCATGCATGAAGTGACAAGAGCTGTAGGGTTATAGACTCTGAATAGTCTATAGACGGGACAATCACTTGAACCTGGGAGGCGGAGGTTCCAGTGAGCCAAGATTGCCCCACTGCACTCCAGCCTGGCAACAGAGTGAGACTCCGTCTCAAAAAAACAAAACAAAACAAAACTGGAGTTAATGTTTAAGTTAATTTAGAGGATATGTAATTTACATGTTTTCCTGAAATTTCTTGGAAACCACTTTAAGGGGTTCTGTATAGCAGAAGTCCCCAATCTTTTTGGCACCAGGGACCAGTTTCATGGAAGACAGTTTTTCCTCCAGGGACTGGAGGTGGTGGTGGTGTGGGGATGGGGGTGGTTTAGGAATGATTCAAGCACATTACATTTGTTATGCACTTATATTCTATTTTTATTACATTGTAATATATAATGAAATTATTATACAACTCACCAATGTAGAATCAGTGGGAGCTGTGAGCATGTTTTCTTGCAACAAGATGGTCCTATCTGGGGGTGATAGAAGACAGTGACAGATCATCAGGCATTAGATTCTCATAGGAGTGCACAACCTAGATCCCCCTATGCTCAGTTCACAATGGGGTTTGCACACCTATGAGAATCTAATGCCACTGCTGATCTGACAGGAGGCTGAGCTTAGGCGGCAATGCAAGTAATGGGGAGCAGCTGTAAATATAGGTGAAGCTTCTCTCACTTGCCTGCCACTTACCTCCTGCTGTGCAGCCCGGTACTGGTCCGTGGCCCAGGGGTTGAGAAACCCTGCTGGACGGAATGCAAAAGAATAGAAAAATCTAAACAAAGCTGAGTAGCCAGATGATGAGGATTTAGTAAATTGCAACTAAGTTGTATTCACTAACTGGTCTCCTCAGAAAGCTTATTGCTGATATATGATAGAGCTTGCTGACATTTGTCAAGGGCTTTGTGGTTCCTTGTCGTTGAAATTGATAAATAAGTTTTGAGCTACCATAGTGGGGGGAAATATGTGAGGGAAGGGTTGAACTTTTGAAGTGCCAGAGCCCTTCAAAAGGTATAGCTCTTTGAAAGCCAAAACTTTTGGCTTCAGGTTAGAATCATCTGGGAAACTTTAAAAATTACCAGTGCCCAGGTCCCACCCTTGACTAATTAAGTCACAATCTCAGAATTTGGGGAAGGGGCAGGCCTAATCATGAGTATTTTTTTTTAACATTTCTCAGTCATCTTAGTCCACTTTCTGCTGCTATGACAGAATACCTGAAACTGCATAGTTTATAATGAACAGAAATTTATTTAGCTCATGGTTCTGGAGGCTGGGAACTCCAAGGGTATGGCATCAGCATCTGGTGAGGACCTTCATGCTTTATTATCTCATGCTGGAAGACTGGAAGGGGAAGTGCACTCATGCAGAAGAGAATGTAGGAGGAGCAGGACTCACTTTTATAAAAACCCACTCTCAAGATAACTAACTCACTCCTGTGATGACATTCCATTCATACAGGCTCCACATGAATCAGCAGTGGAAGGTCCCACCTCTTAGTACTTATTATCTCTAAGGTCCCACAGTGGCAATCTAATTTCAGTGTGAGTTTTGGAGGGGACTTTCAGATCATAGTACCAGGCAATTCTAGAGTACAGTCAGGCCTGAAATCCATTCTTCCTGTTTCAGCTCTAGCAAGTAATCTGTGGGGAACATTTATTAAAATGTGTATAAAATACTTGCTAACTGTTTAAAATAGATATGCAGGCTTTCCCTCCCTTACTGTCAAATAGGCAGATTTTTTTTTTCCTTAGTCAATTGCAGAATCGGAAGAAAAATGTGGAAGGAGATGGAGGAATATTCTTTAAAGAGGTCCTGTAGCCTTCTTTAGGGAAGGATTGGGGTTGAGGAGTAGGTAGGAAGCATTGTTTATATGTACTTCAGGAAGTAGGAAATATGGCATGTTCTCAATCTATCTAAATTATATAACTTTGCAGGATGTGATCCATTTGTGTCAGAATAATGAGGCATATAATACGTTGCATTTAACACGTGTGGGAATTCTTTGCTGAGTAATTAGCATTCCTTTCTCCAGCCTGTATTCAGAGGAAACATACCATTCACACCCTCTCTGTGTTCACATTTTCCAGTGCGTTGGAGAGCTTTTTTTCAATAGAAATCTTTGTCCTCCTAATGAGACTTGGATTATATCTGAGGAAACTTAACATATCTTTCTTTGTTTTTCTGGCAGGAATTGATTTTAAAATCAGAACGATAGAACTAGATGGCAAGAAAATTAAGCTTCAGATATGGTAAGTAAACACACACACAGAGTTTCTGGTTTAATAGGGAATTGAAAGTAGGAATTAAATGTGAATTGTAATAAGTTAGAGGCATCTTGTGATAGCTAAAACATCTTTTCTTTATCGGAACCAAGGGGAAATAAGTAAGCACTGGGAATCCTTCAAAGGTATCTCCACCAAGAGTTGGGAAGGTGAGAGAGGGTACTAACTGTTGAAGCCAGAAGAGATCCGATAGCTCATCTTTCCAAAACTATAATTTTTGAGGGGAGGAAACTAAATTCTAAGGAACGCAAATTACTTCTTCATCACAGTTTGTTGTAGTTTTGAAATCTGATAAGACAGAGTAGTCACGTCGCAGGAACCCTTGGCAGGAAGTACAGATCTAGGTTCTAGCCACGATGCCTCCAAATTGAGGGCTTTCAGCCAGTTATTTCCCTTCTCAGGGTCTCACCTTTTCCTCGCTTGTAAATTGGTTGGATTGATGACATTGGAGTTCCCCTCCAGCCATGATATTTTATGATTTATTTGCATATTTCTTATTAAATAGAAAAATGAAGACTGAGAAAAAAAATCATGTCATAGTTCAGACTGCTCTGTAAGATATTTTTAAACATACTTTTTTTCTCATACATAGCACAGTACTTCTGACACCAGATATCAGGGGGTTCCCACCACCACCACCAGGTAATTCTCCAGCAGATGCCAGTTGGGTGTCCTATACTTTTTTCTTCTTCTTTTTTAAATTTTCTTTTTCTTTCTGGGTGTCCTATAATTTAAGTGAGTTCTGATGCTGTCTACCTGGAGATAGCATCAGATCCCATAGGTTGAGGGCTGGGTCCCGCAGTGTCCCCACTTCAGCTGCCAGTCACAAGTACAGGTTAAGTATCCCTTATCCAAAATGCTTGGGAACAGAAGTGTTTCCAATTTTGGATTTTCTTGGATTTTGGAATATGTGCATATACATAATGAGATATCTTGGGGATGGGACCCAAGTCTAAACACGAAATTCATTTATGTTTCATATACAGCTGGTACACATGAAGCTAAATATAACTTTATACAATATTTTAATAATTTTTTTTTTTTTTTTGAGATGGAGTTTCGCTCTTGTTGCCCAAGCTGGGGTGCAATGGCGTGAGCTCGGCTCACTGCACCCTCCACCTCCTGGGTTCAAGCGATTCTCCTGCCTCAGCTTCCTGAGTCGCTGGGATTACAGGCGTGCGCCACCACACCTTGCTATTTTTTTGTATTTTTAGTAGAAACGGGGTTTCTCCATGTTAGCCAGCTGGTCTTGGACTCCTGACCTTAGGTAATCTGCCCGCCTCGGCCTCCCAAAGTGCTGGGATTACAGGCGTGAGCCACTGCCCCCGGCCAATAAAATTTTTTAAATAAACTGTGTTGTGTGTCTACATTTTGACTGTGATCCATCACATGAGCTCAGGTGTAGAATATTCCACTATGGCATCATGTTGGCACTCAAAAAGTTTTGGATTTGGGAGCCTTTTAGATTTTGGATTTTCAGATTAGGGATACTCAACTGTAGTAGGTTGTCACCTCTACTTCTGACCAACTGGCTATAAATTGGGGTTCTGATGACCCCCCTCCTCTTATTCCTTTAATTTACTAGACAGCTCACAGAACTCAGGGAAACACTTTATTTATGTTTACTCATTTATTATAAAGGATATTGCAAAGAATACAGATGAACAGCCAGATGGAAGAGATGCACAGGGCAAGCCATGTGGGAAGGAGTGAGGAACTTCCACACTTCCTTCCTTGTGGGAGGGGTCATCTACTCTCCAAGCACATCCAGCACCTCCATGTGTCCCACTGTCCTGAGGCTCTCCAAACCCAGTCCTTTTGAGTTTTTATGGAAGCTTCCTTATATAGCTATGATTGATTACATCGTGGGCCATTGGTGATTAAGTCAACCTTTAGCCCCTCTCCCTTCTCCAGAGGGTTGAGTGGTAGGACTGAAAGTTCCAGCCCACTTATCACTTGGTTGGTTCTCCTGGCAACCAGCCTCCTATCCTGGGGCTGGACAGGAGCCCCAGCCACCAGTTATTTCATTAGCACACAAAAAGAACTTAAACACTTTGTTGGAGATTCCAAGAATTTTAGTATCTGTGTGCCAAGAATCAGGAGCAGAGACCAAATATGTTTCTTATTATATGTGTTTCTTACTGTATCACACTATCACAGCTGCTATAACAAAAATACCATAGACTGGGTGTCTTAAACAATAAACATTTATTTCTCACAGTTCTGGAGGCTGGGAAATCCAAGATCAGGGTGCCATCAGATCCAGTGTCTAGTGAAGGCTTGCTTCCTGGTTTGTAGAGAGCTATCTCACTTGTATCCTCACATGGCCCAGAGAGAGATCATCTCTATGGTGTCTCTTAGAAGAGCACTAATCCCTTTCACAACGGCTCCACCCTCATGACCTAATTACCTCCCCAAATCCCCCTATCTAAATACCATCACACTGAGGATTAGGCTTCAACATATAAATGTTGGAGGAACACAAACTATTAGTCCTTAGGATGTTTCCCAACTCTAATGTTGCAATATGCAAGGCAAAGATCTTATGATTACCCAACTCTGGTTCATAAACTCCTGGAGAATCTGTCCAACTACAGTGAATAAATATGGTTCCTCCAGATTGCTAGGTTGAATATTTTTGATTTGAACTCAGAAGCTCTTCTTAGATTTTTTTTTAACCTCCTAGAAGCTGGTTTAATTTCTTTCAGTTCAGTGCCTTGCATGGAGCCATATAGATTTGGAGCTTTTGAAAGGTTGTTGGTGATGTTTGCTGATCTAATGTGTATTGATGACAGCAGTAGACAAAACGTAGAATTCAGAGCAGCACTGACTAAGAACGAGGCAGGGCTAAAGAGTAAAGTTATACATATTAGCTTTTGCCTTAGGCTCTATTTCTTTTTTGAATCTCAGAACTGGGATAGAAGAAGAATATCCCCCAGCCCTTCTTTTATAGAGAAGGAAACAGGGACTGAGAGTGGTTAGGTCCACTTGAGGGCATATATGATGAAGCTGGGACAACTACTCAGCTGCCCTGGAACATAGTGATTGGCTTCCTAGTGGTTTCCAGTGTACTTCACTGGCAAATGTTATGAAGGTTACTATAGGCTGCTCTTTCCATCCACTGGTATTGAACAAGATGCCAAATATTTTACAGATTTAAAAAATTACATCTTTTCTCATGATCCCCTCCTTGGGTTTCTCAGAGAAATATGGTTAGTCTGCCAAAAAGTGCTTGCCTTCCATTTCCCCATGATTTGTTAGCTGTGCATCAAGCAAGTGCCCCACGCATCTAATGCTGATCAAAGAAAATGACAGGATAAGATGGCTTTTTTGTAAGGCCTGGCCCAGAGCTGAACAGCTGAGACCTGAGATGCTTGTCTCCTTCAAGAGTATGAGCTGGGCTGGTGCAGTGGCTCACACCTGTAATCCCAGCACGTTGGGAGGCCGAGGTGGGTAGATCACAAGGTCAGGAGTTTTGAGACCAGCCTGCTTAATATGGTGAAACCCCGTCTCTACTAAAAACACAAAAATTAGCCGGGCGTGGTGGCGGGCTTCTGTAGTCCCCGCTACTTGGGAGGCTGAGGCAGGAGAATCGCTTGAACCCAGGAGGCAGAGGTTGCAGTGAGCCAAGATTGTGCCGCTGCACCCCAGCCTGGGTGACAGAGCGAGACTCCATCTCAAAAACAAACAAATAAAGAAAGAAAGAAAGAATATGAGCTGTTTAGTGGCAGAGCTGGGGCCATAGTTCCTCTGAGCCTGTTTCCTCATATGCAGAACTTGGATGCTGGTAACACCCCCAGCCAGTGGCCCACCCTAATGGTCTGTGGTAGACATCACGTGAGTGCAGTGTGAAAGTATTTTGTAAGGTGTATGTCTATGTTAAGGTGCTTATTGCTTTTTAACTTATGATATTCCCATGGGCCTTCATCTTTTATTAGGATTTGGTATATACTAGATTTCTAGTATATTTCCACAAATGCCTGTTTCTCTCCTGCAATTAAATTGTCTTAGTAGCACAGGGAATGAATTAGTTCTGGCTGGAAGTGGAAAATTTGAGAATATTGATTTTCTCAAGTATCAAGGAAATTTAACTTCCTTTATAGGATTGCTTCTATAAATGAAATCAGAAACTCTTGTATTTTTCAGAATGCATTTTAATGGTATGCCATCAGCTAAAAAGCAAAAATATATGAAAGTTTGTATAGTTTTGACATGTTGTTTATGTTTAAAAGTCTTTGAAAACATTGTCAAGATTTATGTGTTGAACTCCAGGTCCCCATGAAATCATGGGCTCCATAGCTGAACAAGTTCTTGAGGAGATCTATTTTATTGTGCTCTGCTGAGCAGAATGCACACAGTAATAAGTCCAGCTCGATTGCTTGCTTTATACAGAAATCAGACATTCAGGCAAGAAAGCAAAAGTGCTTTAATTATTAAGCACTTACAAAAAGGATTATAACTATCTCGGGGAGTCCAAGAATTTAGAACTATTCTCTATTCCCTCCCACGTGTGTTTGACTAATATAACACACCAGTTCCTAGCAGGATTTTTCTGTGTATTTTTCTGTTGCTGCTTTTATCAAGGTCTGAGTTTTTCACCCAGGTCATTGTGAGCTCTTGACAGGCTCCTGTGGCCCCACCACCTCCAGCTTGCAGATGTGCAAAGGGCTCCCTTTGTGTCTCATTCTCCTTTCCCCTGTGACCACTGCACCCTGAGCAGACTAGAATTACATCTCCTACAGCAGGGTTTCTCCTCAGTGATGCTGGTGATGACTTTAGAAACCACTCTCCTTTGTTTCATATTTTAGGGACACAGCGGGTCAGGAAAGATTCCGAACAATCACGACAGCGTACTACAGAGGAGCCATGGTGAGTGTGTTGTAGGGTTCTGTAACGCTTCAGGTAGAAGTAAAGCATGAATGTTTGTTTGCCAAGATTATAGGATTCAAGCTGGAGTCTAGTATGGAGAAAAATAAATTTTCTGATGGGGAAACAAGACATTTAAAAGGTTTTTTGGTTGTGTTTAGCAACTGTATACTTTGCCAGTGGTCTTCATCGTAATAATCAGGTGATTAACTTATAGATGTTCTAGAACTCCTCCACACATTCTGATGTGATTGTATATTTTCATTATTTTTCCTTTTATTAATACCTTATGGCAGTCGTAACAAACCACAAGTCCTATGACTAAGTATTCCTTTCTTATACTCTCTTGTCATTCAGCCCTGCCACCATTATCTCTTACCTCACCACCTCCACAACATCCACTGCTGTGGCTCATCTCCCTGTCATCCCCCTGACCACCATTCTGCCAGCTGGCTGGAAAGAATCTGGTGAATCTTGACTACCAAGTTCTTTGCTGAATCCAGGCATTTTCCTTGCTGTCACAACTTCATCATTTGTTATGTTCTATCCTAAGATGCTTCATCTATTCAGTACACTTTCATTGCTTTTTGGCTCTGGGCAGTGTGATGCTGGGAGTACAGTGGTGAGTAAGTGGTGAGTAAGGCAGCTTGGAAGCTGCCTTACTTCCATGAGCTGTGCTTAACCATGCCTAGAATGCCAGGCCCAGACCACGGCTTTGTCTCTGGTGTTTAGGCCTAAGCCAAGCACAAGTTGGAGTCTTGAATTATGATGAAATCCAGTATGCTCAGAGAGTCTTTGAAGGTTGAACAACTGAGGTCATGAACCCCAACCTGGTAGATCGTAGGGTACCAGCTGTCATCATTCCCAACTCATTGCTTAAAAGATTCTTGTATTCCTGGAAGTGGTGCTAGGATGACAGAGCTGAAGGGGTGATAGCTGTCCCCACACCTCCAGGAAGATGTGGTCTGAACCCACAGATCCCCTCACTGACATGCTGCCCTTCCTCCTCCACCACCACTTGCTCTCCAGTGTTGGAGAGTAGCATCATAACTCATCCCCACAAAAAGATTAGGGATTCCTTTTTAAGGCTGAAGTGTACCACTGACCATTTTATGTGTATTTGTTCCCCACACTCCATCCTGTAATACTTTTAAGATTGTGAAGGGTCATCATTTTAATAAAAATAGCTGCCAGCCACTTTCTATTTTGCTTAGACTGGAATCAAAGGGAAGGGGCTTATTATATGTGCCAGGAAGACATTTGTTTGTTGTTTGTTTGTTTCCCCCAGGAAGGAATTTTAGGGATAAAAAGAACATCATAACAGGGATGATTTGGAATAGTTTACAGGTAATTCTGATTAGAGGCATCTTAGACACACATGCCTTTCTGTTAAGCAGTTTTTTGCATGCTAGGAATGATGTGCTGACACCATTTGCATGCTCATTTTCACTGGAGGGTGGGCAGGGGCACTTAGAATATGAGAGTAAATGTTTCACTTGGATGTCTGGCTCTAGTTCATTGTATGAAGAAAGAGGGCATGGAAATGTATTAAATAATACATTTAGATTTGAGGATTGTCTTAATTTATTTACTGCCTAGTCTTTCCTCACATTCCTTCAGATAATTAGCAATTGTTGCTATTCTAAATAGTATTACCTTCCACATTTTGAAGGTAGAGATTTCTGTCTTTGTTCTGCTGTATACAATGCCAGCGTCTGACACATAGTAGAGGCTCAATAAATGCTGGCCGGGCGCGGCGGCTCACGCTTGTAATCCCTGCACTTTGGGAGGCCGAGGCGGGCGGATCACGAGGTCAGGAGATCGAGACCACGGTGAAACGCCGTCTCTACTAAAAAAAAAAATACAAAAAATTAGCCGGGCATGGTGGCGGGCGCCTGTAGTCCCCAGCTACTCGGAGAGGCTGAGGCAGGAGAATGGTGTGAACCCGGGAGGCGGAGCTTGCAGTGAGCCGAGATCGCACCACTGCACTCCAGCCTGGGCGACAGCAAGACTCCGTCTCAAAAAAAAAAAAAAAAAAAAATGCTTGCTGAAGGGATGAATCAGGGGGAAATTTTAGACCTAGACACCATCTTGGATAAATCTTCAGGAAATCCTGCTGTGCCTGACTCTTGGATCTCTCAAGTCATCTATTCCAGTGGGTTGCCGGGCCCACCATTTTCAGCAAGTGGTGGTTATGGCAGGTTTAGTTTGGTTGATTCAGGTATGTGGCATGTTGACAAGCACTACACTGGAGTCTGTCACCATGGCATTTCAAACACATCAGCAGCATTCATAGGCATAGCAGTGATCCTGATGGACATTTAGGCTTCGGGGAAAAACAGGACCATATCATTACATTATTAATGTTTCTCATAGACCAACACCATCTTCTGAATTCTTAGGAAGCTATTCTTCTTGTAGATATATACTAGATACATAAAGTTTTAACTGATACACTTGAATTTGTATTTCTAACCAATTCATAGTATTGATTAGCTTAAAAACATAAGAAGTAGGTGAATGATTTCTGCTATTGAAACTGAAGATATAAATTAATAATAGCTGCCATTTATTGAGTCCAAGCTATGTCCCAGGCTCTAGGTGAAGTAGTTTACAAATATCTCAGTAGATCCTCAAAACGATCAAGCGTGGAAGATGTATTGTCCTCATTCTGTAAAGGAGGACATGGAGACTGAGAGGAATAAAACAATGTCTCCAGGATCTCCCAGTTAATATGTGGTGGAGCCTTAAGTTAGAAGCCTCAGACTCTAGCTTGTGTTCTTAACACCACACCATGTTCACACTTTCTGTGCTAACCAGTGAAATGAAACTTCATGATGACATGGCATGTAAATGATCTGGGTTGTTCATACAGTCCAAAGGATGGTAGAGCTAGGGCAGTTATTTGGGTGATTTTAATATTGTAGGCAGCCAAACACATTGCATCAGGAATTATGCAGAATCCACTTTGAATTGTTTTTATTGTGTTTTAAAATATACATAATAGAATATTTACCATTTTAACCATTTTAAAATGTATAGTTCTTTACTTTGAACTTTTTTTTTTTTTTTGAGATGGAGTTTCACTCTTGTTGCCCAGGCTGGAGTGCAATGGCATGATCTCGGCTCACTGCAACCTCCACCTCCTGGGTTCAAGCGATTCTCCTGCCTCAGCCTCCCGAGTAGCTGGGATTACAGGCATGCATCACCATGCTCAGCTAATTTTGTATTTTTAATAGAGCTGGGGTTTCCCCTTGTTGGCCAGGCTGGTCTCAAACTCCTGACCTCAGGTGATCCACCTGCCTCGGCCTCCCAAAGTGCTGGGATTACAGGCGTGAGCCACCATTCCCGGGCTGACCTTTATAAAATAAAATTATTTACATTGAGACAATTGTAAAATTGCCTTTACAGCGTGTAGCCAAAGTGAAGCATTTGTATTTGAGGCTGGAAGAAGGGAGGATAGAGGAGTTGTTTGTCATTTAAACAATAATGTATGTTTTTCTGCAAAGGATACATATACTATAGGAAACTTTGAAAATCCCAAGAAATCATCTAAAATCCCACTACTCGGAGAGATATATTCTGTTAACATTTTGTTTCATGTATTCTTTGTCTATGTGTATATGTATGTTTTATATGATTTATATTTATTTATATTTTATATGTACTTACAAAGTTGGAAGCCAGACCTGGAAGGACTTCCCCTACCATACTAAGGAACTTTAATTTAATTCTGAGTATAAAGGAGAGGTGCTAAAGGATTTTGATCAATGAAGTGATAGCTCTAGTGCCCTTACGGAAAGTGGATTAGAGGAGGCTAAGAATGAAAGCAGGGAAGCTGGATGTGGTGGCTCATGCTCGTAATCTCAGCAGCTTGGGAGGTGGAGGTGGGAGGACTGCTTGAGTTCAGGAGTTTGAGGCCAGTCTGGGCAACATAGCGAGACCTCGTCTCTAAAAAAAAGAAAGAAAGAAAAAAAAGAATGAAATTAATCAGGGAGATCAATTAAAGATGATGGGAATCCAGGTAAAGACTAATTTGTGAGAATCAATAAGGCCGTGTGTGTGGTAGGTAAGATTCTGGAATATTTAGGACATTGAGTCTCCAGGACTTAGTGACTGATTGGCTATAGAGAAGAAGATAACTCCCACATGTGTGCTTGGGCTGGCTGACTGGGTTGTATTACTTTCACCAAAATGGTAATACAAGGACAAATAGAAGATTCAGAGGAGACAAGACAATCTCATGTTTTACTTTGTTGAATTTGCCGTGATCACAGGGGATATCTATTGGCCAATGTCCAGACAGTGGTCTCCCGAGTACCCCAGCGTAGCCCTTCGGCCTCGTCTTGTGCCCTCCGCCCATTAGATCTGTGCAGCCTTGCCAAGCTGACTTTCATTCACTCAATCCAGTGGTCTCTGGTTCAACATCAGCAAGAGATTTACAATGTTTCTGCTATTTGCCAGGTGCCTGGGCTTCCCCTCTTCACCCCAGCTCCTAGCCCTTTGCCTAGTTTAAGTCTACTAAGTTCCCAGGCTTTGGCTTTAATGTCATTTCCTCAGGGAAGCCTCCCCTGCCCACTCCAGCCCCTCAACCAGATTCAGTTACACCCCTAGCATATGAGTTCCCCATGCATCTTCATAGCAATTGTCAAAATTACAATTAGTTGTATAGATAATGGTTTATTGTCTGTTGTCTTTGTTAGCCATCTACAAGAGGAAGAGACCTTTTCTATCTTGTTCACTGCTAGTAGGATCTAGTATAGTATCAGGCACACAGTCGGTGCTCACTAAATATTTGTGTAGTAGATGGACAGATGAGTAGTTCTAGCAATTAGTACAGAAGTGTGGTCTGGGGATATAGATTTTGCAGTAGCATACAGGTGTTAGTTTAAACATGTGGAAGGTAAACCTTTTAGAAATACCAGACATGGGCTGAGCGCAGTGGCTCACACCTGTAATCCCAGCACTTTAGGAGGCCAAGGCGGGCGGATCACGAGGTCAGGAGATCGAAACCATCCTGGCTAATATGGTGAAACCCTGTCTGTACTAAAAATACAAAAAATTAGCTGGGTGTGGTGGCAGGCGCCTGTAGTCCCAGCTACTCGGGAGGCTGAGGCAGGAGAATGGCGTGAACCCGGGAAGTGGAGCTTGCAGTGAGTGGAGATCGTGCCACTGCACTCCAGCCTGGGTGACAGAGCGAGACTCCGTCTCAAAAAAAGAAATACCAGACGTGGAGTCTTTAAAAATATGGCGAGAATGGCTTTCATTAAACCAGTATGACAAATGCATTGGATTTTAAGTGTCTGTGATGTACTTAGATAGTGACAACTATTTTTTGATCAACCTATATAAAAAATAATTTTAAAGCAGTGTGGTCTCAATCTTAGTAGAAGAGTAGAAAGCAAGATAGTTTCTACTTGGAATAAACAAGTGCACAGTGGAAGTGATTAACTCTTACTCTGAATGTTATCGCTGTTTTGACTTAACACTCAGCCCCAGTTGGGGCTGATTGTTATCATGTGAGGTCAGGTAGAAAGAGTGTATCACCTTTACCACAATCACTAATTCATTAAAGGTTAACAGTGAAAATGTTAAAAGGGTTTTTATTTACATGGTGAGACCAGTGGAATAAGTATTTATTGATTTTTATTTCTCTGTACTTTTCAAATTTATTATGAACCCTTTTTTAAAGGGAAAAAATGGACAAACAAAAGGTTTCTGGAGGGTAGGATTACATTGACATTATGTACTATAACTTTAAATATATAAAGTACTAAATAAAGGTATTTTTCCCCCTTATAGGGCATTATGCTGGTCTATGACATCACAAATGAAAAATCCTTTGACAATATTAAAAATTGGATCAGAAACATTGAAGAGGTATGTGTGGAAAGAGAATGGTGACATTGGAGAAGAGTCCTGCTGGGTGCTTGTAAAAGGCTCCTCTGTCTCTGCAAGGCAGCTGAGCAGGGCATGGGCAGGTTGGGCCCTCTCTCTCTGAAGAGCTCCATAAATCTCTGGTGCTGCCAGTCTGACTACTGGGGGTTAGGGGGACAGAGAAGTAACGTCACAAGATTTTAAGCTTGGGCCAGATATGGGAAATAATTTAATCCTAAATCACATTTTACACATGAATAACAGAACAGAAAGAAGTGATTTGCCTGTGCTCATACAGCCTTTAAAAAGAAGAGCCAGGATTAAAACACCTGGTTCCCAGCTTCTATCCCACCATGCTGTTTGGCTAGCAACAATTATCTCTTTACCCTGGCAACTTTTTGCCCTTCTGACATTTTCCCCATCTTAGATATTTGAAGATTGTTTTAATTCCAGGATAATTGGTATTAAGATTTTTTAATGTCTTTGTCACTTAAGAAAGAAATCTGACTCTGAAATAATTTTGTACACGTTTCTATTAACTTAGTTGAATTTCTTTTTTAAATAGTACAGAATCCAGAATGCCTTCTCCACTGGTTCACTCAGTACCAAGTTTTTGTCCTTCTTTGCCCCAAATCTTTGGAAATTTTGTCATTAGATCACTGTAAGCTTTATTTGTGTTTGTTCCACCTTCTTTCCAAACCTCGGGAAGAAGGTTTGCACAGGCCCTGTGAGGGCTCTTGTACCGTAGCTTTGCCCCTCTTCCCATCTTTAAACTTTTCTCTGAATTAGGCCTTGTGTGAGTAAAAGATTATTTGTCTTATTAAATTCATGTGTTTCTGACAGGTTGGATTTGTCCATTAAGTATGGGTTTTTCTCAGGCTGTTTTTATAGCATGCTGTTTTCTCCCTGCAGCATGCCTCTTCCGATGTTGAAAGAATGATCCTGGGTAACAAATGTGATATGAATGACAAAAGACAAGTGTCAAAAGAAAGAGGGGAGAAGGTAAATGTGAATGGAATGGATAAAGGTTGGAATCTACTCATATTAAGTATTTCTTTTCTTCATATTATTTATTGATTTAAGTTTTTTTTAATCTGTGTTTTAATCCTTTTAAATTGGATATCAACAACAAAGAGATGTAATCCATACTTGAATGGTGTGAATTAGTATTCGAGATCCAGCTCCCTATACTGTGTGGTCATGACTCATTCCTAAAGAATTTGCTAACGTTTTCTGGGAGATACAAATTGGTCCTTTCTCAGATTCCTGCAGCTTAGAGTTCAGACTGTTTCTTCCAGATCTGTGTGAAAATGCCCAGTTTTGAAGTTATTCATTCTTTTTGAAAAAAAAGTTATAGGATAGGTGAAGTTTCAACAGGAATCATTTTCCAATTCATTTTTTTCCCTAAGAATATTTTACTACACATTAGCTTTAGGTTTTATGGATAAATTCCTTGTAACTGATCAAGCTATGGATGTCATTTATACGTTGTTTATGGGCATTTCTCTCTTTTGTGTCCTGTAAAGCAAAGGAATATTTTGTGCACATATTTACTTCTGTGACAGATTCTAAATTGACTTAGAAGCTTCACTTTTTAAGTCTTGGAATTTTGCTTTAGCCTTTAAAAAATTTATATATGCAAAATGCATTTTCTTTTTTTTTTTTTGAGACAGAGTCTTGCTCTGTCTCCCAGGCTGGATTGCAGTGGCATAATTTCAGTTTACTGCAACCTCTGCCTCCTGGGTTCAAGCAATTCTCGTGCCTCAGTCTCCAAGAAGCTGGGATTATAGGCATGTGCCACCACACCCAGCTAATTTTTGTATTTTTAGTAGAGATGGGGTTTTGCCATGCTGGCCAGGCTGGTCTTGAACTCCCGGCCTCAAGCAATCCACCTGCCTCGGCCTCCCAAAGTGCTGGGATTACAGGTGTGAGGCACCATGCCCCGCCACATTTTGTTTTTCAATCTGACTGTGAACTTTTGCTGCAAACTTTTTTCCCCTAAAAACATTTACTTAATTTTAGCATTGTAAATGAACTAGGAACTTTTTGAGGAATATGTAAGAGTTCGCAATTTGTCTCAATCAATAGAAATCAAAGCATGAATACTTTAGTATTTAAGTTTTTGTTCAATTCTGGACTCATTTATTAAAATTAATTAAGGCCTGGCACGGTGGCTCATACCTGTCATCCCAGCACTTTGGGAGGCCGAGGTGGGCGGATCACGAGGTCAGGAGTTTGAGACCAGCCTGACCAACATGGTGAAACCCTGTCTCTACTCAAAATACAAAAATTAGCCGGGCATGGTGGCGTGCGTGCGTCTGTAGTCCCAGCTACTCAGGAGGCTGAGGCAGGAGAATCACTTGAACCCAGGAGGCAGAGGTTGCAGTGAGCTGAGATAGTGCCACTGCACTCCTCCAGCCTGGGCAACAGAGCGAGACTCTGTCTCAAAAAAAAAAAAAAAAAATAATGAAAAGTCAGTATAGTTTTTTTTTTTTAATTTGAGATGGAGTTTCACTCTTGTCACCCAGGCTGGAGTGCAATTGCGTGATTTCAGCTCACTACAACCTCTGGCTCCCTGGTTCAAGCGATTCTCCTGTCTCAGCCTCCCAAGTAGCTGGGATTATAGACGTCCGCCACCACACCAGGCTAATTTTTGTATTTTTAGTAGAGACGGGGTTTCGCCATGTTGGCCAAGCTGGTCTCTTAACTCCTGACCTCAGGTGATCCGCCTGCCTCGACCTCCCAAAGTGCTGGGATTACAGGCGTGAGCCACCACACCCGGCCTAAAAGTCAGTACAGTAACTGTTGGAGAATTATACTTTGGGAGCAGATAAAAGGAGTGAATGAATCCTAAGATAATGGTAGTTTTACCAGTGGAGGGTCTTGACTACAAGTCAGCCAGATTCTTGGCATTTTGAGCAAAGAATTGGACAAAATGCACACACACACACACACACATACACACACACACACAAAACAATGAAAGGATGAAGCCAAAAAAAGCACAAATTTATCGAAATGAAAGTACACTCCACAGAGTGGGAGTGGGCTCGAGCAAGCAGCTCGAGCACTGGTTACAGAATTTTCTGGGGTTTAAATACCCTCTAGAAATTACCCATGGGTTACTTGGTTTACACTCTGTAAATGAAGTAGTGGCCCATGGCCAGTCTGATTGGTTGCAGAAGGTGACCAATCAGAGGATGAAATGAAGTTACAAAGTTATACCCTGCGCAGACATCTGATTGGTTGTGGGAGGGGACCAATCGGAGGTACTTGCCATTTTTAATCTGTGAGTCAGAAAAGGGGAGGAGGTTGCAAAGGGAGTAACCCCTGTACTTTTGTTACTTGGGTGTGGAAGGCTGGGGTTTTTCTTTTGATTTAGTTCTAGGAAGTCAGTGTGAATTGGCCTTAGGTTCCCTGCCTCCAGACCCTATTCTCCTACCTCAGGAGGGTGGGTATTTATCCCATCTTAGAGAACTAAAAGTACAAAAACAGAAAAAAAGAGAAGTACTTAAATTATTATTATTATTTTATTTATTTATTTATTTTGAGACAGAGTCTCGCTCTGTCACCTGGGCTGGAGTACAGTGGTGCGATCTTGGCTTACTCCAACCTCCGCCTCCTGGGTTCAAGTAATTCTCGTGCCTCAGCCTCCCAGGTAGCTGGGACTACAGGCGGGTGCCACCACGCCCGGCTAATTTTTTGTATGTTTAGTAGAGACGGGGTTTCATTGTGTTAGCGAGGAGGCTCTCGATCTCCTGACCTCGTGATCCATCTGCCTTGGCCTCCCAAAGTGCGTGAGCCACCATGCCTGGCCTTAAATTATGTTTTAAATGGAAGTTGTGCCATCCTTCTTATGATGATTAAGTTAAATTATTAAATTCCGAATACAGTAGAAGAAAACAAAGAAATTTGAGAGGAGTTCTGAAATAGATACCCTACCTTTGAGACTTTGAAAAACCTAAGAAATATAAATGCATTATATGTTCAAGTATCTTTTGTTAAATTTAAATATTTCTGTTTACTTTTCAGCTAGCAATTGACTATGGGATTAAATTCTTGGAAACAAGTGCAAAATCCAGTGCAAATGTAGAAGAGGTAAGAAGGAAACGTTTGGTGACTTGTTACGGAGCAGCACCAGTGCTTAGGGGCCTGTGTTCAAACAGCTCTCAAAGCTTTGGTATTTTCTGACATAATGAATGCCTTTTGTTGACCCAACTCCACTTTGTACACTTTTGTGCTTCTGATTTTTTTTTTTTTTTTTTGAGATGGAGTCTCACTCTGTCGCCAGGCTGGAATGCAGTGGCATGATCTCGGCTCACTGCAACCTCTGCCTCCCAGGTTCAAGCGATTCTCCTGCCTCAGCCTCCCGAGTAGCTGGTACTACAGGTGTGCATCACCACGCCCAGCTAATTTTTGTATTTTTAGTAGAAACGGGGTTTCACCATGTTGGCCAGGATGGTCTGGATCTCTTGACCTCGTGATCCACTCGATTGGCCTCCCAAAGTGCTGGGATTACAGGCCTGAGCCACCGCACCCAACTGCTTCTGATTTTTATGTAGACGCTGGTTGTTGAATTTCTAGCATCTAGCCTCCACCTGGGTTATATTAGATTGCTCAGTTAAGATTCACAGAATAGAATATGGAAGTTCAGTTTTGCCGTTTTTTTGGGTAGCTGGAAATCCTGGACTAGAAGACCAACCAGTGTCCTGTGCTCATTCATGTCACCCTGTATGCCTGCAGCAGAAGAGTTAAATAACTTTCAAGGCTGTACTCTCTCAAGGGAGAATTAAGCTGTTAGTTTATTGGACACATTCCTTTAGTGTACACATTTGAGGTAGATTAAGCACAATAAATTGTAGCAGTGGCATTTAGTGGAAATAAGAAAGTGTGTTTATCAGGGAGTTGCTTTAATAAATTTTCATTAAGTTAGCTGTTAAGGAAAACCAAACCATCTAAAGTCTTATGAGAATAGGTTTTCTTCAATACCTAACGTAGATGACCAGTTGATGGTTGCAGAAAACCACCATGGCATGTGTATATCTATGTAACAAACCTGCACGTTCTATACATGTATCCCAGAACTTAAAGTGTAAAAAAAAAAAAAAAAAAAAGGTTTTCTTCACCAAGAGAACTGTTGATATTTTCTTTTTTAAAAAACATTTTTTCAACTGATCATAAAAATAATACATGTAATTTACATGTGATATGTGTTAATACATGTAATTCTTTTAATAATACTGATAGTTTCGTAAACATTTAATTTCCTAGGTTATTCATTGTTCGTCATAACATGATGGTTAAAAATCGAGACCTACATGACTTTATTAGCCAGTGGACACTGATCAGAACTTTTTCTTTGTTTTAAATAACGTAACAGTTATTTGTTTAGGTTGGCTGATAGGTGTTAGGAAACAGGAAGCCTCTACTGATTTATTTACACAAGCTTAGATAAGCAGAAAAATGCTTCCCTCTGCTTGATACAAAAGGATTTCCCGCCATCAGAAATAATCCAAGTTAAAAATGGACAAAAGATCTGAATAGACATTTCTCAAAAGAAGACAAATGGCCAACAGGTATATGAAAAAATTCCCGACATCAGTAGTGATCAGGGCAATGCATATCAAAAGTACAGTGAGCTGTCATCTCACCCCAATTAAAATGGCTTTTATCAAAGAGATAGGCAATAACAAATGCTGGAAAGGATGTAGAGAAAGGGGAACCCTCATATACTGTGGGTAGGAATGTAAATTAGTACAGCCACTATGGAGAACAATAAAAAAACTAAAAATAGAACTACCTTATGATCCAGCAGTCTCACTACTGGGTATTTACCCAAAAGAAAGGGAATCAGTATATCCACCTAAGTGTCCATCAGTGGATGAATGGATAAAGAAAATGTGGTATGTATACACAATGGAATACTATTCAGCCATAAAAAGAATGAAATCCCATAATTTGCAACAGTATGGATATAACTCCCTGAACTGGGAGTTGCCTGAGCTGCTTATTCTAGCCAGGCATACAGATGGTAACAACTTTGCCAGAGCTTTAAATCAGTGTGGTTAAGCTCATAGGTGACGAGTTTGACAGTGAGACACTGACAATGAGTAATAATAGTAGTCATATTGTTTTTATTTGATTGGATTGGAAATAATCCTTTTCCTGAACAGTTTTTGGGAATCAGGAGTGTTGGGAACAAAGAGGCTGATTTAACAATAGGTTTAGCATGGTGACAAATGAAGAATCTTTAACAGTTCTTGGCTTCATAGAAAAAGTGATGATGGGTTTAAAAAATATTTGGTTTGTATCAAGAGACATTATGGATAAATTATCACAAAGATTAATCAGATTTGCCCTGCTTCTATTTGAACTGACTTCCACGGTGGGGAATTTAGCCAAGAGCTCCAGGAACTGGTGGGATTTTGGAGTAAGACACGGAAGATTATACATATTCAGCTATAAGAGTGAGAGCAATTTGAAAGAAAAGGTCAGAAATAAAAAGTAGAGATTTTTGTGAAGACAGATTTTAGAGCTATAGGGTAATACATAATTATTTATTCACTCACTAAACCAGATATTCAGCATTTCCTAGATCAGCACTGTGCCCTGCTCTAGGGAAGTGCGGTAGCTTAGACAGAGCTTCTGTCCTGTTCTTGGTGTACTGAAGAAGTTACTCGTGACTCAACAAGGGTGTTATTGTGATATTATATCACATGAAGAAAATATTTGATGAATGAATGATAGTTTGATAACATTGGAAAATGTTTATGATACAATCTCAAAAGAGTAAACACTCACATGCATACTATGATTACAGTTATTACTTTCTTAATGTAAAACTTTAAAGTGGTATATTTATATTGAAATAATGAAAAATTCTATATTTCTATTTTAAAATAAGTCAGGCATGGTGGCTCACACCTGTAGTCCCAGCTACTCAGGAGACAGGTGGGAGGATTGCCTGAGCCCAGGAGTTCCAATTCAGCCAGGGCAACATAGCAAGACCCCATCTCTGAGGCAGGGGGAATATATATATGTGTGTGTGTGTATATATATATATATATATATATATATATATATAGTGAATATATAATAATGAAAATGTTTTGTTTTACCTATAGGCATTTTTTACACTTGCACGAGATATAATGACAAAACTCAACAGAAAAATGGTTTGTATCACTTATAATTTTTATTTCCATTATGCTGTCTGTTTGGCATTTGATGAAAAGAATAGGTCTAATTATAAGATACTCAAATTAAACTCATTTTTTTCCTGACTCAGATACTCATTTGGTTCAACTCTGATTCTTAGTTCTGTTTGTTTAGGATTCTTATTTCTGAACTGCCACTGTTTCAGTTCTTTCATCTGGCTCTTTAAGTGATCTTTAATTGAATTTTGATCAGAATAATGAAAATAATAATGGCACAAATTAGATTTTTACCATAAAATTATCCAGTTTTCATGTGACAGGTATTTATATCTACATAACTATGATTTTGAAGTTGCTAAAGTTTGCTTAAATTTGAAATCATTAAGACAACCTTGAAAGTTTGTTTTATCCTGAGTCCTGAGTATAATTGCATACCTTATACTACTAACTCTTCTTACCTCTAACAGAATTGTCTATGCCAGTATCTTAACATTGTTTCCATCATTACCTTTGAAACTTTACACTCCATTGGAACAAGAAATAGAAGCTTCTTATCGAATACATTATTGATATAAAAGCTGCTATCGTGAGGGCATTTTCCTCTTTTCAATTTACCATTTCCAAAGAAAAAGACAACATTGGTGCTTAACTAGTTCCCGTTCTAATAAAATACTCTAGTGAATACACATTTCACTAGAATACACATTTCACATGGTGTGGTTAGTTATTTTTATTTTTTAGGTAACTGAGGTCAAACTATGAAACTTTTATTTCCTTGGTAACTTCATCTTCTATTTTTTAGAATGACAGCAATTCAGCAGGAGCAGGTGGACCAGTGAAAATAACAGAAAATCGATCAAAGAAGACCAGTTTCTTTCGTTGCTCACTACTTTGATGAACTCTTTCTGAGAGACTGCAGCACACCTAGAGGGCCCTTTCCTGCTTCTCTGAAAGCACAGGTCACCCAGCCTCAGAATCACACCTCCCGGCTGCTGCTGAGAGCACCACTGAACTTAGACCTCTCAACACAGAATGCCAAGTGGATTCCAGCCTCATGGCCTAGCAAAAGAACAGGCTCCTTTTTTCAAACATGGAAGCAATGAAGTGGAGACACATGCAGGACCTAACTCGTTTTTTCCTTGTTTTATTACCTGTTGCAGAAGCTGTTATCTTTCTTTTTTACTTTGCACATCAGTGTTAGCCTTTCCCTATTTCAGCACAATCTTAGACTCATATTTGCACACTTTTGTGTCATGAAGTTCTAGACAAATTTGTACATGTGGCAATGTTAAAAGAGCATTTACAGCAGAGGTTAATATACTAAAATTAAAGGGTATTTGGTCTGGTTCATATGGTCAAATATTACTGCCTTGGTGGCATTTATTTAAGGGCTTTTTCTTAAATAAGAATCATTAAAGTCATTTAAAAATTTACTGAAATGCCCATCTTGTCATCAAAGGCCACAATTTCTTTATTTCTTCAGATTAAGAGCTTTGCCTCATCCCTGACCTGTTTGCCAGAGTTTGGGTAGCTGAATGAATCACTTTTTAAAATGATTACCTCTGCCTAATCTATAGAAACTGCTTTTGGAAATCACCATAATCTCATTTTTCCCTGGGGTTTGTATTTGCTATTCTTTCCCATGTTTGACTTAACTGTAATCACTCAGTTACCTAAAACTAATAACATATTTGAACATTATTATCTGTTTCTATCTGTGAACTTCTTGAGCTGAAATTTTGCGTGGGCTGAGAGATATACCATTTAGGGTTTTAGTGCAGCATCTAACTGTGATTCTGTCAAGAAGGATATGTAATACATTTTTTCTTAGGTTCACTCCTTAGCTGGCTGGTTTAGTTGTAATACCAAATTCCTACCATAATCCCTGTCTACAAAAGTTAGGTTTAGATTTTAGTTTGTGGAAACCTTCCCTATATAGAGACAGATTAACTTGTTGATATAAATTTAATAGAGCTAGTTCTTGGTAATGGTGAAAATAATGATTTTTGGTTGGTTTTATTTGGGAGATATTTTTAGAAATAAAAGTACTTAGACCTAGTGCAGCCTCTAGGACAAGTCTTGCCTTTTCATTAGAGAAAACAGGACCAAGGTTTCAGTTTTCAAACAGCTGTTGTTGAATGTGTGGAACCCAGTTCCATCTGTTTTGGTTCATTGTTACAGAACTTAGTCCAGTCATTTGGGCTAAAGCCAACCAAAAGCTTAGTTGCCTTTCTCAACAAACACTGGTACTGGTATACTTTTGTAGATGAAACCATCACAAGGTATTTAGTGTTAACTTCTGTGCCAAATTCAGATCACTATGTCATTGCTGTTGCTCTAGCCTTCAGTGTCATAACACAGAGGGGGAATGAGGGAAATGAATTCTGTTAATAGTTATTCTCCCTGGTATGCCTGTTTTGCTTCACAAAGGCTACTATCATGCTGGATAGTTAAGAACAGGAGATGGCAGTGGAAAGGGATTGCTTGTTACCACAGAGAATTCTCTTCAAATTAAGATATGTCATTAGAATGCTTGGACCAGTCAATCTTTTGTACTTATTTGAAAATATAGGAACAATTTAGCAGCTGCAAATATGCCCAAGCTATTTTTAATAGATATACTAAACTTATTGTTGACAAATTTCAGCCTCCTTAATTTTTTTTTTTGGTAATTACCTATAGGCTTAAAAGTCATTCATTGCTGTTCTAGTATAATTAGTAGTTCCATGATTGAAAGTTTATTGTAATTCTACTATCTTCAAATTAGATACATTTTCAAAAGGAAAAGATGATTTTTTAGAAACATCTTATATTCACTATTTCCTGAAAAAAATCCAAGCAGTTAAGCTTTCTGGATGGTAACAAAGTACCTTCTAAAAGATAAGTGCTATGACACCATGTATGAATGTAATTCTCTTAGTAATTTACCTCTGACTATTTGGTGTCTTAACGCTTTGGTTTATATAATCTCAGGGGTTGTCTGTAAACCAAAACTGACATATTCTGTGGTTAGCTTTTATTACTTTTTTTTTTAACAGAATGCTTTGCTCTGGTTATATTTCTTCTTTCTTTCTTTGTCTTATATGGATTAATAACTAGTCTCCGTGAACTTCACTTGAAAGAGCCTGTGAAAGTTAGATGAGCCCAAAAGTGCTCTTTGAAGTAGCAGCAAATTGGGAGTATATGCTCTGTTATATAGAAATAAATTGTCCTTGCTATTTTCTTACATTTAGCTTTGCTAGATTGTATATACATTGAGCTAAGACCTTAGGAAATTCACTTTCTGCATGATAAAATGACCCAATAAATGTTCCACTTTGCTTAATAATGTACATACAGTGCATTATTTTTTCTATTTGTAGATGAATTTAATGACAGATAATTGTCTGTTCCCTGCTGAAACTGAAGAAATCTAGTTTTTTTGTGAACATTTTTGTGGTCTTATGGATAAGGTACATGAAGATTTTTGCAGCAGTATTAGTTGTTCAGTGGCTGCACTTTATTATCAGTGTGTTAATTTTTGACAATGATTGGACTAGACCTTTTCAAATAGAGTCTGAGGGTATCAGACAGTGAAAATGTGCTGTAACTAAGTAGCATGTAAATCAGTTGATTGTAAAACGTTTCGCTGGGAACTTATTTTAGCTATATTTTACTTCAGACAGATTATGATACAATAATCTACCTGTGCATCAGTTAGTAGGTGCTGCAGGGTTTCTTACTATTTACAGAAACATTTTGTGCCGTCTTCGTTATACTAATTTTCAGAAGACTATACTCTTTACTTTGAAGGTCTATTTTTTAATTATACCTCATTTAGCTAACTTAGTATTCTAATACCTGGTAGAAAAACAGTGAGCCAGCCTTTAAGCATCTAACAAAATTTAGACGCTTTGTTTTGTTTTGAACTGAAGACATCACTGGGAAAGGTAGGAAATATTAGTTTAGAATAGAGCATACATGTCATATCCAGTAGCATAAGAAAGGTATTATCTCCCTGTCTCCATTAATAAATTTAGCTGTGCAATATAGGTGCGTTTTTGCAGAAGTTTCTAAGTAAGAGATTGTAACTCCATTTTACAGGTTCTGAATGCTCAGAGTCTATATTAAGGCTTATAAAGTTTTTCCTGTGATCAGTAAGTGATACATTTAAGCAGACATTCTTTTCAAGTTCATGACTTAGATTCCTTTACAAATTTAGTTCTCAATCTTTAAAGATGAGCTTCTAAGCTTAAAATTTAAAAACCACATTTCATTATGTTGGTTTACTTATTGTAAATTTTAAGCACTCATTTCTGCAATCAGGTTTCTTAGAATTTTTTTTTTTTTAAACAGAAGAGACATTCCTTTTTCCTTGTTACATCCAAGGGGGGCACAGGGGTAGGTGGAAAGGAATGTCTAAAAATGAAATCCCTTGATACAGAGGGACCTAGACGGACAGGATATGCTAAAAGAATTTCAAATTCTAGCACAGTTTTAGAGCAGAATAAGTCATTTTTTAGACTAATAAAATTAATGGCTGTCATGTTCACTCTGAAAAAAATCTAAATGACTGAAATGTACAGAAATAAAAATTAGCAAACAATTATTCTAGGGATATTTTCAGATTTTATTTCATTTCTTGAAATGCGTGTGCCATATGCAATTGCATTTCTTGTGCCAAGAAACTAATAGAACTTATTTCCCTTTCTTACCTTTTTTTAAAATGTGAATTTAGTTATTATAGTTCAATGTTATGGCCTTACAGATGGGTTTTATTTTGTTTGCAGCTGACACTGCAGTTCCTTTCATGCAAAATACCATAAACTGTTTGATGAAAATCATGCCCCAATGGAAACTCTCTAGTTTTTCCATATAATTATCCTACTGTACATGTTTAAACATATTTTATTTTTGCCCCAATGGCTTAATGTGAAAAGCTCCTGCAGATAAGTGGACCTGTCATGTGGTTAATCTTGTTTAAGCCAATTCATTAACTGTGTACTGATACCGATGCTATGTTTTTTTTTAATGGATTTTATTCCAGGTGAACTTTTTTTTTATAATAATGTTCGTCTAAAATAAAAACTACATAATGAAAATGAAAATGTTAATGGCTCTCTGAAATGGACTGCATATTTTAAAAATGTTTCTGCAAATTTGGGCCAGACGCAGTGGCTCACGCCTGTGGTCCCAGCACTTTGGGAGGCTGGGGTGGGTGGATCACTTGAGGTCGGGAATTCAAAACCAGCCCGGCCGGCATGGTGAGACACCCATCTCTACTACAAAATTACAAAATACAAAAATTAGCCCAGCATGGCAGGGCATGCCTGTGGTCCCGGCTGCCCAGGAGGCTGAGGTGGGAGAATCGCTTGGACTTGGGAGGTGGAGGTTGCCGTGAGCTGGGATCGGGCCACTGCACTCCAGCCTGCACAATGGAGGGAGACCCTGTTTCACAAAAATAAATAAATAAAATAAATTAAAAATGTTTCTGCAAATTTGATAGGTATATGATTCAAACCATGGCAGACTTAAGATATTTTAGCAAACTTTATAGCTGACCCAGAGTTGTTCAAAGATCTAGAAAAATAGCCAGCTCCCCTGTTCATCATACTTAGCTCAGCATACATTGAGGTCATTCTGTTGTAGAACCTGTAGCTTTATACTGATCACCCTTCCTTTCTTTGTTCTTGCAAGTTTAGTTTCTGTTGTTTTGTTTTCACTTGAAAATAATTTCTTTTGTGGATTTTTTTTTTTTTTTTTTTTTTTTTTTTTTTTTTTAGACAGAGCCCCACTCTGTTGCCCAGGCTGCAGTGTTGTGGTGCAATCTCGACTCACTGCAACCTCTGCCTCCTAGGTTCAAGCGATTCTCTTGCCTCAGCCTCCCAAGTAGCTGGGATTACAGGCACACACCACCATGCCTGGCTAATTTTGTATTTTTAGTAGAGATGGGGTTTTGCCATGTTGGCTAGGCTGGTCTTGAACTCCTGACCTCAGGTGATCTGCCCACCTCGGCCTCCCAAAGTGCTGGGATTACAGGTGTGAGCCACCATGCCCGGCCTTGTAGTGTTTTCTGAGACAAGGTCTACTCTGTCACCCAGGCTGGAGTGCAGTGGTGTGATCATGGCTCACTGTGGCCTCTACTTTCCGGGTTCAAGCGATCCTCCCACCTCAGCCTCCTGAGTAGGTAGGACTACAGGCACTACCCAACCCAGCCAATTTTTTTTTTTTCTTTTTTGGTAGAGACAGGGTTTCACTATGTTGCCCAGGCTGATCTCCAACTCCTGGGCTCAAGTGATCCTCTCACTTTGGCCTCCCAAAGTACTGGGATTACAGGCATGAGCCACCGCGCCCAGACGGAAAGAACCAATTTGATGGCACCAGCACTGTCGATACTCTCCTCCATTGCACATATTCCCAGTCTCAGCCTTTCCCATTCATCCCACAGCCATTTCAAACCTTCACTATTCTTCTCAAGCTTCCTACCTCTTCCCTGTCCGTCTTCATGGACTGATCTTTCACCTCCCTCCTTCCAGAGAAAAGCATCAGTCACAAACCACATTAGCCTCCTCTCCCTCCCTAACCTATAGGCCACCTTCATCCTCACCTCCTTCCTCTTGGTCTCAGAGGCATTCTTAACCCAGGCTCTTCTCTCTGCCCGTTATCTGAATTCATCCTCCCACTGCTATCCTGCTTTTCAGGGAACTCACAGCCCTTTCTCTTGTACCTTCAAACCCTTATCCTTTCTTAGCCCTTTCCTTCAGCCTCTGAGCATCCTCAACCCTCCTACCCTGTGACTTGTGGCCCTCTATCAGCTGTTCTTTTTCCTCTTCTTTCTGTTATGCTGAAGGCATCTGTTTTCAAAGAGGTACCTATAGTTACTATCCTCACTTTTTCATTTTCCATTTATTCCTTAACCTACTCTGGTTTGTCTTCTACCTCCCCGCAACCACCACCACTTCGCTGACATTGTGCTTACGACAGCCTAGCTGTTAAAGTAGTAGAGAGTTTTTCAGTTCTGTTCCTAGCTAACTTCTTGGCAGCATTTCACCGGTATATTTCTCCCCCACCTGAGAAATGTTCCTTCCTTGGCTTCTGTGACAATATTCTCATGATTCCGACTTGTGCACAATAATTTCACCCTTTTTCGTGGCTCTTTAAACGCTCATGACTTATGTGGTAAGGCTGAATAATGCCCCTCCCCCCCTTCCCTTACCCCCTCAAGGATGGTCATGTCTTATTCCCTGGAACCTCTGAATGTTACTTTATATGGCAAAAAGGACTTTGCAGAGGGGATCGAGTTAAGGATCATGAGATGGGAGATTATCTTGATCCAAGTGGACCCAGTGTAATCCTAGGGGTCCTCATGCGAGGACAGGAAGAGTCAGAATTAGAAGAAAGCCACGTGATGATGGACACAGAGGGAGAAAAGGTGCTGTGATGCTGTGCACAGCCATGAGCCAAGGAATGTGGGCAGCCTCCAGGATCTGGAAAAGGATTCTCCCCTACAGCCTCCAGAAGGAACCAGCCTGCTCTGACACCTTGATTTTAGCCCCAGGTCAGACCCGTTTTGTACTTAAGACCTCCAGAACTGTAAGACTAAATTTGTGCTGCTTTATGTCACTGAGTTTGTGGTAATTGAGCACAGCAGCAATAGAAAGCTAAAACAGTTTTCAAACGTGTATCTCCAGCCATAACCACTTTCCAGAGGGCCAGACCTCAAAGTTACCTGCCTACCGGACATCCACCTTGGATCTACTACAGGGACATCACACACCATGTCAGACTCGACTCTGTCTTTTCCTTCTCCCCAAGCAAACCCCACTTCCGAAGTGGGGGAGCAGCCTGTCCTTTTTCCATCATAATAAGTAGCACCATCATCTGTGTTGATCCTTAGTCAACCTCCAGATTTTATGGGTCCTACCCCTATCTACTTGTCAATGATTACTGCCACTGTCTTTGTTGAGGCCCCCTCAGCTTCCGCCTAGATCACTGTAATCTCTCCGAATCAGTCTCCCCACCTCTAATTTTATTTTCCTCCAATCCAGTTTTCACAGTGCTGAGTTTTACAGGTGGCATCTTATCCTGTCCCTGCCACATATAATGCTTTAGTGGTACTGCCTAACCTTGGGATAAAAACTCCTTTGCATGGCAAACAAAGTCCTCTGCCATCCCCACATCTTTCTCCCCAGCCTTAAATCTCGTCACGCCTTAACTCATACTCTTCCTTTGAACCTCATGAGTAATTGCAGTTCCCCAGCACATCATATCATTTTATTCCTTTGCTTACATTGCTCCTTCTGCCGACTTCCTGCTTCTTTACTTGGCTGGCCTCCGCTTACTTTCAAGACTCACTGCTCAGGGCAGGGCACGGTGGCTCATACCTGTAATCCCAGCACTTTGGGAGGCCGAGGTGGGCAGATCACTTGAGGTCAGGAGTTCGAGACCAGCCTGACCAACATGGTGAAACCCCGTCTCTACTAAAAATACAAAAATAGCCCGGCATGGTGGTGGGCGCCTGTAATCCTAGCTACTGAAGAGGCTGAGGCAGGAGAATCACTTGTACCCGGGAGATGGAGTTTGCAATGAGCCAAGATCACGCCACTGCACTCCAGGCTGGGCAAAAGAGCAACACTCTGTCTCAAATAAAAAAAAAAAAAAAAAAAAAGAGTCACTGAGGGTTTCTCTGGCAAGATTTTAGCTACAACCCACCCCTGCTTAGAAGCCTCTGTGTATACCCAAAGTGTCACTCACCACATGGATTTGAGTTGACTATTTACTTTCCTTCTCTACTAGATAGACTTTAGGCTCCTGAAGGGTGGGAGTTGTGTCTTTAGTTTTTGTATCTACCATACCCAGTAAGGGGCTTGGCACATGGTAGGTGTTTAATAAAAGAAAGAATCGCCTGGCACAGTGGCTCACGCCTGTAATCCCAAAACTCC
The DNA here is from genome assembly GCF_006542625.1 of Nomascus leucogenys. Classification (NCBI taxonomy): domain Eukaryota; kingdom Metazoa; phylum Chordata; class Mammalia; order Primates; family Hylobatidae; genus Nomascus; species Nomascus leucogenys. Next base: position 82,463,326 of record NC_044386.1, read on the forward strand.
AGGAGGCTGAGGCAGGTGGATCACTTGAGCTCAGGAGTTGGAGACCAGCCTGGGCAACATGGAGAAACCCTCTCTCTACAAAAAAATACAAAAATTATCCAGGCGTCGTGGCACGCACCCATAGTCCCAGCTACTCAGGAGGTTGAAGTGGGAGGATCGCTTGTGCCCAGGAGGTTAGGCTGCAGTGAGCTGTGATAGTGCCACTGCACTCCAGCCTGGGCGACAGAAGTGAGATTCTGTGTCAAAATAATAATACATAAATGAAAGAATCAGTACTTCAGTCATCAAAATTAACATGCCCATGAAGTAAGTGAAGTGTAATTTGGGAGCTAAGTGTAATTTAGAAGTTTTGTTCTCCATTTACCTTCAGACAGTTTCACTCTGTCATCCAGACTGAAGTGCAGTGGTGCAATCTTAGCTCACTGCAGCCTCGACCTCCTGGGCTCAAGCAATCCTCCCACCGCAGCCTCCTGAGTAGCTGGGACTGTAGGCATGGGCCAGCACGCCGGGCTAATTTTTTTTTTTTTTTTTTTTTGAGACAGAGTTTTGCTTTGTCACCCAGGCTGGAGTGCAGTGGCGCGATCTTGGCTCACTGCAACCTCCGCCTCCCGGGTTCAAGCAGTTCTCCTGCCTCAGCCTCCTGAGTAGCTGGGATTACAAGCGTGCGCCACCAGGGCCGGCTAATCTTTTTGTTTCTTGGTTTTGTTTTTTGTTTTTGTTTTTGAGACGGAGTCTCGCTCTGTTGCCCAGGCCGGAGTGCAGTGGGGTGATCTCAGCTCACTGCCACCTCCACCTCCTCAGTTCAAGCGATTCTCCTCCTCAGCCTCTGGAGTAGCTGGGACTACAGGTGCCTGCCACCACGCCCAGCTAATTTTTTGTATTTTAGTAGAGACGCGGTTTCACCACGTTGCGCAGGCTGGTTGCGAACTCCTGAGCTCAGGCAGTCCGCTCACCTCAGCCTCCCCAAGTGCTGAGATTACAGGCATGAACCACTGCATCCAGCCAATTTTTGTATTTTTAGTAGATGGGTTTTCCCCATGTTGGCCAGGCTGGTCTCAAACTTCTGACCTCAGGTGATCTGCCTGCCTTAGCCTCCCAAAGTGCTGGGATTACAGGTATGAGTCACTGCACCTGGCCTGATTTTTGTATTTTTTTGTAGAAATGGGGTTTCACCATGTTGCCTAGGCTGGTCTTGAAGTCCTGGGCTCAAGCAATCCTCCCACCTTGGCCTTATATGATCTTTATTCTGGTTCTTATCTTTTAATCTTTGTTAAATACCTTACAGGGGTCCCCAGTTCCAGGGACATGGATAGGTACTGGTCTCTGGTTTTTAGGAACTGGGCCACACAGCAGGAGGTGAGCGGCAGGCCAGTAAGCATTACTGCCTGAACTCTGCCTCCTGCCAGATCAATGGCAGCATTAGATTCTCACAGGAGTGTGAACCCTATCGTGAATTGTGCATATGAGGGATCTAGGTTTTGTGCTCCTTATGAGAATCTAATGCCTGATGATCTGAGGTGGAACGGTTTCATCCTGAAACCATCTCCATCACCCCAACCCACAGTCCATGGAAAAATTGTCTTCCACGAAACCAGTCCCTGCTACCAAAAAGGTTGGGGACTACTGCCTTATACTATCTTCATCTGTGTTGTGTCTTACACTATATTAATCTTTATTAAGTATAGAAGGATTTGCTTTTAATAAGATCACCCAGAATGTTGTTTAGGTATTGATAAATTCAGTAAACCTACTCTCCCACTTCATGATTCCAACCCTCAAGATTGGTGTTCCGATATTTGTTCCAGGGATATACGAGAACGCACCATAGCAAATAAAATAAATAAATAATAAACTAAAATAAATAAATATACATTTGCCTAAGGTGAAAGTAGTTGGGTGATGACATGAAAGAAAAACAGAAATTGCTGTGGTTAAGAATAGCAACTGCTAAATACATGAAATGAGTTTTTGTTCCTTATGAGTAAATATTGCAATGAAATTTTAGGGAAATATTTCAAATAGGTAGTCACATTAGTCAATAAATTATCAAAATGTCTCAGGCTTCAACTGAGGCAGCTGGGTCTAGCAAAAAGAGGCCTGAACTAGAAATCAAGACTTCCAAGTTCCAAACGGGTTCTGCTGCTCAGTAATGGAGTTATTTTCTAGGCTTGTTGTATCCTGTTTGCTTTTTTAAAAAAAATTACATTGGATAATCTCTATGTCCTTTCCTAGCTCTAAAATTCTAAGAAAACACTGGTAATTTCTCTAATACAGATCATTTGATACTCTACCATCATTGCAATTTTCTCTCTGATATCTCAATGAAGGTATTTAGTTTTATGGTTTATAAATTTGGAATATAAATTAAATCAACTTGGCATTATAAACATGGACACTTAGTATAAACTAGGTAGTAATTCTTTAT